>NW_027362761.1:805589619-806805452 GCF_046119375.1 Phyllobates terribilis
AGAATTTTGAGAACAATGGAAGAGTTCTGAAGCATTTTTAAACGTCAGCGGAATTCCGTGAACAATGGATGAGTTCCTAAGCATTTTTCAACGTCAGCAGATTTCCAAGAACAGTGGAAGATTTCCGAAGCATTTTTAAACTTCAGCAGAATTACGAGAACAATGGAAGAGTTCTGAAGCATTTTTAAACTTCAGCAGAATTCCGAGAACAATGGAAGAGTTGTGAAGCATTTTTAAACGTCAGCGGAATTCCGAGAACAATGGAATAATTCCGAAGCATTTTTAAACATCAGCGGAATTCCATAAACAATGAAAGTGTTCCGAAGCATTTTTAAACATCAGCGGAATTCCGTGAACAATGGAAGAGTTCCAAGGCATTTTTCAACGTCAGCAGAATTCCGAGAACAATGGAAGAGTTCTGAAGCATTTTTAAACTTCAGCAGAATTCCGAGAACAATGGAAGAGTTCTGAAGCATTTTTAAACGTCAGCTGAATTCCGAGAACAATGGAAGAGTTACGAAGCATTTTTTAACGTCATGGGAATTCCGAGAACAATGGAAGAGTTCCAAAGCATTTTTAAACGTCAGCGGAATTCCGAGAACAATGGAAGAGTTCCAAAGCAATTTTAAAAGGCAGCGGAATTCCGTGAACAATAGAAGAGTTCTGAAGCATTTTTAAATTTCAGCGGAATTCCAGGAACAATGGAAGAGTTTCGAATCTTTTTTAAACATCAGCAGAATTCCGAGAACAATGGAAGAATTCCGAAGCATTTTTAAACTTCAGCAGAATTCCGAGAACAATGGAAGAGTTCTGTAGCATTTTTAAATGTCAGCAGAATTTCGAGAACAATGGAAGAGTTCCGAAGCATTTTTAAACTTCAGCAGAATTCCATAAACAATGGAAGTGTTCCGAAGCATTTTTAAACATCAGCGGAATTCCGTGAACAATGGAAGAGTTCCGAGTCATTTTTCAACGTCAGCAGAATTACGAGAACAGTAGAAGTTTTCCGATGCATTTTTAAACTTCAGCAGAACTCCGAGAACAATGGAAGAGTTCCGAAGCAAATTTAAACTTCAGCAGAATTCCGAGAACAATGGAAGATTTCCAAAGCATTTTTAAGCATCAGCGGAATACCGAGAACAATGAAAGAGTTCCGAAGCATTTTTAAACATCAGCAGAATTCCGAGACCAATGGAAGAGTTCCGAAGCATTTTTAAACGTCAGCGGAATTCCAAGAACAATGGAAGAGTTCCGAAGCATTTTTAAACGTCAGCGGAATTCGAAGAACAATGGAAGAGTTCCTAAGCATTTTTAAACTTCAGCAGAATTTCGAGAACAATGGGAGAGTTCTGAAGCATTTTTAAACGTCAGCGGAATTCCGAGAACAATGGAAGAGTTCCTAAGCATTTTTCAACATCAGCAGAATTCCAAGAACAATGGAAGATTTCCGAAGCATTTTTAAACTTCAGCAGAATTACGAGAACAATGGAAGAGTTCTGAAGCATTTTTAAACTTCAGCAGAATTCCGAGAACAATGGAAGAGTTGTGAAGCATTTTTAAACGTCAGCGGAATTCCGAGAACAATGGAATAATTCCGAAGCATTTTTAAACATCAGCGGAATTCCATAAACAATGGAAGTGTTCCGAAGCACTTTTAAACATCAGCGGAATTCCGTGAACAATGGAAGAGTTCTGAAGCATTTTTAAACTTCAGCAGAATTTCGAGAACAATGGAAGAGTTCCGAAGCATTTTTAAACGTCAGCTGAATTCCGAGAACAATGGAAGAGTTCTGAACCATTTTTAAACTTCAGCAGAATTCTGAGAACAATGGAAGAGTTCTGAAGCATTTTTAAACGTCAGCGGAATTCCGTGAACATTAGAAGAGGTCTGAAGCATTTTTAAATTTCAGCGGAATTCCAGAAACAATGGAAGAGTTCCAAATCATTTTTAAACATCAGCAGAATTCCGAGAACAATGGACGAGTTCCGAAGTATTTTTAGACGTCAGCAGAATTTCGAGAACAATGGAAGAGTTCCGAAGCATTTTTAAACTTCAGCAGAATTCCGAGAACAATGGAAGAGTTCTGAAGCATTTTTAAACTTCAGCAGAACTCCGAGAACAATGGAAGAGTTCTGAAGCATTTTTAACTTCAGCAGAATTCCATAAACAATGGAAGTGTTCCGAAGCATTTTTAAACATCAGCGGAATTCCGTGAACAATGGAAGAGTTCCGAGGCATTTTTCAACGGCAGCAGAATTTCGAGAACAATGGAAGAGTTCCGAAGCATTTTTAAACGTCAGCTGAATTCCGAGAACAATGGAAGAGTTCTGAACCATTTTTAAACTTCAGCAGAATTCTGAGAACAATGGAAGAGTTCTGAAGCATTTTTAAACATCAGCGGAATTCCATAAACAATGGAAGTGTTCCGAAGCACTTTTAAACATCAGCGGAATTCCGTGAACAATGGAAGAGTTCCAAATCATTTTTAAACATCAGCAGAATTCCGAGAACAATGGACGAGTTCCGAAGTATTTTTAGACGTCAGCAGAATTTCGAGAACAATGGAAGAGTTCCGAAGCATTTTTAAACTTCAGCAGAATTCCGAGAACAATGGAAGAGTTCTGAAGCATTTTTAAACTTCAGCAGAACTCCGAGAACAATGGAAGAGTTCTGAAGCATTTTTAACTTCAGCAGAATTCCATAAACAATGGAAGTGTTCCGAAGCATTTTTAAACATCAGCGGAATTCCGTGAACAATGGAAGAGTTCCGAGGCATTTTTCAACGGCAGCAGAATTCCGAGAACAATGGAAGATTTCGAAAGCATTTTTAAACTTCAGCAGAATTACGAGAACAATGGAAGAGTTCTGAAGCATTTTTAAACTTCAGCAGTATTCCGAGAACAATGGAAGAGTGCTGAAGCATTTTTAAACGTCAGCAGAATTCCGAGAACAATGGAATAATTCCGAAGCATTTTTAAACATCAGCGGAATTCCATAAACAATGGAAGTGTTCCGAAGCATTTTTAAACATCAGCGGAATTCCGTGAACAATGGAAGAGTTCCGAGGCATTTTTCAACGGCAGCAGAATTCCGAGAACAATGGAAGAGTTCCGAAGCATTTTTAAACGTTAGCAGAATTTCGAGAACAATGGAAGAGTTCCGAAGCATTTTTAAACTTCAGCAGAATTCCGAGAACAATGGAAGAGTTCTGAAGCATTTTTAAACTTCAGCAGAATTCCGAGAACAATGGAAGAGTTCTGAAGCATTTTTAAAGGTCAGCGGAATTCCGAGAACAATGGAAGAGTTCCGAAGTATTTTTAAACATCAGCAGAATTCCAAGAACAATGGAAGAGTACTGAAACACTTTTAAACGTCAGCAGAATTCCGAGAACAATGGAAGAGTTCCGAAGCATTTTTAAACTCCAGCAGAATTCCGAGAACAATGGAAGTGTACCGAAGCATTTTTAAACTTCAGCAGGATTCCGAGAAAAATGGAAGAGTTCCGAAGCTAATTTAAACTTCAGCAGAATTCTGTGAACAATGGAAGAGTTCCGAAGCATTTTTAAACTTCAGCGGAATTCGGAGAACAATGGAAGAGTTCTGAAGCATTTTTAAACTTCAGCAGAATTCCGAGAACAATGGAAGAGTTCCGAAGCATTTTTAAACTACAGCAGAATTCCAAGAACAATGGAAGTGTTTCGAAGCATTTTCAATTGTCAGCAGTATTCCGAGAACAATGGAAGAGTTCCGAAGGATTTTTAAAGTTCAGCAGAATTCGGAGAACAATGTAAGCGTTCCTAAGCATTTTTCAACGTCAGCAGTATTCCAAGAACAGTGGAAGATATCCGAAGCATTTTTAAACTTCAGCAGAATTACGAGAACAATGGAAGAGTTCTGAAGCATTTTTAAACTTCAGCAGAATTCCGAGAACAATGGAAGAGTTGTGAAGCATTTTTAAATGTCAGCGGAATTCCGAGAACAATGGAATAATTCCGAAGCATTTTTAAACATCAGCGGAATTCCATAAACAATGAAAGTGTTCCGAAGCATTTTTAAACATCAGCGGAATTCCGTGAACAATGGAAGAGTTCCAAGGCATTTTTCAACGTCAGCAGAATTCCGAGAACAATGGAAGAGTTCTGAAGCATTTTTAAACTTCAGCAGAATTCCGAGAACAATGGAAGAGTTCTGAAGCATTTTTAAACGTCAGCTGAATTCCGAGAACAATGGAAGAGTTCTGAAGCATTTTTAAACGTCAGCGGAATTCCGAGAACAATGGAAGAGTTCCAAAGCAATTTTAAAAGTCAGCGGAATTCCGTGAACAATAGAAGAGTTCTGAAGCATTTTTAAATTTCAGCGGAATTCCAGGAACAATGGAATAGTTTCGAATCATTTTTAAACATCAGCAGAATTCCGAGAACAATGGAAGAGTTCCGAAGCATTTTTAAACTTCAGCAGAATTCCATAAACAATGGAAGTGTTCCGAAGCATTTTTAAACATCAGCGGAATTCCTTGAACAATGGAAGAGTTCCGAGTCATTTTTCAACGTCAGCAGAATTACGAGAACAATAGAAGTGTTCCGATGCATTTTTAAACTTCAGCAGAACTCCGAGAACAATGGAAGAGTTCCGAAGCAAATTTAAACTTCAGCAGAATTCCGAGAACAATGGAAGATTTCCAAAGCATTTTTAAGCATCAGCGGAATACCGAGAACATTGAAAGAGTTCCGAAGCATTTTTAAACATCAGCAGATTTCCGAGACCAATGGAAGAGTTCCGAAGCATTTTTAAACGTCAGCGGAATTCCAAGAACAATGGAAGAGTTCCGAAGCATTTTTAAACGTCAGCGGAATTCGAAGAACAATGGAAGAGTTCCTAAGCATTTTTAAACTTCAGCAGAATTCCGAGAACAATGGGAGAGTTCTGAAGCATTTTTAAACGTCAGCGGAATTCCGAGAACAATGGAAGAGTTCCTAAGCATTTTTCAACGTCAGCAGAATTCCAAGAACAATGGAAGATTTCCGAAGCATTTTTAAACTTCAGCAGAATTACGAGAACAATGGAAGAGTTCTGAAGCATTTTTAAACTTCAGCAAAATTCCGAGAACAATGGAAGAGTTGTGAAGCATTTTTAAACGTCAGCGGAATTCCGAGAACAATGGAAGAATTCCGTAGCATTTTTAGACATCAGCAGAATTCCATAAACAATGGAAGTGCTCCGAAGCATTTTTAAACATCAGCGGAATTCCGTGAACAATGGAAGAGTTCCGAGGCATTTTTCAATGTCAGCAGAATTCCGAGAACAATGGAAGAGTTCCGAAGCATTTTTAAACTTCAGCAGAATTCCGAGAACAATGGAAGAGTTCTGAAGCATTTTTAAACTTCAGCAGAATTCCGAGAACAATGGAAGAGTTCTGAAGCATTTTTAAACGTCAGCTGAATTCCGAGAACAATGGAAGAGTTCCGAAGCATTTTTTAACGTCATGGGAATTCCGAGATCAATGGAAGAGTTCCAAAGCATTTTTAAACGTCAGCGGAATTCCGAGAACAATGGAAGAGTTCCAAAGCAATTTTAAAAGTCAGCGGAATTCCGTGAACAATAGAAGAGTTCTGAAGCATTTTTAAATTTCAGCGGAATTCCAGGAACAATGGAATAGTTTCGAATCATTTTTAAACATCAGCAGAATTCCGAGAACAATGGAAGAGTTCCGAAGGATTTTTAAACTTCAGCAGAATTCCGAGAACAATGGAAAAGTTCTGAAGCATTTTTAAACGTCAGCAGAATTTCGAGAACAATGGAAGAGTTCCGAAGCATTTTTAAACTTTAGCAGAATTCCATAAACAATGGAAGTGTTCCGAAGCATTTTTAAACATCAGCGGAATTCCTTGAACAATGGAAGAGTTCCGAGTCATTTTTCAACGTCAGCAGAATTACGAGAACAATAGAAGTGTTCCGATGCATTTTTAAACTTCAGCAGAACTCCGAGAACAATTGAAGAGTTCCGAAGCAAATTTAAACTTCAGCAGAATTCCGAGAACAATGGAAGATTTCCAAAGCATTTTTAAGCATCAGCGGAATACCGAGAACAATGAAAGAGTTCCGAAGCATTTTTAAACATCAGCAGAATTCCGAGACCAATGGAAGAGTTCCGAAGCATTTTTAAACGTCAGCGGAATTCCAAGAACAATGGAAGAGTTCCGAAGCATTTTTAAACGTCAGCGGAATTCGAAGAACAATGGAAGAGTTCCTAAGCATTTTTAAACTTCAGCAGAATTTCGAGAACAATGGGAGAGTTCTGAAGCATTTTTAAACGTCAGCGGAATTCCGAGAACAATGGAAGAGTTCCTAAGCATTTTTCAACGTCAGCAGAATTCCAAGAACAATGGAAGATTTCCGAAGCATTTTTAAACTTCAGCAGAATTACGAGAACAATGGAAGAGTTCTGAAGCATTTTTAAACTTCAGCAGAATTCCGAGAACAATGGAAGAGTTGTGAAGCATTTTTAAACGTCAGCGGAATTCCGAGAACAATGGAATAATTCCGAAGCATTTTTAAACATCAGCGGAATTCCATAAACAATGGAAGTGTTCCGAAGCACTTTTAAACATCAGCGGAATTCCGTGAACAATGGAAGAGTTCTGAAGCATTTTTAAACTTCAGCAGAATTTCGAGAACAATGGAAGAGTTCCGAAGCATTTTTAAACGTCAGCTGAATTCCGAGAACAATGGAAGAGTTCTGAACCATTTTTAAACTTCAGCAGAATTCTGAGAACAATGGAAGAGTTCTGAAGCATTTTTAAACGTCAGCGGAATTCCGTGAACATTAGAAGAGGTCTGAAGCATTTTTAAATTTCAGCGGAATTCCAGAAACAATGGAAGAGTTCCAAATCATTTTTAAACATCAGCAGAATTCCGAGAACAATGGACGAGTTCCGAAGTATTTTTAGACGTCAGCAGAATTTCGAGAACAATGGAAGAGTTCCGAAGCATTTTTAAACTTCAGCAGAATTCCGAGAACAATGGAAGAGTTCCGAAGCATTTTTAAACTTCAGCAGAACTCCGAGAACAATGGAAGAGTTCTGAAGCATTTTTAAACTTCAGCAGAATTCCATAAACAATGGAAGTGTTCCGAAGCATTTTTAAACATCAGCGGAATTCCGTGAACAATGGAAGAGTTCCGAGGCATTTTTCAACGGCAGCAGAATTCCGAGAACAATGGAAGATTTCGAAAGCATTTTTAAACTTCAGCAGAATTACGAGAACAATGGAAGAGTTCTGAAGCATTTTTAAACTTCAGCAGTATTCCGAGAACAATGGAAGAGTGCTGAAGCATTTTTAAACGTCAGCAGAATTCCGAGAACAATGGAATAATTCTGAAGCATTTTTAAACATCAGCGGAATTCCATAAACAATGGAAGTGTTCCGAAGCATTTTTAAACATCAGCGGAATTCCGTGAACAATGGAAGAGTTCCGAGGCATTTTTCAACGGCAGCAGAATTCCGAGAACAATGGAAGAGTTCCGAAGCATTTTTAAAAGTTAGCAGAATTTCGAGAACAATGGAAGAGTTCCGAAGCATTTTTAAACTTCAGCAGAATTCCGAGAACAATGGAAGAGTTCTGAAGCATTTTTAAACTTCAGCAGAATTCCGAGAACAATGGAAGAGTTCTGAAGCATTTTTAAAGGTCAGCGGAATTCCGAGAACAATGGAAGAGTTCCGAAGTATTTTTAAACATCAGCAGAATTCCAAGAACAATGGAAGAGTACTGAAACACTTTTAAACGTCAGCAGAATTCCGAGAACAATGGAAGAGTTCCGAAGCATTTTTAAACTCCAGCAGAATTCCGAGAACAATGGAAGTGTACCGAAGCATTTTTAAACTTCAGCAGGATTCCGAGAAAAATGGAAGAGTTCCGAAGCTAATTTAAACTTCAGCAGAATTCTGTGAACAATGGAAGAGTTCCGAAGCATTTTTAAACTTCAGCGGAATTCGGAGAACAATGGAAGAGTTCTGAAGCATTTTTAAACTTCAGCAGAATTCCGAGAACAATGGAAGAGTTCCGAAGCATTTTTAAACTACAGCAGAATTCCAAGAACAATGGAAGTGTTTCGAAGCATTTTTAATTGTCAGCAGTATTCCGAGAACAATGGAAGAGTTCCGAAGGATTTTTAAAGTTCAGCAGAATTCGGAGAACAATGTAAGCGTTCCTAAGCATTTTTCAACGTCAGCAGTATTCCAAGAACAGTGGAAGATATCCGAAGCATTTTTAAACTTCAGCAGAATTACGAGAACAATGGAAGAGTTCTGAAGCATTTTTAAACTTCAGCAGAATTCCGAGAACAATGGAAGAGTTGTGAAGCATTTTTAAATGTCAGCGGAATTCCGAGAACAATGGAATAATTCCGAAGCATTTTTAAACATCAGCGGAATTCCATAAACAATGAAAGTGTTCCGAAGCATTTTTAAACATCAGCGGAATTCCGTGAACAATGGAAGAGTTCCAAGGCATTTTTCAACGTCAGCAGAATTCCGAGAACAATGGAAGAGTTCTGAAGCATTTTTAAACTTCAGCAGAATTCCGAGAACAATGGAAGAGTTCTGAAGCATTTTTAAACGTCAGCTGAATTCCGAGAACAATGGAAGAGTTCTGAAGCATTTTTAAACGTCAGCGGAATTCCGAGAACAATGGAAGAGTTCCAAAGCAATTTTAAAAGTCAGCGGAATTCCGTGAACAATAGAAGAGTTCTGAAGCATTTTTAAATTTCAGCGGAATTCCAGGAACAATGGAATAGTTTCGAATCATTTTTAAACATCAGCAGAATTCCGAGAACAATGGAAGAGTTCCGAAGCATTTTTAAACTTCAGCAGAATTCCATAAACAATGGAAGTGTTCCGAAGCATTTTTAAACATCAGCGGAATTCCTTGAACAATGGAAGAGTTCCGAGTCATTTTTCAACGTCAGCAGAATTACGAGAACAATAGAAGTGTTCCGATGCATTTTTAAACTTCAGCAGAACTCCGAGAACAATGGAAGAGTTCCGAAGCAAATTTAAACTTCAGCAGAATTCCGAGAACAATGGAAGATTTCCAAAGCATTTCTAAGCATCAGCGGAATACCGAGAACAATGAAAGAGTTCCGAAGCATTTTTAAACATCAGCAGATTTCCGAGACCAATGGAAGAGTTCCGAAGCATTTTTAAACGTCAGCGGAATTCCAAGAACAATGGAAGAGTTCCGAAGCATTTTTAAACGTCAGCGGAATTCGAAGAACAATGGAAGAGTTCCTAAGCATTTTTAAACTTCAGCAGAATTCCGAGAACAATGGGAGAGTTCTGAAGCATTTTTAAACGTCAGCGGAATTCCGAGAACGATGGAAGAGTTCCTAAGCATTTTTCAACGTCAGCAGAATTCCAAGAACAATGGAAGATTTCCGAAGCATTTTTAAACTTCAGCAGAATTACGAGAACAATGGAAGAGTTCTGAAGCATTTTTAAACTTCAGCAAAATTCCGAGAACAATGGAAGAGTTGTGAAGCATTTTTAAACGTCAGCGGAATTCCGAGAACAATGGAAGAATTCCGTAGCATTTTTAGACATCAGCGGAATTCCATAAACAATGGAAGTGCTCCGAAGCATTTTTAAACATCAGCGGAATTCCGTGAACAATGGAAGAGTTCCGAGGCATTTTTCAACGTCAGCAGAATTCCGAGAACAATGGAAGAGTTCCGAAGCATTTTTAAACTTCAGCAGAATTCCGAGAACAATGGAAGAGTTCTGAAGCATTTTTAAACTTCAGCAGAATTCCGAGAACAATGGAAGAGTTCTGAAGCATTTTTAAACGTCAGCTGAATTCCGAGAACAATGGAAGAGTTCCGAAGCATTTTTTAACGTCATGGGAATTCCGAGAACAATGGAAGAGTTCCAAAGCATTTTTAAACGTCAGCGGAATTCCGAGAACAATGGAAGAGTTCCAAAGCAATTTTAAAAGTCAGCGGAATTCCGTGAACAATAGAAGAGTTCTGAAGCATTTTTAAATTTCAGCGGAATTCCAGGAACAATGGAATAGTTTCGAATCATTTTTAAACATCAGCAGAATTCCGAGAACAATGGAAGAGTTCCGAAGCATTTTTAAACTTCAGCAGAATTCCGAGAACAATGGAAAAGTTCTGAAGCATTTTTAAACGTCAGCAGAATTTCGAGAACAATGGAAGAGTTCCGAAGCATTTTTAAACTTTAGCAGAATTCCATAAACAATGGAAGTGTTCCGAAGCATTTTTAAACATCAGCGGAATTCCTTGAACAATGGAAGAGTTCCGAGTCATTTTTCAACGTCATCAGAATTACGAGAACAATAGAAGTGTTCCGATGCATTTTTAAACTTCAGCAGAACTCCGAGAACAATTGAAGAGTTCCGAAGCAAATTTAAACTTCAGCAGAATTCCGAGAACAATGGAAGATTTCCAAAGCATTTTTAAGCATCAGCGGAATACCGAGAACAATGAAAGAGTTCCGAAGCATTTTTAAACATCAGCAGATTTCCGAGACCAATGGAAGAGTTCCGAAGCATTTTTAAACGTCAGCGGAATTCCAAGAACAATGGAAGAGTTCCGAAGCATTTTTAAACGTCAGCGGAATTCGAAGAACAATGGAAGAGTTCCTAAGCATTTTTAAACTTCAGCAGAATTCCGAGAACAATGGGAGAGTTCTGAAGCATTTTTAAACGTCAGCGGAATTCCGAGAACAATGGAAGAGTTCCTAAGCATTTTTCAACGTCAGCAGAATTCCAAGAACAATGGAAGATTTCCGAAGCATTTTTAAACTTCAGCAGAATTACGAGAACAATGGAAGAGTTCTGAAGCATTTTTAAACTTCAGCAGAATTCCGAGAACAATGGAAGAGTTGTGAAGCATTTTTAAACGTCAGCGGAATTCCGAGAACAATGGAAGAATTCCGAAGCATTTTTAAACATCAGCGGAATTCCATAAACAATGGAAGTGTTCCGAAGCATTTTTAAACATCAGTGGAATTCCGTGAACAATGGAAGAGTTCTGAAGAATTTTTAAACTTCAGCAGAATTCCGAGAACAATGGAAGAGTTCTGAAGCATTTTTAAACGTCAGCGGAATTCCGTGAACAGTGGAAGAGTTCCTAAGCATTTTTCAACGTCAGCAGAATTCCGTGAACAGTGGAAGAGTTCCTAAGCATTTTTCAACGTCAGCAGAATTCCAAGAACAGTGGAAGATTTCCGAAGCATTTTTAAACTTCAGCAGAATTACGAGTACAATGGAAGAGTTCTGAAGCATTTTTAAACTTCAGCAGAATTCCGAGAACAATGGAAGAGTTGTGAAGCATTTTTAAACGTCAGCGGAATTCCGAAAACAATGGAATAATTCCGAAGCATTTTTAAACATCAACGGAATTCCATAAACAATGGAAGTGCTCCGAAGCATTTTTAAACATCAGCGGAATTCCGTGAACAATGGAAGAGTTCCGAGGCATTTTTCAACGTGAGCAGAATTCCGAGAACAATGGAAGAGTTCCGAAGCATTTTTAAACTTCAGCAGAATTCCGAGAACAATGGAAGAGTTCTGAAGCATTTTTAAACTTCAGCAGAATTCCGAGATCAATGGAAGAGTTCTGAAGCATTTTTAAACGTCAGCTGAATTCCGAGAACAATGGAAGAGTTCCAAAGCATTTTTAAACGTCAGCGGAATTCCGAGAACAATGGAAGAGTTCCAAAGCAATTTTAAAAGTCAGCGGAATTCCGTGAACAATAGAATAGTTCTGAAGCATTTTTAAATTTCAGCGGAATTCCACGAAGAATGGAAGAGTTCCGAATCATTTTTAAACATCAGAAAATTTTGAGAACAATGGAAGAGTTCCGAAGCATTTTTAAACGTCAGCAGAATTTCGAGAACAATGGAAGAGTTTCGAAGCATTTTTAAACTTCAGCAGAATTCCGAGAACAATGGAAGAGTTCTGAAGCATTTGTAAACTTCAGCAGAATTCCCAGAAGAATGGAAGAGTTCCGAAGCATTTTTAAACGTCAGCAGAATTTTGAGAACAATGGAATAGTTCCGAAGCATTTTTAAACTTCAGCAGAATTCCATAAACAATGGAAGTGTTCCGAAGCATTTTTAAACATCAGCGGAATTCCGTGAACAATGGAAGAGTTCTGAAACATTTTTAAACTTCAGCAGAATTCCGAGAACAATGGAAGAGTTCTGAAGCATTTTTAAACGTCAGCTGACTTCCGAGAACAATGGAGGAGTTCAGAAGCATTTTTAAACGTCAGCAGAATTTCGAGAACAATGGAAGAGTTCCGAAGCATTTTTAAACTCCAGCAGAATTCCGAGAACAATGGAATTGTTCCGAAGCATTTTTAAACTTCAGCAGGATTCTGTGAATAATGGAAGAGTTCCGAAGCATTTTTAAACTTCAGCGGAATTCGGAGAACAATGGAAGAGTTCCAAAGCATTTTTAAGCATCAGCGGAATTCCGAGAACAATGAAAGAGTTCCTAAGCATTTTTAAACATCAGTGAAATTTCGAGAACAATGAAAGAGGTCAGAAGCATCATTAAACTTCAGCAGAATTCCGAGACCAATGGAAGAGTTCCGAAGCATTTTTAAACATCAGCGAAATTCCAAGAACAATGGAAGAGTTCCGAAGCATTTTTAAACGTCAGCGGAATTCCGAGAACAATGTAAGAGTTCTGAAGCATTTTTAAACTTCAGCAGAATTCCCAGAACAATGGAAGAGTTCTGAAGCATTTTTAAATGTCAGCGGAATTCCGAGAACAATGGAAGAGTTCATAAGCATTTTTCAACGTCAGCAGAATTCCAAGAACAATGGAAGATTTCCGAAGCATTTTTAAACTTCAGCAGAATTCCGAGAACAATGGAAGAGTTGTGAAGCATTTTTAAACGTCAGCGGAATTCTGAGAACAATGGAATAATTCCGAAGCATTTTTAAACATCAGCGGAATTCCATAAACAAAGGAAGTGTTCCGAAGCATTTTTAAACATCAGCGGAATTCCGTGAACAATGGAAGAGTTCTGAAGCATTTTTAAACTTCAGCAGAATTCCGAGAACAATGAAAGAGTTCTGAAGCATTTTTAAACGTCAGCGGAATTCCGAGAACAATGGAAGAGTTCCGAAGCATTTTTAAACGTCAGCGGAATTCGAAGAACAATGGAAGAGTTCCTAAGCATTTTTAAACTTCAGCAGAATTCCGAGAACAATGGGAGAGTTCTGAAGCATTTTTAAATGTCAGCGGAATTCCGAGAACAATGGAAGAGTTCCTAAGCATTTTTCAACGTCAGCAGAATTCCAAGAACAATGGAAGATTTCCGAAGCATTTTTAAACTTCAGCAGAATTACGAGAACAATGGAAGAGTTCTGAAGCATTTTTAAACTTCAGCAGAATTCCGAGAACAATGGAAGAGTTGTGAAGCATTTTTAAACGTCAGCGGAATTCCGAGAACAATGGAAGAATTCCGAAGCATTTTTAAACATCAGCGGAATTCCATAAACAATGGAAGTGTTCCGAAGCATTTTTAAACATCAGTGGAATTCCGTGAACAATGGAAGAGTTCTGAAGCATTTTTAAACTTCAGCAGAATTCCGAGAACAATGGAAGAGTTCTGAAGCATTTTTAAACGTCAGCGGAATTCCGTGAACAGTGGAAGAGTTCCTAAGCATTTTTCAACGTCAGCAGAATTCCGTGAACAGTGGAAGAGTTCCTAAGCATTTTTCAACGTCAGCAGAATTCCAAGAACAGTGGAAGATTTCCGAAGCATTTTTAAACTTCAGCAGAATTACGAGTACAATGGAAGAGTTCTGAAGCATTTTTAAACTTCAGCAGAATTCCGAGAACAATGGAAGAGTTGTGAAGCATTTTTAAACGTCAGCGGAATTCCGAAAACAATGGAATAATTCCGAAGCATTTTTAAACATCAACGGAATTCCATAAACAATGGAAGTGCTCCGAAGCATTTTTAAACATCAGCGGAATTCCGTGAATAATGGAAGAGTTCCGAGGCATTTTTCAACGTCAGCAGAATTCCGAGAACAATGGAAGAGTTCCGAAGCATTTTTAAACTTCAGCAGAATTCCGAGAACAATGGAAGAGTTCTGAAGCATTTTTAAACTTCAGCAGAATTCCGAGATCAATGGAAGAGTTCTGAAGCATTTTTAAACGTCAGCTGAATTCCGAGAACAATGGAAGAGTTCCAAAGCATTTTTAAACGTCAGCGGAATTCCGAGAACAATGGAAGAGTTCCAAAGCAATTTTAAAACTCAGCGGAATTCCGTGAACAATAGAATAGTTCTGAAGCATTTTTAAATTTCAGCGGAATTCCACGAACAATGGAAGAGTTCCGAATCATTTTTAAACATCAGCAAAATTTTGAGAACAATGGAAGAGTTTCGAAGCATTTTTAAACTTCAGCAGAATTCCGAGAACAATGGAAGAGTTCTGAAGCATTTGTAAACTTCAGCAGAATTCCCAGAAGAATGGAAGAGTTCCGAAGCATTTTTAAACGTCAGCAGAATTTTGAGAACAATGGAATAGTTCCGAAGCATTTTTAAACTTCAGCAGAATTCCATAAACAATGGAAGTGTTCCGAAGCATTTTTAAACATCAGCGGAATTCCGTGAACAATGGAAGAGTTCCGAGGCATTTTTCAACGTCGGCAGAATTACGAGAACAATAGAAGTGTTCCGAAGCATTTTTAAACTTCAACAGAACTCCGAGAACAATGGAAGAGTTCTGAAGCATTTTTAAACTTCAGCAGAATTCCGAGAACAATGGAAGAGTTCTGAAGCATTTTTAAACGTCAGCTGAATTCCGAGAACAATGGAAGAGTTCAGAAGCATTTTTAAACGTCAGCAGAATTTCGAGAACAATGGAAGTGTTCCGAAGCATTTTTAAACTTCAGCAGGATTCCGAGAACAATGGAAGAGTTCCGAAGCAAATTTAAACTTCAGCAAGATTCTGTGAATAATGGAAGAGTTCCGAAGCATTTTTAAACTTCAGCGGAATTCGGAGAACAATGGAAGAGTTCCAAAGCATTTTTAAGCATCAGCGGAATTCCGAGAACAATGAAAGAGTTCCTAAGCATTTTTAAACATCAGTGAAATTTCGAGAACAATGAAAGAGGTCAGAAGCATCATTAAACTTCAGCAGAATTCCGAGACCAATGGAAGAGTTCCGAAGCATTTTTAAACATCAGCGAAATTCCAAGAACAATGGAAGAGTTCCGAAGCATTTTTAAACTTCAGCAGAATTCCGAGTACAATGGAAGAGTTGTGAAGCATTTTTAAACGTCAGCGGAATTCTGAGAACAATGGAATAATTCCGAAGCATTTTTAAACATCAGCGGAATTCCATAAACAAAGGAAGTGTTCCGAAGCATTTTTAAACATCAGCGGAATTCCGTGAACAATGGAAGAGTTCTGAAGCATTTTTAAACTTCAGCAGAATTCCGAGAACAATGAAAGAGTTCTGAAGCATTTTTAAACGTCAGCGGAATTCCGAGAACAATGGAAGAGTTCCTAAGCATTTTTCAACGTCAGCAGAATTCCAAGAACAGTGGAAGATTTCCGAAGCATTTTTAAACTTCAGCAGAATTACGAGAACAATGGAAGAGTCCTGAAGCATTTTTAAACTTCAGCAGAATTCCAAGAACAATGGAAGAGTTGTGAAGCATTTTTAAACGTCAGCGGAATTCCGAGAACAATGGAATAATTCCGAAGCATTTTTAAACATCAGCGGAATTCCATAAACAATGGAAGTGTTCCGAAGCATTTTTAAACATCAGCGGAATTCCGTGAACAATGGAAGAGTTCCGAGGCATTTTTCAACGTCAGCAGAATTCCGAGAACAATGGAAGAGTTCTGAAGCATTTTTAAACTTCAGCAAAATTCCGAGAACAATGGAAGAGTTGTGAAGCATTTTTAAACGTCAGCGGAATTCCGAGAACAATGGAAGAATTCCGTAGCATTTTTAGACATCAGCGGAATTCCATAAACAATGGAAGTGCTCCGAAGCATTTTTAAACATCAGCGGAATTCCGTGAACAATGGAAGAGTTCCGAGGCATTTTTCAACGTCAGCAGAATTCCGAGAACAATGGAAGAGTTCCGAAGCATTTTTAAACTTCAGCAGAATTCCGAGAACAATGGAAGAGTTCTGAAGCATTTTTAAACGTCAGCTGAATTCCGAGAACAATGGAAGAGTTCCGAAGCATTTTTTAACGTCATGGGAATTCCGAGAACAATGGAAGAGTTCCAAAGCATTTTTAAACGTCAGCGGAATTCCGAGAACAATGGAAGAGTTCCAAAGCAATTTTAAAAGTCAGCGGAATTCCGTGAACAATAGAAGAGTTCTGAAGCATTTTTAAATTTCAGCGGAATTCCAGGAACAATGGAATAGTTTCGAATCATTTTTAAACATCAGCAGAATTCCGAGAACAATGGAAGAGTTCCGAAGCATTTTTAAACTTCAGCAGAATTCCGAGAACAATGGAAAAGTTCTGAAGCATTTTTAAACGTCAGCAGAATTTCGAGAACAATGGAAGAGTTCCGAAGCATTTTTAAACTTCAGCAGAATTCCATAAACAATGGAAGTGTTCCGAAGCATTTTTAAACATCAGCGGAATTCCTTGAACAATGGAAGAGTTCCGAGTCATTTTTCAACGTCAGCAGAATTACGAGAACAATAGAAGTGTTCCGATGCATTTTTAAACTTCAGCAGAACTCCGAGAACAATTGAAGAGTTCCGAAGCAAATTTAAACTTCAGCAGAATTCCGAGAACAATGGAAGATTTCCAAAGCATTTTTAAGCATCAGCGGAATACCGAGAACAATGAAAGAGTTCCGAAGCATTTTTAAACATCAGCAGATTTCCGAGACCAATGGAAGAGTTCCGAAGCATTTTTAAACGTCAGCGGAATTCCAAGAACAATGGAAGAGTTCCGAAGCATTTTTAAACGTCAGCGGAATTCGAAGAACAATGGAAGAGTTCCTAAGCATTTTTAAACTTCAGCAGAATTCCGAGAACAATGGGAGAGTTCTGAAGCATTTTTAAACGTCAGCGGAATTCCGAGAACAATGGAAGAGTTCCTAAGCATTTTTCAACGTCAGCAGAATTCCAAGAACAATGGAAGATTTCCGAAGCATTTTTAAACTTCAGCAGAATTACGAGAACAATGGAAGAGTTCTGAAGCATTTTTAAACTTCAGCAGAATTCCGAGAACAATGGAAGAGTTGTGAAGCATTTTTAAACGTCAGCGGAATTCCGAGAACAATGGAAGAATTCCGAAGCATTTTTAAACATCAGCGGAATTCCATAAACAATGGAAGTGTTCCGAAGCATTTTTAAACATCAGTGGAATTCCGTGAACAATGGAAGAGTTCTGAAGCATTTTTAAACTTCAGCAGAATTCCGAGAACAATGGAAGAGTTCTGAAGCATTTTTAAACGTCAGCGGAATTCCGTGAACAGTGGAAGAGTTCCTAAGCATTTTTCAACGTCAGCAGAATTCCGTGAACAGTGGAAGAGTTCCTAAGCATTTTTCAACGTCAGCAGAATTCCAAGAACAGTGGAAGATTTCCGAAGCATTTTTAAACTTCAGCAGAATTACGAGTACAATGGAAGAGTTCTGAAGCATTTTTAAACTTCAGCAGAATTCCGAGAACAATGGAAGAGTTGTGAAGCATTTTTAAACGTCAGCGGAATTCCGAAAACAATGGAATAATTCCGAAGCATTTTTAAACATCAACGGAATTCCATAAACAATGGAAGTGCTCCGAAGCATTTTTAAACATCAGCGGAATTCCGTGAACAATGGAAGAGTTCCGAAGCATTTTTAAACTTCAGCAGAATTCCGAGAACAATGGAAGAGTTCTGAAGCATTTTTAAACTTCAGCAGAATTCCGAGATCAATGGAAGAGTTCTGAAGCATTTTTAAACGTCAGCTGAATTCCGAGAACAATGGAAGAGTTCCAAAGCATTTTTAAACGTCAGCGGAATTCCGAGAACAATGGAAGAGTTCCAAAGCAATTTTAAAAGTCAGCGGAATTCCGTGAACAATAGAATAGTTCTGAAGCATTTTTAAATTTCAGCGGAATTCCACGAACAATGGAAGAGTTCCGAATCATTTTTAAACATCAGCAAAATTTTGAGAACAATGGAAGAGTTCCGAAGCATTTTTAAACGTCAGCAGAATTTCGAGAACAATGGAAGAGTTTCGAAGCATTTTTAAACTTCAGCAGAATTCCGAGAACAATGGAAGAGTTCTGAAGCATTTGTAAACTTAAGCAGAATTCCCAGAAGAATGGAAGAGTTCCGAAGTATTTTTAAACGTCAGCAGAATTTTGAGAACAATGGAATAGTTCCGAAGCATTTTTAAACTTCAGCAGAATTCCATAAACAATGGAAGTGTTCCGAAGCATTTTTAAACATCAGCGGAATTCCGTGAACAATGGAAGAGTTCCGAGGCATTTTTCAACGTCAGCAGAATTACGAGAACAATAGAAGTGTTCCGAAGCATTTTTAAACTTCAGCAGAACTCCGAGAACAATGGAAGAGTTCTGAAGCATTTTTAAACTTCAGCAGAATTCCGAGAACAATGGAAGAGTTCTGAAGCATTTTTAAACGTCAGCTGAATTCCGAGAACAATGGAAGAGTTCCGAAGCATTTTTAAACTCCAGCAGAATTCCGAGAACAATGGAAGTGTTCCGAAGCATTTTTAAACTTCAGCAGGATTCCGAGAACAATGGAAGAGTTCCGAAGCAAATTTAAACTTCAGCAGGATTCTGTGAATAATGGAAGAGTTCCGAAGCATTTTTAAACTTCAGCGGAATTCGGAGAACAACGGAAGAGTTCCAAAGCATTTTTAAGCATCAGCGGAATTCCGAGAACAATGAAAGAGTTCCTAAGCATTTTTAAAGATCAGTGAAATTTCGAGAACAATGAAAGAGGTCAGAAGCATCATTAAACTTCAGCAGAATTCCGAGACCAATGGAAGAGTTCCGAAGCATTTTTAAACATCAGCGAAATTCCAAGAACAATGGAAGAGTTCCGAAGCATTTTTAAACGTCAGCGGAATTCCGAGAACAATGTAAGAGTTCTGAAGCATTTTTAAACTTCAGCAGAATTCCCAGAACAATGGAAGAGTTCTGAAGCATTTTTAAATGTCAGCGGAATTCCGAGAACAATGGAAGAGTTCATAAGCATTTTTCAACGTCAGCAGAATTCCAAGAACAATGGAAGATTTCCGAAGCATTTTTAAACTTCAGCAGAATTCCGAGAACAATGGAAGAGTTGTGAAGCATTTTTAAACGTCAGCGGAATTCTGAGAACAATGGAATAATTCCGAAGCATTTTTAAACATCAGCGGAATTCCATAAACAAAGGAAGTGTTCCGAAGCATTTTTAAACATCAGCGGAATTCCGTGAACAATGGAAGAGTTCTGAAGCATTTTTAAACTTCAGCAGAATTCCGAGAACAATCAAAGAGTTCTGAAGCATTTTTAAACGTCAGCGGAATTCCGAGAACAATGGAAGAGTTCCTAAGCATTTTTCAACGTCAGCAGAATTCCAAGAACAGTGGAAGATTTCCGAAGCATTTTTAAACTTCAGCAGAATTACGAGAACAATGGAAGAGTTCTGAAGCATTTTTAAACTTCAGCAGAATTCCGAGAACAATGGAAGAGTTGTGAAGCATTTTTAAACGTCAGCGGAATTCCGAGAACAATGGAATAATTCCGAAGCATTTTTAAACATCAGCGGAATTCCATAAACAATGGAAGTGTTCCGAAGCATTTTTAAACATCAGCGGAATTCCGTGAACAATGGAAGAGTTCCGAGGCATTTTTCAACGTCAGCAGAATTCCGAGAACAATGGAAGAGTTCTGAAGCATTTTTAAACTTCAGCAGAATTCCGAGAACAATGGAAGAGTTCTGAAGCATTTTTAAACGTCAGCTGAATTCCGAGAACAATGGAAGAGTTCCAAAGCATTTTTAAACGTCAGCGGAATTCCGAGAACAATGGAAGAGTTCCAAAGCAATTTTAAAAGTCATCGGAATTCCGTGAACAATAGAAGAGTTCTGAAGCATTTTTAAATTTCAGCAGAATTCCAGGAACAATGGAAGAGTTCCGAATCATTTTTAAACATCAACAGAATTCCGAGAACAATGGAAGAGTTCCGAAGAATTTTTAAACGTCAGCAGAACTTCGAGAATAATGGAAGAGTTCCGAAGCATTTTTAAACTTCAGCAGAATTCCGAGAACAATGGAAGAGTTCTGAAGCATTTGTAAACTTCAGCAGAATTCCGAGAAGAATGGAAGAGTTCCGAAGCATTTTTAAACGTCAGCAGAATTTCGAGAACAATGGAATAGTTCCGAAGCATTTTTAACTTCAGCAGAATTCCATAAACAATGGAAGTGTTCCGAAGCATTTTTAAACATCAGCGGAATTCCGTGAACAATGGAAGAGTTTCGAGGCATTTTTCAACGTCAGCAGAATTACGAGAACAATAGAAGTGTTCCGAAGCATTTTTAAACTTCAGCAGAACTCTGAGAACAATGGAAGAGTTCTGAAGCATTTTTAAACTTCAGCAGAATTCCGAGAACAATGGAAGAGTTCTGAAGCATTTTTAAACGTCAGCTGAATTCCGAGAACAATGGAAGAGTTCCGAAGCATTTTTAAACGTCAGCAGTATTTCGAGAACAATGGAAGAGTTCCGAAGCATTTTTAAACTTCAGCAGAATTCCATAAACAATGGAAGTGTTCCGAAGCATTTTTAAACATCAGCGGAATTCCGTGAACAATGGAAGAGTTCCGAGGCATTTTTCAACGTCAGCAGAATTACGAGAACAATAGAAGTGTTCCGATGCTTTTTTAAACTTCAGCAGAACTCCGAGAACAATGGAAGAGTTCTGAAACATTTTTAAACTTCAGCAGAATTCCGAGAACAATGGAAGAGTTCTGAAGCATTTTTAAACATCCGCTGAATTCCGAGAACAATGGAAGAGTTCCGAAGCATTTTTTAACGTCAGGGGAATTCTGAGAACAATGGAAGAGTTCCAAAGCAATTTTAAACGTCAGCGGAATTCCGTGAACAATAGAAGAGTTCTGAAGCATTTTTAAATTTCAGCGGAATTCCAGGAACAATGGAAGAGTTCCGAATCATTTTTAAACATGAGCAGAATTCCGAGAACAATGGAAGAGTTCCGAAGCATTTTTAAAAGTCATCAGAATTTTGAGAAAAATGTAAGAGTTCCGAAGCATTTTTAAAACTTCAGCAGAATTCCGAGAACAATGGAAGAGTTCTGAAGCATTTTTAAAGGTCAGCGGAATTCCGAGAACAATGGAAGAGTTCCGAAGCATTTTTAAACATCAGCAGAATTCCGAGAACAATGGAAGAGTTCTGAAGCATTTTTAAACTTCAGCAGAATTCCGAGAACAATGGAAGTGTTCCGAAGCATTTTTAAACATCAGCAGAATTCCAAGAACAATGGAAAAGTTCTGAAGCACTTTTAAACGTAAGCAGAATTCCGAGAACAATGGAAGAGTTCCGAAGCATTTTTAAACTCCAGCAGAATTCCGAGAACAATGGAAGTGTTCCGAAGCATTTTTAAACTTCAGCAGGATTCTGTGAATAATGGAAGAGTTCCGAAGCATTTTTAAACTTCAGCGGAATTCGGAGAACAATGGAAGAGTTCCAAAGCATTTTTAAACATCAGTGAAATTTCGAGAACAATGAAAGAGGTCAGAAGCATCATTAAACTTCAGCAGAATTCCGAGACCAATGGAAGAGTTCCGAAGCATTTTTAAACGTCAGCGAAATTCCAAGAACAATGGAAGAGTTCCGAAGCATTTTAAAACGTCAGCGGAATTCCGAGAACAATGTAAGAGTTCTGAAGCATTTTTAAACTTCAGCAGAATTCCGAGAACAATGGAAGAGTTCTGAAGCATTTTTAAACGTCAGCGGAATTCCGAGAACAATGGAAGAGTTCCTAAGCATTTTTCAACGTCAGCAGAATTCCAAGAACAATGGAAGATTTCCGAAGCATTTTTAAACTTCAGCAGAATTCCCAGAACAATGGAAGAGTTGTGAAGCATTTTTAAACGTCAGCGGAATTCCGAGAACAATGGAATAATTCCGAAGCATTTTTAAACATCAGCGGAATTCCATAAACAATGGAAGTGTTCCGAAGTATTTTTAAACATCAGCAGAATTCCATGAACAATGGAAGTGTTCTGAAGCATTTTTAAACATCAGCGGAATTCCGTGAACAATGGAAGAGTTCCGAGGCATTTTTCAACGTCAGCAGAATTCCGAGAACAATGGAAGAGTTCCGAAGCATTTTTAAACTTCAGCAGAATTCCGAGAACAATGGAAGAGTTCTGAAGCATTTTTAAACTTCAGCAGAATTCCGAGAAAAATGGAAGAGTTCTGAAGCATTTTTAAACGTCAGCTGAATTCCGAGAACAATGGAAGAGTTCCGAAGCATTTTTAAACGTCAGCGGAATTCCGAGAACAATGGAAGTGTTCCAAAGCAATTTTAAACGTCAGCGGAATTCCGTGAACAATAGAAGAGTTCTGAAGCATTTTTAAATTTCAGCGGAATTCCAGGAACAATGGAAGAGATCCGAATCATTTTTAAACATCAGCAGAATTCCGAGAACAATGGAAGAGTTCCGAAGCATTTTTAAACTTCAGCAGAATTTCGAGAACAATGGAAGAGTTCCGAAGCATTTTTAAACTTCAGCAGAATTCCGAGAACAATGGAAGAGTTCTGAAGCATTTGTAAACTTTAGCAGAATTCCAAGAACAATGGAAGAGTTCCGAAGCATTTTTAAACGTCAGCAGAATTTCGAGAACAATGGAAGAGTTCTGAGGCATTTGTAAACTTCAGCGGAATTCCGAGAACAATGGATATATTCCGAAGCATATTTAAACTCCAGCAGAATTCCGAGAACAATGGAAGTGTTCCGAAGCATTTTTAAACTTCAGCAGGATTACGAGAACAATGGAAGAGTTCTGAAGCATTTTTAAACTTCAGCAAAATTCCGAGAACAATGGAAGAGTTGTGAAGCATTTTTAAACGTCAGCGGAATTCCGAGAACAATGGAATAATTCCGAAGCATTTTTAAACATCAGCGGAATTCCATAAACAATGGAAGTGTTCCGAAGCATTTTTAAACATCAGCGGAATTCCGTGAACAATGGAAGAGTTCCGAGGCATTTTTCAACGTCAGCGGAATTCCGTGAACAATAGAAGAGTTCTGAAGCATTTTTAAATTTCATCGGAATTCCAGGAACAATGAAAGAGTTCCGAATCATTTTTAAACATCAGCAGAATTCCGAGAACAATGGAAGAGTTCCGAAGAATTTTTAAACGTCAGCAGAATTTCGAGAACAATGTAAGAGTTCCGAAGCATTTTTAAACTTCAGCAGAATTCCGAGAACAATGGAAGAGTTCTGAAGCATTTTTAAACTTCAGCAGAATTCCGAGAACAATGGAAGAGTTCTGAAGCATTTTTAAAGGTCAGCGGAATTCCGAGAACAAAGGAAGAGTTCCGAAGCATTTTTAAACGTCAGCAGAATTCCGAGAACAATGGATGAGTTTTGAAGCATTTTTAAACTTCAGCAGAATTCCGAGAACAATGGAAGTGTTCCGAAGCATTTTTAAACTTCAGCAGAATTCCGAGAACAATGCAATAGTTCCGAAGCATTTTTAAATGTCTGCGGAATTCCGAGAACAATGGAAGAGTTCCAAAGCAATTTTAAACGTCAGCGGAATCCGTGAACAATAGAAGAGTTGTGAAGCATTTTTAAATTTCAGCGGAATTCCAGGAACAATGGAAGAGTTCCGAATCATTTTTAAACATCAGCAGAATTCCGAGAACAATGGAAGAGTTCCGAAGCATTTTTAAACGTCAGCAGAATTTCGAGAACAATGGAAGAGTTCTGAAGCATTTTTAAAGGTCAGCGGAATGCCGAGAACAATGGAAGAGTTCCGAAGCATTTTTAAACTTCAGCAGAATTCCGAGAACAATGGAAGAGTTCCGAAGCATTTTTAAACTACAGCAGAATTCCGAGAACAATGGAAGTGTTTCGAAGCATTTTTAAAATCAGCAGAATTCCGAGAACAATGGAAGAGTTCCGAAGCATTTTTAAAGGTCAGCGGAATGCCGAGAACAATGGAAGAGTTCCGAAGCATTTTTAAACTTCAGCAGAATTCCGAGAACAATGGAAGAGTTCCGAAGCATTTTTAAGCTACAGCAGAATTCCGAGAACAATGGAAGTGTTTCGAAGCATTTTTAAAATCAGCAGAATTCCGAGAACAATGGAAGAGTTCCGAAGAGTTTTTAAACTTCAGCAGAATTCCAAGAACAATGTAAGAGTTCCGAAGCAAATTTAAACTTCAGCAGAATTCCGAGAACAATGGAAGAGTTCCAAAGCATTTTTAAGCCTCAACGGAAATCCGAGAACAATGAAAGAGTTCCTAAGCATTTTTAAACATCAGTGAAGTTTCGAGAACAATGAAAGAGGTCAGAAGCATCTTTAAACGTCAGCAGAATTCCGAGACCAAAGGAAGAGTTCCGAAGCATTTTTAAACGTCAACGAAATTCCAAGAACAATGGAAGAGTTCCGAAGCATTTTTAAACGTCAGCGGTATTCCAAGAACAATGGAAGAGTTCCGAAGCATTTTTAAACTTCAGCAGAATTCCGAGAACAATGGAAGAGTTCTGAAGCTTTTTTAAACTTCAGCAGAATTCCGATAACAATGGAAGTGTTCCGAAGCATTTTTAAACATCAGCAGAATTCCAAGAACAATGGAAGAGTCCTGAAGCACTTTTAAACGTAAGCAGAATTCCGAGAACAATGGAAGAGTTCCGAAGCATTTTTAAACTCCAGCAGAATTCCTAGAACAATGGAAGTGTTCCGAAGCATTTTTAAACTTCAGCAGGATTCCGAGAACAATGGAAGAGTTCCGAAGCTAATTTAAACTTCAGCAGAATTCCGAGAACAATGGAATAGTTCCGAAGCATTTTTAAACGTCAGCGGAATTCCGAGAACAATGGAAGAGTTCCAAAGCAATTTTAAACGTCAGCGGAATCCGTGAACAATAGAAGAGTTCTGAAGCATTTTTAAATTTCAGCGGAATTCCAGGAACAATGGAAGAGTTCCGAAACATTTTTAAACTTCAGCAGAATTCCGAGAACAATGGAAGAGTTCTGAAGCATTTTTAAACTTCAGCAGAATTCCGAGAACAATGGAAGAGTTCTGAAGCATTCTTAAACGTCAGCTGAATTCCGAGAACAATGGAAGAGTTCCAAAGCATTTTTAAACGTCAGCGGAATTCCGAGAACAATGGAAGAGTTCCAAAGCAATTTTAAAAGTGAGCGGAATTCCGTGAACAATAGAAGAGTTCTGAAGCATTTTTAAATTTCAGCGGAATTCCAGGAACAATGGAAGAGTTCCGAATCATTTTTAAACATCAGCAGAATTCCGAGAACAATGGAAGAGTTCCGAAGCATTTTTAAACGTCAGCAGAACTTCGAGAATAATGGAAGAGTTCCGAGGCATTTGTAAACTTCAGCAGAATTCCGAGAACAATGGAAGAGTTCTGAAGCATTTTTAAACATCAGCAGAATTCCGAGAACAATGGAAGAGTTCCGAAGCATTTTTAAACGTCAGCAGAACTTCGAGAATAATGGAAGAGTTCCGAGGCATTTTTCAACGTCAGCAGAATTCCGAGAACAATGGAAGAGTTCCGAAGCATTTTTAAACTTCAGCAGAATTCCGAGAACAATGGAAGAGTTCTGAAGCATTTTTAAACTTCAGCAGAATTCCGAGAACAATGGAAGAGTTCTGAAGCATTTTTAAACGTCAGCTGAATTCCGAGAACAATGGAAGAGTTCCGAAGCATTTTTAAACGTCAGCGGAATTCCGAGAACAATGGAAGAGTTCCAAAGCAATTTTAAACGTCAGCGGAATTCCGTGAACAATAGAAGAGTTCTGAAGCATTTTTAAATTTCAGCGGAATTCCAGGAACAATGGAAGAGATCCGAAGCATTTTTAAACGTCAGCAGAATTTCGAGAACAATGGAAGAGTTCTGAGGCATTTGTAAACTTCAGCGGAATTCCGAGAACAATGGAAATATTCCGAAGCATATTTAAACTCCAGCAGAATTCCGAGAACAATGGAAGTGTTCCGAAGCATTTTTAAACTTCAGCAGGATTACGAGAACAATGGAAGAGTTCTGAAGCATTTTTAAACTTCAGCAAAATTCCGAGAACAATGGAAGTGTTGTGAAGCATTTTTAAACGTCAGCGGAATTCCATAAACAATGGAAGTGTTCCGAAGCATTTTTAAACATCAGCGGAATTCCATAAACAATGGAAGTGTTCCGAAGCATTTTTAAACATCAGCGGAATTCCGTGAACAATGGAAGAGTTCCGAGGCATTTTTCAACGTCAGCGGAATTCCGTGAACAATAGAAGAGTTCTGAAGCATTTTTAAATTTCAGCGGAATTCCAGGAACAATGAAAGAGTTCCGAATCATTTTTAAACTTCAGCAGAATTCCTAGAACAATGGAAGAGTTCTGAAGCATTTTTAAAGGTCAGCGGAATTCCGAGAACAAAGGAAGAGTTCCGAAGCATTTTTAAACGTCAGCAGAATTCCGAGAACAATGGATGAGTTCTGAAGCATTTTTAAACTTCAGCAGAATTCCGAGAACAATGGAAGTGTTCCGAAGCATTTTTAAACATCAGCAGAATTCCAAGAACAATGGAAAAGTTCTGAAGCACTTTTAAACGTAAGCAGAATTCCGAGAACACTGGAAGAGTTCCGAAGCATTTTTAAACTCCAGCAGAATTCCGAGAACAATGGAAGTGTTCCGAAGCATTTTTAAACTTCAGCAGGATTCCGAGAACAATGGAAGAGTTCTGAAGCTAATTTAAACTTCAGCAGAATTCTGTGAATAATGGAAGAGTTGCGAAGCATTTTTAAACTTCAGCGGAATTCGGAGAACAATGGAAGAGTTCTGAAGCATTTTTAAACTTCAGCAGAATTCCGAGAACAATGGAATAATTCCGAAGCATTTTTAAACATCAGCGGAATTCCATAAACAATGGAAGTGTTCCGAAGCATTTTTAAACATCAGCGGAATTCCGTGAACAATGGAAGAGTTCTGAAGCATTTTTAAACTTCAGCAGAATTCCGAGAACAATGGAAGAGTTCTGAAGCATTTCTAAACTTCAGCAGAATTCCGAGAACAATGCAATAGTTCCGAAGCATTTTTAAATGTCTGCGGAATTCCGAGAACAATGGAAGAGTTCCAAAGCAATTTTAAACGTCAGCGGAATCCGTGAACAACAGAAGAGTTCTGAAGCATTTTTAAACATCAGCAGAATTCCGAGAACAATGGAAGAGTTCCGAAGCATTTTTAAACGTCAGCAGAATTTCGAGAACAATGGAAGAGTTCTGATGCATTTTTAAAGGTCAGCGGAATGCCGAGAACAATGGAAGAGTTCCGAAGCATTTTTAAACTACAGCAGAATTCCGAGAACAATGGAAGTGTTTCGAAGCATTTTTAAAATCAGCAGAATTCCGAGAACAATGGAAGAGTTCCGAAGAGTTTTTAAACTTCAGCAGAATTCCAAGAACAATGTAAGAGTTCCGAAGCAAATTTAAACTTCAGCAGAATTCCGAGAACAATGGAAGAGTTCCAAAGCATTTTTAAGCATCAGCGGAAATCCGAGAACAATGAAAGAGTTCCTAAGCATTTTTAAACATCAGTGAAATTTCGAGAACAATGAAAGAGGTCAGAAGCATCATTAAACGTCAGCAGAATTCCGAGACCAAAGGAAGAGTTCCGAAGCATTTTTAAACGTCAACGAAATTCCAAGAACAATGGAAGAGTTCCGAAGCATTTTTAAACGTCAGCGGTATTCCAAGAACAATGGAAGAGTTCCGAAGCATTTTTAAACTTCAGTAGAATTCCGAGAACAATGGAAGAGTTCTGAAGCTTTTTTAAACTTCAGCAGAATTCCGATAACAATGGAAGTGTTCCGAAGCATTTTTAAACATCAGCAGAATTCCAAGAACAATGGAAGAGTCCTGAAGCACTTTTAAACGTAAGCAGAATTCCGAGAACAATGGAAGAGTTCCGAAACATTTTTAAACTCCAGCAGAATTCCTAGAACAATGGAAGTGTTCCGAAGCATTTTTAAACTTCAGCAGGATTCCGAGAACAATGGAAGAGTTCCGAAGCTAATTTAAACTTCAGCAGAATTCCGAGAACAATGGAATAGTTCCGAAGCATTTTTAAACGTCAGCGGAATTCCGAGAACAATGGAAGAGTTCCAAAGCAATTTTAAACGTCAGCGGAATCCGTGAACAATAGAAGAGTTCTGAAGCATTTTGAAACGTCAGCAGAATTTCGAGAACAATGGAAGAGTTCTGAAGCATTTTTAAAGGTCAGCGGAATTCCGAGAACAATGGAAGAGTTCCGAAGCATTTTTAAACTCCAGCAGAATTCCTGAGAAAAATGGAAGTGTTCCGAAGCATTTTTAAACTTTAGCAGGATTCCGAGAACAATGGAAGAGTTCCGAAGCTTATTTAAACTTCAGCAGAATTCTGTGAATAATGGAAGAGTTCCGAAGCATTTTTAAACTTCAGCGGAATTCGGAGAACAATGGAAGAGTTCTGAAGCATTTTTAAACTTCAGCAGAATTCCGAGAACAATGGAAGTGATTCGAAGCATTTTTAAAATCAGCAGAATTCCGAGACCAATGGAAGAGTTCCGAAGCATTTTTAAGCGTCAGCGAAATTCCAAGAACAATGGAAGAGTTCCGAAGCATTTTTAAACGTCAGCGGAATTCCAAGAACAATGCAAGAGTTCCGAAGCATTTTTAAACTTCAGCAGAATTCCGAGAACAATGGAAGAGTTCTGAAGCTTTTTTAAACTTCAGCAGAATTCCGATAACAATGGAAGTGTTCCGAAGCATTTTTAAACATCAGCAGAATTCCAAGAACAATGGAAGAGTCTTGAAGCACTTTTAAACGTAAGCAGAATACCGAGAACAATGGAAGAGTTCCGAAGCATTTTTAAACTCCAGCAGAATTCCTAGAACAATGGAAGTGTTCCGAAGCATTTTTAAACTTCAGCAGGATTCCGAGAACAATGGAAGAGTTCCGAAGCTAATTTAAACTTCAGCAGAATTCCGAGAACAATGGAATAGTTCCGAAGCATTTTTAAACGTCAGCGGAATTCCGAGAACAATGGAAGAGTTCCAAAGCAATTTTAAACGTCAGCGGAATCCGTGAACAATAGAAGAGTTCTGAAGCATTTTTAAATTTCAGCGGAATTCCAGGAACAATGGAAGAGTTCCGAAACATTTTTAAACTTCAGCAGAATTCCGAGAACAATGGAAGAGTTCTGAAGCATTTTTAAACTTCAGCAGAATTCCGAGAACAATGGAAGAGTTCTGAAGCATTCTTAAACGTCAGCTGAATTCCGAGAACAATGGAAGAGTTCCAAAGCATTTTTAAACGTCAGCGGAATTCCGAGAACAATGGAAGAGTTCCAAAGCAATTTTAAAAGTGAGCGGAATTCCGTGAACAATAGAAGAGTTCTGAAGCATTTTTAAATTTCAGCGGAATTCCAGGAACAATGGAAGAGTTCCGAATCATTTTTAAACATCAGCAGAATTCCGAGAACAATGGAAGAGTTCCGAAGCATTTTTAAACGTCAGCAGAACTTCGAGAATAATGGAAGAGTTCCGAGGCATTTGTAAACTTCAGCAGAATTCCGAGAACAATGGAAGAGTTCTGAAGCATTTTTAAACATCAGCAGAATTCCGAGAACAATGGAAGAGTTCCGAAGCATTTTTAAACGTCAGCAGAACTTCGAGAATAATGGAAGAGTTCCGAGGCATTTTTCAACGTCAGCAGAATTCCGAGAACAATGGAAGAGTTCCGAAGCATTTTTAAACTTCAGCAGAATTCCGAGAACAATGGAAGAGTTCTGAAGCATTTTTAAACTTCAGCAGAATTCCGAGAACAATGGAAGAGTTCTGAAGCATTTTTAAACGTCAGCTGAATTCCGAGAACAATGGAAGAGTTCCGAAGCATTTTTAAACGTCAGCGGAATTCCGAGAACAATGGAAGAGTTCCAAAGCAATTTTAAACGTCAGCGGAATTCCGTGAACAATAGAAGAGTTCTGAAGCATTTTTAAATTTCAGCGGAATTCCAGGAACAATGGAAGAGATCCGAAGCATTTTTAAACGTCAGCAGAATTTCGAGAACAATGGAAGAGTTCTGAGGCATTTGTAAACTTCAGCGGAATTCCGAGAACAATGGAAATATTCCGAAGCATATTTAAACTCCAGCAGAATTCCGAGAACAATGGAAGTGTTCCGAAGCATTTTTAAACTTCAGCAGGATTACGAGAACAATGGAAGAGTTCTGAAGCATTTTTAAACTTCAGCAAAATTCCGAGAACAATGGAAGTGTTGTGAAGCATTTTTAAACGTCAGCGGAATTCCATAAACAATGGAAGTGTTCCGAAGCATTTTTAAACATCAGCGGAATTCCATAAACAATGGAAGTGTTCCGAAGCATTTTTAAACATCAGCGGAATTCCGTGAACAATGGAAGAGTTCCGAGGCATTTTTCAACGTCAGCGGAATTCCGTGAACAATAGAAGAGTTCTGAAGCATTTTTAAATTTCAGCGGAATTCCAGGAACAATGAAAGAGTTCCGAATCATTTTTAAACTTCAGCAGAATTCCTAGAACAATGGAAGAGTTCTGAAGCATTTTTAAAGGTCAGCGGAATTCCGAGAACAAAGGAAGAGTTCCGAAGCATTTTTAAACGTCAGCAGAATTCCGAGAACAATGGATGAGTTCTGAAGCATTTTTAAACTTCAGCAGAATTCCGAGAACAATGGAAGTGTTCCGAAGCATTTTTAAACATCAGCAGAATTCCAAGAACAATGGAAAAGTTCTGAAGCACTTTTAAACGTAAGCAGAATTCCGAGAACACTGGAAGAGTTCCGAAGCATTTTTAAACTCCAGCAGAATTCCGAGAACAATGGAAGTGTTCCGAAGCATTTTTAAACTTCAGCAGGATTCCGAGAACAATGGAAGAGTTCTGAAGCTAATTTAAACTTCAGCAGAATTCTGTGAATAATGGAAGAGTTGCGAAGCATTTTTAAACTTCAGCGGAATTCGGAGAACAATGGAAGAGTTCTGAAGCATTTTTAAACTTCAGCAGAATTCTGAGAACAATGGAATAATTCCGAAGCATTTTTAAACATCAGCGGAATTCCATAAACAATGGAAGTGTTCCGAAGCATTTTTAAACATCAGCGGAATTCCGTGAACAATGGAAGAGTTCTGAAGCATTTTTAAACTTCAGCAGAATTCCGAGAACAATGGAAGAGTTCTGAAGCATTTCTAAACTTCAGCAGAATTCCGAGAACAATGCAATAGTTCCGAAGCATTTTTAAATGTCTGCGGAATTCCGAGAACAATGGAAGAGTTCCAAAGCAATTTTAAACGTCAGCGGAATCCGTGAACAACAGAAGAGTTCTGAAGCATTTTTAAACATCAGCAGAATTCCGAGAACAATGGAAGAGTTCCGAAGCATTTTTAAACGTCAGCAGAATTTCGAGAACAATGGAAGAGTTCTGATGCATTTTTAAAGGTCAGCGGAATGCCGAGAACAATGGAAGAGTTCCGAAGCATTTTTAAACTACAGCAGAATTCCGAGAACAATGGAAGTGTTTCGAAGCATTTTTAAAATCAGCAGAATTCCGAGAACAATGGAAGAGTTCCGAAGAGTTTTTAAACTTCAGCAGAATTCCAAGAACAATGTAAGAGTTCCGAAGCAAATTTAAACTTCAGCAGAATTCCGAGAACAATGGAAGAGTTCCAAAGCATTTTTAAGCATCAGCGGAAATCCGAGAACAATGAAAGAGTTCCTAAGCATTTTTAAACATCAGTGAAATTTCGAGAACAATGAAAGAGGTCAGAAGCATCATTAAACGTCAGCAGAATTCCGAGACCAAAGGAAGAGTTCCGAAGCATTTTTAAACGTCAACGAAATTCCAAGAACAATGGAAGAGTTCCGAAGCATTTTTAAACGTCAGCGGTATTCCAAGAACAATGGAAGAGTTCCGAAGCATTTTTAAACTTCAGTAGAATTCCGAGAACAATGGAAGAGTTCTGAAGCTTTTTTAAACTTCAGCAGAATTCCGATAACAATGGAAGTGTTCCGAAGCATTTTTAAACATCAGCAGAATTCCAAGAACAATGGAAGAGTCCTGAAGCACTTTTAAACGTAAGCAGAATTCCGAGAACAATGGAAGAGTTCCGAAACATTTTTAAACTCCAGCAGAATTCCTAGAACAATGGAAGTGTTCCGAAGCATTTTTAAACTTCAGCAGGATTCCGAGAACAATGGAAGAGTTCCGAAGCTAATTTAAACTTCAGCAGAATTCCGAGAACAATGGAATAGTTCCGAAGCATTTTTAAACGTCAGCGGAATTCCGAGAACAATGGAAGAGTTCCAAAGCAATTTTAAACGTCAGCGGAATCCGTGAACAATAGAAGAGTTCTGAAGCATTTTGAAACGTCAGCAGAATTTCGAGAACAATGGAAGAGTTCTGAAGCATTTTTAAAGGTCAGCAGAATTCCGAGAACAATGGAAGAGTTCTGAAGCATTTTTAAACATCAGCTGAATTCCGAGAACAATGGAAGAGTTCCGAAGCATTTTTAAACGTCAGCGGAATTCCGAGAACAATGGAAATATTCCGAAGCATATTTAAACTCCAGCAGAATTCCGAGAACAATGGAAGTGTTCCGAAGCATTTTTAAACTTCAGCAGGATTACGAGAACAATGGAAGAGTTCTGAAGCATTTTTAAACTTCAGCAAAATTCCGAGAACAATGGAAGTGTTGTGAAGCATTTTTAAACGTCAGCGGAATTCCGAGAACAATGGAATAATTCCGAAGCATTTTTAAACATCAGCGGAATTCCATAAACAATGGAAGTGTTCCGAAGCATTTTTAAACATCAGCGGAATTCCGTGAACAATGGAAGAGTTCCGAGGCATTTTTCAACGTCAGCGGAATTCCGTGAACAATAGAAGAGTTCTGAAGCATTTTTAAATTTCAGCGGAATTCCAGGAACAATGAAAGAGTTCCGAATCATTTTTAAACTTCAGCAGAATTCCTAGAACAATGGAAGAGTTCTGAAGCATTTTTAAAGGTCAGCGGAATTCCGAGAACAAAGGAAGAGTTCCGAAGCATTTTTAAATGTCAGCAGAATTCCGAGAACAATGGATGAGTTCTGAAGCATTTTTAAACTTCAGCAGAATTCCGAGAACAATGGAAGTGTTCCGAAGCATTTTTAAACATCAGCAGAATTCCAAGAACAATGGAAAAGTTCTGAAGCACTTTTAAACGTAAGCAGAATTCCGAGAACACTGGAAGAGTTCCGAAGCATTTTTAAACTCCAGCAGAATTCCGAGAACAATGGAAGTGTTCCGAAGCATTTTTAAACTTCAGCAGGATTCCGAGAACAATGGAAGAGTTCTGAAGCTAATTTAAACTTCAGCAGAATTCTGTGAATAATGGAAGAGTTGCGAAGCATTTTTAAACTTCAGCGGAATTCGGAGAACAATGGAAGAGTTCTGAAGCATTTTTAAACTTCAGCAGAATTCCGAGAACAATGGAATAATTCCGAAGCATTTTTAAACATCAGCGGAATTCCATAAACAATGGAAGTGTTCCGAAGCATTTTTAAACATCAGCGGAATTCCGTGAACAATGGAAGAGTTCTGAAGCATTTTTAAACTTCAGCAGAATTCCGAGAACAATGGAAGAGTTCTGAAGCATTTCTAAACTTCAGCAGAATTCCGAGATCAATGCAATAGTTCCGAAGCATTTTTAAATGTCTGCGGAATTCCGAGAACAATGGAAGAGTTCCAAAGCAATTTTAAACGTCAGCGGAATCCGTGAACAACAGAAGAGTTCTGAAGCATTTTTAAATTTCAGCGGAATTCCAGGAACAATGGAAGAGTTCCGAATCATTTTTAAACATCAGCAGAATTCCGAGAACAATGGAAGAGTTCCGAAGCATTTTTAAACGTCAGCAGAATTTCGAGAACAATGGAAGAGTTCTGATGCATTTTTAAAGGTCAGCGGAATGCCGAGAACAATGGAAGAGTTCCGAAGCATTTTTAAACTACAGCAGAATTCCGAGAACAATGGAAGTGTTTCGAAGCATTTTTAAAATCAGCAGAATTCCGAGAACAATGGAAGAGTTCCGAAGTGTTTTTAAACTTCAGCAGAATTCCAAGAACAATGTAAGAGTTCCGAAGCAAATTTAAACTTCAGCAGAATTCCGAAAAAAATGGAAGAGTTCCAAAGCATTTTTAAGCATCAGCGGAAATCCGAGAACAATGAAAGAGTTCCTAAGCATTTTTAAACATCAGTGAAATTTCGAGAACAATGAAAGAGGTCAGAAGCATCATTAAACGTCAGCAGAATTCCGAGACCAAAGGAAGAGTTCCGAAGCATTTTTAAACGTCAACGAAATTCCAAGAACAATGGAAGAGTTCCGAAGCATTTTTAAACGTCAGCGGTATTCCAAGAACAATGGAAGAGTTCCGAAGCATTTTTAAACTTCAGTAGAATTCCGAGAACAATGGAAGAGTTCTGAAGCTTTTTTAAACTTCAGCAGAATTCCGATAACAATGGAAGTGTTCCGAAGCATTTTTAAACATCAGCAGAATTCCAAGAACAATGGAAGAGTCCTGAAGCACTTTTAAACGTAAGCAGAATTCCGAGAACAATGGAAGAGTTCCGAAGCATTTTTAAACTCCAGCAGAATTCCTAGAACAATGGAAGTGTTCCGAAGCATTTTTAAACTTCAGCAGGATTCCGAGAACAATGGAAGAGTTCCGAAGCTAATTTAAACTTCAGCAGAATTCCGAGAACAATGGAATAGTTCCGAAGCATTTTTAAACGTCAGCGGAATTCCGAGAACAATGGAAGAGTTCCAAAGCAATTTTAAACGTCAGCGGAATCCGTGAACAATAGAAGAGTTCTGAAGCATTTTGAAACGTCAGCAGAATTTCGAGAACAATGGAAGAGTTCTGAAGCATTTTTAAAGGTCAGCGGAATTCCGAGAACAATGGAAGAGTTCCGAAGCATTTTTAAACTCCAGCAGAATTCCTGAGAAAAATGGAAGTGTTCCGAAGCATTTTTAAACTTTAGCAGGATTCCGAGAACAATGGAAGAGTTCCGAAGCTTATTTAAACTTCAGCAGAATTCTGTGAATAATGGAAGAGTTCCGAAGCATTTTTAAACTTCAGCGGAATTCGGAGAACAATGGAAGAGTTCTGAAGCATTTTTAAACTTCAGCAGAATTCCGAGAACAATGGAAGTGATTCGAAGCATTTTTAAAATCAGCAGAATTCCGAGAACAATGGAAGAGTTCCGAAGGATTTTTAAAGTTCAGCAGAATTCCGAGAACAATGGAAGAGTTCCAAAGCGTTTTTAAACTTCAGCAGAATTCCAAGAACAATGTAAGAGTTCCGAAGCAAATTTAAACTTCAGCAGAATTCCGAGACCAATGGAAGAGTTCCGAAGCATTTTTAAGCGTCAGCGAAATTCCAAGAACAATGGAAGAGTTCCGAAGCATTTTTAAACGTCAGCGGAATTCCAAGAACAATGGAAGAGTTCCGAAGCATTTTTAAACTTCAGCAGAATTCCGAGAACAATGGAAGAGTTCTGAAGCATTTTTAAACTTCAGCAGAATTCCTAGAACAATGGAAGTGTTCCGAAGCATTTTTAAACATCAGCAGAATTCCAAGAACAATGGAAGAGTTCTGAAGCACTTTTAAACGTAAGCAGAATTCCGAGAACAATGGAAGAGTTCCAAAGCATTTTTAAACTCCAGCAGAATTCCGAGAACAATGGAAGTGTTCCGAAGCATTTTTAAACTTCAGCAGGATTCCGAGAACAATGGAAGAGTTCCGAAGCTAATATAAACTTCAGCAGAATTCTGTGAACAATGGAAGAGTTCCGAAGGATTTTTAAAGTTCAGCAGAATTCCGAGAACAATGGAAGAGTTCCAAAGCATTTTTAAGCATCAGCTGAATTCCGAGAACAATGAAAGAGTTCCTAAGCATTTTTAAACATCAGTGAAATTTCGAGAACAATGAAAGAGGTCAGAAGCATCATTAAATGTCAGCAGAATTCCGAGACCAATGGAAGAGTTCCGAAGCATTTTTAAACTTCAGCAGAATTCCGAGAACAATGGAAGAGTTCTGAAGCATTTTTAAACTTCAGCAGAATTCCGAGAACAATGGAAGAGTTCTGAAGCATTTTTAAACGTCAGCTGAATTCCGAGAATAATGGAAGAGTTCCAAAGCATTTTTAAACGTCAGCGGAATTCCGAGAACAATGGAAGAGTTCCAAAGCAATTTTAAAAGTCAGCGGAATTCCGTGAACAATAGAAGAGTTCTGAAGCATTTTTAAATTTCAGCGGAATTCCAGGAACAATGGAAGAGTTCCGAATCATTTTTAAACATCAGCAGAATTCCAAGAACAATGGAAGAGTTCCGAAGCATTTTTAAACGTCAGCAGAACTTCGAGAATAATGGAAGAGTTCCGAAGCATTTTTAAACTTCAGCAGAATTCCGAGAACAATTGAAGAGTTCTGAAGCATTTGTAAACTTCAGCAGAATTCCGAGAAGAATGGAAGAGTTCCGAAGCATTTTTAAACGTCAGCAGAATTTCGAGAACAATGGAATAGTTCTGAAGCATTTTTAAACTTCAGCAGAATTCCATAAACAATGGAAGTGTTCCAAAGCATTTTTAAACATCAGCGGAATTCCGTGAACAATGGAAGAGTTTCGAGGCATTTTTCAACGTCAGCAGAATTACGAGAACAATAGAAGTGTTCCGAAGCATTTTTAAACTTCAGCAGAACTCTGAGAACAATGGAAGAGTTCTGAAGCATTTTTAAACGTCAGCTGAATTCCGAGAACAATGGAAGAGTTCCAAAGCATTTTTAAACGTCAGCGGAATTCCGAGAACAATGGAAGAGTTCCAAAGCAATTTTAAATGTCAGCGGAATTCCGTGAACAATAGAAGAGTTCTGAAGCATTTTTAAATTTCAGCGGAATTCCAGGAACAATGGAAGTGTTCCGAATCATTTTTAAACATCAGCAGAATTCCGAGAACAATGGAAGAGTTCCGAAGCATTTTTAAACGTCAGCAGAACTTCGAGAATAATGGAAGAGTTCCGAAGCATTTTTAAACGTCAGCTGAATTCCGAGAACAATGGAAGAGTTCCAAAGCATTTTTAAACGTCAGCGGAATTCCGAGAACAATGGAAGAGTTCCAAAGCAATTTTAAAAGTCAGCGGAATTCCGTGAACAATAGAAGAGTTCTGAAGCATTTTTAAATTTCAGCGGAATTCCAGGAACAATGGAAGTGTTCCGAATCATTTTTAAACATCAGCAGAATTCCGAGAACAATGGAAGAGTTCCGAAGCATTTTTAAACGTCAGCAGAACTTCGAGAATAATGGAAGAGTTCCGAAGCATTTTTAAACTTCAGCAGAATTCCGAGAACAATGGAAGAGTTCTGAAGCATTTGTAAACTTCAGCAGAATTCCGAGAAGAATGGAAGAGTTCCGAAGCATTTTTAAACGTCAGCAGAATTTCGAGAACAATGGAATAGTTCCGAAGCATTTTTAAACTTCAGCAGAATTCCATAAACAATGGAAGTGTTCCGAAGCATTTTTAAACATCAGCGGAATTCCGTGAACAATGGAAGAGTTTCGAGGCATTTTTCAACGGCAGCAGAATTACGAGAACAATAGAAGTGTTCCGAAGCATTTTTAAACTTCAGCAGAACTCTGAGAACAATGGAAGAGTTCTGAAGCATTTTTAAACTTCAGCAGAATTCCGAGAACAATGGAAGAGTTCCGAAGCATTTTTAAACTTCAGCAGAATTCCATAAACAATGGAAGTGTTCCGAAGCATTTTTCAACGTCAGCAGAATTCCGAGAACAATGGAAGAGTTCCGAAGCATTTTTAAACTTCAGCAGAATTCCGAGAACAATGGAAGAGTTCTGAAGCATTTTTAAACGTCCGCTGAATTCCGAGAACAATGGAAGAGTTCCGAAGCATTTTTTATCGTCAGGGGAATTCTGAGAACAATGGAAGAGTTCCAAAGCAATTTTAAATGTCAGCGGAATTCCGTGAACAATAGAAGAGTTCTGAAGCATTTTTAAATTTCAGCGGAATTCCAGGAACAATGGAAGAGTTCCGAATCATTTTTAAACTTCAGCAGAATTCCGAGAACAATGGAAGAGTTCTGAAGCATTTTTAAACTTCAGCAGAATTCCGAGAACAATGGAAGAGTTCCGAAGCATTTTTAAACGTCAGCGGAATTCCGAGAACAATGGAAGAGTTCCAAAGCAATTTTAAAAGTGAGCGGAATTCTGTGAACAATAGAAGAGTTCTGAAGCATTTTTAAATTTCAGCGGAATTCCAGGAACAATGGAAGAGTTCCGAATCATTTTTAAACATCAGCAGAATTCCGAGAACAATGGAAGAGTTCCGAAGCATTTTTAAACGTCAGCAGAACTTCGAGAATAATGGAAGAGTTCCGAGGCATTTGTAAACTTCAGCAGAATTCCGAGAACAATGGAAGAGTTCTGAAGCATTTTTAAACATCAGCAGAATTCCGAGAACAATGGAAGAGTTCCGAGGCATTTTTCAACGTCAGCAGAATTCCGAGAACAATGGAAGAGTTCCGAAGCATTTTTAAACTTCAGCAGAATTCCGAGAACAATGGAAGAGTTCTGAAGCATTTTTAAACTTCAGCAGAATTCCGAGAACAATGGAAGAGTTCTGAAGCATTTTTAAACGTCAGCTGAATTCCGAGAACAATGGAAGAGTTCCGAAGAATTTTTAAACGTCAGCGGAATTCCGAGAACAATGGAAGAGTTCCAAAGCAATTTTAAACGTCAGCGGAATTCCGTGAACAATAGAAGAGTTCTGAAGCATTTTTAAATTTCAGCGGAATTCCAGGAACAATGGAAGAGATCCGAATCATTTTTAAACATCAGCAGAATTCCGAGAACAATGGAAGAGTTCCGAAGCATTTTTAAACTTCAGCAGAATTTCGAGAACAATGGAAGAGTTCCGAAGCATTTTTAAACTTCAGCAGAATTCCGAGAACAATGGAAGAGTTCTGAAGCATTTGTAAACTTCAGCAGAATTCCAAGAACAATGGAAGAGTTCCGAAGCATTTTTAAACGTCAGCAGAATTTCGAGAACAATGGAAGAGTTCTGAGGCATTTGTAAACTTCAGCGGAATTCCGAGAACAATGGAAATATTCCGAAGCATATTTAAACTCCAGCAGAATTCCGAGAACAATGGAAGTGTTCCGAAGCATTTTTAAACTTCAGCAGGATTACGAGAACAATGGAAGAGTTCTGAAGCATTTTTAAACTTCAGCAAAATTCCGAGAACAATGGAAGAGTTGTGAAGCATTTTTAAACGTCAGCGGAATTCCGAGAACAATGGAATAATTCAGAAGCATTTTTAAACATCAGCGGAATTCCATAAACAATGGAAGTGTTCCGAAGCATTTTTAAACATCAGCGGAATTCCGTGAACAATGGAAGACTTCCGAGGCATTTTTCAACGTCAGCGGAATTCCGTGAACAATAGAAGAGTTCTGAAGCATTTTTAAATTTCAGCGGAATTCCAAGAACAATGAAAGAGTTCCGAATCATTTTTAAACTTCAGCAGAATTCCTAGAACAATGGAAGAGTTCTGAAGCATTTTTAAAGGTCAGCGGAATTCCGAGAACAAAGGAAGAGTTCCGAAGCATTTTTAAACGTCAGCAGAATTCCGAGAACAATGGATGAGTTCTGAAGCATTTTTAAACTTCAGCAGAATTCCGAGAACAATGGAAGTGTTCCGAAGCATTTTTAAACATCAGCAGAATTCCAAGAACAATGGAAAAGTTCTGAAGCACTTTTAAACGTAAGCAGAATTCCGAGAACACTGGAAGAGTTCCGAAGCATTTTTAAACTCCAGCAGAATTCCGAGAACAACGGAAGTGTTCCGAAGCATTTTTAAACTTCAGCAGGATTCCGAGAACAATGGAAGAGTTCTGAAGCTAATTTAAACTTCAGCAGAATTCTGTGAATAATGGAAGAGTTCCGAAGCATTTTTAAACTTCAGCGGAATTCGGAGAACAATGGAAGAGTTCTGAAGCATTTTTAAACTTCAGCAGAATTCCGAGAACAATGGAATAATTCCGAAGCACTTTTAAACATCAGCGGAATTCCATAAACAATGGAAGTGTTCCGAAGCATTTTTAAACATCAGCGGAATTCCGTGAACAATGGAAGAGTTCTGAAGCATTTTTAAACTTCAGCAGAATTCCGAGAACAATGGAAGAGTTCTGAAGCATTTCTAAACTTCAGCAGAATTCCGAGAACAATGCAATAGTTCCGAAGCATTTTTAAATGTCTGCGGAATTCCGAGAACAATGGAAGAGTTCCAAAGCAATTTTAAACGTCAGCGGAATCCGTGAACAATAGAAGAGTTCTGAAGCATTTTTAAATTTCAGCGGAATTCCAGGAACAATGGAAGAGTTCCGAATCATTTTTAAACATCAGCAGAATTCCGAGAACAATGGAAGAGTTCCGAAGCATTTTTAAACGTCAGCAGAATTTCGAGAACAATGGAAGAGTTCTGAAGCATTTTTAAAGGTCAGCGGAATGCCGAGAACAATGGAAGAGTTCCGAAGCATTTTTAAACTACAGCAGAATTCCGAGAACAATGGAAGTGTTTCGAAGCATTTTTAAAATCAGCAGAATTCCGAGAACAATGGAAGAGTTCCGAAGAGTTTTTAAACTTCAGCAGAATTCCAAGAACAATGTAAGAGTTCCGAAGCAAATTTAAACTTCAGCAGAATTCCGAGAACAATGGAAGAGTTCCAAAGCATTTTTAAGCATCAGCGGAAATCCAGAACAATGAAAGAGTTCCTAAGCATTTTTAAACATCAGTGAAATTTCGAGAACAATGAAAGAGGTCAGAAGCATCATTAAACGTCAGCAGAATTCCGAGACCAAAGGAAGAGTTCCGAAGCATTTTTAAACGTCAACGAAATTCCAAGAACAATGGAAGAGTTCCGAAGCATTTTTAAACGTCAGCGGTATTCCAAGAACAATGGAAGAGTTCCGAAGCATTTTTAAACTTCAGCAGAATTCCGAGAACAATGGAAGAGTTCTGAAGCTTTTTTAAACTTCAGCAGAATTCCGATAACAATGGAAGTGTTCCGAAGCATTTTTAAACATCAGCAGAATTCCAAGAACAATGGAAGAGTCCTGAAGCACTTTTAAACGTAAGCAGAATTCCGAGAACAATGGAAGAGTTCCGAAGCATTTTTAAACTCCAGCAGAATTCCTAGAACAATGGAAGTGTTCCGAAGCATTTTTAAACTTCAGCAGGATTCCGAGAACAATGGAAGAGTTCCGAAGCTAATTTAAACTTCAGCAGAATTCCGAGAACAATGGAATAATTCTGAAGCATTTTTAAACGTCAGCGGAATTCCGAAAACAATGGAAGAGTTCCAAAGCAATTTTAAACGTCAGCGGAATCCGTGAACAATAGAAGAGTTCTGAAGCATTTTGAAACGTCAGCAGAATTTCGAGAACAATGGAAGAGTTCTGAAGCATTTTTAAAGGTCAGCAGAATTCCGAGAACAATGGAAGAGTTCCGAAGCATTTTTAAACTCCAGCATAATTCCTGAGAAAAATGGAAGTGTTCCGAAGCATTTTTAAACTTTAGCAGGATTCCGAGAACAATGGAAGAGTTCCGAAGCTTATTTAAACTTCAGCAGAATTCTGTGAATAATGGAAGAGTTCCGAAGCATTTTTAAACTTCAGCGGAATTCGGAGAACAATGGAAGAGTTCTGAAGCATTTTTAAACTTCAGCAGAATTCCGAGAACAATGGAAGTGTTTCGAAGCATTTTTAAAATCAGCAGAATTCCGAGAACAATGGAAGAGTTCCGAAGGATTTTTAAAGTTCAGCAGAATTCCGAGAACAATGGAAGAGTTCCAAAGCGTTTTTAAACTTCAGCAGAATTCCAAGAACAATGTAAGAGTTCCGAAGCAAATTTAAACTTCAGCAGAATTCCGAGACCAATGGAAGAGTTCCGAAGCATTTTTAAGCGTCAGCGAAATTCCAAGAACAATGGAAGAGTTCCGAAGCATTTTTAAACGTCAGCGGAATTCCAAGAACAATGGAAGAGTTCCGAAGCATTTTTAAACTTCAGCAGAATTCCGAGAACAATGGAAGAGTTCTGAAGCATTTTTAAACTTCAGCAGAATTCCTAGAACAATGGAAGTGTTCCGAAGCATTTTTAAACATCAGCAGAATTCCAAGAACAATGGAAGAGTTCTGAAGCACTTTTAAACGTAAGCAGAATTCCCAGAACAATGGAAGAGTTCCAAAGCATTTTTAAACTCCAGCAGAATTCCGAGAACAATGGAAGTGTTCCGAAGCATTTTTAAACTTCAGCAGGATTCCGAGAACAATGGAAGAGTTCCGAAGCTAATATAAACTTCAGCAGAATTCTGTGAACAATGGAAGAGTTCCGAAGGATTTTTAAAGTTCAGCAGAATTCCGAGAACAATGGAAGAGTTCCAAAGCATTTTTAAGCATCAGCTGAATTCCGAGAACAATGAAAGAGTTCCTAAGCATTTTTAAACATCAGTGAAATTTCGAGAACAATGAAAGAGGTCAGAAGCATCATTAAATGTCAGCAGAATTCCGAGACCAATGGAAGAGTTCCGAAGCATTTTTAAACTTCAGCAGAATTCCGAGAACAATGGAAGAGTTCTGAAGCATTTTTAAACTTCAGCAGAATTCCGAGAACAATGGAAGAGTTCTGAAGCATTTTTAAACGTCAGCTGAATTCCGAGAACAATGGAAGAGTTCCAAAGCATTTTTAAACGTCAGCGGAATTCCGAGAACAATGGAAGAGTTCCAAAGCAATTTTAAAAGTCAGCGGAATTCCGTGAACAATAGAAGAGTTCTGAAGCATTTTTAAATTTCAGCGGAATTCCAGGAACAATGGAAGAGTTCCGAATCATTTTTAAACATCAGCAGAATTCCGAGAACAATGGAAGAGTTCCGAAGCATTTTTAAACGTCAGCAGAACTTCGAGAATAATGGAAGAGTTCCGAAGCATTTTTAAACTTGAGCAGAATTCCGAGAACAATGGAAGTGTTCCGAAGCATTTTTAAACATCAGCAGAATTCCAAGAACAATGGAAAAGTTCTGAAGCACTTTTAAACGTAAGCAGAATTCCGAGAACAATGGAAGAGTTTCGAAGCATTTTTAAACTCCAGCAGAATTCCGAGAACAATGGAAGTGTTCCGAAGCATTTTTAAACTTCAGCAGGATTCCGAGAACAATGGAAGAGTTCCGAAGCTAATTTAAACTTCAGCAGAATTCTGTGAATAATGGAAGAGTTCCGAAGCATTTTTAAACTTCAGCGGAATTCGGAGAACAATGGAAGAGTTCTGAAGCATTTTTAAACTTCAGCAGAATTCCGAGAACAATGGAAGAGTTCCGAAGCATTTTTAAACTACAGCAGAATTCCGAGAACAATGGAAGTGTTTCGAAGCATTTTTAAAATCAGCAGAATTCTGAGAACAATGGAAAAGTTCCGAAGGATTTTTAAAGTTCAGCAGAATTCCGAGAACAATGGAAGAGTTCCGAAGCATTTTTAAACTTCAGCAGAATTCCAAGAACAATGTAAGAGTTCCGAAGCAAATTTAAACTTCAGCAGAATTCCGAGAACAATGGAAGAGTTCCGAAGCATTTTTAAACGTCAGCTGAATTCCGAGAACAATGGAAGATTTCCGAAGCATTTTTAAACTTCACCAGAATTCTGAGACCAATGGAAGAGTTCCGAAGCATTTTTAAGCGTCAGCGAAATTCCAAGAACAATAGAAGAGTTCCGAAGCATTTTTAAACGTCAGCGGAATTCCAAGAACAATGGAAGAGTTCCGAAGCATTTTTAAACTTCAGCAGAATTCCGAGAACAATGGAAGAGTTCTGAAGCATTTTTAAACTTCAGCAGAATTCCTAGAACAATGGAAGTGTTCCGAAGCATTTTTAAACATCAGCAGAATTCCAAGAACAATGGAAGAGTTCTGAAGCACTTTTAAACGTAAGCAGAATTCCGAGAACAATGGAAGAGTTCCAAAGCATTTTTAAACTCCAGCAGAATTCCGAGAACAATGGAAGTGTTCCGAAGCATTTTTAAACTTCAGCAGGATTCCGAGAACAATGGAAGAGTTCCGAAGCTAATATAAACTTCAGCAGAATTCTGTGAACAATGGAAGAGTTCCGAAGGATTTTTAAAGTTCAGCAGAATTCCGAGAACAATGGAAGAGTTCCAAAGCATTTTTAAGCATCAGCTGAATTCCGCGAACAATGAAAGAGTTCCTAAGCATTTTTAAACATCAGTGAAATTTCGAGAACAATGAAAGAGGTCAGAAGCATCATTAAATGTCAGCAGAATTCCGAGACCAATGGAAGAGTTCCGAAGCATTTTTAAACTTCAGCAGAATTCCGAGAACAATGGAAGAGTTCTGAAGCATTTTTAAACTTCAGCAGAATTCCGAGAACAATGGAAGAGTTCTGAAGCATTTTTAAACGTCAGCTGAATTCCGAGAACAATGGAAGAGTTCCAAAGCATTTTTAAACGTCAGCGGAATTCCGAGAACAATGGAAGAGTTCCAAAGCAATTTTAAAAGTCAGCGGAATTCCGTGAACAATAGAAGAGTTCTGAAGCATTTTTAAATTTCAGCGGAATTCCAGGAACAATGGAAGAGTTCCGAATCATTTTTAAACATCAGCAGAATTCCGAGAACAATGGAAGAGTTCCGAAGCATTTTTAAACGTCAGCAGAACTTCGAGAATAATGGAAGAGTTCCGAAGCATTTTTAAACTTCAGCAGAATTCCGAGAACAATGGAAGAGTTCTGAAGCATTTGTAAACTTCAGCAGAATTCCGAGAAGAATGGAAGAGTTCCGAAGCATTTTTAAACGTCAGCAGAATTTTGAGAACAATGGAATAGTTCTGAAGCATTTTTAAACTTCAGCAGAATTCCATAAACAATGGAAGTGTTCCAAAGCATTTTTAAACATCAGCGGAATTCCGTGAACAATGGAAGAGTTTCGAGGCATTTTTCAACGTCAGCAGAATTACGAGAACAATAGAAGTGTTCCGAAGCATTTTTAAACTTCAGCAGAACTCTGAGAACAATGGAAGAGTTCTGAAGCATTTTTAAACGTCAGCTGAATTCCGAGAACAATGGAAGAGTTCCAAAGCATTTTTAAACGTCAGCGGAATTCCGAGAACAATGGAAGAGTTCCAAAGCAATTTTAAAAGTCAGCGGAATTCCGTGAACAATAGAAGAGTTCTGAAGCATTTTTAAATTTCAGCGGAATTCCAGGAACAATGGAAGTGTTCCGAATCATTTTTAAATATCAGCAGAATTCCGAGAACAATGGAAGAGTTCCGAAGCATTTTTAAACGTCAACAAAACTTCGAGAATAATGGAAGAGTTCCGAAGCATTTTTAAACTTCAGCAGAATTCCGAGAACAATGGAAGAGTTCTGAAGCATTTGTAAACTTCAGCAGAATTCCGAGAAGAATGGAAGAGTTCCGAAGCATTTTTAAACGTCAGCAGAATTTCGAGAACAATGGAATAGTTCCGAAGCATTTTTAAACTTCAGCAGAATTCCATAAACAATGGAAGTGTTCCGAAGCATTTTTAAACATCAGCGGAATTCCGTGAACAATGGAAGAGTTTCGAGGCATTTTTCAACGGCAGCAGAATTACGAGAACAATAGAAGTGTTCCGAAGCATTTTTAAACTTCAGCAGAACTCTGAGAACAATGGAAGAGTTCTGAAGCATTTTTAAAGTTCAGCAGAATTCCGAGAACAATGGAAGAGTTCTGAAGCATTTTTAAACGTCAGCTGAATTCCGAGAACAATGGAAGAGTTCCGAAGCATTTTTAAACGTCAGCAGTATTTCGAGAACAATGGAAGAGTTCCGAAGCATTTTTAAACTTCAGCAGAATTCCATAAACAATGGAAGTGTTCCGAAGCATTTTTCAACGTCAGCAGAATTCCGAGAACAATGGAAGAGTTCCGAAGCATTTTTAAACTTCAGCAGAATTCCGAGAACAATGGAAGAGTTCTGAAGCATTTTTAAACGTCCGCTGAATTCCGAGAACAATGGAAGAGTTCCGAAGCATTTTTAAACGTCAGGGGAATTCTGAGAACAATGGAAGAGTTCCAAAGCAATTTTAAATGTCAGCGGAATTCCGTGAACAATAGAAGAGTTCTGAAGCATTTTTAAATTTCAGCGGAATTCCAGGAACAATGGAAGAGTTCCGAATCATTTTTAAACATCAGCAGAATTCCGAGAACAATGGAAGAGTTCCGAAGCATTTTTAAACGTCAGCAGAATTTCGAGAACAATGTAAGAGTTCCGAAGCATTTTTAAAACTTCAGCAGAATTCCGAGAACAATGGAAGAGTTCTGAAGCATTTTTAAACTTCAGCAGAATTCCGAGAACAATGGAAGAGTTCTGAAGCATTTTTAAAGGTCAGCGGAATTCCGAGAACAATGGAAGAGTTCCGAAGCATTTTTAAACGTCAGCATAATTCCGAGAACAATGGAAGAGTTCTGAAGCATTTTTAAACTTCAGCAGAATTCCGAGAACAATGGAAGTGTTCCGAAGCATTTTTAAACATCAGCAGAATTCCAAGAACAATGGAAAAGTTCTGAAGCACTTTTAAACGTAAGCAGTATTCCGAGAACAATGGAAGAGTTCCGAAGCATTTTTAAACTCCAGCAGAATTCCGAGAACAATGGAAGAGTTCCGAAGCATTTTTAAACATCAGTGAAATTTCGAGAACAATGAAAGAGGTCAGAAGCATCATTAAACTTCAGCAGAATTCCGAGATCAATGGAAGAGTTCCGAAGCATTTTTAAACGTCAGCGAAATTCCAAGAACAATGGAAGAGTTCCGAAGCATTTTTAAACGTCAGCGGAATTCCGAGAACAATGTAAGAGTTCTGAAGCATTTTTAAACTTCAGCAGAATTCCGAGAACAATGGAAGAGTTCTGAAGCATTTTTAAACGTCAGCGGAATTCCGAGAATAATGGAAGAGTTCCTAAGCATTTTTCAACGTCAGCAGAATTCCAAGAACAATGGAAGATTTCCAAAGCATTTTTAAACTTCAGCAGAATTCCGAGAACAATGGAAGAGTTGTGAAGCATTTTTAAATGTCAGCGGAATTCCGAGAACAATGGAATAATTCCGAAGCATTTTTAAACATCAGCGGAATTCCATAAACAATGGAAGTGTTCCGAAGCATTTTTAAACATCAGCGGAATTCCGTGAACAATGGAAGTGTTCCGAAGCATTTTTAAACATCAGCGGAATTCCGTGAACAATGGAAGAGTTCCGAGGCATTTTTCAACGTCAGCAGAATTCCGAGAACAATGGAAGAGTTCCGAAGCATTTTTAAACTTCAGCAGAATTCCGAGAACAATGGAAGAGTTCTGAAGCATTTTTAAACTTCAGCAGAATTCCGAGAACAATGGAAGAGTTCTGAAGCATTTTTAAATGTCAGCTGAATTCCGAGAACAATGGAAGAGTTCCGAAGCATTTTTAAACGTCAGTGGAATTCCGAGAACAATGGAAGAGTTCCAAAGCAATTTTAAACGTCAGCAGAATTCCGTGAACAATAGAAGAGTTCTGAAGCATTTTTAAACTTCAGCGGAATTCCGAGAACAATGGAAGTGTTCCGAAGCATATTTAAACTCCAGCAGAATTCCGAGAACAATGGAAGTGTTCCGAAGCATTTTTAAACTTCAGCAGGATTACGAGAACAATGGAAGAGTTCTGAAGCATTTTTAAACTTCAGCAAAATTCCGAGAACAATGGAAGAGTTGTGAAGCATTTTTAAACGTCAGCGGAATTCCGAGAACAATGGAATAATTACGAAGCATTTTTAAACATCAGCGGAATTCCATAAACAATGGAAGTGTTCCGAAGCATTTTTAAACATCAGCGGAATTCCAAGAACAATGGAAAAGTTCTGAAGCACTTTTAAACGTAAGCAGTATTCCGAGAACAATGGAAGAGTTCCGAAGCATTTTTAAACTCCAGCAGAATTCCGAGAACAATGGAAGTGTTCCGAAGCATTTTTAAACTTCAGCAGGATTGCGAGAACAATGGAAGAGTTCCGAAGCTAATTTAAACTTCAGCAGGATTCTGTGAATAATGGAAGAGTTCCGAAGCATTTTTAAACATCAGTGAAATTTCGAGAACAATGAAAGAGGTCAGAAGCATCATTAAACTTCAGCAGAATTCCGAGATCAATGGAAGAGTTCCGAAGCATTTTTAAACGTCAGCGAAATTCCAAGAACAATGGAAGAGTTCCGAAGCATTTTTAAACGTCAGCGGAATTCCGAGAACAATGTAAGAGTTCTGAAGCATTTTTAAACTTCAGCAGAATTCCGAGAACAATGGAAGAGTTCTGAAGCATTTTTAAACGTCAGCGGAATTCCGAGAACAATGGAAGAGTTCCTAAGCATTTTTCAACGTCAGCAGAATTCCAAGAACAATGGAAGATTTCCAAAGCATTTTTAAACTTCAGCAGAATTCCGAGAACAATGGAAGAGTTGTGAAGCATTTTTAAATGTCAGCGGAATTCCGAGAACAATGGAATAATTCCGAAGCATTTTTAAACATCAGCGGAATTCCATAAACAATGGAAGTGTTCCGAAGCATTTTTAAACATCAGCGGAATTCCGTGAACAATGGAAGTGTTCCGAAGCATTTTTAAACATCAGCGGAATTCCGTGAACAATGGAAGAGTTCCGAGGCATTTTTCAACGTCAGCAGAATTCCGAGAACAATGGAAGAGTTCCGAAGCATTTTTAAACTTCAGCAGAATTCCGAGAACAATGGAAGAGTTCTGAAGCATTTTTAAACTTCAGCAGAATTCCGAGAACAATGGAAGAGTTCTGAAGCATTTTTAAATGTCAGCTGAATTCCGAGAACAATGGAAGAGTTCCGAAGCATTTTTAAACGTCAGTGGAATTCCGAGAACAATGGAAGAGTTCCAAAGCAATTTTAAACGTCAGCGGAATTCCGTGAACAATAGAAGAGTTCTGAAGCATTTTTAAACTTCAGCGGAATTCCGAGAACAATGGAAGTGTTCCGAAGCATATTTAAACTCCAGCAGAATTCCGAGAACAATGGAAGTGTTCCGAAGCATTTTTAAACTTCAGCAGGATTACGAGAACAATGGAAGAGTTCTGAAGCATTTTTAAACTTCAGCAAAATTCCGAGAACAATGGAAGAGTTGTGAAGCATTTTTAAACGTCAGCGGAATTCCGAGAACAATGGAATAATTACGAAGCATTTTTAAACATCAGCGGAATTCCATAAACAATGGAAGTGTTCCGAAGCATTTTTAAACATCAGCGGAATTCCAAGAACAATGGAAAAGTTCTGAAGCACTTTTAAACGTAAGCAGTATTCCGAGAACAATGGAAGAGTTCCGAAGCATTTTTAAACTCCAGCAGAATTCCGAGAACAATGGAAGTGTTCCGAAGCATTTTTAAACTTCAGCAGGATTGCGAGAACAATGGAAGAGTTCCGAAGCTAATTTAAACTTCAGCAGGATTCTGTGAATAATGGAAGAGTTCCGAAGCATTTTTAAACATCAGTGAAATTTCGAGAACAATGAAAGAGGTCAGAAGCATCATTAAACTTCAGCAGAATTCCGAGATCAATGGAAGAGTTCCGAAGCATTTTTAAACGTCAGCGAAATTCCAAGAACAATGGAAGAGTTCCGAAGCATTTTTAAACGTCAGCGGAATTCCGAGAACAATGTAAGAGTTCTGAAGCATTTTTAAACTTCAGCAGAATTCCGAGAACAATGGAAGAGTTCTGAAGCATTTTTAAACGTCAGCAGAATTCCGAGAACAATGGAAGAGTTCCTAAGCATTTTTCAACGTCAGCAGAATTCCAAGAACAATGGAAGATTTCCAAAGCATTTTTAAACTTCAGCAGAATTCCGAGAACAATGGAAGAGTTGTGAAGCATTTTTAAATGTCAGCGGAATTCCGAGAACAATGGAATAATTCCGAAGCATTTTTAAACATCAGCGGAATTCCATAAACAATGGAAGTGTTCCGAAGCATTTTTAAACATCAGCGGAATTCCGTGAACAATGGAAGAGTTCCGAGGCATTTTTCAACGTCAGCAGAATTCCGAGAACAATGGAAGAGTTCCGAAGCATTTTTAAACTTCAGCAGAATTCCGAGAACAATGGAGGAGTTCTGAAGCATTTTTAAACTTCAGCAGAATTCCGAGAACAATGGAAGAGTTCTGAAGCATTTTTAAATGTCAGCTGAATTCCGAGAACAATGGAAGAGTTCCGAAGCATTTTTAAACGTCAGTGGAATTCCGAGAACAATGGAAGAGTTCCAAAGCAATTTTAAACGTCAGCGGAATTCCGTGAACAATAGAAGAGTTCTGAAGCATTTTTAAACTTCAGCGGAATTCCGAGAACAATGGAAGTGTTCCGAAGCATATTTAAACTCCAGCAGAATTCCGAGAACAATGGAAGTGTTCCGAAGCATTTTTAAACTTCAGCAGGATTACGAGAACAATGGAAGAGTTCTGAAGCATTTTTAAACTTCAGCAAAATTCCGAGAACAATGGAAGAGTTGTGAAGCATTTTTAAACGTCAGCGGAATTCCGAGAACAATGGAATAATTACGAAGCATTTTTAAACATCAGCGGAATTCCATAAACAATGGAAGTGTTCCGAAGCATTTTTAAACATCAGCGGAATTCCGTGAACAATGGAAGAGTTCCGAGGCATTTTTCAACGTCAGCGGAATTCCGTGAACAATAGAAGAGTTCTGAAGCATTTTTAAATTTCAGCGGAATTCCAGGAACAATGAAAGAGTTCCGAATCATTTTTAAACATCAGCAGAATTCCGAGAACAATGAAAGAGTTCCGAATCATTTTTAAACGTCAGCAGAATTCCGAGAACAATGGAAGAGTTCCGAAGCATTTTTAAACGTCAGCAGAATTCCGAGAACAATGGAAGAGTTCTGAAGCATTTTTAAAGGTCAGCGGAATTCCGAGAACAATGGAAGAGTTCCGAAGCATTTTTAAACGTCAGCAGAATTCCGAGAACAATGGAAGAGTTCTGAAGCATTTTTAAACTTCAGCAGAATTCCGAGAACAATGGAAGTGTTCCGAAGCATTTTTAAACATCAGCAGAATTCCAAGAACAATGGAAAAGTTCTGAAGCACTTTTAAACGTAAGCAGAATTCCGAGAACAATGGAAGAGTTTCGAAGCATTTTTAAACTCCAGCAGAATTCTGAGAACAATGGAAGTGTTCCGAAGCATTTTTAAACTTCAGCAGGATTCCGAGAACAATGGAAGAGTTCCGAAGCTAATTTAAACTTCAGCAGAATTCTGTGAATAATGGAAGAGTTCCGAAGCATTTTTAAACTTCAGCGGAATTCGGAGAACAATGGAAGAGTTCTGAAGCATTTTTAAACTTCAGCAGAATTCCGAGAACAATGGAAGAGTTCCAAAGCATTTTTAAACTACAGCAGAATTCCGAGAACAATGGAAGTGTTTCGAAGCATTTTTAAAATCAGCAGAATTCTGAGAACAATGGAAGAGTTCCGAAGCATTTTTAAACTTCAGCAGAATTCCAAGAACAATGTAAGAGTTCCGAAGCAAATTTAAACTTCAGCAGAATTCCGAGAACAATGGAAGAGTTCCAAAGCATTTTTAAGCATCAGCGGAATTCCGAGAACAATGGAAGAGTTCCGAAGCATTTTTAAACGTCAGCTGAATTCCGAGAACAATGGAAGATTTCCGAAGCATTTTTCAACTTCACCAGAATTACGAGAACAATGGAAGAGTTCTGAAGCATTTTTAAACTTCAGCAGAATTCCGAGAACAATGGAAGAGTTCTGAAGCATTTTTAAACGTCAGCGGAATTCCGAGAACAATGGAATAATTCCGAAGCATTTTTAAACATCAGCGGAATTCCATAAACAAGGGAAGTGTTCCGAAGCATTTTTAAACATCAGCGGAATTCCATAAACAAGGGAAGTGTTCCGAAGCATTTTTAAACATCAGCGGAATCCGTGAACAATAGAAGAGTTCTGAAGCATTTTTAAATTTCAGCGGAATTCCAGGAACAATGGAAGAGTTCCGAATCATTTTTAAACATCAGCAGAATTCCGAGAACAATGGAAGAGTTCCGAAGCATTTTTAAACGTCAGCAGAATTTCGAGAACAATGGAAGAGTTCTGAAGCATTTTTAAAGGTCAGCGGAATGCCGAGAACAATGGAAGAGTTCCGAAGCATTTTTAAACATCAGTAGAATTCCGAGAACAATGGAAGAGTTCTGAAGCATTTTTAAACTTCAGCAGAATTCCGAGAACAATGGAAGTGTTCCGAAGCATTTTTAAACATCAGCAGAATTCCAGGAACAATGGAAGAGTTGTGAAGCACTTTTAAACGTAAGCAGAATTCCGAGAACAATGGAAGAGTTTCGAAGCATTTTTAAACTCCAGCAGAATTCTGAGAACAATGGAAGTGTTCCGAAGCATTTTTAAACTTCAGCAGGATTCCGAGAACAATGGAAGAGTTCCGAAGCTAATTTAAACTTCAGCAGAATTCTGTGAATAATGGAAGAGTTCCGAAGCATTTTTAAACTTCAGCGGAATTCGGAGAACAATGGAAGAGTTCTGAAGCATTTTTAAACTTCAGCAGAATTCCGAGAACAATGGAAGAGTTCCGAAGCATTTTTAAACTACAGCAGAATTCCGAGAACAATGGAAGTGTTTCGAAGCATTTTTAAAATCAGCAGAATTCTGAGAACAATGGAAGAGTTCCGAAGGATTTTTAAAGTTCAGCAGAATTCCGAGAACAATGGAAGAGTTCCGAAGCATTTTTAAACTTCAGCAGAATTCCAAGAACAATGTAAGAGTTCCGAAGCAAATTTAAACTTCAGCAGAATTCCGAGAACAATGGAAGAGTTCCAAAGCATTTTTAAGCATCAGCGGAATTCCGAGAACAATGGAAGAGTTCCGAAGCATTTTTAAACGTCAGCTGAATTCCGAGAACAATGGAAGATTTCCGAAGCATTTTTCAACTTCACCAGAATTACGAGAACAATGGAAGAGTTCTGAAGCATTTTTAAACTTCAGCAGAATTCCGAGAACAATGGAAGAGTTCTGAAGCATTTTTAAACGTCAGCGGAATTCCGAGAACAATGGAATAATTCCGAAGCATTTTTAAACATCAGCGGAATTCCATAAACAAGGGAAGTGTTCCGAAGCATTTTTAAACATCAGCGGAATTCCATAAACAAGGGAAGTGTTCCGAAGCATTTTTAAACATCAGCGGAATCCGTGAACAATAGAAGAGTTCTGAAGCATTTTTAAATTTCAGCGGAATTCCAGGAACAATGGAAGAGTTCCGAATCATTTTTAAACATCAGCAGAATTCCGAGAACAATGGAAGAGTTCCGAAGCATTTTTAAACGTCAGCAGAATTTCGAGAACAATGGAAGAGTTCTGAAGCATTTTTAAAGGTCAGCGGAATGCCGAGAACAATGGAAGAGTTCCGAAGCATTTTTAAACATCAGTAGAATTCCGAGAACAATGGAAGAGTTCTGAAGCATTTTTAAACTTCAGCAGAATTCCGAGAACAATGGAAGTGTTCCGAAGCATTTTTAAACATCAGCAGAATTCCAGGAACAATGGAAGAGTTGTGAAGCACTTTTAAACGTAAGCAGAATTCCGAGAACAATGGAAGAGTTCCGAAGCATTTTTAAACTACAGCAGAATTCCGAGAACAATGGAAGTGTTTCGAAGCATTTTTAAAATCAGCAGAATTCCGAGAACAATGGAAGAGTTCCGAAGAGTTTTTAAACTTCAGCAGAATTCCAAGAACAATGTAAGAGTTCCGAAGCAAATTTAAACTTCAGCAGAATTCCGAGAACAATGGAAGAGTTCCAAAGCATTTTTAAGCATCAGCGGAATTCCGAGAACAATGAAAGAGTTCCTAAGCATTTTTAAACATCAGTGAAATTTTGAGAACAATGAAAGAGTTCAGAAGCATCATTAAACGTCAGCAGAATTGCGAGACCAAAGGAAGAGTTCCGAAGCATTTTTAAACGTCAACGAAATTCCAAGAACAATGGAAGAGTTCCGAAGCATTTTTAAACGTCAGCGGTATTCCAAGAACAATGGAAGTGTTCCGAAGCATTTTTAAACTTCAGCAGAATTCCGAGAACAATGGAAGAGTTCTGAAGCTTTTTTAAACTTCAGCAGAATTCCGATAACAATGGAAGTGTTCCGCAGCATTTTTAAACATCAGCAGAATTCCAAGAACAATGGAAGAGTCCTGAAGCACTTTTAAACGTAAGCAGAATTCCTAGAACAATGGAAGAGTTCCGAAGCATTTTTAAACTCCAGCAGAATTCCTAGAACAATGGAAGTGTTCCGAAGCATTTTTAAACTTCAGCAGGATTCCGAGAACAATGGAAGAGTTCCGAAGCTAATTTAAACTTCAGCAGAATTCTGAGAACAATGGAATAGTTCCGAAGCATTTTTAAACGTCAGCGGAATTCCGAGAACAATGGAAGAGTTCAAAAGCAATTTTAAACGTCAGCGGAATCCGTGAACAATAGAAGAGTTCTGAAGCATTTTTAAATTTCAGCGGAATTCCAGGAAAAATGGAAGAGTTCCGAATCATTTTTAAACATCAGCAGAATTCCGAGAACAATGGAAGAGTTCCGAAGCATTTTGAAACGTCAGCAGAATTTCGAGAACAATGGAAGAGTTCTGAAGCATTTTTAAAGGTCAGCAGAATTCCGAGAACAATGGAAGAGTTCCGAAGCATTTTTAAACTCCAGCAGAATTCCTGAGAAAAATGGAAGTGTTCCGAAGCATTTTTAAACTTCAGCAGGATTCCGAGAACAATGGAAGAGTTCCGAAGCTTATTTAAACTTCAGCAGAATTCTGTGAATAATGGAAGAGTTCCAAAGCATTTTTAAACTTCAGCGGAATTCGGAGAACAATGGAAGAGTTCTGAAGCATTTTTAAACTTCAGCAGAATTCCGAGAACAATGGAAGTGTTTCGAAGCATTTTTAAAATCAGCAGAATTCCGAGAACAATGGAAGAGTTCCGAAGGATTTTCAAAGTTCAGCAGAATTCCGAGAACAATGGAAGAGTTCCAAAGCGTTTTTAAACTTCAGCAGAATTCCAAGAACAATGTAAGAGTTCCGAAGCAAATTTAAACTTCAGCAGAATTCCGAGAACAATGGAAGAGTTACAAAGCATTTTTAAGCATCAGCGGAATTCCGAGAACAATGAAAGAGTTCCTAAGCATTTTTAAACATCAGTGAAATTTCGAGAACAATGAAAGAGGTCAGAAGCATCATTAAACGTCAGCAGAATTCCGAGACCAATGGAAGAGTTCCGAAGCATTTTTAAGCGTCAGCGAAATTCCAAGAACAATGGAAGAGTTCCGAATCATTTTTAAACGTCAGCGGAATTCCAAGAACAATGGAAGAGTTCTGAAGCATTTTTAAACTTCAGCAGAATTCCGAGAACAATGGAAGAGTTCTGAAGCATTTTTAAACTTCAGCAGAATTCCGAGAACAATGGAAGAGTTCTGAAGCATTTTTAAATGTCAGCTGAATTCCGAGAACAATGGAAGAGTTCCGAAGCATTTTTAAACGTCAGTGGAATTCCGAGAACAATGGAAGAGTTCCAAAGCAATTTTAAACGTCAGCGGAATTCCGTGAACAATAGAAGAGTTCTGAAGCATTTTTAAACTTCAGCGGAATTCCGAGAACAATGGAAGTGTTCCGAAGCATATTTAAACTCCAGCAGAATTCCGAGAACAATGGAAGTGTTCCGAAGCATTTTTAAACTTCAGCAGGATTACGAGAACAATGGAAGAGTTCTGAAGCATTTTTAAACTTCAGCAAAATTCCGAGAACAATGGAAGAGTTGTGAAGCATTTTTAAACGTCAGCGGAATTCCGAGAACAATGGAATAATTACGAAGCATTTTTAAACATCAGCGGAATTCCATAAACAATGGAAGTGTTCCGAAGCATTTTTAAACATCAGCGGAATTCCAAGAACAATGGAAAAGTTCTGAAGCACTTTTAAACGTAAGCAGTATTCCGAGAACAATGGAAGAGTTCCGAAGCATTTTTAAACTCCAGCAGAATTCCGAGAACAATGGAAGTGTTCCGAAGCATTTTTAAACTTCAGCAGGATTGCGAGAACAATGGAAGAGTTCCGAAGCTAATTTAAACTTCAGCAGGATTCTGTGAATAATGGAAGAGTTCCGAAGCATTTTTAAACATCAGTGAAATTTCGAGAACAATGAAAGAGGTCAGAAGCATCATTAAACTTCAGCAGAATTCCGAGATCAATGGAAGAGTTCCGAAGCATTTTTAAACGTCAGCGAAATTCCAAGAACAATGGAAAAGTTCCGAAGCATTTTTAAACGTCAGCGGAATTCCGAGAACAATGTAAGAGTTCTGAAGCATTTTTAAACTTCAGCAGAATTCCGAGAACAATGGAAGAGTTCTGAAGCATTTTTAAACGTCAGCAGAATTCCGAGAACAATGGAAGAGTTCCTAAGCATTTTTCAACGTCAGCAGAATTCCAAGAACAATGGAAGATTTCCAAAGCATTTTTAAACTTCAGCAGAATTCCGAGAACAATGGAAGAGTTGTGAAGCATTTTTAAATGTCAGCGGAATTCCGAGAACAATGGAATAATTCCGAAGCATTTTTAAACATCAGCGGAATTCCATAAACAATGGAAGTGTTCCGAAGCATTTTTAAACATCAGCGGAATTCCGTGAACAATGGAAGAGTTCCGAGGCATTTTTCAACGTCAGCAGAATTCCGAGAACAATGGAAGAGTTCCGAAGCATTTTTAAACTTCAGCAGAATTCCGAGAACAATGGAGGAGTTCTGAAGCATTTTTAAACTTCAGCAGAATTCCGAGAACAATGGAAGAGTTCTGAAGCATTTTTAAATGTCAGCTGAATTCCGAGAACAATGGAAGAGTTCCGAAGCATTTTTAAACGTCAGTGGAATTCCGAGAACAATGGAAGAGTTCCAAAGCAATTTTAAACGTCAGCGGAATTCCGTGAACAATAGAAGAGTTCTGAAGCATTTTTAAACTTCAGCGGAATTCCGAGAACAATGGAAGTGTTCCGAAGCATATTTAAACTCCAGCAGAATTCCGAGAACAATGGAAGTGTTCCGAAGCATTTTTAAACTTCAGCAGGATTACGAGAACAATGGAAGAGTTCTGAAGCATTTTTAAACTTCAGCAAAATTCCGAGAACAATGGAAGAGTTGTGAAGCATTTTTAAACGTCAGCGGAATTCCGAGAACAATGGAATAATTACGAAGCATTTTTAAACATCAGCGGAATTCCATAAACAATGGAAGTGTTCCGAAGCATTTTTAAACATCAGCGGAATTCCGTGAACAATGGAAGAGTTCCGAGGCATTTTTCAACGTCAGCGGAATTCCGTGAACAATAGAAGAGTTCTGAAGCATTTTTAAATTTCAGCGGAATTCCAGGAACAATGAAAGAGTTCCGAATCATTTTTAAACATCAGCAGAATTCCGAGAACAATGAAAGAGTTCCGAATCATTTTTAAACGTCAGCAGAATTCCGAGAACAATGGAAGAGTTCCGAAGCATTTTTAAACGTCAGCAGAATTCCGAGAACAATGGAAGAGTTCTGAAGCATTTTTAAAGGTCAGCGGAATTCCGAGAACAATGGAAGAGTTCCGAAGCATTTTTAAACGTCAGCAGAATTCCGAGAACAATGGAAGAGTTCTGAAGCATTTTTAAACTTCAGCAGAATTCCGAGAACAATGGAAGTGTTCCGAAGCATTTTTAAACATCAGCAGAATTCCAAGAACAATGGAAAAGTTCTGAAGCACTTTTAAACGTAAGCAGAATTCCGAGAACAATGGAAGAGTTTCGAAGCATTTTTAAACTCCAGCAGAATTCTGAGAACAATGGAAGTGTTCCGAAGCATTTTTAAACTTCAGCAGGATTCCGAGAACAATGGAAGAGTTCCGAAGCTAATTTAAACTTCAGCAGAATTCTGTGAATAATGGAAGAGTTCCGAAGCATTTTTAAACTTCAGCGGAATTCGGAGAACAATGGAAGAGTTCTGAAGCATTTTTAAACTTCAGCAGAATTCCGAGAACAATGGAAGAGTTCCAAAGCATTTTTAAACTACAGCAGAATTCCGAGAACAATGGAAGTGTTTCGAAGCATTTTTAAAATCAGCAGAATTCTGAGAACAATGGAAGAGTTCCGAAGGATTTTTAAAGTTCAGCAGAATTCCGAGAACAATGGAAGAGTTCCGAAGCATTTTTAAACTTCAGCAGAATTCCAAGAACAATGTAAGAGTTCCGAAGCAAATTTAAACTTCAGCAGAATTCCGAGAACAATGGAAGAGTTCCAAAGCATTTTTAAGCATCAGCGGAATTCCGAGAACAATGGAAGAGTTCCGAAGCATTTTTAAACGTCAGCTGAATTCCGAGAACAATGGAAGATTTCCGAAGCATTTTTCAACTTCACCAGAATTACGAGAACAATGGAAGAGTTCTGAAGCATTTTTAAACTTCAGCAGAATTCCGAGAACAATGGAAGAGTTCTGAAGCATTTTTAAACGTCAGCGGAATTCCGAGAACAATGGAATAATTCCGAAGCATTTTTAAACATCAGCGGAATTCCATAAACAAGGGAAGTGTTCCGAAGCATTTTTAAACATCAGCGGAATTCCATAAACAAGGGAAGTGTTCCGAAGCATTTTTAAACATCAGCGGAATCCGTGAACAATAGAAGAGTTCTGAAGCATTTTTAAATTTCAGCGGAATTCCAGGAACAATGGAAGAGTTCCGAATCATTTTTAAACATCAGCAGAATTCCGAGAACAATGGAAGAGTTCCGAAGCATTTTTAAACGTCAGCAGAATTTCGAGAACAATGGAAGAGTTCTGAAGCATTTTTAAAGGTCAGCGGAATGCCGAGAACAATGGAAGAGTTCCGAAGCATTTTTAAACATCAGTAGAATTCCGAGAACAATGGAAGAGTTCTGAAGCATTTTTAAACTTCAGCAGAATTCCGAGAACAATGGAAGTGTTCCGAAGCATTTTTAAACATCAGCAGAATTCCAGGAACAATGGAAGAGTTGTGAAGCACTTTTAAACGTAAGCAGAATTCCGAGAACAATGGAAGAGTTTCGAAGCATTTTTAAACTCCAGCAGAATTCTGAGAACAATGGAAGTGTTCCGAAGCATTTTTAAACTTCAGCAGGATTCCGAGAACAATGGAAGAGTTCCGAAGCTAATTTAAACTTCAGCAGAATTCTGTGAATAATGGAAGAGTTCCGAAGCATTTTTAAACTTCAGCGGAATTCGGAGAACAATGGAAGAGTTCTGAAGCATTTTTAAACTTCAGCAGAATTCCGAGAACAATGGAAGTGTTCCGAAGCATTTTTAAACATCAGCAGAATTCCAGGAACAATGGAAGAGTTGTGAAGCACTTTTAAACGTAAGCAGAATTCCGAGAACAATGGAAGAGTTCCGAAGCATTTTTAAACTACAGCAGAATTCCGAGAACAATGGAAGTGTTTCGAAGCATTTTTAAAATCAGCAGAATTCCGAGAACAATGGAAGAGTTCCGAAGAGTTTTTAAACTTCAGCAGAATTCCAAGAACAATGTAAGAGTTCCGAAGCAAATTTAAACTTCAGCAGAATTCCGAGAACAATGGAAGAGTTCCAAAGCATTTTTAAGCATCAGCGGAATTCCGAGAACAATGAAAGAGTTCCTAAGCATTTTTAAACATCAGTGAAATTTTGAGAACAATGAAAGAGTTCAGAAGCATCATTAAACGTCAGCAGAATTGCGAGACCAAAGGAAGAGTTCCGAAGCATTTTTAAACGTCAACGAAATTCCAAGAACAATGGAAGAGTTCCGAAGCATTTTTAAACGTCAGCGGTATTCCAAGAACAATGGAAGTGTTCCGAAGCATTTTTAAACTTCAGCAGAATTCCGAGAACAATGGAAGAGTTCTGAAGCTTTTTTAAACTTCAGCAGAATTCCGATAACAATGGAAGTGTTCCGCAGCATTTTTAAACATCAGCAGAATTCCAAGAACAATGGAAGAGTCCTGAAGCACTTTTAAACGTAAGCAGAATTCCTAGAACAATGGAAGAGTTCCGAAGCATTTTTAAACTCCAGCAGAATTCCTAGAACAATGGAAGTGTTCCGAAGCATTTTTAAACTTCAGCAGGATTCCGAGAACAATGGAAGAGTTCCGAAGCTAATTTAAACTTCAGCAGAATTCTGAGAACAATGGAATAGTTCCGAAGCATTTTTAAACGTCAGCGGAATTCCGAGAACAATGGAAGAGTTCAAAAGCAATTTTAAACGTCAGCGGAATCCGTGAACAATAGAAGAGTTCTGAAGCATTTTTAAATTTCAGCGGAATTCCAGGAAAAATGGAAGAGTTCCGAATCATTTTTAAACATCAGCAGAATTCCGAGAACAATGGAAGAGTTCCGAAGCATTTTGAAACGTCAGCAGAATTTCGAGAACAATGGAAGAGTTCTGAAGCATTTTTAAAGGTCAGCAGAATTCCGAGAACAATGGAAGAGTTCCGAAGCATTTTTAAACTCCAGCAGAATTCCTGAGAAAAATGGAAGTGTTCCGAAGCATTTTTAAACTTCAGCAGGATTCCGAGAACAATGGAAGAGTTCCGAAGCTTATTTAAACTTCAGCAGAATTCTGTGAATAATGGAAGAGTTCCAAAGCATTTTTAAACTTCAGCGGAATTCGGAGAACAATGGAAGAGTTCTGAAGCATTTTTAAACTTCAGCAGAATTCCGAGAACAATGGAAGTGTTTCGAAGCATTTTTAAAATCAGCAGAATTCCGAGAACAATGGAAGAGTTCCGAAGGATTTTCAAAGTTCAGCAGAATTCCGAGAACAATGGAAGAGTTCCAAAGCGTTTTTAAACTTCAGCAGAATTCCAAGAACAATGTAAGAGTTCCGAAGCAAATTTAAACTTCAGCAGAATTCCGAGAACAATGGAAGAGTTCCAAAGCATTTTTAAGCATCAGCGGAATTCCGAGAACAATGAAAGAGTTCCTAAGCATTTTTAAACATCAGTGAAATTTCGAGAACAATGAAAGAGGTCAGAAGCATCATTAAACGTCAGCAGAATTCCGAGACCAATGGAAGAGTTCCGAAGCATTTTTAAGCGTCAGCGAAATTCCAAGAACAATGGAAGAGTTCCGAATCATTTTTAAACGTCAGCGGAATTCCAAGAACAATGGAAGAGTTCTGAAGCATTTTTAAACTTCAGCAGAATTCCGAGAACAATGGAAGAGTTCTGAAGCATTTTTAAACTTCAGCAGAATTCCTAGAACAATGGAAGTGTTCCGAAGCATTTTTAAACATAAGCAGAATTCCAAGAACAATGGAAGAGTTCTGAAGCACTTTTAAACGTAAGCAGAATTCCGAGAACAATGGAAGAGTTCCAAAGCATTTTTAAACTCCAGCAGAATTCCGAGAACAATGGAAGTGTTCCGAAGCATTTTTAAACTTCAGCAGGATTCCGAGAACAATGGAAGAGTTCCGAAGCTAATTTAAACTTCAGCAGAATTCTGTGAACAATGGAAGAGTTCCGAAGGATTTTTAAAGTTCAGCAGAATTCCGAGAATAATGGAAGAGTTCCATAGCATTTTTAAGCATCAGCTGAATTCCGATAACAATGAAAGAGTTCCTAAGTAGAGATGAGCGTTGTTCTACTCGAACTGTTCGCCAATCTCAAATTCGAGCTGTTTTGGGCGGTGTTCGAGCCGGTTGGCGAACACGAACAATTTGAGAAAAATTCGGCTGTTCGAGGTTATGTTCGATAACTGTTCGTGCACCAAAATCATAACTGGATTTTTTCTCAGTAATGATGAAAATTAATGTTAATACGCAGTTTGAGTGTACAGCGGGGCGGGGGGAGGGGCAGGGGATGGATCTCTGCAGGAACAATGAAGATCTCCATTTTTTTTTCTCTTTCCCGCATTTGCAGTGGGGAGGTGCAATCTGTCAGCCTATCAGCAGTGCACACACGGAGCGAAGTGCTTTTTTTCACACAAGCAAGGGCATGTGTGATTGGCAGTGTATGTCACATGTCCTTGCCCTATAAGACCAAGCCATTTTCCCCGTCGCCACCATTTTCTCACTGCTGCAGCTGCGTCTTAGACGGCACCGCTGTTGCTGTGTGCGCTATACCTTGTTAATTTCAAGCCAATTTTCGCACAAATATACAGATAGCTTGGGAGTAGGGAATAGTTGTGATTGCAGTCCTTTTAAGGACTAGGTTACAGCATTTCCTATGACTTTTATCAGGCAGGTCTGTGCTCTTAAATAGATAGATTGTGGGAGTAAAGACTAATTGTAATTGGAGTCCTTTTCAGGACTAGGTTACATCAGTTCCTATCAGTTTTTGCCAGGCAGGTCTGTGCCAGTGCTGTGCAAGTTTTTTCACAGCATTTGGCTGAATCTAGCAAAGCTAATCCTTTTTGGCCTATTGCAGAGAGTGTTAGTCAGTGGAGTAGCCTATCTGTGTTGCAAGATATACCACCTGTGTATAGAATACCAATTTTTTTACTGCAGCTAGTGAAGTAAAATCTTTTGGGCATAGCATCATTCTATTAGTCCATCTATACTGACCTCCATCAGGTTGCAAACTGAATATAATTTTTTTCTGCATCTAGCTCTGAAAAAATATTTGGGCTTCTAGCGGTGTGTGGGACTTGGTCTATTAGTCCATCTATACTGACCTCCATCAGGTTGCAAATTAAAAATAATTTTTTTCTGCATCTAGCTCTGAAAAAATATTTGGGCTTCTAGCAGTGTGTGGGACTTGGTCTATTAGTCCATCTATACTGACCTCCATCAGGTTGCAAATTAAAAATAATTTTTTTCTGCATCTAGCTCTGAAAAAATATTTGGGCTTCTAGCAGTGTGTGGGACTTGGTCTATTAGTCCATCTATACTGACCTCCATCAGGTTGCAAATTAAAAATAATTTTTTTCTTCATTTATCTCTGAAAAAATATTTGGGCTTCGAGCAGCGTGTGGGACTTGTTCTATTAGTCCATCTATACTGACCTACATCAGGTTGCAAATTAAAAATATTTTTTTTCTGCATCTAGCTCTGAAAAAATATTTGGGCTTCTAGCAGTGTGTGGGACTTGGTCTATTAGTCCATCTATACTGACCTCCATCAGGTTGCAAATTAAAAATAATTTTTTTCTGCATCTAGCTCTGAAAAAATATTTGGGCTTCTAGCAGTGTGTGGGACTTGGTCTATTAGTCCATCTATACTGACCTCCATTAGGTTGCAAATTAAAAATAATTTTTTTCTTCATTTATCTCTGAAAAAATATTTGGGCTTCTAGCAGCGTGTGGGACTTGTTCTATTAGTCCATCTATACTGACCTCCATCAGGTTGCAAATTAAAAATAATTTTTTTCTGCATGTAGCTCTGAAAAAATATTTGGGCTTCTAGCAGTGTGTGGGACTTGGTCTATTAGTCCATCTATACTGACCTCCATCAGGTTGCAAATTAAAAATAATTTTTTTCTGCATCTAGCTCTGAAAAAATATTTGTGCTTCTAGCAGTGTGTGGGACTTGGTCTATTAGTCCATCTATACTGACCTCCATCAGGTTGCAAATTGAATAAAACAATTTTCTGCATCTAGCTCTGAAAAAATATTTGGGCTTCTAGCAGTGTGTGGGACTTGGTCTATTAGTCCATCTATACTGACCTCCATCAGGTTGCAAATTGAATAAAAAAAATTTCTGCATCTAGCTCTGAAAAAATATTTGGGCTTCTAGCAGTGTGTGGGACTTGGTCTATTAGTCCATCTATACTGACCTCCATCAGGTTGCAAATTAAAAATAATTTTTTTCTGCATCTAGCTCTGAAAAAATATTTGGGCTTCAAGCAGTGTGTGGGACTTGGTCTATTAGTCCATCTATACTGACCTCCATCAGGTTGCAAATGAAAAATAATTTTTTTCTGCATCTAGCTCTGAAAAAATATTTGGGCTTCTAGCAGTGTGTGGGACTTGGTCTATTAGTCCATCTATACTGACCTCCATCAGTTTGCAAATTAAAAATAATTTTTTTCTTCATTTATCTCTGAAAAAATATTTGGACTTCTAGCAGCGTGTGGGACTTGTTCTATTAGTCCATCTATACTGACCTCCATCAGGTTGCAAATTAAAAATAATTTTTTTCTGCATCTAGCCCAGCCAATAGTTTTGGCCTAATACCACAGTTTGGCCACTCAGCTCTGCTCGGTTACCATCCATTGTTTTTTTGTGCAAACAACTCCAGAGTTGTGAATTAGTTAACCACCAAAATGAGTGGAAAAAGGCCTGCTGCTGGTGGAAAGGGGAATAGGCATGTTGGGAAGGGGAAAAAAGGTTGTGTCCGTGGGGTAGGTGCAGAAGAAAGACCATCTTCCAGCCAAACTAAAATGTCTACTTCTTTTAGCGGACAATGTGATAAGATCCCTTTCTTACGGCCACGCCAATCGCTACAAATTCCAGATGAGGCACAAAAACAGCAGGTGCTTCAACGGATATCAAGTGCTCCTTTAAGTGGGCTCTCCTCCACATCAACTTCAACATCACAAATACTCCAGTCCTCAAAGGTGTCACCCAAATCGCACTTGCTTCCTCACAGCTCCCAAATCTCCAGCTGCCCGTCTGAGTATGAGGTAGAACAGATGGTTGAGTCTGCAGAGCTGTTTACTCATACTATAGCCTGGGAATCAGAGGTCGACTCCAGCGCTTCTGTGAATCCAGACGAGGAAATGATTTGCACTGATGCCCAGAATCTTTATGAGTCGGATCCAGGACCAGACGCAGAAGGTTCTGACCATAATGTAGACCCTCATTCCCAAACTGTAACTCCTGTTGGTGGAGACAATGAGGAAGACGATGATAAGACTCAAATACCTGATTGGAGCGACAACTTTAGTTTTTTGTCAGGGCAGGAACGGGTTGGCTCTGAGGACGACGGGTGTGATAACGCACAGGGTGATGATGATGAGGTCGGAGATCCCACTTACTGTCAACCCACAGTCAGCCAAGAGATGAGGTCAGCAGAGGAGGTGGAGGAAGATGCTAGTGACGACGAGGTCAGGTTGCGCCTTCCTGGACAGAGACGTAGTACTGGAAGCACGTCAACAACTGCATCCTCAAACACAACTCTGCCTCTCACCACAAGTCGTGGTGGCTCTTCAGGTCGCATGGGTGCTAAGCCTTGCATAGCCTGGGCATTTTTTCAGATCGATAAAGATGACCCAACTCGTGTTATCTGTAACATTTGTCAGCAAAAGCTAAGTAGAGGCCAAAAAATACATAGTTTGAGTACTTCATGCATGAACCGGCACATGGACATGAAGCATAAGTTGCAGTGGGAAGCTCAGTGTGCTACAATGCGGCCTAGCCGGCCGGGCCAATCACCGTCTGCCATATCTTGTGCATCCGCGGCCTCTTCATCCTCTGTGACTGGGGGGACAGCAGTCACACCTGTTTTGGGGCGCAGACCTGCCACCTCTTTACCCGCAATAGCCAGCGTGATTGGCAGGTCATCATTTTCTTTGGAGGTGGTAACACCAGCTGGTGTTGAGCGCTGTCCGACATCGATAGCACCACCTTTGGATCAAGGCAACCTAACATGTCCGCCTGCATCTTCCTCACAGACCGGCAGTTTGCCGGGGACACCCTTATCAACCCCGTCTAAGCACAATAGCCAGCCCTCGGTCCCTCAGATGTGGACAAGTAAAAGACCATTTCCTCCTAGCCATGAGAAAGCTAAGAGGTTGAATTTCACCATCTGCAAGCTCTTGGCTACAGAAATGCTGCCTTTCCGCCTGGTGGACACAGAGGATTTTCGAGACCTTATGTCCGTCGCAGTGCCCCAGTACCAGATGCCCAGTCGGCACTACTTCTCAAGGTGTGCCTGCGCTCCACCAGCATGTCGCACACAACATCACCGCTTCTTTGAGAAACTCTGTGTGTGACAGGGTGCATTTCACCACAGACACTTGGACGAGTAGGCATGGACAGGGGCGTTACATGTCGCTGACTGGGCACTGGGTAACTATGGTGACAGCAGGACAAGGGGCTGCTGTCCAAGTCTTGCCGTCCCCACGAGTTGTGCGTCAATCCTCTTTATGTCAAAGTTCCTCCACTGCTTCTGCCTCCTCAACCTCCTCTCGGTCTTCCACCTGCACCCAAAGCCTGTCTGGTCATGCCACAAGCTTTCTAACTGCGCAGAAGGGATCCTGCACACCTCCTTACTATGCTGGCAGTAGGGCTCAACGTCATCAGGCGGTTTTTACATTGAAATGTCTGGGAAATGTGAGTCACACAGCTGAGGAGTTGTGGTCAGCTCTGGAGAACCAATTTCATGAATGGTTGTCTCCACTGGACCTGAAACCAGGGAAGGCCGTGTGCGACAATGCTGCAAACCTGGGTGCGGCCCTTCGCCGGGGCAATGTCACACACGTGCCTTGTATGGCTCACGTGTTGAACCTGGTTGTCCAGCAATTTTTAGCCCACTATCCCAGACTAGATGGCCTTCTGCAGAGGGCACGGTCGCTGTGTGCTCACTTCCGCCGTTCGCATCCCGCAGCTCAGCGACTTACATCTCTACAGAAGTCGTTGGGCCTGCCACTTCACCGGCTAAAATGCGATTTGCCTACCCGGTGGAATTCAACTCTGCACATGTTGCAGCGACTGTGGCAGCACCGACAAGCCCTGGTGCAATACGTTCTGACGTATAGCCTGGGCCAACGAGATTCAGAGGTGGGGCAAATCACGCTGGAGGAGTGGTCTCAGATCAGGAACCTATGCACCCTTCTGCACAGTTTTGAAATGGCGACGAAGATGTTTAGTGCTGACGATGCCATTATCAGCATGACTATTCCGGTGATTTACATGCTGGAGCACATGTTAAACAGAATTCGGAGTCAGGTGGTGGCACAAGAGGAGGTGGAGGAAGTAGAGGAGGAGGAGTTGTATGCGGAAGGGCTAACATCTGCAAGGTCCAGACGGTCGGCAGCACCAAGGCGGCAGGCATGTGAGGGTGGGGGAGATGGTTTTACCAGGGCGCATGGTAGCAGCCAAACTAGTGAGGAAGGTGCAGGAGCCCAGGAAGAAGTGGAGGACGAACTGATGGAAGACTCATCAGATGAGGGAGACCTTGATCACATTTCTGTTGTGCGAGGTTGGGGGGAGAGGACAGAGGAAGGAAGCATGATTGTTACCTCGCCACCAACACAACAGGGACTTGGTGCTCCTGGATGCGCAACACACATGAGTGCCTTCTTGCTGCACTACCTGCAACATGACCCTCGAATTGTGAGAATTAGAAATAATCCTGACTACTGGGTTGCCACACTGTTAGATCCCCGGTACAAAAGTAAATTTGCAGAAATTATTCCTGCCATAGAAAGGGATGCACGCATGCAGGAGTATCAGCAGAGACTGTTGCAGAATCTTACATGTGCTTTTCCACAAAATACCAGTGGTGCACGTAGTGAATCTTACAGTTCCAACTTGCCAACCGTGGGACCGTCAAGTGTTCAGCACTCAAACCGTAACAGAACCACAGTATCTGCTGGTAACATCAATTTTGCGGAATCATTTCACGACTTTTTTAGCCCATCCTTTGCAAGGCCACAGGAGACAAGAAGTCTGACACATAGTCAACGCCTAGAGACGATGGTACAGGAGTATCTCCAAGTAAACATTGAAGCCACGACTGTGTCACTGGACCCTTGCTCTTTTTGGGCTTCCAATCTGGATAAATGGCCGGAGCTAGCCACTTACGCCTTGGAGATCTTGTCATGCCCCGCAGCCAGCGTTCTGTCTGAACGTGTGTTCAGCGCTGCGGGTGGTGTGCTGACAGATAAGCGCACGCGGCTCTCCACTGATAATGTAGACAGACTCACGTTCATAAAGATGAACAAATCATGGATCCGAAACGACTTTTCTACCCCTGTGTCATCCTGGGGAGAGTAAAAGCTTGATGATTGGTTAAAATCACCCTACCAACCGTTTTAAGCTTTCAAATTACTAATCATGTTTATCTGTATCTTGACTGGAAAATAATTTGGGCTTTGTAGCAGTGTGCAGCACTGATCCTATTAGGCCATCTATAATAAGCTTCACCAGATTTAAAATTAAAAATAATTTTTAGCTGCATCTAGCCCGGAAAATAATTTTGGGGCTCCGAGATGCGCAAGACACATAAGTGCCTTCTTGCTGCACTACCTGCAGCATGACCCTCATATTGTCAGAATTCGAAGTAATCATGACTACTGGGTTGCCACACTCTTAGATCCCCCAAACTTTTCGATCAACCTTTTCATTTTAATAAAGACCAAAAAAATGGTCATTTTTGAAATTATAAGCATTAGCAGGTTGTTAGAAACTGAAATCAAACAGTTTTCAACTCAAAACTTTATTCTAGGTGATGTTACATTTTCACATAGGACCCCTTGTTCGAAAGGAGCTTCTGAACTCTCTCGTCCATTGAATTTGTCAGGTTTTGGATGGTTTCTGCTTCAATTGTTTTGCATGAGGACAGAATACCCTCCCAGAGCTGTTGCTTAGATGTGAACTGCCTCCCGCCATCATAGACACTCCTTTTAATGATGCTCCAAAGGTTCTGAATGGGGTAGAGGTCAGGGGAGCATGGGGGTCACACCATAAGTTTGTCCCCTTTTATGCCCATATCAGCCAGAGATGCAGATGTTTTGTGTGCAGCATGAGATGGTGCATTATCATGCAGAAAAATGATCTTGCTGTGAAATACACGGTTCTTCTTCTTGAACCATGGCAGGAAGTGCTGTTTGAGAAAATCCACATACATTATGGAGTTCATCTTTAGCGCCTTCAGGGATCCTAAAGGGGCCGACAATCTCTCTCCCCATGATTCCAGCCCAAAACATTACTCCACCTCCTCCTTGTTGGCGCTGTAGCCGTGTTTGCGTGGGGTGTCTATCAACCAGCCATCCTCCACTCCATTCATCTGGACCATCGAGCGCTTCACGGCACTCATCCGTGAACAAAACAGTTTTGAAATCAGTCTTCATGTAATGTTTGGCCCACTGGAGCCGTTTCTGCTTGTGTGAAGTGGATAGAGGAGGTCGACAGGATGGCATATGCACAGCTGCAAACCTCTGAAGGACCCTGCATCTTGTTGTTCGGGGGACGTTGGAGGCACAAGCAGCTTCAAAAACTTGTCTGCTGCTATGACAAGGCTTTTTTGCCGCTGCTGTTTCAACCTGACGTAATTGCCTGTAGGAAAGAGTCCTCAATTTGCCCTTATCAGCACGCACACGTGTGTACTGTGAATCAGCTACATACTTCTTGATTGCCAAGACACTTCATCCTGATCATCGCACAATGTTGATTGTAGTCATGCCTTGACCTAAACACTCCACAATTTGTTGCTTCTCAGCAGCCGACACATCCTTTTTCTTTCCCATTTTGGCAGAAAATGTAGGCTGCTTAATAATGTGAGAGAGCCTTCTTAAGTAGTCTTGCCTTTCATTGGACACACCTGCCAAACTAATTAGCACAGGTGTCTGCAATTGCTTACAGTGATATAAAGAGCCCTGACACACATCACCATCAATGAGTTTAACTGACAAACAAACAAATTCTTCCCTTATCACTCCTAAACACTTTTTGCATAATAATTTGGAACGCGGTGTACATGTGCTTTTCCACAAAACACCAGTGGTTCACGTAGTGAATCTTACAGTTCTAACTTGCCAACCGTGGTCTGTATGGAATTGTTCAATAAAGGGCCCAAAATTAAGATAACATAGATGGGAGAGGTCTCTATGAATAGGAATTCCTAAGTATTTGATACCCTGTGAGGGCCAGGCAAAGGGAAAGTTGGACTGGATGGAATCCTATATGGATTTAGGGAGGGAGACATCGAGGGCCTCAGACTTCGCTGCATTGATTTTAAAATTTTACCATGTAACAAAGTGATCTATTTCAACCATAACAGCAGGGATGGATATATGTGATTGAGTGATATATACTAGGACATCATCAGCAAATAGAGAGCACTTGTACTCGGTGCCTCCCACCTCAATCCACCTAATATTGGGGTTATGGCGAATTGATGAGAGCAGGTGCTCCGTCACTAGGATGTATAAGAGAGGGGACAGAGGACATCCCTGCCTTGTCCCATTGGTGATTGTGAAAGGTGATGAAAATGTTCTGACGCACCCCCTGGGCCTTGGGACACCCGGAGCCGGACACTTTTTGGTGGATGTTGGTGGTTGTAGTCTTCGTGGCGGCGATCCGGTTCCGTGGCTCAGGGCGGTCAAACCAGTGGCGGAACTATTTATGTGGTTTTGATGTTTAAATGTCCGACTACGCCACCCGTGGATTGCGGTCAGAGTGAACCGCCGCTACAGGGCAGACCGCTAAGGCTGGTGTTGTGGGTGCAGCAGAGCGTAGCATAACTCCCCACGGGAGGAGTATAGCCTCAGGGCAGTGTATGCGGAGGATGGGGGTGATGGTGCAGGGCAGCAGCAGTAACGACACGGAGTCAGTGATGCAGTTCAGGGCCTTTACTCACAGTTCTTATTATCCAGACCACGTCTGCAGGTAACGGCTGCCCACGTCGTACTGTGCTCACCAGGTGAGGGGCTCAGACAACTCCCAGATAACTTTGGAGCGCTTCACAGGACCCCCTTTGTGTGTCCTTTGTCTGGCCTTTCTTACCAACACTTCTGTCCGGCTGCCTCGGGCCTCCTCTTGGTAAACTTGGCGCCAGTTTCCCTGACCCTATGTGGTGCCTTCCTAGCGGGTGGAGCAAGGGGCTGCGCCACATAAAATGTCAGAGCCTCCGGTTTCTAGCTGAGGGTCGTTTCCTGCCTCCACTAGTTCGGGGACCGGTCTCCCCTTTTGGCCTGACCCCTCCACGCAGGTGGATTCGGGCGTGCGGTGGCGACTCGCCCGTCCGCACCCCTGGGATCCCTTCATTCCTCGTTCCTGGAGCCTTCTCCGCTCCTCTTCCTTCCTTCTCCCTCTTGCAGGCCTGGGCCTCTGTTACTAGGCCCGCCTCCGGAGCAGAGCTCATGCAGAGCCCCTGCTCCCTGCCACTTCTGCTCAGACTTCTCTGCACTGAACTAAGATGGTGCCCACCTTTTATACTCCCTTCTCAATGCACCCAGGAACTGCTTCCTCCCTGCTCCTGCACTGCAGGGTTCCCCTTCCTCAGTGTTCCCTCCCCCCACTCCAGCCAGGGACAGGGACTGTCGTGCCCATCTCAGGGGCATATTGGTCGCCCTGCCCCACGGCAATGTGGTGTAATGCATGCAGGTGTCGGGTCCTGATCCACACTCCATCCTTATCTGAGAGTGAGATATCACACCTCTGGGTGAGGTGCAATACGTCTGTAGCAACCGAGCCCTCGGTGCTACAGTTCCATTTATCTTCAGCCTAGGTGACGTATTGTGATACAGGGCCGTGATTTTGGCTATAAAAGGGTCCCCTAGACCCCTACCCCAAGCTTTTTAAGAGAATCATATATGGCGTGCCAGGAGACTCTATGGAATGCTTTCTCAGCATCCAACGAGAGTATCTACTTACAAATTTTTAACTGCATCTAGCCCAGGAAATACTTTGTGCCTAGTAGCAGTGTCTGCTAGTCAGCGGATTATCCCGGCTGTTAAGCAAGCTACACCACCTGTAGTTTGGACACTTAATTTTTTCAAAGGAAATGCTTCGGGACCACGGGATACTTAGTGAAGAGCATCAGGAGGCACCCCAAGGCATAGGGGCTGGGACTGGCACTAGGATGCCTTGCGGTGGACAGCCGAGCTCGATCCTTATAAAAGCTTTTTAACTGCAGCAGCTTTAGTGGACGCTACTGGAGCTGGAATTACGCGGCTGCTGGCATGAGACTTGCCCTCCAATAGATCCTTGTAAATGGATTTAAAGTGTATTCATTCAAATTAGAGGGACAATTTAAATTAAAAAGCTTAGAGCTGCCTCCACCACAGGGGGGCTCTCTCGACCCACCAGCGGACAGGCACCAGTATTGGGAGAGGGGGGCTGGCCGTCAGGGTTCACCGCGGCTCTGGCACAAACCCGGCGACACGGAGGTGGCACGGGCAGGAGCGGACTGGCCGTCTCGGCTTCTCACTTTTTGGAATTTAGAAGGGCATGACATGCCTATATCTGTGTCTCCCCCTCCTTTTACTCCTCCACCTCTTTTCTTTTCGCATGACTATATGTACTTGTCACTTTTCCATGTGTTAGTTGTGTCTTCTGAGCAGTTTGTCAGCTTTTGGACACCTTTGAAGGTGTTTTCTATGTGTTTCTATGTGTTTTTGTTTGCCTGCCATTGTTTTTAACGGTGTTTGAAGGTGTTCGACGAACAGTTCGGCGAACACACGGGTGTTCGACGAACCGAACCGAACTCGAACACTACGGGGGTGGCTCAACACTATTCCTAAGCATTTTTAAACATCAGTGAAATTTCGAGAACAATGAAAGAGGTCAGAAGCATCATTAAATGTCAGCAGAATTCCGAGACCAATGGAAGAGTTCCGAAGCAAATTTAAACTTCAGCAGGATTCCTAGAACAATGGAATAATTCCGAAGCATTTTTAAACATCAGCGTAATTCCGAGAACAATGGAAGAATTCGGAAGCATTTTTCAACGTCATCAGCATTTCGAGAACAATGGAAGAGTTTCGAAGCATTTTTAAGCGTCAGCAGAATTCCGAGAACAATGGAAGAGTTCTGAAGCATTTTTAAACTTCAGCAGAATGCCGAGAACAATGGAAGAGTTCTGAAGCATTTTTAAACATCAGCGGAATTCCGAGAACAATGGAAGATTTCCTAAGCATTTTTCAACGTCAGCAGAATTCCGAGAACAATGGAAGAGTTCCTAAGCATTTTAAAACATCAGCATAATTCCGAGAACAATGGAAGAGTTCTGAAGCATTTTTAAACTTCAGCAGAATTCCGAGAACAATGGAAGAGTTCCTAAGCATTTTTAAACATCAGCGTAATTCCGAGAACAATGGAAGAGTTTCGAAGCATTTTTAAACATCAGCAGAATTCCGAGAACAATGGAAGAGTTCCGAAGCATTTTTAAACTTCAGCAGAATTCCGAGAACAATGGAAGAGTTCTGAAGCATTTTTAAACTTCAGCAGAATTCCGAGAACAATGGAAGAGTTCTGAAGCATTTTTAAACTTCAGCAGATTTACGAGAACAATGGAAGAGTTCCTAAGCATTTTTAAACATCAGCGTAATTCCGAGAACAATGGAAGAGTTCCGAAGCATTTTTCAACGTCAGCAGCATTCCGAGAACAATGGAAGAGTTTCGAAGCATTTTTAAATGTCAGCAGAATTCGGAGAACAATGGAAGAGTTCCGAAGCATTTTTAAACTTCAGCAGAATTCCGAGAACAATGGAAGAGTTCTGAAGCATTTTTAAACTTCAGCAGAATTCCGAGAACAATGGAAGAGTTCTGAAGCATTTTTAAAGGTCAGCGGAACTCCGAGAACAATGGAATAGTTCCAAAGCATTTTTAAACGTCAGCGGAATTCCATAAACAATGGAAGAGTTCCGAAGCATTTTTAAACGTCAGCGGAATTCCGTGAACAATGGAAGAGTTCTGAAGCATTTTTAAACTTCAGCTGAATTCCAGGAACAATGGAAGAGATCCGAATCATTTCTAAATGTCAGCAGAATTCCAAGAACAATGGAAGAGTTCTGAAGCATTTTTAAACTGCAACAGAATGCCGAGAACAATGGAAGAGTTTTGAAGCATTTTTAAACTTCAGCAGAATTCCGAGGACAATGGAAGAGTTCTGAAGCATTTTTAAACGTCAGCGAAATTCCGAAAACAATGGAAGATTTCCTAAGCATTTTTCAACGTCAGCAGAATTCCGAGAACAATGGAAGAGTTCCGAAGCATTTTTAAACTTCAGCAGAATTAAGAGAACAATGTAAGAGTTTTGAAGCATTTTTAAACTTCAGCAGTATTACGAGAACAATGGAAGAGTTCTGAAGCATTTTTAAACGTCAGCGGAAATCCATAAACAATGGAAGTGTTCCAAAGCATTTTTAAACATCTGCGGAATTCCGTGAACAATGGAAGAGTTCCGAAGCATTTTTAATCCTCAGCGGAACTCCGTGAACAATGGAAGAGTTCCGAAGCATTTTTAAACTTCAGCAGAATTCCGAGAACAATGGAAGTGTTCCGAATAATTTTTAAACGTTAGCAGAATTCCGAGAACAATGGAACAGTTCTGAAGCACTTTTAAACGTAAGCAGAATTCCAAGAACAATGGAAGAGTTACGAAGCATTTTTAAACTTCAGCAGAATTCCGAGAACAATGGAAGAGTTCCGAAGCATTTTTAAACTTCAGCAGAATTCCGAGAATAATGGAAGAGTTCTGAAGCTAATTTAAACTTCAGCAGAATTCTGTGAACAATGGAAGAGTTCCGAAGCATTTTTAAACTTCAGCGGAATTCCGAGAACAATGGAAGAGTTCTGAAGCTTTTTTAAACTTCAGCAGAATTCCGAGAACATTGGAAGAGTTCCGAAGCATTTTTAAACTACAGTAGAGTTCCGAGAACAATGGAAGAGTTTCGAAGCATTTTTAAACGTCAGCAGAATTCCGAGAACAATGGAAGAGTTCCGAAGCATTTTTAAACTTCAGCAGAATTCCGAGAACATTGGAAGAGTTCCTAAGCATTTTTAAACATCAGCGTAATTCCGAGAACAATGGAAGAGTTTCAAAGCATTTTTAAACGTCAGCAGAATTCCAAGAACAATGGAAGATTTCCTAAGCATTTTTCAACGTCAGCAGAATTCCGAGAACAATGGAAGAGTTCCGAAGCATTTTTAAACTTCAGCAGAATTCCGAGAACAATGGAAGTGTTCCAAAGCATTTTTAAACATCAGCAGAATTCCAAGAACAATGGAAGAGTTCTGAAGCACTTTTAAACGCAAGCAGAATTCCGAGAACAATGGAAGAGTTCCGAAGCATTTTTAAACTCCAGCAGAATTCCGAGAACAATGGAAGTGATCCGAAGAATTTTTAAACTTCAGCAGGATTCCGAGAACAATGGAAGAGTTCCGAAGCTAATTTAAACTTCAGCAGAATTCTGTGAATAATGGAAGAGTTCCGAAGCATTTTTAAACTTCAGCGGAATTCGGAGAACAATGGAAGAGTTCTGAAGCATTTTTAAACTTCAGCAGAATTCCGAGAACAATGGAAGAGTTCCGAAACATTTTTAAACTACAGCAGAATTCCGAGAACAATGGAAGTGTTTCGAAGCATTTTTAAAATCAGCAGAATTCCGAGAACAATGGAAGAGTTCCGAAGGATTTTTAAAGTTCAGCAGAATTCCGAGAACAATGGAAGAGTTCCAAAGCGTTTTTAAACTTCAGCAGAATTTCAAGAACAATGTAAGAGTTCCGAAGCAAATTTAAACTTCAGCAGAATTCCGAGAACAATGGAAGAGTTCCAAAGCATTTTTAAGCATCAGCGGAATTCCGAGAACAATGAAAGAGTTCCTAAGCATTTTTGAACATCAGTGAAATTTCGAGAACAATGAAAGAGGTCAGAAGCATCATTAAACGTCAGCAGAATTCCGAGACCAATGGAAGAGTTCCGAAGCATTTTTAAACGTCAGCGAAATTCCAAGAACAATGGAAGAGTTCCGAAGGATTTTTAAACGTCAGCGGAATTCCAAGAACAATTTAAGAGTTCCGAAGCATTTTTAAACTTCAGCAGAATTCCGAGAACAATGGAAGAGTTCTGAAGCACTTTTAAACGTAAGCAGAATTCCGAGAACAATGGAAGAGTTCCGAAGCATTTTTAAACTCCAGCAGAATTCCGAGAACAATGGAAGTGTTCCGAAGCATTTTTAAACTTCAGCAGGATTCCGAGAACAATGGAAGAGTTCCGAAGCTAATTTAAAATTCAGCAGAATTCTGTGAATAATGGAAGAGTTCCGAAGCATTTTTAAACTTCAGCGGAATTCGGAGAACAATGGAAGAGTTCTGAAGCATTTTTAAACTTTAGCAGAATTCCGAGAACAATGGAAGATTTCCGAAGCATTTTTAAACTACAGCAGAATTCCGAGAACAATGGAAGTGTTTCGAAGCATTTTTAAACGTCAGCAGAATTCCGAGAACAATGGAAGAGTTCCGAAGGATTTTTAAAGTTCAGCACAATTCCGAGAACAATGGAAGAGTTCCAAAGCATTTTTAAGCATCAGCGGAATTCCAAGAACAATGAAAGAGTTCCTAAGCATTTTTAAACATCAGTGAAATTTCGAGAACAATGAAAGAGGTCAGAAGCATCATTAAACGTCAGCAGAATTCCGAGACCAATGGAAGAGTTCCGAAGCATTTTTAAACGTCAGCGGAATTCCAAGAACAATGGAAGAGTTCCGAAGCATTTTTAAACGTCAGCGGAATTCCAAGAACAATGGAAGAGTTCCGAAGCATTTTTAAACTTCAGCAGAATTCCGAGAACAATGGAAGAGTTCTGAAGCATTTTTAAACGTCAGCAGAATTCTGTGAATAATGGAAGAGTTCCGAAGCATTTTTAAACTTCAGCGGAATTCGGAGAACAATGGAAGAGTTCTGAAGCATTTTTAAACTTCAGCAGAATTCCGAGAACAATGGAAGAGTTCCGAAACATTTTTAAACTACAGCAGAATTCCGAGAACAATGGAAGTGTTTCGAAGCATTTTTAAAATCAGCAGAATTCCGAGAACAATGGAAGAGTTCCGAAGGATTTTTAAAGTTCAGCAGAATTCCGAGAACAATGGAAGAGTTCCAAAGCGTTTTTAAACTTCAGCAGAATTTCAAGAACAATGTAAGAGTTCCGAAGCAAATTTAAACTTCAGCAGAATTCCGAGAACAATGGAAGAGTTCCAAAGCATTTTTAAGCATCAGCGGAATTCCGAGAACAATGAAAGAGTTCCTAAGCATTTTTGAACATCAGTGAAATTTCGAGAACAATGAAAGAGGTCAGAAGCATCATTAAACGTCAGCAGAATTCCGAGACCAATGGAAGAGTTCCGAAGCATTTTTAAACGTCAGCGAAATTCCAAGAACAATGGAAGAGTTCCGAAGCATTTTTAAACGTCAGCGGAATTCCAAGAACAATTTAAGAGTTCCGAAGCATTTTTAAACTTCAGCAGAATTCCGAGAACAATGGAAGAGTTCTGAAGCATTTTTAAACTTCAGCAGAATTCCGAGAACAATGGAAGTGTTCTGAAGCATTTTTAAACATCAGCAGAATTCCAAGAACAATGGAAGAGTTCTGAAGCACTTTTAAACGTAAGCAGAATTCCGAGAACAATGGAAGAGTTCCGAAGCATTTTTAAACTCCAGCAGAATTCCGAGAACAATGGAAGTGTTCCGAAGCATTTTTAAACTTCAGCAGGATTCCGAGAACAATGGAAGAGTTCCGAAGCTAATTTAAACTTCAGCAGAATTCTGTGAATAATGGAAGAGTTCCGAAGCATTTTTAAACTTCAGCGGAATTCGGAGAACAATGGAAGAGTTCTGAAGCATTTTTAAACTTTAGCAGAATTCCGAGAACAATGGAAGATTTCCGAAGCATTTTTAAACTACAGCAGAATTCCGAGAACAATGCAAGTGTTTCGAAGCATTTTTAAACGTCAGCAGAATTCCGAGAACAATGGAAGAGTTCCGAAGGATTTTTAAAGTTCAGCACAATTCCGAGAACAATGGAAGAGTTCCAAAGCATTTTTAAGCATCAGCGGAATTCCAAGAACAATGAAAGAGTTCCTAAGCATTTTTAAACATCAGTGAAATTTCGAGAACAATGAAAGAGGTCAGAAGCATCATTAAACGTCAGCAGAATTCCGAGACCAATGGAAGAGTTCCGAAGCATTTTTAAACGTCAGCGAAATTCCAAGAACAATGGAAGAGTTCCGAAGCATTTTTAAACGTCAGCGGAATTCCAAGAACAATGGAAGAGTTCCGAAGCATTTTTAAACTTCAGCAGAATTCCGAGAACAATGGAAGAGTTCTGAAGCATTTTTAAACGTCAGCAGAATTCTGTGAATAATGGAAGAGTTCCGAAGCATTTTTAAACTTCAGCGGAATTCGGAGAACAATGGAAGAGTTCTGAAGCATTTTTAAACTTCAGCAGAATTCCGAGAACAATGGAAGAGTTCCGAAACATTTTTAAACTACAGCAGAATTCCGAGAACAATGGAAGTGTTTCGAAGCATTTTTAAAATCAGCAGAATTCCGAGAACAATGGAAGAGTTCCGAAGGATTTTTAAAGTTCAGCAGAATTCCGAGAACAATGGAAGAGTTCCAAAGCGTTTTTAAACGTCAGCGGAATTCCAAGAACAATTTAAGAGTTCCGAAGCATTTTTAAACTTCAGCAGAATTCCGAGAACAATGGAAGAGTTCTGAAGCATTTTTAAACTTCAGCAGAATTCCGAGAACAATGGAAGTGTTCTGAAGCATTTTTAAATATCAGCAGAATTCCAAGAACAATGGAAGAGTTCTGAAGCACTTTTAAACGTAAGCAGAATTCCAAGAACAATGGAAGAGTTACGAAGCATTTTTAAACTTCAGCAGAATTCCGAGAACAATGGAAGAGTTCCGAAGCATTTTTAAACTTCAGCAGAATTCCGAGAATAATGGAAGAGTTCTGAAGCTAATTTAAACTTCAGCAGAATTCTGTGAACAATGGAAGAGTTCCGAAGCATTTTTAAACTTCAGCGGAATTCCGAGAACAATGGAAGAGTTCTGAAGCTTTTTTAAACTTCAGCAGAATTCCGAGAACATTGGAAGAGTTCCGAAGCATTTTTAAACTACAGTAGAGTTCCGAGAACAATGGAAGAGTTTCGAAGCATTTTTAAACGTCAGCAGAATTCCGAGAACAATGGAAGAGTTCCGAAGCATTTTTAAACTTCAGCAGAATTCCGAGAACATTGGAAGAGTTCCTAAGCATTTTTAAACATCAGCGTAATTCCGAGAACAATGGAAGAGTTTCAAAGCATTTTTAAACGTCAGCAGAATTCCAAGAACAATGGAAGATTTCCTAAGCATTTTTCAACGTCATCAGAATTCCGAGAACAATGGAAGAGTTCCGAAGCATTTTTAAACTTCAGCAGAATTCCGAGAACAATGGAAGTGTTCCAAAGCATTTTTAAACATCAGCAGAATTCCAAGAACAATGGAAGAGTTCTGAAGCACTTTTAAACTCCAGCAGAATTCCGAGAACAATGGAAGTGATCCGAAGAATTTTTAAACTTCAGCAGGATTCCGAGAACAATGGAAGAGTTCCGAAGCTAATTTAAACTTCAGCAGAATTCTGTGAATAATGGAAGAGTTCCGAAGCATTTTTAAACTTCAGCGGAATTCGGAGAACAATGGAAGAGTTCTGAAGCATTTTTAAACTTCAGCAGAATTCCGAGAACAATGGAAGAGTTCCGAAACATTTTTAAACTACAGCAGAATTCCGAGAACAATGGAAGTGTTTCGAAGCATTTTTAAAATCAGCAGAATTCCGAGAACAATGGAAGAGTTCCGAAGGATTTTTAAAGTTCAGCAGAATTCCGAGAACAATGGAAGAGTTCCAAAGCGTTTTTAAACTTCAGCAGAATTTCAAGAACAATGTAAGAGTTCCGAAGCAAATTTAAACTTCAGCAGAATTCCGAGAACAATGGAAGAGTTCCAAAGCATTTTTAAGCATCAGCGGAATTCCGAGAACAATGAAAGAGTTCCTAAGCATTTTTGAACATCAGTGAAATTTCGAGAACAATGAAAGAGGTCAGAAGCATCATTAAACGTCAGCAGAATTCCGAGACCAATGGAAGAGTTCCGAAGCATTTTTAAACGTCAGCGAAATTCCAAGAACAATGGAAGAGTTCCGAAGGATTTTTAAACGTCAGCGGAATTCCAAGAACAATTTAAGAGTTCCGAAGCATTTTTAAACTTCAGCAGAATTCCGAGAACAATGGAAGAGTTCTGAAGCACTTTTAAACGTAAGCAGAATTCCGAGAACAATGGAAGAGTTCCGAAGCATTTTTAAACTCCAGCAGAATTCCGAGAACAATGGAAGTGTTCCGAAGCATTTTTAAACTTCAGCAGGATTCCGAGAACAATGGAAGAGTTCCGAAGCTAATTTAAAATTCAGCAGAATTCTGTGAATAATGGAAGAGTTCCGAAGCATTTTTAAACTTCAGCGGAATTCGGAGAACAATGGAAGAGTTCTGAAGCATTTTTAAACTTTAGCAGAATTCCGAGAACAATGGAAGATTTCCGAAGCATTTTTAAACTACAGCAGAATTCCGAGAACAATGGAAGTGTTTCGAAGCATTTTTAAACGTCAGCAGAATTCCGAGAACAATGGAAGAGTTCCGAAGGATTTTTAAAGTTCAGCACAATTCCGAGAACAATGGAAGAGTTCCAAAGCATTTTTAAGCATCAGCGGAATTCCAAGAACAATGAAAGAGTTCCTAAGCATTTTTAAACATCAGTGAAATTTCGAGAACAATGAAAGAGGTCAGAAGCATCATTAAACGTCAGCAGAATTCCGAGACCAATGGAAGAGTTCCGAAGCATTTTTAAACGTCAGCGGAATTCCAAGAACAATGGAAGAGTTCCGAAGCATTTTTAAACGTCAGCGGAATTCCAAGAACAATGGAAGAGTTCCGAAGCATTTTTAAACTTCAGCAGAATTCCGAGAACAATGGAAGAGTTCTGAAGCATTTTTAAACGTCAGCAGAATTCTGTGAATAATGGAAGAGTTCCGAAGCATTTTTAAACTTCAGCGGAATTCGGAGAACAATGGAAGAGTTCTGAAGCATTTTTAAACTTCAGCAGAATTCCGAGAACAATGGAAGAGTTCCGAAACATTTTTAAACTACAGCAGAATTCCGAGAACAATGGAAGTGTTTCGAAGCATTTTTAAAATCAGCAGAATTCCGAGAACAATGGAAGAGTTCCGAAGGATTTTTAAAGTTCAGCAGAATTCCGAGAACAATGGAAGAGTTCCAAAGCGTTTTTAAACTTCAGCAGAATTTCAAGAACAATGTAAGAGTTCCGAAGCAAATTTAAACTTCAGCAGAATTCCGAGAACAATGGAAGAGTTCCAAAGCATTTTTAAGCATCAGCGGAATTCCGAGAACAATGAAAGAGTTCCTAAGCATTTTTGAACATCAGTGAAATTTCGAGAACAATGAAAGAGGTCAGAAGCATCATTAAACGTCAGCAGAATTCCGAGACCAATGGAAGAGTTCCGAAGCATTTTTAAACGTCAGCGAAATTCCAAGAACAATGGAAGAGTTCCGAAGCATTTTTAAACGTCAGCGGAATTCCAAGAACAATTTAAGAGTTCCGAAGCATTTTTAAACTTCAGCAGAATTCCGAGAACAATGGAAGAGTTCTGAAGCATTTTTAAACTTCAGCAGAATTCCGAGAACAATGGAAGTGTTCTGAAGCATTTTTAAACATCAGCAGAATTCCAAGAACAATGGAAGAGTTCTGAAGCACTTTTAAACGTAAGCAGAATTCCGAGAACAATGGAAGAGTTCCGAAGCATTTTTAAACTCCAGCAGAATTCCGAGAACAATGGAAGTGTTCCGAAGCATTTTTAAACTTCAGCAGGATTCCGAGAACAATGGAAGAGTTCCGAAGCTAATTTAAACTTCAGCAGAATTCTGTGAATAATGGAAGAGTTCCGAAGCATTTTTAAACTTCAGCGGAATTCGGAGAACAATGGAAGAGTTCTGAAGCATTTTTAAACTTTAGCAGAATTCCGAGAACAATGGAAGATTTCCGAAGCATTTTTAAACTACAGCAGAATTCCGAGAACAATGCAAGTGTTTCGAAGCATTTTTAAACGTCAGCAGAATTCCGAGAACAATGGAAGAGTTCCGAAGGATTTTTAAAGTTCAGCACAATTCCGAGAACAATGGAAGAGTTCCAAAGCATTTTTAAGCATCAGCGGAATTCCAAGAACAATGAAAGAGTTCCTAAGCATTTTTAAACATCAGTGAAATTTCGAGAACAATGAAAGAGGTCAGAAGCATCATTAAACGTCAGCAGAATTCCGAGACCAATGGAAGAGTTCCGAAGCATTTTTAAACGTCAGCGAAATTCCAAGAACAATGGAAGAGTTCCGAAGCATTTTTAAACGTCAGCGGAATTCCAAGAACAATGGAAGAGTTCCGAAGCATTTTTAAACTTCAGCAGAATTCCGAGAACAATGGAAGAGTTCTGAAGCATTTTTAAACGTCAGCAGAATTCTGTGAATAATGGAAGAGTTCCGAAGCATTTTTAAACTTCAGCGGAATTCGGAGAACAATGGAAGAGTTCTGAAGCATTTTTAAACTTCAGCAGAATTCCGAGAACAATGGAAGAGTTCCGAAACATTTTTAAACTACAGCAGAATTCCGAGAACAATGGAAGTGTTTCGAAGCATTTTTAAAATCAGCAGAATTCCGAGAACAATGGAAGAGTTCCGAAGGATTTTTAAAGTTCAGCAGAATTCCGAGAACAATGGAAGAGTTCCAAAGCGTTTTTAAACGTCAGCGGAATTCCAAGAACAATTTAAGAGTTCCGAAGCATTTTTAAACTTCAGCAGAATTCCGAGAACAATGGAAGAGTTCTGAAGCATTTTTAAACTTCAGCAGAATTCCGAGAACAATGGAAGTGTTCTGAAGCATTTTTAAATATCAGCAGAATTCCAAGAACAATGGAAGAGTTCTGAAGCACTTTTAAACGTAAGCAGAATTCCAAGAACAATGGAAGAGTTACGAAGCATTTTTAAACTTCAGCAGAATTCCGAGAACAATGGAAGAGTTCCGAAGCATTTTTAAACTTCAGCAGAATTCCGAGAATAATGGAAGAGTTCTGAAGCTAATTTAAACTTCAGCAGAATTCTGTGAACAATGGAAGAGTTCCGAAGCATTTTTAAACTTCAGCGGAATTCCGAGAACAATGGAAGAGTTCTGAAGCTTTTTTAAACTTCAGCAGAATTCCGAGAACATTGGAAGAGTTCCGAAGCATTTTTAAACTACAGTAGAGTTCCGAGAACAATGGAAGAGTTTCGAAGCATTTTTAAACGTCAGCAGAATTCCGAGAACAATGGAAGAGTTCCGAAGCATTTTTAAACTTCAGCAGAATTCCGAGAACATTGGAAGAGTTCCTAAGCATTTTTAAACATCAGCGTAATTCCGAGAACAATGGAAGAGTTTCAAAGCATTTTTAAACGTCAGCAGAATTCCAAGAACAATGGAAGATTTCCTAAGCATTTTTCAACGTCATCAGAATTCCGAGAACAATGGAAGAGTTCCGAAGCATTTTTAAACTTCAGCAGAATTCCGAGAACAATGGAAGTGTTCCAAAGCATTTTTAAACATCAGCAGAATTCCAAGAACAATGGAAGAGTTCTGAAGCACTTTTAAACTCCAGCAGAATTCCGAGAACAATGGAAGTGATCCGAAGAATTTTTAAACTTCAGCAGGATTCCGAGAACAATGGAAGAGTTCCGAAGCTAATTTAAACTTCAGCAGAATTCTGTGAACAATGGAAGAGTTCCGAAGCATTTTTAAACTTCAGCGGAATTCGGAGAACAATGGAAGAGTTCTGAAGCATTTTTAAACTTCAGCAGAATTCCGAGAACAATGGAAGAGTTCCGAAACATTTTTAAACTACAGCAGAATTCCGAGAACAATGGAAGTGTTTCGAAGCATTTTTAAAATCAGCAGAATTCCGAGAACAATGGAAGAGTTCCGAAGGATTTTTAAAGTTCAGCAGAATTCCGAGAACAATGGAAGAGTTCCAAAGCGTTTTTAAACTTCAGCAGAATTTCAAGAACAATGTAAGAGTTCCGAAGCAAATTTAAACTTCAGCAGAATTCCGAGAACAATGGAAGAGTTCCAAAGCATTTTTAAGCATCAGCGGAATTCCGAGAACAATGAAAGAGTTCCTAAGCATTTTTGAACATCAGTGAAATTTCGAGAACAATGAAAGAGGTCAGAAGCATCATTAAACGTCAGCAGAATTCCGAGACGAATGGAAGAGTTCCGAAGCATTTTTAAACTCCAGCAGAATTCCGAGAACAATGGAAGTGTTCCGAAGCATTTTTAAACTTCAGCAGGATTCCGAGAACAATGGAAGAGTTCCGAAGCTAATTTAAACTTCAGCAGAATTCTGTGAATAATGGAAGAGTTCCGAAGCATTTTTAAACTTCAGCGGAATTCGGAGAACAATGGAAGAGTTCTGAAGCATTTTTAAACTTTAGCAGAATTCCGAGAACAATGGAAGATTTCCGAAGCATTTTTAAACTACAGCAGAATTCCGAGAACAATGGAAGTGTTTCGAAGCATTTTTAAACGTCAGCAGAATTCCGAGAACAATGGAAGAGTTCCGAAGGATTTTTAAAGTTCAGCACAATTCCGAGAACAATGGAAGAGTTCCAAAGCATTTTTAAGCATCAGCGGAATTCCAAGAACAATGAAAGAGTTCCTAAGCATTTTTAAACATCAGTGAAATTTCGAGAACAATGAAAGAGGTCAGAAGCATCATTAAACGTCAGCAGAATTCCGAGACCAATGGAAGAGTTCCGAAGCATTTTTAAACGTCAGCGAAATTCCAAGAACAATGGAAGAGTTCCGAAGCATTTTTAAACATCAGCGGAATTCCAAGAACAATGGAAGAGTTCCGAAGCATTTTTAAACTTCAGCAGAATTCCGAGAACAATGGAAGAGTTCTGAAGCATTTTTAAACGTCAGCAGAATTCTGTGAATAATGGAAGAGTTCCGAAGCATTTTTAAACTTCAGCGGAATTCGGAGAACAATGGAAGAGTTCTGAAGCATTTTTAAACTTCAGCAGAATTCCGAGAACAATGGAAGAGTTCCGAAACATTTTTAAACTACAGCAGAATTCCGAGAACAATGGAAGTGTTTCGAAGCATTTTTAAAATCTGCAGAATTCCGAGAACAATGGAAGAGTTCCGAAGGATTTTTAAAGTTCAGCAGAATTCCGAGAACAATGGAAGAGTTCCAAAGCGTTTTTAAACTTCAGCAGAATTTCAAGAACAATGTAAGAGTTCCGAAGCAAATTTAAACTTCAGCAGAATTCCGAGAACAATGGAAGAGTTCCAAAGCATTTTTAAGCATCAGCGGAATTCCGAGAACAATGAAAGAGTTCCTAAGCATTTTTGAACATCAGTGAAATTTCGAGAACAATGAAAGAGGTCAGAAGCATCATTAAACGTCAGCAGAATTCCGAGACCAATGGAAGAGTTCCGAAGCATTTTTAAACGTCAGCGAAATTCCAAGAACAATGGAAGAGTTCCGAAGCATTTTTAAACGTCAGCGGAATTCCAAGAACAATTTAAGAGTTCCGAAGCATTTTTAAACTTCAGCAGAATTCCGAGAACAATGGAAGAGTTCTGAAGCATTTTTAAACTTCAGCAGAATTCCGAGAACAATGGAAGTGTTCTGAAGCATTTTTAAACATCAGCAGAATTCCAAGAACAATGGAAGAGTTCTGAAACACTTTTAAACGTAAGCAGAATTCCGAGAACAATGGAAGAGTTCCGAAGCATTTTTAAACTCCAGCAGAATTCCGAGAACAATGGAAGTGTTCCGAAGCATTTTTAAACTTCAGCAGGATTCCGAGAACAATGGAAGAGTTCCGAAGCTAATTTAAACTTCAGCAGAATTCTGTGAATAATGGAAGAGTTCCGAAGCATTTTTAAACTTCAGCGGAATTCGGAGAACAATGGAAGAGTTCTGAAGCATTTTTAAACTTTAGCAGAATTCCGAGAACAATGGAAGATTTCCGAAGCATTTTTAAACTACAGCAGAATTCCGAGAACAATGGAAGTGTTTCGAAGCATTTTTAAACGTCAGCAGAATTCCGAGAACAATGGAAGAGTTACGAAGGATTTTTAAAGTTCAGCACAATTCCGAGAACAATGGAAGAGTTCCAAAGCATTTTTAAGCATCAGCGGAATTCCGAGAACAATGAAAGAGTTCCTAAGCATTTTTAAACATCAGTGAAATTTCGAGAACAATGAAAGAGGTCAGAAGCATCATTAAACGTCAGCAGAATTCCGAGACCAATGGAAGAGTTCCGAAGCATTTTTAAACGTCAGCGAAATTCCAAGAACAATGGAAGAGTTCCGAAGCATTTTTAAACTTCAGCAGAATTCCGAGAACAATGGAAGAGTTCTGAAGCATTTTTAAACTTCAGCAGAATTCCGAGAACAATGGAAGAGTTCTGAAGCATTTTTAAACGTCAGCGGAATTCCAAGAACAATGGAAGAGTTCCGAAGCATTTTTAAACTTCAGCAGAATTCCGAGAACAATGGAAGAGTTCTGAAGCATTTTTAAACGTCAGCGGAATTCCAAGAACAATGGAAGAGTTCTGAAGCATTTTTAAACTTCAGCAGAATTCCGAGAACAATGGAAGAGTTCTGAAGCATTTTTAAACGTCAGCGGAATTCCGAGAACAATGGAAGAGTTCTGAAGCAATTTTCAACGTCAGCAGAATGCCAAGAAAAATGGAAGATTTCCGAAGCATTTTTAAATTTCAGCAGAATTACGAGAACAATGGAAGAGTTCTGAAGCATTTTTAAACTTCAGCAGAATTCCGAGAACAATGGAAGAGTTCTGAAGCATTTTTAAACGTCAGCGGAATTCCGAGAACAATGGAATAATTCCGAAGCATTTTTAAACATCAGCGGAATTCCATAAACAATGGAAGTGTTCTGAAGCATTTTCAAACATCAGCGGAATTCCGTGAACAATGGAAGAGTTCCGAGGCATTTTTCAACGTCAGCAGAACTCCGAGAACAATGGAAGAGTTCCGAAGCATTTTTAAACTTCAGCAGAATTCCGAGAACAATGGAAGAGTTCTGAAGCATTTTTAAACTTCAGCAGAATTCCGAGAACAATGGAATAGTTCTGAAGCATTTTTAAACGTCAGCGGAATTCCGAGAACAATGGAAGAGTTCCAAAGCAATTTTAAACGTCAGCGGAATCCGTGAACATTAGAAGAGTTCTGAAGCATTTTTAAATTTCAGCGGAATTCCAGGAACAATGGAAGAGTTCCGAATTATTTTTAAACATCAGCAGAATTCCGAGAACAATGGAAGAGTTCCGAAGCATTTTTAAACGTCAGCAGAATTTCGAGAACAATGGAAGAGTTCCCAAGCATTTTTAAACTTCAGCAGCATTCCGAGAACAATGGATGAGTTCTGAAGCACTTTTAAATGTAAGCAGAATTCCGAGGAGAATGGAAGAGTTCTGAAGCATTTTTAAACTTCAGCAGAATTCCGAGAACAATGGAAGAGTTCTGAAGCATTTTTAAACGTCAGCGGAATTCCAAGAACAATGGAAGAGTTCTGAAGCAATTTTCAACGTCAGCAGAATGCCAAGAACAATGGAAGATTTCCGAAGCATTTTTCAACGTCAGCAGAATTCCGAGAACAATGGAAGAGTTCCGAAGCATTTTTAAACTTCAGCAGAATTAAGAGAACAACGTAAGAGTTTTGAAGCATTTTTAAACTTCAGCAGAATTACGAGAACAATGGAAGAGTTCTGAAGCATTTTTAAACGTCAGCGGAAATCCATAAACAATGGAAGTGTTCCGAAGCATTTTTAAACATCTGCGGAATACCGTGAACAATGGTAGAGTTCCGAAGCATTTTTAAACATCTGCGGAATTCCGTGAACAATGGAAGAGTTCTGAAGCATTTTTAAACTTCAGCAGAATTCCGAGAACAATGGAAGTGTTCCGAAGCATTTTTAAACATCAGCAGAATTCCAAGAACAATGGAAGAGTTCTGAAGCACTTTTAAACGTAAGCAGAATTCCGAGAACAATGGAAGAGTTCCGAAGCATTTTTAAACTCCAGCAGAATTCCGAGAACAATGGAAGTATTCCGAAGCATTTTTAAACTTCAGCAGGATTCCGAGAACAATGGAAGATTTCCGAAGCTAATTTAAACTTCAGCAGAATTCTGTGAATAATGGAAGAGTTCCGAAGCATTTTTAAACTTCAGTGGAATTCGGAGAACAATGGAAGAGTTCTGAAGCATTTTTAAACTTCAGCAGAATTCCGAGAACAATGGAAGATTTCCGAAGCATTTTTAAACTACAGCAGAATTCCGAGAACATTGGAAGTGTTTCGAAGCATTTTTAAACGTCAGCAGAATTCCGAGAACAATGGAAGAGTTCCGAAGCATTTTTAAACGTCAGCAAAATTCCAAGAACAATGGAAGAGTTCCGAAGCATTTTTAAACATCAGCGGAATTCCAAGAACAATGGAAGAGTTCCGAAGCATTTTTAAACTTCAGCAGAATTCCGAGAACAATGGAAGAGTTCTGAAGCATTTTTAAACCTCAGAGGAATTCCAAGAACAATGGAAGAGTTCTGAAGCATTTTTAAACGTCAGCGGAATTCCGAGAACAATGGAAGAGTTCCTAAGCAATTTTCAACGTCAGCAGAATGCCAAGAACAATGGAAGATTTCCGAAGCATTTTTAAACTTCAGCAGAATTACGAGAACAATGGAAGAGTTCTGAAGCATTTTTAAACTTCAGCAGAATTCCGAGAACAATGGAAGAGTTCTGAAGCATTTTTAAACGTCAGCGGAATTCCGAGAACAATGGAATAATTCCGAAGCATTTTTAAACATCAGCGGAATTCCATAAACAATGAAAGTGTTCCGAAGCATTTTTAAACATCAGCGGAATTCCGTGAACAATGGAAGAGTTCCGAGGCATTTTTCAACGTCAGCAGAACTCCGAGAACAATGGAAGAGTTCCGAAGCATTTTTAAACTTCAGCAGAATTCCGAGAACAATGGAAGAGTTCTGAAGCATTTTTAAACTTCAGCAGAATTCCGAGAACAATGAAATAGTTCCGAAGCATTTTTAAACGTAAGCCGAATTCCGAGAACAATGGAAGAGTTCCAAAGCAATTTTAAACGTCAGCGGAATCCGTGAACAATAGAAGAGTTCTGAAGCATTTTTAAATTTCAGCGGAATTCCAGAAACAATGGAAGAGTTTCGAATCATTTTTAAACATCAGCAGAATTCCGAGAACAATGGAAGAGTTCCGAAGCATTTTTAAACGTCAGCAGAATTTCGAGAACAATGGAAGAGTTCCCAAGCATTTTTAAACTTCAGCAGCATTCCGAGAACAATGGATGAGTTCTGAAGCACTTTTAAACGTAAGCAGAATTCCGAGGAGAATGGAAGAGTTCTGAAGCATTTTTAAACTCCAGCAGAATTCCGAGAACAATGGAAGAGTTCCGAAGCAAATTTATACTTCAGCAGGATTCCGAGAACAATGGAAGAGTTCCGAAGCTAATTTAAACTTCAGCAGAATTCTGTGAACAATGGAATAATTCCGAAGCATTTTTAAACATCAGCGTAATTCCGAGAACAATGGAAGAATTCCGAAGCATTTTTCAACGTCATCATGATTTCGAGAGCAATGGAAGAGTTTCGAAGCATTTTTAAGCGTCAGCAGAATTCAGAGAACAATGGAAGAGTTCCGAAGCATTTTAAACTTCAGCAGAATTCCGAGAACAATGGAAGAGTTCTGAAGTATTTTTAAGCTTCAGCAGAATGCCGAGAACAATGGAAGAGTTCTGAAGCATTTTTAAACATCAGCGGAATTCCGAGAACAATGGAAGATTTCCTAAGCATTTTTCAACGTCAGCAGAATTCCGAGAACAAAGGAAGAGTTCCGAAGCATTTTTAAACTTCAGCAGAATTACGAGAACAATGGAAGAGTTCTGAAGCATTTTTAAACTTCTGCAGAATTCCGAGAACAATGGAAGAGTTCTGAAGCATTTTTACACGTCAGCCGAATTCCGAGAACAATGGAATAATTCCGAAGCATTTTTAAACGTCAGCCGAATTCCATAAACAATGGAAGTGTTCCGAAGCATTTTTAAACATCAGCGGAATTCCGTGAACAATGGAAGAGTTCCGAAGCATTTTTAAACCTCAGCGGAACTCCGTGAACAATGGAAGTGTTCCGAAGCATTTTTAAACGTTAGCAGAATTCCGAGAACAATGGAACAGTTCCGAAGCATTTTTAAACTTCAGCAGAATTCCGAGAACAATGGAAGAGTTCCGAAGCATTTCTAAACTTCAGTAGAATTCCGAGAACAATGGAAGAGTTCTGAAGCATTTTTAAACTTCAGCAGAATTGCGAGAACAATGGAAGAGTTCTGAAGCATTTTTAAACTTCAGCAGAATTACGAGAACAATGAAAGAGTTCTGAAGCATTATTAAACTTCAGCAGAATTCCGAGAACAATGGAAGAGTTCCTAAGCATTTTTAAACATCAGCGTAATTCCGAGAACAATGGAAGAGTTTCGAAGCATTTTTAAACTTCAGCAGAATTCCGAGAACAATGGAAGAGTTCTGAAGCATTTTTAAACTTCAGCAGAATTCCGAGAACAATGGAAGAGTTCTGAAGCATTTTTAAACTTCAGCAGAATTCCGAGAACAATGGAAGAATTCCTAAGCATTTTTAAACATCAGCGTAATTCCGAGAACAATGGAAGAGTTCTGAAGCATTTTTCAACGTCAGCAGCATTCCGAGAACAATGGAAGAGTTTCGAAGCATTTTTAAACGTCAGCAGAATTCGGAGAACAATGGAAGAGTTCTGAAGCATTTTTAAACTTCAGCAGAATTCCGAGAACAATGGAAGTGTTCCGAAGCATTTTTAAACATCAGCAGAATTCCAAGAACAATGGAAGAGTTCTGAAGCACTTTTAAACGTAAGCAGAATTCCGAGAACAATGGAAGAGTTCTGAAGCATTTTTAAACTCCAGCAGAATTCTGAGAACAATGGAAGTGTTCCGAAGCATTTTTAAACTTCAGCAGGATTCCGAGAAGAATGGAAGATTTCCGAAGCTAATTTAAACTTCAGCAGAATTCTGTGAATAATGGAAGAGTTCCGAAGCATTTTTAAACTTCAGCGGAATTCGGAGAACAATGGAAGAGTTCTGAAGCATTTTTAAACTTCAGCAGAATTCCGAGAACAATGGAAGATTTCTGAAGCATTTTTAAACTACAGCAGAATTCCGAGAACAATGGAAGTGTTTCGAAGCATTTTTAAACGTCAGCAGAATTCCGAGAACAATGGAAGAGTTCCGAAGGATTTTTAAAGTTCAGCACAATTCCGAGAACAATGGAAGAGTTCCAAAGCATTTTTAAGCATCAGCAGAATTCCGAGAACAATGAAAGAGTTCCTAAGCATTTTTAAACATCAGTGAAATTTCGAGAACAATGAAAGAGGTCAGAAGCATCATTAAACGTCAGCAGAATTCCGAGACCAATGGAAGAGTTCCGAAGCATTTTTAAACGTCAGCGAAATTCCAAGAACAATGGAAGAGTTCCGAAGCATTTTTAAACGTAAGCGGAATTCCAAGAACAATGGAAGAGTTCCGAAGCATTTTTAAACTTCAGCAGAATTCCGAGAACAATGGAAGAGTTCTGAAGCATTTTTAAACGTCAGAGGAATTCCAAGAACAATGGAAGAGTTCTGAAGCATTTTTAAACTTCAGCAGAATTCCGAGAACAATGGAAGAGTTCTGAAGCATTTTTAAACGTCAGCGGAATTCCGAGAACAATGGAAGAGTTCCTAAGAAATTTTCAACGTCAGCAGAATGCCAAGAACAATGGAAGAGTTCTGAAGCATTTTTAAACTTCAGCAGCATTCCGAGAACAATGGATGAGTTCTGAAGCACTTTTAAACTCCAGCAGAATTCCGAGGAGAATGGAAGAGTTCTGAAGCATTTTTAAACTCCAGCAGAATTCCGAGAACAATGGAAGAGTTCCGAAGCAAATTTAAACTTCAGCAGGATTCCGAGAACAATGGAAGAGTTCCGAAGCTAATTTTAACTTCAGCAGAATTCTGTGAACAATGGAATAATTCCGAAGCATTTTTAAACATCAGCGTAATTCCGAGAACAATGGAACAATTCCGAAGCATTTTTCAACGTCATCAGCATTTCGAGAGCAATGGAAGAGTTTCGAAGCATTTTTAAGCGTCAGCAGAATTCAGAGAACAATGGAAGAGTTCCGAAGCATTTTAAACTTCAGCAGAATTCCGAGAACAATGGAAGAGTTCTGAAGTATTTTTAAGCTTCAGCAGAATGCCGAGAACAATGGAAGAGTTCTGAAGCATTTTTAAACATCAGCGGAATTCCGAGAACAATGGAAGATTTCCTAAGCATTTTTCAACGTCAGCAGAATTCCGAGAACAATGGAAGAGTTCCGAAGCATTTTTAAACTTCAGCAGAATTACGAGAACAATGGAAGAGTTCTGAAGCATTTTTAAACTTCTGCAGAATTCCGAGAACAATGGAAGAGTTCTGAAGCATTTTTAAACGTCAGCCGAATTCCGAGAACAATGGAATAATTCCGAAGCATTTTTAAACGTCAGCCGAATTCCATAAACAATGGAAGTGTTCCGAAGCATTTTTAAACATCAGCGGAATTCCGTGAACAATGGAAGAGTTCCGAAGCATTTTTAAACCTCAGCGGAACTCCGTGAACAATGGAAGTGTTCCGAAGCATTTTTAAACGTTAGCAGAATTCCGAGAACAATGGAACAGTTCGGAAGCATTTTTAAACTTCAGCAGAATTCCGAGAACAATGGAAGAGTTCCGAAGCATTTCTAAACTTCAGTAGAATTCCGAGAACAATGGAAGAGTTCTGAAGCATTTTTAAACTTCAGCAGAATTGCGAGAACAATGGAAGAGTTCTGAAGCATTTTTAAACTTCAGCAGAATTACGAGAACAATGAAAGAGTTCTGAAGCATTATTAAACTTCAGCAGAATTCCGAGAACAATGGAAGAGTTCCTAAGCATTTTTAAACATCAGCGTAATTCCGAGAACAATGGAAGAGTTTCGAAGCATTTTTAAACTTCAGCAGAATTCCGAGAACAATGGAAGAGTTCTGAAGCATTTTTAAACGTCAGCAGAATTCCGAGAACAATGGAAGAGTTCCGAAGGATTTTTAAAGTTCAGCACAATTCCGAGAACAATGGAAGAGTTCCAAAGCATTTTTAAGCATCAGCAGAATTCCGAGAACAATGAAAGAGTTCCTAAGCATTTTTAAACATCAGTGAAATTTCGAGAACAATGAAAGAGGTCAGAAGCATCATTAAACGTCAGCAGAATTCCGAGACCAATGGAAGAGTTCCGAAGCATTTTTAAACGTCAGCGAAATTCCAAGAACAATGGAAGAGTTCCGAAGCATTTTTTTAACGTAAGCGGAATTCCAAGAACAATGGAAGAGTTCCGAAGCATTTTTAAACTTCAGCAGAATTCCGAGAACAATGGAAGAGTTCTGAAGCATTTTTAAACGTCAGAGGAATTCCAAGAACAATGGAAGAGTTCTGAAGCATTTTTAAACTTCAGCAGAATTCCGAGAACAATGGAAGAGTTCTGAAGCATTTTTAAACGTCAGCGGAATTCCGAGAACAATGGAAGAGTTCCTAAGCAATTTTCAACGTCAGCAGAATGCCAAGAACAATGGAAGAGTTCTGAAGCATTTTTAAACTTCAGCAGCATTCCGAGAACAATGGATGAGTTCTGAAGCACTTTTAAACTCCAGCAGAATTCCGAGGAGAATGGAAGAGTTCTGAAGCATTTTTAAACTCTAGCAGAATTCCGAGAACAATGGAAGAGTTCCGAAGCAAATTTAAACTTCAGCAGGATTCCGAGAACAATGGAAGAGTTCCGAAGCTTATTTAAACTTCAGCAGAATTCTGTGAACAATGGAATAATTCCGAAGCATTTTTAAACATCAGCGTAATTCCGAGAACAATGGAAGAATTCCGAAGCATTTTTCAACGTCATCAGCATTTCGAGAGCAATGGAAGAGTTTCGAAGCATTTTTAAGCGTCAGCAGAATTCAGAGAACAATGGAAGAGTTCCGAAGCATTTTAAACTTCAGCAGAATTCCGAGAACAATGGAAGAGTTCTGAAGTATTTTTAAGCTTCAGCAGAATGCCGAGAACAATGGAAGAGTTCTGAAGCATTTTTAAACATCAGCGGAATTCCGAGAACAATGGAAGATTTCCTAAGCATTTTTCAACGTCAGCAGAATTCCGAGAACAATGGAAGAGTTCCGAAGCATTTTTAAACTTCAGCAGAATTACGAGAACAATGGAAGAGTTCTGAAGCATTTTTAAACTTCTGCAGAATTCCGAGAACAATGGAAGAGTTCTGAAGCATTTTTAAACGTCAGCCGAATTCCGAGAACAATGGAATAATTCCGAAGCATTTTTAAACGTCAGCCGAATTCCATAAACAATGGAAGTGTTCCGAAGCATTTTTAAACATCAGCGGAATTCCGTGAACAATGGAAGAGTTCCGAAGCATTTTTAAACCTCAGCGGAACTCCGTGAACAATGGAAGTGTTCCGAAGCATTTTTAAACGTTAGCAGAATTCCGAGAACAATGGAACAGTTCCGAAGCATTTTTAAACTTCAGCAGAATTCCGAGAACAATGGAAGTGTTCCGAAGCATTTCTAAACTTCAGTAGAATTCCGAGAACAATGGAAGAGTTCTGAAGCATTTTTAAACTTCAGCAGAATTGCGAGAACAATGGAAGAGTTCTGAAACATTTTTAAACTTCAGCAGAATTACGAGAACAATGAAAGAGTTCTGAAGCATTATTAAACTTCAGCAGAATTCCGAGAACAATGGAAGAGTTCCTAAGCATTTTTAAACATCAGCGTAATTCCGAGAACAATGGAAGAGTTTCGAAGCATTTTTAAACTTCAGCAGAATTCCGAGAACAATGGAAGAGTTCTGAAGCATTTTTAAACGTCAGCAGAATTCCGAGAACAATGGAAGAGTTCCGAAGGATTTTTAAAGTTCAGCACAATTCCGAGAACAATGGAAGTGTTCCAAAGCAATTTTAAACGTCAGCGGAATCCGTGAACATTAGAAGAGTTCTGAAGCATTTTTAAATTTCAGCGGAATTCCAGGAACAATGGAAGAGTTCCGAATTATTTTTAAACATCAGCAGAATTCCGAGAACAATGGAAGAGTTCCGAAGCATTTTTAAACGTCAGCAGAATTTCGAGAACAATGGAAGAGTTCCCAATCATTTTTAAACTTCAGCAGCATTCCGAGAACAATGGATGAGTTCTGAAGCACTTTTAAATGTAAGCAGAATTCCGAGGAGAATGGAAGAGTTCTGAAGCATTTTTAAACTTCAGCAGAATTCCGAGAACAATGGAAGAGTTCTGAAGCATTTTTAAACGTCAGCGGAATTCCAAGAACAATGGAAGAGTTCTGAAGCAATTTTCAACGTCAGCAGAATGCCAAGAACAATGGAAGATTTCCGAAGCATTTTTCAACGTCAGCAGAATTCCGAGAACAATGGAAGAGTTCCGAAGCATTTTTAAACTTCAGCAGAATTAAGAGAACAACGTAAGAGTTTTGAAGCATTTTTAAACTTCCGCAGAATTACGAGAACAATGGAAGAGTTCTGAAGCATTTTTAAACGTCAGCGGAAATCCATAAACAATGGAAGTGTTCCGAAGCATTTTTAAACATCTGCGGAATACCGTGAACAATGGTAGAGTTCCGAAGCATTTTTAAACATCTGCGGAATTCCGTGAACAATGGAAGAGTTCTGAAGCATTTTTAAACTTCAGCAGAATTCCGAGAACAATGGAAGTGTTCCGAAGCATTTTTAAACATCAGCAGAATTCCAAGAACAATGGAAGAGTTCTGAAGCACTTTTAAACGTAAGCAGAATTCCGAGAACAATGGAAGAGTTCCGAAGCATTTTTAAACTCCAGCAGAATTCCGAGAACAATGGAAGTATTCCGAAGCATTTTTAAACTTCAGCAGGATTCCGAGAACAATGGAAGATTTCCGAAGCTAATTTAAACTTCAGCAGAATTCTGTGAATAATGGAAGAGTTCCGAAGCATTTTTAAACTTCAGTGGAATTCGGAGAACAATGGAAGAGTTCTGAAGCATTTTTAAACTTCAGCAGAATTCCGAGAACAATGGAAGATTTCCGAAGCATTTTTAAACTACAGCAGAATTCCGAGAACATTGGAAGTGTTTCGAAGCATTTTTAAACGTCAGCAGAATTCCGAGAACAATGGAAGAGTTCCGAAGCATTTTTAAACGTCAGCAAAATTCCAAGAACAATGGAAGAGTTCCGAAGCATTTTTAAACATCAGCGGAATTCCAAGAACAATGGAAGAGTTCCGAAGCATTTTTAAACTTCAGCAGAATTCCGAGAACAATGGAAGAGTTCTGAAGCATTTTTAAACCTCAGAGGAATTCCAAGAACAATGGAAGAGTTCTGAAGCATTTTTAAACGTCAGCGGAATTCCGAGAACAATGGAAGAGTTCCTAAGCAATTTTCAACGTCAGCAGAATGCCAAGAACAATGGAAGATTTCCGAAGCATTTTTAAACTTCAGCAGAATTACGAGAACAATGGAAGAGTTCTGAAGCATTTTTAAACTTCAGCAGAATTCCGAGAACAATGGAAGAGTTCTGAAGCATTTTTAAACGTCAGCGGAATTCCGAGAACAATGGAATAATTCCGAAGCATTTTTAAACATCAGCGGAATTCCATAAACAATGGAAGTGTTCCGAAGCATTTTTAAACATCAGCGGAATTCCGTGAACAATGGAAGAGTTCCGAGGCATTTTTCAACGTCAGCAGAACTCCGAGAACAATGGAAGAGTTCCGAAGCATTTTTAAACTTCAGCAGAATTCCGAGAACAATGGAAGAGTTCTGAAGCATTTTTAAACTTCAGCAGAATTCCGAGAACAATGGAATAGTTACGAAGCATTTTTAAACGTAAGCGGAATTCCGAGAACAATGGAAGAGTTCCAAAGCAATTTTAAACGTGAGCGGAATCCGTGAACAATAGAAGAGTTCTGAAGCATTTTTAAATTTCAGCGGAATTCCAGAAACAATGGAAGAGTTTCGAATCATTTTTAAACATCAGCAGAATTCCGAGAACAATGGAAGAGTTCCGAAGCATTTTTAAACGTCAGCAGAATTTCGAGAACAATGGAAGAGTTCCCAAGCATTTTTAAACTTCAGCAGCATTCCGAGAACAATGGATGAGTTCTGAAGCACTTTTAAACGTAAGCAGAATTCCGAGGAGAATGGAAGAGTTCTGAAGCATTTTTAAACTCCAGCAGAATTCCGAGAACAATGGAAGAGTTCCGAAGCAAATTTATACTTCAGCAGGATTCCGAGAACAATGGAAGAGTTCCGAAGCTAATTTAAACTTCAGCAGAATTCTGTGAACAATGGAATAATTCCGAAGCATTTTTAAACATCAGCGTAATTCCGAGAACAATGGAAGAATTCCGAAGCATTTTTCAACGTCATCATCATTTCGAGAGCAATGGAAGAGTTTCGAAGCATTTTTAAGCGTCAGCAGAATTCAGAGAACAATGGAAGAGTTCCGAAGCATTTTAAACTTCAGCAGAATTCCGAGAACAATGGAAGAGTTCTGAAGTATTTTTAAGCTTCAGCAGAATGCCGAGAACAATGGAAGAGTTCTGAAGCATTTTTAAACATCAGCGGAATTCCGAGAACAATGGAAGATTTCCTAAGCATTTTTCAACGTCAGCAGAATTCCGAGAACAAAGGAAGAGTTCCGAAGCATTTTTAAACTTCAGCAGAATTACGAGAACAATGGAAGAGTTCTGAAGCATTTTTAAACTTCTGCAGAATTCCGAGAACAATGGAAGAGTTCTGAAGCATTTTTACACGTCAGCCGAATTCCGAGAACAATGGAATAATTCCGAAGCATTTTTAAACGTCAGCCGAATTCCATAAACAATGGAAGTGTTCCGAAGCATTTTTAAACATCAGCGGAATTCCGTGAACAATGGAAGAGTTCCGAAGCATTTTTAAACCTCAGCGGAACTCCGTGAACAATGGAAGTGTTCCGAAGCATTTTTAAACGTTAGCAGAATTCCGAGAACAATGGAACAGTTCCGAAGCATTTTTAAACTTCAGCAGAATTCCGAGAACAATGGAAGAGTTCCGAAGCATTTCTAAACTTCAGTAGAATTCCGAGAACAATGGAAGAGTTCTGAAGCATTTTTAAACTTCAGCAGAATTGCGAGAACAATGGAAGAGTTCTGAAGCATTTTTAAACTTCAGCAGAATTACGAGAACAATGAAAGAGTTCTGAAGCATTATTAAACTTCAGCAGAATTCCGAGAACAATGGAAGAGTTCCTAAGCATTTTTAAACATCAGCGTAATTCCGAGAACAATGGAAGAGTTTCGAAGCATTTTTAAACTTCAGCAGAATTCCGAGAACAATGGAAGAGTTCTGAAGCATTTTTAAACTTCAGCAGAATTCCGAGAACAATGGAAGAGTTCTGAAGCATTTTTAAACTTCAGCAGAATTCCGAGAACAATGGAAGAATTCCTAAGCATTTTTAAACATCAGCGTAATTCCGAGAACAATGGAAGAGTTCTGAAGCATTTTTCAACGTCAGCAGCATTCCGAGAACAATGGAAGAGTTTCGAAGCATTTTTAAACGTCAGCAGAATTCGGAGAACAATGGAAGAGTTCTGAAGCATTTTTAAACTTCAGCAGAATTCCGAGAACAATGGAAGTGTTCCGAAGCATTTTTAAACATCAGCAGAATTCCAAGAACAATGGATGAGTTCTGAAGCACTTTTAAACGTAAGCAGAATTCCGAGAACAATGGAAGAGTTCTGAAGCATTTTTAAACTCCAGCAGAATTCTGAGAACAATGGAAGTGTTCCGAAGCATTTTTAAACTTCAGCAGGATTCCGAGAAGAATGGAAGATTTCCGAAGCTAATTTAAACTTCAGCAGAATTCTGTGAATAATGGAAGAGTTCCGAAGCATTTTTAAACTTCAGCGGAATTCGGAGAACAATGGAAGAGTTCTGAAGCATTTTTAAACTTCAGCAGAATTCCGAGAACAATGGAAGATTTCTGAAGCATTTTTAAACTACAGCAGAATTCCGAGAACAATGGAAGTGTTTCGAAGCATTTTTAAACGTCAGCAGAATTCCGAGAACAATGGAAGAGTTCCGAAGGATTTTTAAAGTTCAGCACAATTCCGAGAACAATGGAAGAGTTCCAAAGCATTTTTAAGCATCAGCAGAATTCCGAGAACAATGAAAGAGTTCCTAAGCATTTTTAAACATCAGTGAAATTTCGAGAACAATGAAAGAGGTCAGAAGCATCATTAAACGTCAGCAGAATTCCGAGACCAATGGAAGAGTTCCGAAGCATTTTTAAACGTCAGCGAAATTCCAAGAACAATATAAGAGTTCCGAAGCATTTTTAAACGTAAGCGGAATTCCAAGAACAATGGAAGAGTTCCGAAGCATTTTTAAACTTCAGCAGAATTCCGAGAACAATGGAAGAGTTCTGAAGCATTTTTAAACGTCAGAGGAATTCCAAGAACAATGGAAGAGTTCTGAAGCATTTTTAAACTTCAGCAGAATTCCGAGAACAATGGAAGAGTTCTGAAGCATTTTTAAACGTCAGCGGAATTCCGAGAACAATGGAAGAGTTCCTAAGAAATTTTCAACGTCAGCAGAATGCCAAGAACAATGGAAGAGTTCTGAAGCATTTTTAAACTTCAGCAGCATTCCGAGAACAATGGATGAGTTCTGAAGCACTTTTAAACTCCAGCAGAATTCCGAGGAGAATGGAAGAGTTCTGAAGCATTTTTAAACTCCAGCAGAATTCCGAGAACAATGGAAGAGTTCCGAAGCAAATTTAAACTTCAGCAGGATTCCGAGAACAATGGAAGAGTTCCGAAGCTAATTTTAACTTCAGCAGAATTCTGTGAACAATGGAATAATTCCGAAGCATTTTTAAACATCAGCGTAATTCCGAGAACAATGGAACAATTCCGAAGCATTTTTCAACGTCATCAGCATTTCGAGAGCAATGGAAGAGTTTCGAAGCATTTTTAAGCGTCAGCAGAATTCAGAGAACAATGGAAGAGTTCCGAAGCATTTTAAACTTCAGCAGAATTCCGAGAACAATGGAAGAGTTCTGAAGTATTTTTAAGCTTCAGCAGAATGCCGAGAACAATGGAAGAGTTCTGAAGCATTTTTAAACATCAGCGGAATTCCGAGAACAATGGAAGATTTCCTAAGCATTTTTCAACGTCAGCAGAATTCCGAGAACAATGGAAGAGTTCCGAAGCATTTTTAAACTTCAGCAGAATTACGAGAACAATGGAAGAGTTCTGAAGCATTTTTAAACTTCTGCAGAATTCCGAGAACAATGGAAGAGTTCTGAAGCATTTTTAAACGTCAGCCGAATTCCGAGAACAATGGAATAATTCCGAAGCATTTTTAAACGTCAGCCGAATTCCATAAACAATGGAAGTGTTCCGAAGCATTTTTAAACATCAGCGGAATTCCGTGAACAATGGAAGAGTTCCGAAGCATTTTTAAACCTCAGCGGAACTCCGTGAACAATGGAAGTGTTCCGAAGCATTTTTAAACGTTAGCAGAATTCCGAGAACAATGGAACAGTTCGGAAGCATTTTTAAACTTCAGCAGAATTCCGAGAACAATGGAAGAGTTCCGAAGCATTTCTAAACTTCAGTAGAATTCCGAGAACAATGGAAGAGTTCTGAAGCATTTTTAAACTTCAGCAGAATTGCGAGAACAATGGAAGAGTTCTGAAGCATTTTTAAACTTCAGCAGAATTACGAGAACAATGAAAGAGTTCTGAAGCATTATTAAACTTCAGCAGAATTCCGAGAACAATGGAAGAGTTCCTAAGCATTTTTAAACATCAGCGTAATTCCGAGAACAATGGAAGAGTTTCGAAGCATTTTTAAACTTCAGCAGAATTCCGAGAACAATGGAAGAGTTCTGAAGCATTTTTAAACGTCAGCAGAATTCCGAGAACAATGGAAGAGTTCCGAAGGATTTTTAAAGTTCAGCACAATTCCGAGAACAATGGAAGAGTTCCAAAGCATTTTTAAGCATCAGCAGAATTCCGAGAACAATGAAAGAGTTCCTAAGCATTTTTAAACATCAGTGAAATTTCGAGAACAATGAAAGAGGTCAGAAGCATCATTAAACGTCAGCAGAATTCCGAGACCAATGGAAGAGTTCCGAAGCATTTTTAAACGTCAGCGAAATTCCAAGAACAATGGAAGAGTTCCGAAGCATTTTTTTAACGTAAGCGGAATTCCAAGAACAATGGAAGAGTTCCGAAGCATTTTTAAACTTCAGCAGAATTCCGAGAACAATGGAAGAGTTCTGAAGCATTTTTAAACGTCAGAGGAATTCCAAGAACAATGGAAGAGTTCTGAAGCATTTTTAAACTTCAGCAGAATTCCGAGAACAATGGAAGAGTTCTGAAGCATTTTTAAACGTCAGCGGAATTCCGAGAACAATGGAAGAGTTCCTAAGCAATTTTCAACGTCAGCAGAATGCCAAGAACAATGGAAGAGTTCTGAAGCATTTTTAAACTTCAGCAGCATTCCGAGAACAATGGATGAGTTCTGAAGCACTTTTAAACTCCAGCAGAATTCCGAGGAGAATGGAAGAGTTCTGAAGCATTTTTAAACTCCAGCAGAATTCCGAGAACAATGGAAGAGTTCCGAAGCAAATTTAAACTTCAGCAGGATTCCGAGAACAATGGAAGAGTTCCGAAGCTTATTTAAACTTCAGCAGAATTCTGTGAACAATGGAATAATTCCGAAGCATTTTTAAACATCAGCGTAATTCCGAGAACAATGGAAGAATTCCGAAGCATTTTTCAACGTCATCAGCATTTCGAGAGCAATGGAAGAGTTTCGAAGCATTTTTAAGCGTCAGCAGAATTCAGAGAACAATGGAAGAGTTCCGAAGCATTTTAAACTTCAGCAGAATTCCGAGAACAATGGAAGAGTTCTGAAGTATTTTTAAGCTTCAGCAGAATGCCGAGAACAATGGAAGAGTTCTGAAGCATTTTTAAACATCAGCGGAATTCCGAGAACAATGGAAGATTTCCTAAGCATTTTTCAACGTCAGCAGAATTCCGAGAACAATGGAAGAGTTCCGAAGCATTTTTAAACTTCAGCAGAATTACGAGAACAATGGAAGAGTTCTGAAGCATTTTTAAACTTCTGCAGAATTCCGAGAACAATGGAAGAGTTCTGAAGCATTTTTAAACGTCAGCCGAATTCCGAGAACAATGGAATAATTCCGAAGCATTTTTAAACGTCAGCCGAATTCCATAAACAATGGAAGTGTTCCGAAGCATTTTTAAACATCAGCGGAATTCCGTGAACAATGGAAGAGTTCCGAAGCATTTTTAAACCTCAGCGGAACTCCATGAACAATGGAAGTGTTCCGAAGCATTTTTAAACGTTAGCAGAATTCCGAGAACAATGGAACAGTTCCGAAGCATTTTTAAACATCAGCGTAATTCCGAGAACAATGGAAGAGTTTCGAAGCATTTTTAAACTTCAGCAGAATTCCGAGAACAATGGAAGAGTTCTGAAGCATTTTTAAACTTCAGCAGAATTCCGAGAACAATGGAAGAGTTCTGAAGCATTTTTAAACTTCAGCAGAATTCCGAGAACAATGGAAGAATTCCTAAGCATTTTTAAACATCAGCGTAACTCCGAGAACAATGGAAGAGTTCTGAAGCATTTTTCAACGTCAGCAGCATTCCGAGAACAATGGAAGAGTTTCGAAGCATTTTTAAACGTCAGCAGAATTCGGAGAACACTGGAAGAGTTCTGAAGCATTTTTAAACTTCAGCAGAATTCCGAGAACAATGGAAGAGTTCTGAAGCATTTTCAAACTTCAGCAGAATTGCGAGAACAATGGAAGAGTTCTGAAGCATTTTTAAACTTCAGCAGAATTGCGAGAACAATGGTAGAGTTCTGAAGCATTTTTAAACTTCAGCAGAATTACGAGAACAATGAAAGAGTTCTGAAGCATTATTAAACTTCAGCAGAATTCCGAGAACAATGGAAGAGTTCCTAAGCATTTTTAAACATCAGCGTAATTCCGAGAACAATGGAAGAGTTTCGAAGCATTTTTAAACTTCAGCAGAATTCCGAGAACAATGGAAGAGTTCTGAAGCATTTTTAAACTTCAGCAGAATTCCGAGAACAATGGAAGAGTTCTGAAGCATTTTTAAACTTCAGCAGAAATCCGAGAACAATGGAAGAATTCCTAAGCATTTTTAAACATCAGCGTAATTCCGAGAACAATGGAAGAGTTCTGAAGCATTTTTCAACGTCAGCAGCATTCCGAGAACAATGGAAGAGTTTCGAAGCATTTTTAAACGTCAGCAGAATTCGGAGAACAATGGAAGAGTTCTGAAGCATTTTTAAACTTCAGCAGAATTCCGAGAACAATGGAAGTGTTCCGAAGCATTTTTAAACATCAGCAGAATTCCAAGAACAATGGAAGAGTTCTGAAGCACTTTTAAACGTAAGCAGAATTCCGAGAACAATGGAAGAGTTCTGAAGCATTTTTAAACTCCAGCAGAATTCTGAGAACAATGGAAGTGTTCCGAAGCATTTTTAAACTTCAGCAGGATTCCGAGAACAATGGAAGATTTCCGAAGCTAATTTAAACTTCAGCAGAATTCTGTGAATAATGGAAGAGTTCCGAAGCATTTTTAAACTTCAGCGGAATTCGGAGAACAATGGAAGAGTTCTGAAGCATTTTTAAACTTCAGCAGAATTCCGAGAACAATGGAAGATTTCTGAAGCATTTTTAAACTACAGCAGAATTCCGAGAACAATGGAAGTGTTTCGAAGCATTTTTAAACGTCAGCAGAATTCCGAGAACAATGGAAGAGTTCCGAAGGATTTTTAAAGTTCAGCACAATTCCGGGAACAATGGAAGAGTTCCAAAGCATTTTTAAGCATCAGCAGAATTCCGAGAACAATGAAAGAGTTCCTAAGCATTTTTAAACATCAGTGAAATTTCGAGAACAATGAAAGAGGTCAGAAGCATCATTAAACGTCAGCAGAATTCCGAGACCAATGGAAGAGTTCCGAAGCATTTTTAAACGTCAGCGAAATTCCAAGAACAATGGAAGAGTTCCGAAGCATTTTTAAACGTAAGCGGAATTCCAAGAACAATGGAAGAGTTCCGAAGCATTTTTAAACTTCAGCAGAATTCCGAGAACAATGGAAGAGTTCTGAAGCATTTTTAAACGTCAGAGGAATTCCAAGAACAATGGAAGAGTTCTGAAGCATTTTTAAACTTCAGCAGAATTCCGAGAACAATGGAAGAGTTCTGAAGCATTTTTAAACGTCAGCGGAATTCCGAGAACAATGGAAGAGTTCCTAAGCAATTTTCAACGTCAGCAGAATGCCAAGAACAATGGAAGAGTTCTGAAGCATTTTTAAACTTCAGCAGCATTCCGAGAACAATGGATGAGTTCTGAAGCACTTTTAAACGTAAGCAGAATTCCGAGGAGAATGGAAGAGTTCTGAAGAATTTTTAAACTCCAGCAGAATTCCGAGAACAATGGAAGAGTTCCGAAGCAAATTTAAACTTCAGCAGGATTCCGAGAACAATGGAAGAGTTCCGCAGCTAATTTAAACTTCAGCAGAATTCTGTGAACAATGGAATAATTCCGAAGCATTTTTAAACATCAGCGTAATTCCGAGAACAATGGAAGAATTCCGAAGCATTTTTAAACGTCATCAGCATTTCGAGAGCAATGGAAGAGTTTCGAAGCATTTTTAAGCGTCAGCAGAATTCAGAGAACAATGGAAGAGTTCCGAAGCATTTTAAACTTCAGCAGAATTCCGAGAACAATGGAAGAGTTCTGAAGTATTTTTAAGCTTCAGCAGAATGCCGAGAACAATGGAAGAGTTCTGAAGCATTTCTAAACTTCAGTAGAATTCCGAGAACAATGGAAGAGTTCCGAAGCATTTCTAAACTTCAGTAGAATTCCGAGAACAATGGAAGAGTTCTGAAGCATTTTTAAACTTCAGCAGAATTGCGAGAACAATGGAAGAGTTCTGAAGCATTTTTAAACTTCAGCAGAATTACGAGAACAATGAAAGAGTTCTGAAGCATTATTAAACTTCAGCAGAATTCCGAGAACAATGGAAGAGTTCCTAAGCATTTTTAAACATCAGCGTAATTCCGAGAACAATGGAAGAGTTTCGAAGCATTTTTAAACTTCAGCAGAATTCCGAGAACAATGGAAGAGTTCTGAAGCATTTTTAAACTTCAGCAGAATTCCGAGAACAATGGAAGAGTTCTGAAGCATTTTTAAACTTCAGCAGAATTCCGAGAACAATGGAAGAATTCCTAAGCATTTTTAAACATCAGCGTAACTCCGAGAACAATGGAAGAGTTCTGAAGCATTTTTCAACGTCAGCAGCATTCCGAGAACAATGGAAGAGTTTCGAAGCATTTTTAAATGTCAGCAGAATTCGGAGAACAATGGAAGAGTTCTGAAGCATTTTTAAACTTCAGCAGAATTCCGAGAACAATGGAAGTGTTCCGAAGCATTTTTAAACATCAGCAGAATTCCAAGAACAATGGAAGAGTTCTGAAGCACTTTTAAACGTAAGCAGAATTCCGAGAACAATGGAAGAGTTCTGAAGCATTTTTAAACTCCAGCAGAATTCTGAGAACAATGGAAGTGTTCCGAAGCATTTTTAAACTTCAGCAGGATTCCGAGAACAATGGAAGATTTCCGAAGCTAATTTAAACTTCAGCAGAATTCTGTGAATAATGGAAGAGTTCCGAAGCATTTTTAAACTTCAGCGGAATTCGGAGAACAATGGAAGAGTTCTGAAGAATTTTTAAACTTCAGCAGAATTCCGAGAACAATGGAAGATTTCCGAAGCATTTTTAAACTATAGCAGAATTCCGAGAACAATGGAAGTGTTTCGAAGCATTTTTAAAAGTCAGCAGAATTCCGAGAACAATGGAAGAGTTCCGAAGGATTTTTAAAGTTCAGCACAATTCCGAGAACAATGGAAGAGTTCCAAAGCATTTTTAAGCATCAGCAGAATTCCGAGAACAATGAAAGAGTTCCTAAGCATTTTTAAACATCAGTGAAATTTCGAGAACAATGAAAGAGGTCAGAAGCATCATTAAACGTCAGCAGAATTCCGAGACCAATGGAAGAGTTCCGAAGCATTTTTAAACGTCAGCGAAATTACAAGAACAATGGAAGAGTTCCGAAGCATTTTTAAACGTCAGCGGAATTCCAAGAACAATGGAAGAGTTCCGAAGCATTTTTAAACTTCAGCAGAATTCCGAGAACAATGGAAGAGTTCTGAAGCATTTTTAAACGTCAGAGGAATTCCAAGAACAATGGAAGAGTTCTGAAGCATTTTTAAACTTCAGCAGAATTCCGAGAACAATGGAAGAGTTCTGAAGCATTTTTAAACGTCAGCGGAATTCCGAGAACAATGGAAGAGTTCCTAAGCAATTTTCAACGTCAGCAGAATGCCAAGAACAATGGAAGAGTTCTGAAGCATTTTTAAACTTCAGCAGCATTCCGAGAACAATGGATGAGTTCTGAAGCACTTTTAAACGTAAGCAGAATTCCGAGGAGAATGGAAGAGTTCTGAAGAATTTTTAAACTCCAGCAGAATTCCGAGAACAATGGAAGAGTTCCGAAGCAAATTTAAACTTCAGCAGGATTCCGAGAACAATGGAAGAGTTCCGCAGCTAATTTAAACTTCAGCAGAATTCTGTGAACAATGGAATAATTCCGAAGCATTTTTAAACATCAGCGTAATTCCGAGAACAATGGAAGAATTCCGAAGCATTTTTAAACGTCATCAGCATTTCGAGAGCAATGGAAGAGTTTCGAAGCATTTTTAAGCGTCAGCAGAATTCAGAGAACAATGGAAGAGTTCCGAAGCATTTTAAACTTCAGCAGAATTCCGAGAACAATGGAAGAGTTCTGAAGTATTTTTAAGCTTCAGCAGAATGCCGAGAACAATGGAAGAGTTCTGAAGCATTTCTAAACTTCAGTAGAATTCCGAGAACAATGGAAGAGTTCCGAAGCATTTCTAAACTTCAGTAGAATTCCGAGAACAATGGAAGAGTTCTGAAGCATTTTTAAACTTCAGCAGAATTGCGAGAACAATGGAAGAGTTCTGAAGCATTTTTAAACTTCAGCAGAATTACGAGAACAATGAAAGAGTTCTGAAGCATTATTAAACTTCAGCAGAATTCCGAGAACAATGGAAGAGTTCCTAAGCATTTTTAAACATCAGCGTAATTCCGAGAACAATGGAAGAGTTTCGAAGCATTTTTAAACTTCAGCAGAATTCCGAGAACAATGGAAGAGTTCTGAAGCATTTTTAAACTTCAGCAGAATTCCGAGAACAATGGAAGAGTTCTGAAGCATTTTTAAACTTCAGCAGAATTCCGAGAACAATGGAAGAATTCCTAAGCATTTTTAAACATCAGCGTAACTCCGAGAACAATGGAAGAGTTCTGAAGCATTTTTCAACGTCAGCAGCATTCCGAGAACAATGGAAGAGTTTCGAAGCATTTTTAAATGTCAGCAGAATTCGGAGAACAATGGAAGAGTTCTGAAGCATTTTTAAACTTCAGCAGAATTCCGAGAACAATGGAAGTGTTCCGAAGCATTTTTAAACATCAGCAGAATTCCAAGAACAATGGAAGAGTTCTGAAGCACTTTTAAACGTAAGCAGAATTCCGAGAACAATGGAAGAGTTCTGAAGCATTTTTAAACTCCAGCAGAATTCTGAGAACAATGGAAGTGTTCCGAAGCATTTTTAAACTTCAGCAGGATTCCGAGAACAATGGAAGATTTCCGAAGCTAATTTAAACTTCAGCAGAATTCTGTGAATAATGGAAGAGTTCCGAAGCATTTTTAAACTTCAGCGGAATTCGGAGAACAATGGAAGAGTTCTGAAGAATTTTTAAACTTCAGCAGAATTCCGAGAACAATGGAAGATTTCCGAAGCATTTTTAAACTATAGCAGAATTCCGAGAACAATGGAAGTGTTTCGAAGCATTTTTAAAAGTCAGCAGAATTCCGAGAACAATGGAAGAGTTCCGAAGGATTTTTAAAGTTCAGCACAATTCCGAGAACAATGGAAGAGTTCCAAAGCATTTTTAAGCATCAGCAGAATTCCGAGAACAATGAAAGAGTTCCTAAGCATTTTTAAACATCAGTGAAATTTCGAGAACAATGAAAGAGGTCAGAAGCATCATTAAACGTCAGCAGAATTCCGAGACCAATGGAAGAGTTCCGAAGCATTTTTAAACGTCAGCGAAATTACAAGAACAATGGAAGAGTTCCGAAGCATTTTTAAACGTCAGCGGAATTCCAAGAACAATGGAAGAGTTCCGAAGCATTTTTAAACTTCAGCAGAATTCCGAGAACAATGGAAGAGTTCTGAAGCATTTTTAAACGTCAGAGGAATTCCAAGAACAATGGAAGAGTTCTGAAGCATTTTTAAACTTCAGCAGAATTCCGAGAACAATGGAAGCGTTCTGAAGCATTTTTAAACGTCAGCGGAATTCCGAGAACAATGGAAGAGTTCCTAAGCAATTTTCAACGTTAGCAGAATGCCAAGAACAATGGATGATTTCCGAAGCATTTTTAAACTTCAGCAGAATTACGAGAACAATGGAAGAGTTCTGAAGCATTTTTAAACTTCAGCAGAATTCCGAGAACAATGGAAGAGTTCTGAAGCATTCTTAAACGTCAGCGTAATTCCGAGAACAATGTAATAATTCCGAAGCATTTTTAAACATCAGCGGAATTCCATAAACAATGGAAGTGTTCCGAAGCATTCTTAAACATCAGCGGAATTCCGTGAACAATGGAAGAGTTCCGAGGCATTTTTCAACGTCAGCAGAACTCCAAGAACAATGGAAGAGTTCCGAAGCATTTTTAAACTTCAGCAGAATTCCGAGAACAATGGAAGAGTTCTGAAGCATTTTTAAACTTCAGCAGAATTCCGAGAACAATGGAATAGTTCCGAAGCATTTTTAAACGTCAGCGGAATTCCGAGAACAGTGGAAGAGTTCCAAAGCAATTTTAAACGTCAGCGGAATCCGTGAACAATAGAAGAGTTCTGAAGCATTTTTAAATTTCAGCGGAATTCCAGGAACAATGGAAGAGTTCCGAATCATTTTTAAACATCAGCAGAATTCCGAGAACAATGGAAGAGTTCGGAATCATTTTTAAAAGTCAGCAGAATTTCGAGAACAATGGAAGAGTTCCCAAACATTTTTAAACTTCAGCAGCATTCCGAAAACAATGGATGAGTTCTGAAGCACTTTTAAATGTAAGCAGAATTCCGAGGAGAATGGAAGAGTTCTGAAGCATTTTTAAACTCCAGCAGAATTCCGAGAACAATGGAAGAGTTCCGAAGCAAATTTAAACTTCAGCAGGATTCCGAGAACAATGGAAGTGTTCCGAAGCTAATTTAAACTTCAGCAGAATTCTGTGAACAATGGAATAATTCCGAAGCATTTTTAAACATCAGGGTAATTCCGAGAACAATGGAAGAATTCCGATGCATTTTTCAACGTCATCAGCATTTCGAGAACAATGGAAGAGTTTCGAAGCATTTTTAAGCGTCAGCAGAATTCAGAGAACAATGGAAGAGTTCCGAAGCATTTTAAACTTCAGCAGAATTCCGAGAACAATGGAAGAGTTCTGAAGTATTTTTAAGCTTCAGCAGAATGCCGAGAACAATGGAAGAGTTCTGAAGCATTTTTAAACATCAGCGGAATTCCGAGAACAATGGAAGATTTCCTAAGCATTTTTCAACGTCAGCAGAATTCCGAGAACAATGGAAGAGTTCCGAAGCATTTTTAAACTTCAGCAGAATTACGAGAACAATGGAAGAGTTCTGAAGCATTTTTAAACTTCTGCAGAATTCCGAGAACAATGGAAGAGTTCTGAAGCATTTTTAAACGTCAGCCGAATTCCGAGAACAATGGAATAATTCCGAAGCATTTTTAAACGTCAGCCGAATTCCATAAACAATGGAAGTGTTCCGAAGCATTTTTAAACATCAGCGGAATTCCGTGAACAATGGAAGAGTTCCGAAGCATTTTTAAACCTCAGCGGAACTCCGTGAACAATGGAAGTGTTCCGAAGCATTTTTAAACGTTAGCAGAATTCCGAGAATAATGGAACAGTTCCGAAGCATTTTTAAACTTCAGTAGAATTCCGAGAACAATGGAAGAGTTCTGAAGGATTTTTAAACTTCAGCGGAATTCCGAGAACAATGGAAGAGTTCTGAAGCATTTTTAAACTTCAGCAGAATTGCGAGAACAATGGAAGAGTTCTGAAGCATTTTTAAACTTCAGCAGAATTACGAGAACAATGAAAGAGTTCTGAAGCATTTTTAAACTTCAGCAGAATTCCGAGAACTATGGAAGAGTTAATAAGCATTTTTAAACATCAGCGTAATTCCGAGAACAATGGAGGAGTTTCGAAGCATTTTTAAACATCAGCAGAATTCTGAGAACAATGGAAGAGTTCCGAAGCATTTTTAAACTTCAGCAGAATTCCGAGAACAATGGAAGAGTTCTGAAGCATTTTTAAACTTCAGCAGAATTCCGAGAACAATGTAAGAGTTCTGAAGCATTTTTAAACTTCAGCGGAATTCCGTGAACAATGGAAGAGTTCCGAAGCATTTTTAAACCTCAGCGGAACTCCGTGAACAATGGAAGTGTTCCGAAGCATTTTTAAACGTTAGCAGAATTCCGAGAACAATGGAAGAGTTCCGAAGCATTTTTAAACTTCAGTAGAATTCCGAGAACAATGGAAGAGTTCTGAAGCATTTTTAAACTTCAGCGGAATTCCGAGAACAATGGAAGAGTTCTGAAGCATTTTTAAACTTCAGCAGAATTGCGAGAACAATGGAAGAGTTCTGAAGCATTTTTAAACTTCAGCAGAATTACGAGAACAATGAAAGAGTTCTGAAGCATTTTTAAACTTCAGCAGAATTCCGAGAACAATGGAAGAGTTCCTAAGCATTTTTAAACATCAGCGTAATTCCGAGAACAATGGAAGAGTTTCGAAGCATTTTTAAACATCAGCAGAATTCTGAGAACAATGGAAGAGTTCCGAAGCATTTTTAAACTACAGCAGAATTCCGAGAACAATGGAAGAGTTCTGAAGCATTTTTAAACTTCAGCAGAATTCCAAGAACAATGGAAGAGTTCTGAAGCATTTTTAAACTTCAGCAGATTTCCGAGAACAATGGAAGAGTTCCTAAGCATTTTTAAACATCAGCGTAATTCCGAGAACAATGGAAGAGTTCTGAAGCATTTTTCAATGTCAGCAGCATTCCGAGAACAATGGAAGAGTTTCGAAGCATTTTTAAACGTCAGCAGAATTCGGAGAACAATGGAAGAGTTCTGAAGCATTTTTAAACTTCAGCAGAATTCCGAGAACAATGGAAGAGTTCTGAAGCATTTTTAAAGGTCAGCGGAACTCAGAGAACAATGGAATAGTTCCAAAGCATTTTTAAACGTCAGCAGAATTCCATAAACAATGGAAGAGTTCCGAAGCATTTTTAAACGTCAGCGGAATTCCGTGAAAAATGGAAGAGTTCTGAAGCATTTTAAACTTCAGCTGAATTCCAGGAACAATGGAAAAGTTCCGAATCATTTCTAAACGTCAGCAGAATTCCAAGAACAATGGAAGAGTTCTGAAGCATTTTTAAACTTCAGCAGAATGCCGAGAACAATGGAAGTGTTTTGAAGCATTTTTAAACTTCAGCAGAATTCCGAGGACAATGGAAGAGTTCTGAAGCATTTTTAAACGTCAGCGGAATTCCGAGAACAATGGAAGATTTCCTAAGCATTTTTCAACGTCAGCAGAATTCCGAGAACAATGGAAGAGTTCCGAAGCATTTTTAAACTTCAGCAGAATTAAGAGAACAACGTAAGAGTTTTGAAGCATTTTTAAACTTCACCAGAATTACGAGAACAATGGAAGAGTTCTGAAGCATTTTTAAACGTCAGCGGAAATCCATAAACAATGGAAATGTTCCGAAGCATTTTTAAACATCTGCGGAATTCCGTGAACAATGGTAGAGTTCCGAAGCATTTTTAAACATCTGCGGAATTCCGTGAACAATGGAAGAGTTCTGAAGCATTTTTAAACTTCAGCAGAATTCCGAGAACAATGGAAGTGCTCCGAAGCATTTTTAAACATCAGCAGAATTCCAAGAACAATTTAAGAGTTCTGAAGCACTTTTAAACGTAAGCAGAATTCCGAGAACAATGGAAGAGTTCCGAACCATTTTTAAACTCCAGCAGAATTCTGAGAACAATGGAAGTGTTCCGAAGCATTTTTAAACTTCAGCAGGATTCCGAGAACAATGGAAGATTTCCGAAGCTAATTTAAACTTCAGCAGAATTCTGTGAATAATGGAAGAGTTCCGAAGCATTTTTAAACTTCAGCGGAATTCGGAGAACAATGGAAGAGTTCTGAAGCATTTTTAAACTTCAGCAGAATTCCGAGAACAATGGAAGATTTCCGAAGCATTTTTAAACTACAGCAGAATTCCGAGAACAATGGAAGTGTTTCGAAGCATTTTTAAACGTCAGCAGAATTCCGAGAACAATGGAAGAGTTCCGAAAGATTTTTAAAGTTCAGCACAATTCCGAGAACAAAGGAAGAGTTCCAAAGCATTTTTAAGCATCAGCGGAATTCCGAGAACAATGAAAGAGTTCCTAAGCATTTTTAAACATCAGTGAAATTTCGAGAACAATGAAAGAGGTCAGAAGCATCATTAAACGTCAGCAGAATTCCGAGACCAATGGAAGAGTTCCGAAGCATTTTTAAACGTCAGCGAAATTCCAAGAACAATGGAAGAGTTCCGAAGCATTTTTAAAAGTCAGCGGAATTCCAAGAACAATGGAAGAGTTCCATAGCATTTTTAAACTTCAGCAGAATTCCGAGAACAATGGAAGAGTTCTGAAGCATTTTTAAACGTCAGAGGAATTCCAAGAACAATGGAAGAGTTCTGAAGCATTTTTAAACTTCAGCAGAATTCCGAGAACAATGGAAGAGTTCGGAAGCATTTTTAAACGTCAGCGGAATTCCGAGAACAATGGAAGAGTTCCTAAGCAATTTTCAACGTCAGCAGAATGCCAAGAACAATGGAAGATTTCCGAAGCATTTTTAAACTTCAGCAGGATTACGAGAACAATGGAAGAGTTCTGAAGCATTTTTAAACTTCAGCAGAATTCCGAGAACAATGGAAGAGTTCTGAAGCATTTTTAAACGTCAGCGGAATTACGAGAACAATGGAATAATTCCGAAGCATTTTTAAACATCAGCGGAATTCCATAAACAATGGAAGTGTTCCGAAGCATTTTTAAACATCAGCGGAATTCCGTGAACAATGGAAGAGTTCTGAGGCATTTTTCAACGTCAGCAGAACTCCGAGAACAATGGAAGAGTTCCGAAGCATTTTTAAACTTCAGCAGAATTCCGAGAACAATGGAAGAGTTCTGAAGCATTTTTAAACTTCAGCAGAATTCCGAGAACAATGGAATAGTTCCGAAGCATTTTTAAACGTCAGCGGAATTCCGAGAACAATGGAAGAGTTCCAAAGCAATTTTAAACGTCAGCGGAATCAGTGAACAATAGAAGAGTTCTGAAGCATTTTTAAATTTCAGCGGAATTCCAGGAACATTGGAAGAGTTCCGAATCATTTTTAAACATCAGCAGAATTCCGAGAACAATGGAAGAGTTCCGAAGCATTTTTAAACGTCAGCAGAATTTCGAGAACAATGGAAGAGTTCCCAAGCATTTTTAAACTTCAGCAGCATTCCGAGAACAATGGATGAGTTCTGAAGCACTTTTAAACGTAAGCAGAATTCCGAGGAGAATGGAAGAGTTCTGAAGCATTTTTAAACTCCAGCAGAATTCCGAGAACAATGGAAGAGTTCCGAAGCTAATTTAAACTTCAGCAGAATTCTGTGAACAATGGAATAATTCCGAAGCATTTTTAAACATCAGCGTAATTCCGAGAACAATGGAAGAATTCCGAAGCATTTTTCAACGTCATCAGCATTTCGAGAACAATGGAAGAGTTTCGAAGCATTTTTAAGCGTCAGCAGAATTCAGAGAACAATGGAAGATTTCCGAAGCATTTTAAACTTCAGCAGAATTCCGAGAACAATGGAAGAGTTCTGAAGCATTTTTAAACTTCAGCAGAATGCTGAGAACAATGGAAGAGTTCTGAAGCATTTTTAAACATCAGCGGAATTCCGAGAACAATGGAAGATTTCCTAAGCATTTTTCAACGTCAGCAGAATTCCGAGAACAATGGAAGAGTTCCGATGCATTTTTAAACTTCAGCAGAATTACGAGAACAATGGAAGAGTTCTGAAGCATTTTTAAACTTCTGCAGAATTCCGAGAACAATGGAAGAGTTCTGAAGCATTTTTAAACGTCAGCCGAATTCCGAGAACAATGGAATAATTCCGAAGCATTTTTAAACGTCAGCCGAATTCCATAAACAATGGAAGTGTTCCGAAGCATTTTTAAACATCAGCGGAATTCCGTGAACAATGGAAGAGTTCCGAAGCATCTTTAAACCTCAGCGGAACTCCGTGAACAATGGAAGTGTTCCGAAGCATTTTTAAACTTCAGTAGAATTCCGAGAACAATGGAAGAGTTCTGAAGCATTTTTAAACTTCAGCGGAATTCCGAGAACAATGGAAGAGTTCTGAAGCATTTTTAAACTTCAGCAGAATTGCGAGAACAATGGAAGAGTTCTGAAGCATTTTTAAACTTCAGCAGAATTACGAGGACAATGGAAGAGTTCTGAAGCATTTTTAAACATCTGCGGAATTCCGTGAACAATGGAAGAGTTCCGAAGCATTTTTAAACCTCAGCGGAACTCCGTGAACAATGGAAGAGTTCCGAAGCATTTTTAAACTTCAGTAGAATTCCGAGAACAATGGAAGAGTTCTGAAGCATTTTTAAACTTCAGCGGAATTCCGAGAACAATGGAAGAGTTCTGAAGCATTTTTAAACTTCAGCAGAATTGCGAGAACAATGGAAGAGTTCTGAAGCATTTTTAAACTTCAGCAGAATTACGAGAACAATGAAAGAGTTCTGAAGCATTTTTAAACTTCAGCAGAATTCCGAGAACAATGGAAGAGTTCCTAAGCATTTTTAAACATCAGCGTAATTCCGAGAACAATGGAGGAGTTTCGAAGCATTTTTAAACATCAGCAGAATTCTGAGAACAATGGAAGAGTTCCGAAGCATTTTTAAACTTCAGCAGAATTCCGAGAACAATGGAAGAGTTCTGAAGCATTTTTAAACTTCAGCGGAATTCCGAGAACAATGGAAGAGTTCTGAAGCATTTTTAAACTTCAGCAGAATTGCGAGAACAATGGAAGAGTTCTGAAGCATTTTTAAACTTCAGCAGAATTACGAGAACAATGAAAGAGTTCTGAAGCATTTTTAAACTTCAGCAGAATTCCGAGAACAATGGAAGAGTTCCTAAGCATTTCTAAACATCAGCGTAATTCCGAGAACAATGCAAGAGTTTCGAAGCATTTTTAAACATCAGCAGAATTCTGAGAACAATGGAAGAGTTCCGAAGCATTTTTAAACGTTAGCAGAATTCCGAGAACAATGGAAGAGTTCTGAAGCATTTTTAAACTTCAGCAGAATTCCGAGAACAATGGAAGAGTTCTGAAGCATTTTTAAACTTCAGCAGATTTCCGAGAACAATGGAAGAGTTCCTAAGCATTTTTAAACATCAGCGTAATTCCGAGAACAATGGAAGAGTTCTGAAGCATTTTTCAATGTCAGCAGCATTCCGAGAACAATGGAAGAGTTTCGAAGCATTTTTAAACGTCAGCAGAATTCGGAGAACAATGGAAGAGTTCCGAAGCATTTTTAAACTTCAGCAGAATTCCGAGAACAATGGAAGAGTTCTGAAGCATTTTTAAACTTCAGCAGAATTCCGAGAACAATGGAAGAGTTCTGAAGCATTTTTAAACTACAGCAGAATTCCGAGAACAATGGAAGTGTTTCGAAGCATTTTTAAACGTCAGCAGAATTCCGAGAACAATGGAAGAGTTCCGAAGGATTTTGAAAGTTCAGCACAATTCCGAGAACAAAGGAAGAGTTCCAAAGCATTTTTAAGCATCAGCGGAATTCCGAGAACAATGAAAGAGTTCCTAAGCATTTTTAAACATCAGTGAAATTTCGAGAACAATGAAAGAGGTCAGAAGCATCATTAAACGTCAGCAGAATTCCGAGACCAATGGAAGAGTTCCGAAGCATTTTTAAACGTCAGCGAAATTCCAAGAACAATGGAAGAGTTCTGAAGCATTATGAAACGTCAGCGGAATTCCAAGAACAATGGAAGAGTTCCGAAGCATTTTTAAACTTCAGCAGAATTCCGAGAACAATGGAAGAGTTCTGAAGCATTTTTAAACGTCAGAGGAATTCCAAGAACAATGGAAGAGTTCTGAAGCATTTTTAAACTTCAGCAGAATTCCGAGAACAATGGAAGAGTTCTGAAGCATTTTTAAACGTCAGCGGAATTCCGAGAACAATGGAAGAGTTCCTAAGCAATTTTCAACGTCAGCAGAATGCCAAGAACAATGGAAGATTTCCGAAGCATTTTTAAACTTCAGCAGAATTACGAGAACAATGGAAGAGTTCCGAAGCATTTTTAAACTTCAGCAGAATTAAGAGAACAATGTAAGAGTTTTGAAGCATTTTTAAACTTCAGCAGAATTACGAGAACAATGGAAGAGTTCTGAAGCATTTTTAAACATCTGCGGAATTCCGTGAACAATGGAAGAGTTCCGAAGCATTTTTAAACCTCAGCGGAACTCCGTGAACAATGGTAGAGTTCCGAAGCATTTTTAAACTTCAGCAGAATTCCGAGAACAATGGAAGAGTTCTGAAGCTAATTTAAACTTCAGCAGAATTCCGAGAACAATGGAAGAGTTCTGAAGCATTTTTAAACTTCAGCAGAATTACGAGAACAATGACAGAGTTCTGAAGCATTTTTAAACTTCAGCAGAATTCCGAGAACAATGGAAGAGTTCCTAAGCATTTTTAAACATCAGCGTAATTCCGAGAACAATGGAAAAGTTTCGAAGCATTTTTAAACATCAGCAGAATTCCGAGAACAATGGAAGAGTTCCGAAGCATTTTTAAACTTCAGCAGCATTCCGAGAACAATGGAAGAGTTCTGAAGCATTTTTAAACTTCAGCAGAATTCCGAGAACAATGGAAGAGTTCTGAAGCATTTTTAAAGCTCAGCGGAACTCCGAGAACAATGGAATAGTTCCAAAGCATTTTTAAACGTCAGCGGAATTCCATAAACAATGGAAGAGTTCCGAAGCATTTTTAAACGTAAGCGGAATTCCGTGAACAATGGAAGAGTTCTGAAGCATTTTTAAACTTCAGCTGAATTCCAGGAACAATGGAAGAGTTCTGAATCATTTCTAAACGTCAGCAGAATTCCAAGAACAATGGAAGAGTTCTGAAGCATTTTTAAACTTCAGCAAAATGCCGAGAACAATGGAAGCGTTTTGAAGCATTTTTAAACTTCAGCAGAATTCCGAGGACAATGGAAGAGTTCTGAAGCATTTTTAAACGTCAGCGGAATTCCAAGAACAATGGAAGATTTCCTAAGCATTTTTCAACGTCAGCAGAATTCCGAGAACAATGGAAGAGTTCCGAAGCATTTTTAAACTTCAGCAGTATTAAGAGAACAATGTAAGAGTTTTGAAGCATTTTTAAACTTCAGCAGAATTACGAGAACAATGGAAGAGTTCTGAAGCATTTTTAAACGTCAGCGGAAAGCCATAAACAATGGAAGTGTTCCGAAGCATTTTTAAACATCTGCGGAATTCCGTGAACAATGGAAGAGTTTCGAAGCATTTTTAAACATCTGCGGAATTCCGTGAACAATGGAAGAGTTCCGAAGCATTTTTAAACCTCAGCGGAACTCCGTGAACAATGGAAGAGTTCCGAAGCATTTTTAAACTTCAGCAGAATTCCGAGAACAATGGAAGTGTTCCGAAGCATTTTTAAACATTAGCAAAATTCCGAGAACAATGGAAGAGTTCTGAAGAACTTTGAAATGTAAGCAGAATTCCAAGAACAATGGAAGAGTTCTGAAGCATTTTTAAACGTCAGCGGAATTCCGAGAACAATGGAAGAGTTCCTAAGCAATTTTCAACGTCAGCAGAATGCCAAGAACAATGGAAGATTTCCGAAGCATTTTTAAACTTCAGCAGAATTACGAGAACAATGGAAGAGTTCCGAAGCATTTTTAAACTTCAGCAGAATTAAGAGAACAATGTAAGAGTTTTGAAGCATTTTTAAACTTCAGCAGAATTACGAGAACAATGGAAGAGTTCTGAAGCATTTTTAAACATCTGCGGAATTCCGTGAACAATGGAAGAGTTCCGAAGCATTTTTAAACCTCAGCGGAACTCCGTGAACAATGGTAGAGTTCCGAAGCATTTTTAAACTTCAGCAGAATTCCGAGAACAATGGAAGAGTTCTGAAGCTAATTTAAACTTCAGCAGAATTCCGAGAACAATGGAAGAGTTCTGAAGCATTTTTAAACTTCAGCAGAATTACGAGAACAATGAACGAGTTCTGAAGCATTTTTAAACTTCAGCAGAATTCCGAGAACAATGGAAGAGTTCCTAAGCATTTTTAAACATCAGCGTAATTCCGAGAACAATGGAAGAGTTTCGAAGCATTTTTAAACATCAGCAGAATTCCGAGAACAATGGAAGAGTTCCGAAGCATTTTTAAACTTCAGCAGAATTCCGAGAACAATGGAAGAGTTCTGAAGCATTTTTAAAGCTCAGCGGAACTCCGAGAACAATGGAATAGTTCCAAAGCATTTTTAAACGTCAGCGGAATTCCATAAACAATGGAAGAGTTCCGAAGCATTTTTAAACGTCAGCGGAATTCCGTGAACAATGGAAGAGTTCTGAAGCATTTTTAAACTTCAGCTGAATTCCAGGAACAATGGAAGAGTTCCGAATCATTTCTAAACGTCAGCAGAATTCCAAGAACAATGGAAGAGTTCTGAAGCATTTTTAAACTTCAGCAAAATGCCGAGAACAATGGAAGCGTTTTGAAGCATTTTTAAACTTCAGCAGAATTCCGAGGACAATGGAAGAGTTCTGAAGCATTTTTAAACGTCAGCGGAATTCCAAGAACAATGGAAGATTTCCTAAGCATTTTTCAACGTCAGCAGAATTCCGAGAACAATGGAAGAGTTCCGAAGCATTTTTAAACTTCAGCAGAATTAAGAGAACAATGTAAGAGTTTTGAAGCATTTTTAAACTTCAGCAGAATTACGAGAACAATGGAAGAGTTCTGAAGCATTTTTAAATGTCAGCGGAAAGCCATAAACAATGGAAGTGTTCCGAAGCATTTTTAAACATCTGCGGAATTCCGTGAACAATGGAAGAGTTCCGAAGCATTTTTAAACATCTGCGGAATTCCGTGAACAATGGAAGAGTTCCGAAGCATTTTTAAAACTCAGCGGAACTCCGTGAACAATGGAAGAGTTCCGAAGCATTTTTAAACTTCAGCAGAATTCCGAGAACAATGGAAGTGTTCCGAAGCATTTTTAAACATTAGCAAAATTCCGAGAGCAATGGAAGAGTTCTGAAGCACTTTGAAATGTAAGCAGAATTCCAAGAACAATGGAAGAGTTCCGAAGCATTTTTAAACTTCAGCAGAATTCCGAGAACAATGGAAGAATTCCGAAGCATTTTTAAACTTCAGCAGAATTCCGAGAACAATGGAAGCGTTTTGAAGCTAATTTAAACTTCAGCAGAATTCTGTGAACAATGGAAGAGTTCCGAAGCATTTTTAAACTTCAGCGGAATTCCGAGAACAATGGAAGAATTCTGAAGCTTTTTTAAACTTCAGGAGAATTCCGAGAACAATGGAAGAGTTCCGAAGCATTTTTAACTACAGCAGAGTTCCGAGAACAATGGAAGAGTTTCGAAGCATTTTTAATCGTCAGCAGAATTCCGAGAACAATGGAAGAGTTCCGAAGCATTTTAAAACTTCAGCAGAATTCCGAGAACAATGGAAGAGTTCCGAAGCATTTTTAAACATCAGCGTAATTCCGAGAACAATGGAAGAGTTTCAAAGCATTTTTAAACGTCAGCAGAATTCCAAGAACAATGGAAGAGTTCCGAAGCATTTTTAAATTTCAGCAGAATTCCGAGAACAATGGAAGAGTTCTGAAGCATTTTTAAACTTCAGCAGAATTCCGAGGACAATGGAAGAGTTCTGAAGCATTTTTAAACGTCAGCGGAATTCCGAGAACAATGGAAGATTTCCTAAGCATTTTTCAACGTCAGCAGAATTCCGAGAACAATGGAAGAGTTCCGAAGCATTTTTAAACTTCAGCAGAATTCCGAGAACAATGGAAGTGTTCCGAAGCATTTTTAAACATCAGCAGAATTCCAAGAACAATGGAAGAGTTCCTAAGCATTTTTAAACATCAGCTTAATTCCGAGAACAATGGAAGAGTTTCGAAGCATTTTTAAAAATCAGCAGAATTCCGAGAACAATGGAAGAGTTCCGAAGCATTTTTAAACTTCAGCAGCATTCCGAGAACAATGGAAGAGTTCTGAAGCATTTTTAAACTTCAGCAGAATTCCGAGAACAATGGAAGAGTTCTGATGCATTTTTAAAGCTCAGCGGAACTCAGAGAACAATGGAATAGTTCCAAAGCATTTTTAAACGTCAGCGGAATTCCATAAACAATGGAAGAGTTCCGAAGCATTTTTAAATGTCAGCGGAATTCCGTGAACAATGGAAGAGTTCTGAAGCATTTTTAAACGTCAGCGGAATTCCGAGAACAATGGAAGATTTCCTAAGCATTTTTCAACGTCAGCAGAATTCCGAGAACAATGGAAGAGTTCCGAAGCATTTTTAAACTTCAGCAGAATTAAGAGAACAATGTAAGAGTTTTGAAGCATTTTTAAACTTCAGCAGAATTACGAGAACAATGGAAGAGTTCTGAAGCATTTTTAAACGTCAGCGGAAAGCCATAAACAATGGAAGTGTTCCGAAGCATTTTTAAACATCTGCGGAATTCCGTGAACAATGGAAGAGTTCCGAAGCATTTTTAAACATCTGCAGAATTCCGTGAACAATGGAAGAGTTCTGAAGCATTTTTAAACCTCAGCGGAACTCCGTGAACAATGGAAGAGTTCCGAAGCATTTTTAAACTTCAGCAGAATTCCGAGAACAATGGAAGTGTTCCGAAGCATTTTTAAACGTTAGCAAAATTCCGAGAACAATGGAAGAGTTCTGAAGCACTTTGAAATGTAAGCAGAATTCCAAGAACAATGGAAGAGTTCCGAAGCATTTTTAAACTTCAGCAGAATTCCGAGAACAATGGAAGAGTTCCGAAGCATTTTTAAACTTCAGCAGAATTCCGAGAACAATGGAAGCGTTTTGAAGCTAATTTAAACTTCAGCAGAATTCTGTGAACAATGGAAGAGTTTCGAAGCATTTTTAAACTTCAGCGGAATTCCGAGAACAATGGAAGAGTTCTGAAGATTTTTTAAACTTCAGGAGAATTCCGAGAACAATGGAAGAGTTCCGAAGCATTTTTAACTACAGCAGAGTTCCGAGAACAATGGAAGAGTTTCGAAGCATTTTTAAACGTCAGCAGAATTCCGAGAACAATGGAAGAGTTCCGAAGCATTTTTAAACTTTAGCAGAATTCCGAGAACAATGGAAGAGTTCCTAAGCATTTTTAAACATCAGCGTAATTCCGAGAACAATGGAAGAGCTTCAAAGCATTTTTGAACGTCAGCAGAATTCCAAGAACAATGGAAGTGTTCCGAAGCATTTTTAAATTTCAGCAGAATTCCGAGAACAATGGAAGAGTTCTGAAGCATTTTTAAACTTCAGCAGAATTCCGAGGACAATGGAAGAGTTCTGAAGCATTTTTAAACGTCAGCGGAATTCCGAGAACAATGGAAGATTTCCTAAGCATTTTTCAACGTCAGCAGAATTCCGAGAACAATGGAAGAGTTCCGAAGCATTTTTAAACTTCAGCAGAATTCCGGGAACAATGGAAGTGTTCCGAAGCATTTTTAAACATCAGCAGAATTCCAAGAACAATGGAAGAGTTCTGAAGCACTTTTAAACGTAAGCAGAATTCCGAGAACAATGGAAGAGTTCCGAAGCATTTTTAAACTCCAGCAGAATTCCGAGAACAATGAAAGTGTTCCGAAGCATTTTTAAACTTCAGCAGGATTCCGAGAACAATGGAAGAGTTCCGAAGCTAATTTAAACTTCAGAAGAATTCTGTGAATAATGGAAGAGTTCCGAAGCATTTTTAAACTTCAGCGGAATTCGGAGAACAATGGAAGAGTTCTGAAGCATTTTTAAACTTCAGCAGAATTCCGAGAACAATGCAAGAGTTCCGAAGCATTTTTAAACTACAGCAGAATTCCGAGAACAATGGAAGTGTTTCGAAGCATTTTTAAACTTCAGCAGAATTCCGAGAACAATGGAAGCGTTTTGAAGCTAATTTAAACTTCAGCAGAATTCTGTGAACAATGGAAGAGTTTCGAAGCATTTTTAAACTTCAGCGGAATTCCGAGAACAATGGAAGAGTTCTGAAGATTTTTTAAACTTCAGGAGAATTCCGAGAACAATGGAAGAGTTCCGAAGCATTTTTAACTACAGCAGAGTTCCGAGAACAATGGAAGAGTTTCGAAGCATTTTTAAACGTCAGCAGAATTCCGAGAACAATGGAAGAGTTCCGAAGCATTTTTAAACTTTAGCAGAATTCCGAGAACAATGGAAGAGTTCCTAAGCATTTTTAAACATCAGCGTAATTCCGAGAACAATGGAAGAGCTTCAAAGCATTTTTGAACGTCAGCAGAATTCCAAGAACAATGGAAGTGTTCCGAAGCATTTTTAAATTTCAGCAGAATTCCGAGAACAATGGAAGAGTTCTGAAGCATTTTTAAACTTCAGCAGAATTCCGAGGACAATGGAAGAGTTCTGAAGCATTTTTAAACGTCAGCGGAATTCCGAGAACAATGGAAGATTTCCTAAGCATTTTTCAACGTCAGCAGAATTCCGAGAACAATGGAAGAGTTCCGAAGCATTTTTAAACTTCAGCAGAATTCCGGGAACAATGGAAGTGTTCCGAAGCATTTTTAAACTTCAGCAGGATTCCGAGAACAATGGAAGAGTTCCGAAGCTAATTTAAACTTCAGAAGAATTCTGTGAATAATGGAAGAGTTCCGAAGCATTTTTAAACTTCAGCGGAATTCGGAGAACAATGGAAGAGTTCTGAAGCATTTTTAAACTTCAGCAGAATTCCGAGAACAATGCAAGAGTTCCGAAGCATTTTTAAACTACAGCGGAACTCCGTTAACAATGGAAGTGTTCCGAAGCATTTTTAAACGTTAGCAGAATTCCGAGAACAATGGAAGAGTTCCGAAGCATTTTTAAACTTCAGTAGAATTCCGAGAACAATGGAAGAGTTCTGAAGCATTTTTAAACTTCAGCGGAATTCCGAGAACAATGGAAGAGTTCTGAAGCATTTTTAAACTTCAGCAGAATTGCGAGAACAATGGAAGAGTTCTGAAGCATTTTTAAACTTCAGCAGAATTACGAGAACAATGAAAGAGTTCTGAAGCATTTTTAAACTTCAGCAGAATTCCGAGAACAATGGAAGAGTTCCTAAGCATTTTTAAACATCAGCGTAATTCCGAGAACAATGGAAGAGTTTCGAAGCATTTTTAAACATCAGCAGAATTCTGAGAACAATGGAAGAGTTCCGAAGCATTTTTAAACTACAGCAGAATTCCGAGAACAATGGAAGAGTTCTGAAGCATTTTTAAACTTCAGCAGAATTCCAAGAACAATGGAAGAGTTCTGAAGCATTTTTAAACTTCAGCAGATTTCCGAGAACAATGGAAGAGTTCCTAAGCATTTTTAAACATCAGCGTAATTCCGAGAACAATGGAAGAGTTCTGAAGCATTTTTCAATGTCAGCAGCATTCCGAGAACAATGGAAGAGTTTCGAAGCATTTTTAAACGTCAGCAGAATTCGGAGAACAATGGAAGAGTTCTGAAGCATTTTTAAACTTCAGCAGAATTCCGAGAACAATGGAAGAGTTCTGAAACATTTTTAAAGGTCAGCGGAACTCAGAGAACAATGGAATAGTTCCAAAGCATTTTTAAACGTCAGCAGAATTCCATAAACAATGGAAGAGTTCCGAAGCATTTTTAAACGTCAGCGGAATTCCGTGAAAAATGGAAGAGTTCTGAAGCATTTTAAACTTCAGCTGAATTCCAGGAACAATGGAAAAGTTCCGAATCATTTCTAAACGTCAGCAGAATTCCAAGAACAATGGAAGAGTTCTGAAGCATTTTTAAACTTCAGCAGAATGCCGAGAACAATGGAAGTGTTTTGAAACATTTTTAAACTTCAGCAGAATTCCGAGGACAATGGAAGAGTTCTGAAGCATTTTTAAACGTCAGCGGAATTCCGAGAACAATGGAAGATTTCCTAAGCATTTTTCAACGTCAGCAGAATTCCGAGAACAATGGAAGAGTTCCGAAGCATTTTTAAACTTCAGCAGAATTAAGAGAACAACGTAAGAGTTTTGAAGCATTTTTAAACTTCACCAGAATTACGAGAACAATGGAAGAGTTCTGAAGCATTTTTAAACGTCAGCGGAAATCCATAAACAATGGAAATGTTCCGAAGCATTTTTAAACATCTGCGGAATTCCGTGAACAATGGTAGAGTTCCGAAGCATTTTTAAACATCTGCGGAATTCCGTGAACAATGGAAGAGTTCTGAAGCATTTTTAAACTTCAGCAGAATTCCGAGAACAATGGAAGTGCTCCGAAGCATTTTTAAACATCAGCAGAATTCCAAGAACAATTTAAGAGTTCTGAAGCACTTTTAAACGTAAGCAGAATTCCGAGAACAATGGAAGAGTTCCGAACCATTTTTAAACTCCAGCAGAATTCTGAGAACAATGGAAGTGTTCCGAAGCATTTTTAAACTTCAGCAGGATTCCGAGAACAATGGAAGATTTCCGAAGCTAATTTAAACTTCAGCAGAATTCTGTGAATAATGGAAGAGTTCCGAAGCATTTTTAAACTTCAGCGGAATTCGGAGAACAATGGAAGAGTTCTGAAGCATTTTTAAACTTCAGCAGAATTCCGAGAACAATGGAAGATTTCCGAAGCATTTTTAAACTACAGCAGAATTCCGAGAACAATGGAAGTGTTTCGAAGCATTTTTAAACGTCAGCAGAATTCCGAGAACAATGGAAGAGTTCCGAAAGATTTTTAAAGTTCAGCACAATTCCGAGAACAAAGGAAGAGTTCCAAAGCATTTTTAAGCATCAGCGGAATTCCGAGAACAATGAAAGAGTTCCTAAGCATTTTTAAACATCAGTGAAATTTCGAGAACAATGAAAGAGGTCAGAAGCATCATTAAACGTCAGCAGAATTCCGAGACCAATGGAAGAGTTCCGAAGCATTTTTAAATGTCAGCGAAATTCCAAGAACAATGGAAGAGTTCCGAAGCATTTTTAAAAGTCAGCGGAATTCCAAGAACAATGGAAGAGTTCCATAGCATTTTTAAACTTCAGCAGAATTCCGAGAACAATGGAAGAGTTCTGAAGCATTTTTAAACGTCAGAGGAATTCCAAGAACAATGGAAGAGTTCTGAAGCATTTTTAAACTTCAGCAGAATTCCGAGAACAATGGAAGAGTTCGGAAGCATTTTTAAACGTCAGCGGAATTCCGAGAACAATGGAAGAGTTCCTAAGCAATTTTCAACGTCAGCAGAATGCCAAGAACAATGGAAGATTTCCGAAGCATTTTTAAACTTCAGCAGGATTACGAGAACAATGGAAGAGTTCTGAAGCATTTTTAAACTTCAGCAGAATTCCGAGAACAATGGAAGAGTTCTGAAGCATTTTTAAACGTCAGCGGAATTACGAGAACAATGGAATAATTCCGAAGCATTTTTAAACAACAGCGGAATTCCATAAACAATGGAAGTGTTCCGAAGCATTTTTAAACATCAGCGGAATTCCGTGAACAATGGAAGAGTTCTGAGGCATTTTTCAACGTCAGCAGAACTCCGAGAACAATGGAAGAGTTCCGAAGCATTTTTAAACTTCAGCAGAATTCCGAGAACAATGGAAGAGTTCTGAAGCATTTTTAAACTTCAGCAGAATTCCGAGAACAATGGAATAGTTCCGAAGCATTTTTAAACGTCAGCGGAATTCCGAGAACAATGGAAGAGTTCCAAAGCAATTTTAAACGTCAGCGGAATCAGTGAACAATAGAAGAGTTCTGAAGCATTTTTAAATTTCAGCGGAATTCCAGGAACATTGGAAGAGTTCCGAATCATTTTTAAACATCAGCAGAATTCCGAGAACAATGGAAGAGTTCCGAAGCATTTTTAAACGTCAGCAGAATTTCGAGAACAATGGAAGAGTTCCCAAGCATTTTTAAACTTCAGCAGCATTCCGAGAACAATGGATGAGTTCTGAAGCACTTTTAAACGTAAGCAGAATTCCGAGGAGAATGGAAGAGTTCTGAAGCATTTCTAAACTCCAGCAGAATTCCGAGAACAATGGAAGAGTTCCGAAGCTAATTTAAACTTCAGCAGAATTCTGTGAACAATGGAATAATTCCGAAGCATTTTTAAACATCAGCGTAATTCCGAGAACAATGGAAGAATTCCGAAGCATTTTTCAACGTCATCAGCATTTCGAGAACAATGGAAGAGTTTCGAAGCATTTTTAAGCGTCAGCAGAATTCAGAGAACAATGGAAGATTTCCGAAGCATTTTAAACTTCAGCAGAATTCCGAGAACAATGGAAGAGTTCTGAAGCATTTTTAAACTTCAGCAGAATGCTGAGAACAATGGAAGAGTTCTGAAGCATTTTTAAACATCAGCGGAATTCCGAGAACAATGGAAGATTTCCTAAGCATTTTTCAACGTCAGCAGAATTCCGAGAACAATGGAAGAGTTCCGAAGCATTTTTAAACTTCAGCAGAATTACGAGAACAATGGAAGAGTTCTGAAGCATTTTTAAACTTCTGCAGAATTCCGAGAACAATGGAAGAGTTCTGAAGCATTTTTAAACGTCAGCCGAATTCCGAGAACAATGGAATAATTCCGAAGCATTTTTAAACGTCAGCCGAATTCCATAAACAATGGAAGTGTTCCGAAGCATTTTTAAACATCAGCGGAATTCCGTGAACAATGGAAGAGTTCCGAAGCATCTTTAAACCTCAGCGGAACTCCGTGAACAATGGAAGTGTTCCGAAGCATTTTTAAACTTCAGTAGAATTCCGAGAACAATGGAAGAGTTCTGAAGCATTTTTAAACTTCAGCGGAATTCCGAGAACAATGGAAGAGTTCTGAAGCATTTTTAAACTTCAGCAGAATTGCGAGAACAATGGAAGAGTTCTGAAGCATTTTTAAACTTCAGCAGAATTACGAGGACAATGGAAGAGTTCTGAAGCATTTTTAAACATCTGCGGAATTCCGTGAACAATGGAAGAGTTCCGAAGCATTTTTAAACCTCAGCGGAACTCCGTGAACAATGGAAGAGTTCCGAAGCATTTTTAAACTTCAGTAGAATTCCGAGAACAATGGAAGAGTTCTGAAGCATTTTTAAACTTCAGCGGAATTCCGAGAACAATGGAAGAGTTCTGAAGCATTTTTAAACTTCAGCAGAATTGCGAGAACAATGGAAGAGTTCTGAAGCATTTTTAAACTTCAGCAGAATTACGAGAACAATGAAAGAGTTCTGAAGCATTTTTAAACTTCAGCAGAATTCCGAGAACAATGGAAGAGTTCCTAAGCATTTTTAAACATCAGCGTAATTCCGAGAACAATGGAGGAGTTTCGAAGCATTTTTAAACATCAGCAGAATTCTGAGAACAATGGAAGAGTTCCGAAGCATTTTTAAACTTCAGCAGAATTCCGAGAACAATGGAAGAGTTCTGAAGCATTTTTAAACTTCAGCGGAATTCCGAGAACAATGGAAGAGTTCTGAAGCATTTTTAAACTTCAGCAGAATTGCGAGAACAATGGAAGAGTTCTGAAGCATTTTTAAACTTCAGCAGAATTACGAGAACAATGAAAGAGTTCTGAAGCATTTTTAAACTTCAGCAGAATTCCGAGAACAATGGAAGAGTTCCTAAGCATTTCTAAACATCAGCGTAATTCCGAGAACAATGCAAGAGTTTCGAAGCATTTTTAAACATCAGCAGAATTCTGAGAACAATGGAAGAGTTCCGAAGCATTTTTAAACGTTAGCAGAATTCCGAGAACAATGGAAGAGTTCTGAAGCATTTTTAAACTTCAGCAGAATTCCGAGAACAATGGAAGAGTTCTGAAGCATTTTTAAACTTCAGCAGATTTCCGAGAACAATGGAAGAGTTCCTAAGCATTTTTAAACATCAGCGTAATTCCGAGAACAATGGAAGAGTTCTGAAGCATTTTTCAATGTCAGCAGCATTCCGAGAACAATGGAAGAGTTTCGAAGCATTTTTAAACGTCAGCAGAATTCGGAGAACAATGGAAGAGTTCCGAAGCATTTTTAAACTTCAGCAGAATTCCGAGAACAATGGAAGAGTTCTGAAGCATTTTTAAACTTCAGCAGAATTCCGAGAACAATGGAAGAGTTCTGAAGCATTTTTAAACTACAGCAGAATTCCGAGAACAATGGAAGTGTTTCGAAGCATTTTTAAACGTCAGCAGAATTCCGAGAACAATGGAAGAGTTCCGAAGGATTTTGAAAGTTCAGCACAATTCCGAGAACAAAGGAAGAGTTCCAAAGCATTTTTAAGCATCAGCGGAATTCCGAGAACAATGAAAGAGTTCCTAAGCATTTTTAAACATCAGTGAAATTTCGAGAACAATGAAAGAGGTCAGAAGCATCATTAAACGTCAGCAGAATTCCGAGACCAATGGAAGAGTTCCGAAGCATTTTTAAACGTCAGCGAAATTCCAAGAACAATGGAAGAGTTCTGAAGCATTATGAAACGTCAGCGGAATTCCAAGAACAATGGAAGAGTTCCGAAGCATTTTTAAACTTCAGCAGAATTCCGAGAACAATGGAAGAGTTCTGAAGCATTTTTAAACGTCAGAGGAATTCCAAGAACAATGGAAGAGTTCTGAAGCATTTTTAAACTTCAGCAGAATTCCGAGAACAATGGAAGAGTTCTGAAGCATTTTTAAACGTCAGCGGAATTCCGAGAACAATGGAAGAGTTCCTAAGCAATTTTCAACGTCAGCAGAATGCCAAGAACAATGGAAGATTTCCGAAGCATTTTTAAACTTCAGCAGAATTACGAGAACAATGGAAGAGTTCCGAAGCATTTTTAAACTTCAGCAGAATTAAGAGAACAATGTAAGAGTTTTGAAGCATTTTTAAACTTCAGCAGAATTACGAGAACAATGGAAGAGTTCTGAAGCATTTTTAAACATCTGCGGAATTCCGTGAACAATGGAAGAGTTCCGAAGCATTTTTAAACCTCAGCGGAACTCCGTGAACAATGGTAGAGTTCCGAAGCATTTTTAAACTTCAGCAGAATTCCGAGAACAATGGAAGAGTTCTGAAGCTAATTTAAACTTCAGCAGAATTCCGAGAACAATGGAAGAGTTCTGAAGCATTTTTAAACTTCAGCAGAATTACGAGAACAATGACAGAGTTCTGAAGCATTTTTAAACTTCAGCAGAATTCCGAGAACAATGGAAGAGTTCCTAAGCATTTTTAAACATCAGCGTAATTCCGAGAACAATGGAAAAGTTTCGAAGCATTTTTAAACATCAGCAGAATTCCGAGAACAATGGAAGAGTTCCGAAGCATTTTTAAACTTCAGCAGCATTCCGAGAACAATGGAAGAGTTCTGAAGCATTTTTAAACTTCAGCAGAATTCCGAGAACAATGGAAGAGTTCTGAAGCATTTTTAAAGCTCAGCGGAACTCCGAGAACAATGGAATAGTTCCAAAGCATTTTTAAACGTCAGCGGAATTCCATAAACAATGGAAGAGTTCCGAAGCATTTTTAAACGTAAGCGGAATTCCGTGAACAATGGAAGAGTTCTGAAGCATTTTTAAACTTCAGCTGAATTCCAGGAACAATGGAAGAGTTCTGAATCATTTCTAAACGTCAGCAGAATTCCAAGAACAATGGAAGAGTTCTGAAGCATTTTTAAACTTCAGCAAAATGCCGAGAACAATGGAAGCGTTTTGAAGCATTTTTAAACTTCAGCAGAATTCCGAGGACAATGGAAGAGTTCTGAAGCATTTTTAAACGTCAGCGGAATTCCAAGAACAATGGAAGATTTCCTAAGCATTTTTCAACGTCAGCAGAATTCCGAGAACAATGGAAGAGTTCCGAAGCATTTTTAAACTTCAGCAGTATTAAGAGAACAATGTAAGAGTTTTGAAGCATTTTTAAACTTCAGCAGAATTACGAGAACAATGGAAGAGTTCTGAAGCATTTTTAAACGTCAGCGGAAAGCCATAAACAATGGAAGTGTTCCGAAGCATTTTTAAACATCTGCGGAATTCCGTGAACAATGGAAGAGTTCCGAAGCATTTTTAAACATCTGCGGAATTCCGTGAACAATGGAAGAGTTCCGAAGCATTTTTAAACCTCAGCGGAACTCCGTGAACAATGGAAGAGTTCCGAAGCATTTTTAAACTTCAGCAGAATTCCGAGAACAATGGAAGTGTTCCGAAGCATTTTTAAACATTAGCAAAATTCCGAGAACAATGGAAGAGTTCTGAAGAACTTTGAAATGTAAGCAGAATTCCAAGAACAATGGAAGAGTTCTGAAGCATTTTTAAACCTCAGCGGAACTCCGTGAACAATGGTAGAGTTCCGAAGCATTTTTAAACTTCAGCAGAATTCCGAGAACAATGGAAGAGTTCTGAAGCTAATTTAAACTTCAGCAGAATTCCGAGAACAATGGAAGAGTTCTGAAGCATTTTTAAACTTCAGCAGAATTACGAGAACAATGAACGAGTTCTGAAGCATTTTTAAACTTCAGCAGAATTCCGAGAACAATGGAAGAGTTCCTAAGCATTTTTAAACATCAGCGTAATTCCGAGAACAATGGAAGAGTTTCGAAGCATTTTTAAACATCAGCAGAATTCCGAGAACAATGGAAGAGTTCCGAAGCATTTTTAAACTTCAGCAGAATTCCGAGAACAATGGAAGAGTTCTGAAGCATTTTTAAAGCTCAGCGGAACTCCGAGAACAATGGAATAGTTCCAAAGCATTTTTAAACGTCAGCGGAATTCCATAAACAATGGAAGAGTTCCGAAGCATTTTTAAACGTCAGCGGAATTCCGTGAACAATGGAAGAGTTCTGAAGCATTTTTAAACTTCAGCTGAATTCCAGGAACAATGGAAGAGTTCCGAATCATTTCTAAACGTCAGCAGAATTCCAAGAACAATGGAAGAGTTCTGAAGCATTTTTAAACTTCAGCAAAATGCCGAGAACAATGGAAGCGTTTTGAAGCATTTTTAAACTTCAGCAGAATTCCGAGGACAATGGAAGAGTTCTGAAGCATTTTTAAACGTCAGCGGAATTCCAAGAACAATGGAAGATTTCCTAAGCATTTTTCAACGTCAGCAGAATTCCGAGAACAATGGAAGAGTTCCGAAGCATTTTTAAACTTCAGCAGAATTAAGAGAACAATGTAAGAGTTTTGAAGCATTTTTAAACTTCAGCAGAATTACGAGAACAATGGAAGAGTTCTGAAGCATTTTTAAACGTCAGCGGAAAGCCATAAACAATGGAAGTGTTCCGAAGCATTTTTAAACATCTGCGGAATTCCGTGAACAATGTAAGAGTTTTGAAGCATTTTTAAACTTCAGCAGAATTACGAGAACAATGGAAGAGTTCTGAAGCATTTTTAAACATCTGCGGAATTCCGTGAACAATGGAAGAGTTCCGAAGCATTTTTAAACCTCAGCGGAACTCCGTGAACAATGGTAGAGTTCCGAAGCATTTTTAAACTTCAGCAGAATTCCGAGAACAATGGAAGAGTTCTGAAGCTAATTTAAACTTCAGCAGAATTCCGAGAACAATGGAAGAGTTCTGAAGCATTTTTAAACTTCAGCAGAATTACGAGAACAATGAACGAGTTCTGAAGCATTTTTAAACTTCAGCAGAATTCCGAGAACAATGGAAGAGTTCCTAAGCATTTTTAAACATCAGCGTAATTCCGAGAACAATGGAAGAGTTTCGAAGCATTTTTAAACATCAGCAGAATTCCGAGAACAATGGAAGAGTTCCGAAGCATTTTTAAACTTCAGCAGAATTCCGAGAACAATGGAAGAGTTCTGAAGCATTTTTAAAGCTCAGCGGAACTCCGAGAACAATGGAATAGTTCCAAAGCATTTTTAAACGTCAGCGGAATTCCATAAACAATGGAAGAGTTCCGAAGCATTTTTAAACGTCAGCGGAATTCCGTGAACAATGGAAGAGTTCTGAAGCATTTTTAAACTTCAGCTGAATTCCAGGAACAATGGAAGAGTTCCGAATCATTTCTAAACGTCAGCAGAATTCCAAGAACAATGGAAGAGTTCTGAAGCATTTTTAAACTTCAGCAAAATGCCGAGAACAATGGAAGCGTTTTGAAGCATTTTTAAACTTCAGCAGAATTCCGAGGACAATGGAAGAGTTCTGAAGCATTTTTAAACGTCAGCGGAATTCCAAGAACAATGGAAGATTTCCTAAGCATTTTTCAACGTCAGCAGAATTCCGAGAACAATGGAAGAGTTCCAAAGCATTTTTAAACTTCAGCAGAATTAAGAGAACAATGTAAGAGTTTTGAAGCATTTTTAAACTTCAGCAGAATTACGAGAACAATGGAAGAGTTCTGAAGCATTTTTAAACGTCAGCGGAAAGCCATAAACAATGGAAGTGTTCCGAAGCATTTTTAAACATCTGCGGAATTCCGTGAACAATGGAAGAGTTCCGAAGCATTTTTAAACATCTGCGGAATTCCGTGAACAATGGAAGAGTTCCGAAGCATTTTTAAAACTCAGCGGAACTCCGTGAACAATGGAAGAGTTCCGAAGCATTTTTAAACTTCAGCAGAATTCCGAGAACAATGGAAGTGTTCCGAAGCATTTTTAAACATTAGCAAAATTCCGAGAGCAATGGAAGAGTTCTGAAGCACTTTGAAATGTAAGCAGAATTCCAAGAACAATGGAAGAGTTCCGAAGCATTTTTAAACTTCAGCAGAATTCCGAGAACAATGGAAGAATTCCGAAGCATTTTTAAACTTCAGCAGAATTCCGAGAACAATGGAAGCGTTTTGAAGCTAATTTAAACTTCAGCAGAATTCTGTGAACAATGGAAGAGTTCCGAAGCATTTTTAAACTTCAGCGGAATTCCGAGAACAATGGAAGAATTCTGAAGCTTTTTTAAACTTCAGGAGAATTCCGAGAACAATGGAAGAGTTCCGAAGCATTTTTAACTACAGCAGAGTTCCGAGAACAATGGAAGAGTTTCGAAGCATTTTTAATCGTCAGCAGAATTCCGAGAACAATGGAAGAGTTCCGAAGCATTTTAAAACTTCAGCAGAATTCCGAGAACAATGGAAGAGTTCCGAAGCATTTTTAAACATCAGCGTAATTCCGAGAACAATGGAAGAGTTTCAAAGCATTTTTAAACGTCAGCAGAATTCCAAGAACAATGGAAGAGTTCCGAAGCATTTTTAAATTTCAGCAGAATTCCGAGAACAATGGAAGAGTTCTGAAGCATTTTTAAACTTCAGCAGAATTCCGAGGACAATGGAAGAGTTCTGAAGCATTTTTAAACGTCAGCGGAATTCCGAGAACAATGGAAGATTTCCTAAGCATTTTTCAACGTCAGCAGAATTCCGAGAACAATGGAAGAGTTCCGAAGCATTTTTAAACTTCAGCAGAATTCCGAGAACAATGGAAGTGTTCCGAAGCATTTTTAAACATCAGCAGAATTCCAAGAACAATGGAAGAGTTCCTAAGCATTTTTAAACATCAGCTTAATTCCGAGAACAATGGAAGAGTTTCGAAGCATTTTTAAACATCAGCAGAATTCCGAGAACAATGGAAGAGTTCCGAAGCATTTTTAAACTTCAGCAGCATTCCGAGAACAATGGAAGAGTTCTGAAGCATTTTTAAACTTCAGCAGAATTCCGAGAACAATGGAAGAGTTCTGATGCATTTTTAAAGCTCAGCGGAACTCAGAGAACAATGGAATAGTTCCAAAGCATTTTTAAACGTCAGCGGAATTCCATAAACAATGGAAGAGTTCCGAAGCATTTTTAAATGTCAGCGGAATTCCGTGAACAATGGAAGAGTTCTGAAGCATTTTTAAACGTCAGCGGAATTCCGAGAACAATGGAAGATTTCCTAAGCATTTTTCAACGTCAGCAGAATTCCGAGAACAATGGAAGAGTTCCGAAGCATTTTTAAACTTCAGCAGAATTAAGAGAACAATGTAAGAGTTTTGAAGCATTTTTAAACTTCAGCAGAATTACGAGAACAATGGAAGAGTTCTGAAGCATTTTTAAACGTCAGCGGAAAGCCATAAACAATGGAAGTGTTCCGAAGCATTTTTAAACATCTGCGGAATTCCGTGAACAATGGAAGAGTTCCGAAGCATTTTTAAACATCTGCAGAATTCCGTGAACAATGGAAGAGTTCTGAAGCATTTTTAAACCTCAGCGGAACTCCGTGAACAATGGAAGAGTTCCGAAGCATTTTTAAACTTCAGCAGAATTCCGAGAACAATGGAAGTGTTCCGAAGCATTTTTAAACGTTAGCAAAATTCCGAGAACAATGGAAGAGTTCTGAAGCACTTTGAAATGTAAGCAGAATTCCAAGAACAATGGAAGAGTTCCGAAGCATTTTTAAACTTCAGCAGAATTCCGAGAACAATGGAAGAGTTCCGAAGCATTTTTAAACTTCAGCAGAATTCCGAGAACAATGGAAGCGTTTTGAAGCTAATTTAAACTTCAGCAGAATTCTGTGAACAATGGAAGAGTTTCGAAGCATTTTTAAACTTCAGCGGAATTCCGAGAACAATGGAAGAGTTCTGAAGATTTTTTAAACTTCAGGAGAATTCCCAGAACAATGGAAGAGTTCCGAAGCATTTTTAACTACAGCAGAGTTCCGAGAACAATGGAAGAGTTTCGAAGCATTTTTAAACGTCAGCAGAATTCCGAGAACAATGGAAGAGTTCCGAAGCATTTTTAAACTTTAGCAGAATTCCGAGAACAATGGAAGAGTTCCTAAGCATTTTTAAACATCAGCGTAATTCCGAGAACAATGGAAGAGCTTCAAAGCATTTTTGAACGTCAGCAGAATTCCAAGAACAATGGAAGTGTTCCGAAGCATTTTTAAATTTCAGCAGAATTCCGAGAACAATGGAAGAGTTCTGAAGCATTTTTAAACTTCAGCAGAATTCCGAGGACAATGGAAGAGTTCTGAAGCATTTTTAAACGTCAGCGGAATTCCGAGAACAATGGAAGATTTCCTAAGCATTTTTCAACGTCAGCAGAATTCCGAGAACAATGGAAGAGTTCCGAAGCATTTTTAAACTTCAGCAGAATTCCGGGAACAATGGAAGTGTTCCGAAGCATTTTTAAACATCAGCAGAATTCCAAGAACAATGGAAGAGTTCTGAAGCACTTTTAAACGTAAGCAGAATTCCGAGAACAATGGAAGAGTTCCGAAGCATTTTTAAACTCCAGCAGAATTCCGAGAACAATGAAAGTGTTCCGAAGCATTTTTAAACTTCAGCAGGATTCCGAGAACAATGGAAGAGTTCCGAAGCTAATTTAAACTTCAGAAGAATTCTGTGAATAATGGAAGAGTTCCGAAGCATTTTTAAACTTCAGCGGAATTCGGAGAACAATGGAAGAGTTCTGAAGCATTTTTAAACTTCAGCAGAATTCCGAGAACAATGCAAGAGTTCCGAAGCATTTTTAAACTACAGCAGAATTCCGAGAACAATGGAAGTGTTTCGAAGCATTTTTAAACTTCAGCAGAATTCCGAGAACAATGGAAGCGTTTTGAAGCTAATTTAAACTTCAGCAGAATTCTGTGAACAATGGAAGAGTTTCGAAGCATTTTTAAACTTCAGCGGAATTCCGAGAACAATGGAAGAGTTCTGAAGATTTTTTAAACTTCAGGAGAATTCCGAGAACAATGGAAGAGTTCCGAAGCATTTTTAACTACAGCAGAGTTCCGAGAACAATGGAAGAGTTTCGAAGCATTTTTAAACGTCAGCAGAATTCCGAGAACAATGGAAGAGTTCCGAAGCATTTTTAAACTTTAGCAGAATTCCGAGAACAATGGAAGAGTTCCTAAGCATTTTTAAACATCAGCGTAATTCCGAGAACAATGGAAGAGCTTCAAAGCATTTTTGAACGTCAGCAGAATTCCAAGAACAATGGAAGTGTTCCGAAGCATTTTTAAATTTCAGCAGAATTCCGAGAACAATGGAAGAGTTCTGAAGCATTTTTAAACTTCAGCAGAATTCCGAGGACAATGGAAGAGTTCTGAAGCATTTTTAAACGTCAGCGGAATTCCGAGAACAATGGAAGATTTCCTAAGCATTTTTCAACGTCAGCAGAATTCCGAGAACAATGGAAGAGTTCCGAAGCATTTTTAAACTTCAGCAGAATTCCGGGAACAATGGAAGTGTTCCGAAGCATTTTTAAACATCAGCAGAATTCCAAGAACAATGGAAGAGTTCTGAAGCACTTTTAAACGTAAGCAGAATTCCGAGAACAATGGAAGAGTTCCGAAGCATTTTTAAACTCCAGCAGAATTCCGAGAACAATGAAAGTGTTCCGAAGCATTTTTAAACTTCAGCAGGATTCCGAGAACAATGGAAGAGTTCCGAAGCTAATTTAAACTTCAGAAGAATTCTGTGAATAATGGAAGAGTTCCGAAGCATTTTTAAACTTCAGCGGAATTCGGAGAACAATGGAAGAGTTCTGAAGCATTTTTAAACTTCAGCAGAATTCCGAGAACAATGCAAGAGTTCCGAAGCATTTTTAAACTACAGCAGAATTCCGAGAACAATGGAAGTGTTTCGAAGCATTTTTAAACTTCAGCAGAATTCCGAGAACAATGGAAGCGTTTTGAAGCTAATTTAAACTTCAGCAGAATTCTGTGAACAATGGAAGAGTTTCGAAGCATTTTTAAACTTCAGCGGAATTCCGAGAACAATGGAAGAGTTCTGAAGATTTTTTAAACTTCAGGAGAATTCCGAGAACAATGGAAGAGTTCCGAAGCATTTTTAACTACAGCAGAGTTCCGAGAACAATGGAAGAGTTTCGAAGCATTTTTAAACGTCAGCAGAATTCCGAGAACAATGGAAGAGTTCCGAAGCATTTTTAAACTTTAGCAGAATTCCGAGAACAATGGAAGAGTTCCTAAGCATTTTTAAACATCAGCGTAATTCCGAGAACAATGGAAGAGTTTCAAAGCTTTTTTGAACGTCAGCAGAATTCCAAGAACAATGGAAGTGTTCCGAAGCATTTTTAAATTTCAGCAGAATTCCGAGAACAATGGAAGAGTTCTGAAGCATTTTTAAACTTCAGCAGAATTCCGAGGACAATGGAAGAGTTCTGAAGCATTTTTAAACGTCAGCGGAATTCCGAGAACAATGGAAGATTTCCTAAGCATTTTTCAACGTCAGCAGAATTCCGAGAACAATGGAAGAGTTCCGAAGCATTTTTAAACTCCAGCAGAATTCCGAGAACAATGAAAGTGTTCCGAAGCATTTTTAAACTTCAGCAGGATTCCGAGAACAATGGAAGAGTTCCGAAGCTAATTTAAACTTCAGAAGAATTCTGTGAATAATGGAAGAGTTCCGAAGCATTTTTAAACTTCAGCGGAATTCGGAGAACAATGGAAGAGTTCTGAAGCATTTTTAAACTTCAGCAGAATTCCGAGAACAATGCAAGAGTTCCGAAGCATTTTTAAACTACAGCAGAATTCCGAGAACAATGGAAGTGTTTCGAAGCATTTTTAAAATCAGCAGAATTCCGAGAACAATGGAAGAGTTCCAAAGCGTTTTTAAACTTCAGCAGAATTCCAAGAACAATGTAAGAGTTCCGAAGCAAATTTAAACTTCAGCAGAATTCCGAGAACAGTGGAAGAGTTCCAAAGCATTTTTAAGCATCAGCAGAATTCCGAGAACAATGAAAGAGTTCCTAAGCATTTTTAAACATCTGTGAAATTTCGAGAACAATGAAAGAGGTCAGAAGCATCATTAAACGTCAGCAGAATTCCGAGACCAATGGAAGAGTTCCGAAGCATTTTTAAACGTCAGCGAAATTCCAAGAACAATGGAAGAGTTCCGAAGCATTTTTAAACGTCAGCAGAATTCCGAGAACAATGGAAGAGTTCCGAAGCATTTTTAAACTTCAGCAGAATTAAGAGAACAATGTAAGAGTTTTGAAGCATTTTTAAACTTCAGCAGAATTACGAGAACAATGGAAGAGTTCTGAAGCATTTTTAAACGTCAGCGGAAAGCCATAAACAATGGAAGTGTTCCGAAGCATTTTTAAACATCTGCGGAATTCCGTGAACAATGGAAGAGTTCCGAAGCATTTTTAAACATCTGCGGAATTCCGTGAACAATGGAAGAGTTCCGAAGCATTTTTAAACCTCAGCGGAACTCCGTGAACAATGGAAGAGTTCCGAAGCATTTTTAAACTTCAGCAGAATTCCGAGAACAATGGAAGTGTTCCGAAGCATTTTTAAACATTAGCAAAATTCCGAGAACAATGGAAGAGTTCTGAAGCACTTTGAAATGTAAGCAGAATTCCAAGAACAATGGAAGAGTTCCGAAGCATTTTTAAACTTCAGCAGAATTCCGAGAACAATGGAAGAGTTCCGAAGCAGTTTTAAACTTCAGCAGAATTCCGAGAACAATGGAAGCGTTTTGAAGCTAATTTAAACTTCAGCAGAATTCTGTGAACAATGGAAGAGTTCCGAAGCATTTTTAAACTTCAGCGGAATTCCGAGAACAATGGAAGAATTCTGAAGCTTTTTTAAACTTCAGGAGAATTCCGAGAACAATGGAAGAGTTCCGAAGCATTTTTAACTACAGCAGAGTTCCGAGAACAATGGAAGAGTTTCGGAGCATTTTTAATCGTCAGCAGAATTCCGAGAACAATGGAAGAGTTCCGAAGCATTTTAAAACTTTAGCAGAATTCCGAGAACAATGGAAGAGTTCCGAAGCATTTTTAAACATCAGCGTAATTCCGAGAACAATGGAAGAGTTTCAAAGCATTTTTAAACGTCAGCAGAATTCCAAGAACAATGGAAGAGTTCCGAAGCATTTTTAAATTTCAGCAGAATTCCGAGAACAATGGAAGAGTTCCGAAGCATTTTTAAACTTCAGCAGCATTCCGAGAACAATGGAAGAGTTCTGAAGCATTTTTAAACTTCAGCAGAATTCCGAGAACAATGGAAGAGTTCTGATGCATTTTTAAAGCTCAGCGGAACTCCGAGAACAATGGAATAGTTCCAAAGCATTTTTAAACGTCAGCGGAATTCCATAAACAATGGAAGAGTTCCGAAGCATTTTTAAACGTCAGCGGAATTCCGTGAACAATGGAAGAGTTCTGAAGCATTTTTAAACTTCAGCTGAATTCAAGGAACAATGGAAGAGTTCCGAATCATTTCTAAACGTCAGCAGAATTCCAAGAACAATGGAAGAGTTCTGAAGCATTTTTAAACTTCAGCAAAATGCCGAGAACAATGGAAGCGTTTTGAAGCATTTTTAAACTTCAGCAGAATTACGAGGACAATGGAAGAGTTCTGAAGCATTTTTAAACGTCAGCGGAATTCCGAGAACAATGGAAGATTTCCTAAGCATTTTTCAACGTCAGCAGAATTCCGAGAACAATGGAAGAGTTCCGAAGCATTTTTAAACTTCAGCAGAATTAAGAGAACAATGTAAGAGTTTTGAAGCATTTTTAAACTTCAGCAGAATTACGAGAACAATGGAAGAGTTCTGAAGCATTTTTAAACGTCAGCGGAAAGCCATAAACAATGGAAGTGTTCCGAAGCATTTTTAAACATCTGCGGAATTCCGTGAACAATGGAAGAGTTCCGAAGCATTTTTAAACATCTGGAGAATTCCGTGAACAATGGAAGAGTTCTGAAGCATTTTTAAACCTCAGCGGAACTCCGTGAACAATGGAAGAGTTCCGAAGCATTTTTAAACTTCAGCAGAATTCCGAGAACAATGGAAGTGTTCCGAAGCATTTTTAAACGTTAGCAAAATTCCGAGAACAATGGAAGAGTTCTGAAGCACTTTGAAATGTAAGCAGAATTCCAAGAACAATGGAAGAGTTCCGAAGCATTTTTAAACTTCAGCAGAATTCCGAGAACAATGGAAGAGTTCCGAAGCATTTTTAAACTTCAGCAGAATTCCGAGAACAATGGAAGCGTTTTGAAGCTAATTTAAACTTCAGCAGAATTCTGTGAGCAATGGAAGAGTTTCGAAGCATTTTTAAACTTCAGCGGAATTCCCAGAACAATGGAAGAGTTCTGAAGATTTTTTAAACTTCAGGAGAATTCCGAGAACAATGGAAGAGTTCCGAAGCATTTTTAACTACAGCAGAGTTCCGAGAACAATGGAAGAGTTTCGAAGCATTTTTAAACGTCAGCAGAATTCCGAGAACAATGGAAGAGTTCCGAAGCATTTTTAAACTTCAGCAGAATTCCGAGAACAATGGAAGAGTTCCTAAGCATTTTTAAACATCAGCGTAATTCCGAGAACAATGGAAGGGTTTCAAAGCATTTTTGAACGTCAGCAGAATTCCAAGAACAATGGAAGTGTTCCGAAGCATTTTTAAATTTCAGCAGAATTCCGAGAACAATGGAAGAGTTCTGAAGCATTTTTAAACTTCAGCAGAATTCCGAGGACAATGGAAGAGTTCTGAAGCATTTTTAAACGTCAGCGGAATTCCAAGAACAATGGAAGATTTCCTAAGCATTTTTCAACGTCAGCAGAATTCCGAGAACAATGGAAGAGTTCCGAAGCATTTTTAAACTTCAGCAGAATTCCGAGAACAATGGAAGTGTTCCGAAGCATTTTTAAACATCAGCAGAATTCCAAGAACAATGGAAGAGTTCTGAAGCACTTTTAAACGTAAGCAGAATTCCGAGAACAATGGAAGAGTTCCGAAGCATTTTTAAACTCCAGCAGAATTCCGAGAACAATGAAAGTGTTCCGAAGCATTTTTAAACTTCAGCAGGATTCCGAGAACAATGGAAGAGTTCCGAAGCTAATTTAAACTTCAGAAGAATTCTGTGAATAATGGAAGAGTTCCAAAGCATTTTTAAACTTCAGCGGAATTCGGAGAACAATGGAAGAGTTCTGAAGCATTTTTAAACTTCAGCAGAATTCCGAGAACAATGGAAGAGTTCCGAAGCATTTTTAAACTTCAGCAAAATGCCGAGAACAATGGAAGCGTTTTGAAGCATTTTTAAACTTCAGCAGAATTCCGAGGACAATGGAAGAGTTCTGAAGCATTTTTAAACGTCAGCGGAATTCCAAGAACAATGGAAGATTTCCTAAGCATTTTTCAACGTCAGCAGAATTCCGAGAACAATGGAAGAGTTCCGAAGCATTTTTAAACTTCAGCAGAATTAAGAGAACAATGTAAGAGTTTTGAAGCATTTTTAAACTTCAGCAGAATTACGAGAACAATGGAAGAGTTCTGAAGCATTTTTAAACGTCAGCGGAAAGCCATAAACAATGGAAGTGTTCCGAAACATTTTTAAACATCTGCGGAATTCCGTGAACAATGGAAGAGTTCCGAAGCATTTTTAAACATCTGCGGAATTCCGTGAACAATGGAAGAGTTCCGAAGCATTTTTAAACTTCAGCAGAATTCCGAGAACAATGGAAGTGTTCCGAAGCATTTTTAAACATTAGCAAAATTCCGAGAACAATGGAAGAGTTCTGAAGCACTTTGAAATGTAAGCAGAATTCCAAGAACAATGGAAGAGTTCCGAAGCATTTTTAAACTTCAGCAGAATTCCGAGAACAATGGAAGAGTTCCGAAGCATTTTTAAACTTCAGCAGAATTCCGAGAACAATGGAAGCGTTTTGAAGCTAATTTAAACTTCAGCAGAATTCTGTGAACAATGGAAGAGTTCCGAAGCATTTTTAAACTTCAGCGGAATTCCGAGAACAATGGAAGAATTCTGAAGCTTTTTTAAACTTCAGGAGAATTCCGAGAACAATGGAAGAGTTCCGAAGCATTTTTAACTACAGCAGAGTTCCGAGAACAATGGAAGAGTTTCGAAGCATTTTTAATCGTCAGCAGAATTCCGAGAACAATGGAAGAGTTCCGAAGCATTTTAAAACTTCAGCAGAATTCCGAGAACAATGGAAGAGTTCCGAAGCATTTTTAAACATCAGCGTAATTCCGAGAACAATGGAAGAGTTTCAAAGCATTTTTCAACGTCAGCAGAATTCCAAGAACAATGGAAGAGTTCCGAAGCATTTTTAAATTTCAGCAGAATTCCGAGAACAATGGAAGAGTTCTGAAGCATTTTTAAACTTCAGCAGAATTCTGAGGACAATGGAAGAGTTCTGAAGCATTTTTAAACGTCAGCGGAATTCCGAGAACAATGGAAGATTTCCTAAGCATTTTTCAACGTCAGCAGAATTCCGAGAACAATGGAAGAGTTCCGAAGCATTTTTAAACTTCAGCAGAATTCCGAGAACAATGGAAGTGTTCCGAAGCATTTTTAAACATCAGCAGAATTCCAAGAACAATGGAAGAGTTCCTAAGCATTTTTAAACATCAGCGTAATTCCGAGAACAATGGAAGAGTTTCGAAGCATTTTTAAACATCAGCAGAATTCCGAGAACAATGGAAGAGTTCCGAAGCATTTTTAAACTTCAGCAGCATTCCGAGAACAATGGAAGAGTTCTGAAGCATTTTTAAACTTCAGCAGAATTCCGAGAACAATGGAAGAGTTCTGATGCATTTTTAAAGCTCAGCGGAACTCCGAGAACAATGGAATAGTTCCAAAGCATTTTTAAACGTCAGCGGAATTCCATAAACAATGGAAGAGTTCCGAAGCATTTTTAAACGTCAGCGGAATTCCGTGAACAATGGAAGAGTTCTGAAGCATTTTTAAACTTCAGCTGAATTCAAGGAACAATGGAAGAGTTCCGAATCATTTCTAAACGTCAGCAGAATTCCAAGAACAATGGAAGAGTTCTGAAGCATTTTTAAACTTCAGCAAAATGCCGAGAACAATGGAAGCGTTTTGAAGCATTTTTAAACTTCAGCAGAATTACGAGAACAATGGAAGAGTTCTGAAGCATTTTTAAACGTCAGCGGAATTCCGAGAACAATGGAAGATTTCCTAAGCATTTTTCAACGTCAGCAGAATTCCGAGAACAATGGAAGAGTTCCGAAGCATTTTTAAACTTCAGCAGAATTAAGAGAACAATGTAAGAGTTTTGAAGCATTTTTAAACTTCAGCAGAATTACGAGAACAATGGAAGAGTTCTGAAGCATTTTTAAACGTCAGCGGAAAGCCATAAACAATGGAAGTGTTCCGAAGCATTTTTAAACATCTGCGGAATTCCGTGAACAATGGAAGAGTTCCGAAGCATTTTTAAACATCTGCAGAATTCCGTGAACAATGGAAGAGTTCTGAAGCATTTTTAAACCTCAGCGGAACTCTGTGAACAATGGAAGAGTTCCGAAGCATTTTTAAACTTCAGCAGAATTCCGAGAACAATGGAAGTGTTCCGAAGCATTTTTAAACGTTAGCAAAATTCCGAGAACAATGGAAGAGTTCTGAAGCACTTTGAAATGTAAGCAGAATTCCAAGAACAATGGAAGAGTTCCGAAGCATTTTTAAACTTCAGCAGAATTCCGAGAACAATGGAAGAGTTCCGAAGCATTTTTAAACTTCAGCAGAATTCCGAGAACAATGGAAGCGTTTTGAAGCTAATTTAAACTTCAGCAGAATTCTGTGAGCAATGGAAGAGTTTCGAAGCATTTTTAAACTTCAGCGGAATTCCGAGAACAATGGAAGAGTTCTGAAGATTTTTTAAACTTCAGGAGAATTCCGAGAACAATGGAAGAGTTCCGAAGCATTTTTAACTACAGCAGTGTTCCGAGAACAATGGAAGAGTTTCGAAGCATTTTTAAACGTCAGCAGAATTCCGAGAACAATGGAAGAGTTCCGAAGCATTTTTAAACTTCAGCAGAATTCCGAGAACAATGGAAGAGTTCCTAAGCATTTTTAAACATCAGCGTAATTCCGAGAACAATGGAAGAGTTTCAAAGCATTTTTGAACGTCAGCAGAATTCCAAGAACAATGGAAGTGTTCCGAAGCATTTTTAAATTTCAGCAGAATTCCGAGAACAATGGAAGAGTTCTGAAGCATTTTTAAACTTCAGCAGAATTCCGAGGACAATGGAAGAGTTCTGAAGCATTTTTAAACGTCAGCGGAATTCCGAGAACAATGGAAGATTTCCTAAGCATTTTTCAACGTCAGCAGAATTCCGAGAACAATGGAAGAGTTCCGAAGCATTTTTAAACTTCAGCAGAATTCCGAGAACAATGGAAGTGTTCCGAAGCATTTTTAAACATCAGCAGAATTCCAAGAACAATGGAAGAGTTCTGAAGCACTTTTAAACGTAAGCAGAATTCCGAGAACAATGGAAGAGTTCCGAAGCATTTTTAAACTCCAGCAGAATTCCGAGAACAATGAAAGTGTTCCGAAGCATTTTTAAACTTCAGCAGGATTCCGAGAACAATGGAAGAGTTCCGAAGCTAATTTAAACTTCAGAAGAATTCTGTGAATAATGGAAGAGTTCCAAAGCATTTTTAAACTTCAGCGGAATTCGGAGAACAATGGAAGAGTTCTGAAGCATTTTTAAACTTCAGCAGAATTCCGAGAACAATGGAAGAGTTCCGAAGCATTTTTAAACTTCAGCAAAATGCCAAGAACAATGGAAGCGTTTTGAAGCATTTTTAAACTTCAGCAGAATTCCGAGGACAATGGAAGAGTTCTGAAGCATTTTTAAACGTCAGCGGAATTCCAAGAACAATGGAAGATTTCCTAAGCATTTTTCAACGTCAGCAGAATTCCGAGAACAATGGAAGAGTTCCGAAGCATTTTTAAACTTCAGCAGAATTAAGAGAACAATGTAAGAGTTTTGAAGCATTTTTAAACTTCAGCAGAATTACGAGAACAATGGAAGAGTTCTGAAGCATTTTTAAACGTCAGCGGAAAGCCATAAACAATGGAAGTGTTCCGAAGCATTTTTAAACATCTGCGGAATTCCGTGAACAATGGAAGAGTTCCGAAGCATTTTTAAACATCTGCGGAATTCCGTGAACAATGGAAGAGTTCCGAAGCATTTTTAAACCTCAGCGGAACTCCGTGAACAATGGAAGAGTTCCGAAGCATTTTTAAACTTCAGCAGAATTCCGAGAACAATGGAAGTGTTCCGAAGCATTTTTAAACATTAGCAAAATTCCGAGAACAATGGAAGAGTTCCGAAGCATTTTTAAACTTCAGCTGAATTCCGAGAACAATGGAAGAGTTCCGAAGCATTTTTAAACTTCAGCAGAATTCCGAGAACAATGGAAGCGTTTTGAAGCTAATTTAAACTTCAGCAGAATTCTGTGAACAATGGAAGAGTTCCGAAGCATTTTTAAACTTCAGCGGAATTCCGAGAACAATGGAAGAATTCTGAAGCTTTTTTAAACTTCAGGAGAATTCCGAGAACAATGGAAGAGTTCCGAAGCATTTTTAACTACAGCAGAGTTCCGAGAACAATGGAAGAGTTTCGAAGCATTTTTAAACGTCAGCAGAATTCCGAGAACAATGGAAGAGTTCCGAAGCATTTTTAAACTTCAGCAGAATTCCGAGAACAATGGAAGAGTTCCTAAGCATTTTTAAACATCAGCGTAATTCCGAGAACAATGGAAGGGTTTCAAAGCATTTTTGAACGTCAGCAGAATTCCAAGAACAATGGAAGTGTTCCGAAGCATTTTTAAATTTCAGCAGAATTCCGAGAACAATGGAAGAGTTCTGAAGCATTTTTAAACTTCAGCAGAATTCCGAGGACAATGGAAGAGTTCTGAAGCATTTTTAAACGTCAGCGGAATTCCAAGAACAATGGAAGATTTCCTAAGCATTTTTCAACGTCAGCAGAATTCCGAGAACAATGGAAGAGTTCCGAAGCATTTTTAAACTTCAGCAGAATTCCGAGAACAATGGAAGTGTTCCGAAGCATTTTTAAACATCAGCAGAATTCCAAGAACAATGGAAGAGTTCTGAAGCACTTTTAAACGTAAGCAGAATTCCGAGAACAATGGAAGAGTTCCGAAGCATTTTTAAACTCCAGCAGAATTCCGAGAACAATGAAAGTGTTCCGAAGCATTTTTAAACTTCAGCAGGATTCCGAGAACAATGGAAGAGTTCCGAAGCTAATTTAAACTTCAGAAGAATTCTGTGAATAATGGAAGAGTTCCAAAGCATTTTTAAACTTCAGCGGAATTCGGAGAACAATGGAAGAGTTCTGAAGCATTTTTAAACTTCAGCAGAATTCCGAGAACAATGGAAGAGTTCCGAAGCATTTTTAAACTTCAGCAAAATGCCGAGAACAATGGAAGCGTTTTGAAGCATTTTTAAACTTCAGCAGAATTCCGAGGACAATGGAAGAGTTCTGAAGCATTTTTAAACGTCAGCGGAATTCCAAGAACAATGGAAGATTTCCTAAGCATTTTTCAACGTCAGCAGAATTCCGAGAACAATGGAAGAGTTCCGAAGCATTTTTAAACTTCAGCAGAATTAAGAGAACAATGTAAGAGTTTTGAAGCATTTTTAAACTTCAGCAGAATTACGAGAACAATGGAAGAGTTCTGAAGCATTTTTAAACGTCAGCGGAAAGCCATAAACAATGGAAGTGTTCCGAAACATTTTTAAACATCTGCGGAATTCCGTGAACAATGGAAGAGTTCCGAAGCATTTTTAAACATCTGCGGAATTCCGTGAACAATGGAAGAGTTCCGAAGCATTTTTAAACTTCAGCAGAATTCCGAGAACAATGGAAGTGTTCCGAAGCATTTTTAAACATTAGCAAAATTCCGAGAACAATGGAAGAGTTCTGAAGCACTTTGAAATGTAAGCAGAATTCCAAGAACAATGGAAGAGTTCCGAAGCATTTTTAAACTTCAGCAGAATTCCGAGAACAATGGAAGAGTTCCGAAGCATTTTTAAACTTCAGCAGAATTCCGAGAACAATGGAAGCGTTTTGAAGCTAATTTAAACTTCAGCAGAATTCTGTGAACAATGGAAGAGTTCCGAAGCATTTTTAAACTTCAGCGGAATTCCGAGAACAATGGAAGAATTCTGAAGCTTTTTTAAACTTCAGGAGAATTCCGAGAACAATGGAAGAGTTCCGAAGCATTTTTAACTACAGCAGAGTTCCGAGAACAATGGAAGAGTTTCGAAGCATTTTTAATCGTCAGCAGAATTCCGAGAACAATGGAAGAGTTCCGAAGCATTTTAAAACTTCAGCAGAATTCCGAGAACAATGGAAGAGTTCCGAAGCATTTTTAAACATCAGCGTAATTCCGAGAACAATGGAAGAGTTTCAAAGCATTTTTCAACGTCAGCAGAATTCCAAGAACAATGGAAGAGTTCCGAAGCATTTTTAAATTTCAGCAGAATTCCGAGAACAATGGAAGAGTTCTGAAGCATTTTTAAACTTCAGCAGAATTCCGAGGACAATGGAAGAGTTCTGAAGCATTTTTAAACGTCAGCGGAATTCCAAGAACAATGGAAGATTTCCTAAGCATTTTTCAACGTCAGCAGAATTCCGAGAACAATGGAAGAGTTCCGAAGCATTTTTAAACTTCAGCAGAATTCCGAGAACAATGGAAGTGTTCCGAAGCATTTTTAAACATCAGCAGAATTCCAAGAACAATGGAAGAGTTCTGAAGCACTTTTAAACGTAAGCAGAATTCCGAGAACAATGGAAGAGTTCCGAAGCATTTTTAAACTCCAGCAGAATTCCGAGAACAATGAAAGTGTTCCGAAGCATTTTTAAACTTCAGCAGGATTCCGAGAACAATGGAAGAGTTCCGAAGCTAATTTAAACTTCAGAAGAATTCTGTGAATAATGGAAGAGTTCCAAAGCATTTTTAAACTTCAGCGGAATTCGGAGAACAATGGAAGAGTTCTGAAGCATTTTTAAACTTCAGCAGAATTCCGAGAACAATGGAAGAGTTCCGAAGCATTTTTAAACTTCAGCAAAATGCCGAGAACAATGGAAGCGTTTTGAAGCATTTTTAAACTTCAGCAGAATTCCGAGGACAATGGAAGAGTTCTGAAGCATTTTTAAACGTCAGCGGAATTCCAAGAACAATGGAAGATTTCCTAAGCATTTTTCAACGTCAGCAGAATTCCGAGAACAATGGAAGAGTTCCGAAGCATTTTTAAACTTCAGCAGAATTAAGAGAACAATGTAAGAGTTTTGAAGCATTTTTAAACTTCAGCAGAATTACGAGAACAATGGAAGAGTTCTGAAGCATTTTTAAACGTCAGCGGAAAGCCATAAACAATGGAAGTGTTCCGAAACATTTTTAAACATCTGCGGAATTCCGTGAACAATGGAAGAGTTCCGAAGCATTTTTAAACATCTGCGGAATTCCGTGAACAATGGAAGAGTTCCGAAGCATTTTTAAACTTCAGCAGAATTCCGAGAACAATGGAAGTGTTCCGAAGCATTTTTAAACATTAGCAAAATTCCGAGAACAATGGAAGAGTTCTGAAGCACTTTGAAATGTAAGCAGAATTCCAAGAACAATGGAAGAGTTCCGAAGCATTTTTAAACTTCAGCAGAATTCCGAGAACAATGGAAGAGTTCCGAAGCATTTTTAAACTTCAGCAGAATTCCGAGAACAATGGAAGCGTTTTGAAGCTAATTTAAACTTCAGCAGAATTCTGTGAACAATGGAAGAGTTCCGAAGCATTTTTAAACTTCAGCGGAATTCCGAGAACAATGGAAGAATTCTGAAGCTTTTTTAAACTTCAGGAGAATTCCGAGAACAATGGAAGAGTTCCGAAGCATTTTTAACTACAGCAGAGTTCCGAGAACAATGGAAGAGTTTCGAAGCATTTTTAATCGTCAGCAGAATTCCGAGAACAATGGAAGAGTTCCGAAGCATTTTAAAACTTCAGCAGAATTCCGAGAACAATGGAAGAGTTCCGAAGCATTTTTAAACATCAGCGTAATTCCGAGAACAATGGAAGAGTTTCAAAGCATTTTTCAACGTCAGCAGAATTCCAAGAACAATGGAAGAGTTCCGAAGCATTTTTAAATTTCAGCAGAATTCCGAGAACAATGGAAGAGTTCTGAAGCATTTTTAAACTTCAGCAGAATTCTGAGGACAATGGAAGAGTTCTGAAGCATTTTTAAACGTCAGCGGAATTCCGAGAACAATGGAAGATTTCCTAAGCATTTTTCAACGTCAGCAGAATTCCGAGAACAATGGAAGAGTTCCGAAGCATTTTTAAACTTCAGCAGAATTCCGAGAACAATGGAAGTGTTCCGAAGCATTTTTAAACATCAGCAGAATTCCAAGAACAATGGAAGAGTTCCTAAGCATTTTTAAACATCAGCGTAATTCCGAGAACAATGGAAGAGTTTCGAAGCATTTTTAAACATCAGCAGAATTCCGAGAACAATGGAAGAGTTCCGAAGCATTTTTAAACTTCAGCAGCATTCCGAGAACAATGGAAGAGTTCTGAAGCATTTTTAAACTTCAGCAGAATTCCGAGAACAATGGAAGAGTTCTGATGCATTTTTAAAGCTCAGCGGAACTCCGAGAACAATGGAATAGTTCCAAAGCATTTTTAAACGTCAGCGGAATTCCATAAACAATGGAAGAGTTCCGAAGCATTTTTAAACGTCAGCGGAATTCCGTGAACAATGGAAGAGTTCTGAAGCATTTTTAAACTTCAGCTGAATTCAAGGAACAATGGAAGAGTTCCGAATCATTTCTAAACGTCAGCAGAATTCCAAGAACAATGGAAGAGTTCTGAAGCATTTTTAAACTTCAGCAAAATGCCGAGAACAATGGAAGCGTTTTGAAGCATTTTTAAACTTCAGCAGAATTACGAGGACAATGGAAGAGTTCTGAAGCATTTTTAAACGTCAGCGGAATTCCGAGAACAATGGAAGATTTCCTAAGCATTTTTCAACGTCAGCAGAATTCCGAGAACAATGGAAGAGTTCCGAAGCATTTTTAAACTTCAGCAGAATTAAGAGAACAATGTAAGAGTTTTGAAGCATTTTTAAACTTCAGCAGAATTACGAGAACAATGGAAGAGTTCTGAAGCATTTTTAAACGTCAGCGGAAAGCCATAAACAATGGAAGTGTTCCGAAGCATTTTTAAACATCTGCGGAATTCCGTGAACAATGGAAGAGTTCCGAAGCATTTTTAAACATCTGCAGAATTCCGTGAACAATGGAAGAGTTCTGAAGCATTTTTAAACCTCAGCGGAACTCTGTGAACAATGGAAGAGTTCCGAAGCATTTTTAAACTTCAGCAGAATTCCGAGAACAATGGAAGTGTTCCGAAGCATTTTTAAACGTTAGCAAAATTCCGAGAACAATGGAAGAGTTCTGAAGCACTTTGAAATGTAAGCAGAATTCCAAGAACAATGGAAGAGTTCCGAAGCATTTTTAAACTTCAGCAGAATTCCGAGAACAATGGAAGAGTTCCGAAGCATTTTTAAACTTCAGCAGAATTCCGAGAACAATGGAAGCGTTTTGAAGCTAATTTAAACTTCAGCAGAATTCTGTGAGCAATGGAAGAGTTTCGAAGCATTTTTAAACTTCAGCGGAATTCCGAGAACAATGGAAGAGTTCTGAAGCATTTTTAAACTTCAGCAGAATTCCGAGAACAATGGAAGAGTTCCGAAGCATTTTTAAACTTCAGCAGAATTCCGAGAACAATGGAAGAGTTCCTAAGCATTTTTAAACATCAGCGTAATTCCGAGAACAATGGAAGAGTTTCAAAGCATTTTTGAACGTCAGCAGAATTCCAAGAACAATGGAAGTGTTCCGAAGCATTTTTAAATTTCAGCAGAATTCCGAGAACAATGGAAGAGTTCTGAAGCATTTTTAAACTTCAGCAGAATTCCGAGGACAATGGAAGAGTTCTGAAGCATTTTTAAACGTCAGCGGAATTCCGAGAACAATGGAAGATTTCCTAAGCATTTTTCAACGTCAGCAGAATTCCGAGAACAATGGAAGAGTTCCGAAGCATTTTTAAACTTCAGCAGAATTCCGAGAACAATGGAAGTGTTCCGAAGCATTTTTAAACATCAGCAGAATTCCAAGAACAATGGAAGAGTTCTGAAGCACTTTTAAACGTAAGCAGAATTCCGAGAACAATGGAAGAGTTCCGAAGCATTTTTAAACTCCAGCAGAATTCCGAGAACAATGAAAGTGTTCCGAAGCATTTTTAAACTTCAGCAGGATTCCGAGAACAATGGAAGAGTTCCGAAGCTAATTTAAACTTCAGAAGAATTCTGTGAATAATGGAAGAGTTCCAAAGCATTTTTAAACTTCAGCGGAATTCGGAGAACAATGGAAGAGTTCTGAAGCATTTTTAAACTTCAGCAGAATTCCGAGAACAATGGAAGAGTTCCGAAGCATTTTTAAACTTCAGCAAAATGCCAAGAACAATGGAAGCGTTTTGAAGCATTTTTAAACTTCAGCAGAATTCCGAGGACAATGGAAGAGTTCTGAAGCATTTTTAAACGTCAGCGGAATTCCAAGAACAATGGAAGATTTCCTAAGCATTTTTCAACGTCAGCAGAATTCCGAGAACAATGGAAGAGTTCCGAAGCATTTTTAAACTTCAGCAGAATTAAGAGAACAATGTAAGAGTTTTGAAGCATTTTTAAACTTCAGCAGAATTACGAGAACAATGGAAGAGTTCTGAAGCATTTTTAAACGTCAGCGGAAAGCCATAAACAATGGAAGTGTTCCGAAGCATTTTTAAACATCTGCGGAATTCCGTGAACAATGGAAGAGTTCCGAAGCATTTTTAAACATCTGCGGAATTCCGTGAACAATGGAAGAGTTCCGAAGCATTTTTAAACCTCAGCGGAACTCCGTGAACAATGGAAGAGTTCCGAAGCATTTTTAAACTTCAGCAGAATTCCGAGAACAATGGAAGTGTTCCGAAGCATTTTTAAACATTAGCAAAATTCCGAGAACAATGGAAGAGTTCCGAAGCATTTTTAAACTTCAGCTGAATTCCGAGAACAATGGAAGAGTTCCGAAGCATTTTTAAACTTCAGCAGAATTCCGAGAACAATGGAAGCGTTTTGAAGCTAATTTAAACTTCAGCAGAATTCTGTGAACAATGGAAGAGTTCCGAAGCATTTTTAAACTTCAGCGGAATTCCGAGAACAATGGAAGAATTCTGAAGCTTTTTTAAACTTCAGGAGAATTCCGAGAACAATGGAAGAGTTCCGAAGCATTTTTAACTACAGCAGAGTTCCGAGAACAATGGAAGAGTTTCGAAGCATTTTTAATCGTCAGCAGAATTCCGAGAACAATGGAAGAGTTCCGAAGCATTTTAAAACTTCAGCAGAATTCCGAGAACAATGGAAGAGTTCCGAAGCATTTTTAAACATCAGCGTAATTCCGAGAACAATGGAAGAGTTTCAAAGCATTTTTAAACGTCAGCAGAATTCCAAGAACAATGGAAGAGTTCCGAAGCATTTTTAAATTTCAGCAGAATTCCGAGAACAATGGAAGAGTTCTGAAGCATTTTTAAACTTCAGCAGAATTCCGAGGACAATGGAAGAGTTCTGAAGCATTTTTAAATGTCAGCGGAATTCCGAGAACAATGGAAGATTTCCTAAGCATTTTTCAACGTCAGCAGAATTCTGAGAACAATGGAAGAGTTCCAAAGCATTTTTCAACGTCAGCAGAATTCCGAGAACAATGGAAGAGTTCCGAAGCATTTTTAAACATCAGCAGAATTCCGAGAACAATGGAAGAGTTCCGAAGCATTTTTAAACTTCAGCAGCATTCCGAGAACAATGGAAGAGTTCTGAAGCATTTTTAAACTTCAGCAGAATTCCGAGAACAATGGAAGAGTTCTGATGCATTTTTAAAGCTCAGCGGAACTCCGAGAACAATGGAATAGTTCCAAAGCATTTTTAAACGTCAGCGGAATTCCATAAACAATGGAAGAGTTCCGAAGCATTTTTAAACGTCAGCGGAATTCCGTGAACAATGGAAGAGTTCTGAAGCATTTTTAAACTTCAGCTGAATTCCAGGAACAATGGAAGAGTTCCGAATCATTTCTAAACGTCAGCAGAATTCCAAGAACAATGGAAGAGTTCTGAAGCATTTTTAAACTTCAGCAAAATGCCGAGAACAATGGAAGCGTTTTGAAGCATTTTTAAACTTCAGCAGAATTACGAGGACAATGGAAGAGTTCTGAAGCATTTTTAAACCTCAGCGGAACTCCGTGAACAATGGAAGAGTTCCGAAGCATTTTTAAACTTCAGCAGAATTCCGAGAACAATGGAAGTGTTCCGAAGCATTTTTAAACGTTAGCAAAATTCCGAGAACAATGGAAGAGTTCTGAAGCATTTTTAAACGTCAGCGGAATTCCGAGAACAATGGAAGATTTCCTAAGCATTTTTCAACGTCAGCAGAATTCCGAGAACAATGGAAGAGTTCCGAAGCATTTTTAAACTTCAGCAGAATTAAGAGAACAATGTAAGAGTTTTGAAGCATTTTTAAACTTCAGCAGAATTACGAGAACAATGGAAGAGTTCTGAAGCATTTTTAAACGTCAGCGGAAAGCCATAAACAATGGAAGTGTTCCGAAGCATTTTTAAACATCTGCGGAATTCCGTGAACAATGGAAGAGTTCCGAAGCATTTTTAAACATCTGCAGAATTCCGTGAACAATGGAAGAGTTCTGAAGCATTTTTAAACCTCAGCGGAACTCTGTGAACAATGGAAGAGTTCCGAAGCATTTTTAAACTTCAGCAGAATTCCGAGAACAATGGAAGTGTTCCGAAGCATTTTTAAACGTTAGCAAAATTCCGAGAACAATGGAAGAGTTCTGAAGCACTTTGAAATGTAAGCAGAATTCCAAGAACAATGGAAGAGTTCCGAAGCATTTTTAAACTTCAGCAGAATTCCGAGAACAATGGAAGAGTTCCGAAGCATTTTTAAACTTCAGCAGAATTCCGAGAACAATGGAAGCGTTTTGAAGCTAATTTAAACTTCAGCAGAATTCTGTGAGCAATGGAAGAGTTTCGAAGCATTTTTAAACTTCAGCGGAATTCCGAGAACAATGGAAGAGTTCTGAAGATTTTTTAAACTTCAGGAGAATTCCGAGAACAATGGAAGAGTTCCGAAGCATTTTTAACTACAGCAGAGTTCCGAGAACAATGGAAGAGTTTCGAAGCATTTTTAAACGTCAGCAGAATTCCGAGAACAATGGAAGAGTTCCGAAGCATTTTTAAACTTCAGCAGAATTCCGAGAACAATGGAAGAGTTCCTAAGCATTTTTAAACATCAGCGTAATTCCGAGAACAATGGAAGAGTTTCAAAGCATTTTTGAACGTCAGCAGAATTCCAAGAACAATGGAAGTGTTCCGAAGCATTTTTAAATTTCAGCAGAATTCCGAGAACAATGGAAGAGTTCTGAAGCATTTTTAAACTTCAGCAGAATTCCGAGGACAATGGAAGAGTTCTGAAGCATTTTTAAACATCAGCAGAATTCCAAGAACAATGGAAGAGTTCTGAAGCACTTTTAAACGTAAGCAGAATTCCGAGAACAATGGAAGTGTTCCGAAGCATTTTTAAACATCAGCAGAATTCCAAGAACAATGGAAGAGTTCTGAAGCACTTTTAAACGTAAGCAGAATTCCGAGAACAATGGAAGAGTTCCGAAGCATTTTTAAACTCCAGCAGAATTCCGAGAACAATGAAAGTGTTCCGAAGCATTTTTAAACTTCAGCAGGATTCCGAGAACAATGGAAGAGTTCCGAAGCTAATTTAAACTTCAGAAGAATTCTGTGAATAATGGAAGAGTTCCAAAGCATTTTTAAACTTCAGCGGAATTCGGAGAACAATGGAAGAGTTCTGAAGCATTTTTAAACTTCAGCAGAATTCCGAGAACAATGGAAGAGTTCCGAAGCATTTTTAAACTTCAGCAAAATGCCAAGAACAATGGAAGCGTTTTGAAGCATTTTTAAACTTCAGCAGAATTCCGAGGACAATGGAAGAGTTCTGAAGCATTTTTAAACGTCAGCGGAATTCCAAGAACAATGGAAGATTTCCTAAGCATTTTTCAACGTCAGCAGAATTCCGAGAACAATGGAAGAGTTCCGAAGCATTTTTAAACTTCAGCAGAATTAAGAGAACAATGTAAGAGTTTTGAAGCATTTTTAAACTTCAGCAGAATTACGAGAACAATGGAAGAGTTCTGAAGCATTTTTAAACGTCAGCGGAAAGCCATAAACAATGGAAGTGTTCCGAAGCATTTTTAAACATCTGCGGAATTCCGTGAACAATGGAAGAGTTCCGAAGCATTTTTAAACATCTGCGGAATTCCGTGAACAATGGAAGAGTTCCGAAGCATTTTTAAACCTCAGCGGAACTCCGTGAACAATGGAAGAGTTCCGAAGCATTTTTAAACTTCAGCAGAATTCCGAGAACAATGGAAGTGTTCCGAAGCATTTTTAAACATTAGCAAAATTCCGAGAACAATGGAAGAGTTCCGAAGCATTTTTAAACTTCAGCTGAATTCCGAGAACAATGGAAGAGTTCCGAAGCATTTTTAAACTTCAGCAGAATTCCGAGAACAATGGAAGCGTTTTGAAGCTAATTTAAACTTCAGCAGAATTCTGTGAACAATGGAAGAGTTCCGAAGCATTTTTAAACTTCAGCGGAATTCCGAGAACAATGGAAGAATTCTGAAGCTTTTTTAAACTTCAGGAGAATTCCGAGAACAATGGAAGAGTTCCGAAGCATTTTTAACTACAGCAGAGTTCCGAGAACAATGGAAGAGTTTCGAAGCATTTTTAATCGTCAGCAGAATTCCGAGAACAATGGAAGAGTTCCGAAGCATTTTAAAACTTCAGCAGAATTCCGAGAACAATGGAAGAGTTCCGAAGCATTTTTAAACATCAGCGTAATTCCGAGAACAATGGAAGAGTTTCAAAGCATTTTTAAACGTCAGCAGAATTCCAAGAACAATGGAAGAGTTCCGAAGCATTTTTAAATTTCAGCAGAATTCCGAGAACAATGGAAGAGTTCTGAAGCATTTTTAAACTTCAGCAGAATTCCGAGGACAATGGAAGAGTTCTGAAGCATTTTTAAACGTCAGCGGAATTCCGAGAACAATGGAAGATTTCCTAAGCATTTTTCAACGTCAGCAGAATTCTGAGAACAATGGAAGAGTTCCAAAGCATTTTTCAACGTCAGCAGAATTCCGAGAACAATGGAAGAGTTCCGAAGCATTTTTAAACATCAGCAGAATTCCGAGAACAATGGAAGAGTTCCGAAGCATTTTTAAACTTCAGCAGCATTCCGAGAACAATGGAAGAGTTCTGAAGCATTTTTAAACTTCAGCAGAATTCCGAGAACAATGGAAGAGTTCTGATGCATTTTTAAAGCTCAGCGGAACTCCGAGAACAATGGAATAGTTCCAAAGCATTTTTAAACGTCAGCGGAATTCCATAAACAATGGAAGAGTTCCGAAGCATTTTTAAACGTCAGCGGAATTCCGTGAACAATGGAAGAGTTCTGAAGCATTTTTAAACTTCAGCTGAATTCCAGGAACAATGGAAGAGTTCCGAATCATTTCTAAACGTCAGCAGAATTCCAAGAACAATGGAAGAGTTCTGAAGCATTTTTAAACTTCAGCAAAATGCCGAGAACAATGGAAGCGTTTTGAAGCATTTTTAAACTTCAGCAGAATTACGAGGACAATGGAAGAGTTCTGAAGCATTTTTAAACCTCAGCGGAACTCCGTGAACAATGGAAGAGTTCCGAAGCATTTTTAAACTTCAGCAGAATTCCGAGAACAATGGAAGTGTTCCGAAGCATTTTTAAACGTTAGCAAAATTCCGAGAACAATGGAAGAGTTCTGAAGCATTTTTAAACGTCAGCGGAATTCCGAGAACAATGGAAGATTTCCTAAGCATTTTTCAACGTCAGCAGAATTCCGAGAACAATGGAAGAGTTCCGAAGCATTTTTAAACTTCAGCAGAATTAAGAGAACAATGTAAGAGTTTTGAAGCATTTTTAAACTTCAGCAGAATTACGAGAACAATGGAAGAGTTCTGAAGCATTTTTAAACGTCAGCGGAAAGCCATAAACAATGGAAGTGTTCCGAAGCATTTTTAAACATCTGCGGAATTCCGTGAACAATGGAAGAGTTCCGAAGCATTTTTAAACATCTGCAGAATTCCGTGAACAATGGAAGAGTTCTGAAGCATTTTTAAACCTCAGCGGAACTCTGTGAACAATGGAAGAGTTCCGAAGCATTTTTAAACTTCAGCAGAATTCCGAGAACAATGGAAGTGTTCCGAAGCATTTTTAAACGTTAGCAAAATTCCGAGAACAATGGAAGAGTTCTGAAGCACTTTGAAATGTAAGCAGAATTCCAAGAACAATGGAAGAGTTCCGAAGCATTTTTAAACTTCAGCAGAATTCCGAGAACAATGGAAGAGTTCCGAAGCATTTTTAAACTTCAGCAGAATTCCGAGAACAATGGAAGCGTTTTGAAGCTAATTTAAACTTCAGCAGAATTCTGTGAGCAATGGAAGAGTTTCGAAGCATTTTTAAACTTCAGCGGAATTCCGAGAACAATGGAAGAGTTCTGAAGATTTTTTAAACTTCAGGAGAATTCCGAGAACAATGGAAGAGTTCCGAAGCATTTTTAACTACAGCAGAGTTCCGAGAACAATGGAAGAGTTTCGAAGCATTTTTAAACGTCAGCAGAATTCCGAGAACAATGGAAGAGTTCCGAAGCATTTTTAAACTTCAGCAGAATTCCGAGAACAATGGAAGAGTTCCTAAGCATTTTTAAACATCAGCGTAATTCCGAGAACAATGGAAGAGTTTCAAAGCATTTTTGAACGTCAGCAGAATTCCAAGAACAATGGAAGTGTTCCGAAGCATTTTTAAATTTCAGCAGAATTCCGAGAACAATGGAAGAGTTCTGAAGCATTTTTAAACTTCAGCAGAATTCCGAGGACAATGGAAGAGTTCTGAAGCATTTTTAAACGTCAGCGGAATTCCGAGAACAATGGAAGATTTCCTAAGCATTTTTCAACGTCAGCAGAATTCCGAGAACAATGGAAGAGTTCCGAAGCATTTTTAAACTTCAGCAGAATTCCGAGAACAATGGAAGTGTTCCGAAGCATTTTTAAACATCAGCAGAATTCCAAGAACAATGGAAGAGTTCTGAAGCACTTTTAAACGTAAGCAGAATTCCGAGAACAATGGAAGAGTTCCGAAGCATTTTTAAACTCCAGCAGAATTCCGAGAACAATGAAAGTGTTCCGAAGCATTTTTAAACTTCAGCAGGATTCCGAGAACAATGGAAGAGTTCCGAAGCTAATTTAAACTTCAGAAGAATTCTGTGAATAATGGAAGAGTTCCAAAGCATTTTTAAACTTCAGCGGAATTCGGAGAACAATGGAAGAGTTCTGAAGCATTTTTAAACTTCAGCAGAATTCCGAGAACAATGGAAGAGTTCCGAAGCATTTTTAAACTTCAGCAAAATGCCAAGAACAATGGAAGCGTTTTGAAGCATTTTTAAACTTCAGCAGAATTCCGAGGACAATGGAAGAGTTCTGAAGCATTTTTAAACGTCAGCGGAATTCCAAGAACAATGGAAGATTTCCTAAGCATTTTTCAACGTCAGCAGAATTCCGAGAACAATGGAAGAGTTCCGAAGCATTTTTAAACTTCAGCAGAATTAAGAGAACAATGTAAGAGTTTTGAAGCATTTTTAAACTTCAGCAGAATTACGAGAACAATGGAAGAGTTCTGAAGCATTTTTAAACGTCAGCGGAAAGCCATAAACAATGGAAGTGTTCCGAAGCATTTTTAAACATCTGCGGAATTCCGTGAACAATGGAAGAGTTCCGAAGCATTTTTAAACATCTGCGGAATTCCGTGAACAATGGAAGAGTTCCGAAGCATTTTTAAACCTCAGCGGAACTCCGTGAACAATGGAAGAGTTCCGAAGCATTTTTAAACTTCAGCAGAATTCCGAGAACAATGGAAGTGTTCCGAAGCATTTTTAAACATTAGCAAAATTCCGAGAACAATGGAAGAGTTCCGAAGCATTTTTAAACTTCAGCTGAATTCCGAGAACAATGGAAGAGTTCCGAAGCATTTTTAAACTTCAGCAGAATTCCGAGAACAATGGAAGCGTTTTGAAGCTAATTTAAACTTCAGCAGAATTCTGTGAACAATGGAAGAGTTCCGAAGCATTTTTAAACTTCAGCGGAATTCCGAGAACAATGGAAGAATTCTGAAGCTTTTTTAAACTTCAGGAGAATTCCGAGAACAATGGAAGAGTTCCGAAGCATTTTTAACTACAGCAGAGTTCCGAGAACAATGGAAGAGTTTCGAAGCATTTTTAATCGTCAGCAGAATTCCGAGAACAATGGAAGAGTTCCGAAGCATTTTAAAACTTCAGCAGAATTCCGAGAACAATGGAAGAGTTCCGAAGCATTTTTAAACATCAGCGTAATTCCGAGAACAATGGAAGAGTTTCAAAGCATTTTTAAACGTCAGCAGAATTCCAAGAACAATGGAAGAGTTCCGAAGCATTTTTAAATTTCAGCAGAATTCCGAGAACAATGGAAGAGTTCTGAAGCATTTTTAAACTTCAGCAGAATTCCGAGGACAATGGAAGAGTTCTGAAGCATTTTTAAACGTCAGCGGAATTCCGAGAACAATGGAAGATTTCCTAAGCATTTTTCAACGTCAGCAGAATTCTGAGAACAATGGAAGAGTTCCAAAGCATTTTTCAACGTCAGCAGAATTCCGAGAACAATGGAAGAGTTCCGAAGCATTTTTAAACATCAGCAGAATTCCGAGAACAATGGAAGAGTTCCGAAGCATTTTTAAACTTCAGCAGCATTCCGAGAACAATGGAAGAGTTCTGAAGCATTTTTAAACTTCAGCAGAATTCCGAGAACAATGGAAGAGTTCTGATGCATTTTTAAAGCTCAGCGGAACTCCGAGAACAATGGAATAGTTCCAAAGCATTTTTAAACGTCAGCGGAATTCCATAAACAATGGAAGAGTTCCGAAGCATTTTTAAACGTCAGCGGAATTCCGTGAACAATGGAAGAGTTCTGAAGCATTTTTAAACTTCAGCTGAATTCCAGGAACAATGGAAGAGTTCCGAATCATTTCTAAACGTCAGCAGAATTCCAAGAACAATGGAAGAGTTCTGAAGCATTTTTAAACTTCAGCAAAATGCCGAGAACAATGGAAGCGTTTTGAAGCATTTTTAAACTTCAGCAGAATTACGAGGACAATGGAAGAGTTCTGAAGCATTTTTAAACCTCAGCGGAACTCCGTGAACAATGGAAGAGTTCCGAAGCATTTTTAAACTTCAGCAGAATTCCGAGAACAATGGAAGTGTTCCGAAGCATTTTTAAACGTTAGCAAAATTCCGAGAACAATGGAAGAGTTCTGAAGCACTTTGAAATGTAAGCAGAATTCCAAGAACAATGGAAGAGTTCCGAAGCATTTTTAAACTTCAGCAGAATTCCGAGAACAATGGAAGAGTTCCGAAGCATTTTTAAACTTCAGCAGAATTCCGAGAACAATGGAAGCATTTTGAAGCTAATTTAAACTTCAGCAGAATTCTGTGAACAATGGAAGAGTTTCGATGCATTTTTAAACTTCAGCGGAATTCCGAGAACAATGGAAGAGTTCTGAAGATTTTTTAAACTTCAGGAGAATTCCGAGAACAATGGAAGAGTTCCGAAGCATTTTTAACTACAGCAGAGTTCCGAGAACAATGGAAGAGTTTCGAAGCATTTTTAAACGTCAGCAGAATTCCGAGAACAATGGAAGAGTTCCGAAGCATTTTTAAACTTCAGCAGAATTCCGAGAACAATGGAAGAGTTTCAAAGCATTTTTGAACGTCAGCAGAATTCCAAGAACAATGGAAGTGTTCCGAAGCATTTTTAAATTTCAGCAGAATTCCGAGAACAATGGAAGAGTTCTGAAGCATTTTTAAACTTCAGCAGAATTCCGAGGACAATGGAAGAGTTCTGAAGCATTTTTAAACGTCAGCGGAATTCCGAGAACAATGGAAGATTTCCTAAGCATTTTTCAACGTCAGCAGAATTCCGAGAACAATGGAAGAGTTCCGAAGCATTTTTAAACTTCAGCAGAATTCCGAGAACAAAGGAAGTGTTCCGAAGCATTTTTAAACATCAGCAGAATTCCAAGAACAATGGAAGAGTTCTGAAGCACTTTTAAACGTAAGCAGAATTCCGAGAACAATGGAAGAGTTCCGAAGCATTTTTAAACTCCAGCAGAATTCCGAGAACAATGAAAGTGTTCCGAAGCATTTTTAAACTTCAGCAGGATTCCGAGAACAATGGAAGAGTTCCGAAGCTAATTTAAACTTCAGAAGAATTCTGTGAATGATGGAAGAGTTCCGAAGCATTTTTAAACTTCAGCGGAATTCGGAGAACAATGGAAGAGTTCTGAAGCATTTTTAAACGTCAGCGGAATTCCGAGAACAATGGAAGATTTCCTAAGCATTTTTCAACGTCAGCAGAATTCCGAGAACAATGGAAGAGTTCCGAAGCATTTTTCAACGTCAGCAGAATTCCGAGAACAATGGAAGAGTTCCGAAGCATTTTTAAACATCAGCAGAATTCCGAGAACAATGGAAGAGTTCCGAAGCATTTTTAAACTTCAGCAGCATTCCGAGAACAATGGAAGAGTTCTGAAGCATTTTTAAACTTCAGCAGAATTCCGAGAACAATGGAAGAGTTCTGATGCATTTTTAAAGCTCAGCGGAACTCCGAGAACAATGGAATAGTTCCAAAGCATTTTTAAACGTCAGCGGAATTCCATAAACAATGGAAGAGTTCCGAAGCATTTTTAAACGTCAGCGGAATTCCGTGAACAATGGAAGAGTTCTGAAGCATTTTTAAACTTCAGCTGAATTCCAGGAACAATGGAAGAGTTCCGAATCATTTCTAAACGTCAGCAGAATTCCAAGAACAATGGAAGAGTTCTGAAGCATTTTTAAACTTCAGCAAAATGCCGAGAACAATGGAAGCGTTTTGAAGCATTTTTAAACTTCAGCAGAATTACGAGGACAATGGAAGAGTTCTGAAGCATTTTTAAACGTCAGCGGAATTCCGAGAACAATGGAAGATTTCCTAAGCATTTTTCAACGTCAGCAGAATTCCGAGAACAATAGAAGAGTTCCGAAGCATTTTTAAACTTCAGCAGAATTAAGAGAACAATGTAAGAGTTTTGAAGCATTTTTAAACTTCAGCAGAATTACGAGAACAATGGAAGAGTTCTGAAGCATTTTTAAACGTCAGCGGAAAGCCATAAACAATGGAAGTGTTCCGAAGCATTTTTAAACATCTGCGGAATTCCGTGAACAATGGAAGAGTTCCGAAGCATTTTTAAACATCTGCAGAATTCCGTGAACAATGGAAGAGTTCTGAAGCATTTTTAAACCTCAGCAGAACTCCGTGAACAATGGAAGAGTTCCGAAGCATTTTTAAACTTCAGCAGAATTCCGAGAACAATGGAAGTGTTCCGAAGCATTTTTAAACGTTAGCAAAATTCCGAGAACAATGGAAGAGTTCTGAAGCACTTTGAAATGTAAGCAGAATTCCAAGAACAATGAAAGAGTTCCGAAGCATTTTTAAACTTCAGCAGAATTCCGAGAACAATGGAAGAGTTCCGAAGCATTTTTAAACTTCAGCAGAATTCCGAGAACAATGGAAGCATTTTGAAGCTAATTTAAACTTCAGCAGAATTCTGTGAACAATGGAAGAGTTTCGATGCATTTTTAAACTTCAGCGGAATTCCGAGAACAATGGAAGAGTTCTGAAGATTTTTTAAACTTCAGGAGAATTCCGAGAACAATGGAAGAGTTCCGAAGCATTTTTAACTACAGCAGAGTTCCGAGAACAATGGAAGAGTTCCGAAGCATTTTAAAACTTCAGCAGAATTCCGAGAACAATGGAAGAGTTCCGAAGCATTTTTAAACATCAGCGTAATTCCGAGAACAATGGAAGAGTTTCAAAGCATTTTTAAACGTCAGCAGAATTCCAAGAACAATGGAAGAGTTCCGAAGCATTTTTAAATTTCAGCAGAATTCCGAGAACAATGGAAGAGTTCTGAAGCATTTTTAAACTTCAGCAGAATTCCGAGGACAATGGAAGAGTTCTGAAGCATTTTTAAACGTCAGCGGAATTCCGAGAACAATGGAAGATTTCCTAAGCATTTTTCAACGTCAGCAGAATTCTGAGAACAATGGAAGAGTTCCGAAGCATTTTTCAACGTCAGCAGAATTCCGAGAACAATGGAAGAGTTCCGAAGCATTTTTAAACATCAGCAGAATTCCGAGAACAATGGAAGAGTTCCGAAGCATTTTTAAACTTCAGCAGCATTCCGAGAACAATGGAAGAGTTCTGCAGCATTTTTAAACTTCAGCAGAATTCCGAGAACAATGGAAGAGTTCTGATGCATTTTTAAAGCTCAGCGGAACTCCGAGAACAATGGAATAGTTCCAAAGCATTTTTAAACGTCAGCGGAATTCCATAAACAATGGAAGAGTTCCGAAGCATTTTTAAACGTCAGCGGAATTCCGTGAACAATGGAAGAGTTCTGAAGCATTTTTAAACTTCAGCTGAATTCCAGGAACAATGGAAGAGTTCCGAATCATTTCTAAACGTCAGCAGAATTCCAAGAACAATGGAAGAGTTCTGAAGCATTTTTAAACTTCAGCAAAATGCCGAGAACAATGGAAGCGTTTTGAAGCATTTTTAAACTTCAGCAGAATTACGAGGACAATGGAAGAGTTCTGAAGCATTTTTAAACCTCAGCGGAACTCCGTGAACAATGGAAGAGTTCCGAAGCATTTTTAAACTTCAGCAGAATTCCGAGAACAATGGAAGTGTTCCGAAGCATTTTTAAACGTTAGCAAAATTCCGAGAACAATGGAAGAGTTCTGAAGCACTTTGAAATGTAAGCAGAATTCCAAGAACAATGGAAGAGTTCCGAAGCATTTTTAAACTTCAGCAGAATTCCGAGAACAATGGAAGAGTTCCGAAGCATTTTTAAACTTCAGCAGAATTCCGAGAACAATGGAAGCATTTTGAAGCTAATTTAAACTTCAGCAGAATTCTGTGAACAATGGAAGAGTTTCGATGCATTTTTAAACTTCAGCGGAATTCCGAGAACAATGGAAGAGTTCTGAAGATTTTTTAAACTTCAGGAGAATTCCGAGAACAATGGAAGAGTTCCGAAGCATTTTTAACTACAGCAGAGTTCCGAGAACAATGGAAGAGTTTCGAAGCATTTTTAAACGTCAGCAGAATTCCGAGAACAATGGAAGAGTTCCGAAGCATTTTTAAACTTCAGCAGAATTCCGAGAACAATGGAAGAGTTCCTAAGCATTTTTAAACATCAGCGTAATTCCGAGAACAATGGAAGAGTTTCAAAGCATTTTTGAACGTCAGCAGAATTCCAAGAACAATGGAAGTGTTCCGAAGCATTTTTAAATTTCAGCAGAATTCCGAGAACAATGGAAGAGTTCTGAAGCATTTTTAAACTTCAGCAGAATTCCGAGGACAATGGAAGAGTTCTGAAGCATTTTTAAACGTCAGCGGAATTCCGAGAACAATGGAAGATTTCCTAAGCATTTTTCAACGTCAGCAGAATTCCGAGAACAATGGAAGAGTTCCGAAGCATTTTTAAACTTCAGCAGAATTCCGAGAACAATGGAAGTGTTCCGAAGCATTTTTAAACATCAGCAGAATTCCAAGAACAATGGAAGAGTTCTGAAGCACTTTTAAACGTAAGCAGAATTCCGAGAACAATGGAAGAGTTCCGAAGCATTTTTAAACTCCAGCAGAATTCCGAGAACAATGAAAGTGTTCCGAAGCATTTTTAAACTTCAGCAGGATTCCGAGAACAATGGAAGAGTTCCGAAGCTAATTTAAACTTCAGAAGAATTCTGTGAATGATGGAAGAGTTCCGAAGCATTTTTAAACTTCAGCGGAATTCGGAGAACAATGGAAGAGTTCTGAAGCATTTTTAAACGTCAGCGGAATTCCGAGAACAATGGAAGATTTCCTAAGCATTTTTCAACGTCAGCAGAATTCCGAGAACAATGGAAGAGTTCCGAAGCATTTTTCAACGTCAGCAGAATTCCGAGAACAATGGAAGAGTTCCGAAGCATTTTTAAACATCAGCAGAATTCCGAGAACAATGGAAGAGTTCCGAAGCATTTTTAAACTTCAGCAGCATTCCGAGAACAATGGAAGAGTTCTGAAGCATTTTTAAACTTCAGCAGAATTCCGAGAACAATGGAAGAGTTCTGATGCATTTTTAAAGCTCAGCGGAACTCCGAGAACAATGGAATAGTTCCAAAGCATTTTTAAACGTCAGCGGAATTCCATAAACAATGGAAGAGTTCCGAAGCATTTTTAAACGTCAGCGGAATTCCGTGAACAATGGAAGAGTTCTGAAGCATTTTTAAACTTCAGCTGAATTCCAGGAACAATGGAAGAGTTCCGAATCATTTCTAAACGTCAGCAGAATTCCAAGAACAATGGAAGAGTTCTGAAGCATTTTTAAACTTCAGCAAAATGCCGAGAACAATGGAAGCGTTTTGAAGCATTTTTAAACTTCAGCAGAATTACGAGGACAATGGAAGAGTTCTGAAGCATTTTTAAACGTCAGCGGAATTCCGAGAACAATGGAAGATTTCCTAAGCATTTTTCAACGTCAGCAGAATTCCGAGAACAATAGAAGAGTTCCGAAGCATTTTTAAACTTCAGCAGAATTAAGAGAACAATGTAAGAGTTTTGAAGCATTTTTAAACTTCAGCAGAATTACGAGAACAATGGAAGAGTTCTGAAGCATTTTTAAACGTCAGCGGAAAGCCATAAACAATGGAAGTGTTCCGAAGCATTTTTAAACATCTGCGGAATTCCGTGAACAATGGAAGAGTTCCGAAGCATTTTTAAACATCTGCAGAATTCCGTGAACAATGGAAGAGTTCTGAAGCATTTTTAAACGTCAGCAGAACTCCGTGAACAATGGAAGAGTTCCGAAGCATTTTTAAACTTCAGCAGAATTCCGAGAACAATGGAAGTGTTCCGAAGCATTTTTAAACGTTAGCAAAATTCCGAGAACAATGGAAGAGTTCTGAAGCACTTTGAAATGTAAGCAGAATTCCAAGAACAATGGAAGAGTTCCGAAGCATTTTTAAACTTCAGCAGAATTCCGAGAACAATGGAAGAGTTCCGAAGCATTTTTAAACTTCAGCAGAATTCCGAGAACAATGGAAGCATTTTGAAGCTAATTTAAACTTCAGCAGAATTCTGTGAACAATGGAAGAGTTTCGATGCATTTTTAAACTTCAGCGGAATTCCGAGAACAATGGAAGAGTTCTGAAGATTTTTTAAACTTCAGGAGAATTCCGAGAACAATGGAAGAGTTCCGAAGCATTTTTAACTACAGCAGAGTTCCGAGAACAATGGAAGAGTTTCGAAGCATTTTTAAACGTCAGCAGAATTCCGAGAACAATGGAAGAGTTCCGAAGCATTTTTAAACTTCAGCAGAATTCCGAGAACAATGGAAGAGTTCCTAAGCATTTTTAAACATCAGCGTAATTCCGAGAACAATGGAAGAGTTTCAAAGCATTTTTGAACGTCAGCAGAATTCCAAGAACAATGGAAGTGTTCCGAAGCATTTTTAAATTTCAGCAGAATTCCGAGAACAATGGAAGAGTTCTGAAGCATTTTTAAACTTCAGCAGAATTCCGAGGACAATGGAAGAGTTCTGAAGCATTTTTAAACGTCAGCGGAATTCCGAGAACAATGGAAGATTTCCTAAGCATTTTTCAACGTCAGCAGAATTCCGAGAACAATGGAAGAGTTCCAAAGCATTTTTAAACTTCAGCAGAATTCCGAGAACAATGGAAGTGTTCCGAAGCATTTTTAAACATCAGCAGAATTCCAAGAACAATGGAAGAGTTCTGAAGCACTTTTAAACGTAAGCAGAATTCCGAGAACAATGGAAGAGTTCCGAAGCATTTTTAAACTCCAGCAGAATTCCGAGAACAATGAAAGTGTTCCGAAGCATTTTTAAACTTCAGCTGGATTCCGAGAACAATGGAAGAGTTCCGAAGCTAATTTAAACTTCAGAAGAATTCTGTGAATGATGGAAGAGTTCCGAAGCATTTTTAAACTTCAGCGGAATTCGGAGAACAATGGAAGAGTTCTGAAGCATTTTTAAACTTCAGCAGAATTCCGAGAACAATGGAAGAGTTCCGAAGCATTTTTAAACTACAGCAGAATTCCGAGAACAATGGAAGTGTTTCGAAGCATTTTTAAAATCAGCAGAATTCCGAGAACAATGGAAGAGTTCCAAAGCATTTTTAAACTTCAGCAGAATTCCAAGAACAATGTAAGAGTTCCGAAGCAAATTTAAACTTCAGCAGAATTCCGAGAACAATGGAAGAGTTCCAAAGCATTTTTAAGCATCAGCAGAATTCCGAGAACAATGAAAGAGTTCCTAAGCATTTTTAAACATCTGTGAAATTTCGAGAACAATGAAAGAGGTCAGAAGCATCATTAAACGTCAGCAGAATTCCGAGACCAATGGAAGAGTTCCGAAGCATTTTTAAACGTCAGCGAAATTCCAAGAACAATGGAAGAGTTCCGAAGCATTTTTAAACGTCAGCAGAATTCCGAGAACAATGGAAGAGTTCCGAAGCATTTTTAAACTTCAGCAGAATTAAGAGAACAATGTAAGAGTTTTGAAGCATTTTTAAACTTCAGCAGAATTACGAGAACAATGGAAGAGTTCTGAAGCATTTTTAAACGTCAGCGGAAAGCCATAAACAATGGAAGTGTTCCGAAGCATTTTTAAACATCTGCGGAATTCCGTGAACAATGGAAGAGTTCCGAAGCATTTTTAAACATCTGCGGAATTCCGTGAACAATGGAAGAGTTCCGAAGCATTTTTAAACCTCAGCGGAACTCCGGGAACAATGGAAGAGTTCCGAAGCATTTTTAAACTTCAGCAGAATTCCGAGAACAATGGAAGTGTTCCGAAGCATTTTTAAACATTAGCAAAATTCCGAGAACAATGGAAGAGTTCTGAAGCACTTTGAAATGTAAGCAGAATTCCAAGAACAATGGAAGAGTTCCGAATCATTTTTAAACTTCAGCAGAATTCCGAGAACAATGGAAGAGTTCCGAAGCATTTTTAAACTTCAGCAGAATTCCGAGAACAATGGAAGCGTTTTGAAGCTAATTTAAACTTCAGCAGAATTCTGTGAACAATGGAAGAGTTCCGAAGCATTTTTAAACTTCAGCGGAATTCCGAGAACAATGGAAGAATTCTGAAGCTTTTTTAAACTTCAGGAGAATTCCGAGAACAATGGAAGAGTTCCGAAGCATTTTTAACTACAGCAGAGTTCCGAGAACAATGGAAGAGTTTCGAAGCATTTTTAATCGTCAGCAGAATTCCGAGAACAATGGAAGAGTTCCGAAGCATTTTAAAACTTCAGCAGAATTCCGAGAACAATGGAAGAGTTCCGAAGCATTTTTAAACATCAGCGTAATTCCGAGAACAATGGAAGAGTTTCAAAGCATTTTTAAACGTCAGCAGAATTCCAAGAACAATGGAAGAGTTCCGAAGCATTTTTAAATTTCAGCAGAATTCCGAGAACAATGGAAGAGTTCTGAAGCATTTTTAAACTTCAGCAGAATTCCGAGGACAATGGAAGAGTTCTGAAGCATTTTTAAACGTCAGCGGAATTCCGAGAACAATGGAAGAGTTCCTAAGCATTTTTAAACATCAGCGTAATTCCGAGAACAATGGAAGAGTTTCGAAGCATTTTTAAACATCAGCAGAATTCCGAGAACAATGGAAGAGTTCCGAAGCATTTTTAAACTTCAGCAGCATTCCGAGAACAATGGAAGAGTTCTGAAGCATTTTTAAACTTCAGCAGAATTCCGAGAACAATGGAAGAGTTCTGATGCATTTTTAAAGCTCAGCGGAACTCCGAGAACAATGGAATAGTTCCAAAGCATTTTTAAACGTCAGCGGAATTCCATAAACAATGGAAGAGTTCCGAAGCATTTTTAAACGTCAGCGGAATTCCGTGAACAATGGAAGAGTTCCGAAGCATTTTTAAACTTCAGCAGCATTCCGAGAACAATGGAAGAGTTCTGAAGCATTTTTAAACTTCAGCAAAATGCCGAGAACAATGGAAGCGTTTTGAAGCATTTTTAAACTTCAGCAGAATTACGAGGACAATGGAAGAGTTCTGAAGCATTTTTAAACGTCAGCGGAATTCCGAGAACAATGGAAGATTTCCTAAGCATTTTTCAACGTCAGCAGAATTCCGAGAACAATGGAAGAGTTCCGAAGCATTTTTAAACTTCAGCAGAATTAAGAGAACAATGTAAGAGTTTTGAAGCATTTTTAAACTTCAGCAGAATTACGAGAACAATGGAAGAGTTCTGAAGCATTTTTAAACGTCAGCGGAAAGCCATAAACAATGGAAGTGTTCCGAAGCATTTTTAAACATCTGCGGAATTCCGTGAACAATGGAAGAGTTCCGAAGCATTTTTAAACATCTGCAGAATTCCGTGAACAATGGAAGAGTTCTGAAGCATTTTTAAACCTCAGCGGAACTCCGTGAACAATGGAAGAGTTCCGAAGCATTTTTAAACTTCAGCAGAATTCCGAGAACAATGGAAGTGTTCCGAAGCATTTTTAAACGTTAGCAAAATTCCGAGAACAATGGAAGAGTTCTGAAGCACTTTGAAATGTAAGCAGAATTCCAAGAACAATGGAAGAGTTCCGAAGCATTTTTAAACTTCAGCAGAATTCCGAGAACAATGGAAGAGTTCCGAAGCATTTTTAAACTTCAGCAGAATTCCGAGAACAATGGAAGCGTTTTGAAGCTAATTTAAACTTCAGCAGAATTCTGTGAGCAATGGAAGAGTTTCGAAGCATTTTTAAACTTCAGCGGAATTCCGAGAACAATGGAAGAGTTCTGAAGATTTTTTAAACTTCAGGAGAATTCCGAGAACAATGGAAGAGTTCCGAAGCATTTTTAACTACAGCAGAGTTCCGAGAACAATGGAAGAGTTTCGAAGCATTTTTAAACGTCAGCAGAATTCCGAGAACAATGGAAGAGTTCCGAAGCATTTTTAAACTTCAGCAGAATTCCGAGAACAATGGAAGAGTTCCTAAGCATTTTTAAACATCAGCGGAATTCCGAGGACAATGGAAGAGTTCTGAAGCATTTTTAAACGTCAGCGGAATTCCGAGAACAATGGAAGATTTCCTAAGCATTTTTCAACGTCAGCAGAATTCCGAGAACAATGGAAGAGTTCCGAAGCATTTTTAAACTTCAGCAGAATTCCGAGAACAATGGAAGTGTTCCGAAGCATTTTTAAACTTCAGCAGAATTCCGAGAACAATGGAAGTGTTCCGAAGCATTTTTAAACATCAGCAGAATTCCAAGAACAATGGAAGAGTTCTGAAGCACTTTTAAACGTAAGCAGAATTCCGAGAACAATGGAAGAGTTCCGAAGCATTTTTAAACTCCAGCAGAATTCCGAGAACAATGAAAGTGTTCCGAAGCATTTTTAAACTTCAGCAGGATTCCGAGAACAATGAAAGTGTTCCGAAGCATTTTTAAACTCCAGCAGAATTCCGAGAACAATGGAAGAGTTCCGAAGCATTTTTAAACCTCAGCGGAACTCCGTGAACAATGGAAGTGTTCCGAAGCATTTTTAAACTTCAGTAGAATTCCGAGAACAATGGAAGAGTTCTGAAGCATTTTTAAACTTCAGCGGAATTCCGAGAACAATGGAAGAGTTCTGAAGCATTTTTAAACTTCAGCAGAATTGCGAGAACAATGGAAGAGTTCTGAAGCATTTTTAAACTTCAGCAGAATTACGAGGACAATGGAAGAGTTCTGAAGAATTTTTAAACGTCAGCGGAATTCCGAGAACAATGGAAGATTTCCTAAGCATTTTTCATTGTCAGCAGAATTCCGAGAACAATGGAAGAGTTCCGAAGCATTTTTCAACGTCAGCAGAATTCCGAGAACAATGGAAGAGTTCTGAAGCATTTTTAAACTTCAGCAGAATTGCGAGAACAATGGAAGAGTTCTGAAGCATTTTTAAACTTCAGCAGAATTACGAGGACAATGGAAGAGTTCTGAAGCATTTTTAAACGTCAGCGGAATTCCGAGAACAATGGAAGATTTCCTAAGCATTTTTCAACGTCAGCAGAATTCCGAGAACAATGGAAGAGTTCCGAAGCATTTTTCAACGTCAGCAGAATTCCGAGAACAATGGAAGAGTTCCGAAGCATTTTTAAACATCAGCAGAATTCCGAGAACAATGGAAGAGTTCCGAAGCATTTTTAAACTTCAGCAGCATTCCGAGAACAATGGAAGAGTTCTGAAGCATTTTTAAACTTCAGCAGAATTCCGAGAACAATGGAAGAGTTCTGATGCATTTTTAAAGCTCAGCGGAACTCCGAGAACAATGGAATAGTTCCAAAGCATTTTTAAACGTCAGCGGAATTCCATAAACAATGGAAGAGTTCCGAAGCATTTTTAAACGTCAGCGGAATTCCGTGAACAATGGAAGAGTTCTGAAGCATTTTTAAACTTCAGCTGAATTCCAGGAACAATGGAAGAGTTCCGAATCATTTCTAAACGTCAGCAGAATTCCAAGAACAATGGAAGAGTTCTGAAGCATTTTTAAACTTCAGCAAAATGCCGAGAACAATGGAAGCGTTTTGAAGCATTTTTAAACTTCAGCAGAATTACGAGGACAATGGAAGAGTTCTGAAGCATTTTTAAACGTCAGCGGAATTCCGAGAACAATGGAAGATTTCCTAAGCATTTTTCAACGTCAGCAGAATTCCGAGAACAATAGAAGAGTTCCGAAGCATTTTTAAACTTCAGCAGAATTAAGAGAACAATGTAAGAGTTTTGAAGCATTTTTAAACTTCAGCAGAATTACGAGAACAATGGAAGAGTTCTGAAGCATTTTTAAACGTCAGCGGAAAGCCATAAACAATGGAAGTGTTCCGAAGCATTTTTAAACATCTGCGGAATTCCGTGAACAATGGAAGAGTTCCGAAGCATTTTTAAACATCTGCAGAATTCCGTGAACAATGGAAGAGTTCTGAAGCATTTTTAAACCTCAGCAGAACTCCGTGAACAATGGAAGAGTTCCGAAGCATTTTTAAACTTCAGCAGAATTCCGAGAACAATGGAAGTGTTCCGAAGCATTTTTAAACGTTAGCAAAATTCCGAGAACAATGGAAGAGTTCTGAAGCACTTTGAAATGTAAGCAGAATTCCAAGAACAATGGAAGAGTTCCGAAGCATTTTTAAACTTCAGCAGAATTCCGAGAACAATGGAAGAGTTCCGAAGCATTTTTAAACTTCAGCAGAATTCCGAGAACAATGGAAGCATTTTGAAGCTAATTTAAACTTCAGCAGAATTCTGTGAACAATGGAAGAGTTTCGATGCATTTTTAAACTTCAGCGGAATTCCGAGAACAATGGAAGAGTTCTGAAGATTTTTTAAACGTCAGCGGAAAGCCATAAACAATGGAAGTGTTCCGAAGCATTTTTAAACATCTGCGGAATTCCGTGAACAATGGAAGAGTTCCGAAGCATTTTTAAACATCTGCAGAATTCCGTGAACAATGGAAGAGTTCCGAAGCATTTTTAAACTTCAGCAGAATTCCGAGAACAATGGAAGTGTTCCGAAGCATTTTTAAACGTTAGCAAAATTCCGAGAACAATGGAAGAGTTCTGAAGCACTTTGAAATGTAAGCAGAATTCCAAGAACAATGGAAGAGTTCCGAAGCATTTTTAAACTTCAGCAGAATTCCGAGAACAATGGAAGAGTTCCGAAGCATTTTTAAACTTCAGCAGAATTCCGAGAACAATGGAAGCATTTTGAAGCTAATTTAAACTTCAGCAGAATTCTGTGAACAATGGAAGAGTTTCGATGCATTTTTAAACTTCAGCGGAATTCCGAGAACAATGGAAGAGTTCTGAAGATTTTTTAAACTTCAGGAGAATTCCGAGAACAATGGAAGAGTTCCGAAGCATTTTTAACTACAGCAGAGTTCCGAGAACAATGGAAGAGTTTCGAAGCATTTTTAAACGTCAGCAGAATTCCGAGAACAATGGAAGAGTTCCGAAGCATTTTTAAACTTCAGCAGAATTCCGAGAACAATGGAAGAGTTCCTAAGCATTTTTAAACATCAGCGTAATTCCGAGAACAATGGAAGAGTTTCAAAGCATTTTTGAACGTCAGCAGAATTCCAAGAACAATGGAAGTGTTCCGAAGCATTTTTAAATTTCAGCAGAATTCCGAGAACAATGGAAGAGTTCTGAAGCATTTTTAAACTTCAGCAGAATTCCGAGGACAATGGAAGAGTTCTGAAGCATTTTTAAACGTCAGCGGAATTCCGAGAACAATGGAAGATTTCCTAAGCATTTTTCAACGTCAGCAGAATTCCGAGAACAATGGAAGAGTTCCAAAGCATTTTTAAACTTCAGCAGATTTCCGAGAACAATGGAAGTGTTCCGAAGCATTTTTAAACATCAGCAGAATTCCAAGAACAATGGAAGAGTTCTGAAGCAATTTTAAACGTAAGCAGAATTCCGAGAACAATGGAAGAGTTCCGAAGCATTTTTAAACTCCAGCAGAATTCCGAGAACAATGAAAGTGTTCCGAAGCATTTTTAAACTTCAGCTGGATTCCGAGAACAATGGAAGAGTTCCGAAGCTAATTTAAACTTCAGAAGAATTCTGTGAATGATGGAAGAGTTCCGAAGCATTTTTAAACTTCAGCGGAATTCGGAGAACAATGGAAGAGTTCTGAAGCATTTTTAAACTTCAGCAGAATTCCGAGAACAATGGAAGAGTTCCGAAGCATTTTTAAACTACAGCAGAATTCCGAGAACAATGGAAGTGTTTCGAAGCATTTTTAAAATCAGCAGAATTCCGAGAACAATGGAAGAGTTCCAAAGCATTTTTAAACTTCAGCAGAATTCCAAGAACAATGTAAGAGTTCCGAAGCAAATTTAAACTTCAGCAGAATTCCGAGAACAATGGAAGAGTTCCAAAGCATTTTTAAGCATCAGCAGAATTCCGAGAACAATGAAAGAGTTCCTAAGCATTTTTAAACATCTGTGAAATTTCGAGAACAATGAAAGAGGTCAGAAGCATCATTAAACGTCAGCAGAATTCCGAGACCAATGGAAGAGTTCCGAAGCATTTTTAAACGTCAGCGAAATTCCAAGAACAATGGAAGAGTTCCGAAGCATTTTTAAACGTCAGCAGAATTCCGAGAACAATGGAAGAGTTCCGAAGCATTTTTAAACTTCAGCAGAATTAAGAGAACAATGTAAGAGTTTTGAAGCATTTTTAAACTTCAGCAGAATTACGAGAACAATGGAAGAGTTCTGAAGCATTTTTAAACGTCAGCGGAAAGCCATAAACAATGGAAGTGTTCCGAAGCATTTTTAAACATCTGCGGAATTCCGTGAACAATGGAAGAGTTCCGAAGCATTTTTAAACATCTGCGGAATTCCGTGAACAATGGAAGAGTTCCGAAGCATTTTTAAACCTCAGCGGAACTCCGTGAACAATGGAAGAGTTCCGAAGCATTTTTAAACTTCAGCAGAATTCCGAGAACAATGGAAGTGTTCCGAAGCATTTTTAAACATTAGCAAAATTCCGAGAACAATGGAAGAGTTCTGAAGCACTTTGAAATGTAAGCAGAATTCCAAGAACAATGGAAGAGTTCCGAATCATTTTTAAACTTCAGCAGAATTCCGAGAACAATGGAAGAGTTCCGAAGCATTTTTAAACTTCAGCAGAATTCCGAGAACAATGGAAGCGTTTTGAAGCTAATTTAAACTTCAGCAGAATTCTGTGAACAATGGAAGAGTTCCGAAGCATTTTTAAACTTCAGCGGAATTCCGAGAACAATGGAAGAATTCTGAAGCTTTTTTAAACTTCAGGAGAATTCCGAGAACAATGGAAGAGTTCCGAAGCATTTTTAACTACAGCAGAGTTCCGAGAACAATGGAAGAGTTTCGAAGCATTTTTAATCGTCAGCAGAATTCCGAGAACAATGGAAGAGTTCCGAAGCATTTTAAAACTTCAGCAGAATTCCGAGAACAATGGAAGAGTTCCGAAGCATTTTTAAACATCAGCGTAATTCCGAGAACAATGGAAGAGTTTCAAAGCATTTTTAAACGTCAGCAGAATTCCAAGAACAATGGAAGAGTTCCGAAGCATTTTTAAATTTCAGCAGAATTCCGAGAACAATGGAAGAGTTCTGAAGCATTTTTAAACTTCAGCAGAATTCCGAGGACAATGGAAGAGTTCTGAAGCATTTTTAAACGTCAGCGGAATTCCGAGAACAATGGAAGATTTCCTAAGCATTTTTCAACGTCAGCAGAATTCCGACAACAATGGAAGAGTTCCGAAGCATTTTTAAACTTCAGCAGAATTCCGAGAACAATGGAAGTGTTCCGAAGCATTTTTAAACATCAGCAGAATTCCAAGAACAATGGAAGAGTTCCTAAGCATTTTTAAACATCAGCGTAATTCCGAGAACAATGGAAGAGTTTCGAAGCATTTTTAAACATCAGCAGAATTCCGAGAACAATGGAAGAGTTCCGAAGCATTTTTAAACTTCAGCAGCATTCCGAGAACAATGGAAGAGTTCTGAAGCATTTTTAAACTTCAGCAGAATTCCGAGAACAATGGAAGAGTTCTGATGCATTTTTAAAGCTCAGCGGAACTCCGAGAACAATGGAATAGTTCCAAAGCATTTTTAAACGTCAGCGGAATTCCATAAACAATGGAAGAGTTCCGAAGCATTTTTAAACGTCAGCGGAATTCCGTGAACAATGGAAGAGTTCCGAAGCATTTTTAAACTTCAGCAGCATTCCGAGAACAATGGAAGAGTTCTGAAGCATTTTTAAACTTCAGCAAAATGCCGAGAACAATGGAAGCGTTTTGAAGCATTTTTAAACTTCAGCAGAATTACGAGGACAATGGAAGAGTTCTGAAGCATTTTTAAACGTCAGCGGAATTCCGAGAACAATGGAAGATTTCCTAAGCATTTTTCAACGTCAGCAGAATTCCGAGAACAATGGAAGAGTTCCGAAGCATTTTTAAACTTCAGCAGAATTAAGAGAACAATGTAAGTGTTTTGAAGCATTTTTAAACTTCAGCAGAATTACGAGAACAATGGAAGAGTTCTGAAGCATTTTTAAACGTCAGCGGAAAGCCATAAACAATGGAAGTGTTCCGAAGCATTTTTAAACATCTGCGGAATTCCGTGAACAATGGAAGAGTTCCGAAGCATTTTTAAACATCTGCAGAATTCCGTGAACAATGGAAGAGTTCTGAAGCATTTTTAAACCTCAGCGGAACTCCGTGAACAATGGAAGAGTTCCGAAGCATTTTTAAACTTCAGCAGAATTCCGAGAACAATGGAAGTGTTCCGAAGCATTTTTAAACGTTAGCAAAATTCCGAGAACAATGGAAGAGTTCTGAAGCACTTTGAAATGTAAGCAGAATTCCAAGAACAATGGAAGAGTTCCGAAGCATTTTTAAACTTCAGCAGAATTCCGAGAACAATGGAAGAGTTCCGAAGCATTTTTAAACTTCAGCAGAATTCCGAGAACAATGGAAGCGTTTTGAAGCTAATTTAAACTTCAGCAGAATTCTGTGAGCAATGGAAGAGTTTCGAAGCATTTTTAAACTTCAGCGGAATTCCGAGAACAATGGAAGAGTTCTGAAGATTTTTTAAACTTCAGGAGAATTCCGAGAACAATGGAAGAGTTCCGAAGCATTTTTAACTACAGCAGAGTTCCGAGAACAATGGAAGAGTTTCGAAGCATTTTTAAACGTCAGCAGAATTCCGAGAACAATGGAAGAGTTCCGAAGCATTTTTAAACTTCAGCAGAATTCCGAGAACAATGGAAGAGTTCCTAAGCATTTTTAAACATCAGCGTAATTCCGAGGACAATGGAAGAGTTCTGAAGCATTTTTAAACGTCAGCGGAATTCCGAGAACAATGGAAGATTTCCTAAGCATTTTTCAACGTCAGCAGAATTCCGAGAACAATGGAAGAGTTCCGAAGCATTTTTAAACTTCAGCAGAATTCCGAGAACAATGGAAGTGTTCCGAAGCATTTTTAAACTTCAGCAGAATTCCGAGAACAATGGAAGTGTTCCGAAGCATTTTTAAACATCAGCAGAATTCCAAGAACAATGGAAGAGTTCTGAAGCACTTTTAAACGTAAGCAGAATTCCGAGAACAATGGAAGAGTTCCGAAGCATTTTAAACTCCAGCAGAATTCCGAGAACAATGAAAGTGTTCCGAAGCATTTTTAAACTTCAGCAGGATTCCGAGAACAATGAAAGTGTTCCGAAGCATTTTTAAACTCCAGCAGAATTCCGAGAACAATGGAAGAGTTCCGAAGCATTTTTAAACCTCAGCGGAACTCCGTGAACAATGGAAGTGTTCCGAAGCATTTTTAAACTTCAGTAGAATTCCGAGAACAATGGAAGAGTTCTGAAGCATTTTTAAACTTCAGCGGAATTCCGAGAACAATGGAAGAGTTCTGAAGCATTTTTAAACTTCAGCAGAATTGCGAGAACAATGGAAGAGTTCTGAAGCATTTTTAAACTTCAGCAGAATTACGAGGACAATGGAAGAGTTCTGAAGCATTTTTAAACGTCAGCGGAATTCCGAGAACAATGGAAGATTTCCTAAGCATTTTTCAACGTCAGCAGAATTCCGAGAACAATGGAAGAGTTCCGAAGCATTTTTAAACTTCAGCAGAATTAAGAGAACAATGTAAGAGTTTTGAAGCATTTTTAAACTTCAGCAGAATTACGAGAACAATGGAAGAGTTCTGAAGCATTTTTAAACATCTGCGGAATTCCGTGAACAATGGAAGAGTTCCGAAGCATTTTTAAACCTCAGCGGAACTCCGTGAACAATGGAAGAGTTCCGAAGCATTTTTAAACTTCAGCAGAATTCCGAGAACAATGGAAGTGTTCCGAAGCATTTTTAAACGTTAGCAGAATTCCGAGAACAATGGAACAGTTCCGAAGCATTTTTAAACTTCAGCAGAATTCCGAGAACAATGGAAGAGTTCCGAAGCATTTTTAAACTTCAGTAGAATTCCGAGAACAATGGAAGAGTTCTGAAGCTAATTTAAACTTCAGCAGAATTCTGTGAACAATGGAAGTGTTCCTCAGCATTTTTAAACTTCAGCGGAATTCCGAGAACAATGGAAGAGTTCTGAAGCATTTTTAAACTTCAGCAGAATTCCGAGAACAATGGAAGAGTTCTGAAGCATTTTTAAACTTCAGCAGAATTACGAGAACAATGAAAGAGTTCTGAAGCATTTTTAAACTTCAGCAGAATTCCGAGAACAATGGAAGAGTTCCTAAGCATTTTTAAACATCAGCGTAATTCCGAGAACAATGGAAGAGTTTCAAAGCATTTTTGAACGTCAGCAGAATTCCAAGAACAATGGAAGTGTTCCGAAGCATTTTTAAATTTCAGCAGAATTCCGAGAACAATGGAAGAATTCTGAAGCATTTTTAAACTTCAGCAGAATTCCGAGGACAATGGAAGAGTTCTGAAGCATTTTTAAACGTCAGCGGAATTCCGAGAACAATGGAAGATTTCCTAAGCATTTTTCAACGTCAGCAGAATTCCGAGAACAATGGAAGAGTTCCGAAGCATTTTTAAACTTCAGCAGAATTCCGAGAACAATGGAAGTGTTCCGAAGCATTTTTAAACATCAGCAGAATTCCAAGAACAATGGAAGAGTTCTGAAGCACTTTTAAACGTAAGCAGAATTCCGAGAACAATGGAAGAGTTCCGAAGCATTTTTAAACTCCAGCAGAATTCCGAGAACAATGAAAGTGTTCCGAAGCATTTTTAAACGTCAGCAGGATTCCGAGAACAATGGAAGAGTTCCGAAGCTAATTTAAACTTCAGAAGAATTCTGTGAATAATGGAAGAGTTCCAAAGCATTTTTAAACTTCAGCGGAATTCGGAGAACAATGGAAGAGTTCTGAAGCATTTTTAAACTTCAGCAGAATTCCGAGAACAATGGAAGAGTTCCGAAGCATTTTTAAACTACAGCAGAATTCCGAGAACAATGGAAGTGTTTCGAAGCATTTTTAAAATCAGCAGAATTCCGAGAACAATGGAAGAGTTCCAAAGCGTTTTTAAACTTCAGCAGAATTCCAAGAACAATGTAAGAGTTCCGAAGCAAATTTAAACTACAGCAGAATTCCGAGAACAATGGAAGAGTTCCAAAACATTTTTAAGCATCAGCAGAATTCCGAGAACAATGAAAGAGTTCCTAAGCATTTTTAAACATCAGTGAAATTTCGAGAACAATGAAAGAGGTCAGAAGCATCATTAAACGTCAGCAGAATTCCGAGACCAATGGAAGAGTTCCGAAGCATTTTTAAATTTCAGCAGAATTCTGAGAACAATGGAAGAGTTCTGAAGCATTTTTAAACTTCAGCAGAATTCCGAGGACAATGGAAGAGTTCTGAAGCATTTTTAAACGTCAGCGGAATTCCGAGAACAATGGAAGATTTCCTAAGCATTTTTCAACGTCAGCAGAATTCCGACAACAATGGAAGAGTTCCGAAGCATTTTTAAACTTCAGCAGAATTCCGAGAACAATGGAAGTGTTCCGAAGCATTTTTAAACATCAGCAGAATTCCAAGAACAATGGAAGAGTTCCTAAGCATTTTTAAACATCAGCGTAATTCCGAGAACAATGGAAGAGTTTCGAAGCATTTTTAAACATCAGCAGAATTCCGAGAACAATGGAAGAGTTCCGAAGCATTTTTAAACTTCAGCAGCATTCCGAGAACAATGGAAGAGTTCTGAAGCATTTTTAAACTTCAGCAGAATTCCGAGAACAATGGAAGAGTTCTGATGCATTTTTAAAGCTCAGCGGAACTCCGAGAACAATGGAATAGTTCCAAAGCATTTTTAAACGTCAGCGGAATTCCATAAACAATGGAAGAGTTCCGAAGCATTTTTAAACGTCAGCGGAATTCCGTGAACAATGGAAGAGTTCTGAAGCATTTTTAAACTTCAGCTGAATTCCAGGAACAATGGAAGAGTTCCGAATCATTTCTAAACGTCAGCAGAATTCCAAGAACAATGGAAGAATTCTGAAGCATTTTTAAACTTCAGCAAAATGCCGAGAACAATGGAAGCGTTTTGAAGCATTTTTAAACTTCAGCAGAATTACGAGGACAATGGAAGAGTTCTGAAGCATTTTTAAACGTCAGCGGAATTCCGAGAACAATGGAAGATTTCCTAAGCATTTTTCAACGTCAGCAGAATTCCGAGAACAATGGAAGAGTTCCGAAGCATTTTTAAACTTCAGCAGAATTAAGAGAACAATGTAAGAGTTTTGAAGCATTTTTAAACTTCAGCAGAATTACGAGAACAATGGAAGAGTTCTGAAGCATTTTTAAACGTCAGCGGAAAGCCATAAACAATGGAAGTGTTCCGAAGCATTTTTAAACATCTGCGGAATTCCGTGAACAATGGAAGAGTTCCGAAGCATTTTTAAACATCTGCAGAATTCCGTGAACAATGGAAGAGTTCTGAAGCATTTTTAAACCTCAGCGGAACTCCGTGAACAATGGAAGAGTTCCGAAGCATTTTTAAACTTCAGCAGAATTCCGAGAACAATGGAAGTGTTCCGAAGCATTTTTAAACGTTAGCAAAATTCCGAGAACAATGGAAGAGTTCTGAAGCACTTTGAAATGTAAGCAGAATTCCAAGAACAATGGAAGAGTTCCGAAGCATTTTTAAACTTCAGCAGAATTCCGAGAACAATGGAAGAGTTCCGAAGCATTTTTAAACTTCAGCAGAATTCCGAGAACAATGGAAGCGTTTTGAAGCTAATTTAAACTTCAGCAGAATTCTGTGAGCAATGGAAGAGTTTCGAAGCATTTTTAAACTTCAGCGGAATTCCGAGAACAATGGAAGAGTTCTGAAGATTTTTTAAACTTCAGGAGAATTCCGAGAACAATGGAAGAGTTCCGAAGCATTTTTAACTACAGCAGAGTTCCGAGAACAATGGAAGAGTTTCGAAGCATTTTTAAACGTCAGCAGAATTCCGAGAACAATGGAAGATTTCCTAAGCATTTTTCAACGTCAGCAGAATTCCGAGAACAATGGAAGAGTTCCGAAGCATTTTTAAACTTCAGCAGAATTAAGAGAACAATGTAAGAGTTTTGAAGCATTTTTAAACTTCAGCAGAATTACGAGAACAATGGAAGAGTTCTGAAGCATTTTTAAACGTCAGCGGAAAGCCATAAACAATGGAAGTGTTCCGAAGCATTTTTAAACATCTGCGGAATTCCGTGAACAATGGAAGAGTTCCGAAGCATTTTTAAACATCTGCAGAATTCCGTGAACAATGGAAGAGTTCTGAAGCATTTTTAAACCTCAGCGGAACTCCGTGAACAATGGAAGAGTTCCGAAGCATTTTTAAACTTCAGCAGAATTCCGAGAACAATGGAAGTGTTCCGAAGCATTTTTAAACGTTAGCAAAATTCCGAGAACAATGGAAGAGTTCTGAAGCACTTTGAAATGTAAGCAGAATTCCAAGAACAATGGAAGAGTTCCGAAGCATTTTTAAACTTCAGCAGAATTCCGAGAACAATGGAAGAGTTCCGAAGCATTTTTAAACTTCAGCAGAATTCCGAGAACAATGGAAGCGTTTTGAAGCTAATTTAAACTTCAGCAGAATTCTGTGAGCAATGGAAGAGTTTCGAAGCATTTTTAAACTTCAGCGGAATTCCGAGAACAATGGAAGAGTTCTGAAGATTTTTTAAACTTCAGGAGAATTCCGAGAACAATGGAAGAGTTCCGAAGCATTTTTAACTACAGCAGAGTTCCGAGAACAATGGAAGAGTTTCGAAGCATTTTTAAACGTCAGCAGAATTCCGAGAACAATGGAAGAGTTCCGAAGCATTTTTAAACTTCAGCAGAATTCCGAGAACAATGGAAGAGTTCCTAAGCATTTTTAAACATCAGCGTAATTCCGAGGACAATGGAAGAGTTCTGAAGCATTTTTAAACGTCAGCGGAATTCCGAGAACAATGGAAGATTTCCTAAGCATTTTTCAACGTCAGCAGAATTCCGAGAACAATGGAAGAGTTCCGAAGCATTTTTAAACTTCAGCAGAATTCCGAGAACAATGGAAGTGTTCCGAAGCATTTTTAAACATCAGCAGAATTCCAAGAACAATGGAAGAGTTCTGAAGCACTTTTAAACGTAAGCAGAATTCCGAGAACAATGGAAGAGTTCCGAAGCATTTTTAAACTCCAGCAGAATTCCGAGAACAATGAAAGTGTTCCGAAGCATTTTTAAACTTCAGCAGGATTCCGAGAACAATGAAAGTGTTCCGAAGCATTTTTAAACTCCAGCAGAATTCCGAGAACAATGGAAGAGTTCCGAAGCATTTTTAAACCTCAGCGGAACTCCGTGAACAATGGAAGTGTTCCGAAGCATTTTTAAACTTCAGTAGAATTCCGAGAACAATGGAAGAGTTCTGAAGCATTTTTAAACTTCAGCGGAATTCCGAGAACAATGGAAGAGTTTTGAAGCATTTTTAAACTTCAGCAGAATTACGAGAACAATGGAAGAGTTCTGAAGCATTTTTAAACATCTGCGGAATTCCGTGAACAATGGAAGAGTTCCGAAGCATTTTTAAACCTCAGCGGAACTCCGTGAACAATGGAAGAGTTCCGAAGCATTTTTAAACTTCAGCAGAATTCCGAGAACAATGGAAGTGTTCCGAAGCATTTTTAAACGTTAGCAGAATTCCGAGAACAATGGAACAGTTCCGAAGCATTTTTAAACTTCAGCAGAATTCCGAGAACAATGGAAGAGTTCCGAAGCATTTTTAAACTTCAGTAGAATTCCGAGAACAATGGAAGAGTTCTGAAGCTAATTTAAACTTCAGCAGAATTCTGTGAACAATGGAAGTGTTCCTCAGCATTTTTAAACTTCAGCGGAATTCCGAGAACAATGGAAGAGTTCTGAAGCATTTTTAAACTTCAGCAGAATTCCGAGAACAATGGAAGAGTTCTGAAGCATTTTTAAACTTCAGCAGAATTACCAGAACAATGAAAGAGTTCTGAAGCATTTTTAAACTTCAGCAGAATTCCGAGAACAATGGAAGAGTTCCTAAGCATTTTTAAACATCAGCGTAATTCCGAGAACAATGGAAGAGTTTCAAAGCATTTTTGAACGTCAGCAGAATTCCAAGAACAATGGAAGTGTTCCGAAGCATTTTTAAATTTCAGCAGAATTCCGAGAACAATGGAAGAGTTCTGAAGCATTTTTAAACTTCAGCAGAATTCCGAGGACAATGGAAGAGTTCTGAAGCATTTTTAAACGTCAGCGGAATTCCGAGAACAATGGAAGATTTCCTAAGCATTTTTCAACGTCAGCAGAATTCCGAGAACAATGGAAGAGTTCCGAAGCATTTTTAACTACAGCAGAGTTCCGAGAACAATGGAAGAGTTTCGAAGCATTTTTAAACGTCAGCAGAATTCCGAGAACAATGGAAGAGTTCCGAAGCATTTTTAAACTTCAGCAGAATTCCGAGAACAATGGAAGAGTTCCTAAGCATTTTTAAACATCAGCGTAATTCCGAGGACAATGGAAGAGTTCTGAAGCATTTTTAAACGTCAGCGGAATTCCGAGAACAATGGAAGATTTCCTAAGCATTTTTCAACGTCAGCAGAATTCCGAGAACAATGGAAGAGTTCCGAAGCATTTTTAAACTTCAGCAGAATTCCGAGAACAATGGAAGTGTTCCGAAGCATTTTTAAACATCAGCAGAATTCCAAGAACAATGGAAGAGTTCTGAAGCACTTTTAAACGTAAGCAGAATTCCGAGAACAATGGAAGAGTTCCGAAGCATTTTTAAACTCCAGCAGAATTCCGAGAACAATGAAAGTGTTCCGAAGCATTTTTAAACTTCAGCAGGATTCCGAGAACAATGAAAGTGTTCCGAAGCATTTTTAAACTCCAGCAGAATTCCGAGAACAATGGAAGAGTTCCGAAGCATTTTTAAACCTCAGCGGAACTCCGTGAACAATGGAAGTGTTCCGAAGCATTTTTAAACTTCAGTAGAATTCCGAGAACAATGGAAGAGTTCTGAAGCATTTTTAAACTTCAGCGGAATTCCGAGAACAATGGAAGAGTTCTGAAGCATTTTTAAACTTCAGCAGAATTGCGAGAACAATGGAAGAGTTCTGAAGCATTTTTAAACTTCAGCAGAATTACGAGGACAATGGAAGAGTTCTGAAGCATTTTTAAACGTCAGCGGAATTCCGAGAACAATGGAAGATTTCCTAAGCATTTTTCAACGTCAGCAGAATTCCGAGAACAATGGAAGAGTTCCGAAGCATTTTTAAACTTCAGCAGAATTAAGAGAACAATGTAAGAGTTTTGAAGCATTTTTAAACTTCAGCAGAATTACGAGAACAATGGAAGAGTTCTGAAGCATTTTTAAACATCTGCGGAATTCCGTGAACAATGGAAGAGTTCCGAAGCATTTTTAAACCTCAGCGGAACTCCGTGAACAATGGAAGAGTTCCGAAGCATTTTTAAACTTCAGCAGAATTCCGAGAACAATGGAAGTGTTCCGAAGCATTTTTAAACGTTAGCAGAATTCCGAGAACAATGGAACAGTTCCGAAGCATTTTTAAACTTCAGCAGAATTCCGAGAACAATGGAAGAGTTCCGAAGCATTTTTAAACTTCAGTAGAATTCCGAGAACAATGGAAGAGTTCTGAAGCTAATTTAAACTTCAGCAGAATTCTGTGAACAATGGAAGTGTTCCTCAGCATTTTTAAACTTCAGCGGAATTCCGAGAACAATGGAAGAGTTCTGAAGCATTTTTAAACTTCAGCAGAATTCCGAGAACAATGGAAGAGTTCTGAAGCATTTTTAAACTTCAGCAGAATTACGAGAACAATGAAAGAGTTCTGAAGCATTTTTAAACTTCAGCAGAATTCCGAGAACAATGGAAGAGTTCCTAAGCATTTTTAAACATCAGCGTAATTCCGAGAACAATGGAAGAGTTTCGAAGCATTTTTAAACGTCAGCAGAATTCCGAGAACAATGGAAGAGTTCCGAAGCATTTTTAAACTTCAGCAGAATTCCGAGAACAATGGAAGAGTTCCTAAGCATTTTTAAACATCAGCGTAATTCCGAGGACAATGGAAGAGTTCTGAAGCATTTTTAAACGTCAGCGGAATTCCGAGAACAATGGAAGATTTCCTAAGCATTTTTCAACGTCAGCAGAATTCCGAGAACAATGGAAGAGTTCCGAAGCATTTTTAAACTTCAGCAGAATTCCGAGAACAATGGAAGTGTTCCGAAGCATTTTTAAACATCAGCAGAATTCCAAGAACAATGGAAGAGTTCTGAAGCACTTTTAAACGTAAGCAGAATTCCGAGAACAATGGAAGAGTTCCGAAGCATTTTTAAACTCCAGCAGAATTCCGAGAACAATGAAAGTGTTCCGAAGCATTTTTAAACTTCAGCAGGATTCCGAGAACAATGAAAGTGTTCCGAAGCATTTTTAAACTCCAGCAGAATTCCGAGAACAATGGAAGAGTTCCGAAGCATTTTTAAACCTCAGCGGAACTCCGTGAACAATGGAAGTGTTCCGAAGCATTTTTAAACTTCAGTAGAATTCCGAGAACAATGGAAGAGTTCTGAAGCATTTTTAAACTTCAGCGGAATTCCGAGAACAATGGAAGAGTTTTGAAGCATTTTTAAACTTCAGCAGAATTACGAGAACAATGGAAGAGTTCTGAAGCATTTTTAAACATCTGCGGAATTCCGTGAACAATTTAAGAGTTCCGAAGCATTTTTAAACCTCAGCGGAACTCCGTGAACAATGGAAGAGTTCCGAAGCATTTTTAAACTTCAGCAGAATTCCGAGAACAATGGAAGTGTTCCGAAGCATTTTTAAACGTTAGCAGAATTCCGAGAACAATGGAACAGTTCCGAAGCATTTTTAAACTTCAGCAGAATTCCGAGAACAATGGAAGAGTTCCGAAGCATTTTTAAACTTCAGTAGAATTCCGAGAACAATGGAAGAGTTCTGAAGCTAATTTAAACTTCAGCAGAATTCTGTGAACAATGGAAGTGTTCCTCAGCATTTTTAAACTTCAGCGGAATTCCGAGAACAATGGAAGAGTTCTGAAGCATTTTTAAACTTCAGCAGAATTCCGAGAACAATGGAAGAGTTCTGAAGCATTTTTAAACTTCAGCAGAATTACCAGAACAATGAAAGAGTTCTGAAGCATTTTTAAACTTCAGCAGAATTCCGAGAACAATGGAAGAGTTCCTAAGCATTTTTAAACATCAGCGTAATTCCGAGAACAATGGAAGAGTTTCAAAGCATTTTTGAACGTCAGCAGAATTCCAAGAACAATGGAAGTGTTCCGAAGCATTTTTAAATTTCAGCAGAATTCCGAGAACAATGGAAGAGTTCTGAAGCATTTTTAAACTTCAGCAGAATTCCGAGGACAATGGAAGAGTTCTGAAGCATTTTTAAACGTCAGCGGAATTCCGAGAACAATGGAAGATTTCCTAAGCATTTTTCAACGTCAGCAGAATTCCGAGAACAATGGAAGAGTTCCGAAGCATTTTTAACTACAGCAGAGTTCCGAGAACAATGGAAGAGTTTCGAAGCATTTTTAAACGTCAGCAGAATTCCGAGAACAATGGAAGAGTTCCGAAGCATTTTTAAACTTCAGCAGAATTCCGAGAACAATGGAAGAGTTCCTAAGCATTTTTAAACATCAGCGTAATTCCGAGGACAATGGAAGAGTTCTGAAGCATTTTTAAACGTCAGCGGAATTCCGAGAACAATGGAAGATTTCCTAAGCATTTTTCAACGTCAGCAGAATTCCGAGAACAATGGAAGAGTTCCGAAGCATTTTTAAACTTCAGCAGAATTCCGAGAACAATGGAAGTGTTCCGAAGCATTTTTAAACATCAGCAGAATTCCAAGAACAATGGAAGAGTTCTGAAGCACTTTTAAACGTAAGCAGAATTCCGAGAACAATGGAAGAGTTCCGAAGCATTTTTAAACTCCAGCAGAATTCCGAGAACAATGAAAGTGTTCCGAAGCATTTTTAAACTTCAGCAGGATTCCGAGAACAATGAAAGTGTTCCGAAGCATTTTTAAACTCCAGCAGAATTCCGAGAACAATGGAAGAGTTCCGAAGCATTTTTAAACCTCAGCGGAACTCCGTGAACAATGGAAGTGTTCCGAAGCATTTTTAAACTTCAGTAGAATTCCGAGAACAATGGAAGAGTTCTGAAGCATTTTTAAACTTCAGCGGAATTCCGAGAACAATGGAAGAGTTCTGAAGCATTTTTAAACTTCAGCAGAATTGCGAGAACAATGGAAGAGTTCTGAAGCATTTTTAAACTTCAGCAGAATTACGAGGACAATGGAAGAGTTCTGAAGCATTTTTAAACGTCAGCGGAATTCCGAGAACAATGGAAGATTTCCTAAGCATTTTTCAACGTCAGCAGAATTCCGAGAACAATGGAAGAGTTCCGAAGCATTTTTAAACTTCAGCAGAATTAAGAGAACAATGTAAGAGTTTTGAAGCATTTTTAAACTTCAGCAGAATTACGAGAACAATGGAAGAGTTCTGAAGCATTTTTAAACATCTGCGGAATTCCGTGAACAATGGAAGAGTTCCGAAGCATTTTTAAACCTCAGCGGAACTCCGTGAACAATGGAAGAGTTCCGAAGCATTTTTAAACTTCAGCAGAATTCCGAGAACAATGGAAGTGTTCCGAAGCATTTTTAAACGTTAGCAGAATTCCGAGAACAATGGAACAGTTCCGAAGCATTTTTAAACTTCAGCAGAATTCCGAGAACAATGGAAGAGTTCCGAAGCATTTTTAAACTTCAGTAGAATTCCGAGAACAATGGAAGAGTTCTGAAGCTAATTTAAACTTCAGCAGAATTCTGTGAACAATGGAAGTGTTCCTCAGCATTTTTAAACTTCAGCGGAATTCCGAGAACAATGGAAGAGTTCTGAAGCATTTTTAAACTTCAGCAGAATTCCGAGAACAATGGAAGAGTTCTGAAGCATTTTTAAACTTCAGCAGAATTACGAGAACAATGAAAGAGTTCTGAAGCATTTTTAAACTTCAGCAGAATTCCGAGAACAATGGAAGAGTTCCTAAGCATTTTTAAACATCAGCGTAATTCCGAGAACAATGGAAGAGTTTCAAAGCATTTTTGAACGTCAGCAGAATTCCAAGAACAATGGAAGTGTTCCGAAGCATTTTTAAATTTCAGCAGAATTCCGAGAACAATGGAAGAGTTCTGAAGCATTTTTAAACTTCAGCAGAATTCCGAGGACAATGGAAGAGTTCTGAAGCATTTTTAAACGTCAGCGGAATTCCGAGAACAATGGAAGATTTCCTAAGCATTTTTCAACGTCAACAGAATTCCGAGAACAATGGAAGAGTTCCGAAGCATTTTTAAACTTCAGCAGAATTCCGAGAACAATGGAAGTGTTCCGAAGCATTTTTAAACATCAGCAGAATTCCAAGAACAATGGAAGAGTTCTGAAGCACTTTTAAACGTAAGCAGAATTCCGAGAACAATGGAAGAGTTCCGAAGCATTTTTAAACTCCAGCAGAATTCCGAGAACAATGAAAGTGTTCCGAAGCATTTTTAAACTTCAGCAGGATTCCGAGAACAATGGAAGAGTTCCGAAGCTAATTTAAACTTCAGAAGAATTCTGTGAATAATGGAAGAGTTCCAAAGCATTTTTAAACTTCAGCGGAATTCGGAGAACAATGGAAGAGTTCTGAAGCATTTTTAAACTTCAGCAGAATTCCGAGAACAATGGAAGAGTTCCGAAGCATTTTTAAACTACAGCAGAATTCCGAGAACAATGGAAGTGTTTCGAAGCATTTTTAAAATCAGCAGAATTCCGAGAACAATGGAAGAGTTCCAAAGCGTTTTTAAACTTCAGCAGAATTCCAAGAACAATGTAAGAGTTCCGAAGCAAATTTAAACTTCAGCAGAATTCCGAGAACAATGGAAGAGTTCCAAAACATTTTTAAGCATCAGCAGAATTCCGAGAACAATGAAAGAGTTCCTAAGCATTTTTAAACATCAGTGAAATTTCGAGAACAATGAAAGAGGTCAGAAGCATCATTAAACGTCAGCAGAATTCCGAGACCAATGGAAGAGTTCCGAAGCATTTTTAAATTTCAGCAGAATTCCGAGAACAATGGAAGAGTTCTGAAGCATTTTTAAACTTCAGCAGAATTCCGAGGACAATGGAAGAGTTCTGAAGCATTTTTAAACGTCAGCGGAATTCCGAGAACAATGGAAGATTTCCTAAGCATTTTTCAACGTCAGCAGAATTCCGACAACAATGGAAGAGTTCCGAAGCATTTTTAACTTCAGCAGAATTCCGAGAACAATGGAAGTGTTCCGAAGCATTTTTAAACATCAGCAGAATTCCAAGAACAATGGAAGAGTTCCTAAGCATTTTTAAACATCAGCGTAATTCCGAGAACAATGGAAGAGTTTCGAAGCATTTTTAAACATCAGCAGAATTCCGAGAACAATGGAAGAGTTCCGAAGCATTTTTAAACTTCAGCAGCATTCCGAGAACAATGGAAGAGTTCTGAAGCATTTTTAAACTTCAGCAGAATTCCGAGAACAATGGAAGAGTTCTGATGCATTTTTAAAGCTCAGCGGAACTCCGAGAACAATGGAATAGTTCCAAAGCATTTTTAAACGTCAGCGGAATTCCATAAACAATGGAAGAGTTCCGAAGCATTTTTAAACGTCAGCGGAATTCCGTGAACAATGGAAGAGTTCTGAAGCATTTTTAAACTTCAGCTGAATTCCAGGAACAATGGAAGAGTTCCGAATCATTTCTAAACGTCAGCAGAATTCCAAGAACAATGGAAGAATTCTGAAGCATTTTTAAACTTCAGCAAAATGCCGAGAACAATGGAAGCGTTTTGAAGCATTTTTAAACTTCAGCAGAATTACGAGGACAATGGAAGAGTTCTGAAGCATTTTTAAACGTCAGCGGAATTCCGAGAACAATGGAAGATTTCCTAAGCATTTTTCAACGTCAGCAGAATTCCGAGAACAATGGAAGAGTTCCGAAGCATTTTTAAACTTCAGCAGAATTAAGAGAACAATGTAAGAGTTTTGAAGCATTTTTAAACTTCAGCAGAATTACGAGAACAATGGAAGAGTTCTGAAGAATTTTTAAACGTCAGCGGAAAGCCATAAACAATGGAAGTGTTCCGAAGCATTTTTAAACATCTGCGGAATTCCGTGACCAATGGAAGAGTTCCGAAGCATTTTTAAACATCTGCAGAATTCCGTGAACAATGGAAGAGTTCTGAAGCATTTTTAAACCTCAGCGGAACTCCGTGAACAATGGAAGAGTTCCGAAGCATTTTTAAACTTCAGCAGAATTCCGAGAACAATGGAAGTGTTCCGAAGCATTTTTAAACGTTAGCAAAATTCCGAGAACAATGGAAGAGTTCTGAAGCACTTTGAAATGTAAGCAGAATTCCAAGAACAATGGAAGAGTTCCGAAGCATTTTTAAACTTCAGCAGAATTCCGAGAACAATGGAAGAGTTCCGAAGCATTTTTAAACTTCAGCAGAATTCCGAGAACAATGGAAGCGTTTTGAAGCTAATTTAAACTTCAGCAGAATTCTGTGAGCAATGGAAGACTTTCGAAGCATTTTTAAACTTCAGCGGAATTCCGAGAACAATGGAAGAGTTCTGAAGATTTTTTAAACTTCAGGAGAATTCCGAGAACAATGGAAGAGTTCCGAAGCATTTTTAACTACAGCAGAGTTCCGAGAACAATGGAAGAGTTTCGAAGCATTTTTAAACGTCAGCAGAATTCCGAGAACAATGGAAGAGTTCCGAAGCATTTTTAAACTTCAGCAGAATTCCGAGAACAATGGAAGAGTTCCTAAGCATTTTTAAACATCAGCGTAATTACGAGGACAATGGAAGAGTTCTGAAGCATTTTTAAACGTCAGCGGAATTCCGAGAACAATGGAAGATTTCCTAAGCATTTTTCAACGTCAGCAGAATTCCGAGAACAATGGAAGAGTTCCGAAGCATTTTTAAACTTCAGCAGAATTCCGAGAACAATGGAAGTGTTCCGAAGCATTTTTAAACATCAGCAGAATTCCAAGAACAATGGAAGAGTTCTGAAGCACTTTTAAACGTAAGCAGAATTCCGAGAACAATGGAAGAGTTCCGAAGCATTTTTAAACTCCAGCAGAATTCCGAGAACAATGAAAGTGTTCCGAAGCATTTTTAAACTTCAGCAGGATTCCGAGAACAATGAAAGTGTTCCGAAGCATTTTTAAACTCCAGCAGAATTCCGAGAACAATGGAAGAGTTCCGAAGCATTTTTAAACCTCAGCGGAACTCCGTGAACAATGGAAGTGTTCCGAAGCATTTTTAAACTTCAGTAGAATTCCGAGAACAATGGAAGAGTTCTGAAGCATTTTTAAACTTCAGCGGAATTCCGAGAACAATGGAAGAGTTCTGAAGCATTTTTAAACTTCAGCAGAATTGCGAGAACAATGGAAGAGTTCTGAAGCATTTTTAAACTTCAGCAGAATTACGAGGACAATGGAAGAGTTCTGAAGCATTTTTAAACGTCAGCGGAATTCCGAGAACAATGGAAGATTTCCTAAGCATTTTTCAACGTCAGCAGAATTCCGAGAACAATGGAAGAGTTCCGAAGCATTTTTAAACTTCAGCAGAATTAAGAGAACAATGTAAGAGTTTTGAAGCATTTTTAAACTTCAGCAGAATTACGAGAACAATGGAAGAGTTCTGAAGCATTTTTAAACATCTGCGGAATTCCGTGAACAATGGAAGAGTTCCGAAGCATTTTTAAACCTCAGCGGAACTCCGTGAACAATGGAAGAGTTCCGAAGCATTTTTAAACTTCAGCAGAATTCCGAGAACAATGGAAGTGTTCCGAAGCATTTTTAAACGTTAGCAGAATTCCGAGAACAATGGAACAGTTCCGAAGCATTTTTAAACTTCAGCAGAATTCCGAGAACAATGGAAGAGTTCCGAAGCATTTTTAAACTTCAGTAGAATTCCGAGAACAATGGAAGAGTTCTGAAGCTAATTTAAACTTCAGCAGAATTCTGTGAACAATGGAAGTGTTCCTCAGCATTTTTAAACTTCAGCGGAATTCCGAGAACAATGGAAGAGTTCTGAAGCATTTTTAAACTTCAGCAGAATTCCGAGAACAATGGAAGAGTTCTGAAGCATTTTTAAACTTCAGCAGAATTACGAGAACAATGAAAGAGTTCTGAAGCATTTTTAAACTTCAGCAGAATTCCGAGAACAATGGAAGAGTTCCTAAGCATTTTTAAACATCAGCGTAATTCCGAGAACAATGGAAGAGTTTCAAAGCATTTTTGAACGTCAGCAGAATTCCAAGAACAATGGAAGTGTTCCGAAGCATTTTTAAATTTCAGCAGAATTCCGAGAACAATGGAAGAGTTCTGAAGCATTTTTAAACTTCAGCAGAATTCCGAGGACAATGGAAGAGTTCTGAAGCATTTTTAAACGTCAGCGGAATTCCGAGAACAATGGAAGATTTCCTAAGCATTTTTCAACGTCAGCAGAATTCCGAGAACAATGGAAGAGTTCCGAAGCATTTTTAAACTTCAGCAGAATTCCGAGAACAATGGAAGTGTTCCGAAGCATTTTTAAACATCAGCAGAATTCCAAGAACAATGGAAGAGTTCTGAAGCACTTTTAAACGTAAGCAGAATTCCGAGAACAATGGAAGAGTTCCGAAGCATTTTTAAACTCCAGCAGAATTCCGAGAACAATGAAAGTGTTCCGAAGCATTTTTAAACTTCAGCAGGATTCCGAGAACAATGGAAGAGTTCCGAAGCTAATTTAAACTTCAGAAGAATTCTGTGAATAATGGAAGAGTTCCAAAGCATTTTTAAACTTCAGCGGAATTCGGAGAACAATGGAAGAGTTCTGAAGCATTTTTAAACTTCAGCAGAATTCCGAGAACAATGGAAGAGTTCCGAAGCATTTTTAAACTACAGCAGAATTCCGAGAACAATGGAAGTGTTTCGAAGCATTTTTAAAATCAGCAGAATTCCGAGAACAATGGAAGAGTTCCAAAGCGTTTTTAAACTTCAGCAGAATTCCAAGAACAATGTAAGAGTTCCGAAGCAAATTTAAACTTCAGCAGAATTCCGAGAACAATGGAAGAGTTCCAAAACATTTTTAAGCATCAGCAGAATTCCGAGAACAATGAAAGAGTTCCTAAGCATTTTTAAACATCAGTGAAATTTCGAGAACAATGAAAGAGGTCAGAAGCATCATTAAACGTCAGCAGAATTCCGAGACCAATGGAAGAGTTCCGAAGCATTTTTAAATTTCAGCAGAATTCCGAGAACAATGGAAGAGTTCTGAAGCATTTTTAAACTTCAGCAGAATTCCGAGGACAATGGAAGAGTTCTGAAGCATTTTTAAACGTCAGCGGAATTCCGAGAACAATGGAAGATTTCCTAAGCATTTTTCAACGTCAGCAGAATTCCGACAACAATGGAAGAGTTCCGAAGCATTTTTAAACTTCAGCAGAATTCCGAGAACAATGGAAGTGTTCCGAAGCATTTTTAAACATCAGCAGAATTCCAAGAACAATGGAAGAGTTCCTAAGCATTTTTAAACATCAGCGTAATTCCGAGAACAATGGAAGAGTTTCGAAGCATTTTTAAACATCAGCAGAATTCCGAGAACAATGGAAGAGTTCCGAAGCATTTTTAAACTTCAGCAGCATTCCGAGAACAATGGAAGAGTTCTGAAGCATTTTTAAACTTCAGCAGAATTCCGAGAACAATGGAAGAGTTCTGATGCATTTTTAAAGCTCAGCGGAACTCCGAGAACAATGGAATAGTTCCAAAGCATTTTTAAACGTCAGCGGAATTCCGAGAACAATGGAAGATTTCCTAAGCATTTTTCAACGTCAGCAGAATTCCGAGAACAATGGAAGAGTTCCGAAGCATTTTTAAACTTCAGCAGAATTAAGAGAACAATGTAAGAGTTTTGAAGCATTTTTAAACTTCAGCAGAATTACGAGAACAATGGAAGAGTTCTGAAGCATTTTTAAACGTCAGCGGAAAGCCATAAACAATGGAAGTGTTCCGAAGCATTTTTAAACATCTGCGGAATTCCGTGAACAATGGAAGAGTTCCGAAGCATTTTTAAACATCTGCATAATTCCGTGAACAATGGAAGAGTTCTGAAGCATTTTTAAACCTCAGCGGAACTCCGTGAACAATGGAAGAGTTCCGAAGCATTTTTAAACTTCAGCAGAATTCCGAGAACAATGGAAGTGTTCCGAAGCATTTTTAAACGTTAGCAAAATTCCGAGAACAATGGAAGAGTTCTGAAGCACTTTGAAATGTAAGCAGAATTCCAAGAACAATGGAAGAGTTCCGAAGCATTTTTAAACTTCAGCAGAATTCCGAGAACAATGGAAGCGTTTTGAAGCTAATTTAAACTTCAGCAGAATTCTGTGAGCAATGGAAGAGTTTCGAAGCATTTTTAAACTTCAGCGGAATTCCGAGAACAATGGAAGAGTTCTGAAGATTTTTTAAACTTCAGGAGAATTCCGAGAACAATGGAAGAGTTCCGAAGCATTTTTAACTACAGCAGAGTTCCGAGAACAATGGAAGAGTTTCGAAGCATTTTTAAACGTCAGCAGAATTCCGAGAACAATGGAAGAGTTCCGAAGCATTTTTAAACTTCAGCAGAATTCCGAGAACAATGGAAGAGTTCCTAAGCATTTTTAAACATCAGCGTAATTCCGAGGACAATGGAAGAGTTCTGAAGCATTTTTAAACGTCAGCGGAATTCCGAGAACAATGGAAGATTTCCTAAGCAATTTTCAACGTCAGCAGAATTCCGAGAACAATGGAAGAGTTCCGAAGCATTTTTAAACTTCAGCAGAATTCCGAGAACAATGGAAGTGTTCCGAAGCATTTTTAAACATCAGCAGAATTCCAAGAACAATGGAAGAGTTCTGAAGCACTTTTAAACGTAAGCAGAATTCCGAGAACAATGGAAGAGTTCCGAAGCATTTTTAAACTCCAGCAGAATTCCGAGAACAATGAAAGTGTTCCGAAGCATTTTTAAACTTCAGCAGGATTCCGAGAACAATGAAAGTGTTCCGAAGCATTTTTAAACTCCAGCAGAATTCCGAGAACAATGGAAGAGTTCCGAAGCATTTTTAAACCTCAGCGGAACTCCGTGAACAATGGAAGTGTTCCGAAGCATTTTTAAACTTCAGTAGAATTCCGAGAACAATGGAAGAGTTCTGAAGCATTTTTAAACTTCAGCGGAATTCCGAGAACAATGGAAGAGTTTTGAAGCATTTTTAAACTTCAGCAGAATTACGAGAACAATGGAAGAGTTCTGAAGCATTTTTAAACATCTGCGGAATTCCGTGAACAATGGAAGAGTTCCGAAGCATTTTTAAACCTCAGCGGAACTCCGTGAACAATGGAAGAGTTCCGAAGCATTTTTAAACTTCAGCAGAATTCCGAGAACAATGGAAGAGTTCCGAAGCATTTTTAAACTTCAGTAGAATTCCGAGAACAATGGAAGAGTTCTGAAGCTAATTTAAACTTCAGCAGAATTCTGTGAACAATGGAAGTGTTCCTCAGCATTTTTAAACTTCAGCGGAATTCCGAGAACAATGGAAGAGTTCTGAAGCATTTTTAAACTTCAGCAGAATTCCGAGAACAATGGAAGAGTTGTGAAGCATTTTTAAACTTCAGCAGAATTACGAGAACAATGAAAGAGTTCTGAAGCATTTTTAAACTTCAGCAGAATTCCGAGAACAATGGAAGAGTTCCTAAGCATTTTTAAACATCAGCGTAATTCCGAGAACAATGGAAGAGTTTCAAAGCATTTTTGAACGTCAGCAGAATTCCAAGAACAATGGAAGTGTTCCGAAGCATTTTTAAATTTCAGCAGAATTCCGAGAACAATGGAAGAGTTCTGAAGCATTTTTAAACTTCAGCAGAATTCCGAGGACAATGGAAGAGTTCTGAAGCATTTTTAAACGTCAGCGGAATTCCGAGAACAATGGAAGATTTCCTAAGCATTTTTCAACGTCAGCAGAATTCCGAGAACAATGGAAGAGTTCCGAAGCATTTTTAAACTTCAGCAGAATTCCGAGAACAATGGAAGTGTTCCGAAGCATTTTTAAACATCAGCAGAATTCCAAGAACAATGGAAGAGTTCTGAAGCACTTTTAAACGTAAGCAGAATTCCGAGAACAATGGAAGAGTTCCGAAGCATTTTTAAACTCCAGCAGAATTCCGAGAACAATGAAAGTGTTCCGAAGCATTTTTAAACTTCAGCAGGATTCCGAGAACAATGGAAGAGTTCCGAAGCTAATTTAAACTTCAGAAGAATTCTGTGAATAATGGAAGAGTTCCAAAGCATTTTTAAACTTCAGCGGAATTCGGAGAACAATGGAAGAGTTCTGAAGCATTTTTAAACTTCAGCAGAATTCCGAGAACAATGGAAGAGTTCCGAAGCATTTTTAAACTACAGCAGAATTCCGAGAACAATGGAAGTGTTTCGAAGCATTTTTAAAATCAGCAGAATTCCGAGAACAATGGAAGAGTTCCAAAGCGTTTTTAAACTTCAGCAGAATTCCAAGAACAATGTAAGAGTTCCGAAGCAAATTTAAACTTCAGCAGAATTCCGAGAACAATGTAAGAGTTCCAAAACATTTTTAAGCATCAGCAGAATTCCGAGAACAATGAAAGAGTTCCTAAGCATTTTTAAACATCAGTGAAATTTCGAGAACAATGAAAGAGGTCAGAAGCATCATTAAACGTCAGCAGAATTCCGAGACCAATGGAAGAGTTCCGAAGCATTTTTAAACGTCAGCGAAATTCCAAGAACAATGGAAGAGTTCCGAAGCATTTTTAAACGTCAGCGGAATTCCAAGAACAATGGAAGAGTTCCGAAGCATTTTTAAACTTCAGCAGAATTCCGAGAACAATGGAAGAGTTCTGAAGCATTTTTAAACTTCAGCAGAATTCCGAGAACAAGGTAAGTGTTCCGAAGCATTTTTAAACATCAGCAGAATTCCAAGAACAATGGAAGAGTTCTGAAGCACTTTTAAACGTAAGCAGAATTCCGAGAACAATGGAAGAGTTCCGAAGCATTTTTAAACTCCAGCAGAATTACGAGAACAATGGAAGTGTTCCGAAGCATTTTTAAACTTCAGCAGGATTCCGAGAACAATGGAAGAGTTCCGAAGCATTTTTAAACTCCAGCAGAATTACGAGAACAATGGAAGTGTTCCGAAGCATTTTTAAACTTCTGCAGAATTCCGAGAACAATGGAAGAGTTCCGAAGCATTTTTAAACTTCAGCAGAATTACGAGAACAATGGAAGAGTTCTGAAGCATTTTTAAACTTCTGCAGAATTCCGAGAACAATGGAAGAGTTCTGAAGCATTTTTAAACGTAAGCAGAATTCCGAGAACAATGGAAGAGTTCCGAAGCATTTTTAAACTCCAGCAAAATTACGAGAACAATGGAAGTGTTCCGAAGCATTTTTAAACTTCAGCAGGATTCCGAGAACAATGGAAGTGTTCCGAATCATTTTTAAACATGAGCGGAATTCCGTGAACAATGGAAGAGTTCCGAAGCATTTTTAAACCTCAGCGGAACTCCGTGAACAATGGAAGTGTTCCGAAGCATTTTTAAACTTCAGTAGAATTCCGAGAACAATGGAAGAGTTCTGAAGCATTTTTAAACTTCAGCGGAATTCCGAGAACAATGGAAGAGTTCTGAAGCATTTTTAAACTTCAGCAGAATTGCGAGAACAATGGAAGAGTTCTGAAGCATTTTTAAACTTCAGCAGAATTACGAGGACAATGGAAGAGTTCTGAAGCATTTTTAAACGTCAGCGGAATTCCGAGAACAATGAAAGATTTCCTAAGCATTTTTCAACGTCAGCAGAATTCCGAGAACAATGGAAGAGTTCCGAAGCATTTTTAAACTTCAGCAGAATTAAGAGAACAATGTAAGAGTTTTGAAGCATTTTTAAACTTCAGCAGAATTACGAGAACAATGGAAGAGTTCTGAAGCATTTTTAAACATCTGCGGAATTCCGTGAACAATGGAAGAGTTCCGAAGCATTTTTAAACCTCAGCGGAACTCCGTGAACAATGGAAGAGTTCCGAAGCATTTTTAAACTTCAGCAGAATTCCGAGAACAATGGAAGTGTTCCGAAGCATTTTTAAACGTTAGCAGAATTCCGAGAACAATGGAACAGTTCCGAAGCATTTTTAAACTTCAGCAGAATTCCGAGAACAATGGAAGAGTTCCGAAGCATTTTTAAACTTCAGTAGAATTCCGAGAACAATGGAAGAGTTCTGAAGCTAATTTAAACTTCAGCAGAATTCTGTGAACAATGGAAGTGTTCCTCAGCATTTTTAAACTTCAGCGGAATTCCGAGAACAATGGAAGAGTTCTGAAGCATTTTTAAACTTCAGCAGAATTCCGAGAACAATGGAAGAGTTCTGAAGCATTTTTAAACTTCAGCAGAATTACGAGAACAATGAAAGAGTTCTGAAGCATTTTTAAACTTTAGCAGAATTCCGAGGACAATGGAAGAGTTCTGAAGCATTTTTAAACGTCAGCGGAATTCCGAGAACAATGGAAGATTTCCTAAGCATTTTTCAACGTCAGCAGAATTCCGAGAACAATGGAAGAGTTCCGAAGCATTTTTAAACTTCAGCAGAATTAAGAGAACAATGTAAGAGTTTTGAAGCATTTTTAAACTTCAGCAGAATTACGAGAACAATGGAAGAGTTCTGAAGCATTTTTAAACGTCAGCGGAAAGCCATAAACAATGGAAGTGTTCCGAAGCATTTTTAACCATCTGCGGAATTCCGTGAACAATGGAAGAGTTCCGAAGCATTTTTAAACATCTGCGGAATTCCGTGAACAATGGAAGAGTTCCGAAGCATTTTTAAACCTCAGCGGAACTCCGTGAACAATGGAAGAGTTCCGAAGCATTTTTAAACTTCAGCAGAATTCCGAGAACAATGGAAGTGTTCCGAAGCATTTTTAAACGTTAGCAAAATTCCGAGAACAATGGAAGAGTTCTGAAGCACTTTGAAATGTAAGCAGAATACCAAGAACAATGGAAGAGTTCCGAAGCATTTTTAAACTTCAGCAGAATTCCGAGAACAATGGAAGAGTTCCGAAGCATTTTTAAACTTCAGCAGAATTCCGAGAACAATGGAAGCGTTTTAAAGCTAATTTAAACTTCAGCAGAATTCTGTGAACAATGGAAGAGTTCCGAAGCATTTTTAAACTTCAGCGGAATTCCGAGAACAATGGAAGAGTTCTGAAGCTTTTTTAAACTTCAGGAGAATTGCGAGAACAATGGAAGAGTTCCGAAGCATTTTTAACTACAGCAGAGTTCCGAGAACAATGGAAGAGTTTCGAAGCATTTTTAATTGTCAGCAGAATTCCAAGAACAATGGAAGAGTTCCGAAGCATTTTTAAATTTCAGCAGAATTCCGAGAACAATGGAAGAGTTCTGAAGCATTTTTAAACTTCAGCAGAATTCCGAGGACAATGGAAGAGTTCTGAAGCATTTTTAAACGTCAGCGGAATTCCGAGAACAATGGAAGATTTCCTAAGCATTTTTCAACGTCAGCAGAATTCCGAGAACAATGGAAGAGTTCCGAAGCATTTTTAAACATCAGCAGAATTCCAAGAACAATGGAAGAGTTCTGAAGCACTTTTAAACGTAAGTAGAATACCGAGAACAATGGAAGAGTTCCGAAGCATTTTTAAACTCCAGCAGAATTCCGAGAACAATGGAAGAGTTCCGAAGCAAATTTAAATTACAGCAGAATTCTGTGAATAATGGAAGAGTTCCGAAGCATTTTTAAACTTCAGCGGAATTCGGAGAACAATGGAAGAGTTCTGAAGCATTTTTAAACTTCAGCAGAATTCCGAGAACAATGGAAGAGTTCCGAAGCATTTTTAAACTACAGCAGAATTCCGAGAACAATGGAAGTGTTTCGAAGCATTTTTAAAATCTGCAGAATTCCGAGAACAATGGAAGAGTTCCGAAGGATTTTTAAAGTTCAGCAGAATTCCGAGAACAATGGAAGAGTTCCAAAGCGTTTTTAAACTTCAGCAGAATTCCAAGAACAATGTAAGAGTTCCGAAGCAAATTTAAACTTCAGCAGAATTCCGAGAACAATGGAAGAGTTCCGAAGCATTTTTAAACTTCAGCAGAATTCCGAGAACAATGGAAGAGTTTTGAAGCTAATTTAAACTTCAGCAGAATTCTGTGAACAATGGAAGAGTTCCGAAGCATTTTTAAACTTCAGCGGAATTCCGAGAACAATGGAAGAGTTCTGAAGCTTTTTTAAACTTCAGCAGAATTCCGAGAACAATGGAAGAGTTCCGAAGCATTTTTAACTACAGCAGAGTTCCGAGAACAATGGAAGAGTTTCGAAGCATTTTTAAACGTCAGCAGAATTCCGAGAACAATGGAAGAGTTCCGAAGCAAATTTAAACTTCATCAGAATTCCGAGAACAATGGAAGTGTTCCGAAGCATTTTTAAACATCAGCAGAATTCCAAGCACAATGGAAGAGTTCTGAAGCACTTTTAAACGTAAGCAGAATTCCGAGAACAATGGAAGAGTTCCGAAGCATTTTTAAACTCCAGCAGAATTCCGAGAACAATGGAAGAGTTCTGAAGCATTTTTAAACTTCAGCAGAATTCCGAGAACAATGGAAGAGTTCTGAAGCATTTTTAAAGGTCAGCGGAACTCCGAGAACAATGGAATAGTTCCAAAGCATTTTTAAACGTCAGCGGAATTCCATAATCAATGGAAGAGTTCCGAAGCATTTTTAAACGTCAGCGGAATTCCGTGAACAATGGAAGAGTTCTGAAGCATTTTTAAACTTCAGCTGAATTCCAGGAACAATGGAAGAGTTCCGAATCATTTCTAGACGTCAGCAGAATTCCAAGAACAATGGAAGAGTTCTGAAGCATTTTTAAACTTGAGCAGAATGCCGAGAACAATGGAAGAGTTTTGAAGCATTTTTAAACTTCAGCAGAATTCGGAGGACAATGGAAGAGTTCTGAAGCATTTTTAAACGTCAGCGGAATTCCGAGAACAATGGAAGATTTCCTAAGCATTTTTCAACGTCAGCAGAATTCCGAGAACAATGGAAGAGATCCGAAGCATTTTTAAACTTCAGCAGAATTACGAGAACAATGGAAGAGTTATGAAGCATTTTTAAACGTTAGCGGAAATCCATAAACAATGGAAGTGTTCCGAAGCATTTTTAAACATCTGCGGAATTCCGTGAACAATGGAAGAGTTCCGAAGCATTTTTAAACATCTGCGGAATTCCGTGAACAATGGAAGAGTTCCGAAGCATTTTTAAACCTCAGCGGAACTCCGTGAACAATGTAAGAGTTCCGAAGCATTTTTAAACTTCAGCAGAATTCCGAGAACAATGGAAGTGTTCCAAAGCATTTTTAAACGTTAGCAGAATTCCGAGAACAATGGAAGAGTTCTGAAGCATTTTTAAACGTCAGCGAAATTCCAAGAACAATGGAAGAGTTCCGAAGCATTTTTAAACTCCAGCAGAATTACGAGAACAATGGAAGTGTTCCGAAGCATTTTTAAACTTCTGCAGAATTCCGAGAACAATGGAAGAGTTCCGAAGCATTTTTAAACTTCAGCAGAATTACGAGAACAATGGAAGAGTTCTGAAGCATTTTTAAACTTCTGCAGAATTCCGAGAACAATGGAAGAGTTCTGAAGCATTTTTAAACGTAAGCAGAATTCCGAGAACAATGGAAGAGCTCCGAAGCATTTTTAAACTCCAGCAAAATTACGAGAACAATGGAAGTGTTCCGAAGCATTTTTAAACTTCAGCAGGATTCCGAGAACAATGGAAGTGTTCCGAATCATTTTTAAACATGAGCGGAATTCCGTGAACAATGGAAGAGTTCCGAAGCATTTTTAAACCTCAGCGGAACTCCGTGAACAATGGAAGTGTTCCGAAGCATTTTTAAACTTCAGTAGAATTCCGAGAACAATGGAAGAGTTCTGAAGCATTTTTAAACTTCAGCGGAATTCCGAGAACAATGGAAGAGTTCTGAAGCATTTTTAAACTTCAGCACAATTGCGAGAACAATGGAAGAGTTCTGAAGCATTTTTAAACTTCAGCAGAATTACGAGGACAATGGAAGAGTTCTGAAGCATTTTTAAACGTCAGCGGAATTCCGAGAACAATGGAAGATTTCCTAAGCATTTTTCAACGTCAGCAGAATTCTGAGAACAATGGAAGAGTTCCGAAGCATTTTTAAACTTCAGCAGAATTAAGAGAACAATGTAAGAGTTTTGAAGCATTTTTAAACTTCAGCAGAATTACGAGAACAATGGAAGAGTTCTGAAGCATTTTTAAACATCTGCGGAATTCCGTGAACAATGGAAGAGTTCCGAAGCATTTTTAAACCTCAGCGGAACTCCGTGAACAATGGAAGAGTTCCGAAGCATTTTTAAACTTCAGCAGAATTCCGAGAACAATGGAAGTGTTCCGAAGCATTTTTAAACGTTAGCAGAATTCCGAGAACAATGGAACAGTTCCGAAGCATTTTTAAACTTCAGCAGAATTCCGAGAACAATGGAAGAGTTCCGAAGCATTTTTAAACTTCAGTAGAATTCCGAGAACAATGGAAGAGTTCTGAAGCTAATTTAAACTTCAGCAGAATTCTGTGAACAATGGAAGTGTTCCTCAGCATTTTTAAACTTCAGCGGAATTCCGAGAACAATGGAAGAGTTCTGAAGCATTTTTAAACTTCAGCAGAATTCCGAGAACAATGGAAGAGTTCTGAAGCATTTTTAAACTTCAGCAGAATTACGAGAACAATGAAAGAGTTCTGAAGCATTTTTAAACTTTAGCAGAATTCCGAGGACAATGGAAGAGTTCTGAAGCATTTTTAAACGTCAGCGGAATTCCGAGAACAATGGAAGATTTCCTAAGCATTTTTCAACGTCAGCAGAATTCCGAGAACAATGGAAGAGTTCCGAAGCATTTTTAAACTTCAGCAGAATTAAGAGAACAATGTAAGAGTTTTGAAGCATTTTTAAACTTCAGCAGAATTACGAGAACAATGGAAGAGTTCTGAAGCATTTTTAAACGTCAGCGGAAAGCCATAAACAATGGAAGTGTTCCGAAGCATTTTTAACCATCTGCGGAATTCCGTGAACAATGGAAGAGTTCCGAAGCATTTTTAAACATCTGCGGAATTCCGTGAACAATGGAAGAGTTCCGAAGCATTTTTAAACCTCAGCGGAACTCCGTGAACAATGGAAGAGTTCCGAAGCATTTTTAAACTTCAGCAGAATTCCGAGAACAATGGAAGTGTTCCGAAGCATTTTTAAACGTTAGCAAATTTCCGAGAACAATGGAAGAGTTCTGAAGCACTTTGAAATGTAAGCAGAATACCAAGAACAATGGAAGAGTTCCGAAGCATTTTTAAACTTCAGCAGAATTCCGAGAACAATGGAAGAGTTCCGAAGCATTTTTAAACTTCAGCACAATTCCGAGAACAATGGAAGCGTTTTAAAGCTAATTTAAACTTCAGCAGAATTCTGTGAACAATGGAAGAGTTCCGAAGCATTTTTAAACTTCAGCGGAATTCCGAGAACAATGGAAGAGTTCTGAAGCTTTTTTAAACTTCAGGAGAATTGCGAGAACAATGGAAGAGTTCCGAAGCATTTTTAACTACAGCAGAGTTCCGAGAACAATGGAAGAGTTTCGAAGCATTTTTAATTGTCAGCAGAATTCCAAGAACAATGGAAGAGTTCCGAAGCATTTTTAAATTTCAGCAGAATTCCGAGAACAATGGAAGAGTTCTGAAGCATTTTTAAACTTCAGCAGAATTCCGAGGACAATGGAAGAGTTCTGAAGCATTTTTAAACGTCAACGGAATTCCGAGAACAATGGAAGATTTCCTAAGCATTTTTCAACGTCAGCAGAATTCCGAGAACAATGGAAGAGTTCCGAAGCATTTTTAAACATCAGCAGAATTCCAAGAACAATGGAAGAGTTCTGAAGCACTTTTAAACGTAAGTAGAATACCGAGAACAATGGAAGAGTTCCGAAGCATTTTTAAACTCCAGCAGAATTCCGAGAACAATGGAAGAGTTCCGAAGCAAATTTAAATTACAGCAGAATTCTGTGAATAATGGAAGAGTTCCGAAGCATTTTTAAACTTCAGCGGAATTCGGAGAACAATGGAAGAGTTCTGAAGCATTTTTAAACTTCAGCAGAATTCCGAGAACAATGGAAGAGTTCCGAAGCATTTTTAAACTACAGCAGAATTCCGAGAACAATGGAAGTGTTTCGAAGCATTTTTAAAATCAGCAGAATTCCGAGAACAATGGAAGAGTTCCGAAGCATTTTTAAACTTCAGCAGAATTCCGAGGACAATGGAAGAGTTTTGAAGCTAATTTAAACTTCAGCAGAATTCTGTGAACAATGGAAGAGTTCCGAAGCATTTTTAAACTTCAGCGGAATTCCGAGAACAATGCAAGAGTTCTGAAGCTTTTTTAAACTTCAGCAGAATTCCGAGAACAATGGAAGAGTTCCGAAGCATTTTTAACTACAGCAGAGTTCCGAGAACAATGGAAGAGTTTCGAAGCATTTTTAAACGTCAGCAGAATTCCGAGAACAATGGAAGAGTTCCGAAGCATTTTTAAACTTCAGCAGAATTCCGAGAACAATGGAAGAGTTCCTAAGCATTTTTAAACATCAGCGTAATTCCGAGAACAATGGAAGAGTTTCAAAGCATTTTTAAACGTCAGCAGAATTCCGAGAACAATGGAAGAGTTCCGAAGCATTTTTAAACTTCAGCAGAATTCCGAGAACAATGGAAGAGTTCCGAAGCATTTTTAAATTTCAGCAGAATTCCGAGAACAATGGAAGAGTTCTGAAGCATTTTTAAACTTCAGCAGAATTCCGAGGACAATGGAAGAGTTCTGAAGCATTTTTAAACGTCAGCGGAATTCCGAGAACAATGGAAGATTTCCTAAGCATTTTTCAACGTCAGCAGAATTCCGAGAACAATGGAAGAGTTCCGAAGCATTTTTAAACTTCAGCAGAATTCTGAGAACAATGGAAGTGTTCCGAAGCATTTTTAAACATCAGCAGAATTCCAAGAACAATGGAAGAGTTCTGAAGCACTTTTAAACTTCAGCAGAATTCCGAGAACAATGGAAGAGTTCCGAAGCATTTTTAAACTCCAGCAGAATTCCGAGAACAATGGAAGAGTTCCGAAGCTAATTTAAACTTCAGCAGAATTCTGTGAATAATGGAAGTGTTCCGAAGCATTTTTAAACTTCAGCGGAATTCGGAGAACAATGGAAGAGTTCTGAAGCATTTTTAAACTTCAGCAGATTTCCGAGAACAATGGAAGAGTTCCGAAGCATTTTTAAACTAAAGCAGAATTCCGAGAACAATGGAAGTGTTTCGAAGCATTTTTAAAATCAGCAGAATTCCGAGAACAATGGAAGAGTTCCGAAGGATTTTTAAAGTTCAGCAGAAGTCCGAGAACAATGGAAGCGTTCCAAAGCGTTTTTAAACATCAGCAGAATTCCGAGAACAATGGAAGAGTTCTGAAGCATTTTTAAACTTCAGCGGAATTTCAGGAACAATGGAAGTGTTCCATATCATTTGTAAAAGTCAGCAGAATTCCGAGAACAATGGAAGAATTCCGAAGCATTTTTAAAAGTCAGCAGAATTCCGAGAACAATGGAAGAGTTCCGAAGCATTTTTAAACCTCAGCGGAATTCGGTGAACAATGGAAGATTTCCGAAGAATTTTAAACTTCAGCAGAATTCCGAGAACAATGGAACCGTTCCGAAGCATTTTTAAACTTCAGCAGAATTTCAAGAACAATGGAAGAGTCCTGAAGCATTTTTAAACTTCAGCAGAATTCCGAGAACAATGGAAGAGTTCCGAAGCATTTTTAAACTTCAGCAGAATTCCGAGAACAATGGAAGCGTTTTAAAGCTAATTTAAACTTCAGCAGAATTCTGTGAACAATGGAAGAGTTCCGAAGCATTTTTAAACTTCAGCGGAATTCCGAGAACAATGGAAGAGTTCTGAAGCTTTTTTAAACTTCAGGAGAATTGCGAGAACAATGGAAGAGTTCCGAAGCATTTTTAACTACAGCAGAGTTCCGAGAACAATGGAAGAGTTTCGAAGCATTTTTAATTGTCAGCAGAATTCCAAGAACAATGGAAGAGTTCCGAAGCATTTTTAAATTTCAGCAGAATTCCGAGAACAATGGAAGAGTTCTGAAGCATTTTTAAACTTCAGCAGAATTCCGAGGACAATGGAAGAGTTCTGAAGCATTTTTAAACGTCAGCGGAATTCCGAGAACAATGGAAGATTTCCTAAGCATTTTTCAACGTCAGCAGAATTCCGAGAACAATGGAAGAGTTCCGAAGCATTTTTAAACATCAGCAGAATTCCAAGAACAATGGAAGAGTTCTGAAGCACTTTTAAACGTAAGTAGAATACCGAGAACAATGGAAGAGTTCCGAAGCATTTTTAAACTCCAGCAGAATTCCGAGAACAATGGAAGAGTTCCGAAGCAAATTTAAATTACAGCAGAATTCTGTGAATAATGGAAGAGTTCCGAAGCATTTTTAAACTTCAGCGGAATTCGGAGAACAATGGAAGAGTTCTGAAGCATTTTTAAACTTCAGCAGAATTCCGAGAACAATGGAAGAGTTCCGAAGCATTTTTAAACTACAGCAGAATTCCGAGAACAATGGAAGTGTTTCGAAGCATTTTTAAAATCAGCAGAATTCCGAGAACAATGGAAGAGTTCCGAAGCATTTTTAAACTTCAGCAGAATTCCGAGGACAATGGAAGAGTTTTGAAGCTAATTTAAACTTCAGCAGAATTCTGTGAACAATGGAAGAGTTCCGAAGCATTTTTAAACTTCAGCGGAATTCCGAGAACAATGCAAGAGTTCTGAAGCTTTTTTAAACTTCAGCAGAATTCCGAGAACAATGGAAGAGTTCCGAAGCATTTTTAACTACAGCAGAGTTCCGAGAACAATGGAAGAGTTTCGAAGCATTTTTAAACGTCAGCAGAATTCCGAGAACAATGGAAGAGTTCCGAAGCATTTTTAAACTTCAGCAGAATTCCGAGAACAATGGAAGAGTTCCTAAGCATTTTTAAACATCAGCGTAATTCCGAGAACAATGGAAGAGTTTCAAAGCATTTTTAAACGTCAGCAGAATTCCGAGAACAATGGAAGAGTTCCGAAGCATTTTTAAACTTCAGCAGAATTCCGAGAACAATGGAAGAGTTCCGAAGCATTTTTAAATTTCAGCAGAATTCCGAGAACAATGGAAGAGTTCTGAAGCATTTTTAAACTTCAGCAGAATTCCGAGGACAATGGAAGAGTTCTGAAGCATTTTTAAACGTCAGCGGAATTCCGAGAACAATGGAAGATTTCCTAAGCATTTTTCAACGTCAGCAGAATTCCGAGAACAATGGAAGAGTTCCGAAGCATTTTTAAACTTCAGCAGAATTCTGAGAACAATGGAAGTGTTCCGAAGCATTTTTAAACATCAGCAGAATTCCAAGAACAATGGAAGAGTTCTGAAGCACTTTTAAACTTCAGCAGAATTCCGAGAACAATGGAAGAGTTCCGAAGCATTTTTAAACTCCAGCAGAATTCCGAGAACAATGGAAGAGTTCCGAAGCTAATTTAAACTTCAGCAGAATTCTGTGAATAATGGAAGTGTTCCGAAGCATTTTTAAACTTCAGCGGAATTCGGAGAACAATGGAAGAGTTCTGAAGCATTTTTAAACTTCAGCAGATTTCCGAGAACAATGGAAGAGTTCCGAAGCATTTTTAAACTAAAGCAGAATTCCGAGAACAATGGAAGTGTTTCGAAGCATTTTTAAAATCAGCAGAATTCCGAGAACAATGGAAGAGTTCCGAAGGATTTTTAAAGTTCAGCAGAAGTCCGAGAACAATGGAAGCGTTCCAAAGCGTTTTTAAACATCAGCAGAATTCCGAGAACAATGGAAGAGTTCTGAAGCATTTTTAAACTTCAGCGGAATTTCAGGAACAATGGAAGTGTTCCATATCATTTGTAAAAGTCAGCAGAATTCCGAGAACAATGGAAGAATTCCGAAGCATTTTTAAAAGTCAGCAGAATTCCGAGAACAATGGAAGAGTTCCGAAGCATTTTTAAACCTCAGCGGAATTCGGTGAACAATGGAAGATTTCCGAAGAATTTTAAACTTCAGCAGAATTCCGAGAACAATGGAACCGTTCCGAAGCATTTTTAAACTTCAGCAGAATTTCAAGAACAATGGAAGAGTCCTGAAGCATTTTTAAACTTCAGCATAATTCCGAGAACAATGGAAGAGTTCTGAAGCATTTTTAAACTTCAGCAGAATTCCGAGAACAATGGAAGAGTTCTGAAGCATTTTTAAACTTCAGCAGAATTCCGAGAACAATGGAAGAGTTCTGAAGCATTTTTAAACGTCAGTGGAATTCCGAGAACAATGGAAGAGTTCCTAAGCATTTTTCAACGTCAGCAGAATTCCAAGAACAATGGAAGTGTTCCGAAGCATTTTTAAACTTCAGCGGAATTCCGAGAACAATGGAAGAGTTCTGAAGCATTTTTAAACTACAGCAGAATTCCGAGAACAATGTAAGAGTTCCGAAGCATTTTTAAACTACAGCAGAATTCCGAGAACAATGGAAGAGTTTCGAAGCATTTTTAAACGTCAGCAGAATTCTGAGAACAATGGAAGAGTTCCGAAGGATTTTTAAAGTTCAGTAGAACTCCGAGAACAATGGAAGAGTTCCGAAGCAAATTTAAACTTCAGCAGATTTCCGAGAACAATGAAGAGTTCCAAAGCATTTTTAAACATCAGCGGAATTCCGAGAACAATGAAAGAGTTCCTAAGCATTTTTAAACATCAGTGAAATTTCGAGAACAATGAAAGAGGTCAGAAGCATTATTAAATGTCAACAGAATTCCGAGAACAATGGAAGAGTTCCGAAGCATTTTTAAACGTCAGCGGAATTCCGAGAACAATGGAAGAGTTCCGAAGCATTTTTAAACTTCAGCTGAATTCTGAGAACAATGGAAGAGTTCTGAAGCATTTTTAAACTTCAGCAGAATTGCGAGAACAATGGAAGAGTTCTGAAGCAATTTTAAGCGTCAGTGGAATTCCGAGAACAATGTAAGAGTTCCTAAGCATTTTTCAACGTCAACAGAATTACAAGAACAATGGAAGAGTTCCGAAGCATTTTTAAACTTCAGCAGAATTACGAGAACAATGGAAGAGTTCTGAAGCATTTTTAAACTTCAGCAGAATTCCGAGAAAAATGGAAGAGTTCTGAAGCATTTTTAAACGTCAGCGGAATTCTGAGAACAATGGAATAGTTCCGAAGCATTTTTAAACGTCAGCGGAATTCCATAAGCAATGGAAGAGTTTCGAAGCATTTTTAAACCTCAGCGGAATTCCGTGAACAATGGAAGAGTTCCAAAGCATTTTTAAGCGTCAGCGGAATTCCGTGAACAATAGTAGAGTTCTGATGCCTTTTTAAACTTCAGCAGAATTCCGAGAACAATGGAAGTGTTCCAAAGCATTTTTAAACGTTAGCAGAATTCCGAGAACAATGGAAGAGTTTTGAAGCATTTTTAAACTTCAGCAGAATTCGGAGGACAATGGAAGAGTTCTGAAGCATTTTTAAACGTCAGCGGAATTCCGAGAACAATGGAAGATTTCCTAAGCATTTTTCAACGTCAGCAGAATTCCGAGAACAATGGAAGAGATCCGAAGCATTTTTAAACTTCAGCAGAATTACGAGAACAATGGAAGAGTTATGAAGCATTTTTAAACGTTAGCGGAAATCCATAAACAATGGAAGTGTTCCGAAGCATTTTTAAACATCTGCGGAATTCCGTGAACAATGGAAGAGTTCCGAAGCATTTTTAAACATCTGCGGAATTCCGTGAACAATGGAAGAGTTCCGAAGCATTTTTAAACCTCAGCGGAACTCCGTGAACAATGTAAGAGTTCCGAAGCATTTTTAAACTTCAGCAGAATTCCGAGAACAATGGAAGTGTTCCAAAGCATTTTTAAACGTTAGCAGAATTCCGAGAACAATGGAAGAGTTCTGAAGCATTTTTAAACGTCAGCGAAATTCCAAGAACAATGGAAGAGTTCCGAAGCATTTTTAAACTTCAGCAGAATTCCGAGAACAATGGAAGAGTTCCGAAGCATTTTTAAACTTCAGCAGAATTCCGAGGACAATGGAAGAGTTTTGAAGCTAATTTAAACTTCAGCAGAATTCTGTGAACAATGGAAGAGTTCCGAAGCATTTTTAAACTTCAGCGGAATTCCGAGAACAATGCAAGAGTTCTGAAGCTTTTTTAAACTTCAGCAGAATTCCGAGAACAATGGAAGAGTTCCGAAGCATTTTTAACTACAGCAGAGTTCCGAGAACAATGGAAGAGTTTCGAAGCATTTTTAAACGTCAGCAGAATTCCGAGAACAATGGAAGAGTTCCGAAGCATTTTTAAACTTCAGCAGAATTCCGAGAACAATGGAAGAGTTCCTAAGCATTTTTAAACATCAGCGTAATTCCGAGAACAATGGAAGAGTTTCAAAGCATTTTTAAACGTCAGCAGAATTCCGAGAACAATGGAAGAGTTCCGAAGCATTTTTAAACTTCAGCAGAATTCCGAGAACAATGGAAGAGTTCCGAAGCATTTTTAAATTTCAGCAGAATTCCGAGAACAATGGAAGAGTTCTGAAGCATTTTTAAACTTCAGCAGAATTCCGAGGACAATGGAAGAGTTCTGAAGCATTTTTAAACGTCAGCGGAATTCCGAGAACAATGGAAGATTTCCTAAGCATTTTTCAACGTCAGCAGAATTCCGAGAACAATGGAAGAGTTCCGAAGCATTTTTAAACTTCAGCAGAATTCTGAGAACAATGGAAGTGTTCCGAAGCATTTTTAAACATCAGCAGAATTCCAAGAACAATGGAAGAGTTCTGAAGCACTTTTAAACTTCAGCAGAATTCCGAGAACAATGGAAGAGTTCCGAAGCATTTTTAAACTCCAGCAGAATTCCGAGAACAATGGAAGAGTTCCGAAGCTAATTTAAACTTCAGCAGAATTCTGTGAATAATGGAAGTGTTCCGAAGCATTTTTAAACTTCAGCGGAATTCGGAGAACAATGGAAGAGTTCTGAAGCATTTTTAAACTTCAGCAGAATTCCGAGAACAATGGAAGAGTTCCGAAGCATTTTTAAACTAAAGCAGAATTCCGAGAACAATGGAAGTGTTTCGAAGCATTTTTAAAATCAGCAGAATTCCGAGAACAATGGAAGAGTTCCGAAGGATTTTTAAAGTTCAGCAGAAGTCCGAGAACAATGGAAGCGTTCCAAAGCGTTTTTAAACATCAGCAGAATTCCGAGAACAATGGAAGAGTTCTGAAGCATTTTTAAACTTCAGCGGAATTTCAGGAACAATGGAAGTGTTCCATATCATTTGTAAAAGTCAGCAGAATTCCGAGAACAATGGAAGAATTCCGAAGCATTTTTAAAAGTCAGCAGAATTCCGAGAACAATGGAAGAGTTCCGAAGCATTTTTAAACCTCAGCGGAATTCGGTGAACAATGGAAGATTTCCGAAGAATTTTAAACTTCAGCAGAATTCCGAGAACAATGGAACCGTTCCGAAGCATTTTTAAACTTCAGCAGAATTTCAAGAACAATGGAAGAGTCCTGAAGCATTTTTAAACTTCAGCATAATTCCGAGAACAATGGAAGAGTTCTGAAGCATTTTTAAACTTCAGCAGAATTCCGAGAACAATGGAAGAGTTCTGAAGCATTTTTAAACTTCAGCAGAATTCCGAGAACAATGGAAGAGTTCTGAAGCATTTTTAAACGTCAGTGGAATTCCGAGAACAATGGAAGAGTTCCTAAGCATTTTTCAACGTCAGCAGAATTCCAAGAACAATGGAAGTGTTCCGAAGCATTTTTAAACTTCAGCGGAATTCCGAGAACAATGGAAGAGTTCTGAAGCATTTTTAAACTACAGCAGAATTCCGAGAACAATGTAAGAGTTCCGAAGCATTTTTAAACTACAGCAGAATTCCGAGAACAATGGAAGAGTTTCGAAGCATTTTTAAACGTCAGCAGAATTCTGAGAACAATGGAAGAGTTCCGAAGGATTTTTAAAGTTCAGTAGAACTCCGAGAACAATGGAAGAGTTCCGAAGCAAATTTAAACTTCAGCAGATTTCCGAGAACAATGAAGAGTTCCAAAGCATTTTTAAACATCAGCGGAATTCCGAGAACAATGAAAGAGTTCCTAAGCATTTTTAAACATCAGTGAAATTTCGAGAACAATGAAAGAGGTCAGAAGCATTATTAAATGTCAACAGAATTCCGAGAACAATGGAAGAGTTCCGAAGCATTTTTAAACGTCAGCGGAATTCCGAGAACAATGGAAGAGTTCCGAAGCATTTTTAAACTTCAGCTGAATTCTGAGAACAATGGAAGAGTTCTGAAGCATTTTTAAACTTCAGCAGAATTGCGAGAACAATGGAAGAGTTCTGAAGCAATTTTAAGCGTCAGTGGAATTCCGAGAACAATGTAAGAGTTCCTAAGCATTTTTCAACGTCAACAGAATTACAAGAACAATGGAAGAGTTCCGAAGCATTTTTAAACTTCAGCAGAATTACGAGAACAATGGAAGAGTTCTGAAGCATTTTTAAACTTCAGCAGAATTCCGAGAAAAATGGAAGAGTTCTGAAGCATTTTTAAACGTCAGCGGAATTCTGAGAACAATGGAATAGTTCCGAAGCATTTTTAAACGTCAGCGGAATTCCATAAGCAATGGAAGAGTTTCAAAGCATTTTTAAACCTCAGCGGAATTCCGTGAACAATGGAAGATTTCCAAAGCATTTTTAAGCGTCAGCGGAATTCCGTGAACAATAGTAGAGTTCTGATGCCTTTTTAAACTTCAGCAGAATTCCGAGAACAATGGAAGTGTTCCAAAGCATTTTTAAACGTTAGCAGAATTCCGAGAACAATGGAAGAGTTCTGAAGCATTTTTAAACGTCAGCGAAATTCCAAGAACAATGGAAGAGTTCCGAAGCATTTTTAAACTTCAGCAGAATTCCGAGAACAATGGAAGAGTTCCGAAGCATTTTTAAACTTCAGCAGAATTCCGAGGACAATGGAAGAGTTTTGAAGCTAATTTAAACTTCAGCAGAATTCTGTGAACAATGGAAGAGTTCCGAAGCATTATTAAACTTCAGCGGAATTCCGAGAACAATGCAAGAGTTCTGAAGCTTTTTTAAACTTCAGCAGAATTCCGAGAACAATGGAAAAGTTCCGAAGCATTTTTAACTACAGCAGAGTTCCGAGAACAATGGAAGAGTTTCGAAGCATTTTTAAACGTCAGCAGAATTCCGAGAACAATGGAAGAGTTCCGAAGCATTTTTAAACTTCAGCAGAATTCCGAGAACAATGGAAGAGTTCCTAAGCATTTTTAAACATCAGCGTAATTCCGAGAACAATGGAAGAGTTTCAAAGCATTTTTAAACGTCAGCAGAATTCCGAGAACAATGGAAGAGTTCCGAAGCATTTTTAAACCTCAGCGGAATTCCGTGAACAATGGAAGAGTTCCAAAGCATTTTTAAGCGTCAGCGGAATTCCGTGAACAATAGTAGAGTTCTGATGCCTTTTTAAACTTCAGCAGAATTCCGAGAACAATGGAAGTGTTCCAAAGCATTTTTAAACGTTAGCAGAATTCCGAGAACAATGGAAGAGTTTTGAAGCATTTTTAAACTTCAGCAGAATTCGGAGGACAATGGAAGAGTTCTGAAGCATTTTTAAACGTCAGCGGAATTCCGAGAACAATGGAAGATTTCCTAAGCATTTTTCAACGTCAGCAGAATTCCGAGAACAATGGAAGAGATCCGAAGCATTTTTAAACTTCAGCAGAATTACGAGAACAATGGAAGAGTTATGAAGCATTTTTAAACGTTAGCGGAAATCCATAAACAATGGAAGTGTTCCGAAGCATTTTTAAACATCTGCGGAATTCCGTGAACAATGGAAGAGTTCCGAAGCATTTTTAAACATCTGCGGAATTCCGTGAACAATGGAAGAGTTCCGAAGCATTTTTAAACCTCAGCGGAACTCCGTGAACAATGTAAGAGTTCCGAAGCATTTTTAAACTTCAGCAGAATTCCGAGAACAATGGAAGTGTTCCAAAGCATTTTTAAACGTTAGCAGAATTCCGAGAACAATGGAAGAGTTCTGAAGCATTTTTAAACGTCAGCGAAATTCCAAGAACAATGGAAGAGTTCCGAAGCATTTTTAAACTTCAGCAGAATTCCGAGAACAATGGAAGAGTTCCGAAGCATTTTTAAACTTCAGCAGAATTCCGAGGACAATGGAAGAGTTTTGAAGCTAATTTAAACTTCAGCAGAATTCTGTGAACAATGGAAGAGTTCCGAAGCATTTTTAAACTTCACCGGAATTCCGAGAACAATGCAAGAGTTCTGAAGCTTTTTTAAACTTCAGCAGAATTCCGAGAACAATGGAAGAGTTCCGAAGCATTTTTAACTACAGCAGAGTTCCGAGAACAATGGAAGAGTTTCGAAGCATTTTTAAACGTCAGCAGAATTCCGAGAACAATGGAAGAGTTCCGAAGCATTTTTAAACTTCAGCAGAATTCCGAGAACAATGGAAGAGTTCCTAAGCATTTTTAAACATCAGCGTAATTCCGAGAACAATGGAAGAGTTTCAAAGCATTTTTAAACGTCAGCAGAATTCCGAGAACAATGGAAGAGTTCCGAAGCATTTTTAAACTTCAGCAGAATTCCGAGAACAATGGAAGAGTTCCGAAGCATTTTTAAATTTCAGCAGAATTCCGAGAACAATGGAAGAGTTCTGAAGCATTTTTAAACTTCAGCAGAATTCCGAGGACAATGGAAGAGTTCTGAAGCATTTTTAAACGTCAGCGGAATTCCGAGAACAATGGAAGATTTCCTAAGCATTTTTCAACGTCAGCAGAATTCCGAGAACAATGGAAGAGTTCCGAAGCATTTTTAAACTTCAGCAGAATTCTGAGAACAATGGAAGTGTTCCGAAGCATTTTTCAACGTCAGCAGAATTCCAAGAACAATGGAAGTGTTCCGAAGCATTTTTAAACTTCAGCGGAATTCCGAGAACAATGGAAGAGTTCTGAAGCATTTTTAAACTACAGCAGAATTCCGAGAACAATGTAAGAGTTCCGAAGCATTTTTAAACTACAGCAGAATTCCGAGAACAATGTAAGAGTTTCGAAGCATTTTTAAACGTCAGCAGAATTCTGAGAACAATGGAAGAGTTCCGAAGGATTTTTAAAGTTCAGTAGAACTCCGAGAACAATGGAAGAGTTCCGAAGCAAATTTAAACTTCAGCAGATTTCCGAGAACAATGAAGAGTTCCAAAGCATTTTTAAACATCAGCGGAATTCCGAGAACAATGAAAGAGTTCCTAAGCATTTTTGAACATCAGTGAAATTTCGAGAACAATGAAAGAGGTCAGAAGCATTATTAAATGTCAACAGAATTCCGAGAACAATGGAAGAGTTCCGAAGCATTTTTAAACGTCAGCGGAATTCCGAGAACAATGGAAGAGTTCCGAAGCATTTTTAAACTTCAGCTGAATTCTGAGAACAATGGAAGAGTTCTGAAGCATTTTTAAACTTCAGCAGAATTGCGAGAACAATGGAAGAGTTCTGAAGCAATTTTAAGCGTCAGTGGAATTCCGAGAACAATGTAAGAGTTCCTAAGCATTTTTCAACGTCAACAGAATTACAAGAACAATGGAAGAGTTCCGAAGCATTTTTAAACTTCAGCAGAATTACGAGAACAATGGAAGAGTTCTGAAGCATTTTTAAACTTCAGCAGAATTCCGAGAAAAATGGAAGAGTTCTGAAGCATTTTTAAACGTCAGCGGAATTCTGAGAACAATGGAATAGTTCCGAAGCATTTTTAAACGTCAGCGGAATTCCATAAGCAATGGAAGAGTTTCAAAGCATTTTTAAACCTCAGCGGAATTCCGTGAACAATGGAAGAGTTCCAAAGCATTTTTAAGCGTCAGCGGAATTCCGTGAACAATAGTAGAGTTCTGATGCCTTTTTAAACTTCAGCAGAATTCCGAGAACAATGGAAGTGTTCCAAAGCATTTTTAAACGTTAGCAGAATTCCGAGAACAATGGAAGAGTTCTGAAGCATTTTTAAACGTCAGCGAAATTCCAAGAACAATGGAAGAGTTCCGAAGCATTTTTAAACTTCAGCAGAATTCCGAGAACAATGGAAGAGTTCCGAAGCATTTTTAAACTTCAGCAGAATTCCGAGGACAATGGAAGAGTTTTGAAGCTAATTTAAACTTCAGCAGAATTCTGTGAACAATGGAAGAGTTCCGAAGCATTTTTCAACGTCAGCAGAATTCCGAGAACAATGGAAGAGTTCCGAAGCATTTTTAAACTTCAGCAGAATTCTGAGAACAATGGAAGTGTTCCGAAGCATTTTTAAACATCAGCAGAATTCCGAGGACAATGGAAGAGTTTTGAAGCTAATTTAAACTTCAGCAGAATTCTGTGAACAATGGAAGAGTTCCGAAGCATTTTTAAACTTCAGCGGAATTCCGAGAACAATGCAAGAGTTCTGAAGCTTTTTTAAACTTCAGCAGAATTCCGAGAACAATGGAAGAGTTCCGAAGCATTTTTAACTACAGCAGAGTTCCGAGAACAATGGAAGAGTTTCGAAGCATTTTTAAACGTCAGCAGAATTCCGAGAACAATGGAAGAGTTCCGAAGCATTTTTAAACTTCAGCAGAATTCCGAGAACAATGGAAGAGTTCCTAAGCATTTTTAAACATCAGCGTAATTCCGAGAACAATGGAAGAGTTTCAAAGCATTTTTAAACGTCAGCAGAATTCCGAGAACAATGGAAGAGTTCCGAAGCATTTTTAAACTTCAGCAGAATTCCGAGAACAATGGAAGAGTTCCGAAGCATTTTTAAATTTCAGCAGAATTCCGAGAACAATGGAAGAGTTCTGAAGCATTTTTAAACTTCAGCAGAATTCCGAGGACAATGGAAGAGTTCTGAAGCATTTTTAAACGTCAGCGGAATTCCGAGAACAATGGAAGATTTCCTAAGCATTTTTCAACGTCAGCAGAATTCCGAGAACAATGGAAGAGTTCCGAAGCATTTTTAAACTTCAGCAGAATTCTGAGAACAATGGAAGTGTTCCGAAGCATTTTTCAACGTCAGCAGAATTCCAAGAACAATGGAAGTGTTCCGAAGCATTTTTAAACTTCAGCGGAATTCCGAGAACAATGGAAGAGTTCTGAAGCATTTTTAAACTACAGCAGAATTCCGAGAACAATGTAAGAGTTCCGAAGCATTTTTAAACTACAGCAGAATTCCGAGAACAATGGAAGAGTTTCGAAGCATTTTTAAACGTCAGCAGAATTCTGAGAACAATGGAAGAGTTCCGAAGGATTTTTAAAGTTCAGTAGAACTCCGAGAACAATGGAAGAGTTCCGAAGCAAATTTAAACTTCAGCAGATTTCCGAGAACAATGAAGAGTTCCAAAGCATTTTTAAACATCAGCGGAATTCCGAGAACAATGAAAGAGTTCCTAAGCATTTTTAAACATCAGTGAAATTTCGAGAACAATGAAAGAGGTCAGAAGCATTATTAAATGTCAACAGAATTCCGAGAACAATGGAAGAGTTCCGAAGCATTTTTAAACGTCAGCGGAATTCCGAGAACAATGGAAGAGTTCCGAAGCATTTTTAAACTTCAGCTGAATTCTGAGAACAATGGAAGAGTTCTGAAGCATTTTTAAACTTCAGCAGAATTGCGAGAACAATGGAAGAGTTCTGAAGCAATTTTAAGCGTCAGTGGAATTCCGAGAACAATGTAAGAGTTCCTAAGCATTTTTCAACGTCAACAGAATTACAAGAACAATGGAAGAGTTCCGAAGCATTTTTAAACTTCAGCAGAATTACGAGAACAATGGAAGAGTTCTGAAGCATTTTTAAACTTCAGCAGAATTCCGAGAAAAATGGAAGAGTTCTGAAGCATTTTTAAACGTCAGCGGAATTCTGAGAACAATGGAATAGTTCCGAAGCATTTTTAAACGTCAGCGGAATTCCATAAGCAATGGAAGAGTTTCAAAGCATTTTTAAACCTCAGCGGAATTCCGTGAACAATGGAAGAGTTCCAAAGCATTTTTAAGCGTCAGCGGAATTCCGTGAACAATAGTAGAGTTCTGATGCCTTTTTAAACTTCAGCAGAATTCCGAGAACAATGGAAGTGTTCCAAAGCATTTTTAAACGTTAGCAGAATTCCGAGAACAATGGAAGAGTTCTGAAGCATTTTTAAACGTCAGCGAAATTCCAAGAACAATGGAAGAGTTCCGAAGCATTTTTAAACTTCAGCAGAATTCCGAGAACAATGGAAGAGTTCCGAAGCATTTTTAAACTTCAGCAGAATTCCGAGGACAATGGAAGAGTTTTGAAGCTAATTTAAACTTCAGCAGAATTCTGTGAACAATGGAAGAGTTCCGAAGCATTATTAAACTTCAGCGGAATTCCGAGAACAATGCAAGAGTTCTGAAGCTTTTTTAAACTTCAGCAGAATTCCGAGAACAATGGAAAAGTTCCGAAGCATTTTTAACTACAGCAGAGTTCCGAGAACAATGGAAGAGTTTCGAAGCATTTTTAAACGTCAGCAGAATTCCGAGAACAATGGAAGAGTTCCGAAGCATTTTTAAACTTCAGCAGAATTCCGAGAACAATGGAAGAGTTCCTAAGCATTTTTAAACATCAGCGTAATTCCGAGAACAATGGAAGAGTTTCAAAGCATTTTTAAACGTCAGCAGAATTCCGAGAACAATGGAAGAGTTCCGAAGCATTTTTAAACTTCAGCAGAATTCCGAGAACAATGGAAGAGTTCCGAAGCATTTTTAAATTTCAGCAGAATTCCGAGAACAATGGAAGAGTTCTGAAGCATTTTTAAACTTCAGCAGAATTCCGAGGACAATGGAAGAGTTCTGAAGCATTTTTAAATGTCAGCGGAATTCCGAGAACAATGGAAGATTTCCTAAGCATTTTTCAACGTCAGCAGAATTCCGAGAACAATGGAAGAGTTCCGAAGCATTTTTAAACTTCAGCAGAATTCTGAGAACAATGGAAGTGTTCCGAAGCATTTTTAAACATCAGCAGAATTCCAAGAACAATGGAAGAGTTCTGAAGCACTTTTAAACGTAAGCAGAATTCCGAGAACAATGGAAGAGTTCCGAAGCATTTTTAAACTCCAGCAGAATTCCGAGAACAATGGAAGAGTTCCGAAGCTAATTTAAACTTCAGCAGAATTCTGTGAATAATGGAAGAGTTCCGAAGCATTTTTAAACTTCAGCGGAATTCGGAGAACAATGGAAGAGTTCTGAAGCATTTTTAAACTTCAGCAGAATTCCGAGAACAATGGAAGAGTTCCGAAGCATTTTTAAACTAAAGCAGAATTCCGAGAACAATGGAAGTGTTTCGAAGCATTTTTAAAATCAGCAGAATTCCGAGAACAATGGAAGAGTTCCGAAGGATTTTTAAAGTTCAGCAGAAGTCCGAGAACAATGGAAGCATTCCAAAGCGTTTTTAAACATCAGCAGAATTCCGAGAACAATGGAAGAGTTCTGAAGCATTTTTAAACTTCAGCGGAATTTCAGGAACAATGGAAGTGTTCCATATCATTTGTAAAAGTCAGCAGAATTCCGAGAACAATGGAAGAATTCCGAAGCATTTTTAAAAGTCAGCAGAATTCCGAGAACAATGGAAGAGTTCCGAAGCATTTTTAAACCTCAGCGGAATTCGGTGAACAATGGAAGATTTCCGAAGAATTTTAAACTTCAGCAGAATTCCGAGAACAATGGAACCGTTCCGAAGCATTTTTAAACTTCAGCAGAATTTCAAGAGCAATGGAAGAGTCCTGAAGCATTTTTAAACTTCAGCATAATTCCGAGAACAATGGAAGAGTTCTGAAGCATTTTTAAACTTCAGCAGAATTCCGAGAACAATGGAAGAGTTCTGAAGCATTTTTAAACTTCAGCAGAATTCCGAGAACAATGGAAGAGTTCTGAAGCATTTTTAAACGTCAGTGGAATTCCGAGAACAATGGAAGAGTTCCTAAGCATTTTTCAACGTCAGCAGAATTCCAAGAACAATGGAAGTGTTCCGAAGCATTTTTAAACTTCAGCGGAATTCCGAGAACAATGGAAGAGTTCTGAAGCATTTTTAAACTACAGCAGAATTCCGAGAACAATGTAAGAGTTCCGAAGCATTTTTAAACTACAGCAGAATTCCGAGAACAATGGAAGAGTTTCGAAGCATTTTTAAACGTCAGCAGAATTCTGAGAACAATGGAAGAGTTCCGAAGGATTTTTAAAGTTCAGTAGAACTCCGAGAACAATGGAAGAGTTCCGAAGCAAATTTAAACTTCAGCAGATTTCCGAGAACAATGAAGAGTTCCAAAGCATTTTTAAACATCAGCGGAATTCCGAGAACAATGAAAGAGTTCCTAAGAATTTTTAAACATCAGTGAAATTTCGAGAACAATGAAAGAGGTCAGAAGCATTATTAAATGTCAACAGAATTCCGAGAACAATGGAAGAGTTCCGAAGCATTTTTAAACGTCAGCGGAATTCCGAGAACAATGGAAGAGTTCCGAAGCATTTTTAAACTTCAGCTGAATTCCGAGAACAATGGAAGAGTTCTGAAGCATTTTTAAACTTCAGCAGAATTGCGAGAACAATGGAAGAGTTCTGAAGCAATTTTAAGCGTCAGTGGAATTCCGAGAACAATGTAAGAGTTCCTAAGCATTTTTCAACGTCAACAGAATTACAAGAACAATGGAAGAGTTCCGAAGCATTTTTAAACATCAGCAGAATTACGAGAACAATGGAAGAGTTCTGAAGCATTTTTAAACTTCAGCAGAATTCCGAGAAAAATGGAAGAGTTCTGAAGCATTTTTAAACGTCAGCGGAATTCTGAGAACAATGGAATAGTTCCGAAGCATTTTTAAACGTCAGCGGTATTCCATAAGCAATGGAAGAGTTTCGAAGCATTTTTAAACCTCAGCGGAATTCCGTGAACAATGGAAGAGTTCAAAAGCATTTTTAAGCGTCAGCGGAATTCCGTGAACAATAGAAGAGTTCTGATGCCTTTTTAAACTTCAGCGGAATTCCAGGAACAATGGAAGAGTTCCGAATCATTTTTAAACATCAGCAAAATTCCGAGAACAATGGAAGAGTTCCGAAGCATTTTTAAACTTCAGCAGAATTCCGAGAACAATGTAAGAGTTCTGAAGCATTTTTAAACGTCAGCAGAATTCCGAGAACAGTGGATTAGTTCCGAAGTATTTCTAAACGTCAGCGGAATTCCATAAACAATGGAAGAGTTCCGAAGGATTTTTAAACGTCAGCGGAATTCCGTGAACAATGTAAAAGTTCTGAAGCATTTTTAAAGTTTAGCGGAATTCCAGGAACAATGGAAGTGTTCTGAATCATTTTTAAACGTCAGCAGAATTCAGAGAACAATGGAAGAGTTCCAAGGCATTTTTCAACGTCAGCAGAATTCCGAGAACAATGGAAGAGTTCCAAAGCATTCTTAAACTTCAGCAGAATTCCGAGAACAATGGAAGAGTTCTGAAGCATTTTTAAACGTCAGCGGAATTCCGAGAACAATGGAATTGTTCCGAAGCATTTTTAAACGTCAGCGGAATTCCATAAACAATGTAAGTGTTCCGAAGCATTTTTAAACATCAGCGGAATTCCGTAAACAATGGAAGAGTTTCGAAGCATTTTTAAACCTCAGCTGAACTCCGTGAAAAATGGAAGAGTTCCGAAGCATTTTTAAACTTCAGCAGAATTCCGAGAACAAGGGAAGTGTTCCGAAGCATTTTTAAATGTCAGCAGAATTCCGAGAACAATGGAAAAGTTCTGAAGCACTTTTAAACGTAAGCAGAATTCCGAGAACAATGGAAGAGTTCCGAAGCATTTTTAAACTTCAGCAGAATTTCGAGAACAATGGAAGAGTTCCGAAGCATTTTTAAACTTCAACAGAATTCCGAGAACAATGGAAGAGTTCCGAAGCTAATTTAAACTTCAGCAGAATTCTGTGAACAATGGAAGAGGTCCGAAGCATTATTAAACGTCAGCGGAATTCCGAGAACAATGGAAGAGTTCCGAATCATTATTAAAAGTCAGCGGAATTCCGTGAACAATGGAAGCGTTCTGAAGCATTCTTAAACTTCAGCGGAATTTCAGGAACAATGGAAGAGTTCCAAATCATTTGTAAAAGTCAGCAGAATTCCGAGAACAATGGAAGAATTCCGAAGCATTTTTAAAAGTCAGCAGAATTCCGAGAACAATGGAAGAGTTCCGAAGCATTTTTAAACCTCAGCGGAATTCGGTGAACAATGGAAGAGTTCCGAAGAATTTTAAACTTCAGCAGAATTCCGAGAACAATGGAACAGTTCCGAAGCATTTTTAAACTTCAGCAGAATTCCGAGAACAATGGAATAGTTCCAAAGCATTTTTAAACGTCAGCAGAATTTCAGGAACATTGGAAGAGTCCTGAAGCATTTTTAAACTTCAGCAGAATTCTGAGAACAATGGAAGAGTTCTGAAGCATTTTTAAACTTCAGCAGAATTCCGAGAACAATGGAAGAGTTCTGAAGCATTTTTAAACTTCAGCAGAATTCCAAAAACAATGGAAGAGTTCTGAAACATTTTTAAACGTCAGTGGAATTCCGAGAACAATGGAAGAGTTCCTAAGCATTTTTCAACGTCAGCAGAATTCCAAGAACAATGGAAGAGTTCTGAAGCATTTTTAAACTTCACCAGAATTACGAGAACAATGGAAGAGTTCTGAAGCATTTTTAAACTTCAGCAGAATTCCGAGAACAATGGAAGAGTTCTGAAGCATTTTTAAACGTCAGCGGAATTCCGAGAGCAATGGAATAATTCCGAAGCATTTTTAAACGTCAGCAGAATTCCATAAACAATGGAAGTGTTCCGAAGCATTTTTAAACATCGGCGGTATTCCGTGAACAATGGAAGAGTTCCGAGGCATTTTTAAACATCAGTGGAATTTCGTGAACAATGGAAGAGTTACGAAGCATTTTTAAACCTCAGCGGAACTCCGTGAACAATGGAAGAGTTCCGAAGCATTTTTAAACTATAGCAGAATTCTGAGAACAATGAAAGTGTTCCGAAGCATTTTTAAACGTTAGCAGAATTCCGAGAACAATGGAACAGTTCCGAAGCATTTTTAAACTTCAGCAGAATTCCGAGAACAATGGAAGAGTTCCGAAGCATTTTTAAACTTCAGTAGAATTCCTAGAACAATGGAAGAGTTCTGAAGCTAATTTAAACTTCAGCAGAATTCTGTGAACAATGGAAGAGTTCCTCAGCATTTTTAAACTTCAGCGGAATTCCGAGAACAATGGAAGAGTTCTGAAGCATTTTTAAACTTCAGCAGAATTCCGAGAACAATGGAAGAGTTCTGAAGCATTTTTAAACTTCAGCAGAATTACGAGAACAATGGAAGAGTTCCTAAGCATTTTTAAACATCAGCGTAATTCCGAGAACAATGGAAGAGTTTCGAATCATTTTTAAACATCAGCAGAATTCCGAGAACGATGGAAGAGTTCCGAAGCATTTTTAAACTTCAGCAGAATTCCGAGAACAATGGAAGAGTTCTGAAGCATTTTTAAACTTCAGCAGAATTCCGAGAACAATGGAAGAGTTCCTAAGCATTTTTAAACATCATCGTAATTCCGAGAACAATGGAAGAGTTTCGAAGCATTTTTAAACATCAGCGGAATTCCGAGAACAATGGAAGAGTTCTGAACCATTTTTAAACTTCAGCAGAATTCCGAGAACAATGGAAGAGTTCTGAAGCATTTTTAAACTTCAGCAGAATTCCGAGAACAATGGAAGAGTTCCTAAGCATTTTTAAACATCAGCTTAATTCCGAGAACAATGGAAGAGTTCCGAAGCATTTTTCAACGTCAGCAACATTCCGAGAACAATGGAAGAGTTCCGAAGCATTTTTAAACTTCAGCAGAATTCCGAGAACAATGGAAGAGTTCTGAAGCATTTTTAAACTTCAGCAGAATTCCGAGAACAATGGAAGAGTTCTGAAGCATTTTTAAAGGTCAGCGGAACTCCGAGAACAATGGAATAGTTCCAAAGCATTTTTAAACGTCAGCGGAATTCCATAAACAATGGAAGAGTTCCGAAGCATTTTTAAACGTCAGCGGAATTCCGTGAACAATGGAAGAGTTCTGAAGCATTTTTAAACTTCAGCTGAATTCCAGGAACAATGTAAAAGTTCCGAATAATTTCTAAACGTCAGCAGAATTCCAAGAACAATGGAAGTGTTCTGAAGCATTTTTAAACTTCAGCAGAATGCCGAGAACAATGGAAGAGTTTTGAAGCATTTTTAAACTACAGCAGAATTCCAAGGACAATGGAAGAGTTACGAAGCATTTTTAAACCTCAGCGGAACTCCGTGAATAATGGAAGAGTTCCGAAGCATTTTTAAACTTCAGCAGAATTCTGAGAACAATGGAAGTGTTCCGAAGCATTTTTAAACGTTAGCAGAATTCCGAGAACAATGGAACAGTTCCGAAGCATTTTTAAACTTCAGCAGAATTCCGAGAACAATGGAAGAGTTCCGAAGCATTTTTAAACTTCAGTAGAATTCCGAGAACAATGGAAGAGTTCTGAAGCTAATATAAACTTCAGCAGAATTCTGTGAACAATGGAAGAGTTCCTCAGCATTTTTAAACTTCAGCGGAATTCCGAGAACAATGGAAGAGTTCTGAAGCATTTTTAAACTTCAGCAGAATTCCGAGAACAATGGAAGAGTTCTGAAGCATTTTTAAACTTCAGCAGAATTACAAGAACAATGAAAGAGTTCTGAAGCATTTTTAAACTTCAGCAGAATTCCGAGAACAATGGAAGAGTTTCGAAGCATTTTTAAACATCAGCAGAATTCCGAGAACAATGGAAGAGTTCCGAAGCTTTTTTAAACTTCAGCAGAATTCCGAGAACAATGGAAGAGTTCTGAAGCATTTTTAAACTTCAGCAGTATTCCGAGAACAATGGAAGAGTTCTGAAGCATTTTTAAACTTCAGCGTAATTCCGAGAACAATGGAAGAGTTCCTAAGCATTTTTAAACATCAGCGTAATTCCGAGAACAATGGAAGAGTTCCGAAGCATTTTTCAACATCAGCAGCATTCCGAGAACAATGGAAGAGTTTCGAAGCATTTTAAAACGTCAGCAGAATTCAGAGAACAATGGAAGAGTTCCGAAGCATTTTTAAACTTCAGCAGAATTCCGAGAACAATGGAAGAGTTCTGAAGCATTTTTAAAGGTCAGCGGAACTCCGAGAACAATGAAATAGTTCCAAAGCATTTTTAAACGTCAGCGGAATTGCATAAACAATGGAAGAGTTCCGAAGCATTTTTAAACGTCAGCGGAATTCCGTGAACAATGGAAGAGTTCTGAAGCATTTTTAAACTTCAGATGAATTCCAGGAACAATGGAAGAGTTCCGAATCATTTCTAAACGTCAGCAGAATTCCAAGAACAATGGAAGAGTTCTGAAGCATTTTTAAACTTCAGCAGAATGCTGAGAACAATGGAAGAGTTTTGAAGCATTTTTAAACTTCAGCAGAATTCCGAGGACAATGGAAGAGTTACGAAGCATTTTTAAACCTCAGCGGAACTCCGTGAACAATGGAAGAGTTCCGAAGCATTTTTAAACTTCAGCAGAATTCCGAGAACAATGGAAGTGTTCCGAAGCATTTTTAAACGTTAGCAGAATTCCGAGAACAATGGAACAGTTCCGAAGCATTTTTAAACTTCAGCAGAATTCCGAGAACAATGGAAGAGTTCCGAAGCATTTTTAAACTTCAGTAGAATTCCGAGAACGATGGAAGAGTTCTGAATAGAGATGAGCGTTGTTCTACTCGAACTGTTCGCCAATCTCAAATTCGAGCTGTTTTAGGCGGTGTTCGAGCCGGTCGGCGAACACGAACAATTTGAGAAAAATTCGGCTGTTCGAGGTTATGTTCGATAACTGTTCGTGCACCAAAATCATAACTGGATTTTTTCTCAGTAATGATGAAAATTAATGTTAATACGCAGTTTGAGTGTACAGCGGGGCGGGGGGAGGGGCAGGGGATGGATCTCTGCAGGAACAATGAAGATCTCCATTTTTTTTTCTCTTTCCCGCATTTGCAGTGGGGAGGTGCAATCTGTCAGCCTATCAGCAGCGCACACACGGAGCGAAGTGCTTTTTTTCACACAAGCAAGGGCATGTGTGATTGGCAGTGTATGTCACATGTCCTTGCCCTATAAGACCAAGCCATTTTCCCCGTCGCCACCATTTTCTCACTGCTGCAGCTGCGTGTTAGACGGCACCGCTGTTGCTGTGTGCGCTATACCTTGTTAATTTCAAGCCAATTTTCGCACAAATATACAGATAGCTTGGGAGTAGGGAATAGTTGTGATTGCAGTCCTTTTAAGGACTAGGTTACAGCATTTCCTACGACTTTTATCAGGCAGGTCTGTGCTCTTAAATAGATAGATTGTGGGAGTAAAGACTAATTGTAATTGGAGTACTTTTCAGGACTAGGTTACCTCAGTTCCTATCAGTTTTTGCCAGGCAGGTCTGTGCCAGTGCTGTGCAAGTTTTTTTCACAGCATTTGGCTGAATCTAGCAAAGCTAATCCTTTTTGGCCTATTGCATAGTGTGTTAGTCAGTGGAGTAGCCTATCTGTGTTGCAAGATATACCACCTGTGTATAGAATACCAATTTTTTTACTGCACCTAGTGAAGTAAAATCTTTTGGGCATAGCATCATTCTATTAGTCCATCTATACTGACTTCCATCAGGTTGCAATCTGAATATAATTTTTTTCTGCATCTAGCTCTGAAAAAATATTTGGGCTTCTAGCAGTGTGTGGGACTTGGTCTATTAGTCCATCTATACTGACCTCCATCAGGTTGCAAATTAAAAATAATTTTTTTCTTCATTTATCTCTGAAAAAATATTTGGGCTTCTAGCAGCGTGTGGGACTTGTTCTATTAGTCCATCTATACTGACCTCCATCAGGTTGCAAATTAAAAATAATTTTTTTCTGCATCTAGCTCTGAAAAAATATTTGGGCTTCTAGCAGTGTGTGGGACTTGGTCTATTAGTCCATCTATACTGACCTCCATCAGGTTGCAAATTAAAAATAATTTTTTTCTGCATCTAGCTCTGAAAAAATATTTGGGCTTCTAGCAGTGTGTGGGACTTGGTCTATTAGTCCATCTATACTGACCTCCATCAGGTTGCAAATTAAAAATAATTTTTTTCTTCATTTATCTCTGAAAAAATATTTGGGCTTCTAGCAGCGTGTGGGACTTGTTCTATTAGTCCATCTATACTGACCTCCATCAGGTTGCAAATTAAAAATAATTTTTTTCTGCATCTAGCTCTGAAAAAATATTTGGGCTTCTAGCAGTGTGTGGGACTTGGTCTATTAGTCCATCTATACTGACCTCTATCAGGTTGCAAATTAAAAATAATTTTTTTCTGCATCTAGCTCTGAAAAAATATTTGGGCTTCTAGCAGTGTGTGGGACTTGGTCTATTAGTCCATCTATACTGACCTCCATCAGGTTGCAAATTGAATAAAAAAATTTTCTGCATCTAGCTCTGAAAAAATATTTGGGCTTCTAGCGGTGTGTGGGACTTGGTCTATTAGTCCATCTATACTGACCTCCATCAGGTTGCCAATTAAAAATAATTTTTTTCTGCATCTAGCTCAGAAAAAATATTTGGGCTTCTAGCAGTGTGTGGGACTTGGTCTATTAGTCCATCTATACTGACCTCCATCAGGTTGCAAATTAAAAATAATTTTTTTCTTCATTTAGCTCTGAAAAAATATTTGGGCTTCTAGCAGTGTGTGGGACTTGTTCTATTAGTCCTTCTATACTGACGTCCAGCAGGTTGCAAATTGAATATAATTTTTTTCTGCATCTAGCTCTGAAAAAATATTTGGGCTTCTAGCGGTGTGTGGGACTTGGTCTATTAGTCCATCTATACTGACCTCCATCAGGTTGCAAATTAAAAATAATTTTTTTCTGCATCTAGCTCTGAAAAAATATTTGGGCTTCTAGCAGTGTGTGGGACTTGGTCTATTAGTCCATCTATACTGACCTCCATCAGGTTGCAAATTAAAAATAATTTTTTTCTGCATCTAGCTCTGAAAAAATATTTGGGCTTCTAGCAGTGTGTGGGACTTGGTCTATTAGTCCATCTATACTGACCTCCATCAGGTTGCAAATTAAAAATAATTTTTTTCTTCATTTAGCTCTGAAAAAATATTTGGGCTTCTAGCAGTGTGTGGGACTTGTTCTATTAGTCCTTCTATACTGACCTCCATCAGGTTGCAAATTGAATATAATTTTTTTCTGCATCTAGCTCTGAAAAAATATTTGGGCTTCTAGCGGTGTGTGGGACTTGGTCTATTAGTCCATCTATACTGACCTCCATCAGGTTGCAAATTAAAAATAATTTTTTTCTGCATCTAGCTCTGAAAAAATATTTGGGCTTCTAGCAGTGTGTGGGACTTGGTCTATTAGTCCATCTATACTGACCTCCATCAGGTTGCAAATTGAATAAAAAAATTTCCTGCATCTAGCTCTGAAAAAATATTTGGGCTTCTAGCGGTGTGTGGGACTTGGTCTATTAGTCCATCTATACTGACCTCCATCAGGTTGCAAATTAAAAATAATTTTTTTCTGCATCTAGCTCTGAAAAAATATTTGGGCTTCTAGCGGTGTGTGGGACTTGGTCTATTAGTCCATCTATACTGACCTCCATCAGGTTGCAAATTAAAAATATTTTTTTTCTGCATCTAGCTCTGAAAAAATATTTGGGCTTCTAGCAGTGTGTGGGACTTGGTCTATTAGTCCATCTATACTGACCTCCATCAGGTTGCAAATTGAATAAAAAAATTTTCTGCATCTAGCTCTGAAAAAATATTTGGGCTTCTAGCGGTGTGTGGGACTTGGTCTATTAGTCCATCTATACTGACCTCCATCAGGTTGCAAATTAAAAATAATTTTTTTCTGCATCTAACCCAGCCAATAGTTTTGGCCTAATACCACAGTTTGGCCACTCAGCTCTGCTCGGTTACCATCCATTGTTTTTTTGTGCAAACAACTCCAGAGTTGTGAATTAGTTAACCACCAAAATGAGTGGAAAAAGGCCTGCTGCTGGTGGAAAGGGGAATAGGCGTGTTGGGAAGGGGAAAAAAGGTTGTGTCCGTGGGGTAGGTGCACAAGAAAGACCATCTTCCAGCCAAACTAAAATGTCTACTTCTTTTAGCGGACAATGTGATAAGATCCCTTTCTTACGGCCACGCCAATCGCTACAAATTCCAGATGAGGCACAAAAACAGCAGGTGCTTCAACGGATATCAAGTGCTCCTTTAAGTGGGCTCTCCTCCACATCAACTTCAACATCACAAATACTCCAGTCCTCAAAGTTGTCACCCAAATCGCACTTGCTTCCTCACAGCTCCCAAATCTCCAGCTGCCCGTCTGAGTATGAGATAGAACAGAGGGTTGAGTCTGCAGAGCTCTTTACTCATACTATAGCCTGGGAATCAGAGGTCGACTCCAGCGCTTCTGTGAATCCAGACGAGGAAATGATCTGCACTGATGCCCAGAATCTTTATGAGTCGGATCCAGGACCAGACGCAGAAGGTTCTGACCATAATGTAGACCCTCATTCCCAAACTGTAACTCCTGTTGGTGGAGACAATGAGGAAGACGATGATAAGACTCAAATACCTGATTGGAGCGACAACTTTAGTTTTTTGTCAGGGCAGGAACAGGTTGGCTCTGAGGACGACGGGTGTGATAACGCACAGGGTGATGATGATGAGGTCGGAGATCCCACTTACTGTCAACCCACAGTCAGCCAAGAGATGAGGTCAGCAGAGGAGGTGGAGGAAGATGCTAGTGACGACGAGGTCAGGTTGCGCCTTCCTGGACAGAGACGTAGTACTGGAAGCACGTCAACAACTGCATCCTCAAACACAACTCTACCTCTCACCACAAGTCGTGGTGGCTCTTCAGGTCGCATGGGTGCTAAGCCTTGCATAGCCTGGGCATTTTTTCAGATCGATAAAGATGACCCAACTCGTGTTATCTGTAACATTTGTCAGCAAAAGCTAAGTAGAGGCCAAAAAATACATAGTTTGAGTACTTCATGCATGAACCGGCACATGGACATGAAGCATAAGTTGCAGTGGGAAGCTCAGTGTGCTACAATGCGGTCTAGCCGGCCGGGCCAACCACCGTCTGCCATATCTTGTGCATCCGCGGCCTCTTCATCCTCTGTGACTGGGGGGACAGCAGTCACACCTGTTTTGGGGCGCAGACCTGCCACCTCTTTACCCGCAACAGCCAGCGTGATTGGCAGGTCATCATTTTCTTTGGAGGTGGTAACACCAGCTGGTCTTGAGCGCTGTCCGACATCGATAGCACCACCTTTGGATCAAGGCAACCTAACATGTCCGCCTGCATCTTCCTCACAGACCGGCAGTTTGCCGGGGACACCCTTATCAACCCCGTCTAAGCACAATAGCCAGCCCTCGGTCCCTCAGATGTGGACAAGTAAAAGACCATTTCCTCCTAGCCATGAGAAAGCTAAGAGGTTGAATTTCACCATCTGCAAGCTCTTGGCTACAGAAATGCTGCCTTTCCGCCTGATGGACACAGAGGATTTTCGAGACCTTATGTCCGTCGCAGTGCCCCAGTACCAGATGCCCAGTCGGCACTACTTCTCAAAGAAAGGTGTGCCTGCGCTCCACCAGCATGTCGCACACAACATCACCGCTTCTTTGAGAAACTCTGTGTGTGACAGGGTGCATTTCACCACAGACACTTGGACGAGTAGGCATGGACAGGGGCGTTACATGTCGCTGACTGGGCACTGGGTAACTATGGTGACAGCAGGACAAGGGGCTGCTGTCCAAGTCTTGCCGTCCCCACGAGTTGTGCGTCAATCCTCTTTATGTCATTTTTCCTCCACTGCTTCTGCCTCCTCAACCTCCTCTCGGTCTTCCACCTGCACCCAAAGGCTGTCTGGTCATGCCACAAGCTTTCTAACTGCGCAGAAGGGATCCTGCACACCTCCTTACTATGCTGGCAGTAGGGCTCAACGTCATCAGGCGGTTTTTACATTGAAATGTCTGGGAAATGTGAGTCACACAGCTGAGGAGTTGTGGTCAGCTCTGGAGAACCAATTTCATGAATGGTTGTCTCCACTGGACCTGAAACCAGGGAAGGCCGTGTGCGACAATGCTGCAAACCTGGGTGCGGCCCTTCGCCGGGGCAATGTCACACACGTGCCTTGTATGGCTCACGTGTTGAACCTGGTTGTCCAGCAATTTTTAGCCCACTATCCCAGACTAGATGGCCTTCTGCAGAGGGCACGGTCGCTGTGTGCTCACTTCCGCCGTTCGCATCCCGCAGCTCAGCGACTTACATCTCTACAGAAGTCGTTGGGCCTGCCACTTCACCGGCTAAAATGCGATGTGCCTACCCGGTGGAATTCAACTCTGCACATGTTGCAGCGACTGTGGCAGCACCGACAAGCCCTGGTGCAATACGTTCTGACGTATAGCCTGGGCCAACGAGATTCAGAGGTGGGGCAAATCACGCTGGAGGAGTGGTCTCAGATCAGGGACCTATGCACCCTTCTGCACAGTTTTGAAATGGCGACGAAGATGTTTAGTGCTGACAATGCCATTATCAGCATGACTATTCCGGTGATTTACATGCTGGAGCACATGTTAAACAGAATTCGGAGTCAGGTGGTGGCACAAGAGGAGGTGGAGGAAGTAGAGGAGGAGGAGTTGTATGCGGAAGGGCTAACATCTGCAAGGTCCAGACGGTCGGCAGCACCAAGGCGGCAGGCATGTGAGGGTGGGGGAGATGATTTTACCAGGGCGCATGGTAGCAGCCAAACTAGTGAGGAAGGTGCAGGAGCCCAGGAAGAAGTGGAGGACGAACTGATGGAAGACTCATCAGATGAGGGAGACCTTGATCACATTTCTGTTGTGCGAGGTTGGGGGGAGAGGACAGAGGAAGGAAGCACGATTGCTACCTCGCCACCAACACAACAGGGACTTGGTGCTCCTGGATGCGCAACACACATGAGTGCCTTCTTGCTGCACTACCTGCAACATGACCCTCGAATTGTGAGAATTAGAAATAATCTTGACTACTGGGTTGCCACACTGTTAGATCCCCGGTACAAAAGTAAATTTGCAGAAATTATTCCTGCCATAGAAAGGGATGCACGCATGCAGGAGTATCAGCAGAGACTGTTGCAGAATCTTACATGTGCTTTTCCACAAAATACCAGTGGTGCACGTAGTGAATCTCACAGTTCCAACTTGCCAACCGTGGGACCGTCAAGTGTTCAGCACTCAAACCGTAACAGAACCACAGTATCTGCTGGTAACATCAATTTTGCGGAATCATTTCACCACTTTTTTAGCCCATCCTTTGCAAGGCCACAGGAGACAAGAAGTCTGACACATAGTCAACGCCTAGAGACGATGGTACAGGAGTATCTCCAAGTAAACATTGAAGCCACGACTGTGTCACTGGACCCTTGCTCTTTTTGGGCTTCCAATCTGGATAAATGGCCGGAGCTAGCCACTTACGCCTTGGAGATCATGTCATGCCCCGCAGCCAGCGTTCTGTCTGAACGTGTGTTCAGCGCTGCTGGTGGTGTGCTGACAGATAAGCGCACGCGGCTCTCCACTGATAATGTAGACAGACTCACGTTCATAAAGATGAACAAATCATGGATCCGAAACGACTTTTCTACCCCTGTGTCATCCTGGGGAGAGTAAAAGCTTGATGATTGGTTAAAATCACCCTACCAACCGTTTTAAGCTTTCAAATTACTAATCATGTTTATCTGTATCTTGACTGGAAAATAATTTGGGCTTTGTAGCAGTGTGCAGCACTGATCCTATTAGGCCATCTATAATAAGCTTCACCAGATTTAAAATTAAAAATAATTTTTAGCTGCATCTAGCCCGGAAAATAATTTTGGGGCTCCGAGATGCGCAAGACACATAAGTGCCTTCTTGCTGCACTACCTGCAGCATGACCCTCATATTGTCAGAATTCGAAGTAATCATGACTACTGGGTTGCCACACTCTTAGATCCCCCAAACTTTTCGATCAACCTTTTCATGTTAATAAAGACCAAAAAAATGGTCATTTTTGAAATTATAAGCATTAGCAGGTTGTTAGAAACTGAAATCAAACAGTTTTCAACTCAAAACTTTATTCTAGGTGATGTTACATTTTCACATAGGACCCCTTGTTCGAAAGGAGCTTCTGAACTCTCTCGTCCATTGAATTTGTCAGGTTTTGGATGGTTTCTGCTTCAATTGTTTTGCATGAGGACAGAATACCCTCCCAGAGCTGTTGCTTAGATGTGAACTGCCTCCCGCCATCATAGACACTCCTTTTAATGATGCTCCAAAGGTTCTGAATGGGGTAGAGGTCAGGGGAGCATGGGGGTCACACCATAAGTTTGTCCCCTTTTATGCCCATATCAGCCAGAGATGCAGATGTTTTATGTGCAGCATGAGATGGTGCATTATCATGCAGAAAAATGATCTTGCTGTTAAATACACGGTTCTTCTTCTTGAACCATGGCAGGAAGTTCTGTTTGAGAAAATCCACATACATTATGGAGTTCATCTTTAGCGCCTTCAGGGATCCTAAAGGGGCCGACAATCTCTCTCCCCATGATTCCAGCCCAAAACATTACTCCACCTCCTCCTTGTTGGCGCTGTAGCCGTGTTTGTGTGGGGTGTCCATCAACCAGCCATCCTCCACTCCATTCATCTGGACCATCGAGCGCTGCACGGCACTCATCCGTGAACAAAACAGTTTTGAAATCAGTCTTCATGTAATGTTTGGCCCACTGGAGCCGTTTCTGCTTGTGTGAAGTGGATAGAGGAGGTCGACAGGATGGCATATGCACAGCTGCAAACCTCTGAAGGACCCTGCATCTTGTTGTTCGGGGGACGTTGGAGGCACAAGCAGCTTCAAAAACTTGTCTGCTGCTATGACAAGGCTTTTTTGCCGCTGCTGTTTCAACCTGACGTAATTGCCTGTAGGAAAGAGTCCTCAATTTGCCCTTATCAGCACGCACACGTGTGTACTGTGAATCAGCTACATACTTCTTGATTGCCAAGACACTTCATCCTGATCATCGCACAATGTTGATTGTAGTCATGCCTTGACCTAAACACTCCACAATTTGTTGCTTCTCAGCAGCCGACACATCCTTTTTCTTTCCCATTTTGGCAGAAAATGTAGGCTGCTTAATAATGTGAGAGAGCCTTCTTAAGTAGTCTTGCCTTTCATTGGACACACCTGCCAAACTAATTAGCACAGGTGTCTGCAATTGCTTACAGTGATATAAAGAGCCCTGACACACATCACCATCAATGAGTTTAACTGACAAACAAACAAATTCTTCCCTTATCACTCCTAAACACTTTTTGCATAATAATTTGGAACGCGGTGTACATGTGCTTTTCCACAAAACACCAGTGGTTCACGTAGTGAATCTTACAGTTCTAACTTGCCAACCGTGGTCTGTATGGAATTGTTCAATAAAGGGCCCAAAATTAAGATAACATAGATGGGAGAGGTCTCTATGAATAGGAATTCCTAAGTATTTGATACCCTGTGAGGGCCAGGCAAAGGGAAAGTTGGACTGGATGGAATCCTATATGGATTTAGGGAGGGAGACATCGAGGGCCTCAGACTTCGCTGCATTGATTTTAAAATTTTACCATGTAACAAAGTGATCTATTTCAGCCATAACAGCAGGGATGGATATATGTGATTGAGTGATATATACTAGGACATCATCAGCAAATAGAGAGCACTTGTACTCGGTGCCTCCCACCTCAATCCACCTAATATTGGGGTTATGGCGAATTGATGAGAGCAGGTGCTCCGTCACTAGGATGTATAAGAGAGGGGACAGAGGACATCCCTGCCTTGTCCCATTGGTGATTGTGAAAGGTGATGAAAATGTTCTGACGCACCCCCTGGGCCTTGGGACACCCGGAGCCGGACCCTTTTTGGTGGATGCTGGTGGTTGTAGTCTTCGTGGCGGCGATCCGGTTCCGTGGCTCAGGGCGGTCAAACCAGTGGCGGAACTATTTATGTGGTTTTGATGTTTAAATGTCCGACTACGCCACCCGTGGATTGCGGTCAGAGTGAACCGCCGCTACAGGGCAGACCGCTAAGGCTGGTGTTGTGGGTGCAGCAGAGCGTAGCATAACTCCCCACGGGAGGAGTATAGCCTCAGGGCAGTGTATGCGGAGGATGGGGGTGATGGTGCAGGGCAGCAGCAGTAACGACACGGAGTCAGTGATGCAGTTCAGGGCCTTTACTCACAGTTCTTATTATCCAGACCACGTCTGCAGGTAACGGCTGCCCACGTCGTACTGTGCTCACCAGGTGAGGGGCTCAGACAACTCCCAGATAACTTTGGAGCGCTTCACAGGACCCCCTTTGTGTGTCCTTTGTCTGGCCTTTCTTACCAACACTTCTGTCCGGCTGCCTCGGGCCTCCTCTTGGTAAACTTGGCGCCAGTTTCCCTGACCCTATGTGGTGCCTTCCTAGCGGGTGGAGCAAGGGGCTGCACCACATAAAATGTCAGAGCCTCCGGTTTCTAGCTGAGGGTCGTTTCCTGCCTCCACTAGTTCGGGGACCGGTCTCCCCCTTTGGCCTGACCCCTCCACGCAGGTGGATTCGGGCGTGCGGTGGCGACTCGCCCGTCCGCACCCCTGGGATCCCTTCATTCCTCGTTCCTGGAGCCTTCTCCGCTCCTCTTCCTTCCTTCTCCCTCTTGCAGGCCTGGGCCTCTGTTACTAGGCCCGCCTCCGGAGCAGAGCTCATGCAGAGCCCCTGCTCCCTGCCACTTCTGCTCAGACTTCTCTGCACTGAACTAAGATGGTGCCCACCTTTTATACTCCCTTCTCAATGCACCCAGGAACTGCTTCCTCCCTGCTCCTGCACTGCAGGGTTCCCCTTCCTCAGTGTTCCCTCCCCCCACTCCAGCCAGGGACAGGGACTGTCGTGCCCATCTCAGGGGCATATTGGTCGCCCTGCCCCACGGCAATGTGGTGTAATGCATGCAGGTGTCGGGTCCTGATCCACACTCCATCCTTATCTGAGAGTGAGATATCACACCTCTGGGTGAGGTGCAATACGTCTGTAGCAACTGAGCCCTCGGTGCTACAGTTCCATTTATCTTCAGCCTAGGTGACGTATTGTGATACAGGGCCGTGAATTTGGCTATAAAAGGGTCCCCTAGACCCCTACCCCAAGCATTTTAAGAGAATCATATATGGCGTGCCAGGAGACTCTATGGAATGCTTTCTCAGCATCCAACGAGAGTATCTACTTACAAATTTTTAACTGCATCTAGCCCAGGAAATACTTTGTGCCTAGTAGCAGTGTCTGCTAGTCAGCGGATTATCCCGGCTGTTAAGCAAGCTACACCACCTGTAGTTTGGACACTTAATTTTTTCAAAGGAAATGCTTCGGGACCATGGGATACTTAGTGAAGAGCATCAGGAGGCACCCCAAGGCATAGGGGCTGGGACTGGCACTAGGATGCCTTGCGGTGGACAGCCGAGCTCGATCCTTATAAAAGCTTTTTAACTGCAGCAGCTTTAGTGGATGCTACTGGAGCTGGAATTACGTTGCTGCTGGCATGAGACTTGCCCTCCAATAGATCCTTGTAAATGGATTTAAAGTGTATTCATTCAAATTAGAGGGACAATTTAAATTAAAAAGCTTAGAGCTGCCTCCACCACAGGGGGGCTCTCTCGACCCACCAGCGGACAGGCACCAGTATTGGGAGAGGGGGGCTGGCCGTCAGGGTTCACCGCGGCTCTGGCACAAACCCGGCGACACGGAGGTGGCACGGGCAGGAGCGGACTGGCCGTCTCGGCTTCTCACTTTTTGGATTTTAGAAGGGCATGACATGCCTATATCTGTGTCTCCCCCTCCTTTTACTCCTCCACCTCTTTTCTTTTCGCATGACTATATGTACTTGTCACTTTTCCATGTGTTAGTTGTGTCTTCTGAGCAGTTTGTCAGCTTTTGGACACCTTTGAAGGTGTTTTCTATGTGTTTCTATGTGTTTTTGTTTGCCTGCCATTGGTTTTAACGGTGTTCGAAGGTGTTCGACAAACAGTTCGACGAACAGTTCGGCGAACACACGGGTGTTCGACGAACCGAACCGAACTCGAACACTACGGGGGTGGCTCAACACTAGTTCTGAAGCTAATTTAAACTTCGGCAGAATTTTGTGAACAATGGAAGAGTTCCTCAGCATTTTTAAACTTCAGCGGAATTCCGAGAACAATGGAAGAGTTCTGAAGCATTTTTAAACTTCAGCAGAATTCCGAGAACAATGGAAGAGTTCTGAAGCATTTTTAAACTTCAGCAGAATTCCGAGAACAATGGAAGAGTTCTGAAGCATTTTTAAACTTCAGCAGAATTCCGAGAACAATGGAAGAGTTCCTAAGCATTTTTAATCATCAGCGTAATTCCGAGAACAATGGAAGTGTTCCGAAGCATTTTTCAACATCAGCAGCATTCCGAGAACAATGGAAGAGTTCCGAAGCATTTTTAAACTTCAGCAGAATTCCGAGAACAATGGAAGAGTTCTGAAGCATTTTTAAACTTCAGCAGAATTCCGAGAACAATGGAAGAGTTCTGAAGCATTTTTAAAGGTCAGCGGAACTCCGAGAACAATGGAATAGTTCCATAGAATTTTTAAACGTCAGCGGAATTCCATAAACAATGGAAGAGTTCCGAAGCATTTTTAAACGTCAGCGGAATTTCGTGAACAATGGAAGAGTTCTGAAGCATTTTTAAACTTCAGCTGAATTCCAGGAACAATGGAAGAGTTCCGAATCATTTCTAAACGTCAGCAGAATTCCAAGAAGAATGGAAGAGTTCTGAAGCATTTTTAAACTTCAGCAGAATGCCGAGAACAATGGAAGAGTTTTGAAGCATTTTTAAACTTCAGCAGAATTCCGAGGACAATGGAAGAGTTCTGAAGCATTTTTAAACGTCAGCGGAATTCCGAGAACAATTGAAGATTTCCTAAGCATTTTTCAACGTCAGCAGAATTCCGAGAACAATGGAAGAGTTCCGAAGCATTTTTAAACTTCAGCAGAAATAAGAGAACAGTGTAAGAGTTTTGAAGCATTTTAAACTTCAGCAGAATTACGAGAACAATGGAAGAATTCTGAAGCATTTTTAAACGTCAGCGGAAATCCATAAACAATGGAAGTGTTCCGAAGCATTTTTAAACATCTGCGGAATTCCGTGAACAATGGAAGAGTTCTGAAGCATTTTTAAACTTCAGCAGAATTCCGAGAACAATGGAAGAGTTCTGAAGCATTTTTAAACTTCAGCAGAATTCCGAGGACAATGGAAGAGTTCTGAAGCATGTTTAAACGTCAGCGGAATTCCGAGAACAATGGAAGATTTCCTAAGCATTTTTCAACGTCAGCAGAATTCCGAGAACAATGGAAGAGTTCCGAAGCATTTTTAAACTTCAGCAGAATTAAGAGAACAATGTAAGAGTTTTGAAGCAATTTAAACTTCAGCAGAATTACGAGAACAATGGAAGAGTTCTGAAGAATTTTTAAACGTCAGCGGAAATCTATAAACAATGGAAGTGTTCTGAAGCATTTTTAAACATCTGCGGAATTCCGTGAACAATGGAAGAGTTCCGAAGCATTTTTAAACATCTGCGGAATTCCGTGAACAATGGAAGAGTTCCGAAGCATTTTTAAACCTCAGTGGAACTCCGTGAACAATGGAAGAGTTCCGAAGCATTTTTAAACTTGAGCAGAATTCCGAGAACAATGGAAGTGTTCCAAAGCATTTTTAAACGTTAGCAGAATTACGAGAACAATGGAAGAGTTCTGAAGCACTTTTAAATGTAAGCAGAATTCCAAGAACAATGGAAGAGTTCCGAAGCATTTTTAAACTTCAGCAGAATTCCGAGAACAATGGAAGAGTTCCAAAGCATTTTTAAACTTCAGCAGAATTCCGAGAACAATGGAAGAGTTTTGAAGCTAATTTAAACTCCAGCAGAATTCTGTGAACAATGGAAGAGTTCCGAAGCATTTTTAAACTTCAGCGGAATTCCGAGAACAATGGAAGAGTTCTGAAGCTTTTTTAAACTTCAGCAGAATTCCGAGAACAATGGAAGAGTTCCGAAGCATTTTTAACTACAGCAGAGTTCCGAGAAGAATGAAAGAGTTTCGAAGCATTTTTAAACGTCAGTAGAATTCCGAGAACAATGGAAGAGTTCCGAAGCATTTTTAAACTTCAGCAGAATTCCGAGAACAATGGAAGAGTTTCAAAGCATTTTTAAACGTCAGCAGAATTCCAAGAACAATGGAAGAGTTCCGAAGCATTTTTAAATTTCAGCAGAATTCCGAGAACAATGGAAGAGTTCTGAAGCATTTTTAAACTTCAGCAGAATTCCGAGGACAATGGAAGCGTTCTGAAGCATTTTTAAACGTCAGCGGAATTCCGAGAACAATGGAAGATTTCCTAAGCATTTTTCAACGTCAGCAGAATTCCGAGAACAATGGAAGAGATCCGAAGCATTTTTAAACTTCAGCAGAATTCCGAGAACAATGGAAGTGTTCCGAAGCATTTTTAAACTCCAGCAGAAATGCGAGAACAATGGAAGAGTTCCGAAGCTAATTTAAACTTCAGCAGAATTCTGTGAATAATGGAAGAGTTCCGAAGCATTTTTAAACTTCAGCAGAATTCCGAGAACAATGGAAGAGTTCCGAAGCATTTTTAAACTAAAGCAGAATTCCGAGAACAATGGAAGTGTTTCGAAGCATTTTTAAAATCAGCAGAATTCCGAGAACAATGGAAGAGTTCCGAAGGATTTTTAAAGTTCAGCAGAATTCCGAGAACAATGGAAGAGTTCCAAAGCGTTTTTAAACTTCAGCAGAATTCCAAGAACAATGTAAGAGTTCCGAAGCAAATTTAAACTTCAGCAGAATTCCGAGAACAATGGAAGAGTTCCAAAGCATTTTTAAGCATCAGCGGAATTCCGAGAACAATGAAAGAGTTCCTAAGCATTTTTAAACATCAGTGAAATTTCGAGAACAATGAAAGAGGTCAGAAGCATCATTAAACGTCAGCAGAATTCCGAGACCAATGGAAGAGTTCCGAAGCATTTTTAATCATCAGCAAAATTCCAAGAACAATGGAAGAGTTCCGAAGCATTTTTAAACTTCAGCAGAATTCCGAGAACAATGGAAGAGTTCCGAAGCATTTTTAAACTTCAGCAGAATTCCGAGAACAATGGAAGAGTTTTGAAGCTAATTTAACCTTCAGCAGAATTCTGTGAATAATGGAAGAGTTCCGAAGCATTTTTAAACTACAGCAGAATTCCGAGAACAATGGAAGTGTTTCGAAGCATTTTTAAAATCAGCAGAATTCCGAGAACAATGGAAGAGTTCCGAAGGATTTTTAAAGTTCAGCAGAATTCCGAGAAAAATGGAAGAGTTCCAAAGCGTTTTTAAACTTCAGCAGAATTCCAAGAACAATGTAAGAGTTCCGAAGCAAATTTAAACTTCAGCAGAATTCCGAGAACAATGGAAGAGTTCCGAAGCCTTTTTAAACTTCAGCGGAATTCGAGAACAATGGAAGAGTTCTGAAGCTTTTTTAAACTTCAGCAGAATTCCGAGAACAATGGAAGAGTTCCGAAGCATTTTTAACTACAGTAGAGTTCCGAGAACAATGGAAGAGTTTCGAAGCATTTTTAAACGTCAGCAGAATTCCGAGAACAATGGAAGAGTTCCGAAGCATTTTTAAACTTCAGCAGAATTCCGAGAACAATGGAAGAGTTGCTAAGCATTTTTAAACATCAGCGTAATTCCGAGAACAATGGAAGAGTTTCAAAGCATTTTTAAACGTCAGCAGAATTTCAAGAACAATGGAAGAGTTCCGAAGCATTTTTAAATTTCAGCAGAATTCCGAGAACAATGGAAGAGTTCTGAAGCATTTTTAAACTTCAGCAGAATTCCGAGGACAATGGAAGAGTTCTGAAGCACTTTTAAACGTCAGCGGAATTCCGAGAACAATGGAAGATTTCCTAAGCATTTTTCAACGTCAGCAGAATTCCGAGAACAATGGAAGAGTTCCGAAGCATTTTTAAACTTCAGCAGAATTCCGAGAACAATGGAAGTGTTCTGAAGCATTTTTAAACATCAGCAGAATTCCAAGAACAATGGAAGAGTTCTGAAGCACTTTTAAACGTAAGCAGAATACCGAGAACAATGGAAGAGTTCCGAAGCATTTTTAAACTCCAGCAGAATTCCGAGAACAATGGAAGAGTTCCGAAGCTAATTTAAACTTCAGCAGAATTCTGTGAATAATGGAAGAGTTCCGAAGCATTTTTAAACTTCAGCGGAATTCGGAGAACAATGGAAGAGTTCTGAAGCATTTTTAAACTTCAGCAGAATTCCGAGAACTATGGAAGAGTTCCGAAGCATTTTTAAACTACAGCAGAATTCCGAGAACAATGGAAGTGTTTCGAAGCATTTTTAAAATCAGCAGAATTCCGAGAACAATGGAAGAGTTCCGAAGGATTTTTAAAGTTCAGCAGAATTCCGAGAACAATGGAAGAGTTCCAAAGCGTTTTTAAACTTCAGCAGAATTCCAAGAACAATGTAAGAGTTCCGAAGCAAATTTAAACTTCAGCAGAATTCCGAGAACAATGGAAGTGCTCCGAAGCATTTTTAAACATCAGCAGAATTCCAAGAACAATGGAAGAGTTCTGAAGCACTTTTAAACGTAAGCAGAATTCCGAGAACAATGGAAGAGTTCCGTAGCATTTTTAAACTCCAGCAGAATTCCGAGAACAATGGAAGAGTTCTGAAGCATTTTTAAACTTGAGCAGAATTCCGACAACAATGGAAGAGTTCTGAAGCATTTTTAAAGGTCAGCGGAACTCCGAGAACAATGGAATAGTTCCAAAGCATTTTTAAACGTCAGCGGAATTCCATAAACAATGGAAGAGTTCCGAAGCATTTTTAAACGTCAGCGGAATTCCGTGAACAATGGAAGAGTTCCGAAGCATTTTTAAACTTCAGCAGAATTCCGAGAACAATGGAAGTGTTCCGAAGCATTTTTAAACATCAGCAGAATTCCAAGAACAATGGAAGAGTTCTGAAGCACTTTTAAACGTAAGCAGAATTCCGAGAACAATGGAAGAGTTCCGAAGCATTTTTAAACTCCAGCAGAATTCCGAGAACAATGGAAGAGTTCCGAAGCTAATTTAAACTTCAGCAGAATTCTGTGAATAATGGAAGAGTTCCGAAGCATTTTTAAACTTCAGCGGAATTCGGAGAACAATGGAAGAGTTCTGAAGAATTTTTAAACTTCAGCAGAATTCCGAGAACAATGGAAGAGTTCCGAATCATTTTTAAACTACAGCAGAATTCCGAGAATAATGGAAGTGTTTCGAAGCATTTCTAAAATCAGCAGAATTCCGAGAACAATGGAAGAGTTCCGAAGGATTTTTAAAGTTCAGCAGAATTCCGAGAACAATGGAAGAGTTCCAAAGCGTTTTTAAACTTCAGCAGAATTCCAAGAACAATGTAAGAGTTCCGAAGCAAATTTAAACTTCAGCAGAATTCCGAGAACAATGGAAGAGTTCCGAAGCATTTTTAAACTTCAGCAGAATTCCGAGAACAATGGAAGAGTTTTGAAGCTAATTTAAACTTCAGCAGAATTCTGTGAACAATGGAAGAGTTCCGAAGCATTTTTAAACTTCAACGGAATTCCGAGAACAATGGAAGAGTTCTGAAGCTTTTTTAAACTTCAGCAGAATTCCGAGAACAATGGAAGAGTTCCGAAGCATTTTTAACTACAGCAGAGTTCCGAGAACAATGGAAGAGTTTCGAAGCATTTTTAAACGTCAGCAGAATTCCGAGAACAATGGAAGAGTTCCGAAGCATTTTTAAACTTCAGCAGAATTCCGAGAACAATGGAAGAGTTCCTAAGCATTTTTAAACATCAGCGTAATTCCGAGAACAATGGAAGAGTTTCAAAGCATTTTTAAACGTCAGCAGAATTCCAAGAACAATGGAAGAGTTCCGAAGAATTTTTAAATTTCAGCAGAATTCCGAGAACAATGGAAGAGTTCTGAAGCATTTTTAAACTTCAGCAGAATTCTGAGGACAATGGAAGAGTTCTGAAGCACTTTTAAACGTCAGCGGAATTCCGAGAACAATGGAAGATTTCCTAAGCATTTTTCAACGTCAGCAGAATTCCGAGAACAATGGAAGAGTTCCGAAGCATTTTTAAACTTCAGCAGAATTCCGAGAACAATGGAAGTGTTCCGAAGCATTTTTAAACATCAGCAGAATTCCAAGAACAATGGAAGAGTTCTGAAGCACTTTTAAACGTAAGCAGAATACCGAGAACAATGGAAGAGTTCCGAAGCATTTTTAAACTCCAGCAGAATTCCGAGAACAATGGAAGAGTTCCGAAGCTAATTTAAACTTCAGCAGAATTCTGTGAATAATGGAAGAGTTCCGAAGCATTTTTAAACTTCAGCGGAATTCGGAGAACAATGGAAGAGTTCTGAAGCATTTTTAAACTTCAGCAGAATTCCGAGAACAATGGAAGAGTTCCGAAGCATTTTTAAACTACAGCAGAATTCCGAGAACAATGGAAGTGTTTCGAAGCATTTTTAAAATCAGCAGAATTCCGAGAACAATGGAAGAGTTACGAAGGATTTTTAAAGTTCAGCAGAATTCCAAGAACAATGGAAGAGTTCTGAAGCACTTTTAAACGTAAGCAGAATTCCGAGAACAATGGAAGAGTTCCGAAGCATTTTTAAACTCCAGCAGAATTCCGAGAACAATGGAAGAGTTCTGAAGCTTTTTTAAACTTCAGCAGAATTCCGAGAACAATGGAAGAGTTCTGAAGCATTTTTAAAGGTCAGCGGAACTCCGAGAACAATGGAATAGTTCCAAAGCATTTTTAAACGTCAGCGGAATTCCATAATCAATGGAAGAGTTCCGAAGCATTTTTAAACGTCAGCGGAATTCCGTGAACAATGGAAGAGTTCTGAAGCATTTTTAAACTTCAGCTGAATTCCAGGAACAATGGAAGAGTTCCGAATCATTTCTAGACGTCAGCAGAATTCCAAGAACAATGGAAGAGTTCTGAAGCATTTTTAAACTTGAGCAGAATGCCGAGAACAATGGAAGAGTTTTGAAGCATTTTTAAACTTCAGCAGAATTCGGAGGACAATGGAAGAGTTCTGAAGCATTTTTAAACGTCAGCGGAATTCCGAGAACAATGGAAGATTTCCTAAGCATTTTTCAACGTCAGCAGAATTCCGAGAACAATGGAAGAGATCCGAAGCATTTTTAAACTTCAGCAGAATTACGAGAACAATGGAAGAGTTATGAAGCATTTTTAAACGTCAGCGGAAATCCATAAACAATGGAAGTGTTCCGAAGCATTTTTAAACATCTGCGGAATTCCGTGAACAATGGAAGTGTTCCGAAGTATTTTTAAACATCTGCGGAATTCCGTGAACAATGGAAGAGTTCCGAAGCATTTTTAAACCTCAGCGGAACTCCGTGAACAATGGAAGAGTTCCGAAGCATTTTTAAACTTCAGCAGAATTCCGAGAACAATGGAAGTGTTCCAAAGCATTTTTAAACGTTAGCAGAATTCCGAGAACAATGGAAGAGTTCTGAAGAATTTTTAAACGTCAGCGAAATTCCAAGAACAATGGAAGAGTTCCGAAGCATTTTTAAACTTCAGCAGAATTCCGAGAACAATGGAAGTGTTCCGAAGCATTTTTAAACATCAGCAGAATTCCAAGAACAATGGAAGAGTTCTGAAGCACTTTTAAACGTAAGCAGAATACCGAGAACAATGGAAGAGTTCCGAAGCATTTTTAAACTCCAGCAGAATTCCGAGAACAATGGAAGAGTTCCGAAGCTAATTTAAACTTCAGCAGAATTCTGTGAATAATGGAAGAGTTCCGAAGCATTTTTAAACTTCAGCGGAATTCGGAGAACAATGGAAGAGTTCTGAAGCATTTTTAAACTTCAGCAGAATTCCGAGAACAATGGAAGAGTTCCGAAGCATTTTTAAACTACAGCAGAATTCCGAGAACAATGGAAGTGTTTCGAAGCATTTTTAAAATCAGCAGAATTCCGAGAACAATGGAAGAGTTCCGAAGGATTTTTAAAGTTCAGCAGAATTCCAAGAACAATGGAAGAGTTCTGAAGCACTTTTAAACGTAAGCAGAATTCCGAGAACAATGGAAGAGTTCCGAAGCATTTTTAAACTCCAGCAGAATTCCGAGAACAATGGAAGAGTTCTGAAGCTTTTTTAAACTTCAGCAGAATTCCGAGAACAATGGAAGAGTTCTGAAGCATTTTTAAAGGTCAGCGGAACTCCGAGAACAATGGAATAGTTCCAAAGCATTTTTAAACGTCAGCGGAATTCCATAATCAATGGAAGAGTTCCGAAGCATTTTTAAACGTCAGCGGAATTCCGTGAACAATGGAAGAGTTCTGAAGCATTTTTAAACTTCAGCTGAATTCCAGGAACAATGGAAGAGTTCCGAATCATTTCTAGACGTCAGCAGAATTCCAAGAACAATGGAAGAGTTCTGAAGCATTTTTAAACTTGAGCAGAATGCCGAGAACAATGGAAGAGTTTTGAAGCATTTTTAAACTTCAGCAGAATTCGGAGGACAATGGAAGAGTTCTGAAGCATTTTTAAACGTCAGCGGAATTCCGAGAACAATGGAAGATTTCCTAAGCATTTTTCAACGTCAGCAGAATTCCGAGAACAATGGAAGAGATCCGAAGCATTTTTAAACTTCAGCAGAATTACGAGAACAATGGAAGAGTTATGAAGCATTTTTAAACGTCAGCGGAAATCCATAAACAATGGAAGTGTTCCGAAGCATTTTTAAACATCTGCGGAATTCCGTGAACAATGGAAGTGTTCCGAAGTATTTTTAAACATCTGCGGAATTCCGTGAACAATGGAAGAGTTCCGAAGCATTTTTAAACCTCAGCGGAACTCCGTGAACAATGGAAGAGTTCCAAAGCATTTTTAAACTTCAGCAGAATTCCGAGAACAATGGAAGTGTTCCAAAGCATTTTTAAACGTTAGCAGAATTCCGAGAACAATGGAAGAGTTCTGAAGAATTTTTAAACGTCAGCGAAATTCCAAGAACAATGGAAGAGTTCCGAAGCATTTTTAAACTTCAGCAAAATTCCGAGAACAATGGAAGTGTTCCGAAGCATTTTTAAACATCAGCAGAATTCCAAGAACAATGGAAGAGTTCTGAAGCACTTTTAAACGTAAGCAGAATACCGAGAACAATGGAAGAGTTCCGAAGCATTTTTAAACTCCAGCAGAATTCCGAGAACAATGGAAGAGTTCCGAAGCTAATTTAAACTTCAGCAGAATTCTGTGAATAATGGAAGAGTTCCGAAGCATTTTTAAACTTCAGCGGAATTCGGAGAACAATGGAAGAGTTCTGAAGCATTTTTAAACTTCAGCAGAATTCCGAGAACAATGGAAGAGTTCCGAAGCATTTTTAAACTACAGCAGAATTCCGAGAACAATGGAAGTGTTTCGAAGCATTTTTAAAATCAGCAGAATTCCGAGAACAATGGAAGAGTTCCGAAGGATTTTTAAAGTTCAGCAGAATTCCGAGAACAATGGAAGAGTTCCAAAGCGTTTTTAAACTTCAGCAGAATTCCAAGAACAATGTAAGAGTTCCGAAGCAAATTTAAACTTCAGCAGAATTCCGAGAACAATGGAAGTGTTCCGAAGCATTTTTAAACATCAGCAGAATTCCAAGAACAATGGAAGAGTTCTGAAGCACTTTTAAACGTAAGCAGAATTCCGAGAACAATGGAAGAGTTCCGTAGCATTTTTAAACTCCAGCAGAATTCCGAGAACAATGGAAGAGTTCTGAAGCATTTTTAAACTTGAGCAGAATTCCGAGAACAATGGAATAGTTCCAAAGCATTTTTAAACGTCAGCGGAATTCCATAAACAATGGAAGAGTTCCGAAGCATTTTTAAACGTCAGCGGAATTCCGTGAACAATGGAAGAGTTCCGAAGCATTTTTAAACTTCAGCAGAATTCCGAGAACAATGGAAGTGTTCCGAAGCATTTTTAAACATCAGCAGAATTCCAAGAACAATGGAAGAGTTCTGAAGCACTTTTAAACGTAAGCAGAATTCCGAGAACAATGGAAGAGTTCCGAAGCATTTTTAAACTCCAGCAGAATTCCGAGAACAATGGAAGAGTTCCGAAGCTAATTTAAACTTCAGCAGAATTCTGTGAATAATGGAAGAGTTCCGAAGCATTTTTAAACTTCAGCGGAATTCGGAGAACAATGGAAGAGTTCTGAAGCATTTTTAAACTTCAGCAGAATTCCGAGAACAATGGAAGAGTTCCGAATCATTTTTAAACTACAGCAGAATTCCGAGAACAATGGAAGTGTTTCGAAGCATTTCTAAAATCAGCAGAATTCCGAGAACAATGGAAGAGTTCCGAAGGATTTTTAAAGTTCAGCAGAATTCCGAGAACAATGGAAGAGTTCCAAAGCGTTTTTAAACTTCAGCAGAATTCCAAGAACAATGTAAGAGTTCCGAAGCAAATTTAAACTTCAGCAGAATTCCGAGAACAATGGAAGAGTTCCGAAGCATTTTTAAACTTCAGCAGAATTCCGAGAACAATGGAAGAGTTTTGAAGCTAATTTAAACTTCAGCAGAATTCTGTGAACAATGGAAGAGTTCCGAAGCATTTTTAAACTTCAGCGGAATTCCGAGAACAATGGAAGAGTTCTGAAGCTTTTTTAAACTTCAGCAGAATTCCGAGAACAATGGAAGAGTTCCGAAGCATTTTTAACTACAGCAGAGTTCCGAGAACAATGGAAGAGTTTCGAAGCATTTTTAAACGTCAGCAGAATTCCGAGAATAATGGAAGAGTTCCGAAGCATTTTTAAACTTCAGCAGAATTCCGAGAACAATGGAAGAGTTCCTAAGCATTTTTAAACATCAGCGTAATTCCGAGAACAATGGAAGAGTTTCAAAGCATTTTTAAAATCAGCAGAATTCCGAGAACAATGGAAGAGTTCCGAAGGATTTTTAAAGTTCAGCAGAATTCCAAGAACAATGGAAGAGTTCTGAAGCACTTTTAAACGTAAGCAGAATTCCGAGAACAATGGAAGAGTTCCGAAGCATTTTTAAACTCCAGCAGAATTCCGAGAACAATGGAAGAGTTCTGAAGCATTTTTAAACTTCAGCAGAATTCCGAGAACAATGGAAGAGTTCTGAAGCATTTTTAAAGGTCAGCGGAACTCCGAGAACAATGGAATAGTTCCAAAGCATTTTTAAACGTCAGCGGAATTCCATAATCAATGGAAGAGTTCCGAAGCATTTTTAAACGTCAGCGGAATTCCGTGAACAATGGAAGAGTTCTGAAGCATTTTTAAACTTCAGCTGAATTCCAGGAACAATGGAAGAGTTCCGAATCATTTCTAGACGTCAGCAGAATTCCAAGAACAATGGAAGAGTTCTGAAGCATTTTTAAACTTGAGCAGAATGCCGAGAACAATGGAAGAGTTTTGAAGCATTTTTAAACTTCAGCAGAATTCGGAGGACAATGGAAGAGTTCTGAAGCATTTTTAAACGTCAGCGGAATTCCGAGAACAATGGAAGATTTCCTAAGCATTTTTCAACGTCAGCAGAATTCCGAGAACAATGGAAGAGATCCGAAGCATTTTTAAACTTCAGCAGAATTACGAGAACAATGGAAGAGTTATGAAGCATTTTTAAACGTCAGCGGAAATCCATAAACAATGGAAGTGTTCCGAAGCATTTTTAAACATCTGCGGAATTCCGTGAACAATGGAAGTGTTCCGAAGTATTTTTAAACATCTGCGGAATTCCGTGAACAATGGAAGAGTTCCGAAGCATTTTTAAACCTCAGCGAAACTCCGTGAACAATGGAAGAGTTCCGAAGCATTTTTAAACTTCAGCAGAATTCCGAGAACAATGGAAGTGTTCCAAAGCATTTTTAAACGTTAGCAGAATTCCGAGAACAATGGAAGAGTTCTGGAGAATTTTTAAACGTCAGCGAAATTCCAAGAACAATGGAAGAGTTCCGAAGCATTTTTAAACTTCAGCAGAATTCCGAGAACAATGGAAGAGTTCCGAAGCATTTTTAAACTTCAGCAGAATTCCGAGGACAATGGAAGAGTTTTGAAGCTAATTTAAACTTCAGCAGAATTCTGTGAACAATGGAAGAGTTCCGAAGCATTTTTAAACTTCAGCGGAATTCCGAGAACAATGCAAGAGTTCTGAAGCTTTTTTAAACTTCAGCAGAATTCCGAGAACAATGGAAGAGTTCCGAAGCATTTTTAACTACAGCAGAGTTCCGAGAACAATGGAAGAGTTTTGAAGCATTTTTAAACGTCAGCAGAATTCCGAGAACAATGGAAGAGTTCCGAAGCATTTTTAAACTTCAGCAGAATTCCGAGAACAATGGAAGAGTTCCTAAGCATTTTTAAACATCAGCGTAATTCCGAGAACAATGGAAGAGTTTCAAAGCATTTTTAAACGTCAGCAGAATTCCGAGAACAATGGAAGAGTTCCGAAGCATTTTTAAACTTCAGCAGAATTCCGAGAACAATGGAAGAGTTCCGAAGCATTTTTAAATTTCAGCAGAATTCCGAGAACAATGGAAGAGTTCTGAAGCATTTTTAAACTTCAGCAGAATTCCGAGGACAATGGAAGAGTTCTGAAGCATTTTTAAACGTCAGCGGAATTCCGAGAACAATGGAAGATTTCCTAAGCATTTTTCAACGTCAGCAGAATTCCGAGAACAATGGAAGAGTTCCGAAGCATTTTTAAACTTCAGCAGAATTCTGAGATCAATGGAAGTGTTCCGAAGCATTTTTAAACATCAGCAGAATTCCAAGAACAATGGAAGAGTTCTGAAGCACTTTTAAACGTAAGCAGAATTCCGAGAACAATGGAAGAGTTCCGAAGCATTTTTAAACTCCAGCAGAATTCCGAGAACAATGGAAGAGTTCCGAAGCTAATTTAAACTTCAGCAGAATTCTGTGAATAATGGAAGAGTTCCGAAGCATTTTTAAACTTCAGCAGAATTCCGAGAACAATGGAAGAGTTCCGAAGGATTTTTAAAGTTCAGCAGAAGTCCGAGAACAATGGAATCGTTCCAAAGCGTTTTTAAACATCAGCAGAATTCCGAGAACAATGGAAGAGATCTGAAGCATTTTTAAACTTCAGCGGAATTTCAGGAACAATGGAAGTGTTCCATATCATTTGTAAAAGTCAGCAGAATTCCGAGAACAATGGAAGAATTCCAAAGCATTTTTAAAAGTCAGCAGAATTCCGAGAACAATGGAAGAGTTCCGAAGCATTTTTAAACCTCAGCGGAATTCGGTGAACAATGGAAGATTTCCGAAGAATTTTAAACTTCAGCAGAATTCCGAGAACAATGGAACCATTCCGAAGCATTTTTAAACTTCAGCAGAATTTCAAGAACAATGGAAGAGTCCTGAAGCATTTTTAAACTTCAGCAGAATTCCGAGAACAATGGAAGAGTTCTGAAGCATTTTTAAACTTCAGCAGAATTCCGAGAACAATGGAAGAGTTCTGAAGCATTTTTAAACTTCAGCAGAATTCCGAGAACAATGGAAGTGTTTCGAAGCATTTTTAAAATCAGCAGAATTCCGAGAACAATGGAAGAGTTACGAAGGATTTTTAAAGTTCAGCAGAATTCCAAGAACAATGGAAGAGTTCTGAAGCACTTTTAAACGTAAGCAGAATTCCGAGAACAATGGAAGAGTTCCGAAGCATTTTTAAACTCCAGCAGAATTCCGAGAACAATGGAAGAGTTCTGAAGCTTTTTTAAACTTCAGCAGAATTCCGAGAACAATGGAAGAGTTCTGAAGCATTTTTAAAGGTCAGCGGAACTCCGAGAACAATGGAATAGTTCCAAAGCATTTTTAAACGTCAGCGGAATTCCATAATCAATGGAAGAGTTCCGAAGCATTTTTAAACGTCAGCGGAATTCCGTGAACAATGGAAGAGTTCTGAAGCATTTTTAAACTTCAGCTGAATTCCAGGAACAATGGAAGAGTTCCGAATCATTTCTAGACGTCAGCAGAATTCCAAGAACAATGGAAGAGTTCTGAAGCATTTTTAAACTTGAGCAGAATGCCGAGAACAATGGAAGAGTTTTGAAGCATTTTTAAACTTCAGCAGAATTCGGAGGACAATGGAAGAGTTCTGAAGCATTTTTAAACGTCAGCGGAATTCCGAGAACAATGGAAGATTTCCTAAGCATTTTTCAACGTCAGCAGAATTCCGAGAACAATGGAAGAGATCCGAAGCATTTTTAAACTTCAGCAGAATTACGAGAACAATGGAAGAGTTATGAAGCATTTTTAAACGTCAGCGGAAATCCATAAACAATGGAAGTGTTCCGAAGCATTTTTAAACATCTGCGGAATTCCGTGAACAATGGAAGTGTTCCGAAGTATTTTTAAACATCTGCGGAATTCCGTGAACAATGGAAGAGTTCCGAAGCATTTTTAAACCTCAGCGGAACTCCGTGAACAATGGAAGAGTTCCGAAGCATTTTTAAACTTCAGCAGAATTCCGAGAACAATGGAAGTGTTCCAAAGCATTTTTAAACGTTAGCAGAATTCCGAGAACAATGGAAGAGTTCTGAAGAATTTTTAAACGTCAGCGAAATTCCAAGAACAATGGAAGAGTTCCGAAGCATTTTTAAACTTCAGCAGAATTCCGAGAACAATGGAAGTGTTCCGAAGCATTTTTAAACATCAGCAGAATTCCAAGAACAATGGAAGAGTTCTGAAGCACTTTTAAACGTAAGCAGAATACCGAGAACAATGGAAGAGTTCCGAAGCATTTTTAAACTCCAGCAGAATTCCGAGAACAATGGAAGAGTTCCGAAGCTAATTTAAACTTCAGCAGAATTCTGTGAATAATGGAAGAGTTCCGAAGCATTTTTAAACTTCAGCGGAATTCGGAGAACAATGGAAGAGTTCTGAAGCATTTTTAAACTTCAGCAGAATTCCGAGAACAATGGAAGAGTTCCGAAGCATTTTTAAACTACAGCAGAATTCCGAGAACAATGGAAGTGTTTCGAAGCATTTTTAAAATCAGCAGAATTCCGAGAACAATGGAAGAGTTCCGAAGGATTTTTAAAGTTCAGCAGAATTCCAAGAACAATGGAAGAGTTCTGAAGCACTTTTAAACGTAAGCAGAATTCCGAGAACAATGGAAGAGTTCCGAAGCATTTTTAAACTCCAGCAGAATTCCGAGAACAATGGAAGAGTTCTGAAGCTTTTTTAAACTTCAGCAGAATTCCGAGAACAATGGAAGAGTTCTGAAGCATTTTTAAAGGTCAGCGGAACTCCGAGAACAATGGAATAGTTCCAAAGCATTTTTAAACGTCAGCGGAATTCCATAATCAATGGAAGAGTTCCGAAGCATTTTTAAACGTCAGCGGAATTCCGTGAACAATGGAAGAGTTCTGAAGCATTTTTAAACTTCAGCTGAATTCCAGGAACAATGGAAGAGTTCCGAATCATTTCTAGACGTCAGCAGAATTCCAAGAACAATGGAAGAGTTCTGAAGCATTTTTAAACTTGAGCAGAATGCCGAGAACAATGGAAGAGTTTTGAAGCATTTTTAAACTTCAGCAGAATTCGGAGGACAATGGAAGAGTTCTGAAGCATTTTTAAACGTCAGCGGAATTCCGAGAACAATGGAAGATTTCCTAAGCATTTTTCAACGTCAGCAGAATTCCGAGAACAATGGAAGAGATCCGAAGCATTTTTAAACTTCAGCAGAATTACGAGAACAATGGAAGAGTTATGAAGCATTTTTAAACGTCAGCGGAAATCCATAAACAATGGAAGTGTTCCGAAGCATTTTTAAACATCTGCGGAATTCCGTGAACAATGGAAGTGTTCCGAAGTATTTTTAAACATCTGCGGAATTCCGTGAACAATGGAAGAGTTCCGAAGCATTTTTAAACCTCAGCGGAACTCCGTGAACAATGGAAGAGTTCCAAAGCATTTTTAAACTTCAGCAGAATTCCGAGAACAATGGAAGTGTTCCAAAGCATTTTTAAACGTTAGCAGAATTCCGAGAACAATGGAAGAGTTCTGAAGAATTTTTAAACGTCAGCGAAATTCCAAGAACAATGGAAGAGTTCCGAAGCATTTTTAAACTTCAGCAAAATTCCGAGAACAATGGAAGTGTTCCGAAGCATTTTTAAACATCAGCAGAATTCCAAGAACAATGGAAGAGTTCTGAAGCACTTTTAAACGTAAGCAGAATACCGAGAACAATGGAAGAGTTCCGAAGCATTTTTAAACTCCAGCAGAATTCCGAGAACAATGGAAGAGTTCCGAAGCTAATTTAAACTTCAGCAGAATTCTGTGAATAATGGAAGAGTTCCGAAGCATTTTTAAACTTCAGCGGAATTCGGAGAACAATGGAAGAGTTCTGAAGCATTTTTAAACTTCAGCAGAATTCCGAGAACAATGGAAGAGTTCCGAAGCATTTTTAAACTACAGCAGAATTCCGAGAACAATGGAAGTGTTTCGAAGCATTTTTAAAATCAGCAGAATTCCGAGAACAATGGAAGAGTTCCGAAGGATTTTTAAAGTTCAGCAGAATTCCGAGAACAATGGAAGAGTTCCAAAGCGTTTTTAAACTTCAGCAGAATTCCAAGAACAATGTAAGAGTTCCGAAGCAAATTTAAACTTCAGCAGAATTCCGAGAACAATGGAAGTGTTCCGAAGCATTTTTAAACATCAGCAGAATTCCAAGAACAATGGAAGAGTTCTGAAGCACTTTTAAACGTAAGCAGAATTCCGAGAACAATGGAAGAGTTCCGTAGCATTTTTAAACTCCAGCAGAATTCCGAGAACAATGGAAGAGTTCTGAAGCATTTTTAAACTTGAGCAGAATTCCGAGAACAATGGAATAGTTCCAAAGCATTTTTAAACGTCAGCGGAATTCCATAAACAATGGAAGAGTTCCGAAGCATTTTTAAACGTCAGCGGAATTCCGTGAACAATGGAAGAGTTCCGAAGCATTTTTAAACTTCAGCAGAATTCCGAGAACAATGGAAGTGTTCCGAAGCATTTTTAAACATCAGCAGAATTCCAAGAACAATGGAAGAGTTCTGAAGCACTTTTAAACGTAAGCAGAATTCCGAGAACAATGGAAGAGTTCCGAAGCATTTTTAAACTCCAGCAGAATTCCGAGAACAATGGAAGAGTTCCGAAGCTAATTTAAACTTCAGCAGAATTCTGTGAATAATGGAAGAGTTCCGAAGCATTTTTAAACTTCAGCGGAATTCGGAGAACAATGGAAGAGTTCTGAAGCATTTTTAAACTTCAGCAGAATTCCGAGAACAATGGAAGAGTTCCGAATCATTTTTAAACTACAGCAGAATTCCGAGAACAATGGAAGTGTTTCGAAGCATTTCTAAAATCAGCAGAATTCCGAGAACAATGGAAGAGTTCCGAAGGATTTTTAAAGTTCAGCAGAATTCCGAGAACAATGGAAGAGTTCCAAAGCGTTTTTAAACTTCAGCAGAATTCCAAGAACAATGTAAGAGTTCCGAAGCAAATTTAAACTTCAGCAGAATTCCGAGAACAATGGAAGAGTTCCGAAGCATTTTTAAACTTCAGCAGAATTCCGAGAACAATGGAAGAGTTTTGAAGCTAATTTAAACTTCAGCAGAATTCTGTGAACAATGGAAGAGTTCCGAAGCATTTTTAAACTTCAGCGGAATTCCGAGAACAATGGAAGAGTTCTGAAGCTTTTTTAAACTTCAGCAGAATTCCGAGAACAATGGAAGAGTTCCGAAGCATTTTTAACTACAGCAGAGTTCCGAGAACAATGGAAGAGTTTCGAAGCATTTTTAAACGTCAGCAGAATTCCGAGAATAATGGAAGAGTTCCGAAGCATTTTTAAACTTCAGCAGAATTCCGAGAACAATGGAAGAGTTCCTAAGCATTTTTAAACATCAGCGTAATTCCGAGAACAATGGAAGAGTTTCAAAGCATTTTTAAAATCAGCAGAATTCCGAGAACAATGGAAGAGTTCCGAAGGATTTTTAAAGTTCAGCAGAATTCCAAGAACAATGGAAGAGTTCTGAAGCACTTTTAAACGTAAGCAGAATTCCGAGAACAATGGAAGAGTTCCGAAGCATTTTTAAACTCCAGCAGAATTCCGAGAACAATGGAAGAGTTCTGAAGCATTTTTAAACTTCAGCAGAATTCCGAGAACAATGGAAGAGTTCTGAAGCATTTTTAAAGGTCAGCGGAACTCCGAGAACAATGGAATAGTTCCAAAGCATTTTTAAACGTCAGCGGAATTCCATAATCAATGGAAGAGTTCCGAAGCATTTTTAAACGTCAGCGGAATTCCGTGAACAATGGAAGAGTTCTGAAGCATTTTTAAACTTCAGCTGAATTCCAGGAACAATGGAAGAGTTCCGAATCATTTCTAGACGTCAGCAGAATTCCAAGAACAATGGAAGAGTTCTGAAGCATTTTTAAACTTGAGCAGAATGCCGAGAACAATGGAAGAGTTTTGAAGCATTTTTAAACTTCAGCAGAATTCGGAGGACAATGGAAGAGTTCTGAAGCATTTTTAAACGTCAGCGGAATTCCGAGAACAATGGAAGATTTCCTAAGCATTTTTCAACGTCAGCAGAATTCCGAGAACAATGGAAGAGATCCGAAGCATTTTTAAACTTCAGCAGAATTACGAGAACAATGGAAGAGTTATGAAGCATTTTTAAACGTCAGCGGAAATCCATAAACAATGGAAGTGTTCCGAAGCATTTTTAAACATCTGCGGAATTCCGTGAACAATGGAAGTGTTCCGAAGTATTTTTAAACATCTGCGGAATTCCGTGAACAATGGAAGAGTTCCGAAGCATTTTTAAACCTCAGCGAAACTCCGTGAACAATGGAAGAGTTCCGAAGCATTTTTAAACTTCAGCAGAATTCCGAGAACAATGGAAGTGTTCCAAAGCATTTTTAAACGTTAGCAGAATTCCGAGAACAATGGAAGAGTTCTGGAGAATTTTTAAACGTCAGCGAAATTCCAAGAACAATGGAAGAGTTCCGAAGCATTTTTAAACTTCAGCAGAATTCCGAGAACAATGGAAGAGTTCCGAAGCATTTTTAAACTTCAGCAGAATTCCGAGGACAATGGAAGAGTTTTGAAGCTAATTTAAACTTCAGCAGAATTCTGTGAACAATGGAAGAGTTCCGAAGCATTTTTAAACTTCAGCGGAATTCCGAGAACAATGCAAGAGTTCTGAAGCTTTTTTAAACTTCAGCAGAATTCCGAGAACAATGGAAGAGTTCCGAAGCATTTTTAACTACAGCAGAGTTCCGAGAACAATGGAAGAGTTTTGAAGCATTTTTAAACGTCAGCAGAATTCCGAGAACAATGGAAGAGTTCCGAAGCATTTTTAAACTTCAGCAGAATTCCGAGAACAATGGAAGAGTTCCTAAGCATTTTTAAACATCAGCGTAATTCCGAGAACAATGGAAGAGTTTCAAAGCATTTTTAAACGTCAGCAGAATTCCGAGAACAATGGAAGAGTTCCGAAGCATTTTTAAACTTCAGCAGAATTCCGAGAACAATGGAAGAGTTCCGAAGCATTTTTAAATTTCAGCAGAATTCCGAGAACAATGGAAGAGTTCTGAAGCATTTTTAAACTTCAGCAGAATTCCGAGGACAATGGAAGAGTTCTGAAGCATTTTTAAACGTCAGCGGAATTCCGAGAACAATGGAAGATTTCCTAAGCATTTTTCAACGTCAGCAGAATTCCGAGAACAATGGAAGAGTTCCGAAGCATTTTTAAACTTCAGCAGAATTCTGAGATCAATGGAAGTGTTCCGAAGCATTTTTAAACATCAGCAGAATTCCAAGAACAATGGAAGAGTTCTGAAGCACTTTTAAACGTAAGCAGAATTCCGAGAACAATGGAAGAGTTCCGAAGCATTTTTAAACTCCAGCAGAATTCCGAGAACAATGGAAGAGTTCCGAAGCTAATTTAAACTTCAGCAGAATTCTGTGAATAATGGAAGAGTTCCGAAGCATTTTTAAACTTCAGCAGAATTCCGAGAACAATGGAAGAGTTCCGAAGGATTTTTAAAGTTCAGCAGAAGTCCGAGAACAATGGAATCGTTCCAAAGCGTTTTTAAACATCAGCAGAATTCCGAGAACAATGGAAGAGATCTGAAGCATTTTTAAACTTCAGCGGAATTTCAGGAACAATGGAAGTGTTCCATATCATTTGTAAAAGTCAGCAGAATTCCGAGAACAATGGAAGAATTCCAAAGCATTTTTAAAAGTCAGCAGAATTCCGAGAACAATGGAAGAGTTCCGAAGCATTTTTAAACCTCAGCGGAATTCGGTGAACAATGGAAGATTTCCGAAGAATTTTAAACTTCAGCAGAATTCCGAGAACAATGGAACCATTCCGAAGCATTTTTAAACTTCAGCAGAATTTCAAGAACAATGGAAGAGTCCTGAAGCATTTTTAAACTTCAGCAGAATTCCGAGAACAATGGAAGAGTTCTGAAGCATTTTTAAACTTCAGCAGAATTCCGAGAACAATGGAAGAGTTCTGAAGCATTTTTAAACTTCAGCAGAATTCCGAGAACAATGGAAGAGTTCTGAAGCATTTTTAAACGTCAGTGGAATTCCGAGAACAATGGAAGAGTTCCTAAGCATTTTTCAACGTCAGCAGAATTCCAAGAACAATGGATGTGTTCCGAAGCATTTTTAAACTTCAGCGGAATTCCGAGAACAATGGAAGAGTTCTGAAGCATTTTTAAACTTCAGCAGAATTCCGAGAACAATGTAAGAGTTCCGAAGCATTTTTAAACTACAGCAGAATTCCGAGAACAATGGAAGAGTTACGAAGGATTTTTAAAGTTCAGTAGAACTCCGAGAACAATGGAAGAGTTCCGAAGCAAATTTAAACATCAGCGGAATTCCGAGAACAATGAAAGAGTTCCTAAGCATTTTTAAACATCAGTGAAATTTCGAGAACAATGAAAGAGGTCAGAAGCATTATTAAATGTCAGCAGAATTCCGAGAACAATGGAAGAGTTCTGAAGCATTTTTAAACGTCAGCGGAATTCCGAGAACAATGGAAGAGTTCCGAAGCATTTTTAAACTTCAGCAGAATTCCGAGAACAATGGAAGAGTTCTGAAGCATTTTTAAACTTCAGCAGAATTGCGAGAACAATGGAAGAGTTCTGAAGCAATTTTAAGCGTCAGTGGAATTCCGAGAACAATGTAAGAGTTCCTAAGCATTTTTCAACGTCAACAGAATTACAAGAACAATGGAAGAGTTCCGAAGCATTTTTAAACTTCAGCAGAATTACGAGAACAATGGAAGAGTTCTGAAGCATTTTTAAACTTCAGCAGAATTCCGAGAAAAATGGAAGAGTTCTGAAGCATTTTTAAACGTCAGCGGAATTCTGAGAACAATGGAATAGTTCCGAAGCATTTTTAAACGTCAGCGGAATTCCATAAGCAATGGAAGAGTTTCGAAGCATTTTTAAACCTCAGCGGAATTCCGTGAACAATGGAAGAGTTCCAAAGCATTTTTAAGCGTCAGCGGAATTCCGTGAACAATAGAAGAGTTCTGATGCCTTTTTAAACTTCAGCGGAATTCCAGGAACAATGGAAGAGTTCCGAATCATTTTTAAACATCAGCAAAATTCCGAGAACAATGGAAGAGTTCCGAAGCATTTTTAAGCGTCAGCACAATTTCGAAAACAATGGAAGAGTTCCGTAGCATTTTTAAACTTCAGCAGAATTCCGAGAACAATGTAAGAGTTCTGAAGCATTTTTAAACGTCAGCAGAATTCCGAGAACAGTGGATTAGTTCCGAAGTATTTCTAAACGTCAGCGGAATTCCATAAACAATGGAAGAGTTCCGAAGGATTTTTAAACGTCAGCGGAATTCCGTGAACAATGAAAAAGTTCTGAAGCATTTTTAAAGTTTAGCGGAATTCCAGGAACAATGGAAGTGTTCTGAATCATTTTTAAATGTCAGCAGAATTCAGAGAACAATGGAAGAGTTCCAAGGCATTTTTCAACGTCAGCAGAATTCCGAGAACAATGGAAGAGTTCCAAAGCATTCTTAAACTTCAGTAGAATTCCGAGAACAATGGAAGAGTTCTGAAGCATTTTTAAACGTCAGCGGAATTCCGAGAACAATGGAAATGTTCCGAAGCATTTTTAAACGTCAGCGGAATTCCATAAACAATGTAAGTGTTACGAAGCATTTTTAAACATCAGCGGAATTCCGTGAACAATGGAAGAGTTTCGAAGCATTTTTAAACCTCAGCTGAACTCCGTGAAAAATGGAAGAGTTCCGAAGCATTTTTAAACTTCAGCAGAATTCCGAGAACAAGGGAAGTGTTCCGAAGCATTTTTAAACTTCAGCAGAATTCCGAGAACAATGGAAGAGTTCTGAAGAATTTTTAAACTTCAGCAGAATTCCGAGAACAATGGAAGAGTTCTGAAGCATTTTTAAACTTCAGCAGAATTCCGAGAACAATGGAAGAGTTCTGAAGCATTTTTAAACGTCATTGGAATTCCGAGAACAATGGAAGAGTTCCTAAGCATTTTTCAACGTCAGCAGAATTCCAAGAACAATGGAAGTGTTCCGAAGCATTTTTAAACTTCAGCGGAATTCCGCGAACAATGGAAGAGTTCTGAAGCATTTTTAAACTTCAGCAGAATTCCGAGAACAATGTAAGAGTTCCGAAGCATTTTTAAACAACAGCAGAATTCCGAGAACAATGGAAGAGTTTCGAAGCATTTTTAAACGTCAGCAGAATTCTGAGAAAAATGGAAGAGTTCCGAAGGATTTTTAAAGTTCAGTAGAACTCCGAGAACAATGGAAGAGTTCCGAAGCAAATTTATACTTCAGCAGATTTCCGAGAACAATGAAGAGTTCCAAAGTATTTTTAAACATCAGCGGAATTCCGAGAACAATGAAAGAGTTCCTAAGCATTTTTAAACATCAGTGAAATTTCGAGAACAATGAAAGAGGTCAGAAGCATTATTAAATGTCAGCAGAATTCCGAGAACAATGGAAGAGTTCCGAAGCATTTTTAAACGTCAGCGGAATTCCGAGAACAATGGAAGAGTTCCGAAGCATTTTTAAACTTCAGCAGAATTCCGAGAACAATGGAAGAGTTCTGAAGCATTTTTAAACTTCAGCAGAATTCCGAGAACAATGGAAGAGTTCTGAAGCATTTTTAAACTTCAGCAGAATTGCGAGAACAATGGAAGAGTTCTGAAGCAATTTTAAGCGTCAGTGGAATTCCGAGAACAATGTAAGAGTTCCTAAGCATTTTTCAACGTCAACAGAATTACAAGAACAATGGAAGAGTTCCGAAGCATTTTTAAACTTCAGCAGAATTACGAGAAAAATGGAAGAGTTCTGAAGCATTTTTAAACTTCAGCAGAATTCCGAGAAAAATGGAAGAGTTCTGAAGCATTTTTAAACGTCAGCGGAATTCCATAAACAATGTAAGTGTTACGAAGCATTTTTAAACATCAGCGGAATTCCGTGAACAATGGAAGAGTTTCGAAGCATTTTTAAACCTCAGCTGAACTCCGTGAAAAATGGAAGAGTTCCGAAGCATTTTTAAACTTCAGCAGAATTCCGAGAACAAGGGAAGTGTTCCGAAGCATTTTTAAATGTCAGCAGAATTCGAAGAACAATGGAAGAGTTCTGAAGCACTTTTAAATGTAAGCAGAATTCCGAGAACAATGGAAGAGTTCTGAAGCATTTTTAAACTTCAGCAGAATTTCGAGAACAATGGAAGAGTTCCGAAGCATTTTTAAACTTCAACAGAATTCCGAGAACAATGGAAGAGTTCCGAAGCTAATTTAAACCTCAGCAGAATTCTGTGAACAATGGAAGAGTTCCGAAGCATTATTAAACGTCAGCGGAATTCCGAGAACAATGTAAGAGTTCTGAATCATTATTAAAAGTCAGCAGAATTCCGAGAACATTGGAAGAGTTCCGAAGCATTTTTAAACCTCAGCGGAATTCGGTGAACAATGGAAGAGTTCCGAAGAATTTTAAACTTCAGCGGAATTCCGAGAACAATGGAACAGTTCCGAAGCATTTTTAAACTTCAGCAGAATTCCGAGAACAATGGAATAGTTCCAAAGCATTTTTAAACGTCAGCAGAATTTCAAGAACATTGGAAGAGTCCTGAAGCATTTTTAAACTTCAGCAGAATTCTGAGAACAATGGAAGAGTTCTGAAGCATTTTTAAACTTCAGCAGAATTCCGAGAACAATGGAAGAGTTCTGAAGCATTTTTAAACTTCAGCAGAATTCCAAAAACAATGGAAGAGTTCTGAAACATTTTTAAACGTCAGTGGAATTCCGAGAACAATGGAAGAGTTCCTAAGCATTTTTCAACGTCAGCAGAATTCCAAGAACAATGGAAGAGTTCCGAAGCATTTTTAAACTACAGCAGAATTCCGAGAACAATGGAAGAGTTACGAAGGATTTTTAAAGTTCAGTAGAACTCCGAGAACAATGGAAGAGTTCCGAAGCAAATTTAAACATCAGCGGAATTCCGAGAACAATGAAAGAGTTCCTAAGCATTTTTAAACATCAGTGAAATTTCGAGAACAATGAAAGAGGTCAGAAGCATTATTAAATGTCAGCAGAATTCCGAGAACAATGGAAGAGTTCTGAAGCATTTTTAAACGTCAGCGGAATTCCGAGAACAATGGAAGAGTTCCGAAGCATTTTTAAACTTCAGCAGAATTCCGAGAACAATGGAAGAGTTCTGAAGCATTTTTAAACTTCAGCAGAATTGCGAGAACAATGGAAGAGTTCTGAAGCAATTTTAAGCGTCAGTGGAATTCCGAGAACAATGTAAGAGTTCCTAAGCATTTTTCAACGTCAACAGAATTACAAGAACAATGGAAGAGTTCCGAAGCATTTTTAAACTTCAGCAGAATTACGAGAACAATGGAAGAGTTCTGAAGCATTTTTAAACTTCAGCAGAATTCCGAGAAAAATGGAAGAGTTCTGAAGCATTTTTAAACGTCAGCGGAATTCTGAGAACAATGGAATAGTTCCGAAGCATTTTTAAACGTCAGCGGAATTCCATAAGCAATGGAAGAGTTTCGAAGCATTTTTAAACCTCAGCGGAATTCCGTGAACAATGGAAGAGTTCCAAAGCATTTTTAAGCGTCAGCGGAATTCCGTGAACAATAGAAGAGTTCTGATGCCTTTTTAAACTTCAGCGGAATTCCAGGAACAATGGAAGAGTTCCGAATCATTTTTAAACATCAGCAAAATTCCGAGAACAATGGAAGAGTTCCGAAGCATTTTTAAGCGTCAGCACAATTTCGAAAACAATGGAAGAGTTCCGTAGCATTTTTAAACTTCAGCAGAATTCCGAGAACAATGTAAGAGTTCTGAAGCATTTTTAAACGTCAGCAGAATTCCGAGAACAGTGGATTAGTTCCGAAGTATTTCTAAACGTCAGCGGAATTCCATAAACAATGGAAGAGTTCCGAAGGATTTTTAAACGTCAGCGGAATTCCGTGAACAATGAAAAAGTTCTGAAGCATTTTTAAAGTTTAGCGGAATTCCAGGAACAATGGAAGTGTTCTGAATCATTTTTAAATGTCAGCAGAATTCAGAGAACAATGGAAGAGTTCCAAGGCATTTTTCAACGTCAGCAGAATTCCGAGAACAATGGAAGAGTTCCAAAGCATTCTTAAACTTCAGTAGAATTCCGAGAACAATGGAAGAGTTCTGAAGCATTTTTAAACGTCAGCGGAATTCCGAGAACAATGGAAATGTTCCGAAGCATTTTTAAACGTCAGCGGAATTCCATAAACAATGTAAGTGTTACGAAGCATTTTTAAACATCAGCGGAATTCCGTGAACAATGGAAGAGTTTCGAAGCATTTTTAAACCTCAGCTGAACTCCGTGAAAAATGGAAGAGTTCCGAAGCATTTTTAAACTTCAGCAGAATTCCGAGAACAAGGGAAGTGTTCCGAAGCATTTTTAAACTTCAGCAGAATTCCGAGAACAATGGAAGAGTTCTGAAGAATTTTTAAACTTCAGCAGAATTCCGAGAACAATGGAAGAGTTCTGAAGCATTTTTAAACTTCAGCAGAATTCCGAGAACAATGGAAGAGTTCTGAAGCATTTTTAAACGTCATTGGAATTCCGAGAACAATGGAAGAGTTCCTAAGCATTTTTCAACGTCAGCAGAATTCCAAGAACAATGGAAGTGTTCCGAAGCATTTTTAAACTTCAGCGGAATTCCGCGAACAATGGAAGAGTTCTGAAGCATTTTTAAACTTCAGCAGAATTCCGAGAACAATGTAAGAGTTCCGAAGCATTTTTAAACAACAGCAGAATTCCGAGAACAATGGAAGAGTTTCGAAGCATTTTTAAACGTCAGCAGAATTCTGAGAACAATGGAAGAGTTCCGAAGGATTTTTAAAGTTCAGTAGAACTCCGAGAACAATGGAAGAGTTCCGAAGCAAATTTATACTTCAGCAGATTTCCGAGAACAATGAAGAGTTCCAAAGTATTTTTAAACATCAGCGGAATTCCGAGAACAATGAAAGAGTTCCTAAGCATTTTTAAACATCAGTGAAATTTCGAGAACAATGAAAGAGGTCAGAAGCATTATTAAATGTCAGCAGAATTCCGAGAACAATGGAAGAGTTCCGAAGCATTTTTAAACGTCAGCGGAATTCCGAGAACAATGGAAGAGTTCCGAAGCATTTTTAAACTTCAGCAGAATTCCGAGAACAATGGAAGAGTTCTGAAGCATTTTTAAACTTCAGCAGAATTCCGAGAACAATGGAAGAGTTCTGAAGCATTTTTAAACTTCAGCAGAATTGCGAGAACAATGGAAGAGTTCTGAAGCAATTTTAAGCGTCAGTGGAATTCCGAGAACAATGTAAGAGTTCCTAAGCATTTTTCAACGTCAACAGAATTACAAGAACAATGGAAGAGTTCCGAAGCATTTTTAAACTTCAGCAGAATTACGAGAAAAATGGAAGAGTTCTGAAGCATTTTTAAACTTCAGCAGAATTCCGAGAAAAATGGAAGAGTTCTGAAGCATTTTTAAACGTCAGCGGAATTCCATAAACAATGTAAGTGTTACGAAGCATTTTTAAACATCAGCGGAATTCCGTGAACAATGGAAGAGTTTCGAAGCATTTTTAAACCTCAGCTGAACTCCGTGAAAAATGGAAGAGTTCCGAAGCATTTTTAAACTTCAGCAGAATTCCGAGAACAAGGGAAGTGTTCCGAAGCATTTTTAAATGTCAGCAGAATTCGAAGAACAATGGAAGAGTTCTGAAGCACTTTTAAATGTAAGCAGAATTCCGAGAACAATGGAAGAGTTCTGAAGCATTTTTAAACTTCAGCAGAATTTCGAGAACAATGGAAGAGTTCCGAAGCATTTTTAAACTTCAACAGAATTCCGAGAACAATGGAAGAGTTCCGAAGCTAATTTAAACCTCAGCAGAATTCTGTGAACAATGGAAGAGTTCCGAAGCATTATTAAACGTCAGCGGAATTCCGAGAACAATGTAAGAGTTCTGAATCATTATTAAAAGTCAGCAGAATTCCGAGAACATTGGAAGAGTTCCGAAGCATTTTTAAACCTCAGCGGAATTCGGTGAACAATGGAAGAGTTCCGAAGAATTTTAAACTTCAGCGGAATTCCGAGAACAATGGAACAGTTCCGAAGCATTTTTAAACTTCAGCAGAATTCCGAGAACAATGGAATAGTTCCAAAGCATTTTTAAACGTCAGCAGAATTTCAAGAACATTGGAAGAGTCCTGAAGCATTTTTAAACTTCAGCAGAATTCTGAGAACAATGGAAGAGTTCTGAAGCATTTTTAAACTTCAGCAGAATTCCGAGAACAATGGAAGAGTTCTGAAGCATTTTTAAACTTCAGCAGAATTCCAAAAACAATGGAAGAGTTCTGAAACATTTTTAAACGTCAGTGGAATTCCGAGAACAATGGAAGAGTTCCTAAGCATTTTTCAACGTCAGCAGAATTCCAAGAACAATGGAAGAGTTCCGAAGCATTTTTAAACTTCACCAGAATTACGAGAACAATGGAAGAGTTCTGAAGCATTTTTAAACTTCAGCAGAATTCCGAGAACAATGGAAGAGTTCTGAAGCATTTTTAAACGTCAGCGGAATTGGGAGAGCAATGGAATAATTCCGTAGCATTTTTAAACGTCAGCGTAATTCCATAAACAATGGAAGTGTTCCGAAGCATTTTTAAACATCGGCGGAATTCCGTGAACAATGGAAGAGTTCCGAGGCATTTTTCAACGTCAGTGGAATTCCGAGAACAATGGAAGAGTTCCTAAGCATTTTTCAACGTCAGCAGAATTCCAATAACAATGGAAGTGTTCCGAAGCATTTTTAAACGTCAGCAGAATTCCAAGAACAATGGAAGAGTTCCGAAGCATTTTTAAACTTCAGCAGAATTACGAGAAGAATGGAAGAGTTCTGAAGCATTTTTAAACGTCAGCGGAATTCCGAGAACAATGGAATAATTCCGAATCATTTTTAAACGTCACCGGAATTCCATAAACAATGGAAGTGTTCCGAAGCATTTTTAAACATCAGTGGAATTCCGTGAACAATGGAAGAGTTCCGAGGCATTTTTCAACGTCAGTGGAATTCCGAGAACAATGGAAGAGTTCCTAAGCATTTTTCAACGTCAGCAGAATTCCAATAACAATGGAAGTGTTCCGAAGCATTTTTAAACTTCAGCAGAATTACGAGATCAATGGAAGAGTTCTGAAGCATTTTTAAACTTCAGCAGAATTCCGAGAAAAATGGAAGAGTTCTGAAGCATTTTTAAACGTCAGCTGAATTCCGAGAAAAATGGAATAGTTCCGAAGCATTTTTAAAAGTCAGCGGAATTCCATAAGCAATGGAAGAGTTCCAAAGCATTTTAAACCTCAGCGGAATTCCGTGAACAATGGAAGAGTTCCAAAGCATTTTTAAACGTCAGCGGAATTCCGTGAAAAATAGATGAGTTCTGATGCCTTTTTAAACTTCAGCGGAAATCCAGGAACAATGGAAGAGTTCCGAATCATTTTTAAACATCAGCAGAATTCTGAGAACAATGGAAGAGTTCCGAAGCATTTTTAAACTTCAGCAGAATTCCGAGAACAAGGGAAAAGTTCTGAAGCATTTTTAAATGTCAGCGGAATTCCGAGAACAATGGAATAGTTCCGAAGCATTTTTAAACGTCAGCGGAATTACATAAACAATGTAAGTGTTCCGAAGCATTTTTAAACATCAGCGGAATTCCGTGAAGAATGGAAGAGTTTCGAAGCATTTTTAAACCTCAGCGGAACTCCGTGAACAATGGAAGAGTTCCGAAGCATTTTTAAACTTCAGCAGAATTCCAAGAACAATGGTCGTGTTCCGAAGCATTTTTAAACTTCAGCAGAATTCCGAGAAAAATGGAAGAGTTCCGAAGCATTTTTAAACTTCAGCAGAATTCCGAGAAAAATGGAAGAGTTCTGAAGCATTTTTAAACGTCAGCTGAATTCCGAGAACAATGGAATAGTTCCGAAGCATTTTTAAACCTCAGCGGAATTCCATAAGCAATGGAAGAGTTCCGAAGCATTTTTAAACCTCAGCGGAATTCCGTGAACAATGGAAGAGTTCCAAAGCATTTTTAAACGTCAGCGGAATTCCGTGAACAATAGATGAGTTCTGATGACTTTTTAAACTTCAGCGGAAATCCAGGAACAATGGAAGAGTTCCGAATCATTTTTCAACGTCAGCAGAATTCCAAGAACAATGGAAGAGTTCCGAAGCATTTTTAAACTTCAGCAGAATTACGAGAACAATGGAAGAGTTCTGAAGCATTTTTAAGCGTCAGCACATTTTCGAGAACAATGGAAGAGTTCCTAAGCATTTTTAAACTTCAGCAGAATTCCGAGAACAATGGAAGAGTTCTGAAGCATTTTTAAACGTCAGCGGAATTCCGAGAACAATGGAATAATTCCGAAGCATTTTTAAACGTCAGCGGAATTCCATAAACAATGTAAGTGTTCCGAAGCATTTGTAAACATCAGCGGAATTCCGTGAACAATGGAAGAGTTTCGAAGCATTTTTAAACTTCAGCAGAATTCCAAGAACAATGGTAGTGTTCCGAAGCATTTTTAAACGTCAGCAGAGTTCCGAGAACAATGGAAGATTTCTGAAGCACTTTTAAACGTAAGCAGAATTCCGAGAACAATGGAAGAGTTCCGAAGCATTTTTAAACTTCAGCAGAATTTCGAGAGCAATGGAAGAGTTCCAAAGCATTTTTAAACTTCAACAGAATTCCGAGAACAATGGAAGAGTTCCGAAGCTAATTTAAACTTCAGCAGAATTCTGTGAACAATGGAAGAGGTCCGAAGCATTATTAAATGTCAGCGGAATTCCGAGAACAATGGAAGAGTTCCGAATCATTATTAAACATCAGCGGAATTCCGTGAACAATGGAAGAGTTCCAAATCATTTGTAAAAGTCAGCAGAATTCAGAGAACAATATAAGAATTCCGAAGCATTTTTAAAAGTCAGCAGAATTCCGAGAACAATGGAAGAGTTCCGAAGCATTTTTAAACCTCAGCGGAATTCGGTGAACAATGGAAGAGTTCTGAAGCATTTTTAAACCTCAGCGGAACTGCGTGAACAATGGAAGAGTTCCGAAGCATTTTTAAACTTCAGCAGAATTCCGAGAACAATGGAAGAGTTCCAAAGCATTTTTAAACTTCAGCAGAATTCCGAGAACAATGGAAGAGTTCCGAAGCATTATTAAATGTCAGCGGAATTCCGAGAACAATGGAAGAGTTCCGAATCATTATTAAAAATCAGCGGAATTCCGTGAACAATGGAAGAGTTCTGAAGCATTTTTAAACTTCAGCGGAATTTCAGGAACAATGGAAGAGTTCCAAATCATTTGTAAAAGTCAGCAGAATTCCGAGAACAATGGAAGAATTCTGAAGCATTTTTAAAAGTCAGCAGAATTCTGAGAACAATGGAAGAGTTCCGAAGCATTTTTAAACCTCAGCGGAATTCGGTGAACAATGGAAGAGTTCCGAAGAATTTTAAACTTCAGCGGAATTCCGAGAACAATAAAACAGTTCCGAAGCATTTTTAAACTTCAGCAGAATTCCGAGAACAATGGAATAGTTCCAAAGCATTTTTAAACGTCAGCAGAATTTCAAGAACATTGGAAGAGTCCTGAAGCATTTTTAAACTTCAGCAGAATTCTGAGAACAATGGAAGAGTTCTGAAGCATTATTAAACTTCAGCAGAATTCCGAGAACAATGGAAGAGTTCTGAAGCATTTTTAAACTTCAGCAGAATTCCAAAAACAATGGAAGAGTTCTGAAACATTTTTAAACGTCAGTGGAATTCTGAGAACAATGGAAGAGTTCCTAAGCATTTTTCAACGTCAGCAGAATTCCAAGAACAATGGAAGAGTTCCGAAGCATTTTTAAACTTCACCAGAATTACGAGAACAATGGAAGAGTTCTGTAGCATTTTTAAACTTCAGCAGAATTCCGAGAACAATGGAAGAGTTCTGAAGCATTTTTAAACGTCAGCGGAATTCCGAGAGCAATGGAATAATTCCGAAGCATTTTTAAACGTCAGCGGAATTCCATAAACAATGGAAGTGTTCCGAAGCATTTTTAAACATCGGCGGAATTCCGTGAACAAAGGAAGAGTTCCGAGGCATTTTTCAACGTCAGTGGAATTCCGAGAACATTGGAAGAGTTCCTAAGCATTTTTCAACGTCAGCAGAATTCCAATAACAATGGAAGTGTTCCAAAGCATTTTTAAACTTCAGCAGAATTGCGAGAACAATGGAAGAGTTCTGAAGCATTTTTAAACTTCAGCAGAATTCCGAGGACAATGGAAGAGTTCTGAAGCATTTTTAAACGTCAGCGGAATTCCGAGAACAATGGAAGATTTCCTAAGCATTTTTCAACGTCAGCAGAATTCCGTGAACAAAGGAAGAGTTCCGAGGCATTTTTCAACGTCAGCAGAATTCCAATAACAATGGAAGTGTTCCAAAGCATTTTTAAACTTCAGCAGAATTGCGAGAACAATGGAAGAGTTCTGAAGCATTTTTAAACTTCAGCAGAATTCCGAGGACAATGGAAGAGTTCTGAAGCACTTTCAAACGTAAGCAGAATTCCGAGAACAATGGAAGAGTTCCAAAGCATTTTTAAACTCCAGCAGAATTCCGAGAACAATGGAAGAGTTCCGAAGCTAATTTAAACTTCAGCAGAATTCTGTGAATAATGGAAGAGTTCCGAAGCATTTTTAAACTTCAGCAGAATTCCGAGAACAATGGAAGAATTCCGAAGCATTTTTAAAAGTCAGCAGAATTCCGAGAACAATACAAGAGTTCCGAAGCATTTTTAAACCTCAGCGAAATTCGGTGAACAATGGAAGATTTCCGAAGAATTTTAAACTTCAGCAGAATTCCGAGAACAATGGAACCGTTCCGCAGCATTTTTAAACTTCAGCAGAATTTCAAGAACAATGGAAGAGTCCTGAAGCATTTTTAAACTTCAGCAGAATTCCGAGAACAATGGAAGAGTTCTGAAGAATTTTTAAACTTCAGCAGAATTCCGAGAACAATGGAAGAGTTCTGAAGCATTTTTAAACTTCAGCAGAATTCCGAGAACAATGGAAGAGTTCTGAAGCATTTTTAAACGTCAGTGGAATTCCGAGAAGAATGGAAGAGTTCCTAAGCATTTTTCAATGTCAGCAGAATTCCAAGAACAATGGAAGTGTTCCGAAGCATTTTTAAACTTCAGCGGAATTCCGAGAACAATGGAAGAGTTCTGAAGCATTTTTAAACTTCAGCAGAATTCCGAGAACAATGTAAGAGTTCCGAAGCATTTTTAAACTACAGCAGAATTCCGAGAACAATGGAAGAGTTTCGAAGCATTTTTAAACGTCAGCAGAATTCCGAGAACAATGGAAGAGTTCCGAAGGATTTTTAAAGTTCAGTAGAACTCCGAGAACAATGGAAGAGTTCTGAAGCAAATTTAAACTTCAGCAGATTTCCGAGAACAATGAAGAGTTCCAAAGCATTTTTAAACATCAGCGGAATTCCGAGAACAATGAAAGAGTTCCTAAGCATTTTTAAACATCAGTGAAATTTCGAGAACAATGAAAGAGGTCAGAAGCATTATTAAATGTCAGCAGAATTCCGAGAACAATGGAAGAGTTCCGAAGCATTTTTAAACGTCAGCGGAATTCCGAGAACAATGGAAGAGTTCCGAAGCATTTTTAAACTTCAGCAGAATTCCGAGAACAATGGAAGAGTTCTGAAGCATTTTTAAACTTCAGCAGAATTGCGAGAACAATGGAAGAGTTCTGAAGCAATTTTAAGCGTCAGTGGAATTCCGAGAACAATGTAAGAGTTCCTAAGCATTTTTCAACGTCAACAGAATCACAAGAACAATGGAAGAGTACCGAAGCATTTTTAAACTTCAGCAGAATTACGAGAACAATGGAAGAGTTCTGAAGCATTTTTAAACTTCAGCAGAATTCCGAGAAAAATGGAAGAGTTCTGAAGCACTTTTAAACGTCAGCGGAATTCTGAGAACAATGGAATAGTTCCGAAGCATTTTTAAACGTCAGCGGAATTCCATAAGCAATGGAAGAGTTTCGAAGCATTTTTAAACTTCAGCAGAATTCCGAGAACAATGGAAGAGTTCTGAAGCATTTTTAAACTTCAGCAGAATTCCGAGAACAATGGAAGAGTTCTGAAGCATTTTTAAACTTCAGCAGAATTGCGAGAACAATGGAAGAGTTCTGAAGCAATTTTAAGCGTCAGTGGAATTCCGAGAACAATGTAAGAGTTCCTAAGCATTTTTCAACGTCAACAGAATTACAAGAACAATGGAAGAGTACCGAAGCATTTTTAAACTTCAGCAGAATTACGAGAACAATGGAAGAGTTCTGAAGCATTTTTAAACTTCAGCAGAATTCCGAGAAAAATGGAAGAGTTCTGAAGCATTTTTAAACGTCAGCGGAATTCTGAGAACAATGGAATAGTTCCAAAGCATTTTTAAACGTCAGCAGAATTCCATAAGCAATGGAAGATTTTCGAAGCATTTTTAAACCTCAGCGGAATTCCGTGAACAATGGAAGAGTTCCAAAGCATTTTTAAGCATCAGCAGAATTCCGTGAACAATAGAAGAGTTCTGATGCCTTTTTAAACTTCAGCGGAACTCCAGGAACAATGGAAGAGTTCCGAATCATTTTTAAACATCAGCAAAATTCCGAGAACAATGGAAGAGTTCCGAAGCATTTTTAAGCGTCAGCACAATTTAGAAAACAATGGAAGAGTTCCGAAGCATTTTTAAACTTCAGCAGAATTCTGAGAACAATGTAAGAGTTCTGAAGCATTTTTAAACGTCAGCAGAATTCCGAGAACAGTGGATTAGTTCCGAAGTATTTCTAAACGTCAGCGGAATTCCATAAACAATGGAAGAGTTCCGAAGCATTTTTAAACGTCAGCGGAATTCCGTGAACAATGGAAAAGTTCTGAAGCATTTTTAAAGTTTAGCGGAATTCCAGGAAAAATGGAAGTGTTCTGAATCATTTTTAAACGTCAGCAGAATTCAGAGAACAATGGAAGAGTTCCGAGGCATTTTTCAACGTCAGCAGAATTCCGAGAACAATGGAAGAGTTCCAAAGCATTCTTAAACTTCAGCAGAATTCCGAGAACAATGGAAGAGTTCTGAAGCATTTTTAAACGTCAGCGGAATTCCGAGAACAATGGAATTGTTCCGAAGCATTTTTAAACGTCAGCGGAATTCCATAAACAATGTAAGTGTTCCGAAGCATTTTTAAACATCAGCGGAATTCCGTGAACAATGGAAGAGTTTCAAAGCATTTTTAAACCTCAGCTGAACTCCGTGAAAAATGGAAGAGTTCCGAAGCATTTTTAAACTTCAGCAGAATTCCGAGAACAAGGGAAGTGTTCCGAAGCATTTTTAAATGTCAGCAGAATTCCGAGAACAATGGAAGAGTTCTGAAGCACTTTTAAACGTAAGCAGAATTCCGAGAACAATGGAAGAGTTCCGAAGCATTTTTAAACTTCAGCAGAATTTCGAGAACAATGGAACAGTTCCGAAGCATTTTTAAACTTCAACAGAATTCCGAGAAAAATGGAAGAGTTCCGAAGCTAATTTAAACCTCAGCAGATTTCTGTGAACAATGGAAGAGGTCCGAAGCATTATTAAACGTCAGCGGAATTCCGAGAACAATGGAAGAGTTCCGAATCATTATTAAAAGTCAGCAGAATTCCGAGAACAATGGAAGAGTTCCGAAGCATTTTTAAACCTCAGCGGAATTCGGTGGACAATGGAAGAGTTCCGAAGAATTTTAAACTTCAGCGGAATTCCGAGAACAATGGAAAAGTTCCGAAGCATTTTTAAACTTCAGCAGAATTCCGAGAACAATGGAATAGTTCCGAAGCATTTTTAAACGTCAGCAGAATTTCAAGAACATTGGAAGAGTCCTGAAGCATTTTTAAACTTCAGCAGAATTCTGAGAACAATGGAAGAGTTCTGAAGCATTTTTAAACTTCAGCAGAATTCCGAGAACAATGGAAGAGTTCTGAAGCATTTTTAAACTTCAGCAGAATTCCAAAAACAATGGAAGAGTTCTGAAACATTTTTAAACGTCAGTGGAATTCCGAGAACAATGGAAGAGTTCCTAAGCATTTTTCAACGTCAGCAGAATTCCAAGAACAATGGAAGAGTTCCGAAGCATTTTTAAACTTCACCAGAAATACGAGAACAATGGAAGAGTTCTGAAGCATTTTTAAACTTCAGCAGAATTCCGAGAACAATGGAAGAGTTCTGAAGCATTTTTAAACGTCAGCGGAATTCCGAGAGCAATGGAATAATTCTGAAGCATTTTTAAACGTCAGCGGAATTCCATAAACAATGGAAGTGTTCCGAAGCATTTTTAAACATCGGCGGAATTCCGTGAACAATGGAAGAGTTCCGAGGCATTTTTCAACGTCAGTGGAATTCCGAGTACAATGGAAGAGTTCCGAAGCATTTTTCAACGTCAGCAGAATTCCAATAACAATGGAAGTGTTCCGAAGCATTTTTAAACTTCAGCAGAATTGCGAGAACAATGGAAGAGTTCTGAAGCATTTTTAAACTTCAGCAGAATTCCGAGAACAATGGAAGAGTTCTGAAGTATTTTTAAACTTCAGCAGAATTCCGAGAACAGTGGATTAGTTCCGAAGCATTTCTAAACGTCAGCGGAATTCCATAAACAATGGAAGAGTTCCGAAGGATTTTTAAACGTCAGCGGAATTCCGTGAACAATGGAAGAGTTCTGAAGCATTTTTAAACTTTAGTGGAATTCCAGGAACAATGGAAGAGTTCTGAATCATTTTTAAATGTCAGCAGAATTCAGAGAACAATGGAAGAGTTCCGAGGCATTTTTCAAAGTCAGCAGAATTCCGAGAACAATGGAAGAGTTCCGAAGCATTCTTAAACTTCAGCAGAATTCCGAGAACAATGGAAGAGTTTCGAAGCATTTTTAAACGTCAGCAGAATTCTGAGAACAATGGAAGAGTTCCGAAGGATTTTTAAAGTTCAGTAGAACTCCGAGAACAATGGAAGAGTTCCGAAGCAAATTTATACTTCAGCAGATTTCCGAGAACAATGAAGAGTTCCAAAGTATTTTTAAACATCAGCGGAATTCCGAGAACAATGAAAGAGTTCCTAAGCATTTTTAAACATCAGTGAAATTTCGAGAACAATGAAAGAGGTCAGAAGCATTATTAAATGTCAGCAGAATTCCGAGAACAATGGAAGAGTTCCGAAGCATTTTTAAACGTCAGCGGAATTCCGAGAACAATGGAAGAGTTCCGAAGCATTTTTAAACTTCAGCAGAATTCCGAGAACAATGGAAGAGTTCTGAAGCATTTTTAAACTTCAGCAGAATTCCGAGAACAATGGAAGAGTTCTGAAGCATTTTTAAACTTCAGCAGAATTGCGAGAACAATGGAAGAGTTCTGAAGCAATTTTAAGCGTCAGTGGAATTCCGAGAACAATGTAAGAGTTCCTAAGCATTTTTCAACGTCAACAGAATTACAAGAACAATGGAAGAGTTCCGAAGCATTTTTAAACTTCAGCAGAATTACGAGAAAAATGGAAGAGTTCTGAAGCATTTTTAAACTTCAGCAGAATTCCGAGAAAAATGGAAGAGTTCTGAAGCATTTTTAAACGTCAGCGGAATTCCATAAACAATGTAAGTGTTACGAAGCATTTTTAAACATCAGCGGAATTCCGTGAACAATGGAAGAGTTTCGAAGCATTTTTAAACCTCAGCTGAACTCCGTGAAAAATGGAAGAGTTCCGAAGCATTTTTAAACTTCAGCAGAATTCCGAGAACAAGGGAAGTGTTCCGAAGCATTTTTAAATGTCAGCAGAATTCGAAGAACAATGGAAGAGTTCTGAAGCACTTTTAAATGTAAGCAGAATTCCGAGAACAATGGAAGAGTTCTGAAGCATTTTTAAACTTCAGCAGAATTTCGAGAACAATGGAAGAGTTCCGAAGCATTTTTAAACTTCAACAGAATTCCGAGAACAATGGAAGAGTTCCGAAGCTAATTTAAACCTCAGCAGAATTCTGTGAACAATGGAAGAGTTCCGAAGCATTATTAAACGTCAGCGGAATTCCGAGAACAATGTAAGAGTTCTGAATCATTATTAAAAGTCAGCAGAATTCCGAGAACATTGGAAGAGTTCCGAAGCATTTTTAAACCTCAGCGGAATTCGGTGAACAATGGAAGAGTTCCGAAGAATTTTAAACTTCAGCGGAATTCCGAGAACAATGGAACAGTTCCGAAGCATTTTTAAACTTCAGCAGAATTCCGAGAACAATGGAATAGTTCCAAAGCATTTTTAAACGTCAGCAGAATTTCAAGAACATTGGAAGAGTCCTGAAGCATTTTTAAACTTCAGCAGAATTCTGAGAACAATGGAAGAGTTCTGAAGCATTTTTAAACTTCAGCAGAATTCCGAGAACAATGGAAGAGTTCTGAAGCATTTTTAAACTTCAGCAGAATTCCAAAAACAATGGAAGAGTTCTGAAACATTTTTAAACGTCAGTGGAATTCCGAGAACAATGGAAGAGTTCCTAAGCATTTTTCAACGTCAGCAGAATTCCAAGAACAATGGAAGAGTTCCGAAGCATTTTTAAACTTCACCAGAATTACGAGAACAATGGAAGAGTTCTGAAGCATTTTTAAACTTCAGCAGAATTCCGAGAACAATGGAAGAGTTCTGAAGCATTTTTAAACGTCAGCGGAATTGGGAGAGCAATGGAATAATTCCGTAGCATTTTTAAACGTCAGCGTAATTCCATAAACAATGGAAGTGTTCCGAAGCATTTTTAAACATCGGCAGAATTCCGTGAACAATGGAAGAGTTCCGAGGCATTTTTCAACGTCAGTGGAATTCCGAGAACAATGGAAGAGTTCCTAAGCATTTTTCAACGTCAGCAGAATTCCAATAACAATGGAAGTGTTCCGAAGCATTTTTAAACGTCAGCAGAATTCCAAGAACAATGGAAGAGTTCCGAAGCATTTTTAAACTTCAGCAGAATTACGAGAAGAATGGAAGAGTTCTGAAGCATTTTTAAACGTCAGCGGAATTCCGAGAACAATGGAATAATTCCGAATCATTTTTAAACGTCACCGGAATTCCATAAACAATGGAAGTGTTCCGAAGCATTTTTAAACATCAGTGGAATTCCGTGAACAATGGAAGAGTTCCGAGGCATTTTTCAACGTCAGTGGAATTCCGAGAACAATGGAAGAGTTCCTAAGCATTTTTCAACGTCAGCAGAATTCCAATAACAATGGAAGTGTTCCGAAGCATTTTTAAACTTCAGCAGAATTACGAGATCAATGGAAGAGTTCTGAAGCATTTTTAAACTTCAGCAGAATTCCGAGAAAAATGGAAGAGTTCTGAAGCATTTTTAAACGTCAGCTGAATTCCGAGAACAATGGAATAGTTCCGAAGCATTTTTAAAAGTCAGCGGAATTCCATAAGCAATGGAAGAGTTCCAAAGCATTTTAAACCTCAGCGGAATTCCGTGAACAATGGAAGAGTTCCAAAGCATTTTTAAACGTCAGCGGAATTCCGTGAAAAATAGATGAGTTCTGATGCCTTTTTAAACTTCAGCGGAAATCCAGGAACAATGGAAGAGTTCCGAATCATTTTTAAACATCAGCAGAATTCTGAGAACAATGGAAGAGTTCCGAAGCATTTTTAAACTTCAGCAGAATTCCGAGAACAAGGGAAAAGTTCTGAAGCATTTTTAAATGTCAGCGGAATTCCGAGAACAATGGAATAGTTCCGAAGCATTTTTAAACGTCAGCGGAATTACATAAACAATGTAAGTGTTCCGAAGCATTTTTAAACATCAGCGGAATTCCGTGAAGAATGGAAGAGTTTCGAAGCATTTTTAAACCTCAGCGGAACTCCGTGAACAATGGAAGAGTTCCGAAGCATTTTTAAACTTCAGCAGAATTCCAAGAACAATGGTCGTGTTCCGAAGCATTTTTAAACTTCAGCAGAATTCCGAGAAAAATGGAAGAGTTCCGAAGCATTTTTAAACTTCAGCAGAATTCCGAGAAAAATGGAAGAGTTCTGAAGCATTTTTAAACGTCAGCTGAATTCCGAGAACAATGGAATAGTTCCGAAGCATTTTTAAACCTCAGCGGAATTCCATAAGCAATGGAAGAGTTCCGAAGCATTTTTAAACCTCAGCGGAATTCCGTGAACAATGGAAGAGTTCCAAAGCATTTTTAAACGTCAGCGGAATTCCGTGAACAATAGATGAGTTCTGATGACTTTTTAAACTTCAGCGGAAATCCAGGAACAATGGAAGAGTTCCGAATCATTTTTCAACGTCAGCAGAATTCCAAGAACAATGGAAGAGTTCCGAAGCATTTTTAAACTTCAGCAGAATTACGAGAACAATGGAAGAGTTCTGAAGCATTTTTAAGCGTCAGCACATTTTCGAGAACAATGGAAGAGTTCCTAAGCATTTTTAAACTTCAGCAGAATTCCGAGAACAATGGAAGAGTTCTGAAGCATTTTTAAACGTCAGCGGAATTCCGAGAACAATGGAATAATTCCGAAGCATTTTTAAACGTCAGCGGAATTCCATAAACAATGTAAGTGTTCCGAAGCATTTGTAAACATCAGCGGAATTCCGTGAACAATGGAAGAGTTTCGAAGCATTTTTAAACTTCAGCAGAATTCCAAGAACAATGGTAGTGTTCCGAAGCATTTTTAAACGTCAGCAGAGTTCCGAGAACAATGGAAGATTTCTGAAGCACTTTTAAACGTAAGCAGAATTCCGAGAACAATGGAAGAGTTCCGAAGCATTTTTAAACTTCAGCAGAATTTCGAGAGCAATGGAAGAGTTCCAAAGCATTTTTAAACTTCAACAGAATTCCGAGAACAATGGAAGAGTTCCGAAGCTAATTTAAACTTCAGCAGAATTCTGTGAACAATGGAAGAGGTCCGAAGCATTATTAAATGTCAGCGGAATTCCGAGAACAATGGAAGAGTTCCGAATCATTATTAAACATCAGCGGAATTCCGTGAACAATGGAAGAGTTCCAAATCATTTGTAAAAGTCAGCAGAATTCAGAGAACAATATAAGAATTCCGAAGCATTTTTAAAAGTCAGCAGAATTCCGAGAACAATGGAAGAGTTCCGAAGCATTTTTAAACCTCAGCGGAATTCGGTGAACAATGGAAGAGTTCTGAAGCATTTTTAAACCTCAGCGGAACTGCGTGAACAATGGAAGAGTTCCGAAGCATTTTTAAACTTCAGCAGAATTCCGAGAACAATGGAAGAGTTCCAAAGCATTTTTAAACTTCAGCAGATTTCCGAGAACAATGGAAGAGTTCCGAAGCATTATTAAATGTCAGCGGAATTCCGAGAACAATGGAAGAGTTCCGAATCATTATTAAAAATCAGCGGAATTCCGTGAACAATGGAAGAGTTCTGAAGCATTTTTAAACTTCAGCGGAATTTCAGGAACAATGGAAGAGTTCCAAATCATTTGTAAAAGTCAGCAGAATTCCGAGAACAATGGAAGAATTCTGAAGCATTTTTAAAAGTCAGCAGAATTCTGAGAACAATGGAAGAGTTCCGAAGCATTTTTAAACCTCAGCGGAATTCGGTGAACAATGGAAGAGTTCCGAAGAATTTTAAACTTCAGCGGAATTCCGAGAACAATAAAACAGTTCCGAAGCATTTTTAAACTTCAGCAGAATTCCGAGAACAATGGAATAGTTCCAAAGCATTTTTAAACGTCAGCAGAATTTCAAGAACATTGGAAGAGTCCTGAAGCATTTTTAAACTTCAGCAGAATTCTGAGAACAATGGAAGAGTTCTGAAGCATTATTAAACTTCAGCAGAATTCCGAGAACAATGGAAGAGTTCTGAAGCATTTTTAAACTTCAGCAGAATTCCAAAAACAATGGAAGAGTTCTGAAACATTTTTAAACGTCAGTGGAATTCTGAGAACAATGGAAGAGTTCCTAAGCATTTTTCAACGTCAGCAGAATTCCAAGAACAATGGAAGAGTTCCGAAGCATTTTTAAACTTCACCAGAATTACGAGAACAATGGAAGAGTTCTGTAGCATTTTTAAACTTCAGCAGAATTCCGAGAACAATGGAAGAGTTCTGAAGCATTTTTAAACGTCAGCGGAATTCCGAGAGCAATGGAATAATTCCGAAGCATTTTTAAACGTCAGCGGAATTCCATAAACAATGGAAGTGTTCCGAAGCATTTTTAAACATCGGCGGAATTCCGTGAACAAAGGAAGAGTTCCGAGGCATTTTTCAACGTCAGTGGAATTCCGAGAACATTGGAAGAGTTCCTAAGCATTTTTCAACGTCAGCAGAATTCCAATAACAATGGAAGTGTTCCAAAGCATTTTTAAACTTCAGCAGAATTGCGAGAACAATGGAAGAGTTCTGAAGCATTTTTAAACTTCAGCAGAATTCCGAGGACAATGGAAGAGTTCTGAAGCATTTTTAAACGTCAGCGGAATTCCGAGAACAATGGAAGATTTCCTAAGCATTTTTCAACGTCAGCAGAATTCCGTGAACAAAGGAAGAGTTCCGAGGCATTTTTCAACGTCAGCAGAATTCCAATAACAATGGAAGTGTTCCAAAGCATTTTTAAACTTCAGCAGAATTGCGAGAACAATGGAAGAGTGCTGAAGCATTTTTAAACTTCAGCAGAATTCCGAGGACAATGGAAGAGTTCTGAAGCACTTTCAAACGTAAGCAGAATTCCGAGAACAATGGAAGAGTTCCAAAGCATTTTTAAACTCCAGCAGAATTCCGAGAACAATGGAAGAGTTCCGAAGCTAATTTAAACTTCAGCAGAATTCTGTGAATAATGGAAGAGTTCCGAAGCATTTTTAAACTTCAGCAGAATTCCGAGAACAATGGAAGAATTCCGAAGCATTTTTAAAAGTCAGCAGAATTCCGAGAACAATACAAGAGTTCCGAAGCATTTTTAAACCTCAGCGAAATTCGGTGAACAATGGAAGATTTCCGAAGAATTTTAAACTTCAGCAGAATTCCGAGAACAATGGAACCGTTCCGCAGCATTTTTAAACTTCAGCAGAATTTCAAGAACAATGGAAGAGTCCTGAAGCATTTTTAAACTTCAGCAGAATTCCGAGAACAATGGAAGAGTTCTGAAGAATTTTTAAACTTCAGCAGAATTCCGAGAACAATGGAAGAGTTCTGAAGCATTTTTAAACTTCAGCAGAATTCCGAGAACAATGGAAGAGTTCTGAAGCATTTTTAAACGTCAGTGGAATTCCGAGAAGAATGGAAGAGTTCCTAAGCATTTTTCAATGTCAGCAGAATTCCAAGAACAATGGAAGTGTTCCGAAGCATTTTTAAACTTCAGCGGAATTCCGAGAACAATGGAAGAGTTCTGAAGCATTTTTAAACTTCAGCAGAATTCCGAGAACAATGTAAGAGTTCCGAAGCATTTTTAAACTACAGCAGAATTCCGAGAACAATGGAAGAGTTTCGAAGCATTTTTAAACGTCAGCAGAATTCCGAGAACAATGGAAGAGTTCCGAAGGATTTTTAAAGTTCAGTAGAACTCCGAGAACAATGGAAGAGTTCTGAAGCAAATTTAAACTTCAGCAGATTTCCGAGAACAATGAAGAGTTCCAAAGCATTTTTAAACATCAGCGGAATTCCGAGAACAATGAAAGAGTTCCTAAGCATTTTTAAACATCAGTGAAATTTCGAGAACAATGAAAGAGGTCAGAAGCATTATTAAATGTCAGCAGAATTCCGAGAACAATGGAAGAGTTCCGAAGCATTTTTAAACGTCAGCGGAATTCCGAGAACAATGGAAGAGTTCCGAAGCATTTTTAAACTTCAGCAGAATTCCGAGAACAATGGAAGAGTTCTGAAGCATTTTTAAACTTCAGCAGAATTGCGAGAACAATGGAAGAGTTCTGAAGCAATTTTAAGCGTCAGTGGAATTCCGAGAACAATGTAAGAGTTCCTAAGCATTTTTCAACGTCAACAGAATCACAAGAACAATGGAAGAGTACCGAAGCATTTTTAAACTTCAGCAGAATTACGAGAACAATGGAAGAGTTCTGAAGCATTTTTAAACTTCAGCAGAATTCCGAGAAAAATGGAAGAGTTCTGAAGCACTTTTAAACGTCAGCGGAATTCTGAGAACAATGGAATAGTTCCGAAGCATTTTTAAACGTCAGCGGAATTCCATAAGCAATGGAAGAGTTTCGAAGCATTTTTAAACTTCAGCAGAATTCCGAGAACAATGGAAGAGTTCTGAAGCATTTTTAAACTTCAGCAGAATTCCGAGAACAATGGAAGAGTTCTGAAGCATTTTTAAACTTCAGCAGAATTGCGAGAACAATGGAAGAGTTCTGAAGCAATTTTAAGCGTCAGTGGAATTCCGAGAACAATGTAAGAGTTCCTAAGCATTTTTCAACGTCAACAGAATTACAAGAACAATGGAAGAGTACCGAAGCATTTTTAAACTTCAGCAGAATTACGAGAACAATGGAAGAGTTCTGAAGCATTTTTAAACTTCAGCAGAATTCCGAGAAAAATGGAAGAGTTCTGAAGCATTTTTAAACGTCAGCGGAATTCTGAGAACAATGGAATAGTTCCAAAGCATTTTTAAACGTCAGCAGAATTCCATAAGCAATGGAAGATTTTCGAAGCATTTTTAAACCTCAGCGGAATTCCGTGAACAATGGAAGAGTTCCAAAGCATTTTTAAGCATCAGCAGAATTCCGTGAACAATAGAAGAGTTCTGATGCCTTTTTAAACTTCAGCGGAACTCCAGGAACAATGGAAGAGTTCCGAATCATTTTTAAACATCAGCAAAATTCCGAGAACAATGGAAGAGTTCCGAAGCATTTTTAAGCGTCAGCACAATTTAGAAAACAATGGAAGAGTTCCGAAGCATTTTTAAACTTCAGCAGAATTCTGAGAACAATGTAAGAGTTCTGAAGCATTTTTAAACGTCAGCAGAATTCCGAGAACAGTGGATTAGTTCCGAAGTATTTCTAAACGTCAGCGGAATTCCATAAACAATGGAAGAGTTCCGAAGCATTTTTAAACGTCAGCGGAATTCCGTGAACAATGGAAAAGTTCTGAAGCATTTTTAAAGTTTAGCGGAATTCCAGGAAAAATGGAAGTGTTCTGAATCATTTTTAAACGTCAGCAGAATTCAGAGAACAATGGAAGAGTTCCGAGGCATTTTTCAACGTCAGCAGAATTCCGAGAACAATGGAAGAGTTCCAAAGCATTCTTAAACTTCAGCAGAATTCCGAGAACAATGGAAGAGTTCTGAAGCATTTTTAAACGTCAGCGGAATTCCGAGAACAATGGAATTGTTCCGAAGCATTTTTAAACGTCAGCGGAATTCCATAAACAATGTAAGTGTTCCGAAGCATTTTTAAACATCAGCGGAATTCCGTGAACAATGGAAGAGTTTCAAAGCATTTTTAAACCTCAGCTGAACTCCGTGAAAAATGGAAGAGTTCCGAAGCATTTTTAAACTTCAGCAGAATTCCGAGAACAAGGGAAGTGTTCCGAAGCATTTTTAAATGTCAGCAGAATTCCGAGAACAATGGAAGAGTTCTGAAGCACTTTTAAACGTAAGCAGAATTCCGAGAACAATGGAAGAGTTCCGAAGCATTTTTAAACTTCAGCAGAATTTCGAGAACAATGGAACAGTTCCGAAGCATTTTTAAACTTCAACAGAATTCCGAGAAAAATGGAAGAGTTCCGAAGCTAATTTAAACCTCAGCAGATTTCTGTGAACAATGGAAGAGGTCCGAAGCATTATTAAACGTCAGCGGAATTCCGAGAACAATGGAAGAGTTCCGAATCATTATTAAAAGTCAGCAGAATTCCGAGAACAATGGAAGAGTTCCGAAGCATTTTTAAACCTCAGCGGAATTCGGTGGACAATGGAAGAGTTCCGAAGAATTTTAAACTTCAGCGGAATTCCGAGAACAATGGAAAAGTTCCGAAGCATTTTTAAACTTCAGCAGAATTCCGAGAACAATGGAATAGTTCCAAAGCATTTTTAAACGTCAGCAGAATTTCAAGAACATTGGAAGAGTCCTGAAGCATTTTTAAACTTCAGCAGAATTCTGAGAACAATGGAAGAGTTCTGAAGCATTTTTAAACTTCAGCAGAATTCCGAGAACAATGGAAGAGTTCTGAAGCATTTTTAAACTTCAGCAGAATTCCAAAAACAATGGAAGAGTTCTGAAACATTTTTAAACGTCAGTGGAATTCCGAGAACAATGGAAGAGTTCCTAAGCATTTTTCAACGTCAGCAGAATTCCAAGAACAATGGAAGAGTTCCGAAGCATTTTTAAACTTCACCAGAAATACGAGAACAATGGAAGAGTTCTGAAGCATTTTTAAACTTCAGCAGAATTCCGAGAACAATGGAAGAGTTCTGAAGCATTTTTAAACGTCAGCGGAATTCCGAGAGCAATGGAATAATTCTGAAGCATTTTTAAACGTCAGCGGAATTCCATAAACAATGGAAGTGTTCCGAAGCATTTTTAAACATCGGCGGAATTCCGTGAACAATGGAAGAGTTCCGAGGCATTTTTCAACGTCAGTGGAATTCCGAGTACAATGGAAGAGTTCCGAAGCATTTTTCAACGTCAGCAGAATTCCAATAACAATGGAAGTGTTCCGAAGCATTTTTAAACTTCAGCAGAATTGCGAGAACAATGGAAGAGTTCTGAAGCATTTTTAAACTTCAGCAGAATTCCGAGAACAATGGAAGAGTTCTGAAGTATTTTTAAACTTCAGCAGAATTCCGAGAACAGTGGATTAGTTCCGAAGCATTTCTAAACGTCAGCGGAATTCCATAAACAATGGAAGAGTTCCGAAGGATTTTTAAACGTCAGCGGAATTCCGTGAACAATGGAAGAGTTCTGAAGCATTTTTAAACTTTAGTGGAATTCCAGGAACAATGGAAGAGTTCTGAATCATTTTTAAATGTCAGCAGAATTCAGAGAACAATGGAAGAGTTCCGAGGCATTTTTCAAAGTCAGCAGAATTCCGAGAACAATGGAAGAGTTCCGAAGCATTCTTAAACTTCAGCAGAATTCCGAGAACAATGGAAGAGTTCTGAAGCATTTTTAAACGTCAGCGGAATTCCGAGAACAATGGAATAGTTCCGAAGCATTTTTAAACGTCAGCGGAATTCCATAAACAATGTAAGCGTTCTGAAGCATTTTTAAACATCAGCTGAATTCCGTGAACAATGGAAGAGTTTCGAAGCATTTTTAAACCTCATCTGAACTCCGTGAACAATGGAAGAGTTCCGAAGCATTTTTAAACGTCAGCAGAATTCCGAGAACAATGGAAGAGTTCCGAATCATTTTTAAACGTCAGCAGAATTCCGAGAACAATGGAAGAGTTCTGAAGCACTTTTAAACGTAAGCAGAATTCCGAGAACAATGGAAGAGTTCCGAAGCATTTTTAAACTTCAGCAGAATTTCGAGAACAATGGAAGAGTTCCGAAGCATTTTTAATCTTCAACAGAATTCCGAGAACAATGGAAGAGTTCCGAAGCTAATTTAAACTTCAGCAGAATTCTGTGAACAATGGAAGAAGTCCGAAGCATTATTAAACGTCAGCGGAATTCCGAGAACAATGGAAGAGTTCCGAATCATTATTAAAAGTCAGCGGAATTCCGTGAACAATGGAAGAGTTCTGAAGCATTTTTAAACTTCAGCGGAATTTCAGGAACAATGGAAGAGTTCCAAATCATTTGCAAAAGTCAGCACAATTCCGAGAACAATGGAAGAATTCCGAAGCATTTTTAAAAGTCAGCAGAATTCCGAGAACAATGGAAGAGTTCCGAAGCATTTTTAAACCTCAGCGGAATTCGTTGAACAATGGAAGAGTTCCGAAGAATTTTAAACTTCAGCGGAATTCCGAGAACAATGGAACAGTTCCGAAGCATTTTTAAACTTCAGCAGAATTCCGAGAACAATGGAAGAGTTCCAAAGCATTTTTAAACGTCAGCAGAATTTAAAGAACATTGGAAGAGTCCTGAAGCATTTTTAAACTTCAGCAGAATTCTGAGAACAAAGGAAGAGTTCTGAAGCATTTTTAAACTTCAGCAGAATTCCGAGAACAATGGAAGAGTTCTGAAGCATTTTTAAACTTCAGCAGAATTCCAAGAACAATGGAAGAGTTCTGAAACATTTTTAAACGTCAGTGGAATTCCGAGAACAATGGAAGAGTTCCTAAGCATTTTTCAACGTCAGCAGAATTCGAAGAACAATGGAAGAGTTCCGAAGCATTTTTAAACTTCACCAGAATTACGAGAACAATGGAAGAGTTCTGAAGCATTTTTAAACTTCAGCAGAATTCCGAGAACAATGGAAGAGTTCTGAAGCATTTTTAAACGTCAGCGGAATTCAGAGAGCAATGGAATAATTCCGAAGCATTTTTAAACATCAGCGGAATTCCATAAACAATGGAAGTGTTCCGAAGCATTTTTAAACATCGGCGGAATTCCGTGAACAATGGAAGAGTTCCGAGGCATTTTTCAACGTCAGTGGAATTCCGAGAACAATGGAAGAGTTCCTAAGCTTTTTTCAACGTTAGCAGAATTCCAATAACAATGGAAGTGTTCCGTAGCATTTTTAAACTTCAGCAGAATTGCGAGAACAATGGAAGAGTTCTGAAGCATTTTTAAACTTCAGCAGAATTCCGAGAACAATGGAAGAGTTCTGAAGCATTTTTAAACTTCAGCAGAATTCCGAGAACAGTGGATTAGTTCCGAAGCATTTCTAAACGTCAGCGGAATTCCATAAACAATGGAAGAGTTCCGAAGGATTTTTAAACGTCAGCGGAATTCCGTGAACAATGGAAGAGTTCTGAAGCATTTTTAAACTTTAGTGGAATTCCAGGAACAATGGAAGAGTTCTGAATCATTTTTAAACGTCAGCAGAATTCAGAGAAGAATGGAAGAGTTCCGAGGCATTTTTCAAAGTCAGCAGAATTCCGAGAACAATGGAATAGTTCCGAAGCATTCTTAAACTTCAGCAGAATTCCGAGAACAATGGAAGAGTTCTGAAGCATTTTTAAACGTCAGCGGAATTCTGAGAACAATGGAATAGTTCCGAAGCATTTTTAAACGTCAGCGGAATTCCATAAGCAATGGAAGAGTTTCGAAGCATTTTTAAACCTCAGCGGAATTCCGTGAACAATGGAAGAGTTCCAAAGCATTTTTAAGCATCAGCGGAATTCCGTGAACAATAGAAGAGTTCTGATGCCTTTTTAAACTTCAGCGGAATTCCAGGAACAATGGAAGAGTTCCGAATCATTTTTAAACATCAGCAAAATTCCGAGAACAATGGAAGAGTTCCGAAGCATTTTTAAGCGTCAGCACAATTTAGAAAACAATGGAAGAGTTCCGAAGCATTTTTAAACTTCAGCAGAATTCTGAGAACAATGTAAGAGTTCTGAAGCATTTTTAAATGTCAGCAGAATTCCAAGAACAATGGAAGAGTTCTGAAACATTTTTAAACGTCAGTGGAATTCCGAGAACAATGGAAGAGTTCCTAAGCATTTTTCAACGTCAGCAGAATTCCAAGAACAATGGAAGAGTTCCGAAGCATTTTTAAACTTCACCAGAATTACGAGAACAATGGAAGAGTTCTGAAGCATTTTTAAACTTCAGCAGAATTCCGAGAACAATGGAAGAGTTCTGAAGCATTTTTAAACGTCAGCGGAATTCAGAGAGCAATGGAATAATTCCGAAGCATTTTTAAACGTCAGCGGAATTCCATAAACAATGGAAGTGTTCCGAAGCATTTTTAAACATCGGCGGAATTCCGTGAACAATGGAAGAGTTCCGAGGCATTTTTCAACGTCAGTGGAATTCCGAGAACAATGGAAGAGTTCCTAAGCATTTTTCAACGTTAGCAGAATTCCAATAACAATGGAAGTGTTCCGAAGCATTTTTAAACTTCAGCAGAATTGCGAGAACAATGGAAGAGTTCTGAAGCATTTTTAAACTTCAGCAGAATTCCGAGAACAATGGAAGAGTTCTGAAGCATTTTTAAACTTCAGCAGAATTCCGAGAACAGTGGATTAGTTCCGAAGCATTTCTAAACGTCAGCGGTATTCCATAAACAATGGAAGAGTTCCGAAGGATTTTTAAACGTCAGCGGAATTCCGTGAACAATGGAAGAGTTCTGAAGCATTTTTAAACTTTAGTGGAATTCCAGGAACAATGGAAGAGTTCTGAATCATTTTTAAACGTCAGCAGAATTCAGAGAACAATGGAAGAGTTCCGAGGCATTTTTCAAAGTCAGCAGAATTCCGAGAACAATGGAATAGTTCCGAAGCATTCTTAAACTTCAGCAGAATTCCGAGAACAATGGAAGAGTTCTGAAGCATTTTTAAACGTCAGCGGAATTCTGAGAACAATGGAATAGTTCCGAAGCATTTTTAAACGTCAGCGGAATTCCATAAGCAATGGAAGAGTTTCGAAGCATTTTTAAACCTCAGCGGAATTCCGTGAATAATGGAAGAGTTCCAAAGCATTTTTAAGCATCAGCGGAATTCCGTGAACAATAGAAGAGTTCTGATGCCTTTTTAAACTTCAGCGGAATTCCAGGAACAATGGAAGAGTTCCGAATCATTTTTAAACATCAGCAAAATTCCGAGAACAATGGAAGAGTTCCGAAGCATTTTTAAGCGTCAGCACAATTTAGAAAACAATGGAAGAGTTCCGAAGCATTTTTAAACTTCAGCAGAATTCTGAGAACAATGTAAGAGTTCTGAAGCATTTTTAAACGTCAGCAGAATTCCGAGAACAGTGGATTAGTTCCAAAGTATTTCTAAACGTCAGCGGAATTCCATAAACAATGGAAGAGTTCCGAAGGATTTTTAAACGTCAGCGGAATTCCGTGAACAATGGAAAAGTTCTGAAGCATTTTTAAAGTTTAGCGGAATTCCAGGAACAATGGAAGTGTTCTGAATCATTTTTAAACTTCAGCAGAATTCCGAGAACAATGGAAGAGTTCTGAAGCATTTTTAAACGTCAGCGGAATTCCGAGAACAATGGAATTGTTCCGAAGCATTTTTAAACGTCAGCGGAATTCCATAAACAATGTAAGTGTTCCGAAGCATTTTTAAACATCAGCGGAATTCCGTGAACAATGGAAGAGTTTCAAAGCATTTTTAAACCTCAGCTGAACTCCGTGAAAAATGGAAGAGTTCCGAAGCATTTTTAAACTTCAGCAGAATTCCGAGAACAAGGGAAGTGTTCCGAAGCATTTTTAAATGTCAGCAGAATTCCGAGAACAATGGAAGAGTTCTGAAGCACTTTTAAACGTAAGCAGAATTCCGAGAACAATGGAAGAGTTCCGAAGCATTTTTAAACTTCAGCAGAATTTCGAGAACAATGGAAGAGTTCAGAAGCATTTTTAAACTTCAACAGAATTCCGAGAAAAATGGAAGAGTTCCGAAGCTAATTTAAACCTCAGCAGAATTCTGTGAACAATGGAAGAGGTCCGAAGCATTATTAAACGTCAGCGGAATTCCGAGAACAATGGAAGAGTTCCGAATCATTATTAAAAGTCAGCAGAATTCCGAGAACAATGGAAGAGTTCCGAAGCATTTTTAAACCTCAGCGGAATTCGGTGGACAATGGAAGAGTTCCGAAGAATTTTAAACTTCAGCGGAATTCCGAGAACAATGGAAAAGTTCCGAAGCATTTTTAAACTTCAGCAGAATTCCGAGAACAATGGAATAGTTCCAAAGCATTTTTAAACGTCAGCAGAATTTCAAGAACATTGGAAGAGTCCTGAAGCATTTTTAAACTTCAGCAGAATTCTGAGAACAATGGAAGAGTTCTGAAGCATTTTTAAACTTCAGCAGAATTCCGAGAACAATGGAAGAGTTCTGAAGCATTTTTAAACTTCAGCAGAATTCCAAAAACAATGGAAGAGTTCTGAAACATTTTTAAACGTCAGTGGAATTCCAAGAACAATGGAAGAGTTCCTAAGCATTTTTCAACGTCAGCAGAATTCCAAGAACAATGGAAGAGTTCCGAAGCATTTTTAAACTTCACCAGAAATACGAGAACAATGGAAGAGTTCTGAAGCATTTTTAAACTTCAGCAGAATTCCGAGAACAATGGAAGAGTTCTGAAGCATTTTTAAACGTCAGCGCAATTCCGAGAACAATGGAATAGTTCCGAAGCATTTTTAAACGTCAGCGGAATTCCATAAACAATGTAAGTGTTCCGAAGCATTTTTAAACCTCAGCGGAACTCCGTGAACAATGGAAGAGTTCCGAAGCATTTTTAAACTTCAGCAGAATTCCAAGAACAATGGTAGTGTTCCGAAGCATTTTTAAACGTCAGCAGAATTCCGAGAACAATGGAAGATTTCTGAAGCACTTTTAAACGTAAGCAGAATTCCGAGAACAATGGAAGAGTTCCTAAGCATTTTTCAACGTTAGCAGAATTCCAATAACAATGGAAGTGTTCCGAAGCATTTTTAAACTTCAGCAGAATTGCGAGAACAATGGAAGAGTTCTGAAGCATTTTTAAACTTCAGCAGAATTCCGAGAACAATGGAAGAGTTCTGAAGCATTTTTAAACTTCAGCAGAATTCCGAGAACAGTGGATTAGTTCCGAAGCATTTCTAAACGTCAGCGGTATTCCATAAACAATGGAAGAGTTCCGAAGGATTTTTAAACGTCAGCGGAATTCCGTGAACAATGGAAGAGTTCTGAAGCATTTTTAAACTTTAGTGGAATTCCAGGAACAATGGAAGAGTTCTGAATCATTTTTAAACGTCAGCAGAATTCAGAGAACAATGGAAGAGTTCCGAGGCATTTTTCAAAGTCAGCAGAATTCCGAGAACAATGGAATAGTTCCGAAGCATTCTTAAACTTCAGCAGAATTCCGAGAACAATGGAAGAGTTCTGAAGCATTTTTAAACGTCAGCGGAATTCTGAGAACAATGGAATAGTTCCGAAGCATTTTTAAACGTCAGCGGAATTCCATAAGCAATGGAAGAGTTTCGAAGCATTTTTAAACCTCAGCGGAATTCCGTGAATAATGGAAGAGTTCCAAAGCATTTTTAAGCATCAGCGGAATTCCGTGAACAATAGAAGAGTTCTGATGCCTTTTTAAACTTCAGCGGAATTCCAGGAACAATGGAAGAGTTCCGAATCATTTTTAAACATCAGCAAAATTCCGAGAACAATGGAAGAGTTCCGAAGCATTTTTAAGCGTCAGCACAATTTAGAAAACAATGGAAGAGTTCCGAAGCATTTTTAAACTTCAGCAGAATTCTGAGAACAATGTAAGAGTTCTGAAGCATTTTTAAACGTCAGCAGAATTCCGAGAACAGTGGATTAGTTCCAAAGTATTTCTAAACGTCAGCGGAATTCCATAAACAATGGAAGAGTTCCGAAGGATTTTTAAACGTCAGCGGAATTCCGTGAACAATGGAAAAGTTCTGAAGCATTTTTAAAGTTTAGCGGAATTCCAGGAACAATGGAAGTGTTCTGAATCATTTTTAAACGTCAGCAGAATTCAGAGAACAATGGAAGAGTTCCGAGGCATTTTTCAACGTCAGCAGAATTCCAAGAACAATGGAAGAGTTCCAAAGCATTCTTAAACTTCAGCAGAATTCCGAGAACAATGGAAGAGTTCTGAAGCATTTTTAAACGTCAGCGGAATTCCGAGAACAATGGAATTGTTCCGAAGCATTTTTAAACGTCAGCGGAATTCCATAAACAATGTAAGTGTTCCGAAGCATTTTTAAACATCAGCGGAATTCCGTGAACAATGGAAGAGTTTCAAAGCATTTTTAAACCTCAGCTGAACTCCGTGAAAAATGGAAGAGTTCCGAAGCATTTTTAAACTTCAGCAGAATTCCGAGAACAAGGGAAGTGTTCCGAAGCATTTTTAAATGTCAGCAGAATTCCGAGAACAATGGAAGAGTTCTGAAGCACTTTTAAACGTAAGCAGAATTCCGAGAACAATGGAAGAGTTCCGAAGCATTTTTAAACTTCAGCAGAATTTCGAGAACAATGGAAGAGTTCAGAAGCATTTTTAAACTTCAACAGAATTCCGAGAAAAATGGAAGAGTTCCGAAGCTAATTTAAACCTCAGCAGAATTCTGTGAACAATGGAAGAGGTCCGAAGCATTATTAAACGTCAGCGGAATTCCGAGAACAATGGAAGAGTTCCGAATCATTATTAAAAGTCAGCAGAATTCCGAGAACAATGGAAGAGTTCCGAAGCATTTTTAAACCTCAGCGGAATTCGGTGGACAATGGAAGAGTTCCGAAGAATTTTAAACTTCAGCGGAATTCCGAGAACAATGGAAAAGTTCCGAAGCATTTTTAAACTTCAGCAGAATTCCGAGAACAATGGAATAGTTCCAAAGCATTTTTAAACGTCAGCAGAATTTCAAGAACATTGGAAGAGTCCTGAAGCATTTTTAAACTTCAGCAGAATTCTGAGAACAATGGAAGAGTTCTGAAGCATTTTTAAACTTCAGCAGAATTCCGAGAACAATGGAAGAGTTCTGAAGCATTTTTAAACTTCAGCAGAATTCCAAAAACAATGGAAGAGTTCTGAAACATTTTTAAACGTCAGTGGAATTCCAAGAACAATGGAAGAGTTCCTAAGCATTTTTCAACGTCAGCAGAATTCCAAGAACAATGGAAGAGTTCCGAAGCATTTTTAAACTTCACCAGAAATACGAGAACAATGGAAGAGTTCTGAAGCATTTTTAAACTTCAGCAGAATTCCGAGAACAATGGAAGAGTTCTGAAGCATTTTTAAACGTCAGCGGAATTCCGAGAGCAATGGAATAATTCCAAAGCATTTTTAAACGTCAGCGGAATTCCATAAACAATGGAAGTGTTCCGAAGCATTTTTAAACATCGGCGGAATTCCGTGAACAATGGAAGAGTTCCGAGGCATTTTTCAACGTCAGTGGAATTCCGAGAACAATGGAAGAGTTCCGAAGCATTTTTCAACGTCAGCAGAATTCCAATAACAATGGAAGTGTTCCGAAGCATTTTTAAACTTCAGCAGAATTGCGAGAACAATGGAAGAGTTCTGAAGCATTTTTAAACTTCAGCAGAATTCCGAGAACAATGGAAGAGTTCTGAAGTATTTTTAAACTTCAGCAGAATTCCGAGAACAGTGGATTAGTTCCGAAGCATTTCTAAACGTCAGCGGAATTCCATAAACAATGGAAGAGTTCCGAAGGATTTTTAAACGTCAGCGGAATTACGTGAACAATGGAAGAGTTCTGAAGCATTTTTAAACTTTAGTGGAATTCCAGGAACAATGGAAGAGTTCTGAATCATTTTTAAATGTCAGCAGAATTCAGAGAACAATGGAAGAGTTGCGAGGCATTTTTCAAAGTCAGCAGAATTCCGAGAACAATGGAAGAGTTCCGAAGCATTCTTAAACTTCGGCAGAATTCCGAGAACAATGGAAGATTTCTGAAGCATTTTTAAACGTCAGCGGAATTCCGAGAACAATGGAATAGTTCCGAAGCATTTTTAAACGTCAGCGGAATTCCATAAACAATGTAAGTGTTCTGAAGCATTTTTAAACATCAGCTGAATTCCGTGAACAATGGAAGAGTTTCGAAGCATTTTTAAACCTCAGCTGAACTCCGTGAACAATGGAAGAGTTCCGAAGCATTTTTAATCTTCAACAGAATTCCGAGAACAATGGAAGAGTTCCGAAGCTAATTTAAACTTCAGCAGAATTCTGTGAACAATGGAAGAGGTCCGAAGCATTATTAAACATCAGCGGAATTCCGAGAACAATGGAAGAGTTCCGAATCATTATTAAAAGTCAGCGGAATTCCGTGAACAATGGAAGAGTTCTGAAGCATTTTTAAACTTCAGCGGAATTTCAGGAACAATGGAAGAGTTCCAAATCATTTGCAAAAGTCAGCACAATTCCGAGAACAATGGAAGAATTCCGAAGCATTTTTAAAAGTCAGCAGAATTCCGAGAACAATGGAAGAGTTCCGAAGCATTTTTAAACCTCAGCGGAATTCGGTGAACAATGGAAGAGTTCCGAAGAATTTTAAACTTCAGCGGAATTCCGAGAACAATGGAACAGTTCCGAAGCATTTTTAAACTTCAGCAGAATTCCGAGAACAATGGAATAGTTCCAAAGCATTTTTAAACGTCAGCAGAATTTCAAGAACATTGGAAGAGACCTGAAGCATTTTTAAACTTCAGCAGAATTCCGAGAACAATGGAAGAGTTCTGAAGCATTTTTAAACTTCAGCAGAATTCCAAGAACAATGGAAGAGTTCTGAAACATTTTTAAACGTCAGTGGAATTCCGAGAACAAAAAAAGAGTTCCTAAGCATTTTTCAACGTCAGCAGAATTCCAAGAACAATGGAAGAGTTCCGAAGCATTTTTAAACTTCACCAGAATTACGAGAACAATGGAAGAGTTCTGAAGCATTTTTAAACGTCAGCGGAATTCAGAGAGCAATGGAATAATTCCGAAGCATTTTTAAACGTCAGCGGAATTCCATAAACAATGGAAGTGTTCCGAAGCATTTTTAAACATCGGCGGAATTCCGTGAACAATGGAAGAGTTCCGAGGCATTTTTCAACGTCAGTGGAATTCCGAGAACAATGGAAGAGTTCCTAAGCATTTTTCAACGTTAGCAGAATTCCAATAACAATGGAAGTGTTCCGAAGCATTTTTAAACTTCAGCAGAATTGCGAGAACAATGGAAGAGTTCTGAAGCATTTTTAAACTTCAGCAGAATTCCGAGAACAATGGAAGAGTTCTGAAGCATTTTTAAACTTCAGCAGAATTCCGAGAACAGTGGATTAGTTCCGAAGCATTTCTAAACGTCAGCGGAATTCCATAAACAATGGAAGAGTTCCGAAGGATTTTTAAACGTCAGCGGAATTCCGTGAACAATGGAAGAGTTCTGAAGCATTTTTAAACTTTAGTGGAATTCCAGGAACAATGGAAGAGTTCTGAAGCATTTTTAAACGTCAGCGGAATTCCGAGAACAATGGAATAGTTCCGAAGCATTTTTAAACGTCAGCGGAATTCCATAAACAATGTAAGTGTTCTGAAGCATTTTTAAACGTCAGCAGAATTCCGAGAACAATGGAAGAGTTCTGAAGCACTTTTAAACGTAAGCAGAATTCCGAGAACAATGGAAGAGTTCCGAAGCATTTTTAAACTTCAGCAGAATTTCGAGAACAATGGAAGAGTTCCGAAGCATTTTTAAACTTCAACAGAATTCCGAGAACAATGGAAGAGTTCCGAAGCTAATTTAAACTTCAGCAGAATTCTGTGAACAATGGAAGAGTTCCAAAGCATTATTAAACGTCAGCGGAATTCCAAGAACAATGGAAGAGTTCCGAATCATTATTAAAAGTCAGCGGAATTCCGTGAACAATGGAAGAGTTCTGAAGCATCTTTAAACTGCAGCGGAATTTCAGGAACAATGGAAGAGTTCCAAATCATTTGTAAAAGTCAGCAGAATTCCGAGAACAATGGAAGAATTCCGAAGCATTTTTAAAAGTCAGCAGAATTTCGAGAACAATGGAAGAGTTCCGAAGCATTTTTAAACCTCAGCGGAATTCGGTGAACAATGGAAGAGTTCCGAAGAATTTTAAACTTCAGCAGAATTCCGAGAACAATGGAACGGTTCCGAAGCATTTTTAAACTTCAGCAGAATTCCGAGAACAAAGCAAGAGTTCCAAAGCATTTTTAAACGTCAGCAGAATTTCAAGAACAATGGAAGAGTCCTGAAGCATTTTTAAACTTCAGCAGAATTCCGAGAACAATGGAAGAGTTCTGAAGCATTTTTAAACTTCAGCAGAATTCCGAGAACAATGGAAGAGTTCTGAAGCATTTTTAAACTTCAGCAGAATTCCGAGAACAATGGAAGAGTTCTGAAGCATTTTTAAACTTCAGCAGAATTCCGAGAACAATGGAAGAGTTCTGAAGCATTTTTAAATGTCAGTGGAATTCCGAGAACAATGGAAGAGTTACTAAGCATTTTTCAATGTCAGCAGAATTCCAAGAACAATGGAAGAGTTCCGAAGCATTTTTAAACTTCAGCAGAATTCCGAGAACAATGGAAGAGTTCTGAAGCATTTTTAAACTTCAGCAGAATTCCGAGAACAATGGAAGAGTTCTGAAGCATTTTTAAAAGTCAGTGGAATTCAGAGAACAATGGAATAATTCCGAAGCATTTTTAAACGTCAGCGGAATTCCATAAACAATGGAAGTGTTCCGAAGCATTTTTAAACATCAGCGGAATTCCGTGAACAATGGAAGAGTTCCGAGGCATTTTTCAACGTCAGTGGAATTCCGAGAACAATGGAAGAGTTCCTAAGCATTTTTCAACGTCAGCAGAATTCCAATAACAATGGAAGTGTTCCGAAGCATTTTTAAACTTCAGCAGAATTGCGAGAACAATGGAAGAGTTCTGAAGCATTTTTAAACTTCAGCAGAATTCCGAGAACAATGGAAGAGTTCTGAAGCATTTTTAAACTTCAGCAGAATTCCGAGAACAGTGGATTAGTTCCGAAGCATTTCTAAACGTCAGCGGAATTCCAAAAACAATGGAAGAGTTCCGAAGGATTTTTAAACGTCAGCGGAATTCCGTGAACAATGGAAGAGTTCTGAAGCATTTTTAAACTTTAGTGGAATTCCAGGAACAATGGAAGAGTTCTGAATCATTTTTAAACGTCAGCAGAATTCAGAGAACAATGGAAAAGTTCCGAGGCATTTTTCAAAGTCAGCAGAATTCCGAGAACAATGGAATAGTTCCGAAGCATTCTTAAACTTCAGCAGAATTCCGAGAACAATGGAAGAGTTCTGAAGCATTTTTAAATGTCAGCGGAATTCCGAGAACAATGGAATAGTTCCGAAGCATTTTTAAACGTCAGCGGAATTCCATAAACAATGTAAGTGTTCTGAAGCATTTTTAAACATCAGCGGAATTCCGTGAACAATGGAAGAGTTTCGAAGCATTTTTAAACCTCAGCTGAACTCCGTGAACAATGGATGAGTTCCGAAGCATTTTGAAACGTCAGCAGAATTCCGAGAACAATGGAAGAGTTCTGAATCACTTTTAAACGTAAGCAGAATTCCGAGAACAATGGAAGAGTTCCGAAGCATTTTTAAACTTCAGCAGAATTTCGAGAACAATGGAAGAGTTCCGAAGCATTTTTAAACTTCAACAGAATTCCGAGAACAATGGAAGAGTTCCGAAGATAATTTAAACTTCAGCAGAATTCTGTGAACAATGGAAGAGTTCCAAAGCATTATTAAACGTCAGCGGAATTCCAAGAACAATGGAAGAGTTCCGAATCATTATTAAAAGTCAGCGGAATTCCATGAACAATGGAAGAGTTCTGAAGCATTTTTAAACTGCAGCGGAATTTCAGGAACAATGGAAGAGTTCCAAATCATTTGTAAAAGTCAGCAGAATTCCGAGAACAATGGAAGAATTCCGAAGCATTTTTAAAAGTCAGCAGAATTTCGAGAACAATGGAAGAGTTCCGAAGCATTTTTAAACCTCAGCGGAATTCGGTGAACAATGGAAGAGTTCCGAAGAATTTTAAACTTCAGCAGAATTCCGAGAACAATGGAACGGTTCCGAAGCATTTTTAAACTTCAGCAGAATTCCGAGAACAAAGGAAGAGTTCCAAAGCATTTTTAAACGTCAGCAGAATTTCAAGAACAATGGAAGAGTCCTGAAGCATTTTTAAACTTCAGCAGAATTCCGAGAACAATGGAAGAGTTCTGAAGCATTTTTAAACTTCAGCAGAATTCCGAGAACAATGGAAGAGTTCTGAAGCATTTTTAAACTTCAGCAGAATTCCGAGAACAATGGAAGAGTTCTGAAGCATTTTTAAACTTCAGCAGAATTCCGAGAACAATGGAAGAGTTCTGAAGCATTTTTAAATGTCAGTGGAATTCCGAGAACAATGGAAGAGTTCCTAAGCATTTTTCAATGTCAGCAGAATTCCAAGAACAATGGAAGAGTTCCGAAGCATTTTTAAACTTCAGCAGAATTCCGAGAACAATGGAAGAGTTCTGAAGCATTTTTAAACTTCAGCAGAATTCCGAGAACAATGGAAGAGTTCTGAAGCATTTTTAAAAGTCAGTGGAATTCAGAGAACAATGGAATAATTCCGAAGCAATTTTAAACGTCAGCGGAATTCCATAAACAATGGAAGTGTTCCGAAGCATTTTTAAACATCAGCGGAATTCCGTGAACAATGGAAGAGTTCCGAGGCATTTTTCAACGTCAGTGGAATTCCGAGAACAATGGAAGAGTTCCTAAGCATTTTTCAACGTCAGCAGAATTCCAATAACAATGGAAGTGTTCCGAAGCATTTTTAAACTTCAGCAGAATTACGAGAACAATGGAAGAGTTCTGATGCCTTTTTAAACTTCAGCGGAAATCCAGGAACAATGGAAGAGTTCCGAATCATTTTAAACATCAGCAGAATTCAGAGAACAATGGAAGAGTTCCGAAGCATTTTTAAGCGTCAGCACATTTTCGAGAACAATGGAAAAGTTCTGAAGCATTTTTAAATGTCAGCGGAATTCCGAGAGCAATGGAATAGTTCCGAAGCATTTTTAAACGTCAGCGGAATTACATAAACAATGTAAGTGTTCCGAAGCATTTTTAAACATCAGCGGAATTCCGTGAACAATGGAAGAGTTTCGAAGCATTTTTAAACCTCAGCGGAACTCCGTGAACAATGGAAGAGTTCCGAAGCATTTTTAAACTTCAGCAGAATTCCAAGAACAATGGTAGTGTTCCGAAGCATTTTTAAACGTCAGCAGAATTCCGAGAACAATGGAAGAGTTCTGAAGCACTTTTAAACGTAAGCAGAATTCCGAGAACAATGGAAGAGTTCCGAAGCATTTTTAAACTTCAGCAGAATTTCGAGAACAATGGAAGAGTTCCGAAGCATTTTTAAACTTCAACAGAATTCCGAGAACAATGGAAGAGTTCTGAATCATTATTAAACATCAGCGGAATTCCGTGAACAATGGAAGAGTTCCAAATCATTTGTAAAAGTCAGCAGAATTCCGAGAACAATGGAAGAATTCCGAAGCATTTTTAAAAGTCAGCAGAATTCCGAGAACAATGGAAGAGTTCCGAAGTATTTTTAAACCTCAGCGGAATTCGGTGAACAATGGAAGAGTTCCGAAGCATTTTTAAACCTCAGCGGAACTGCGTGAACAATGGAAGAGTTCCGAAGCATTTTTAAACTTCAGCAGAATTCCGAGAACAATGGAACAGTTCCGAAGCATTTTTAAACTTCAGCAGAATTCCGAGAACAATGGAAGAGTTCCAAAGCATTTTTAAACTTCAGCAGAATTCCGAGAACAATGGAAGAGTTCTGAAGCATTTTTAAACGTCAGCTGAATTCCGAGAACAATGGAATAGTTCCGAAGCATTTTTAAACGTCAGCGGAATTCCATAAGCAATGGAAGAGTTCCGAAGCATTTTTAAACCTCAGTGGAATTCCGTGAACAATGGAAGAGTTCCAAAGCATTTTTAATTGTCAGCGGAATTCCGTGAACAATAGATGAGTTATGATGCCTTTTAAACTTCAGCGGAAATCCAAGAACAATGGAAGATTTCCGAATCATTTTTAAACATCAGCAGAATTCCGAGAACAATGGAAGAGTTCTGAAGCATTTTTAAGTGTCAGCACAATTTCGAGAACAATGGAAGAGTTCCGAAGCATTTTTAAACTTCAGCAGAATTCCGAGAACAATGGAAGAGTTGTAAAGCATTTTTAAAGGTCAGCAGAATTCCGAGAACAGTGGATTAGTTCCGAAGCATTTCTAAATGTCAGCGGAATTCCATAAACAATGGAAGAGTTCCGAAGGATTTTTAAACGTCAGCGGAATTCCGTGAACAATGGAAGAGTTCTGAAGCATTTTTAAACTTCAGCAGAATTCCGAGAAAAATAGAAGAGTTCTGAAGCATTTTTAAACGTCAGCTGAATTCAGAGAACAATGGAATAGTTCCGAAGCATTTTTAAAAGTCAGCGGAATTCCATAAGCAATGGAAGAGTTCCAAAGCATTTTTAAACCTCAGCGGAATTCCGTGAACAATGGAAGAGTTCCAAAGCATTTTTAAACGTCAACGGAATTCCGTGAACAATAGATGAGTTCTGATGCCTTTTTAAACTTCAGCGGAAATCCAGGAACAATGGAAGAGTTCCGAATCATTTTTAAACATCAGCAGAATTCCGAGAACAATGGAAGAGTTCCGAAGCATTTTTAAGCGTCAGCACATTTTCGAGAACAATGGAAGAGTTCCGAAGCATTTTTAAACTTCAGCAGAATTCCAAGAACAATGGTAGTGTTCCGAAGCATTTCTAAACGTCAGCAGAATTCCGAGAACAATGGAATAGTTCTGAAGCACTTTTAAACGTAAGCAGAATTCCGAGAACAATGGAAGAGTTCTGAAGCATTTTTAAACGTCAGCGGAATTCCGAGAACAATGGAATAATTCCGAAGCATTTTTAAACGTCAGCGGAATTCCATAAACAATGGAAGTGTTCCGAAGCATTTTTAAACATCAGCGGAATTCCGTGAACAATGGAAGAGTTCCGAGGCATTTTTCAACGTCAGTGGAATTCCGAGAACAATGGAAGAGTTCCTAAGCATTTTTCAACGTCAGCAGAATTCCAAGAACAAGGGAAGTGTTCCGAAGAATTTTTAAACTTCAGCAGAATTACGAGAACAATGGAAGAGTTCTGAAGCATTTTTAAACGTCAGCTGAATTCCGAGAACAATGGAATAGTTCCGAAGCATTTTTAAACGTCAGCGGAATTCCATAAGCAATGGAAGAGTTCCGAAGCATTTTTAAACCTCAGTGGAATTCCGTGAACAATGGAAGAGTTCCAAAGCATTTTTAATTGTCAGCGGAATTCCGTGAACAATAGATGAGTTATGATGCCTTTTAAACTTCAGCGGAAATCCAAGAACAATGGAAGATTTCCGAATCATTTTTAAACATCAGCAGAATTCCGAGAACAATGGAAGAGTTCTGAAGCATTTTTAAGTGTCAGCACAATTTCGAGAACAATGGAAGAGTTCCGAAGCATTTTTAAACTTCAGCAGAATTCCGAGAACAATGGAAGAGTTGTAAAGCATTTTTAAAGGTCAGCAGAATTCCGAGAACAGTGGATTAGTTCCGAAGCATTTCTAAATGTCAGCGGAATTCCATAAACAATGGAAGAGTTCCGAAGGATTTTTAAACGTCAGCGGAATTCCGTGAACAATGGAAGAGTTCTGAAGCATTTTTAAACTTCAGCAGAATTCCGAGAAAAATAGAAGAGTTCTGAAGCATTTTTAAACGTCAGCTGAATTCAGAGAACAATGGAATAGTTCCGAAGCATTTTTAAAAGTCAGCGGAATTCCATAAGCAATGGAAGAGTTCCAAAGCATTTTTAAACCTCAGCGGAATTCCGTGAACAATGGAAGAGTTCCAAAGCATTTTTAAACGTCAACGGAATTCCGTGAACAATAGATGAGTTCTGATGCCTTTTTAAACTTCAGCGGAAATCCAGGAACAATGGAAGAGTTCCGAATCATTTTTAAACATCAGCAGAATTCCGAGAACAATGGAAGAGTTCCGAAGCATTTTTAAGCGTCAGCACATTTTCGAGAACAATGGAAGAGTTCCGAAGCATTTTTAAACTTCAGCAGAATTCCAAGAACAATGGTAGTGTTCCGAAGCATTTCTAAACGTCAGCAGAATTCCGAGAACAATGGAATAGTTCTGAAGCACTTTTAAACGTAAGCAGAATTCCGAGAACAATGGAAGAGTTCCGAAGCATTTTTAAACTTCAGCAGAATTTCAAGAACAATGGAAGAGTTCCGAAGCATTTTTAAGCGTCAGCACATTTTCGAGAACAATGGAAGAGTTCCGAAGCATTTTTAAACTTCAGCAGAATTCCGAGAACAATGGAAGAGTTCTGAAGCATTTTTAAACGTCAGCGCAATTCCGAGAACAATGGAATAGTTCCGAAGCATTTTTAAACGTCAGCGGAATTCCATAAACAATGTAAGTGTTCCGAAGCATTTTTAAACCTCAGCGGAACTCCGTGAACAATGGAAGAGTTCCGAAGCATTTTTAAACTTCAGCAGAATTCCAAGAACAATGGTAGTGTTCCGAAGCATTTTTAAACGTCAGCAGAATTCCGAGAACAATGGAAGATTTCTGAAGCACTTTTAAACGTAAGCAGAATTCCGAGAACAATGGAAGAGTTCCGAAGCATTTTTAAACTTCAGCAGAATTTCGAGAGCAATGGAAGAGTTCCAAAGCATTTTTAAACTTCAACAGAATTCCGAGAACAATGGAAGAGTTCCGAAGCTAATTTAAACTTCAGCAGAATTCTGTGAACAATGGAAGACGTCCGTAGCATTATTAAACGTCAGCGGAATTCCGAGAACAATGGAATAGTTCCGAATCATTATTAAACATCAGCGGAATTCCGTGAACAATGGAAGAGTTCCAAATCATTTGTAAAAATCAGCAGAATTCCGAGAAAAATGGAAGAATTCCGAAGCATTTTTAAAAGTCAGCAGAATTCCGAGAACAATGGAAGAGTTCCGAAGCATTTTTAAACCTCAGCGGAACTGCGTGAACAATGGAAGAGTTCCGAAGCATTTTTAAACTTCAGCAGAATTCCGAGAACAATGGAACAGTTCCAAAGCATTTTTAAACTTCAGCTGAATTCCGAGAACAATGGAAGAGTTCTGAAGCATTTTTAAACTTCATCAGAATTCCGAGAACAATGGAAGAGTTCTGAATCATTTTTAAATGTCATTGGAATTCCGAGAACAATGGAAGAGTTCCTAAGCATTTTTCAACGTCAGCAGAATTCCAAGAACAATGGAAGAGTTCCGAACCATTTTTCAACTTCACCAGAATTACGAGAACATTGGAAGAGTTCTGAAGCATTTTAAAACTTCAGCGGAATTCCAGGAACAATGGAAGAGTTCCGAAGGATTTTTAAACGTCAGCGGAATTCCGTGAACAATGGAAGAGTTCTGAAGCATTTTTAAACTTCAGCGGAATTCCAGGAACAATGGAAGAGTTCTGAATCATTTTTAAACGTCAGCAGAATTCAGAGAACAATGGAAGAGTTCCGAGGCATTTTTCAATGTCAGCGGAATTCCGAGAACAATGGAATAGTTCCGAAGCATTTTTAAACGTCAGCGGAATTCCATAAACAATGTAAGTGTTCCGAAGCATTTTTAAAGATCAGCGGAATTCCGTGAACAATGGAAGAGTTTCGAAGCATTTTTAAACCTCAGCGGAACTCCGTGAACGATGGAATAGTTCCGAAGCATTTTTAAACTTCAGCAGAATTCCAAGAACAATGGAAGAGTTCCGAAGCATTTTTAAACTTCAACAGAATTCCGAGAACAATGGAAGAGTTCCGAAGCTAATTTAAACTTCAGCAGAATTCTGTGAACAATGGAAGAGGTCCGAAGCATTATTAAACGTCAGCGGAATTCCGAGAACTATGGAAGAGTTCCGAATCATTATTAAATGTCAGCGGAATTCCGTGAACAATGGAAGAGTTCTGAAGCATTTTTAAACTTCAGCGGAATTTCAGGAACAATGGAAGAGTTCCAAATCATTTGTAAAAGTCAGCAGAATTCTGAGAACAATGGAAGAATTCCGAAGCATTTTTAAAAGTCAGCAGAATTCCGAGAACAATGGAAGAGTTCCGAAGCATTTTTAAACCTCAGCGGAATTCGGTGAACAATGGAAGAGTTCCGAAGCATTTTTAAACCTCAGCGGAACTACGTGAACAATGGAGGAGTTCCGAAGCATTTTTAAACTTCAGCAGAATTCCGAGAACAATGGAACAGTTCCGAAGCATTTTTAAACTTCAGCAGAATTCCGAGAACAATGGAAGAGTTCCGAAGAATTTTTAAACGTCAGCAGAATTTCGAGAACAATGGAAGAGTCCTGAAGCATTTTTAAACTTCAGCAGAATTCCGAGAACAATGGAAGAGTTCTGAAGCATTTTTAAACTTCAGCAGAATTCCGAGAACAATGGAAGAGTTCTGAAGCATTTTTAAAGGTCAGCGGAATTCCGAGAACAATGGAAGCGTTCCGAAGCATTTTTAAACGTCAGCAGAATTTCGGGAACAATGGAAGAGTTCCGAAGCATTTTTAATCTTCAGCAAAATTCCGAGAACAATGCAAGTGTTTCAAAGCATTTTTAAACATCAGCAGAATTCCAATAACAATGGAAGAGTTCTGAAGCACTTTTAAATGTAAGCAGAATTCCGTGAACAATGGAACAGTTCCGAAGCATTTTTAAACTCCAGCAGAATTCCGAGAACAATGGAAGAGTTCCGAAGCATTTTTAAACTTCAGCAGGATTCCTAGAACAATGGAAGAGTTCCGAAGCTATTTAAACTTCAGCAGAATTCTGTGAACAATGGAATAATTCCGAAGCATTTTTAAACTTCAGCGGAATTCCGAGACCAATGGAAAAGTTCTGAAGCATTTTTAAACTTCAGCAGAATTCCGAGAACAATGGAAGAGTTGCGAAGCATTTTTAAACTACAGCAGAATTCCGAGAACAATGGAAGAGTTTCGAAGCATTTTTAAACTTTAGCAGAATTCCGAGAACAATGGAAGTGTTCCGAAGCATTTTTAAACTTAAGCAGAATTCCGAGAACAATGGAAGAGTTCCGAAGCATTTTTAAACTTCAGTAGAATTCCGAGAACAATGGAAGAGTTCCGAAGCATTTTTAAAAGTCAGTGGAATTCAGAGAACAATGGAATAATTCCGAAGCATTTTTAAACGTCAGCGGAATTCCATAAACAATGGAAGTGTTCCGAAGCATTTTTAAACATCAGCGGAATTCCGTGAACAATGGAAGAGTTCCGAGGCATTTTTCAACGTCAGTGGAATTCCGAGAACAATGTAAGAGTTCCTAAGCATTTTTCAACGTCAGCAGAATTCCAATAACAATGGAAGTGTTCCGAAGCATTTTTAAACTTCAGCAGAATTGCGAGAACAATGGAAGAGTTCTGAAGCATTTTTAAACTTCAGCAGAATTCCGAGAACAATGGAAGAGTTCTGAAGCATTTTTAAACTTCAGCAGAATTCCGAGAACAGTGGATTAGTTCCGAAGCATTTCTAAACGTCAGCGGAATTCCAAAAACAATGGAAGAGTTCCGAAGGATTTTTAAACGTCAGCGGAATTCCGTGAACAATGGAAGAGTTCTGAAGCATTTTTAAACTTTAGTGGAATTCCAGGAACAATGGAAGAGTTCTGAATCATTTTTAAACGTCAGCAGAATTCAGAGAACAATGGAAAAGTTCCGAGGCATTTTTCAAAGTCAGCAGAATTCCGAGAACAATGGAATAGTTCCGAAGCATTCTTAAACTTCAGCAGAATTCCGAGAACAATGGAAGAGTTCTGAAGCATTTTTAAATGTCAGCGGAATTCCGAGAACAATGGAATAGTTCCGAAGCATTTTTAAACGTCAGCGGAATTCCATAAACAATGTAAGTGTTCTGAAGCATTTTTAAACATCAGCGGAATTCCGTGAACAATGGAAGAGTTTCGAAGCATTTTTAAACCTCAGCTGAACTCCGTGAACAATGGATGAGTTCCGAAGCATTTTGAAACGTCAGCAGAATTCCGAGAACAATGGAAGAGTTCTGAATCACTTTTAAACGTAAGCAGAATTCCGAGAACAATGGAAGAGTTCCGAAGCATTTTTAAACTTCAGCAGAATTTCGAGAACAATGGAAGAGTTCCGAAGCATTTTTAAACTTCAACAGAATTCCGAGAACAATGGAAGAGTTCCGAAGATAATTTAAACTTCAGCAGAATTCTGTGAACAATGGAAGAGTTCCAAAGCATTATTAAACGTCAGCGGAATTCCAAGAACAATGGAAGAGTTCCGAATCATTATTAAAAGTCAGCGGAATTCCATGAACAATGGAAGAGTTCTGAAGCATTTTTAAACTGCAGCGGAATTTCAGGAACAATGGAAGAGTTCCAAATCATTTGTAAAAGTCAGCAGAATTCCGAGAACAATGGAAGAATTCCGAAGCATTTTTAAAAGTCAGCAGAATTTCGAGAACAATGGAAGAGTTCCGAAGCATTTTTAAACCTCAGCGGAATTCGGTGAACAATGGAAGAGTTCCGAAGAATTTTAAACTTCAGCAGAATTCCGAGAACAATGGAACGGTTCCGAAGCATTTTTAAACTTCAGCAGAATTCCGAGAACAAAGGAAGAGTTCCAAAGCATTTTTAAACGTCAGCAGAATTTCAAGAACAATGGAAGAGTCCTGAAGCATTTTTAAACTTCAGCAGAATTCCGAGAACAATGGAAGAGTTCTGAAGCATTTTTAAACTTCAGCAGAATTCCGAGAACAATGGAAGAGTTCTGAAGCATTTTTAAACTTCAGCAGAATTCCGAGAACAATGGAAGAGTTCTGAAGCATTTTTAAACTTCAGCAGAATTCCGAGAACAATGGAAGAGTTCTGAAGCATTTTTAAATGTCAGTGGAATTCCGAGAACAATGGAAGAGTTCCTAAGCATTTTTCAATGTCAGCAGAATTCCAAGAACAATGGAAGAGTTCCGAAGCATTTTTAAACTTCAGCAGAATTCCGAGAACAATGGAAGAGTTCTGAAGCATTTTTAAACTTCAGCAGAATTCCGAGAACAATGGAAGAGTTCTGAAGCATTTTTAAAAGTCAGTGGAATTCAGAGAACAATGGAATAATTCCGAAGCAATTTTAAACGTCAGCGGAATTCCATAAACAATGGAAGTGTTCCGAAGCATTTTTAAACATCAGCGGAATTCCGTGAACAATGGAAGAGTTCCGAGGCATTTTTCAACGTCAGTGGAATTCCGAGAACAATGGAAGAGTTCCTAAGCATTTTTCAACGTCAGCAGAATTCCAATAACAATGGAAGTGTTCCGAAGCATTTTTAAACTTCAGCAGAATTACGAGAACAATGGAAGAGTTCTGATGCCTTTTTAAACTTCAGCGGAAATCCAGGAACAATGGAAGAGTTCCGAATCATTTTAAACATCAGCAGAATTCAGAGAACAATGGAAGAGTTCCGAAGCATTTTTAAGCGTCAGCACATTTTCGAGAACAATGGAAAAGTTCTGAAGCATTTTTAAATGTCAGCGGAATTCCGAGAGCAATGGAATAGTTCCGAAGCATTTTTAAACGTCAGCGGAATTACATAAACAATGTAAGTGTTCCGAAGCATTTTTAAACATCAGCGGAATTCCGTGAACAATGGAAGAGTTTCGAAGCATTTTTAAACCTCAGCGGAACTCCGTGAACAATGGAAGAGTTCCGAAGCATTTTTAAACTTCAGCAGAATTCCAAGAACAATGGTAGTGTTCCGAAGCATTTTTAAACGTCAGCAGAATTCCGAGAACAATGGAAGAGTTCTGAAGCACTTTTAAACGTAAGCAGAATTCCGAGAACAATGGAAGAGTTCCGAAGCATTTTTAAACTTCAGCAGAATTTCGAGAACAATGGAAGAGTTCCGAAGCATTTTTAAACTTCAACAGAATTCCGAGAACAATGGAAGAGTTCCGAAGCTAATTTAAACTTCAGCAGAATTCTGTGAACAATGGAAGAGGTCCGAAGCATTATTAAACGTCAGCGGAATTCCGAGAACAATGGAAGAGTTCTGAATCATTATTAAACATCAGCGGAATTCCGTGAACAATGGAAGAGTTCCAAATCATTTGTAAAAGTCAGCAGAATTCCGAGAACAATGGAAGAATTCCGAAGCATTTTTAAAAGTCAGCAGAATTCCGAGAACAATGGAAGAGTTCCGAAGTATTTTTAAACCTCAGCGGAATTCGGTGAACAATGGAAGAGTTCCGAAGCATTTTTAAACCTCAGCGGAACTGCGTGAACAATGGAAGAGTTCCGAAGCATTTTTAAACTTCAGCAGAATTCCGAGAACAATGGAACAGTTCCGAAGCATTTTTAAACTTCAGCAGAATTCCGAGAACAATGGAAGAGTTCCAAAGCATTTTTAAACTTCAGCAGAATTCCGAGAACAATGGAAGAGTTCTGAAGCATTTTTAAACTTCATCAGAATTCCGAGAACAATGGAAGAGTTCTGAAGCATTTTTAAATGTCAGTGGAATTCCGAGAACAATGGAAGAGTTCCTAAGCATTTTTCAACGTCAGCAGAATTCCAAGAACAATGGAATTGTTCCGAAGCATTTTTAAACTTCAGCAGAATTACGAGAACAATGGAAGAGTTCTGAAGCATTTTTAAACTTCAGCAGAATTCCGAGAACAATGGAAGAGTTCTGAAGCATTTTTAAACGTCAGCGGAATTCCGAGAACAATGGAATAATTCCGAAGCATTTTTAAACGTCAGCGGAATTCCATAAACAATGGAAGTGTTCCGAAGCATTTTTAAACATCAGCGGAATTCCGTGAACAATGGAAGAGTTCCGAGGCATTTTTCAACGTCAGTGGAATTCCGAGAACAATGGAAGAGTTCCTAAGCATTTTTCAACGTCAGCAGAATTCCAAGAACAAGGGAAGTGTTCCGAAGAATTTTTAAACTTCAGCAGAATTACGAGAACAATGGAAGAGTTCTGAAGCATTTTTAAACGTCAGCTGAATTCCGAGAACAATGGAATAGTTCCGAAGCATTTTTAAACGTCAGCGGAATTCCATAAGCAATGGAAGAGTTCCGAAGCATTTTTAAACCTCAGTGGAATTCCGTGAACAATGGAAGAGTTCCAAAGCATTTTTAATTGTCAGCGGAATTCCGTGAACAATAGATGAGTTATGATGCCTTTTAAACTTCAGCGGAAATCCAAGAACAATGGAAGATTTCCGAATCATTTTTAAACATCAGCAGAATTCCGAGAACAATGGAAGAGTTCTGAAGCATTTTTAAGTGTCAGCACAATTTCGAGAACAATGGAAGAGTTCCGAAGCATTTTTAAACTTCAGCAGAATTCCGAGAACAATGGAAGAGTTGTAAAGCATTTTTAAAGGTCAGCAGAATTCCGAGAACAGTGGATTAGTTCCGAAGCATTTCTAAATGTCAGCGGAATTCCATAAACAATGGAAGAGTTCCGAAGGATTTTTAAACGTCAGCGGAATTCCGTGAACAATGGAAGAGTTCTGAAGCATTTTTAAACTTCAGCAGAATTCCGAGAAAAATAGAAGAGTTCTGAAGCATTTTTAAACGTCAGCTGAATTCAGAGAACAATGGAATAGTTCCGAAGCATTTTTAAAAGTCAGCGGAATTCCATAAGCAATGGAAGAGTTCCAAAGCATTTTTAAACCTCAGCGGAATTCCGTGAACAATGGAAGAGTTCCAAAGCATTTTTAAACGTCAACGGAATTCCGTGAACAATAGATGAGTTCTGATGCCTTTTTAAACTTCAGCGGAAATCCAGGAACAATGGAAGAGTTCCGAATCATTTTTAAACATCAGCAGAATTCCGAGAACAATGGAAGAGTTCCGAAGCATTTTTAAGCGTCAGCACATTTTCGAGAACAATGGAAGAGTTCCGAAGCATTTTTAAACTTCAGCAGAATTCCAAGAACAATGGTAGTGTTCCGAAGCATTTCTAAACGTCAGCAGAATTCCGAGAACAATGGAATAGTTCTGAAGCACTTTTAAACGTAAGCAGAATTCCGAGAACAATGGAAGAGTTCTGAAGCATTTTTAAACGTCAGCGGAATTCCGAGAACAATGGAATAATTCCGAAGCATTTTTAAACGTCAGCGGAATTCCATAAACAATGGAAGTGTTCCGAAGCATTTTTAAACATCAGCGGAATTCCGTGAACAATGGAAGAGTTCCGAGGCATTTTTCAACGTCAGTGGAATTCCGAGAACAATGGAAGAGTTCCTAAGCATTTTTCAACGTCAGCAGAATTCCAAGAACAAGGGAAGTGTTCCGAAGAATTTTTAAACTTCAGCAGAATTACGAGAACAATGGAAGAGTTCTGAAGCATTTTTAAACGTCAGCTGAATTCCGAGAACAATGGAATAGTTCCGAAGCATTTTTAAACGTCAGCGGAATTCCATAAGCAATGGAAGAGTTCCGAAGCATTTTTAAACCTCAGTGGAATTCCGTGAACAATGGAAGAGTTCCAAAGCATTTTTAATTGTCAGCGGAATTCCGTGAACAATAGATGAGTTATGATGCCTTTTAAACTTCAGCGGAAATCCAAGAACAATGGAAGATTTCCGAATCATTTTTAAACATCAGCAGAATTCCGAGAACAATGGAAGAGTTCTGAAGCATTTTTAAGTGTCAGCACAATTTCGAGAACAATGGAAGAGTTCCGAAGCATTTTTAAACTTCAGCAGAATTCCGAGAACAATGGAAGAGTTGTAAAGCATTTTTAAAGGTCAGCAGAATTCCGAGAACAGTGGATTAGTTCCGAAGCATTTCTAAATGTCAGCGGAATTCCATAAACAATGGAAGAGTTCCGAAGGATTTTTAAACGTCAGCGGAATTCCGTGAACAATGGAAGAGTTCTGAAGCATTTTTAAACTTCAGCAGAATTCCGAGAAAAATAGAAGAGTTCTGAAGCATTTTTAAACGTCAGCTGAATTCAGAGAACAATGGAATAGTTCCGAAGCATTTTTAAAAGTCAGCGGAATTCCATAAGCAATGGAAGAGTTCCAAAGCATTTTTAAACCTCAGCGGAATTCCGTGAACAATGGAAGAGTTCCAAAGCATTTTTAAACGTCAACGGAATTCCGTGAACAATAGATGAGTTCTGATGCCTTTTTAAACTTCAGCGGAAATCCAGGAACAATGGAAGAGTTCCGAATCATTTTTAAACATCAGCAGAATTCCGAGAACAATGGAAGAGTTCCGAAGCATTTTTAAGCGTCAGCACATTTTCGAGAACAATGGAAGAGTTCCGAAGCATTTTTAAACTTCAGCAGAATTCCAAGAACAATGGTAGTGTTCCGAAGCATTTCTAAACGTCAGCAGAATTCCGAGAACAATGGAATAGTTCTGAAGCACTTTTAAACGTAAGCAGAATTCCGAGAACAATGGAAGAGTTCCGAAGCATTTTTAAACTTCAGCAGAATTTCAAGAACAATGGAAGAGTTCCGAAGCATTTTTAAGCGTCAGCACATTTTCGAGAACAATGGAAGAGTTCCGAAGCATTTTTAAACTTCAGCAGAATTCCGAGAACAATGGAAGAGTTCTGAAGCATTTTTAAACGTCAGCGCAATTCCGAGAACAATGGAATAGTTCCGAAGCATTTTTAAACGTCAGCGGAATTCCATAAACAATGTAAGTGTTCCGAAGCATTTTTAAACCTCAGCGGAACTCCGTGAACAATGGAAGAGTTCCGAAGCATTTTTAAACTTCAGCAGAATTCCAAGAACAATGGTAGTGTTCCGAAGCATTTTTAAACGTCAGCAGAATTCCGAGAACAATGGAAGATTTCTGAAGCACTTTTAAACGTAAGCAGAATTCCGAGAACAATGGAAGAGTTCCGAAGCATTTTTAAACTTCAGCAGAATTTCGAGAGCAATGGAAGAGTTCCAAAGCATTTTTAAACTTCAACAGAATTCCGAGAACAATGGAAGAGTTCCGAAGCTAATTTAAACTTCAGCAGAATTCTGTGAACAATGGAAGACGTCCGTAGCATTATTAAACGTCAGCGGAATTCCGAGAACAATGGAATAGTTCCGAATCATTATTAAACATCAGCGGAATTCCGTGAACAATGGAAGAGTTCCAAATCATTTGTAAAAATCAGCAGAATTCCGAGAAAAATGGAAGAATTCCGAAGCATTTTTAAAAGTCAGCAGAATTCCGAGAACAATGGAAGAGTTCCGAAGCATTTTTAAACCTCAGCGGAACTGCGTGAACAATGGAAGAGTTCCGAAGCATTTTTAAACTTCAGCAGAATTCCGAGAACAATGGAACAGTTCCAAAGCATTTTTAAACTTCAGCTGAATTCCGAGAACAATGGAAGAGTTCTGAAGCATTTTTAAACTTCATCAGAATTCCGAGAACAATGGAAGAGTTCTGAATCATTTTTAAATGTCATTGGAATTCCGAGAACAATGGAAGAGTTCCTAAGCATTTTTCAACGTCAGCAGAATTCCAAGAACAATGGAAGAGTTCCGAACCATTTTTCAACTTCACCAGAATTACGAGAACATTGGAAGAGTTCTGAAGCATTTTAAAACTTCAGCGGAATTCCAGGAACAATGGAAGAGTTCCGAAGGATTTTTAAACGTCAGCGGAATTCCGTGAACAATGGAAGAGTTCTGAAGCATTTTTAAACTTCAGCGGAATTCCAGGAACAATGGAAGAGTTCTGAATCATTTTTAAACGTCAGCAGAATTCAGAGAACAATGGAAGAGTTCCGAGGCATTTTTCAATGTCAGCGGAATTCCGAGAACAATGGAATAGTTCCGAAGCATTTTTAAACGTCAGCGGAATTCCATAAACAATGTAAGTGTTCCGAAGCATTTTTAAACATCAGCGGAATTCCGTGAACAATGGAAGAGTTTCGAAGCATTTTTAAACCTCAGCGGAACTCCGTGAACGATGGAATAGTTCCGAAGCATTTTTAAACTTCAGCAGAATTCCAAGAACAATGGAAGAGTTCCGAAGCATTTTTAAACTTCAACAGAATTCCGAGAACAATGGAAGAGTTCCGAAGCTAATTTAAACTTCAGCAGAATTCTGTGAACAATGGAAGAGGTCCGAAGCATTATTAAACGTCAGCGGAATTCCGAGAACTATGGAAGAGTTCCGAATCATTATTAAATGTCAGCGGAATTCCGTGAACAATGGAAGAGTTCTGAAGCATTTTTAAACTTCAGCGGAATTTCAGGAACAATGGAAGAGTTCCAAATCATTTGTAAAAGTCAGCAGAATTCTGAGAACAATGGAAGAATTCCGAAGCATTTTTAAAAGTCAGCAGAATTCCGAGAACAATGGAAGAGTTCCGAAGCATTTTTAAACCTCAGCGGAATTCGGTGAACAATGGAAGAGTTCCGAAGCATTTTTAAACCTCAGCGGAACTACGTGAACAATGGAGGAGTTCCGAAGCATTTTTAAACTTCAGCAGAATTCCGAGAACAATGGAACAGTTCCGAAGCATTTTTAAACTTCAGCAGAATTCCGAGAACAATGGAAGAGTTCCGAAGAATTTTTAAACGTCAGCAGAATTTCGAGAACAATGGAAGAGTCCTGAAGCATTTTTAAACTTCAGCAGAATTCCGAGAACAATGGAAGAGTTCTGAAGCATTTTTAAACTTCAGCAGAATTCCGAGAACAATGGAAGAGTTCTGAAGCATTTTTAAAGGTCAGCGGAATTCCGAGAACAATGGAAGCGTTCCGAAGCATTTTTAAACGTCAGCAGAATTTCGGGAACAATGGAAGAGTTCCGAAGCATTTTTAATCTTCAGCAAAATTCCGAGAACAATGCAAGTGTTTCAAAGCATTTTTAAACATCAGCAGAATTCCAATAACAATGGAAGAGTTCTGAAGCACTTTTAAATGTAAGCAGAATTCCGTGAACAATGGAACAGTTCCGAAGCATTTTTAAACTCCAGCAGAATTCCGAGAACAATGGAAGAGTTCCGAAGCATTTTTAAACTTCAGCAGGATTCCTAGAACAATGGAAGAGTTCCGAAGCTATTTAAACTTCAGCAGAATTCTGTGAACAATGGAATAATTCCGAAGCATTTTTAAACTTCAGCGGAATTCCGAGACCAATGGAAAAGTTCTGAAGCATTTTTAAACTTCAGCAGAATTCCGAGAACAATGGAAGAGTTGCGAAGCATTTTTAAACTACAGCAGAATTCCGAGAACAATGGAAGAGTTTCGAAGCATTTTTAAACTTTAGCAGAATTCCGAGAACAATGGAAGTGTTCCGAAGCATTTTTAAACTTAAGCAGAATTCCGAGAACAATGGAAGAGTTCCGAAGCATTTTTAAACTTCAGTAGAATTCCGAGAACAATGGAAGAGTTCCGAAGCATTTTTAAACTTCAGCAGAATTCCGAGAACAATGGAAGAGTTCTGAAGCATTTTTATTTGTCAGCGGAATTCCGAGAACAATGGAAGATTTCCGAAGCATTTTTCAATGTCAGCGGAATTCCGTGAACAATGGAAGAGTTCTGAAGCATTTTTAAACTTCAGCGGAATTTCAGGAACAATGGAAGAGTTCCAAATCATTTGTAAAAGTAAGCAGAATTCCGAGAACAATGGAAGAATTCCGAAGCATTTTTAAAAGTCAGCAGAATTCCGAGAACAATGGAAGAGTTCCGAAGCATTTTTAAACTTCAGCAGGATTCCAAGAACAATGGAAGAGTTCCGAAGCTATTTAAACTTCAGCAGAATTCCGAGACCAATGGAAAAGTTCTGAAGCATTTTTAAACTACAGCAGAATTCCGAGAACAATGGAAGAGTTTCTAAGCATTTTTAAACGTCAGCAGAATTCCGAGAACAATGGAAGTGTTCCGAAGCATTTTTAAACTTCATCAGAATTCCGAGAACAATGGAAGAGTTCCGAAGCATTTTTAAACTTCAGTAGAAATCCGAGAACAATGGAAGAGTTCCGAAGCATTTTTAAACTTCAGCAGAATTCCGAGAACAATGGAAGAGTTGTGAAGCATTTTTAGTTGTCAGCGGAATTCCGAGAACAATGGAAGAGTTCCGTAGCATTCTTCAATGTCAGCAGCATTCCGAGAACAATGGAAGAGTTCCGAAGCATTTTTAAACTTCAGCAGAATTACGAGAACAATGGAAGAGTTCTGAAGCATTTTTAAACTTCAGCAGAATTCCGAGAACAATGGATGAGTTCTGAAGCATTTTTAAACTTCAGCAGAATTCCGAGAGCAATGGAAGAGTTCCAAAGCATTTTTAAACTTCAACAGAATTCCGAGAACAATGGAAGAGTTCCGAAGCTAATTTAAACTTCAGCAGAATTCTGTGAACAATGGAAGACGTCCGTAGCATTATTAAACGTCAGCGGAATTCCGAGAACAATGGAATAGTTCCGAATCATTATTAAACATCAGCGGAATTCCGTGAACAATGGAAGAGTTCCAAATCATTTGTAAAAATCAGCAGAATTCCGAGAAAAATGGAAGAATTCCGAAGCATTTTTAAAAGTCAGCAGAATTCCGAGAACAATGGAAGAGTTCCGAAGCATTTTTAAACCTCAGCGGAACTGCGTGAACAATGGAAGAGTTCCGAAGCATTTTTAAACTTCAGCAGAATTCCGAGAACAATGGAACAGTTCCAAAGCATTTTTAAACTTCAGCTGAATTCCGAGAACAATGGAAGAGTTCTGAAGCATTTTTAAACTTCATCAGAATTCCGAGAACAATGGAAGAGTTCTGAATCATTTTTAAATGTCATTGGAATTCCGAGAACAATGGAAGAGTTCCTAAGCATTTTTCAACGTCAGCAGAATTCCAAGAACAATGGAAGAGTTCCGAACCATTTTTCAACTTCACCAGAATTACGAGAACATTGGAAGAGTTCTGAAGCATTTTAAAACTTCAGCGGAATTCCAGGAACAATGGAAGAGTTCCGAAGGATTTTTAAACGTCAGCGGAATTCCGTGAACAATGGAAGAGTTCTGAAGCATTTTTAAACTTCAGCGGAATTCCAGGAACAATGGAAGAGTTCTGAATCATTTTTAAACGTCAGCAGAATTCAGAGAACAATGGAAGAGTTCCGAGGCATTTTTCAATGTCAGCGGAATTCCGAGAACAATGGAATAGTTCCGAAGCATTTTTAAACGTCAGCGGAATTCCATAAACAATGTAAGTGTTCCGAAGCATTTTTAAACATCAGCGGAATTCCGTGAACAATGGAAGAGTTTCGAAGCATTTTTAAACCTCAGCGGAACTCCGTGAACGATGGAATAGTTCCGAAGCATTTTTAAACTTCAGCAGAATTCCAAGAACAATGGAAGAGTTCCGAAGCATTTTTAAACTTCAACAGAATTCCGAGAACAATGGAAGAGTTCCGAAGCTAATTTAAACTTCAGCAGAATTCTGTGAACAATGGAAGAGGTCCGAAGCATTATTAAACGTCAGCGGAATTCCGAGAACTATGGAAGAGTTCCGAATCATTATTAAATGTCAGCGGAATTCCGTGAACAATGGAAGAGTTCTGAAGCATTTTTAAACTTCAGCGGAATTTCAGGAACAATGGAAGAGTTCCAAATCATTTGTAAAAGTCAGCAGAATTCTGAGAACAATGGAAGAATTCCGAAGCATTTTTAAAAGTCAGCAGAATTCCGAGAACAATGGAAGAGTTCCGAAGCATTTTTAAACCTCAGCGGAATTCGGTGAACAATGGAAGAGTTCCGAAGCATTTTTAAACCTCAGCGGAACTACGTGAACAATGGAGGAGTTCCGAAGCATTTTTAAACTTCAGCAGAATTCCGAGAACAATGGAACAGTTCCGAAGCATTTTTAAACTTCAGCAGAATTCCGAGAACAATGGAAGAGTTCCGAAGAATTTTTAAACGTCAGCAGAATTTCGAGAACAATGGAAGAGTCCTGAAGCATTTTTAAACTTCAGCAGAATTCCGAGAACAATGGAAGAGTTCTGAAGCATTTTTAAACTTCAGCAGAATTCCGAGAACAATGGAAGAGTTCTGAAGCATTTTTAAAGGTCAGCGGAATTCCGAGAACAATGGAAGCGTTCCGAAGCATTTTTAAACGTCAGCAGAATTTCGGGAACAATGGAAGAGTTCCGAAGCATTTTTAATCTTCAGCAAAATTCCGAGAACAATGCAAGTGTTTCAAAGCATTTTTAAACATCAGCAGAATTCCAATAACAATGGAAGAGTTCTGAAGCACTTTTAAATGTAAGCAGAATTCCGTGAACAATGGAACAGTTCCGAAGCATTTTTAAACTCCAGCAGAATTCCGAGAACAATGGAAGAGTTCCGAAGCATTTTTAAACTTCAGCAGGATTCCTAGAACAATGGAAGAGTTCCGAAGCTATTTAAACTTCAGCAGAATTCTGTGAACAATGGAATAATTCCGAAGCATTTTTAAACTTCAGCGGAATTCCGAGACCAATGGAAAAGTTCTGAAGCATTTTTAAACTTCAGCAGAATTCCGAGAACAATGGAAGAGTTGCGAAGCATTTTTAAACTACAGCAGAATTCCGAGAACAATGGAAGAGTTTCGAAGCATTTTTAAACTTTAGCAGAATTCCGAGAACAATGGAAGTGTTCCGAAGCATTTTTAAACTTAAGCAGAATTCCGAGAACAATGGAAGAGTTCCGAAGCATTTTTAAACTTCAGTAGAATTCCGAGAACAATGGAAGAGTTCCGAAGCATTTTTAAACTTCAGCAGAATTCCGAGAACAATGGAAGAGTTCTGAAGCATTTTTATTTGTCAGCGGAATTCCGAGAACAATGGAAGATTTCCGAAGCATTTTTCAATGTCAGCGGAATTCCGTGAACAATGGAAGAGTTCTGAAGCATTTTTAAACTTCAGCGGAATTTCAGGAACAATGGAAGAGTTCCAAATCATTTGTAAAAGTAAGCAGAATTCCGAGAACAATGGAAGAATTCCGAAGCATTTTTAAAAGTCAGCAGAATTCCGAGAACAATGGAAGAGTTCCGAAGCATTTTTAAACTTCAGCAGGATTCCAAGAACAATGGAAGAGTTCCGAAGCTATTTAAACTTCAGCAGAATTCCGAGACCAATGGAAAAGTTCTGAAGCATTTTTAAACTACAGCAGAATTCCGAGAACAATGGAAGAGTTTCTAAGCATTTTTAAACGTCAGCAGAATTCCGAGAACAATGGAAGTGTTCCGAAGCATTTTTAAACTTCATCAGAATTCCGAGAACAATGGAAGAGTTCCGAAGCATTTTTAAACTTCAGTAGAAATCCGAGAACAATGGAAGAGTTCCGAAGCATTTTTAAACTTCAGCAGAATTCCGAGAACAATGGAAGAGTTGTGAAGCATTTTTAGTTGTCAGCGGAATTCCGAGAACAATGGAAGAGTTCCGTAGCATTCTTCAATGTCAGCAGCATTCCGAGAACAATGGAAGAGTTCCGAAGCATTTTTAAACTTCAGCAGAATTACGAGAACAATGGAAGAGTTCTGAAGCATTTTTAAACTTCAGCAGAATTCCGAGAACAATGGATGAGTTCTGAAGCATTTTTAAACTTCAGCAGAATTCCGAGAGCAATGGAAGAGTTCCTAAACATTTTTAAACATCAGCGTAATTCCGAGAACAATGGAAGAGTTGCAAAGCATTTTTCAACGTCAGCAGCATTCCGAGAACAAGCGAAGAGTTTCGAAGCATTTTTAAACGTCAGCAGAATTCCGAGAACATTTGCAGAGTTCCAAAGCATTTTTAAACTTCAGCAGAATTCCGAGAACAATGGAAGAGTTCTGAAGCATTTTTAAACTTCAGGAGAATTCCGAGAACAATGGAAGAGTTCTGAAGTATTTTTAAACTTCAGCAGAATTCCGAGAACAAAGGAAGAGTTCCGAAGCATTTTTAAACTACAGCAGGATTCCGAGAACAATGGAAGAGTTTCGAAGCATTTTTAAACGTCAGCAGAATTCCGAGAACAGTGGAAGTGTTCCGAAGCATTTTTAAACTTCAGCAGAATTCCGAGAACAATGGAAGAGTTCTGAAGCATTTTTAATCTTCATCAGAATTCCGAGAACAATGGAAGAGTTCTGAATCATTTTTAAATGTCAGTGGAATTCCGAGAACAATGGAAGAGTTCCTAAGCATTTTTCAACGTCAGCAGAATTCCAAGAACAATGGAAGAGTTCCGAAGCATTTTTCAACTTCACCAGAATTACGAGAACAATGGAAGAGTTCTGAAGCATTTTAAAACTTCAGCGGAATTCCAGGAACAATGGAAGAGTTCCGAAGGATTTTTAAGCGTCAGCGGAATTCCGTGAACAATGGAAGAGTTCTGAAGCATTTTTCAACTTCAGCGGAATTCCAGGAACAATGGAAGAGTTCTGAATCATTTTTAAACGTCAGCAGAATTCAGAGAACAATGGAAGAGTTCCGAGGCATTTTTCAACGTCAGCGGAATTCCGAGAACAATGGAATAGTTCCGAAGCATTTTTAAACGTCAGCGGAATTCCATAAACAATGTAAGTGTTCCGAAGCATTTTTAAACATCAGCGGAATTCCGTGAACAATGGAAGAGTTTCGAAGCATTTTTAAACCTCAGCGTAACTCCGTGAACGATGGAATAGTTCCGAAGCATTTTTAAACTTCAGCAGAATTCCAAGAACAATGAAAGAGTTCCGAAGCATTTTTAAACTTCAACAGAATTCCGAGAACAATGGAAGAGTTCCGAAGCTAATTTAAACTTCAGCAGAATTCTGTGAACAATGGAAGAGGTCCGAAGCATTATTAAACGTCAGCGGAATTCCGAGAACTATGGAAGAGTTCCGAATCATTATTAAATGTCAGCGGAATTCCGTGAACAATGGAAGAGTTCTGAAGCATTTTTAAACTTCAGCGGAATTTCAGGAACAATGGAAGAGTTCCAAATCATTTGTAAAAGTCAGCAGAATTCTGAGAACAATGGAAGAATTCCGAAGCATTTTTAAAAGTCAGCAGAATTCCGAGAACAATGGAAGAGTTCCGAAGCATTTTTAAACCTCAGCGGAATTCGGTGAACAATGGAAGAGTTCCGAAGCATTTTTAAACCTCAGCGGAACTACGTGCACAATGGAGGAGTTCCGAAGCATTTTTAAACTTCAGCAGAATTCCGAGAACAATGGAACAGTTCCGAAGCATTTTTAAACTTCAGCAGAATTCCGAGAACAATGGTAGAGTTCCGAAGCATTTTTAAACGTCAGCAGAATTTCGAGAACAATGGAAGAGTCCTGAAGCATTTTTAAACTTCAGCAGAATTCCGAGAACAATGGAAGAGTTCTGAAGCATTTTTAAACTTCAGCAGAATTCCGAGAACAATGGAAGAGTTCTGAAGCATTTTTAAAGGTCAGCGGAATTCCGAGAACAATGGAAGCGTTCCGAAGCATTTTTAAACGTCAGCAGAATTTCGGGAACAATGGAAGAGTTCCGAAGCATTTTTAATCTTCAGCAAAATTCCGAGAACAATGCAAGTGTTTCAAAGCATTTTTAAACATCAGCAGAATTCCAATAACTATGGAAGAGTTCTGAAGCACTTTTAAATGTAAGCAGAATTCCGTGAACAATGGAACAGTTCCGAAGCATTTTTAAACTCCAGCAGAATTCCGAGAACAATGGAAGAGTTCCGAAGCATTTTTAAACTTCAGCAGGATTCCTAGAACAATGGAAGAGTTCCGAAGCTATTTAAACTTCAGCAGAATTCTGTGAACAATGGAATAATTCCGAAGCATTTTTAAACTTCAGCGGAATTCCGAGACCAATGGAAAAGTTTTGAAGCATTTTTAAACTTCAGCAGAATTCCGAGAACAATGGAAGAGTTGCGAAGCATTTTTAAACTACAGCAGAATTCCGAGAACAATGGAAGAGTTTCGAAGCATTTTTAAACTTTAGCAGAATTCCGAGAACAATGGAAGTGTTCCGAAGCATTTTTAAACTTAAGCAGAATTCCGAGAACAATGGAAGAGTTCCGAAGCATTTTTAAACTTCAGTAGAATTCCGAGAACAATGGAAGAGTTCCGAAGCATTTTTAAACTTCAGCAGAATTCCGAGAACAATGGAAGAGTTCTGAAGCATTTTTATTTGTCAGCGGAATTCCGAGAACAATGGAAGATTTCCGAAGCATTTTTCAATGTCAGCGGAATTCCGTGAACAATGGAAGAGTTCTGAAGCATTTTTAAACTTCAGCGGAATTTCAGGAACAATGGAAGAGTTCCAAATCATTTGTAAAAGTAAGCAGAATTCCGAGAACAATGGAAGAATTCCGAAGCATTTTTAAAAGTCAGCAGAATTCCGAGAACAATGGAAGAGTTCCGAAGCATTTTTAAACTTCAGCAGGATTCCAAGAACAATGGAAGAGTTCCGAAGCTATTTAAACTTCAGCAGAATTCCGAGACCAATGGAAAAGTTCTGAAGCATTTTTAAACTACAGCAGAATTCCGAGAACAATGGAAGAGTTTCTAAGCATTTTTAAACGTCAGCAGAATTGCGAGAACAATGGAAGTGTTCCGAAGCATTTTTAAACTTCATCAGAATTCCGAGAACAATGGAAGAGTTCCGAAGCATTTTTAAACTTCAGTAGAAATCCGAGAACAATGGAAGAGTTCCGAAGCATTTTTAAACTTCAGCAGAATTCCGAGAACAATGGAAGAGTTGTGAAGCATTTTTAGTTGTCAGCGGAATTCCGAGAACAATGGAAGAGTTCCGTAGCATTTTTCAATGTCAGCAGCATTCCGAGAACAATGGAAGAGTTCCGAAGCATTTTTAAACTTCAGCAGAATTACGAGAACAATGGAAGAGTTCTGAAGCATTTTTAAACTTCAGCAGAATTCCGAGAACAATGGAAGAGTTCCTAAACATTTTTAAACATCAGCGTAATTCCGAGAACAATGGAAGAGTTGCAAAGCATTTTTCAACGTCAGCAGCATTCCGAGAACAAGCGAAGAGTTTCGAAGCATTTTTAAACGTCAGCAGAATTCCGAGAACATTTGCAGAGTTCCAAAGCATTTTTAAACTTCAGCAGAATTCCGAGAACAATGGAAGAGTTCTGAAGCATTTTTAAACTTCAGGAGAATTCCGAGAACAATGGAAGAGTTCTGAAGTATTTTTAAACTTCAGCAGAATTCCGAGAACAAAGGAAGAGTTCCGAAGCATTTTTAAACTACAGCAGGATTCCGAGAACAATGGAAGAGTTTCGAAGCATTTTTAAACGTCAGCAGAATTCCGAGAACAGTGGAAGTGTTCCGAAGCATTTTTAAACTTCAGCAGAATTCCGAGAACAATGGAAGAGTTCTGAAGCATTTTTAATCTTCATCAGAATTCCGAGAACAATGGAAGAGTTCTGAATCATTTTTAAATGTCAGTGGAATTCCGAGAACAATGGAAGAGTTCCTAAGCATTTTTCAACGTCAGCAGAATTCCAAGAACAATGGAAGAGTTCCGAAGCATTTTTCAACTTCACCAGAATTACGAGAACAATGGAAGAGTTCTGAAGCATTTTAAAACTTCAGCGGAATTCCAGGAACAATGGAAGAGTTCCGAAGGATTTTTAAGCGTCAGCGGAATTCCGTGAACAATGGAAGAGTTCTGAAGCATTTTTCAACTTCAGCGGAATTCCAGGAACAATGGAAGAGTTCTGAATCATTTTTAAACGTCAGCAGAATTCAGAGAACAATGGAAGAGTTCTGAAGCATTTTTAAACTTCAGCAGAATTCCGAGAACAATGGAAGAGTTCTGAAGCATTTTTAAAGGTCAGCGGAATTCCGAGAACAATGGAAGCGTTCCGAAGCATTTTTAAACGTCAGCAGAATTTCGGGAACAATGGAAGAGTTCCGAAGCATTTTTAATCTTCAGCAAAATTCCGAGAACAATGCAAGTGTTTCAAAGCATTTTTAAACATCAGCAGAATTCCAATAACAATGGAAGAGTTCTGAAGCACTTTTAAATGTAAGCAGAATTCCGTGAACAATGGAACAGTTCCGAAGCATTTTTAAACTCCAGCAGAATTCCGAGAACAATGGAAGAGTTCCGAAGCATTTTTAAACTTCAGCAGGATTCCTAGAACAATGGAAGAGTTCCGAAGCTATTTAAACTTCAGCAGAATTCTGTGAACAATGGAATAATTCCGAAGCATTTTTAAACTTCAGCGGAATTCCGAGACCAATGGAAAAGTTCTGAAGCATTTTTAAACTTCAGCAGAATTCCGAGAACAATGGAAGAGTTGCGAAGCATTTTTAAACTACAGCAGAATTCCGAGAACAATGGAAGAGTTTCGAAGCATTTTTAAACTTTAGCAGAATTCCGAGAACAATGGAAGTGTTCCGAAGCATTTTTAAACTTAAGCAGAATTCCGAGAACAATGGAAGAGTTCCGAAGCATTTTTAAACTTCAGTAGAATTCCGAGAACAATGGAAGAGTTCCGAAGCATTTTTAAACTTCAGCAGAATTCCGAGAACAATGGAAGAGTTCTGAAGCATTTTTATTTGTCAGCGGAATTCCGAGAACAATGGAAGATTTCCGAAGCATTTTTCAATGTCAGCGGAATTCCGTGAACAATGGAAGAGTTCTGAAGCATTTTTAAACTTCAGCGGAATTTCAGGAACAATGGAAGAGTTCCAAATCATTTGTAAAAGTAAGCAGAATTCCGAGAACAATGGAAGAATTCCGAAGCATTTTTAAAAGTCAGCAGAATTCCGAGAACAATGGAAGAGTTCCGAAGCATTTTTAAACTTCAGCAGGATTCCAAGAACAATGGAAGAGTTCCGAAGCTATTTAAACTTCAGCAGAATTCCGAGACCAATGGAAAAGTTCTGAAGCATTTTTAAACTACAGCAGAATTCCGAGAACAATGGAAGAGTTTCTAAGCATTTTTAAACGTCAGCAGAATTGCGAGAACAATGGAAGTGTTCCGAAGCATTTTTAAACTTCATCAGAATTCCGAGAACAATGGAAGAGTTCCGAAGCATTTTTAAACTTCAGTAGAAATCCGAGAACAATGGAAGAGTTCCGAAGCATTTTTAAACTTCAGCAGAATTCCGAGAACAATGGAAGAGTTGTGAAGCATTTTTAGTTGTCAGCGGAATTCCGAGAACAATGGAAGAGTTCCGTAGCATTTTTCAATGTCAGCAGCATTCCGAGAACAATGGAAGAGTTCCGAAGCATTTTTAAACTTCAGCAGAATTACGAGAACAATGGAAGAGTTCTGAAGCATTTTTAAACTTCAGCAGAATTCCGAGAACAATGGATGAGTTCTGAAGCATTTTTAAACTTCAGCAGAATTCCGAGAGCAATGGAAGAGTTCCTAAACATTTTTAAACATCAGCGTAATTCCGAGAACAATGGAAGAGTTGCAAAGCATTTTTCAACGTCAGCAGCATTCCGAGAACAAGCGAAGAGTTTCGAAGCATTTTTAAACGTCAGCAGAATTCCGAGAACATTTGCAGAGTTCCAAAGCATTTTTAAACTTCAGCAGAATTCCGAGAACAATGGAAGAGTTCTGAAGCATTTTTAAACTTCAGGAGAATTCCGAGAACAATGGAAGAGTTCTGAAGTATTTTTAAACTTCAGCAGAATTCCGAGAACAAAGGAAGAGTTCCGAAGCATTTTTAAACTACAGCAGGATTCCGAGAACAATGGAAGAGTTTCGAAGCATTTTTAAACGTCAGCAGAATTCCGAGAACAGTGGAAGTGTTCCGAAGCATTTTTAAACTTCAGCAGAATTCCGAGAACAATGGAAGAGTTCTGAAGCATTTTTAATCTTCATCAGAATTCCGAGAACAATGGAAGAGTTCTGAATCATTTTTAAATGTCAGTGGAATTCCGAGAACAATGGAAGAGTTCCTAAGCATTTTTCAACGTCAGCAGAATTCCAAGAACAATGGAAGAGTTCCGAAGCATTTTTCAACTTCACCAGAATTACGAGAACAATGGAAGAGTTCTGAAGCATTTTAAAACTTCAGCGGAATTCCAGGAACAATGGAAGAGTTCCGAAGGATTTTTAAGCGTCAGCGGAATTCCGTGAACAATGGAAGAGTTCTGAAGCATTTTTCAACTTCAGCGGAATTCCAGGAACAATGGAAGAGTTCTGAATCATTTTTAAACGTCAGCAGAATTCAGAGAACAATGGAAGAGTTCCGAGGCATTTTTCAACGTCAGCGGAATTCCGAGAACAATGGAATAGTTCCGAAGCATTTTTAAACGTCAGCGGAATTCCATAAACAATGTAAGTGGTCCGAAGCATTTTTAAACATCAGCGGAATTCCGTGAACAATGGAAGAGTTTCGAAGCATTTTTAAACCCAGCGGAACTCCGTGAACGATGGAATAGTTCCGAAGCATTTTTAAACTTCAGCAGAATTCCAAGAACAATGGAAGAGTTCCGAAGCATTTTTAAACTTCAACAGAATTCCGAGAACAATGGAAGAGTTCCGAAGCTAATTTAAACTTCAGCAGAATTCTGTGAACAATGGAAGAGGTCCGAAGCATTATTAAACGTCAGCGGAATTCCGAGAACTATGGAAGAGTTCCGAATCATTATTAAATGTCAGCGGAATTCCGTGAACAATGGAAGAGTTCTGAAGCATTTTTAAACTTCAGCGGAATTTCAGGAACAATGGAAGAGTTCCAAATCATTTGTAAAAGTCAGCAGAATTCTGAGAACAATGGAAGAATTCCGAAGCATTTTTAAAAGTCAGCAGAATTCCGAGAACAATGGAAGAGTTCCGAAGCATTTTTAAACCTCAGCGGAATTCGGTGAACAATGGAAGAGTTCCGAAGCATTTTTAAACCTCAGCGGAACTACGTGAACAATGGAGGAGTTCCGAAGCATTTTTAAACTTCAGCAGAATTCCGAGAACAATGGAACAGTTCCGAAGCATTTTTAAACTTCAGCAGAATTCCGAGAACAATGGAAGAGTTCCGAAGCATTTTTAAACGTCAGCAGAATTTCGAGAACAATGGAAGAGTCCTGAAGCATTTTTAAACTTCAGCAGAATTCCGAGAACAATGGAAGAGTTCAGAAGCATTTTTAAACTTCAGCAGAATTCCGAGACCAATGGAAGAGTTCTGAAGCATTTTTAAAGGTCAGCGGAATTCCGAGAACAATGGAAGCGTTCCGAAGCATTTTTAAACGTCAGCAGAATTTCGGGAACAATGGAAGAGTTCCGAAGCATTTTTAATCTTCAGCAAAATTCCGAGAACAATGCAAGTGTTTCAAAGCATTTTTAAACATCAGCAGAATTCCAATAACAATGGAAGAGTTCTGAAGCACTTTTAAATGTAAGCAGAATTCCGTGAACAATGGAACAGTTCCGAAGCATTTTTAAACTCCAGCAGAATTCCGAGAACAATGGAAGAGTTCCGAAGCATTTTTAAACTTCAGCAGGATTCCTAGAACAATGGAAGAGTTCCGAAGCTATTTAAACTTCAGCAGAATTCTGTGAACAATGGAATAATTCCGAAGCATTTTTAAACTTCAGCGGAATTCCGAGACCAATGGAAAAGTTCTGAAGCATTTTTAAACTTCAGCAGAATTCCGAGAACAATGGAAGAGTTGCGAAGCATTTTTAAACTACAGCAGAATTCCGAGAACAATGGAAGAGTTTCGAAGCATTTTTAAACTTTAGCAGAATTCCGAGAACAATGGAAGTGTTCCGAAGCATTTTTAAACTTAAGCAGAATTCCGAGAACAATGGAAGAGTTCCGAAGCATTTTTAAACTTCAGTAGAATTCCGAGAACAATGGAAGAGTTCCGAAGCATTTTTAAACTTCAGCAGAATTCCGAGAACAATGGAAGAGTTCTGAAGCATTTTTATTTGTCAGCGGAATTCCGAGAACAATGGAAGATTTCCGAAGCATTTTTCAATGTCAGCGGAATTCCGTGAACAATGGAAGAGTTCTGAAGCATTTTTAAACTTCAGCGGAATTTCAGGAACAATGGAAGAGTTCCAAATCATTTGTAAAAGTAAGCAGAATTCCGAGAACAATGGAAGAATTCCGAAGCATTTTTAAAAGTCAGCAGAATTCCGAGAACAATGGAAGAGTTCCGAAGCATTTTTAAACTTCAGCAGGATTCCAAGAACAATGGAAGAGTTCCGAAGCTATTTAAACTTCAGCAGAATTCCGAGACCAATGGAAAAGTTCTGAAGCATTTTTAAACTACAGCAGAATTCCGAGAACAATGGAAGAGTTTCTAAGCATTTTTAAACGTCAGCAGAATTGCGAGAACAATGGAAGTGTTCCGAAGCATTTTTAAACTTCATCAGAATTCCGAGAACAATGGAAGAGTTCCGAAGCATTTTTAAACTTCAGTAGAAATCCGAGAACAATGGAAGAGTTCCGAAGCATTTTTAAACTTCAGCAGAATTCCGAGAACAATGGAAGAGTTGTGAAGCATTTTTAGTTGTCAGCGGAATTCCGAGAACAATGGAAGAGTTCCGTAGCATTTTTCAATGTCAGCAGCATTCCGAGAACAATGGAAGAGTTCCGAAGCATTTTTAAACTTCAGCAGAATTACGAGAACAATGGAAGAGTTCTGAAGCATTTTTAAACTTCAGCAGAATTCCGAGAACAATGGATGAGTTCTGAAGCATTTTTAAACTTCAGCAGAATTCCGAGAGCAATGGAAGAGTTCCTAAACATTTTTAAACATCAGCGTAATTCCGAGAACAATGGAAGAGTTGCAAAGCATTTTTCAACGTCAGCAGCATTCCGAGAACAAGCGAAGAGTTTCGAAGCATTTTTAAACGTCAGCAGAATTCCGAGAACATTTGCAGAGTTCCAAAGCATTTTTAAACTTCAGCAGAATTCCGAGAACAATGAAAGAGTTCTGAAGCATTTTTAAACTTCAGGAGAATTCCGAGAACAATGGAAGAGTTCTGAAGTATTTTTAAACTTCAGCAGAATTCCGAGAACAAAGGAAGAGTTCCGAAGCATTTTTAAACTACAGCAGGATTCCGAGAACAATGGAAGAGTTTCGAAGCATTTTTAAACGTCAGCAGAATTCCGAGAACAGTGGAAGTGTTCCGAAGCATTTTTAAACTTCAGCAGAATTCCGAGAACAATGGAAGAGTTCTGAAGCATTTTTAATCTTCATCAGAATTCCGAGAACAATGGAAGAGTTCTGAATCATTTTTAAATGTCAGTGGAATTCCGAGAACAATGGAAGAGTTCCTAAGCATTTTTCAACGTCAGCAGAATTCCAAGAACAATGGAAGAGTTCCGAAGCATTTTTCAACTTCACCAGAATTACGAGAACAATGGAAGAGTTCTGAAGCATTTTAAAACTTCAGCGGAATTCCAGGAACAATGGAAGAGTTCCGAAGGATTTTTAAGCGTCAGCGGAATTCCGTGAACAATGGAAGAGTTCTGAAGCATTTTTCAACTTCAGCGGAATTCCAGGAACAATGGAAGAGTTCTGAATCATTTTTAAACGTCAGCAGAATTCAGAGAACAATGGAAGAGTTCCGAGGCATTTTTCAACGTCAGCGGAATTCCGAGAACAATGGAATAGTTCCGAAGCATTTTTAAACGTCAGCGGAATTCCATAAACAATGTAAGTGTTCCGAAGCATTTTTAAACATCAGCGGAATTCCGTGAACAATGGAAGAGTTTCGAAGCATTTTTAAACCTCAGCGGAACTCCGTGAACGATGGAATAGTTCCGAAGCATTTTTAAACTTCAGCAGAATTCCAAGAACAATGGAAGAGTTCCGAAGCATTTTTAAACTTCAACAGAATTCCGAGAACAATGGAAGAGTTCCGAAGCTAATTTAAACTTCAGCAGAATTCTGTGAACAATGGAAGAGGTCCGAAGCATTATTAAATGTCAGCGGAATTCCGTGAACAATGGAAGAGTTCTGAATCATTTTTAAACTTCAGCGGAATTTCAGGAACAATGGAAGAGTTCCAAATCATTTGTAAAAGTCAGCAGAATTCTGAGAACAATGGAAGAATTCCGAAGCATTTTTAAAAGTCAGCAGAATTCCGAGAACAATGGAAGAGTTCCGAAGCATTTTTAAACCTCAGCGGAATTCGGTGAACAATGGAAGAGTTCCGAAGCATTTTTAAACCTCAGCGGAACTACGTGAACAATGGAGGAGTTCCGAAGCATTTTTAAACTTCAGCAGAATTCCGAGAACAATGGAACAGTTCCGAAGCATTTTTAAACTTCAGCAGAATTCCGAGAACAATGGAAGAGTTCCGAAGCATTTTTAAACTTCAGCAGAATTCCGAGAACAATGGAAGAGTCCTGAAGCATTTTTAAACTTCAGCAGAATTCCGAGAACAATGGAAGAGTTCTGAAGCATTTTTAAACTTCAGCAGAATTCCGAGACCAATGGAAGAGTTCTGAAGCATTTTTAAAGGTCAGCGGAATTCCGAGAACAATGGAAGCGTTCCGAAGCATTTTTAAACGTCAGCAGAATTTCGGGAACAATGGAAGAGTTCCGAAGCATTTTTAATCTTCAGCAAAATTCCGAGAACAATGCAAGTGTTTCAAAGCATTTTTAAACATCAGCAGAATTCCAATAACAATGGAAGAGTTCTGAAGCACTTTTAAATGTAAGCAGAATTCCGTGAACAATGGAACAGTTCCGAAGCATTTTTAAACTCCAGCAGAATTCCGAGAACAATGGAAGAGTTCCGAAGCATTTTTAAACTTCAGCAGGATTCCTAGAACAATGGAAGAGTTCCGAAGCTATTTAAACTTCAGCAGAATTCTGTGAACAATGGAATAATTCCGAAGCATTTTTAAACTTCAGCGGAATTCCGAGACCAATGGAAAAGTTCTGAAGCATTTTTAAACTTCAGCAGAATTCCGAGAACAATGGAAGAGTTGCGAAGCATTTTTAAACTACAGCAGAATTCCGAGAACAATGGAAGAGTTTCGAAGCATTTTTAAACTTTAGCAGAATTCCGAGAACAATGGAAGTGTTCCGAAGCATTTTTAAACTTAAGCAGAATTCCGAGAACAATGGAAGAGTTCCGAAGCATTTTTAAACTTCAGTAGAATTCCGAGAACAATGGAAGAGTTCCGAAGCATTTTTAAACTTCAGCAGAATTCCGAGAACAATGGAAGAGTTCTGAAGCATTTTTATTTGTCAGCGGAATTCCGAGAACAATGGAAGATTTCCGAAGCATTTTTCAATGTCAGCGGAATTCCGTGAACAATGGAAGAGTTCTGAAGCATTTTTAAACTTCAGCGGAATTTCAGGAACAATGGAAGAGTTCCAAATCATTTGTAAAAGTAAGCAGAATTCCGAGAACAATGGAAGAATTCCGAAGCATTTTTAAAAGTCAGCAGAATTCCGAGAACAATGGAAGAGTTCCGAAGCATTTTTAAACTTCAGCAGGATTCCAAGAACAATGGAAGAGTTCCGAAGCTATTTAAACTTCAGCAGAATTCCGAGACCAATGGAAAAGTTCTGAAGCATTTTTAAACTACAGCAGAATTCCGAGAACAATGGAAGAGTTTCTAAGCATTTTTAAACGTCAGCAGAATTCCGATAACAATGGAAGTGTTCCGAAGCATTTTTAAACTTCATCAGAATTCCGAGAACAATGGAAGAGTTCCGAAGCATTTTTAAACTTCAGTAGAAATCCGAGAACAATGGAAGAGTTCCGAAGCATTTTTAAACTTCAGCAGAATTCCGAGAACAATGGAAGAGTTGTGAAGCATTTTTAGTTGTCAGCGGAATTCCGAGAACAATGGAAGAGTTCCGTAGCATTTTTCAATGTCAGCAGCATTCCGAGAACAATGGAAGAGTTCCGAAGCATTTTTAAACTTCAGCAGAATTACGAGAACAATGGAAGAGTTCTGAAGCATTTTTAAACTTCAGCAGAATTCCGAGAACAATGGATGAGTTCTGAAGCATTTTTAAACTTCAGCAGAATTCCGAGAGCAATGGAAGAGTTCCTAAACATTTTTAAACATCAGCGTAATTCCGAGAACAATGGAAGAGTTGCAAAGCATTTTTCAACGTCAGCAGCATTCCGAGAACAAGCGAAGAGTTTCGAAGCATTTTTAAACGTCAGCAGAATTCCGAGAACATTTGCAGAGTTCCAAAGCATTTTTAAACTTCAGCAGAATTCCGAGAACAATGGAAGAGTTCTGAAGCATTTTTAAACTTCAGGAGAATTCCGAGAACAATGGAAGAGTTCTGAAGTATTTTTAAACTTCAGCAGAATTCCGAGAACAAAGGAAGAGTTCCGAAGCATTTTTAAACTACAGCAGGATTCCGAGAACAATGGAAGAGTTTCGAAGCATTTTTAAACGTCAGCAGAATTCCGAGAACAGTGGAAGTGTTCCGAAGCATTTTTAAACTTCAGCAGAATTCCGAGAACAATGGAAGAGTTCTGAAGCATTTTTAATCTTCATCAGAATTCCGAGAACAATGGAAGAGTTCTGAATCATTTTTAAATGTCAGTGGAATTCCGAGAACAATGGAAGAGTTCCTAAGCATTTTTCAACGTCAGCAGAATTCCAAGAACAATGGAAGAGTTCCGAAGCATTTTTCAACTTCACCAGAATTACGAGAACAATGGAAGAGTTCTGAAGCATTTTAAAACTTCAGCGGAATTCCAGGAACAATGGAAGAGTTCCGAAGGATTTTTAAGCGTCAGCGGAATTCCGTGAACAATGGAAGAGTTCTGAAGCATTTTTCAACTTCAGCGGAATTCCAGGAACAATGGAAGAGTTCTGAAACATTTTTAAACGTCAGCAGAATTCAGAGAACAATGGAAGAGTTCCGAGGCATTTTTCAACGTCAGCGGAATTCCGAGAACAATGGAATAGTTCCGAAGCATTTTTAAACGTCAGCGGAATTCCATAAACAATGTAAGTGTTCCGAAGCATTTTTAAACATCAGCGGAATTCCGTGAACAATGGAAGAGTTTCGAAGCATTTTTAAACCTCAGCGGAACTCCGTGAATGATGGAATAGTTCCGAAGCATTTTTAAACTTCAGCAGAATTCCAAGAACAATGGAAGAGTTCCGAAGCATTTTTAAACTTCAACAGAATTCCGAGAACAATGGAAGAGTTCCGAAGCTAATTTAAACTTCAGCAGAATTCTGTGAACAATGGAAGAGGTCCGAAGCATTATTAAACGTCAGCGGAATTCCGAGAACTATGGAAGAGTTCCGAATCATTATTAAATGTCAGCGGAATTCCGTGAACAATGGAAGAGTTCTGAAGCATTTTTAAACTTCAGCGAAATTTCAGGAACAATGGAAGAGTTCCAAATCATTTGTAAAAGTCAGCAGATTTCTGAGAACAATGGAAGAATTCCGAAGCATTTATAAAAGTCAGCAGAATTCCGAGAACAATGGAAGAGTTCCGAAGCATTTTTAAACCTCAGCGGAATTCGGTGAACAATGGAAGAGTTCCGAAGCATTTTTAAACCTCAGCGGAACTACGTGAACAATGGAGGAGTTCCGAAGCATTTTTAAACTTCAGCAGAATTCCGAGAACAATGGAACAGTTCCGAAGCATTTTTAAACTTCAGCAGAATTCCGAGAACAATGGAAGAGTTCCGAAGCATTTTTAAACGTCAGCAGAATTTCGAGAACAATGGAAGAGTCCTGAAGCATTTTTAAACTTCAGCAGAATTCCGAGAACAATGGAAGAGTTCTGAAGCATTTTTAAACTTCAGCAGAATTCCGAGAACAATGGAAGAGTTCTGAAGCATTTTTAAAGGTCAGCGGAATTCCGAGAACAATGGAAGCGTTCCGAAGCATTTTTAAACGTCAGCAGAATTTCGGGAACAATGGAAGAGTTCCGAAGCATTTTTAATCTTCAGCAAAATTCCGAGAACAATGCAAGTGTTTCAAAGCATTTTTAAACATCAGCAGAATTCCAATAACAATGGAAGAGTTCTGAAGCACTTTTAAATGTAAGCAGAATTCCGTGAACAATGGAACAGTTCCGAAGCATTTTTAAACTCCAGCAGAATTCCGAGAACAATGGAAGAGTTCCGAAGCATTTTTAAACTTCAGCAGGATTCCTAGAACAATGGAAGAGTTCCGAAGCTATTTAAACTTCAGCAGAATTCTGTGAACAATGGAATAATTCCGAAGCATTTTTAAACTTCAGCGGAATTCCGAGACCAATGGAAAAGTTCTGAAGCATTTTTAAACTTCAGCAGAATTCCGAGAACAATGGAAGAGTTGCGAAGCATTTTTAAACTACAGCAGAATTCCGAGAACAATGGAAGAGTTTCGAATCATTTTTAAACTTTAGCAGAATTCCGAGAACAATGGAAGTGTTCCGAAGCATTTTTAAACTTAAGCAGAATTCCGAGAACAATGGAAGAGTTCCGAAGCATTTTTAAACTTCAGCAGAATTCCGAGAACAATGGAAAAGTCCTGAAGCATTTTTAAATGTCAGCGGAATTCCGAGAGCAATGGAATAGTTCCGAAGCATTTTTAAACGTCAGCGGAATTACATAAACAATGTAAGTGTTCCGAAGCATTTTTAAACATCAGCGGAATTCCGTGAACAATGGAAGAGTTTCGAAGCATTTTTAAACCTCAGCGGAACTCCGTGAACAATGGAAGAGTTCCGAAGCATTTTTAAACTTCAGCAGAATTCCAAGAACAATGGTAGTGTTCCGAAGCATTTTTAAACGTCAGCAGAATTCCGAGAACAATGGAAGAGTTCTGAAGCACTTTTAAACGTAAGCAGAATTCCGAGAACAATGGAAGAGTTCCGAAGCATTTTTAAACTTCAGCAGAATTTCGAGAACAATGGAAGAGTTCCGAAGCATTTTTAAACTTCAACAGAATTCCGAGAACAATGGAAGAGTTCCGAAGCTAATTTAAACTTCAGCAGAATTCTGTGAACAATGGAAGAGGTCCGAAGCATTATTAAACGTCAGCGGAATTCCGAGAACAATGGAAGAGTTCCGAATCATTATTAAACATCAGCGGAATTCCGTGAACAATGGAAGAGTTCCAAATCATTTGTAAAAGTCAGCAGAATTCCGAGAACAATGGAAGAATTCCGAAGCATTTTTAAAAGTCAGCAGAATTCCGAGAACAATGGAAGAGTTCCGAAGTATTTTTAAACCTCAGCGGAATTCGGTGAACAATGGAAGAGTTCCGAAGCATTTTTAAACCTCAGCGGAACTGCGTGAACAATGGAAGAGTTCCGAAGCATTTTTAAACTTCAGCAGAATTCCGAGAACAATGGAACAGTTCCGAAGCATTTTTAAACTTTAGCAGAATTCCGAGAACAATGGAAGAGTTCCAAAGCATTTTTAAACTTCAGCAGAATTCCGAGAACAATGGAAGAGTTCTGAAGCATTTTTAAACTTCATCAGAATTCCGAGAACAATGGAAGAGTTCTGAAGCATTTTTAAATGTCAGTGGAATTCCGAGAACAATGGAAGAGTTCCTAAGCATTTTTCAACGTCAGCAGAATTCCAAGAACAATGGAATTGTTCCGAAGCATTTTTAAACTTCAGCAGAATTACGAGAACAATGGAAGAGTTCTGAAGCATTTTTAAACTTCAGCAGAATTCCGAGAACAATGGAAGAGTTCTGAAGCATTTTTAAACGTCAGCGGAATTCCGAGAACAATGGAATAATTCCGAAGCATTTTTAAACGTCAGCGGAATTCCATAAACAATGGAAGTGTTCCGAAGCATTTTTAAACATCAGCGGAATTCCGTGAACAATGGAAGAGTTCCGAGGCATTTTTCAACGTCAGTGGAATTCCGAGAACAATGGAAGAGTTCCTAAGCATTTTTCAACGTCAGCAGAATTCCAAGAACAAGGGAAGTGTTCCGAAGAATTTTTAAACTTCAGCAGAATTACGAGAACAATGGAAGAGTTCTGAAGCATTTTTAAACGTCAGCTGAATTCCGAGAACAATGGAATAGTTCCGAAGCATTTTTAAACGTCAGCGGAATTCCATAAGCAATGGAAGAGTTCCGAAGCATTTTTAAACCTCAGTGGAATTCCGTGAACAATGGAAGAGTTCCAAAGCATTTTTAATTGTCAGCGGAATTCCGTGAACAATAGAAGAGTTATGATGCCTTTTAAACTTCAGCGGAAATCCAAGAACAATGGAAGATTTCCGAATCATTTTTAAACATCAGCAGAATTCCGAGAACAATGGAAGAGTTCTGAAGCATTTTTAAGTGTCAGCACAATTTCGAGAACAATGGAAGAGTTCCGAAGCATTTTTAAACTTCAGCAGAATTCCGAGAACAATGGAAGAGTTGTAAAGCATTTTTAAAGGTCAGCAGAATTCCGAGAACAGTGGATTAGTTCCGAAGCATTTCTAAATGTCAGCGGAATTCCATAAACAATGGAAGAGTTCCGAAGGATTTTTAAACGTCAGCGGAATTCCGTGAACAATGGAAGAGTTCTGAAGCATTTTTAAACTTCAGCAGAATTCCGAGAAAAATAGAAGAGTTCTGAAGCATTTTTAAACGTCAGCTGAATTCAGAGAACAATGGAATAGTTCCGAAGCATTTTTAAAAGTCAGCGGAATTCCATAAGCAATGGAAGAGTTCCAAAGCATTTTTAAACCTCAGTGGAATTCCGTGAACAATGGAAGAGTTCCAAAGCATTTTTAAACGTCAACGGAATTCCGTGAACAATAGATGAGTTCTGATGCCCTTTTAAACTTCAGCGGAAATCCAGGAACAATGGAAGAGTTCCGAATCATTTTTAAACATCAGCAGAATTCCGAGAACAATGGAAGAGTTCCGAAGCATTTTTAAGCGTCAGCACATTTTCGAGAACAATGGAAGAGTTCCGAAGCATTTTTAAACTTCAGCAGAATTCCAAGAACAATGGTAGTGTTCCGAAGCATTTTTAAACGTCAGCAGAATTCCGAGAACAATGGAATAGTTCTGAAGCACTTTTAAACGTAAGCAGAATTCCGAGAACAATGGAAGAGTTCCGAAGCATTTTTAAACTTCAGCAGAATTTCAAGAACAATGGAAGAGTTCCGAAGCATTTTTAAGCGTCAGCACATTTTCGAGAACAATGGAAGAGTTCCGAAGCATTTTTAAACTTCAGCAGAATTCCGAGAACAATGCAAGAGTTCTGAAGCATTTTTAAACGTCAGCGCAATTCCGAGAACAATGGAATAGTTCCGAAGCATTTTTAAACGTCAGCGGAATTCCATAAACAATGTAAGTGTTCCGAAGCATTTTTAAACCTCAGCGGAACTCCGTGAACAATGGAAGAGTTCCGAAGCATTTTTAAACTTCAGCAGAATTCCAAGAACAATGGTAGTGTTCCGAAGCATTTTTAAACGTCAGCAGAATTCCGAGAACAATGGAAGATTTCTGAAGCACTTTTAAACGTAAGCAGAATTCCGAGAACAATGGAAGAGTTCCGAAGCATTTTTAAACTTCAGCAGAATTTCGAGAGCAATGGAAGAGTTCCAAAGCATTTTTAAACTTCAACAGAATTCCGAGAACAATGGAAGAGTTCCGAGGCATTTTTCAACGTCAGCGGAATTCCGAGAACAATGGAATAGTTCCGAAGCATTTTTAAACGTCAGCGGAATTCCATAAACAATGTAAGTGTTCCGAAGCATTTTTAAACATCAGCGGAATTCCGTGAACAATGGAAGAGTTTCGAAGCATTTTTAAACCTCAGCGGAACTCCGTGAACGATGGAATAGTTCCGAAGCATTTTTAAACTTCAGCAGAATTCCAAGAACAATGGAAGAGTTCCGAAGCATTTTTAAACTTCAACAGAATTCCGAGAACAATGGAAGAGTTCCGAAGCTAATTTAAACTTCAGCAGAATTCTGTGAACAATGGAAGAGGTCCGAAGCATTATTAAACGTCAGCGGAATTCCGAGAACTGTGGAAGAGTTCCGAATCATTATTAAATGTCAGCGGAATTCCGTGAACAATGGAAGAGTTCTGAAGCATTTTTAAACTTCAGCGGAATTTCAGGAACAATGGAAGAGTTCCAAATCATTTGTAAAAGTCAGCAGAATTCTGAGAACAATGGAAGAATTCCGAAGCATTTTTAAAAGTCAGCAGAATTCCGAGAACAATGGAAGAGTTCCGAAGCATTTTTAAACCTCAGCGGAATTCGGTGAACAATGGAAGAGTTCCGAAGCATTTTTAAACCTCAGCGGAACTACGTGAACAATGGAGGAGTTCCGAAGCATTTTTAAACTTCAGCAGAATTCCGAGAACAATGGAACAGTTCCGAAGCATTTTTAAACTTCAGCAGAATTCCGAGAACAATGGAAGAGTTCTGAAGCATTTTTAAACTTCAGCAGAATTCCGAGAACAATGGAAGAGTTCTGAAGCATTTTTAAAGGTCAGTGGAATTCCGAGAACAATGGAAGCGTTCCGAAGCATTTTTAAACGTCAGCAGAATTTCGGGAACAATGGAAGAGTTCCGAAGCATTTTTAATCTTCAGCAAAATTCCGAGAACAATGCAAGTGTTTCAAAGCATTTTTAAACATCAGCAGAATTCCAATAACAATGGAAGAGTTCTGAAGCACTTTTAAATGTAAGCAGAATTCCGTGAACAATGGAACAGTTCCGAAGCATTTTTAAACTCCAGCAGAATTCCGAGAACAATGGAAGAGTTCCGAAGCATTTTTAAACTTCAGCAGGATTCCTAGAACAATGGAAGAGTTCCGAAGCTATTTAAACTTCAGCAGAATTCTGTGAACAATGGAATAATTCCGAAGCATTTTTAAACTTCAGCGGAATTCCGAGACCAATGGAAAAGTTCTGAAGCATTTTTAAACTTCAGCAGAATTCCGAGAACAATGGAAGAGTTGCGAAGCATTTTTAAACTACAGCAGAATTCCGAGAACAATGGAAGAGTTTCGAAGCATTTTTAAACTTTAGCAGAATTCCGAGAACAATGGAAGTGTTCCGAAGCATTTTTAAACTTAAGCAGAATTCCGAGAACAATGGAAGAGTTCCGAAGCATTTTTAAACTTCAGTAGAATTCCGAGAACAATGGAAGAGTTCCGAAGCATTTTTAAACTTCAGCAGAATTCCGAGAACAATGGAAGAGTTCTGAAGCATTTTTATTTGTCAGCGGAATTCCGAGAACAATGGAAGATTTCCGAAGCATTTTTCAATGTCAGCGGAATTCCGTGAACAATGGAAGAGTTCTGAAGCATTTTTAAACTTCAGCGGAATTTCAGGAACAATGGAAGAGTTCCAAATCATTTGTAAAAGTAAGCAGAATTCCGAGAACAATTGAAGAATTCCGTAGAATTTTTAAAAGTCAGCAGAATTCCGAGAACAATGGAAGAGTTCCGAAGCATTTTTAAACTTCAGCAGGATTCCAAGAACAATGGAAGAGTTCCGAAGCTATTTAAACTTCAGCAGAATTCCGAGACCAATGGAAAAGTTCTGAAGCATTTTTAAACTACAGCAGAATTCCGAGAACAATGGAAGAGTTTCTAAGCATTTTTAAACGTCAGCAGAATTCCGAGAACAATGGAAGTGTTCCGAAGCATTTTTAAACTTCATCAGAATTCCGAGAACAATGGAAGAGTTCCGAAGCATTTTTAAACTTCAGTAGAAATCCGAGAACAATGGAAGAGTTCCGAAGCATTTTTAAACTTCAGCAGAATTCCGAGAACAATGGAAGAGTTGTGAAGCATTTTTAGTTGTCAGCGGAATTCCGAGAACAATGGAAGAGTTCCGTAGCATTTTTCAATGTCAGCAGCATTCCGAGAACAATGGAAGAGTTCCGAAGCATTTTTAAACTTCAGCAGAATTACGAGAACAATGGAAGAGTTCTGAAGCATTTTTAAACTTCAGCAGAATTCCGAGAACAATGGATGAGTTCTGAAGCATTTTTAAACTTCAGCAGAATTCCGAGAGCAATGGAAGAGTTCCTAAACATTTTTAAACATCAGCGTAATTCCGAGAACAATGGAAGAGTTGCAAAGCATTTTTCAACGTCAGCAGCATTCCGAGAACAAGCGAAGAGTTTCGAAGCATTTTTAAACGTCAGCAGAATTCCGAGAACATTTGCAGAGTTCCAAAGCATTTTTAAACTTCAGCAGAATTCCGAGAACAATGGAAGAGTTCTGAAGCATTTTTAAACTTCAGGAGAATTCCGAGAACAATGGAAGAGTTCTGAAGTATTTTTAAACTTCAGCAGAATTCCGAGAACAAAGGAAGAGTTCCGAAGCATTTTTAAACTACAGCAGGATTCCGAGAACAATGGAAGAGTTTCGAAGCATTTTTAAACGTCAGCAGAATTCCGAGAACAGTGGAAGTGTTCCGAAGCATTTTTAAACTTCAGCAGAATTCCGAGAACAATGGAAGAGTTCTGAAGCATTTTTAATCTTCATCAGAATTCCGAGAACAATGGAAGAGTTCTGAATCATTTTTAAATTTCAGTGGAATTCCGAGAACAATGGAAGAGTTCCGAAGCATTTTTCAACTTCACCAGAATTACGAGAACAATGGAAGAGTTCTGAAGCATTTTAAAACTTCAGCGGAATTCCAGGAACAATGGAAGAGTTCCGAAGGATTTTTAAGCGTCAGCGGAATTCCGTGAACAATGGAAGAGTTCTGAAGCATTTTTCAACTTCAGCGGAATTCCAGGAACAATGGAAGAGTTCTGAATCATTTTTAAACGTCAGCAGAATTCAGAGAACAATGGAAGAGTTCCGAGGCATTTTTCAACGTCAGCGGAATTCCGAGAACAATGGAATAGTTCCGAAGCATTTTTAAACGTCAGCGGAATTCCATAAACAATGTAAGTGTTCCGAAGCATTTTTAAACATCAGCGGAATTCCGTGAACAATGGAAGAGTTTCGAAGCATTTTTAAACCTCAGCGGAACTCCGTGAACGATGGAATAGTTCCGAAGCATTTTTAAACTTCAGCAGAATTCCAAGAACAATGGAAGAGTTCCGAAGCATTTTTAAACTTCAACAGAATTCCGAGAACAATGGAAGAGTTCCGAAGCTAATTTAAACTTCAGCAGAATTCTGTGAACAATGGAAGAGGTCCGAAGCATTATTAAACGTCAGCGGAATTCCGAGAACTATGGAAGAGTTCCGAATCATTATTAAATGTCAGCGGAATTCCGTGAACAATGGAAGAGTTCTGAAGCATTTTTAAACTTCAGCGGAATTTCAGGAACAATGGAAGAGTTCCAAATCATTTGTAAAAGTCAGCAGAATTCTGAGAACAATGGAAGAATTCCGAAGCATTTTTAAAAGTCAGCAGAATTCCGAGAACAATGGAAGAGTTCCGAAGCATTTTTAAACCTCAGCGGAATTCGGTGAACAATGGAAGAGTTCCGAAGCATTTTTAAACCTCAGCGGAACTACGTGAACAATGGAGGAGTTCCGAAGCATTTTTAAACTTCAGCAGAATTCCGAGAACAATGGAACAGTTCCGAAGCATTTTTAAACTTCAGCAGAATTCCGAGAACAATGGAAGAGTTCTGAAGCATTTTTAAAGGTCAGCGGAATTCCGAGAACAATGGAAGCGTTCCGAAGCATTTTTAAACGTCAGCAGAATTTCGGGAACAATGGAAGCGTTCCGAAGCATTTTTAATCTTCAGCAAAATTCCGAGAACAATGCAAGTGTTTCAAAGCATTTTTAAACATCAGCAGAATTCCAATAACAATGGAAGAGTTCTGAAGCACTTTTAAATGTAAGCAGAATTCCGTGAACAATGGAACAGTTCCGAAGCATTTTTAAACTCCAGCAGAATTCCGAGAACAATGGAAGAGTTCCGAAGCATTTTTAAACTTCAGCAGGATTCCTAGAACAATGGAAGAGTTCCGAAGCTATTTAAACTTCAGCAGAATTCTGTGAACAATGGAATAATTCCGAAGCATTTTTAAACTTCAGCGGAATTCCGAGACCAATGGAAAAGTTCTGAAGCATTTTTAAACTTCAGCAGAATTCCGAGAACAATGGAAGAGTTGCGAAGCATTTTTAAACTACAGCAGAATTCCGAGAACAATGGAAGAGTTTCGAAGCATTTTTAAACTTCAGTAGAATTCCGAGAACAATGGAAGAGTTCCGAAGCATTTTTAAACTTCAGCAGAATTCCGAGAACAATGGAAGAGTTCTGAAGCATTTTTATTTGTCAGCGGAATTCCGAGAACAATGGAAGATTTCCGAAGCATTTTTCAATGTCAGCGGAATTCCGTGAACAATGGAAGAGTCTGAAGCATTTTTAAACTTCAGCGGAATTTCAGGAACAATGGAAGAGTTCCAAATCATTTGTAAAAGTAAGCAGAATTCCGAGAACAATGGAAGAATTCCGAAGCATTTTTAAAAGTCAGCAGAATTCCGAGAACAATGGAAGAGTTCCGAAGCATTTTTAAACTTCAGCAGGATTCCAAGAACAATGGAAGAGTTCCGAAGCTATTTAAACTTCAGCAGAATTCCGAGACCAATGGAAAAGTTCTGAAGCATTTTTAAACTACAGCAGAATTCCGAGAACAATGGAAGAGTTTCTAAGCATTTTTAAACGTCAGCAGAATTCCGAGAACAATGGAAGTGTTCCGAAGCATTTTTAAACTTCATCAGAATTCCGAGAACAATGGAAGAGTTCCGAAGCATTTTTAAACTTCAGTAGAAATCCGAGAACAATGGAAGAGTTCCGAAGCATTTTTAAACTTCAGCAGAATTCCGAGAACAATGGAAGAGTTGTGAAGCATTTTTAGTTGTCAGCGGAATTCCGAGAACAATGGAAGAGTTCCGTAGCATTTTTCAATGTCAGCAGCATTCCGAGAACAATGGAAGAGTTCCGAAGCATTTTTAAACTTCAGCAGAATTACGAGAACAATGGAAGAGTTCTGAAGCATTTTTAAACTTCAGCAGAATTCCGAGAACAATGGATGAGTTCTGAAGCATTTTTAAACTTCAGCAGAATTCCGAGAGCAATGGAAGAGTTCCTAAACATTTTTAAACATCAGCGTAATTCCGAGAACAATGGAAGAGTTGCAAAGCATTTTTCAACGTCAGCAGCATTCCGAGAACAAGCAAAGAGTTTCGAAGCATTTTTAAACGTCAGCAGAATTCCGAGAACATTTGCAGAGTTCCAAAGCATTTTTAAACTTCAGCAGAATTCCGAGAACAATGGAAGAGTTCTGAAGCATTTTTAAACTTCAGGAGAATTCCGAGAACAATGGAAGAGTTCTGAAGTATTTTTAAACTTCAGCAGAATTCCGAGAACAAAGGAAGAGTTCCGAAGCATTTTTAAACTACAGCAGGATTCCGAGAACAATGGAAGAGTTTCGAAGCATTTTTAAACGTCAGCAGAATTCCGAGAACAGTGGAAGTGTTCCGAAGCATTTTTAAACTTCAGCAGAATTCCGAGAACAATGGAAGAGTTCTGAAGCATTTTTAATCTTCATCAGAATTCCGAGAACAATGGAAGAGTTCTGAATCATTTTTAAATGTCAGTGGAATTCCGAGAACAATGGAAGAGTTCCTAAGCATTTTTCAACGTCAGCAGAATTCCAAGAACAATGGAAGAGTTCCGAAGCATTTTTCAACTTCACCAGAATTACGAGAACAATGGAAGAGTTCTGAAGCATTTTAAAACTTCAGCGGAATTCCAGGAACAATGGAAGAGTTCCGAAGGATTTTTAAGCGTCAGCGGAATTCCGTGAACAATGGAAGAGTTCTGAAGCATTTTTAAACTTCAGCGGAATTCCAGGAACAATGGAAGAGTTCTGAATCACTTTTAAACGTCAGCAGAATTCAGAGAACAATGGAAGAGTTCCGAGGCATTTTTCAACGTCAGCGGAATTCCGAGAACAATGGAATAGTTCCGAAGCATTTTTAAACGTCAGCGGAATTCCATAAACAATGTAAGTGTTCCGAAGCATTTTTAAACATCAGCAGAATTCCGTGAACAATGGAAGAGTTTCGAAGCATTTTTAAACTTCAACAGAATTCCAAGAACAATGGAAGTGTTCAGAAGCATTTTTAAACGTAAGCAGAATTCCGAGAACAATGGAAGAGTTCCGAAGCATTTTTAAACTTCAGTAGAATTTCGAGAACAATGGAAGAGTTCCTAAGCATTTTTAAACTTCAACAGAATTCCGAGAACAATGGAAGAGTTCCGAAGCTAATTTAAACTTCAGCAGAATTCTGTGAACAATGGAAGAGGTCCGAAGCATTATTAAACGTCAGCGGAATTCCGAGAACTATGGAAGAGTTCCGAATCATTATTAAATGTCAGCGGAATTCCGTGAACAATGGAAGAGTTCTGAAGCATGTTTAAACTTCAGCGGAATTTCAGGAACAATGGAAGAGTTCTAAATCATTTGTAAAAGTCAGCAGAATTCTGAGAGCAATGGAAGAATTCCGAAGCATTTTTAAAAGTCAGCAGAATTCCGAGAACAATGGAAGAGTTCCGAAGCATTTTTAAACCTCAGCGGAATTCGGTGAACAATGGAAGAGTTCCGAAGCATTTTTAAACCTCAGCGGAACTACGTGAACAATGGAGGAGTTCCGAAGCATTTTTAAACTTCAGCAGAATTCCGAGAACAATGGAACAGTTCCGAAGCATTTTTAAACTTCAGCAAAATTACGAGAACAATGGAAGAGTTCCGAAGCATTTTTAAACGTCAGCAGAATTTCGAGAACAATGGAAGAGTCCTGAAGCATTTTTAAACTTCAGCAGAATTCCGAGAACAATGGAAGAGTTCTGAAGCATTTTTAAACTTCATCAGAATTCCGAGAACAATGGAAGAGTTCCGAAGCATTTTTAAACTTCAGTAGAAATCCGAGAACAATGGAAGAGTTCCGAAGCATTTTTAAACTTCAGCAGATTTCCGAGAACAATGGAAGAGTTGTGAAGCATTTTTAGTTGTCAGCGGAATTCCGAGAACAATGGAAGAGTTCCGTAGCATTTTTCAATGTCAGCAGCATACCGAGAACAATGGAAGAGTTCCGAAGCATTTTTAAACTTCAGCAGAATTACGAGAACAATGGAAGAGTTCTGAAGCATTTTTAAACTTCAGCAGAATTCCGAGAACAATGGATGAGTTCTGAAGCATTTTTAAACTTCAGCAGAATTCCGAGAGCAATGGAAGAGTTCCGAAGCATTTTTAAACTTCAGCAAAATTACGAGAACAATGGAAGAGTTCCGAAGCATTTTTAAACGTCAGCAGAATTTCGAGAACAATGGAAGAGTCCTGAAGCATTTTTAAACTTCAGCAGAATTCCGAGAACAATGGAAGAGTTCTGAAGCATTTTTAAACTTCAGCAGAATTCCGAGAACAATGGAAGAGTTCTGAAGCATTTTTAAAGGTCAGCGGAATTCCGAGAACAATGGAAGCGTTCCGAAGCATTTTTAAACGTCAGCAGAATTTCGAGAACAATGGAAGAGTTCCGAAGCATTTTTAATCTTCAGCAAAATTCCGAGAACAATGCAAGTGTTTCAAAGCATTTTTAAACATCAGCAGAATTCCAATAACAATGGAAGAGTTCTGAAGCACTTTTAAATGTAAGCAGAATTCCGAGAACAATGGAACAGTTCCGAAGCATTTTTAAACTCCAGCAGAATTCCGAGAACAATGGAAGAGTTCCGAAGCATTTTTAAACTTCAGCAGGATTCCTAGAACAATGGAAGAGTTCCGAAGCTATTTAAACTTCAGCAGAATTCTGTGAACAATGGAATAATTCCGAAGCATTTTTAAACTTCAGCGGAATTCCGAGACCAATGGAAAAGTTCTGAAGCATTTTTAAACTTCAGCAGAATTCCGAGAACAATGTAAGAGTTGCGAAGCATTTTTAAACTACAGCAGAATTCCGAGAACAATGGAAGAGTTTCGAAGCATTTTTAAACTTTAGCAGAATTCCGAGAACAATGGAAGTGTTCCGAAGCATTTTTAAACTTTAGCAGAATTCCGAGAACAATGGAAGAGTTCCGAAGCATTTTTAAACTTCAGTAGAATTCCGAGAACAATGGAAGAGTTCCGAAGCATTTTTTAACTTCAGCAGAATTCCGAGAACAATGGAAGAGTTCTGAAGCATTTTTATTTGTCAGCGGAATTCCGAGAACAATGGAAGAATTTCGAAGCATTTTTAAAAGTCAGCAGAATTCCGAGAACAATGGAAGAGTTCCGAAGCATTTTTAAACCTCATCGGAATTCGGTGAACAATGGAAGAGTTCCGAAGCATTTTTAAACCTCAGCGGAACTTCTTGAACAAAGGAAGAGTTCCGAAGCATTTTTAAACTTCAGCAGAATTCCGAGAACAATGGAACAGTTCCGAAGCATTTTTAAACTTCAGCAGAATTCCGAGAACAATGGAAGAGTTCCGAAGCATTTTTAAACGTCAGTAGAATTTCGAGAACAATGGAAGAGTCCTGAAGCATTTTTAAACTTCAGCAGAATTCCGAGAACAATGGAAGAGTTCTGAATCATTTTTAAACTTCAGCAGAATTCCGAGAACAATGGAAGAGTTCTGAAGCATTTTTAAAGGTCAGCGGAAATCCGAGAACAATGGAAGAGTTCCGAAGCATTTTTAAACGTCAGCAGAATTTCGAGAACAATGGAAGAGTTCCGAAGCATTTTTAAACTTCAGCAAAATTCCGAGAACAATGCAAGTGTTCCAAAGCATTTTTAAACATCAGCAGAATTCCAAGAACAAAGGAAGAGTTCTGAAGCATTTTTAAACTCCAGCAGAATTCCGAGAACAATGGAAGAGTTCCGAAGCATTTTTAAACTTCAGCAGGATTCCAAGAACAATGGAAGAGTTCCGAAGCTATTTAAACTTCAGCAGAATTCCGAGACCAATGGAAAAGTTCTGAAGCATTTTTATACTACAGCAGAATTCCGAGAACAATGGAAGAGTTTCTAAGCATTTTTAAACGTCAGCAGAATTCCGAGAACAATGGAAGTGTTCCGAAGCATTTTTAAACTTCATCAGAATTCCGAGAACAATGGAAGAGTTCCGAAGCATTTTTAAACTTCAGTAGAATTCCGAGAACAATGGAAGAGTTCCGAAGCATTTTTAAACTTCAGCAGAATTCCGAGAACAATGGAAGAGTTGTGAAGCATTTTTAATTGTCAGCGGAATTCCGAGAACAATGGAAGAGTTCCATATCATTTTTCAATGTCAGCAGCATTCCGAGAACAATGGAAGAGTTCCGAAGCATTTTTAAACTTCAGCAGAATTACGAGAACAATGGAAGAGTTCTGAAGCATTTTTAAACTTCAGCAGAATTCCGAGAACAATGGATGAGTTCTGAAGCATTTTTAAACTTCAGCAGAATTCCGAGAACAATGGAAGAGTTCCTAAGCATTTTTAAACATCGGCGTAATTCCGAGAACAATGGAAGAGTTCCAAAGCATTTTTCAACGTCAGCAGCATTCCGAGAACAAGGGAAGAGTTTCGAAGCATTTTTAAACGTCAGCAGAATTCCGAGAACAATGGAAGAGTTCCAAAGCATTTTTCAACGTCAGCAGCATTCCGAGAACAAGGGAAGAGTTTTGAAGCATTTTTAAACGTCAGCAGAATTCCGAGAACAATGGATGAGTTCCGTAGCATTTTTAAACTTCAGCAGAATTCCAAGAACAATGGAAGAGTTCTGAAGCATTTTTAAACTTCAGCAGAATTCCGAGAACAATGGAAAAGTTCTGAAGCATTTTTAAACTTCAGCGGAATTCCGAGAACAATGGAAGAGTTCTGAAGCATTTTTAAAGGTCAGCGGAATTCCGAGAACAATGGAAGAGTTCCGAAGCATTTTTAAACGTCAGCAGAATTTCGAGAACAATGGAAGAGTTCCGAAGCATTTTTAAACTTCAGCAAAATTCCGAGAACAATGCAAGTGTTCCATAGCATTTTTAAACATCAGCAGAATTCCAAGAACAAAGGAAGAGTTCTGAAGCATTTTTAAACTCCAGCAGAATTCCGAGAACAATGGAAGAGTTCCGAAGCATTTTTAAACTTCAGCAGGATTCCAAGAACAATGGAAGAGTTCCGAAGCTATTTAAACTTCAGCAGAATTCCGAGACCAATGGAAAAGTTCTGAAGCATTTTTAAACTACAGCAGAATTCCGAGAACAATGGAAGAGTTTCTAAGCATTTTTAAACGTCAGCAGAATTCCGAGAACAATGGAAGTGTTCCGAAGCATTTTTAAACTTCATCAGAATTCCGAGAACAATGGAAGAGTTCCGAAGCATTTTTAAACTTCAGTAGAATTCCGAGAACCATGGAAGAGTTCCGAAGCATTTTTAAACTTCAGCAGAATTCCGAGAACAATGGAAGAGTTGTGAAGCATTTTTAATTGTCAGCGGAATTCCGAGAACAATGGAAGAGTTCCATATCATTTTTCAATGTCAGCAGCATTCCGAGAACAATGGAAGAGTTCCGAAGCATTTTTAAACTTCAGCAGAATTACGAGAACAATGGAAGAGTTCTGAAGCATTTTTAAACTTCAGCAGAATTCCGAGAACAATGGATGAGTTCTGAAGCATTTTTAAACTTCAGCAGAATTCCGAGAACAATGGAAGAGCTCCTAAGCATTTTTAAACATCGGCGTAATTCCGAGAACAATGGAAGAGTTCCAAAGCATTTTTCAACGTCAGCAGCATTCCGAGAACAAGGGAAGAGTTTCGAAGCATTTTTAAACGTCAGCAGAATTCCGAGAACAATGGAAGAGTTCCAAAGCATTTTTCAACGTCAGCAGCATTCCGAGAACAAGGGAAGAGTTTTGAAGCATTTTTAAACGTCAGCAGAATTCCGAGAACAATGGATGAGTTCCGTAGCATTTTTAAACTTCAGCAGAATTCCAAGAGCAATGGAAGAGTTCTGAAGCATTTTTAAACTTCAGCAGAATTCCGAGAACAATGGAAAAGTTCTGAAGCATTTTTAAACTTCAGCGGAATTCCGAGAACAATGGAAGAGTTCTGAAGCATTTTTAAATGTCAGCGGAATTCCGAGGACAATGGAAGAGTTCCGAAGCATTTTTCAATGTCAGCAGCATTCCGAGAACAATGGAAGAGTTCCGAAGCATTTTTAAACTTCAGCAGAATTACGAGAACAATGGAAGTGTTCTGAAGCATTTTTAAACTTCAGCAGAATTCCAAGAGCAATGGATGAATTCTGAAGCATTTTTAAACTTCAGCAGAATTCCGAGAACAATGGAAGAGTTCCTAAGCATTTTTAAACATCAGTGTAATTCCGAGAACAACGGAAGAGATCCAAAGCATTTTTCAACGTCAGCAGCATTCCGAGAACAAGGGAAGAGTTTCGAAGCATTTTTAAACGTCAGCATAATTCCGAGAACAACGGAAGAGCTCCGAAGCATTTTTAAACTTCAGCAGAATTCCGAGAACAATGGAAGAGTTCTGAAGCATTTTTAAACTTCAGCAGAATTCCGAGAACAATGGAAGAGTTCTGAAGCATTTTTAAACGTCAGCGGAATTCCGAGAACAATGGAAGAGTTCCGAAGCATTTTTCAATGTCAGCAGCATTCCGAGAACAATGGAAGAGTTCCGAAGCATTTTTAAACTTCAGCAGCATTCCGAGGACAATGGAAGAGTTCCGAAGCATTTTTCAACGTAAGCAGCATTCTGAGAACAATGGAAGAGTTTCCAAGCATTTTTAAACGTCAGCAGCATTCTGAGAACAATGTAAGGGTTTCCAAGCATTTTTAAACGTCAGCGGAATTCCGTAAACAATGGAAGAGTTCCGAAGCATTTTTAAGCCTCAGCGGATTTCGGTGAACAATGGAAGAGTTCCGAAGCATTTTTAAACCTCAGCGGAACTACGTGAACAGTGGAATAGTTCCGAAGCATTTTTAAACTTCAGCAGAATTCCGAGAACAATGGAAGAGTTCCGAAGCATTTCTAAACTTCAGCAGAATTCCGAGGACAATGAAAGAGTTCCGAAGCATTTTTAAACATCAGCAGAATTCCAAGAACAATGGAAGAGTTCCGAAGCATTTTTAAACTTCAGCAGAATTCCGAGAACAATGGAAGAGCTCTGAAGCATTTTTAAACTTCAGCAGAATTCCGAGAACAATGGAGTAATTCCGAAGCATTTTTAAACATTAGCAGATTTCGGAGAACAATGGAAGAGTTCCTAAGCATTTTTAAACATCATCGGAATTCCGAAAACAATGAAAGAGGTCCGAAGCATTATTAAACGTCAGCGGAATTCTGAGAACAATGGAAGAGTTCCGAAGCATTTTTAAACGTCAGCAGTATTCCTAGAACAATGGAAGAGTTCTGAAGCATTTTTAAACTTCAGCAGAATTCCGAGAACAATGGAAGAGTTCCAAAGCATTTTTCAACGTCAGCAGCATTCCGAGAACAAGGGAAGAGTTTTGAAGCATTTTTAAACGTCATCAGAATTCCGAGAACAATGGATGAGTTCCGTAGCATTTTTAAACTTCAGCGGAATTCAGAGAACAATGGAAGCGTTCCGAAGCATTTTTAAACGTCAGCAGAATTTCGAGAACAATGAAAGAGTTCCGAAGCATTTTTAAACTTCAGTAGAATTCTGAGAACAATGGAAGTGTTCCAAAGCATTTTTAAACATCAGCAGAATTCCAAGAACAATGGAAGAGTTCTGAAGCACTTTTAAACGTAAGCAGAATTCCGAGAACAATGGAAGAGTTCCGAAGCATTTTTAAACTTCAGCAGGATTCCGAGAACAATGGAAGAGTTCCGAAGCTACTTAAACTTCAGCAGAATTCTGTGAACAATGGAATAATTCCGAAGCATTTTTAAACTTCAGCGGAATTGCGAGAACAATGGAAAAGTTCTGAAGCATTTTTAAACTTCAGCAGAATTCCGAGAACAATGGAAAAGTTCCAAAGTATTTTTAAACTACAGCAGAATTCCGAGAACAAGGGAAGAGTTTCGAAGCATTTTTAATTGTCAGCAGAATTCCGAGAACAATGGAAGTGTTCCGAAGCATTTTTAAACTTCAGCAGAATTCCGAGAACAATGGAAGAGTTCCGAAGCATTTTTAAACTTCAGCAGAATTCCGAGAACAATGGAAGAGTTCCGAAGCATTTTTAAACTTCAGCAGAATTCCGAGAACAATTGAAGAGTTCTGAAACATTTTTAAATGTCAGCGGAATTCCGAGAACAATGGAAGAGTTCCGAAGCATTTTTCAATGTCAGCAGCATTCCGAGAACAATGGAAGAGTTCCGAAGCATTTTTAAACTTCAGCAGAATTCCGAGAACAATGGAAGAGTTCCTAAGCATTTTTAAACATCAGCGTAATTCCGAGAACGGATGAGTTCCAAATAGAGATGAGCGGTGTTCGACTAGAACTGTTCGCCAATCTCAAATTCGAGCTGTTTTGGGCGGTGTTCGAGTTGTTCGACGAACCCGAACGATTTGCAAAAAATTCGGCTGTTCGAGGTTATGTTCGATAACTGTTCGTGCACCAAAAGCGTGTCCTGCATGTCTGGCGCTATTTAGAGCACCAATCATGCAGGGATTGTCTGCCACTCACTGTAATGCCACAGCCATGGTGGTTGTGGCATTACAGTGATTGCCCAAATCTATGGGAACAGTGCCAACAGTGAAACATGAAAAGCCGGCAATTCAGCAGCGGCATACACCGGTACCCGACAATTTAGAACCGAAAGAATAGAGCTTCACACATAGATTAGATAGATAGAAACATGTCAGCCACATATATACGAAGTACAGTGACAGTGTTGATTACTGTACTTGTCATTTAGTGTAAAGGATTTATTAAAAAAAATAATAGTGTTTTCGTGCACCGTCTCTTTAAGAAAGCCGGCCGGCAATTCAGCAGCGGTACCCGACAATTTATAACAGACAGAATAGAGCTTCACACATAGATTAGATAGATAGAAACATGTCAGTCACATATATATGAAGTACAGTGATAGTGTTGATTACTGTACTTGTCATCTAGTATTAAAATAAAGGATTTATTATTAAAAAAATTGGCGTGGGGTTCCCCTTAATTTTAGGCTCTAGCGGAGGTTAAGCAGACAGCTGGGGCAGATGTTTGAAGCCTGGGAAGGGGGTAATACCCACGGAGCTTCCCAGGCTACTAATATCAGCCCCCAGCTGAATACCTAGCCTTTACTAGCTATTAAAATGGGGGACCTACCCAAAAAAATGACGTGGGGTCCCCCCTAATTTTATAGCTAGCAAAGGCTAGGCAGACAGCTGGGGGCTGATATTAATAGCCCAGGAAGGGAGCCATGAATATTGGCCCCCTCCCAGGCTAGAAACACCAGCCATCAGCCACCCCAGAAATGGCGCATTCATAGGATGCGCCAATTCTGGCACTTAGCCTCGCTCTTCCACGCTGCCCTGGTGCGGTGGCAGGGGGTAATAGGGCTGGGGTTGATGTCAGCTTATAATGCCAGCTGACATTAAGCCCAGGTTAGTAATGGAGAGGCGTCTATAAGACACCCCCATTACTAACCCCATAGTCAAAGTTAAAAGAAAACACAAACACCCAGAATAAAGTCCTTTAATTGAAATAAAGACACAATCCTTTATTGTTCTAAATTAAACCATACTTACCATCACGCCCATTCCAGCTGAAGCCAACGATCTCCTGTAATAAAAATAAAATAATAAAGCAACCTCATCCTTACCTTTCCATGGTTCCCAGGACAGCTTCAGCTCTGCTACATCGAGATGACAGGCTGGACCGCAGCAGAACGCCGCCATCCAGCCTGTCATCCCGCAGTCACTGAGAAGCGCAGGCATGCTTGCACTCCTCAGTGTCTGGCTGTGACGGCATAAAGATGAGCCGAGGTCATGTCCAATGAACTCGGCTCACCTCATGCACGTCACTGACAGCGTGGGAAAATTCTCACGCTGAAGCGCTGAGTGCAGGAGAATTTTCCCACGCTGTCAGTGAGGTGCATGAGGTGAGCTGAGTTCATTGGACATGAGCTCACCTCATGCACGTCACTGACAGCGTGGGAAAATTCTCCTGCACTCAGCGCTTCAGCGTGAGAATTTTCCCACGCTGTCAGTGACGTGCATGAGGTGAGCCGAGTTCATTGGACATGACCTCGGCTCATCTGGATGCCGTCACAGCGAGACACTGAGGAGCGCAAGCATGCCTGCTCTTCTCAGTGTCTGCGGCATGACAGGCTGGATGGCAGCGTTCTGCTGCGGTCCAGCCTGTCATCTCGATGTAGCAGAGCTGAAGCTGTCGTGGGAACCATGGAAAGGTAAGGATGAGGTTGCTTTATTATTTTATTTTTATTACAGGAGATCGTTGGCTTCAGCTGGAATGGGCGTGATGGTAAGTATGGTTTAATTTAGAACAATAAAGAATTGTGTCTTTATTTCAATTAAAGGACTTTATTCTGGGTGTTGTGTTTTTTTTAAATACTTTACTAGAAATTCATGGCGGTCATGTCTAATATTGGAGTGACCCCATGAATTTCGGGCTTAGGGCCAGCTGATAATGCCAAGCTGGCCTTAACCCCTTTATTACCCAGTGAGCCACCGCACCAGGGCCCTGGATGAGTTGGGTACAGCGCCAGAAGATGGCGCTTCTATGAACGCGCCATTTTCCGGGGTGGCACTATCACTGTACTTCATATATATGTGACTGACATGTTTCTATCTATCTAATCTATGTGTGAAGCTCTATTCTGTCTGTTATAAATTGTTGGGTACAGATGCTGAATTGCCGACCGGCTTTTTTAAAGAGACGGTGCATGAAAACACTATTATTTTTTTTTATAAATCCTTTACACTAAATGACAAGTACAGTAAGCAACATTGTCACTGTACTTCATATATATGTGACTGACATGTTTCTATCTATCTAATCTATGTGTGAAGCTCTATTCTGTCTGTTATAAATTGTCGGGTACAGATGCTGAATTGCCGGCCGGCTTTTTTAAAGAGACGGTGCACGAAAACACTAATATATTTTTTAATAAATCCTTTACACTAAATGACAAGTACAGTAAGCAACACTGTCACTGTACTTCATATATATGTGACTGACATGTTTCTATCTATCTAATCTATGTGTGAGGCTCTATTCCTTCTTGTCTAAATTGTCGGGTACCGGTGTATGCCGCTGCTGAATTGCCGGCCGGCTTTTTTAAAGAAAGCGTCTTCTGAGCAGTTTGTCAGCTTTTGGACACTTTTGAAGGTGTTTTCTATGTGTTTCTATGTGTTTTTGTTTGCCTGCCATTGGTTTTAACGGTGTTCGACGGTGTTCTAAGGTGTTCGACGAACAGTTCGACGAACAGTTCCTCGAACATCCCGGTGTTCGACGAACCGAACCGAACCCGAACACTACGGGGGTGGCTCAACACTAGTTCCAAAGCATTTTTCAATGTCAACAGCATTCCGAGAACAAGGGAAGAGTTTCAAAGCATTTTTAAACGTCAGCAGAATTCCGAGAACAACGGAAGAGCTCCGAAGCATTTTTAAACTTCAGCAGAATTCCGAGAACAATGGAAGAGTTCTGAAGCATTTTTAAACTTCAGCAGAATTCCGAGAACAATGGAAGAGTTCTGAAGCATTTTTAAACGTCAGCGGAATTCCGAGAACAATGGAAGAGTTCCGAAGGATTTTTCAACGTCAGCAGCATTCCGAGAACAATGGAAGGGTTCCGAAGCATTTTTAAACTTCAGCAGAATTATGAGAACAATGGAAGAGTTCTGAAGCATTTTTAAACTTCAGCAGAATTCCGAGAACAATGGAAAAGTTCTGAAGCATTTTTAAACTTCATCAGAATTCCGAGAACAATGTAATAGTTCCGAAGCATTTTTAAACATCAGCGTAATTCCGAGAACAATGGAAGAGTTCCGAAGCATTTTTCAACGTCAGCAGCATTCTGAGAACAATGGAAGAGTTTCCAAGCATTTTTAAACGTCAGCAGCATTCTGAGAACAATGGAAGAGTTTCCAAGCATTTTTAAACGTCAGCGGAATTCCATAAACAATGGAAGAGTTCCGAAGCATTTTTAAACCTCAGCGGAATTCGGTGAACAATGGAAGAGTTCCGAAGCATTTTTAAACCTCAGCGGAACTACGTGAACAGTGGAAGAGTTCCGAAGCATTTTTAAACTTCAGCAGAATTCCGAGAACAATGGAAGAGTTCCGAAGCATTTCTAAACTTCAGCAGAATTCCGAGAACAATGAAAGAGTTCCAAAGCATTTTTAAACATCAGCAGAATTCCGAGAAAAATGGAAGAGTTCCGAAGCATTTTTAAACTTCAGCAGAATTCCGAGAACAATGGAAGAGCTCTGAAGCATTTTTAAACTTCAGCAGAATTCCGAGAACAATGAAAGAGTTCTGAAGCATTTTTAAACGTCAGCAGAATTCCGAGAACAATGGAGTAATTCCGAGGCATTTTTAAACATCAGCAGAATTCCGAGAACAATGGAAGAGTTCCTAAGCATTTTTAAACATCATCGGAATTCCGAGAACAATGAAAGAGGTCCGAAGCATTATTAAACGTCAGCGGAATTCTGAGAACAATGGAAGAGTTCCGAAGCATTTTTAAACTTCAGCGGAATTCCAGAAAGAATGTCTGAGTTCCAAAGCATTTTTAAACTTCAGCAGAATTACGAGAACAATGGAAGAGTTCCGAAGCATTTTTAAACGTCAGCAGTATTCCGAGAACAATGGAAGAGTTCCGAAGCATTTTTAAACTTCAGCAGAATTCCGAGAACAATGGAAGTGTTCCGAAGCATTTTTAAACATCAGCAGAATTCCAAGAACTATGGAAGAGTTCTGAAGCACTTTTAAACATAAGCAGAATTCCGAGAACAATGGAAGAGTTCCGAAGCATTTTTAAACTCCAGCAGAATTCCGAGAACAATGGAAGAGTTCCTAAGCATTTTTAAACTACAGCAGAATTCCGAGATCAATGGAAGAGTTTAGAAGCATTTTTAAACGTCAGAATTCCGAGAACAATGCAAGAGTTCCGAAGAATTTTTAAAGTTCAGCAGAATTCCGAGAACAATGGAAGAGTTCCGAACCATTTTTAAACTTCAGCAGAATTCCAAGAACAATGGAAGAGTTCCGAAGCAAATTTAAACTTCAGCAGAATTCCGAGAACAATGAAGAGTTCCAAAGCATTTTTAAACATCAGCGGAATTCCGAGAACAATGAAAGAGTTTCTAAGCATTTTTATACATCAGTGAAATTTCGAGAACAATGAAAGAGGTCAGAAGCATTATTAAACGTCAGCAGAATTTCGAGAACAATGGAAGAGTTCTGAAGCATTTTTAAACTTCAGCAGAATTCCGAGAACAATGGAAGAGTTCTGAAGCATTTTTAAACTTCAGCAGAATTCCGAGAACAATGGAAGAGTTCCTAAGCATTTTTAAACATCAGCGTAATTCCGAGAACAATGGAAGAGTTTCAAAGCATTTTTCAACGTCAGCAGCATTCCGAGAACAAGAGAAGAGTTTCAAAGCATTTTTATTCGTCAGCAGAATTCCGAGAACAATGGAAGAGTTCTGAAGCATTTTTAAACTTCAGCAGAATTCCGAGAACAATGGAAGAGTTCTGAAGCATTTTTAAAGGTCAGCGGAATTCCGAGAACAATGGAAGCGTTCCGAAGCATTTTTAAACGTCAGCAGAATTTCGAGAACAATGGAAGAGTTCCGAAGCATTTTTAAACTTCAGCAGAATTCCGAGAACAATGGAAGTGTTCCAAAGCATTTTTAAACATCAGCAGAATTCCAAGAACAATGGAAGAGTTCTGAAGCATTTTTCAATGTCAGCAGCATTCCGAGAACAATGGAAGAGTTCCAAAGCATTTTTAAACTTCAGCAGAATTGCGAGAACAATGGAAGAGTTCTGAAGCATTTTTAAACTTCAGCAGAATTCCGAGAACAATGTAAGAGTTCCTAAGCATTTTTAAACATCAGCGTAATTCCGAGAACAATGGAAGAGTTCCAAAGCATTTTTCAACGTCAGCAGCATTCCGAGAACAAGGGAAGAGTTTAGAAGCATTTTTAAAAGTCAGCAGAATTCCGAGAACAATGGAAGAGTTTCGTAGCATTTTTAAACTTCAGCAGGATTCCGAGAACAATGGAAGAGTTCTGAAGCATTTTTAAACTTCAGCAGAATTCCGAGAACAATGGAAGAGTTCTGAAGCATTTTTAAAGGTCAGCGGAATTCTGAGAACAATGGAAGCGTTCCGAAGCATTTTTAAACGTCAGCAGAATTTCGTGAACAATGGAAGAGTTCCGAAGCATTTTTAAACTTCAGCAGAATTCCGAGAACAGTGGAAGTGTTCCAAAGCATTTTTAAACATCAGCAGAATTCCAAGAACAATGGGAGAGTTCTGAAGCATTTTTAAACGTAAGCAGAATTCCGAGAACAATTGAAGAGTTCCGAAGCATTTTTAAACTCAAGCAGAATTCCGAGCACAATGGAAGAATTCCGAAGCATTTTTAAACTTCAGCAGGATTCCAAGAACAATGGAAGAGTTCCGAAGCTATTTAAACTTCAGCAGAATTCTGTGAACAATGGAATAATTCCGAAGCATTTTTAAATTTCAGCGGAATTCCGAGAACAATGGAAAAGTTCCGAAGCATTTTTAAACTTCAGCAGAATTCCGAGAACAATGGAAGAGTTCCGAAGCATTTTTAAACTTCAGTAGAATTCCAAGAACAATGGAAGAGTTCTGAAGCATTTTTAAATGTCATCGGAATTCCGAGAACAATGGAAGAGTTCCGAAGCATTTTTCAATGTCAGCAGCATTCCGAGAACAATGGAAGAGTTTCCAAGCATTTTTGAATGTCAGCAGCATTCTGAGAACAATGGAAGAGTTTCCAAGCATTTTTAAATGTCAGCGGTATTCCATAAACAATGGAAGAGTTCCGAAGCATTTTTAAACCTCAGCGGAATTCGGTGAACAATGGAAGAGTTCCGAAACATTTTTAAACCTCAGCGGAACTACGTGAACAATGGAAGAGTTCCGAAGCATTTTTAAACTTCAGCAGAATTCCGAGAACAATGGAAGAGTTCCGAAGCATTTCTAAACTTCAGCAGAATTCCGAGAACAATAGAAGAGCTCTGAAGCATTTTTAAACTTCAGCAGAATTCCGAGAACAATGGAAGAGTTCTGAAGCATTTTTAAACGTCGGCAGAATTCCGAGAACAATGGAGTAATTCCGAAGCATTTTTAAACGTCAGCGGAATTCCATAAACAATGGAAGTGTTCCGAAGCATTTTTAAACCTCAGCGGAACTCCGTGAACAATGGAAGAGTTCCGAAGCATTTTTAAACTTCAGCAGAATTCCGAGAACAATGGAAATGTTCCGAACCATTTTTAAACATCAGCAGAATTCCAAGAACAATGGAAGAGTTCCGAAGCATTTTTCAACGTAAGCAGCATTCTGAGAACAATGGAAGAGTTTCCAAGCATTTTTAAACGTCAGCAGCATTCTGAGAACAATGGAAGAGTTTCCAAGCATTTTTAAACGTCAGCGGAATTCCATAAACAATGGAAGAGTTCCGAAGCATTTTTAAACCTCAGCTGATTTCGGTGAACAATGGAAGAGTTCCGAAGCATTTTTAAACCTCAGCGGAACTAAGTGAACAGTGGAAGAGTTCCGAAGCATTTTTAAACTTCAGCAGAATTCCGAGAACAATGGAACAGTTCCGAAGCATTTCTAAACTTCAGCAGAATTCCGAGAACAATGAAAGAGTTCCGAAGCATTTTTAAACATCAGCAGAATTCCGAGAACAATGGAAGAGTTCCGAAGCATTTTTAAACTTCAGCAAAATTCCGAGAACAATGCAAGTGTTCCATAGCATTTTTAAACATCAGCAGAATTCCAAGAACAAAGGAAGAGTTCTGAAGCATTTTTAAACTCCAGCAGAATTCCGAGAACAATGGAAGAGTTCCGAAGCATTTTTAAACTTCAGCAGGATTCCAAGAACAATGGAAGAGTTCCGAAGCTATTTAAACTTCAGCAGAATTCCGAGACCAATGGAAAAGTTCTGAAGCATTTTTAAACTACAGCAGAATTCCGAGAACAATGGAAGAGTTTCTAAGCATTTTTAAACGTCAGCAGAATTCCGAGAACAATGGAAGTGTTCCGAAGCATTTTTAAACTTCATCAGAATTCCGAGAACAATGGAAGAGTTCCGAAGCATTTTTAAACTTCAGTAGAATTCCGAGAACCATGGAAGAGTTCCGAAGCATTTTTAAACTTCAGCAGAATTCCGAGAACAATGGAAGAGTTGTGAAGCATTTTTAATTGTCAGCGGAATTCCGAGAACAATGGAAGAGTTCCATATCATTTTTCAATGTCAGCAGCATTCCGAGAACAATGGAAGAGTTCCGAAGCATTTTTAAACTTCAGCAGAATTACGAGAACAATGGAAGAGTTCTGAAGCATTTTTAAACTTCAGCAGAATTCCGAGAACAATGGATGAGTTCTGAAGCATTTTTAAACTTCAGCAGAATTCCGAGAACAATGGAAGAGCTCCTAAGCATTTTTAAACATCGGCGTAATTCCGAGAACAATGGAAGAGTTCCAAAGCATTTTTCAACGTCAGCAGCATTCCGAGAACAAGGGAAGAGTTTCGAAGCATTTTTAAACGTCAGCAGAATTCCGAGAACAATGGAAGAGTTCCAAAGCATTTTTCAACGTCAGCAGCATTCCGAGAACAAGGGAAGAGTTTTGAAGCATTTTTAAACGTCAGCAGAATTCCGAGAACAATGGATGAGTTCCGTAGCATTTTTAAACTTCAGCAGAATTCCAAGAGCAATGGAAGAGTTCTGAAGCATTTTTAAACTTCAGCAGAATTCCGAGAACAATGGAAAAGTTCTGAAGCATTTTTAAACTTCAGCGGAATTCCGAGAACAATGGAAGAGTTCTGAAGCATTTTTAAATGTCAGCGGAATTCCGAGGACAATGGAAGAGTTCCGAAGCATTTTTCAATGTCAGCAGCATTCCGAGAACAATGGAAGAGTTCCGAAGCATTTTTAAACTTCAGCAGAATTACGAGAACAATGGAAGTGTTCTGAAGCATTTTTAAACTTCAGCAGAATTCCAAGAGCAATGGATGAATTCTGAAGCATTTTTAAACTTCAGCAGAATTCCGAGAACAATGGAAGAGTTCCTAAGCATTTTTAAACATCAGTGTAATTCCGAGAACAACGGAAGAGATCCAAAGCATTTTTCAACGTCAGCAGCATTCCGAGAACAAGGGAAGAGTTTCGAAGCATTTTTAAACGTCAGCATAATTCCGAGAACAACGGAAGAGCTCCGAAGCATTTTTAAACTTCAGCAGAATTCCGAGAACAATGGAAGAGTTCTGAAGCATTTTTAAACTTCAGCAGAATTCCGAGAACAATGGAAGAGTTCTGAAGCATTTTTAAACGTCAGCGGAATTCCGAGAACAATGGAAGAGTTCCGAAGCATTTTTCAATGTCAGCAGCATTCCGAGAACAATGGAAGAGTTCCGAAGCATTTTTAAACTTCAGCAGCATTCCGAGGACAATGGAAGAGTTCCGAAGCATTTTTCAACGTAAGCAGCATTCTGAGAACAATGGAAGAGTTTCCAAGCATTTTTAAACGTCAGCAGCATTCTGAGAACAATGTAAGGGTTTCCAAGCATTTTTAAACGTCAGCGGAATTCCGTAAACAATGGAAGAGTTCCGAAGCATTTTTAAGCCTCAGCGGATTTCGGTGAACAATGGAAGAGTTCCGAAGCATTTTTAAACCTCAGCGGAACTACGTGAACAGTGGAATAGTTCCGAAGCATTTTTAAACTTCAGCAGAATTCCGAGAACAATGGAAGAGTTCCGAAGCATTTCTAAACTTCAGCAGAATTCCGAGGACAATGAAAGAGTTCCGAAGCATTTTTAAACATCAGCAGAATTCCAAGAACAATGGAAGAGTTCCGAAGCATTTTTAAACTTCAGCAGAATTCCGAGAACAATGGAAGAGCTCTGAAGCATTTTTAAACTTCAGCAGAATTCCGAGAACAATGGAGTAATTCCGAAGCATTTTTAAACATTAGCAGATTTCGGAGAACAATGGAAGAGTTCCTAAGCATTTTTAAACATCATCGGAATTCCGAAAACAATGAAAGAGGTCCGAAGCATTATTAAACGTCAGCGGAATTCTGAGAACAATGGAAGAGTTCCGAAGCATTTTTAAACGTCAGCAGTATTCCTAGAACAATGGAAGAGTTCTGAAGCATTTTTAAACTTCAGCAGAATTCCGAGAACAATGGAAGAGTTCCAAAGCATTTTTCAACGTCAGCAGCATTCCGAGAACAAGGGAAGAGTTTTGAAGCATTTTTAAACGTCATCAGAATTCCGAGAACAATGGATGAGTTCCGTAGCATTTTTAAACTTCAGCGGAATTCAGAGAACAATGGAAGCGTTCCGAAGCATTTTTAAACGTCAGCAGAATTTCGAGAACAATGAAAGAGTTCCGAAGCATTTTTAAACTTCAGTAGAATTCTGAGAACAATGGAAGTGTTCCAAAGCATTTTTAAACATCAGCAGAATTCCAAGAACAATGGAAGAGTTCTGAAGCACTTTTAAACGTAAGCAGAATTCCGAGAACAATGGAAGAGTTCCGAAGCATTTTTAAACTCCAGCAGAATTCCGAGAACAATGGAAGAGTTCCGAAGCATTTTTAAACTTCAGCAGGATTCCGAGAACAATGGAAGAGTTCCGAAGCTACTTAAACTTCAGCAGAATTCTGTGAACAATGGAATAATTCCGAAGCATTTTTAAACTTCAGCGGAATTGCGAGAACAATGGAAAAGTTCTGAAGCATTTTTAAACTTCAGCAGAATTCCGAGAACAATGGAAAAGTTCCAAAGTATTTTTAAACTACAGCAGAATTCCGAGAACAAGGGAAGAGTTTCGAAGCATTTTTAATTGTCAGCAGAATTCCGAGAACAATGGAAGTGTTCCGAAGCATTTTTAAACTTCAGCAGAATTCCGAGAACAATGGAAGAGTTCCGAAGCATTTTTAAACTTCAGCAGAATTCCGAGAACAATGGAAGAGTTCCGAAGCATTTTTAAACTTCAGCAGAATTCCGAGAACAATGGAAGAGTTCTGAAACATTTTTAAATGTCAGCGGAATTCCGAGAACAATGGAAGAGTTCCGAAGCATTTTTCAATGTCAGCAGCATTCCGAGAACAATGGAAGAGTTCCGAAGCATTTTTAAACTTCAGCAGAATTCCGAGAACAATGGAAGAGTTCCTAAGCATTTTTAAACATCAGCGTAATTCCGAGAACGGATGAGTTCCAAATAGAGAAGAGCGGTGTTCGACTAGAACTGTTCGCCAATCTCAAATTCGAGCTGTTTTGGGCGGTGTTCGAGTTGTTCGACGAACCCGAACGATTTGCAAAAAATTCGGCTGTTCGAGGTTATGTTCGATAACTGTTCGTGCACCAAAAGCGTGTCCTGCATGTCTGGCGCTATTTAGAGCACCAATCATGCAGGGATTGTCTGCCACTCACTGTAATGCCACAGCCATGGTGGTTGTGGCATTACAGTGATTGCCCAAATCTATGGGAACAGTGCCAACAGTGAAACATGAAAAGCCGGCAATTCAGCAGCGGCATACACCGGTACCCGACAATTTAGAACCGAAAGAATAGAGCTTCACACATAGATTAGATAGATAGAAACATGTCAGCCACATATATACGAAGTACAGTGACAGTGTTGATTACTGTACTTGTCATTTAGTGTAAAGGATTTATTAAAAAAAATAATAGTGTTTTCGTGCACCGTCTCTTTAAGAAAGCCGGCCGGCAATTCAGCAGCGGTACCCGACAATTTATAACAGACAGAATAGAGCTTCACACATAGATTAGATAGATAGAAACATGTCAGTCACATATATATGAAGTACAGTGATAGTGTTGATTACTGTACTTGTCATCTAGTATTAAAATAAAGGATTTATTATTAAAAAAAATTGGCGTGGGGTTCCCCTTAATTTTAGGCTCTAGCGGAGGTTAAGCAGACAGCTGGGGCAGATGTTTGAAGCCTGGGAAGGGGGTAATACCCACGGAGCTTCCCAGGCTACTAATATCAGCCCCCAGCTGAATACCTAGCCTTTACTAGCTATTAAAATGGGGGACCTACCCAAAAAAATGACGTGGGGTCCCCCCTAATTTTATAGCTAGCAAAGGCTAGGCAGACAGCTGGGGGCTGATATTAATAGCCCAGGAAGGGAGCCATGAATATTGGCCCCCTCCCAGGCTAGAAACACCAGCCATCAGCCACCCCAGAAATGGCGCATTCATAGGATGCGCCAATTCTGGCACTTAGCCTCGCTCTTCCACGCTGCCCTGGTGCGGTGGCAGGGGGTAATAGGGCTGGGGTTGATGTCAGCTTATAATGCCAGCTGACATTAAGCCCAGGTTAGTAATGGAGAGGCGTCTATAAGACACCCCCATTACTAACCCCATAGTCAAAGTTAAAAGAAAACACAAACACCCAGAATAAAGTCCTTTAATTGAAATAAAGACACAATCCTTTATTGTTCTAAATTAAACCATACTTACCATCACGCCCATTCCAGCTGAAGCCAACGATCTCCTGTAATAAAAATAAAATAATAAAGCAACCTCATCCTTACCTTTCCATGGTTCCCAGGACAGCTTCAGCTCTGCTACATCGAGATGACAGGCTGGACCGCAGCAGAACGCCGCCATCCAGCCTGTCATCCCGCAGTCACTGAGAAGCGCAGGCATGCTTGCACTCCTCAGTGTCTGGCTGTGACGGCATAAAGATGAGCCGAGGTCATGTCCAATGAACTCGGCTCACCTCATGCACGTCACTGACAGCGTGGGAAAATTCTCACGCTGAAGCGCTGAGTGCAGGAGAATTTTCCCACGCTGTCAGTGAGGTGCATGAGGTGAGCTGAGTTCATTGGACATGAGCTCACCTCATGCACGTCACTGACAGCGTGGGAAAATTCTCCTGCACTCAGCGCTTCAGCGTGAGAATTTTCCCACGCTGTCAGTGACGTGCATGAGGTGAGCCGAGTTCATTGGACATGACCTCGGCTCATCTGGATGCCGTCACAGCGAGACACTGAGGAGCGCAAGCATGCCTGCTCTTCTCAGTGTCTGCGGCATGACAGGCTGGATGGCAGCGTTCTGCTGCGGTCCAGCCTGTCATCTCGATGTAGCAGAGCTGAAGCTGTCGTGGGAACCATGGAAAGGTAAGGATGAGGTTGCTTTATTATTTTATTTTTATTACAGGAGATCGTTGGCTTCAGCTGGAATGGGCGTGATGGTAAGTATGGTTTAATTTAGAACAATAAAGAATTGTGTCTTTATTTCAATTAAAGGACTTTATTCTGGGTGTTGTGTTTTTTTTAAATACTTTACTAGAAATTCATGGCGGTCATGTCTAATATTGGAGTGACCCCATGAATTTCGGGCTTAGGGCCAGCTGATAATGCCAAGCTGGCCTTAACCCCTTTATTACCCAGTGAGCCACCGCACCAGGGCCCTGGATGAGTTGGGTACAGCGCCAGAAGATGGCGCTTCTATGAACGCGCCATTTTCCGGGGTGGCACTATCACTGTACTTCATATATATGTGACTGACATGTTTCTATCTATCTAATCTATGTGTGAAGCTCTATTCTGTCTGTTATAAATTGTTGGGTACAGATGCTGAATTGCCGACCGGCTTTTTTAAAGAGACGGTGCATGAAAACACTATTATTTTTTTTTATAAATCCTTTACACTAAATGACAAGTACAGTAAGCAACATTGTCACTGTACTTCATATATATGTGACTGACATGTTTCTATCTATCTAATCTATGTGTGAAGCTCTATTCTGTCTGTTATAAATTGTCGGGTACAGATGCTGAATTGCCGGCCGGCTTTTTTAAAGAGACGGTGCACGAAAACACTAATATATTTTTTAATAAATCCTTTACACTAAATGACAAGTACAGTAAGCAACACTGTCACTGTACTTCATATATATGTGACTGACATGTTTCTATCTATCTAATCTATGTGTGAGGCTCTATTCCTTCTTGTCTAAATTGTCGGGTACCGGTGTATGCCGCTGCTGAATTGCCGGCCGGCTTTTTTAAAGAAAGCGTCTTCTGAGCAGTTTGTCAGCTTTTGGACACTTTTGAAGGTGTTTTCTATGTGTTTCTATGTGTTTTTGTTTGCCTGCCATTGGTTTTAACGGTGTTCGACGGTGTTCTAAGGTGTTCGACGAACAGTTCGACGAACAGTTCCTCGAACATCCCGGTGTTCGACGAACCGAACCGAACCCGAACACTACGGGGGTGGCTCAACACTAGTTCCAAAGCATTTTTCAATGTCAACAGCATTCCGAGAACAAGGGAAGAGTTTCAAAGCATTTTTAAACGTCAGCAGAATTCCGAGAACAACGGAAGAGCTCCGAAGCATTTTTAAACTTCAGCAGAATTCCGAGAACAATGGAAGAGTTCTGAAGCATTTTTAAACTTCAGCAGAATTCCGAGAACAATGGAAGAGTTCTGAAGCATTTTTAAACGTCAGCGGAATTCCGAGAACAATGGAAGAGTTCCGAAGGATTTTTCAACGTCAGCAGCATTCCGAGAACAATGGAAGGGTTCCGAAGCATTTTTAAACTTCAGCAGAATTATGAGAACAATGGAAGAGTTCTGAAGCATTTTTAAACTTCAGCAGAATTCCGAGAACAATGGAAAAGTTCTGAAGCATTTTTAAACTTCATCAGAATTCCGAGAACAATGTAATAGTTCCGAAGCATTTTTAAACATCAGCGTAATTCCGAGAACAATGGAAGAGTTCCGAAGCATTTTTCAACGTCAGCAGCATTCTGAGAACAATGGAAGAGTTTCCAAGCATTTTTAAACGTCAGCAGCATTCTGAGAACAATGGAAGAGTTTCCAAGCATTTTTAAACGTCAGCGGAATTCCATAAACAATGGAAGAGTTCCGAAGCATTTTTAAACCTCAGCGGAATTCGGTGAACAATGGAAGAGTTCCGAAGCATTTTTAAACCTCAGCGGAACTACGTGAACAGTGGAAGAGTTCCGAAGCATTTTTAAACTTCAGCAGAATTCCGAGAACAATGGAAGAGTTCCGAAGCATTTCTAAACTTCAGCAGAATTCCGAGAACAATGAAAGAGTTCCAAAGCATTTTTAAACATCAGCAGAATTCCGAGAAAAATGGAAGAGTTCCGAAGCATTTTTAAACTTCAGCAGAATTCCGAGAACAATGGAAGAGCTCTGAAGCATTTTTAAACTTCAGCAGAATTCCGAGAACAATGGAAGAGTTCTGAAGCATTTTTAAACGTCAGCAGAATTCCGAGAACAATGGAGTAATTCCGAGGCATTTTTAAACATCAGCAGAATTCCGAGAACAATGGAAGAGTTCCTAAGCATTTTTAAACATCATCGGAATTCCGAGAACAATGAAAGAGGTCCGAAGCATTATTAAACGTCAGCGGAATTCTGAGAACAATGGAAGAGTTCCGAAGCATTTTTAAACTTCAGCGGAATTCCAGAAAGAATGTCTGAGTTCCAAAGCATTTTTAAACTTCAGCAGAATTACGAGAACAATGGAAGAGTTCCGAAGCATTTTTAAACGTCAGCAGTATTCCGAGAACAATGGAAGAGTTCCGAAGCATTTTTAAACTTCAGCAGAATTCCGAGAACAATGGAAGTGTTCCGAAGCATTTTTAAACATCAGCAGAATTCCAAGAACTATGGAAGAGTTCTGAAGCACTTTTAAACATAAGCAGAATTCCGAGAACAATGGAAGAGTTCCGAAGCATTTTTAAACTCCAGCAGAATTCCGAGAACAATGGAAGAGTTCCTAAGCATTTTTAAACTACAGCAGAATTCCGAGATCAATGGAAGAGTTTAGAAGCATTTTTAAACGTCAGAATTCCGAGAACAATGCAAGAGTTCCGAAGAATTTTTAAAGTTCAGCAGAATTCCGAGAACAATGGAAGAGTTCCGAACCATTTTTAAACTTCAGCAGAATTCCAAGAACAATGGAAGAGTTCCGAAGCAAATTTAAACTTCAGCAGAATTCCGAGAACAATGAAGAGTTCCAAAGCATTTTTAAACATCAGCGGAATTCCGAGAACAATGAAAGAGTTTCTAAGCATTTTTATACATCAGTGAAATTTCGAGAACAATGAAAGAGGTCAGAAGCATTATTAAACGTCAGCAGAATTTCGAGAACAATGGAAGAGTTCTGAAGCATTTTTAAACTTCAGCAGAATTCCGAGAACAATGGAAGAGTTCTGAAGCATTTTTAAACTTCAGCAGAATTCCGAGAACAATGGAAGAGTTCCTAAGCATTTTTAAACATCAGCGTAATTCCGAGAACAATGGAAGAGTTTCAAAGCATTTTTCAACGTCAGCAGCATTCCGAGAACAAGAGAAGAGTTTCAAAGCATTTTTATTCGTCAGCAGAATTCCGAGAACAATGGAAGAGTTCTGAAGCATTTTTAAACTTCAGCAGAATTCCGAGAACAATGGAAGAGTTCTGAAGCATTTTTAAAGGTCAGCGGAATTCCGAGAACAATGGAAGCGTTCCGAAGCATTTTTAAACGTCAGCAGAATTTCGAGAACAATGGAAGAGTTCCGAAGCATTTTTAAACTTCAGCAGAATTCCGAGAACAATGGAAGTGTTCCAAAGCATTTTTAAACATCAGCAGAATTCCAAGAACAATGGAAGAGTTCTGAAGCATTTTTCAATGTCAGCAGCATTCCGAGAACAATGGAAGAGTTCCAAAGCATTTTTAAACTTCAGCAGAATTGCGAGAACAATGGAAGAGTTCTGAAGCATTTTTAAACTTCAGCAGAATTCCGAGAACAATGTAAGAGTTCCTAAGCATTTTTAAACATCAGCGTAATTCCGAGAACAATGGAAGAGTTCCAAAGCATTTTTCAACGTCAGCAGCATTCCGAGAACAAGGGAAGAGTTTAGAAGCATTTTTAAAAGTCAGCAGAATTCCGAGAACAATGGAAGAGTTTCGTAGCATTTTTAAACTTCAGCAGGATTCCGAGAACAATGGAAGAGTTCTGAAGCATTTTTAAACTTCAGCAGAATTCCGAGAACAATGGAAGAGTTCTGAAGCATTTTTAAAGGTCAGCGGAATTCTGAGAACAATGGAAGCGTTCCGAAGCATTTTTAAACGTCAGCAGAATTTCGTGAACAATGGAAGAGTTCCGAAGCATTTTTAAACTTCAGCAGAATTCCGAGAACAGTGGAAGTGTTCCAAAGCATTTTTAAACATCAGCAGAATTCCAAGAACAATGGGAGAGTTCTGAAGCATTTTTAAACGTAAGCAGAATTCCGAGAACAATTGAAGAGTTCCGAAGCATTTTTAAACTCAAGCAGAATTCCGAGCACAATGGAAGAATTCCGAAGCATTTTTAAACTTCAGCAGGATTCCAAGAACAATGGAAGAGTTCCGAAGCTATTTAAACTTCAGCAGAATTCTGTGAACAATGGAATAATTCCGAAGCATTTTTAAATTTCAGCGGAATTCCGAGAACAATGGAAAAGTTCCGAAGCATTTTTAAACTTCAGCAGAATTCCGAGAACAATGGAAGAGTTCCGAAGCATTTTTAAACTTCAGTAGAATTCCAAGAACAATGGAAGAGTTCTGAAGCATTTTTAAATGTCATCGGAATTCCGAGAACAATGGAAGAGTTCCGAAGCATTTTTCAATGTCAGCAGCATTCCGAGAACAATGGAAGAGTTTCCAAGCATTTTTGAATGTCAGCAGCATTCTGAGAACAATGGAAGAGTTTCCAAGCATTTTTAAATGTCAGCGGTATTCCATAAACAATGGAAGAGTTCCGAAGCATTTTTAAACCTCAGCGGAATTCGGTGAACAATGGAAGAGTTCCGAAACATTTTTAAACCTCAGCGGAACTACGTGAACAATGGAAGAGTTCCGAAGCATTTTTAAACTTCAGCAGAATTCCGAGAACAATGGAAGAGTTCCGAAGCATTTCTAAACTTCAGCAGAATTCCGAGAACAATAGAAGAGCTCTGAAGCATTTTTAAACTTCAGCAGAATTCCGAGAACAATGGAAGAGTTCTGAAGCATTTTTAAACGTCGGCAGAATTCCGAGAACAATGGAGTAATTCCGAAGCATTTTTAAACGTCAGCGGAATTCCATAAACAATGGAAGTGTTCCGAAGCATTTTTAAACCTCAGCGGAACTCCGTGAACAATGGAAGAGTTCCGAAGCATTTTTAAACTTCAGCAGAATTCCGAGAACAATGGAAATGTTCCGAACCATTTTTAAACATCAGCAGAATTCCAAGAACAATGGAAGAGTTCCGAAGCATTTTTCAACGTAAGCAGCATTCTGAGAACAATGGAAGAGTTTCCAAGCATTTTTAAACGTCAGCAGCATTCTGAGAACAATGGAAGAGTTTCCAAGCATTTTTAAACGTCAGCGGAATTCCATAAACAATGGAAGAGTTCCGAAGCATTTTTAAACCTCAGCTGATTTCGGTGAACAATGGAAGAGTTCCGAAGCATTTTTAAACCTCAGCGGAACTAAGTGAACAGTGGAAGAGTTCCGAAGCATTTTTAAACTTCAGCAGAATTCCGAGAACAATGGAACAGTTCCGAAGCATTTCTAAACTTCAGCAGAATTCCGAGAACAATGAAAGAGTTCCGAAGCATTTTTAAACATCAGCAGAATTCCGAGAACAATGGAAGAGTTCCGAAGCATTTTTAAACTTCAGCAGAATTCCGAGAACAATGGAAGAGCTCTGAAGCATTTTTAAACTTCAGCAGAATTCCGAGAACAATGGAAGAGTTCTGAAGCCTTTTTTAAACGTCAGCAGAATTCCGAGAACAATGGAGTAATTCCGAAGCATTTTTAAACATCAGCAGATTTCCGCGAACAATGGAAGAGTTCCTAAGCATTTTTAAACATCATCGGAATTCCGAAAACAATGAAAGAGGTCCGAAGCATTATTAAACGTCAGCGGAATTCTGAGAACAATGGAAGAGTTCCGAAGCATTTTTAAACTTCAGCGGAATTCCAGAAAGAATGTCAGAGTTCCAAAGCATTTTTAAACTTCAGCAGAATTCCGAGAACAATGAAAGAGTTCCAAAGCATTTTTAAACATAAGCGGAATTCCGAGAACAATGAAAGAGTTCCTAAGCATTTTTAAACATCAGTGAAATTTCGAGAACAATGAAAGAGGTCAGAAGCATTATTAAACGTCAGCAGAATTCCGAGAACAATGGAAGAGTTCTGAAGCATTGTTAAACGTCAGTGGAATTCCGAGAACAATGGAAGAGTTCAGAAGCATTTTTAAACTTCAGCAAAATTCTGAGAAAAATGGAAGAGTTCTGAAGCATTTTTAAACGTCAGCTGAATTCCGAGAACAATGGAATAGTTCCGAAGCATTTTTAAATGTCAGCGGAATTCCATAAGCAATGGAAGAGTTCCGAAGCATTTTTAAACCTCAGCGGAATTCCGTGAACAATGGAAGAGTTCCAAAGCATTTTTAAACGTCAGCGGAATACCGTGAACAATGGAAGAGTTCTGAAGCATTTTTAAACTTCAGCAGAATTCCGAGAACAATGGAGTAATTACGAAGCATTTTTAAACATCAGCAGATTTCCGAGAACAATGGAAGAGTTCCTAAGCATTTTTAAACATCATCGGAATTCCGAAAACAATGAAAGAGGTCCGAAACATTATTAAACGTCAGCGGAATTCTGAGAACAATGGAAGAGTTCCGAAGCATTTTTAAACTTCATCGGAATTCCAGAAAGAATGTCAGAGTTTAAAAGCATTTTTAAACTTCAGCAGAATTCCGAGAACAATGAAAGAGTTCCAAAGCATTTTTAAACTTCAGCGGAATTCCAGAAAGAATGTCTGAGTTCCAAAGCATTTTTAAACTTCAGCAGAATTACGAGAACAATGGAAGAGTTCCGAAGCATTTTTAAACGTCAGCAGTATTCCGAGAACAATGGAAGAGTTCCGAAGCATTTTTAAACTTCAGCAGAATTCCGAGAACAATGGAAGTGTTCCGAAGCATTTTTAAACATCAGCAGAATTCCAAGAACTATGGAAGAGTTCTGAAGCACTTTTAAACATAAGCAGAATTCCGAGAACAATGGAAGAGTTCCGAAGCATTTTTAAACTCCAGCAGAATTCCGAGAACAATGGAAGAGTTCCTAAGCATTTTTAAACTACAGCAGAATTCCGAGATCAATGGAAGAGTTTAGAAGCATTTTTAAACGTCAGAATTCCGAGAACAATGCAAGAGTTCCGAAGAATTTTTAAAGTTCAGCAGAATTCCGAGAACAATGGAAGAGTTCCGAACCATTTTTAAACTTCAGCAGAATTCCAAGAACAATGGAAGAGTTCCGAAGCAAATTTAAACTTCAGCAGAATTCCGAGAACAATGAAGAGTTCCAAAGCATTTTTAAACATCAGCGGAATTCCGAGAACAATGAAAGAGTTTCTAAGCATTTTTATACATCAGTGAAATTTCGAGAACAATGAAAGAGGTCAGAAGCATTATTAAACGTCAGCAGAATTTCGAGAACAATGGAAGAGTTCTGAAGCATTTTTAAACTTCAGCAGAATTCCGAGAACAATGGAAGAGTTCTGAAGCATTTTTAAACTTCAGCAGAATTCCGAGAACAATGGAAGAGTTCCTAAGCATTTTTAAACATCAGCGTAATTCCGAGAACAATGGAAGAGTTTCAAAGCATTTTTCAACGTCAGCAGCATTCCGAGAACAAGAGAAGAGTTTCAAAGCATTTTTATTCGTCAGCAGAATTCCGAGAACAATGGAAGAGTTCTGAAGCATTTTTAAACTTCAGCAGAATTCCGAGAACAATGGAAGAGTTCTGAAGCATTTTTAAAGGTCAGCCGAATTCCGAGAACAATGGAAGCGTTCCGAAGCATTTTTAAACGTCAGCAGAATTTCGAGAACAATGGAAGAGTTCCGAAGCATTTTTAAACTTCAGCAGAATTCCGAGAACAATGGAAGTGTTCCAAAGCATTTTTAAACATCAGCAGAATTCCAAGAACAATGGAAGAGTTCTGAAGCATTTTTCAATGTCAGCAGCATTCCGAGAACAATGGAAGAGTTCCAAAGCATTTTTAAACTTCAGCAGAATTGCGAGAACAATGGAAGAGTTCTGAAGCATTTTTAAACTTCAGCAGAATTCCGAGAACAATGTAAGAGTTCCTAAGCATTTTTAAACATCAGCGTAATTCCGAGAACAATGGAAGAGTTCCAAAGCATTTTTCAACGTCAGCAGCATTCCGAGAACAAGGGAAGAGTTTAGAAGCATTTTTAAAAGTCAGCAGAATTCCGAGAACAATGGAAGAGTTTCGTAGCATTTTTAAACTTCAGCAGGATTCCGAGAACAATGGAAGAGTTCTGAAGCATTTTTAAACTTCAGCAGAATTCCGAGAACAATGGAAGAGTTCTGAAGCATTTTTAAAGGTCAGCGGAATTCTGAGAACAATGGAAGCGTTCCGAAGCATTTTTAAACGTCAGCAGAATTTCGTGAACAATGGAAGAGTTCCGAAGCATTTTTAAACTTCAGCAGAATTCCGAGAACAGTGGAAGTGTTCCAAAGCATTTTTAAACATCAGCAGAATTCCAAGAACAATGGGAGAGTTCTGAAGCATTTTTAAACGTAAGCAGAATTCCGAGAACAATTGAAGAGTTCCGAAGCATTTTTAAACTCAAGCAGAATTCCGAGCACAATGGAAGAATTCCGAAGCATTTTTAAACTTCAGCAGGATTCCAAGAACAATGGAAGAGTTCCGAAGCTATTTAAACTTCAGCAGAATTCTGTGAACAATGGAATAATTCCGAAGCATTTTTAAATTTCAGCGGAATTCCGAGAACAATGGAAAAGTTCCGAAGCATTTTTAAACTTCAGCAGAATTCCGAGAACAATGGAAGAGTTCCGAAGCATTTTTAAACTTCAGTAGAATTCCAAGAACAATGGAAGAGTTCTGAAGCATTTTTAAATGTCATCGGAATTCCGAGAACAATGGAAGAGTTCCGAAGCATTTTTCAATGTCAGCAGCATTCCGAGAACAATGGAAGAGTTTCCAAGCATTTTTGAATGTCAGCAGCATTCTGAGAACAATGGAAGAGTTTCCAAGCATTTTTAAATGTCAGCGGTATTCCATAAACAATGGAAGAGTTCCGAAGCATTTTTAAACCTCAGCGGAATTCGGTGAACAATGGAAGAGTTCCGAAACATTTTTAAACCTCAGCGGAACTACGTGAACAATGGAAGAGTTCCGAAGCATTTTTAAACTTCAGCAGAATTCCGAGAACAATGGAAGAGTTCCGAAGCATTTCTAAACTTCAGCAGAATTCCGAGAACAATAGAAGAGCTCTGAAGCATTTTTAAACTTCAGCAGAATTCCGAGAACAATGGAAGAGTTCTGAAGCATTTTTAAACGTCGGCAGAATTCCGAGAACAATGGAGTAATTCCGAAGCATTTTTAAACGTCAGCGGAATTCCATAAACAATGGAAGTGTTCCGAAGCATTTTTAAACCTCAGCGGAACTCCGTGAACAATGGAAGAGTTCCGAAGCATTTTTAAACTTCAGCAGAATTCCGAGAACAATGGAAATGTTCCGAACCATTTTTAAACATCAGCAGAATTCCAAGAACAATGGAAGAGTTCCGAAGCATTTTTCAACGTAAGCAGCATTCTGAGAACAATGGAAGAGTTTCCAAGCATTTTTAAACGTCAGCAGCATTCTGAGAACAATGGAAGAGTTTCCAAGCATTTTTAAACGTCAGCGGAATTCCATAAACAATGGAAGAGTTCCGAAGCATTTTTAAACCTCAGCTGATTTCGGTGAACAATGGAAGAGTTCCGAAGCATTTTTAAACCTCAGCGGAACTAAGTGAACAGTGGAAGAGTTCCGAAGCATTTTTAAACTTCAGCAGAATTCCGAGAACAATGGAACAGTTCCGAAGCATTTCTAAACTTCAGCAGAATTCCGAGAACAATGAAAGAGTTCCGAAGCATTTTTAAACATCAGCAGAATTCCGAGAACAATGGAAGAGTTCCGAAGCATTTTTAAACTTCAGCAGAATTCCGAGAACAATGGAAGAGCTCTGAAGCATTTTTAAACTTCAGCAGAATTCCGAGAACAATGGAAGAGTTCTGAAGCCTTTTTTAAACGTCAGCAGAATTCCGAGAACAATGGAGTAATTCCGAAGCATTTTTAAACATCAGCAGATTTCCGCGAACAATGGAAGAGTTCCTAAGCATTTTTAAACATCATCGGAATTCCGAAAACAATGAAAGAGGTCCGAAGCATTATTAAACGTCAGCGGAATTCTGAGAACAATGGAAGAGTTCCGAAGCATTTTTAAACTTCAGCGGAATTCCAGAAAGAATGTCAGAGTTCCAAAGCATTTTTAAACTTCAGCAGAATTCCGAGAACAATGAAAGAGTTCCAAAGCATTTTTAAACATAAGCGGAATTCCGAGAACAATGAAAGAGTTCCTAAGCATTTTTAAACATCAGTGAAATTTCGAGAACAATGAAAGAGGTCAGAAGCATTATTAAACGTCAGCAGAATTCCGAGAACAATGGAAGAGTTCTGAAGCATTGTTAAACGTCAGTGGAATTCCGAGAACAATGGAAGAGTTCAGAAGCATTTTTAAACTTCAGCAAAATTCTGAGAAAAATGGAAGAGTTCTGAAGCATTTTTAAACGTCAGCTGAATTCCGAGAACAATGGAATAGTTCCGAAGCATTTTTAAATGTCAGCGGAATTCCATAAGCAATGGAAGAGTTCCGAAGCATTTTTAAACCTCAGCGGAATTCCGTGAACAATGGAAGAGTTCCAAAGCATTTTTAAACGTCAGCGGAATACCGTGAACAATGGAAGAGTTCTGAAGCATTTTTAAACTTCAGCAGAATTCCGAGAACAATGGAGTAATTACGAAGCATTTTTAAACATCAGCAGATTTCCGAGAACAATGGAAGAGTTCCTAAGCATTTTTAAACATCATCGGAATTCCGAAAACAATGAAAGAGGTCCGAAACATTATTAAACGTCAGCGGAATTCTGAGAACAATGGAAGAGTTCCGAAGCATTTTTAAACTTCATCGGAATTCCAGAAAGAATGTCAGAGTTTAAAAGCATTTTTAAACTTCAGCAGAATTCCGAGAACAATGAAAGAGTTCCAAAGCATTTTTAAACATAAGCGGAATTCCGAGAACAATGAAAGAGTTCCTAAGCATTTTTAAACATCAGTGAAATTTCGAGAACAATGACAGAGGTCAGAAGCCTTATTAAACGTCAGCAGAATTCCGAGAACAATAGAAGAGCTCTGAAGCATTTTTAAACATAAGCGGAATTCCGAGAACAATGAAAGAGTTCCTAAGCATTTTTAAACATCAGCAGAATTCCGAGAACAATGGAAGAGTTCCGAAGCATTTTTAAACTTCAGCAGAATTCCCAGAACAATAGAAGAGCTCTGAAGCATTTTTAAACTTCAGCAGAATTCCGAGAACAATGGAAGAGTTCTGAAGCATTTTTAAACGTCAGCAGAATTCCGAGAACAATGGAGTAATTCCGAAGCATTTTTAAACGTCAGCGGAATTGCATAAACAATGGAAGTGTTCCGAAGCATTTTTAAACCTCAGCGGAACTCCGTGAACAATGGAAGAGTTCCGAAGCATTTTTAAACTTCAGCAGAATTCCGAGAACAATGGAAGTGTTCCAAACCATTTTTAAACATCAGCAGAATTCCAAGAACAATGGAAGAGTTCTGAAACACTTTTACACATAAGCAGAATTCCGAGAACAATGGAAGAGTTCCGAAGCATTTTTAAACTCCAGCAGAATTCCGAGAACAATGGAAGAGTTCCGAAGAATTTTTAAAGTTCAGCAGAATTCCGAGAACAATGGAAGAGTTCCGAAGCGTTTTTAAACTTCAGCAGAATTCCAAGAACAATGGAAGAGTTCCGAAGCAAATTTAAACTTCAGCAGAATTCCGAGAACAATGAAGAGTTCCAAAGCATTTTTAAACATAAGCGGAATTCCGAGAACAATGAAAGAGTTCCTAAGCATTTTTAAACATCAGTGAAATTTCGAGAACAATGAAAGAGGTCAGAAGCATTATTAAACGTCAGCAGAATTCCGAGAACAATGGATGAGTTCTGAAGCATTTTTAAACGTCAGTGGAATTCCGAGAACAATGGAAGAGTTCAGAAGCATTTTTAAACTTCAGCAGAATTCCGAGAAAAATGGAAGAGTTCTGAAGCATTTTTAAACGTCAGCTGAATTCCGAGAACAATGGAATAGTTCCGAAGCATTTTTAAATGTCAGCGGAATTCCATAAGCAATGGAAGAGTTCCGAAGCATTTTTAAACCTCAGCGGAATTCCGTGAACAATGGAAGAGTTCCAAATCATTTTTAAACGTCATCGGAATACCGAGAACAATGGGAGAGTTCCGAAGCATTTTTCAATGTCAGCAGCATTCCGAGAACAATGGAAGAGTTCCGAAGCATTTTTAAACTTCAGCAGAATTACGAGAACAATGGAAGTGTTCTGAAGCATTTTTAAACTTCAGCAGAATTCCGAGAACAATGGATGAGTTCTGAAGCATTTTTAAACTTCAGCAGAATTCCGAGAACAATGGAAGAGTTCCTAAGCATTTTTAAACATCAGCATAATTCCGAGAACAACGGAAGAGATCCAAAGCATTTTTCAACGTCAGCAGCATTCCGAGAACAAGGGAAGAGTTTCGAAGCATTTCTAAACGTCAGCAGAATTCTGAGAACAACGGAAGAGCTCTGAAGCATTTTTAAACTTCAGCAGAATTCCGAGAACAATGGAAGAGTTCCGAAACATTTTTCAACGTCAGCAGCATTCCGAGAACAATGGAAGAGTTCCGAAGCATTTTTAAACTTCAGCAGCATTCCGAGAACAATGGAAGAGTTCCGAAGCATTTTTCAACGTAAGCAGCATTCTGAGAACAATGGAAGAGTTTCCAAGCATTTTTAAACGTCAGCAGCATTCTGAGAACAATGGAAGAGTTTCCAAGCATTTTTAAACGTCAGCGGATTTCGGTGAACAATGGAAGAGTTCCGAAGCATTTTTAAACCTCAGCGGATTTCGGTGAACAATGGAAGAGTTCCGAAGCATTTTTAAACCTCAGCGGAACTACGTGAACAGTGGAAGAGTTCCGAAGCATTTTTAAACTTCAGCAGAATTCCGAGAACAATGGAACAGTTCCGAAGCATTTCTAAACTTCAGCAGAATTCCGAGAACAATGAAAGAGTTCCGAAGCATTTTTAAACATCAGCAGAATTCCGAGAACAATGGAAGAGTTCCGAAGCATTTTTAAACTTGAGCAGAATTCCGAGAACAATGGAAGAGCTCTGAAGCATTTTTAAACTTCAGCAGAATTCCGAGAACAATGGAAGAGTTCTGAAGCCTTTTTTAAACGTCAGCAGAATTCCGAGAACAATGGAGTAATTCCGAAGCATTTTTAAACATCAGCAGATTTCCGAGAACAATGGAAGAGTTCCTAAGCATTTTTAAACATCATCGGAATTTCGAAAACAATGAAAGAGGTCCGAAGCATTATTAAACGTCAGCGGAATTCTGAGAACAATGGAAGAGTTCCGAAGCATTTTTAAATTTCAGCGGAATTCCAGAAAGAATGTCAGAGTTCCAAAGCATTTTTAAACTTCAGCAGAATTCCGAGAACAATGGAAGAGTTCCAAAGCATTTTTAAACATAAGCGGAATTCCGAGAACAATGAAAGAGTTCCTAAGTAGAGATGAGCGTTGTTCTACTCGAACTGTTCGCCAATCTCAAATTCGAGCTGTTTTGGGCGGTGTTCGAGCCGGTCGGCGAACACGAACAATTTGAGAAAAATTCGGCTGTTCGAGGTTATGTTCGATAACTGTTCGTGCACCAAAATCATAACTGGATTTTTTCTCAGTAATGATGAAAATTAATGTTAATACGCAGTTTGATTGTACAGCGGGGCGGGGGGAGGGGCAGGGGATGGATCTCTGCAGGAACAATGAAGATCTCCATTTTTTTTTCTCTTTCCCGCATTTGCAGTGGGGAGGTGCAATCTGTCAGCCTATCAGCAGCGCACACATGGAGCGAAGTGCTTTTTTTCACACAAGCAAGGGCATGTGTGATTGGCGGTGTATGTCACATGTCCTTGCCCTATAAGACCAAGCCATTTTCCACGTCGCCACCATTTTCTCACTGCTGCAGCTGCGTGTTAGACGGCACCGCTGTTGCTGTGTGCGCTACACCTTGTTAATTTCAAGCCAATTTTCGCACAAATATACAGATAGCTTGGGAGTAGGGAATAGTTGTGATTGCAGTCCTTTTAAGGACTAGGTTACAGCATTTCCTACGACTTTTATCAAGCAGGTCTGTGCTCTTAAATAGATAGATTGTGGGAGTAAAGACTAATTGTAATTGGAGTCCTTTTCAGGACTAGGTTACATCAGTTCCTATCAGTTTTTGCCAGGCAGGTCTGTGCCAGTGCTGTGCAAGTTTTTTTCACAGCATTTGGCTGAATCTAGCAAAGCTAATCCTTTTTGGCCTATTGCAGAGTGTGTTAGTCAGTGGAGTAGCCTATCTGTGTTGCAAGATATACCACCTGTGTATAGAATACCAATTTTTTTACTGCACCTAGTGAAGTAAAATCTTTTGGGCATAGCATCATTCTATTAGTCCATCTATACTGACCTCCATCAGGTTGCAAACTGAATATAATTTTTTTCTGCATCTAGCTCTGAAAAAATATTTGGGCTTCTAGCAGTGTGTGGGACTTGGTCTATTAGTCCATCTATACTGACCTCCATCAGGTTGCAAATTAAAAATAATTTTTTTCTGCATCTAGCTCTGAAAAAATATTTGGGCTTCTAGCAGTGTGTGGGACTTGGTCTATTAGTCCATCTATACTGACCTCCATCAGGTTGCAAATTAAAAATAATTTTTTTCTGCATCTAGCTCTGAAAAAATATTTGGGCTTCTAGCAGTGTGTGGGACTTGGTCTATTAGTCCATCTATACTGACCTCCATCAGGTTGCAAATTAAAAATAATTTTTTTCTGCATCTAGCTCTGAAAAAATATTTGGGCTTCTAGCAGTGTGTGGGACTTGGTCTATTAGTCCATCTATACTGACCTCCATCAGGTTGCAAATTGAATAAAAAAATTTTCTGCGTCTAGCTCTGAAAAAATATTTGGGCTTCTAGCGGTGTGTGGGACTTGGTCTATTAGTCCATCTATACTAACCTCCATCAGGTTGCAAATTAAAAATAATTTTTTTCTGCATCTAGCTCAGAAAAAATATTTGGGCTTCTAGCAGTGTGTGGGACTTGGTCTATTAGTCCATCTATACTGACCTCCATCAGGTTGCAAATTAAAAATAATTTTTTTCTTCATTTAGCTCTGAAAAAATATTTGGGCTTCTAGCAGTGTGTGGGACTTGTTCTATTAGTCCTTCTATACTGACGTCCAGCAGGTTGCAAATTGAATATAATTTTTTTCTGCATCTAGCTCTGAAAAAATATTTGGGCTTCTAGCGGTGTGTGGGACTTGGTCTATTAGTCCATCTATACTGACCTCCATCAGGTTGCAAATTAAAAATAATTTTTTTCTGCATCTAGCTCTGAAAAAATATTTGGGCTTCTAGCAGTGTGTGGGACTTGGTCTATTAGTCCATCTATACTGACCTCCATCAGGTTGCAAATTAAAAATAATTTTTTTCTGCATCTAGCTCTGAAAAAATATTTGGGCTTCTAGCAGTGTGTGGGACTTGGTCTATTAGTCCATCTATACTGACCTCCATCAGGTTGCAAATTAAAAATAATTTTTTTCTGCATCTAGCTCTGAAAAAATATTTGGGCTTCTAGCAGTGTGTGGGACTTGGTCTATTAGTCCATCTATACTGACCTCCATCAGGTTGCAAATTGAATAAAAAAAATTTCTGCATCTAGCTCTGAAAAAATATTTGGGCTTCTAGCGGTGTGTGGGACTTGGTCTATTAGTCCATCTATACTGACCTCCATCAGGTTGCAAATTAAAAATAATTTTTTTCTTCATTTAGCTCTGAAAAAATATTTGGGCTTCTAGCAGTGTGTGGGACTTGTTCTATTAGTCCTTCTATACTGACGTCCAGCAGGTTGCAAATTGAATATAATTTTTTTCTGCGTCTAGCTCTGAAAAAATATTTGGGCTTCTAGCAGTGTGTGGGACTAGGTCTATTAGTCCATCTATACTGACCTCCATCAGGTTGCAAATTAAAAATAATTTTTTTCTGCATCTAGCTCAGAAAAAATATTTGGGCTTCTAGCAGTGTGTGGGACTTGGTCTATTAGTCCATCTATACTGACCTCCATCAGGTTGCAAATTAAAAATAATTTTTTTCTTCATTTAGCTCTGAAAAAATATTTGGGTTTCTAGCAGTGTGTGGGACTTGTTCTATTAGTCCTTCTATACTGACGTCCAGCAGGTTGCAAATTGAATATAATTTTTTTCTGCATCTAGCTCTGAAAAAATATTTGGGCTTCTAGCGGTGTGTGGGACTTGGTCTATTAGTCCATCTATACTGACCTCCATCAGGTTGCAAATTAAAAATAATTTTTTTCTGCATCTAGCTCTGAAAAAATATTTGGGCTTCTAGCAGTGTGTGGGACTTGGTCTATTAGTCCATCTATACTGACCTCCATCAGGTTGCAAATTAAAAATAATTTTTTTCTGCATCTAGCTCTGAAAAAATATTTGGGCTTCTAGCAGTGTGTGGGACTTGGTCTATTAGTCCATCTATACTGACCTCCATCAGGTTGCAAATTAAAAATATTTTTTTTCTGCATCTAGCTCTGAAAAAATATTTGGGCTTCTAGCAGTGTGTGGGACTTGGTCTATTAGTCCATCTATACTGACCTCCATCAGGTTGCAAATTAAAAATAATTTTTTTCTGCATCTAGCTCTGAAAAAATATTTGGGCATCTAGCAGTGTGTGGGACTTGGTCTATTAGTCCATCTATACTGACCTCCATCAGGTTGCAAATTAAAAATAATTTTTTTCTGCATCTAGCTCTGAAAAAATATTTGGGCTTCTAGCAGTGTGTGGGACTTGGTCTATTAGTCCATCTATACTGACCTACATCAGGTTGCAAATTAAAAATAATTTTTTTCTGCATCTAGCTCTGAAAAAATATTTGGGCTTCTAGCAGTGTGTGGGACTTGGTCTATTAGTCCATCTATACTGACCTCCATCAGGTTGCAAATTAAAAATAATTTTTTTCTTCATTTAGCTCTGAAAAAATATTTGGGCTTCTAGCAGTGTGTGGGACTTGTTCTATTAGTCCTTCTATACTGACCTCCAGCAGGTTGCAAGTTGAATATAATTTTTTTCTGCATCTAGCTCTGAAAAAATATTTGGGCTTCTAGCGGTGTGTGGGACTTGGTCTATTAGTCCATCTATACTGACCTCCATCAGGTTGCAAATTAAAAATATTTTTTTTCTGCATCTAGCTCTGAAAAAATATTTGGGCTTCTAGCGGTGTGTGGGACTTGGTCTATTAGTCCATCTATACTGACCTCCATCAGGTTGCAAATTAAAAATAATTTTTTTCTGCATCTAGCTCTGAAAAAATATTTGGGCTTCTAGCAGTGTGTGGGACTTGGTCTATTAGTCCATCTATACTGACCTCCATCAGGTTGCAAATTGAATAAAAAAAAATTCTGCATCTAGCTCTGAAAAAATATTTGGGCTTCTAGCGGTGTGTGGGACTTGGTCTATTAGTCCATCTATACTGACCTCCATCAGGTTGCAAATTAAAAATAATTTTTTTCTGCATCTAACCCAGCCAATAGTTTTGGCCTAATACCACAGTTTGGCCACTCAGCTCTGCTCGGTTACCATCCATTGTTTTTTTGTGCAAACAACTCCAGAGTTGTGAATTAGTTAACCACCAAAATGAGTGGAAAAAGGCCTGCTGCTGGTGGAAAGGGGAATAGGCATGTTGGGAAGGGGAAAAAAGGTTGTGTCCGTGGGGTAGGTGCAGAAGACAGACCATCTTCCAGCCAAACTAAAATGTCTACTTCTTTTAGCGGACAATGTGATAAGATCCCTTTCTTACGGCCACGCCAATCGCTACAAATTCCAGATGAGGCACAAAAACAGCAGGTGCTTCAACGGATATCAAGTGCTCCTTTAAGTGGGCTCTCCTCCACATCAACTTCAACATCACAAATACTCCAGTCCTCAAAGGTGTCACCCAAATCGCACTTGCTTCCTCACAGCTCCCAAATCTCCAGCTGCCCGTCTGAGTATGAGGTAGAACAGATGGTTGAGTCTGCAGAGCTGTTTACTCATACTATAGCCTGGGAATCAGAGGTCCACTCCAGCGCTTCTGTGAATCCAGACGAGGAAATGATCTGCACTGATGCCCAGAATCTTTATGAGTCGGATCCAGGACCAGACGCAGAAGGTTCTGACCATAATGTAGACCCTCATTCCCAAACTGTAACTCCTGTTGGTGGAGACAATGAGGAAGACGATGATAAGACTCAAATACCTGATTGGAGCGACAACTTTAGTTTTTTGTCAGGGCAGGAACAGGTTGGCTCTGAGGACGACTGGTGTGATAACGCACAGGGTGATGATGATGAGGTCGGAGATCCCACTTACTGTCAACCCACAGTCAGCCAAGAGATGAGGTCAGCAGAGGAGGTGGAGGAAGATGCTAGTGATGACGAGGTCAGGTTGCGCCTTCCTGGACAGAGACGTAGTACTGGAAGCACGTCAACAACTGCATCCTCAAACACAACTCTGCCTCTCACCACAAGTCGTGGTGGCTCTTCAGGTCGCATGGGTGCTAAGCCTTGCATAGCCTGGGCATTTTTTCAGATCGATAAAGATGACCCAACTCGTGTTATCTGTAACATTTGTCAGCAAAAGCTAAGTAGAGGCCAAAAAATACATAGTTTGAGTACTTCATGCATGAACCGGCACATGGACATGAAGCATAAGTTGCAGTGGGAAGCTCAGTGTGCTACAATGCGGTCTAGCCGGCCGGGCCAACCACCGTCTGCCATATCTTGTGCATCCGCGGCCTCTTCATCCTCTGTGACTGGGGGGACAGCAGTCACACCTGTTTTGGGGCGCAGACCTGCCACCTCTTTACCCGCAACAGCCAGCGTGATTGGCAGGTCATCATTTTCTTTGGAGGTGGTAACACCAGCTGGTCTTGAGCGCTGTCCGACATCGATAGCACCACCTTTGGATCAAGGCAACCTAACATGTCCGCCTGCATCTTCCTCACAGACCGGCAGTTTGCCGGGGACACCCTTATCAACCCCGTCTAAGCACAATAGCCAGCCCTCGGTCCCTCAGATGTGGACAAGTAAAAGACCATTTCCTCCTAGCCATGAGAAAGCTAAGAGGTTGAATTTCACCATCTGCAAGCTCTTGGCTACAGAAATGCTGCCTTTCCGCCTGGTGGACACAGAGGATTTTCGAGACCTTATGTCCGTCGCAGTGCCCCAGTACCAGATGCCCAGTCGGCACTACTTCTCAAAGAAAGGTGTGCCTGCGCTCCACCAGCATGTCGCACACAACATCACCGCTTCTTTGAGAAACTCTGTGTGTGACAGGGTGCATTTCACCACAGACACTTGGACGAGTAGGCATGGACAGGGGCGTTACATGTCGCTGACTGGGCACTGGGTAACTATGGTGACAGCAGGACAAGGGGCTGCTGTCCAAGTCTTGCCGTCCCCACGAGTTGTGCGTCAATCCTCTTTATGTCATTTTTCCTCCACTGCTTCTGCCTCCTCAACCTCCTCTCGGTCTTCCACCTGCACCCAAAGGCTGTCTGGTCATGCCACAAGCTTTCTAATTGCGCAGAAGGGATCCTGCACACCTCCTTACTATGCTGGCAGTAAAGCTCAACGTCATCAGGCGGTTTTTACATTGAAATGTCTGGGAAATGTGAGTCACACAGCTGAGGAGTTGTGGTCAGCTCTGGAGAACCAATTTCATGAATGGTTGTCTCCACTGGACCTCAAACCAGGGAAGGCCGTGTGCGACAATGCTGCAAACCTGGGTGCGGCCCTTCGCCGGGGCAATGTCACACACGTGCCTTGTATGGCTCACGTGTTGAACCTGATTGTCCAGCAATTTTTAGCCCACTATCCCAGACTAGATGGCCTTCTGCAGAGGGCACGGTCGCTGTGTGCTCACTTCCGCCGTTCACATCCCGCAGCTCAGCGACTTACATCTCTACAGAAGTCGTTGGGCCTGCCACTTCACCGGCTAAAATGCGATGTGCCTACCCGGTGGAATTCAACTCTGCACATGTTGCAGCGACTGTGGCAGCACCGACAAGCCCTGGTGCAATACGTTCTGACGTATAGCCTGGGCCAACGAGATTCAGAGGTGGGGCAAATCACGCTGGAGGAGTGGTCTCAGATCAGGGACCTATGCACCCTTCTGCACAGTTTTGAAATGGCGACGAAGATGTTTAGTGCTGACGATGCCATTATCAGCATGACTATTCCGGTGATTTACATGCTGGAGCACATGTTAAACAGAATTCGGAGTCAGGTGGTGGCACAAGAGGAGGTGGAGGAAGTAGAGGAGGAGGAGTTGTATGCGGAAGGGCTAACATCTGCAAGGTCCAGACGGTCGGCAGCACCAAGGCGGCAGGCATGTGAGGGTGGGGGAGATGATTTTACCAGGGCGCATGGTAGCAGCCAAACTAGTGAGGAAGGTGCAGGAGCCCAGGAAGAAGTGGAGGACGAACTGATGGAAGACTCATCAGATGAGGGAGACCTTGATCACATTTCTGTTGTGCGAGGTTGGGGGGAGAGGACAGAGGAAGGAAGCATGATTGCTACCTCGCCACCAACACAACAGGGACTTGGTGCTCCTGGATGCGCAACACACATGAGTGCCTTCTTGCTGCACTACCTGCAACATGACCCTCGAATTGTGAGAATTAGAAATAATCCTGACTACTGGGTTGCCACACTGTTAGATCCCCGGTACAAAAGTAAATTTGCAGAAATGATTCCTGCCATAGAAAGGGATGCACGCATGCAGGAGTATCAGCAGAGACTGTTGCAGAATCTTACATGTGCTTTTCCACAAAATACCAGTGGTGCACGTAGTGAATCTCACAGTTCCAACTTGCCAACCGTGGGACCGTCAAGTGTTCAGCACTCAAACCGTAACAGAACCACAGTATCTGCTGGTAACATTAATTTTGCGGAATCATTTCACCACTTTTTTAGCCCATCCTTTGCAAGGCCACAGGAGACAAGAAGTCTGACACATAGTCAACGCCTAGAGACGATGGTACAGGAGTATCTCCAAGTAAACATTGAAGCCACGACTGTGTCACTGGACCCTTGCTCTTTTTGGGCTTCCAATCTGGATAAATGGCCGGAGCTAGCCACTTACGCCTTGGAGATCTTGTCATGCCCCGCAGCCAGCGTTCTGTCTGAACGTGTGTTCAGCGCTGCTGGTGGTGTGCTGACAGATAAGCGCACGCGGCTCTCCACTGATAATGTAGACAGACTCACGTTCATAAAGATGAACAAATCATGGATCCGAAACGACTTTTCTACCCCTGTGTCATCCTGGGGAGAGTAAAAGCTTGATGATTGGTTAAAATCACCCTACCAACCGTTTTAAGCTTTCAAATTACTAATCATGTTTATCTGTATCTTGACTGGAAAATAATTTGGGCTTTGTAGCAGTGTGCAGCACTGATCCTATTAGGCCATCTATAATAAGCTTCACCAGATTTAAAATTAAAAATAATTTTTAGCTGCATCTAGCCCGGAAAATAATTTTGGGGCTCCGAGATGCGCAAGACACATAAGTGCCTTCTTGCTGCACTACCTGCAGCATGACCCTCATATTGTCAGAATTCGAAGTAATCATGACTACTGGGTTGCCACACTCTTAGAACCCCCAAACTTTTCGATCAACCTTTTCATTTTAATAAAGACCAAAAAAATGGTCATTTTTGAAATTATAAGCATTAGCAGGTTGTTAGAAACTGAAATCAAACAGTTTTCAACTCAAAACTTTATTCTAGGTGATGTTACATTTTCACATAGGACCCCTTGTTCGAAAGGAGCTTCTGAACTCTCTCGTCCATTGAATTTGTCAGGTTTTGGATGGTTTCTGCTTCAATTGTTTTGCATGAGGACAGAATACCCTCCCAGAGCTGTTGCTTAGATGTGAACTGCCTCCCGCCATCATAGACACTCCTTTTAATGATGCTCCAAAGGTTCTGAATGGGGTAGAGGTCAGGGGAGCATGGGGGTCACACCATAAGTTTGTCCCCTTTTATGCCCATATCAGCCAGAGATGCAGATGTTTTATGTGCAGCATGAGATGGTGCATTATCATGCAGAAAAATGATCTTGCTGTGAAATACACGGTTCTTCTTCTTGAACCATGGCAGGAAGTGCTGTTTGAGAAAATCCACATACATTATGGAGTTCATCTTTAGCGCCTTCAGGGATCCTAAAGGGGCCGACAATCTCTCTCCCCATGATTCCAGCCCAAAACATTACTCCACCTCCTCCTTGTTGGCGCTGTAGCCGTGTTTGCGTGGGGTGTCCATCAACCAGATATCCTCCACTCCATTCATCTGGACCATCGAGCGCTGCACGGCACTCATCCGTGAACAAAACAGTTTTGAAATCAGTCTTCATGTAATGTTTGGCCCACTGGAGCCGTTTCTGCTTGTGTGAAGTGGATAGAGGAGGTCGACAGGATGGCATATGCACAGCTGCAAACCTCTGAAGGACCCTGCATCTTGTTGTTCGGGGGACGTTGGAGGCACAAGCAGCTTCAAAAACTTGTCTGCTGCTATGACAAGGCTTTTTTGCCGCTGCTGTTTCAACTTGACGTAATTGCCTGTAGGAAAGAGTCCTCAATTGCCCTTATCAGCACGCACACGTGTGTACTGTGAATCAGCTACATACTTCTTGATTGCCAAGACACTTCATCCTGATCATCGCACAATGTTGATTGTAGTCATGCCTTGACCTAAACACTCCACAATTTGTTGCTTCTCAGCAGCCGACACATCCTTTTTCTTTCCCATTTTGGCAGAAAATGTAGGCTGCTTAATAATGTGAGAGAGCCTTCTTAAGTAGTCTTGCCTTTCATTGGACACACCTGCCAAACTAATTAGCACAGGTGTCTGCAATTGCTTACAGTGATATAAAGAGCCCTGACACACATCACCATCAATGAGTTTAACTGACAAACAAACAAATTCTTCCCTTATCACTCCTAAACACTTTTTGCATAATAATTTGGAACGCGGTGTACATGTGCTTTTCCACAAAACACCAGTGGTTCACGTAGTGAATCTTACAGTTCTAACTTGCCAACCGTGGTCTGTATGGAATTGTTCAATAAAGGGCCCAAAATTAAGATAACATAGATGGGAGAGGTCTCTATGAATAGGAATTCCTAAGTATTTGATACCCTGTGAGGGCCAGGCAAAGGGAAAGTTGGACTGGATGGAATCCTATATGGATTTAGGGAGGGAGACATCGAGGGCCTCAGACTTCGCTGCATTGATTTTAAAATTTTACCATGTAACAAAGTGATCTATTTCAGCCATAACAGCAGGGATGGATATATGTGATTGAGTGATATATACTATGACATCATCAGCAAATAGAGAGCACTTGTACTCGGTGCCTCCCACCTCAATCCACCTAATATTGGGGTTATGGCGAATTGATGAGAGCAGGTGCTCCGTCACTAGGATGTATAAGAGAGGGGACAGAGGACATCCCTGCCTTGTCCCATTGGTGATTGTGAAAGGTGATGAAAATGTTCTGACGCACCCCCTGGGCCTTGGGACACCCGGAGCCGGACCCTTTTTGGTGGATGCTGGTGGTTGTAGTCTTCGTGGCGGCGATCCGGTTCCGTGGCTCAGGGCGGTCAAACCAGTGGCGGAACTATTTATGTGGTTTTGATGTTTAAATGTCCGACTACGCCACCCGTGGATTGCGGTCAGAGTGAACCGCCGCTACAGGGCAGACCGCTAAGGCTGGTGTTGTGGGTGCAGCAGAGCGTAGCATAACTCCCCACGGGAGGAGTATAGCCTCAGGGCAGTGTATGCGGAGGATGGGGGTGATGGTGCAGGGCAGCAGCAGTAACGACACGGAGTCAGTGATGCAGTTCAGGGCCTTTACTCACAGTTCTTATTATCCAGACCACGTCTGCAGGTAACGGCTGCCCACGTCGTACTGTGCTCACCAGGTGAGGGGCTCAGACAACTCCCAGATAACTTTGGAGCGCTTCACAGGACCCCCTTTGTGTGTCCTTTGTCTGGCCTTTCTTACCAACACTTCTGTCCGGCTGCCTCGGGCCTCCTCTTGGTAAACTTGGCGCCAGTTTCCCTGACCCTATGTGGTGCCTTCCTAGCGGGTGGAGCAAGGGGCTGCGCCACATAAAATGTCAGAGCCTCCGGTTTCTAGCTGAGGGTCGTTTCCTGCCTCCACTAGTTCGGGGACCGGTCTCCCCCTTTGGCCTGACCCCTCCACGCAGGTGGATTCGGGCGTGCGGTGGCGACTCGCCCGTCCGCACCCCTGGGATCCCTTCATTCCTCGTTCCTGGAGCCTTCTCCGCTCCTCTTCCTTCCTTCTCCCTCTTGCAGGCCTGGGCCTCTGTTACTAGGCCCGCCTCTGGAGCAGAGCTCATGCAGAGCCCCTGCTCCCTGCCACTTCTGCTCAGACTTCTCTGCACTGAACTAAGATGGTGCCCACCTTTTATACTCCCTTCTCAATGCACCCAGGAACTGCTTCCTCCCTGCTCCTGCACTGCAGGGTTCCCCTTCCTCAGTGTTCCCTCCCCCCACTCCAGCCAGGGACAGGGACTGTCGTGCCCATCTCAGGGGCATATTGGTCGCCCTGCCCCACGGCAATGTGGTGTAATGCATGCAGGTGTCGGGTCCTGATCCACACTCCATCCTTATCTGAGAGTGAGATATCACACCTCTGGGTGAGGTGCAATACGTCTGTAGCAACCGAGCCCTCGGTGCTACAGTTCCATTTATCTTCAGCCTAGGTGACGTATTGTGATACAGGGCCGTGATTTTGGCTATAAAAGGGTCCCCTAGACCCCTACCCCAAGCTTTTTAAGAGAATCATATATGGCGTGCCAGGAGACTCTATGGAATGCTTTCTCAGCATCCAACGAGAGTATCTACTTACAAATTTTTAACTGCATCTAGCCCAGGAAATACTTTGTGCCTAGTAGCAGTGTCTGCTAGTCAGCGGATTATCCCGGCTGTTAAGCAAGCTACACCACCTGTAGTTTGGACACTTAATTTTTTCAAAGGAAATGCTTCGGGACCACGGGATACTTAGTGAAGAGCATCAGGAGGCACCCCAAGGCATAGGGGCTGGGACTGGCACTAGGATGCCTTGCGGTGGACAGCCGAGCTCGATCCTTATAAAAGCTTTTTAACTGCAGCAGCTTTAGTGGACGCTACTGGAGCTGGAATTACGCGGCTGCTGGCATGAGACTTGCCCTCCAATAGATCCTTGTAAATGGATTTAAAGTGTATTCATTCAAATTAGAGGGACAATTTAAATTAAAAAGCTTAGAGCTGCCTCCACCACAGGGGGGCTCTCTCGACCCACCAGCGGACAGGCACCAGTATTGGGAGAGGGGGGCTGGCCGTCAGGGTTCACCGAGGCTCTGGCACAAACCCGGCGACACGGAGGTGGCACGGGCAGGAGCGGACTGGCCGTCTCGGCTTCTCACTTTTTGGATTTTAGAAGGCCATGACATGCCTATATCTGTGTCTCCCCCTCCTTTTACTCCTCCACCTCTTTTCTTTTCGCATGACTATATGTACTTGTCACTTTTCCATGTGTTAGTTGTGTCTTCTGAGCAGTTTGTCAGCTTTTGGACACCTTTGAAGGTGTTTTCTATGTGTTTCTATGTGTTTTTGTTTGCCTGCCATTGGTTTTAACGGTGTTCGAAGGTGTTCGACGAACAGTTCGACGAACAGTTCGGCGAACACACGGGTGTTCGACGAACTGAACCGAACTCGAACACTACGGGGGTGGCTCAACACTATTCCTAAGCATTTATAAACATCAGTGAAATTTCGAGAACAATGAAAGAGGTCAGAAGCATTATTAAACGTTAGCAGAATTCCGAGAACAATGGAAGAGTTCTGAAGCATTTTTAAACGTCAGTGGAATTCCGAGAACAATGGAAGAGTTCAGAAGCATTTTTAAACTTCAGCAGAATTCCGAGAAAAATGGAAGAGTTCTGAAGCATTTTTAAACGTCAGCTGAATTCCGAGAACAATGGAATAGTTCCGAAGCATTTTTAAATGTCAGCGGAATTCCATAAGCAATGGAAGAGTTCCGAAGCATTTTTAAACCTCAGCGGAATTCCGTGAACAATGGAAGAGTTCCAAAGCATTTTTAAACGTCAGCGGAATACTGTGAACAATGGAAGAGTTCTGAAGCATTTTTAAACTTCAGCAGAATTCCTAGAACAATGGAAGAGTTCTGAAGCATTTTTAAATGTCAGCGGAATTCCGAGAACAATGGAAGAGTTCCGAAGCATTTTTCAATGTCAGCAGCATTCCGAGGACAATGGAAGAGTTCCGAAGCATTTTTAAACTTCAGCAGAATTACGAGAACAATGGAAGTGTTCTGAAGCATTTTTAAACTTCAGCAGAATTCCGGGAACAATGGATGAGTTCTGAAGCATTTTTAAACTTCAGCAGAATTCCGAGAACAATGGAAGAGTTCCTAAGCATTTTTAAACATCAGCGTAATTCCGAGAACAACGGAAGAGATCCAAAGCATTTTTCAACGTCAGCAGCATTCCGAGAACAAGGGAAGAGTTTCGAAGCATTTTTAAACGTCAGCAGAATTCTGAGAACAACGGAAGAGCTCCGAAGCATTTTTAAACTTCAGCAGAATTCCGAGAACAATGGAAGAGTTCCGAAGCATTTTTCAACGTCAGCAGCATTCCGAGAACAATGGAAGAGTTCCGAAGCATTTTTAAACTTCAGCAGCATTCCGAGAACAATGGAAGAGTTCCGAAGCATTTTTCAAAGTAAGCAGCATTCTGAGAACAATGGAAGAGTTTCCAAGCATTTTTAAACGTCAGCAGCATTCTGAGAACAATGGAAAAGTTTCCAAGCATTTTTAAACGTCAGCGGAATTCCATAAACAATGGAAGAGTTCCGAAGCATTTTTAAACCTCAGCGGATTTAGGTGAACAATGGAAGAGTTCCGAAGCATTTTTAAACCTCAGCGGAACTACGTGAACAGTGGAAGAGTTCCGAAGCATTTTTAAACTTCAGCAGAATTCCGAGAACAATGAAAGAGTTCCAAAGCATTTTTAAACATCAGCAGAATTCCGAGAACAATGGAAGAGTTCCGAAGCATTTTTAAACTACAGCAGAATTCCAAGAACAATGGAAGAGCTCTGAAGCCTTTTTAAACTTCAGCAGAATTCCGAGAACAATGGAAGAGTTCTGAAGCCTTTTTTAAACGTCAGCAGAATTCCGAGAACAATGGAGTAATTCCGAAGCATTTTTAAACATCAGCAGATTTCCGAGAACAATGGAAGAGTTCCTAAGCATTTTTAAACATCATCGGAATTCCGAAAACAATGAAAGAGGTCCGAAGCATTATTAAACGTCAGCGGAATTCTGAGAATAATGGAAGAGTTCCGAAGCATTTTTAAACTTCAGCGGAATTCCAGAAAGAATGTCAGAGTTCCTAAGCATTTTTAAACTTCAGCAGAATTCCGAGAACAATGGAAGAGTTCCGAAGCATTTTTAAACGTCAGCAGTATTCCGAGAACAATGGAAGAGTTCTAAAGCATTTTTAAATGTCAGCGGAATTCCGAGAACAATGGAAGAGTTCCGAAGCATTTTTCAATGTCAGCAGCATTCCGAGAACAATGGAAGAGTTCCGAAGCATTTTTAAACTTCAGCAGAATTACGAGAACAATGGAAGAGTTCTGAAGCATTTTTAAACTTCAGCAGAATTCCAAGAACAATGGAATAATTCCGAAGCATTTTTAAACTTCAGCGGAATTGCGAGAACATTGGAAAAGTTCTGAAGCATTTTTAAACTTCAGCAGAATTCCGCGAACAATGAAAGAGTTCCGAAGCATTTTTAAACTACAGCAGAATTCCGAGAACAAGGGAAGAGTTTCGAAGCATTTTTAATTGTCAGCAGAATTCCGAGAACAATGGAAGAGTTTAGAAGCATTTTTAAACGTCAGCAGAATTCCGAGAACAATGGAAGAGTTCCTAAGCATTTTTAAACTACAGCAGAATTCCGAAAACAATGGAAGAGTTTAGAAGCATTTTTAAACCTCAGCAGAATTACGTGAGCAATGGAAGAGTTCCAAACCATTTTTGATCCTCAGCAGAATTCCGAGAACATTGGACTAGTTCCGAAGCATTTTTAAACGTCAGCAGAATTCCGAGAACAATGGAAGAGTTCCGAAGCAAATTTAAACATCAGCAGAATTCCATGAACAATGGAAGAATTCCGAAGCCTTTTTAAACTTCAGCGGAATTCCGAGAACAATGGAAGAGTTCCAAAGCATTTTTAAACATCAGCAGAATTCGAGAACAATGAAAGAGATCCGAAGTATTTTTAAACGTCAGCTTAATTCCGAGAACAATGGAATAGTTCCGAAGCATTTTTAAACGTCAGCAGAATTCCATAAAAAAAGGAAGAGTTCCGAAGCATTATTAAACCTCAGCGGTACTCCGTGAACACTGAAAGAGTTTCGAAGCATTTTTAAACTTCAGTAGAATTCCGAGAACAATGGAAGAGTTCCGAAGCTTTTTTAAACGTCAGCAGAATTCCGAGAACTATGCAAGAGTTCCGAACCATTTTTAAACGTCAGCAGAATTCCGAGAACAATGGAAGAGTTCTGAAGCATTTTTAAACTTCAGCATATTTCCGAGAACAATGGAAAAGTTCCGAATCAAATTTAAACTTCAGCAGTATTCCAAGAACAATGGAAGAGTTCCAAAGCATTTTTAAACGTCAGCAGAATTCCAAGAACAATGGAAGAGTTCCGAAGCATTTTTAAAGGTCAGCGGAATTCCGAGAACAATGGATTAGTTCCGAAGCATTTCTAAACGTCAGCGGAATTCCGAGAACAATGGACGAGTTCTGAAGCATTTTTAAAGGTCAGCGGAATTCCGAGAACAATGGATTAGTTCCGAAGCATTTCTAAACGTCAGCGGAATTCCATAAACAATGGAAGAGTTCCGAAGCATTTTAAAACGTCAGCGGAATTCCGTGAAAAATGGAAGAGTTCTGAAGCATTTTTAAACTTCAGCGGAATTCCAGGAACAATGGAAGAGTTCCGAATCATTTCTAAACGTCAGCAGAATTCCGAGAACAATGGAAGTGTTCTGAAGCATTTTTAAACGTCAGCAGAATTCCGAGAACAATGGAAGAGTTCTGAAGCACTTTTAAACGTAAGCAGAATTCCGAGAACAATGGAAGAGTTCCGAAACATTTTTAAACTTCAGCAGAATTCCGAGAACAATGGAAGAGTTCTGAAGCATTTTTAAACTTCAACAGAATTCCGAGAACAATGGAAGAGTTCCGAAGCTAATTTAAACTTCAGCAGAATTCTATGAACAATGGAAGAGGTCCAAAGCATTATTAAACGTCAGCGGAATTTCGAGAACAATGGAAGAGTTCCTAATCATTATTAAACTTCAGCGGAATTCCGTGAACAATGGAAGAGTTCTGAAGCATTTTTAAACTTCAGCGGAATTTGAGGAAAAATGGAAGAGTTACAAATCATTTATAAACATCAGCAGAATTCCGAGAACAATGGAAGAGTTCCGAAGCATTTTTAAACTACAGCAGAATTCCAAGAACAATGGAATAATTCCGAAGCATTTTTAAACTTCAGCGGAATTGCGAGAACAATGGAAAAGTTCTGAAGCATTTTTAAACTTCAGCAGAATTCCGCGAACAATGAAAGAGTTCCGAAGCATTTTTAAACTACAGCAGAATTCCGAGAACAAGGGAAGAGTTTCGAAGCATTTTTAATTGTCAGCAGAATTCCGAGAACAATGGAAGTGTTCCGAAGCATTTTTAAATTTCAGCAGAATTCCGAGAACAATGAAAGAGTTCCGAAGCATTTTTAAACATCAGCAGAATTCCGAGAACAATGGAAGAGTTCCGAAGCATTTTTAAACTACAGCAGAATTCCGAGAACAATGGAAGAGCTCTGAAGCATTTTTAAACTTCAGCAGAATTCCGAGAACAATGGAAGAGTTCCTAAGCATTTTTAAACTACAGCAGAATTCCGAGAACAATGGAAGAGTTTAGAAGCATTTTTAAACGTCAGCAGAATTCCGAGAACAATGGAAGAGTTCCTAAGCATTTTTAAACTACAGCAGAATTCCGAAAACAATGGAAGAGTTTAGAAGCATTTTTAAACCTCAGCAGAATTACGTGAGCAATGGAAGAGTTCCAAACCATTTTTGATCCTCAGCAGAATTCCGAGAACATTGGACTAGTTCCGAAGCATTTTTAAACGTCAGCAGAATTCCGAGAACAATGGAAGAGTTCCGAAGCAAATTTAAACATCAGCAGAATTCCATGAACAATGGAAGAATTCCGAAGCCTTTTTAAACTTCAGCGGAATTCCGAGAACAATGGAAGAGTTCCAAAGCATTTTTAAACATCAGCAGAATTCGAGAACAATGAAAGAGATCCGAAGTATTTTTAAACGTCAGCTTAATTCCGAGAACAATGGAATAGTTCCGAAGCATTTTTAAACGTCAGCAGAATTCCATAAAAAAAGGAAGAGTTCCGAAGCATTATTAAACCTCAGCGGTACTCCGTGAACACTGAAAGAGTTTCGAAGCATTTTTAAACTTCAGTAGAATTCCGAGAACAATGGAAGAGTTCCGAAGCTTTTTTAAACGTCAGCAGAATTCCGAGAACTATGCAAGAGTTCCGAACCATTTTTAAACGTCAGCAGAATTCCGAGAACAATGGAAGAGTTCTGAAGCATTTTTAAACTTCAGCATATTTCCGAGAACAATGGAAAAGTTCCGAATCAAATTTAAACTTCAGCAGTATTCCAAGAACAATGGAAGAGTTCCAAAGCATTTTTAAACGTCAGCAGAATTCCAAGAACAATGGAAGAGTTCCGAAGCATTTTTAAAGGTCAGCGGAATTCCGAGAACAATGGATTAGTTCCGAAGCATTTCTAAACGTCAGCGGAATTCCGAGAACAATGGACGAGTTCTGAAGCATTTTTAAAGGTCAGCGGAATTCCGAGAACAATGGATTAGTTCCGAAGCATTTCTAAACGTCAGCGGAATTCCATAAACAATGGAAGAGTTCCGAAGCATTTTAAAACGTCAGCGGAATTCCGTGAAAAATGGAAGAGTTCTGAAGCATTTTTAAACTTCAGCGGAATTCCAGGAACAATGGAAGAGTTCCGAATCATTTCTAAACGTCAGCAGAATTCCGAGAACAATGGAAGTGTTCTGAAGCATTTTTAAACGTCAGCAGAATTCCGAGAACAATGGAAGAGTTCTGAAGCACTTTTAAACGTAAGCAGAATTCCGAGAACAATGGAAGAGTTCCGAAACATTTTTAAACTTCAGCAGAATTCCGAGAACAATGGAAGAGTTCTGAAGCATTTTTAAACTTCAACAGAATTCCGAGAACAATGGAAGAGTTCCGAAGCTAATTTAAACTTCAGCAGAATTCTATGAACAATGGAAGAGGTCCAAAGCATTATTAAACGTCAGCGGAATTTCGAGAACAATGGAAGAGTTCCTAATCATTATTAAACTTCAGCGGAATTCCGTGAACAATGGAAGAGTTCTGAAGCATTTTTAAACTTCAGCGGAATTTGAGGAAAAATGGAAGAGTTACAAATCATTTATAAACATCAGCAGAATTCCGAGAACAATGGAAGAGTTCCGAAGCATTTTTAAACTACAGCAGAATTCCAAGAACAATGGAAGAGCTCTGAAGCCTTTTTAAACTTCAGCAGAATTCCGAGAACAATGGAGTAATTCCGAAGCATTTTTAAACATCAGCAGATTTCCGAGAACAATGGAAGAGTTCCTAAGCATTTTTAAACATCATCGGAATTCCGAAAACAATGAAAGAGGTCCGAAGCATTATTAAACGTCAGCGGAATTCTGAGAATAATGGAAGAGTTCCGAAGCATTTTTAAACTTCAGCGGAATTCCAGAAAGAATGTCAGAGTTCCTAAGCATTTTTAAACTTCAGCAGAATTCCGAGAACAATGGAAGAGTTCCGAAGCATTTTTAAACGTCAGCAGTATTCCGAGAACAATGGAAGAGTTCTGAAGCATTTTTAAATGTCAGCGGAATTCCGAAAACAATGGAAGAGTTCCGAAGCATTTTTCAATGTCAGCAGCATTCCGAGAACAATGGAAGAGTTCCGAAGCATTTTTAAACTTCAGCAGAATTACGAGAACAATGGAAGAGTTCTGAAGCATTTTTAAACTTCAGCAGAATTCCAAGAACAATGGAAGAGTTCCAAAGCATTTTTCAACGTCAGCAGCATTCCGAGAACAATGGAAGAGTTTTGAAGCATTTTTAAACGTCATCAGAATTCCGAGAACAATGGATGAGTTCCGTAGCATTTTTAAACTTCAGCAGAATTCCGAGAACAATGGAAGAGTTCTGAAGCATTTTTAAACTTCAGCAGAATTCCGAGAACAATGGAAGAGTTCTGAAGCATTTTTAAAGGTCAGCGGAATTCAGAGAACAATGGAAGCATTCCGAAGCATTTTTAAACGTCAGCAGAATTTCGAGAACAATGAAAGATTTCCGAAGCATTTTTAAACTTCAGTAGAATTCCGAGAACAATGGAAGTGTTCCAAAGCATTTTTAAACATCAGCAGAATTCCAAGAACAATGGAAGAGTTCTGAAACACTTTTAAACGTAAGCAGAATTCTGAGAACAATGGAAGAGTTCCGATGCATTTTTAAACGTCAGCAGAATTTCGAGAACAATGGAAGAGTTCCGAAGCTACTTAAACTTCAGCAGAATTCTGTGAACAATGGAATAATTCCTAAGCATTTTTAAACTTCAGCGGAATTGCGAGAACAATGGAAAAGTTCTGAAGCATTTTTAAACTTCAGCAGAATTCCGCGAACAATGAAAGAGTTCCGAAGCATTTTTAAACTACAGCAGAATTCCGAGAACAAGGGAAGAGTTTCGAAGCATTTTTAATTGTCAGCAGAATTCCGAGAACAATGGAAGTGTTCCAAAGCATTTTTAAATTTCAGCAGAATTCCGAGAACAATGGAAGAGTTCCGAAGCATTTTTAAACTTCAGCAGAATTCCGAGAACAATGGAAGAGTTCCGAAGCATTTTTAAACTTCAGCAGAATTCCGAGAACAATGGAAGAGTTCTGAAGCATTTTTAAACTTCAGCAGAATTCCGAGAACAATGGATGAGTTCTGAAGCATTTTTAAACTTCAGCAGAATTACGAGAACAATGGAAGAGTTCTGAAGCATTTTTAAACTTCAGCAGAATTCCGAGAACAATGGATGGGTTCTGAAGCATTTTTAAACTTCAGCAGAATTCCGAGAGCAATGGAAGAGTTCCTAAGCATTTTTAAACATCAGCGTAATTCCGAGAACAACAGAAGAGTTACAAAGCATTTTTCAATGTCAACAGCATTCCGAGAACAAGGGAAGAGTTTCGAAGCATTTTTAAACGTCAGCAGAATTCCGAGAACAACGGAAGAGCTCCGAAGCATTTTTAAACTTCAGCAGAATTCCGAGAACAATGGAAGAGTCCTGAAGCATTTTTAAACTTCAGCAGAATTCCGAGAACAATGGAAGAGTTCTGAAGCATTTTTAAACGTCAGCGGAATTCCGAGAACAATGGAAGAGTTCCGAAGCATTTTTAAACTTCAGCAGAATTCCGAGAACAATGGAAAAGTTCTGAAGCATTTTTAAACTTCATCAGAATTCCGAGAACAATGTAAGAGTTCCGAAGCAATTTTAAACATCAGCGTAATACCGAGAACAATGGAAGAGTTCCGAAGCATTTTTCAATGTCAGCAGCATTCTGAGAACAATGGTAGAGTTTCCAAGCATTTTTAAACGTCAGCAGCATTCTGAGAACAAAGGAAGAGATTCCAAGCATTTTTAAACGTCAGCGGAATTCCATAAACAATGGAAGAGTTCCGAAGCATTTTTAAACCTCAGCGGAATTCGGTGAACAATGGAAGAGTTCCGAAGCATTTTTAAACCTCAGCGGAACTACGTGAACAGTGGAAGAGTTCCGAAGCATTTTTAAACTTCAGCAGAATTCCGAGAACAATGGAAGAGTTCCGAAGCATTTCTAAACTTCAGCAGAATTCCGAGAACAATGAAAGAGTTCCGAAGCATTTTTAAACATCAGCAGAATTCCGAGAACAATGGAAGAGTTCCGAAGCATTTTTAAACTACAGCAGAATTCCGAGAACAATGGAAGAGCTCTGAAGCATTTTTAAACTTCAGCAGAATTCCGAGAACAATGGAAGAGTTCCTAAGCATTTTTAAACTACAGCAGAATTCCGAGAACAATGGAAGAGTTTAGAAGCGTTTTTAAACGTCAGCAGAATTCCGAGAACAATGGAAGAGTTCCTAAGCATTTTTAAACTACAGCAGAATTCCGAAAACAATGGAAGAGTTTAGAAGCATTTTTAAACCTCAGCAGAATTACGTGAGCAATGGAAGAGTTCCAAACCATTTTTGATCCTCAGCAGAATTCCGAGAACATTGGAATAGTTCCGAAGCATTTTTAAACGTCAGCAGAATTCCGAGAACAATGGAAGAGTTCCGAAGCAAATTTAAACATCAGCAGAATTCCATGAACAATGGAAGAATTCCGAAGCCTTTTTAAACTTCAGCGGAATTCCGAGAACAATGGAAGAGTTCCAAAGCATTTTTAAACATCAGCAGAATTCGAGAACAATGAAAGAGATCCGAAGTATTTTTAAACGTCAGCTTAATTCCGAGAACAATGGAATAGTTCCGAAGCATTTTTAAACGTCAGCAGAATTCCATAAAAAAAGGAAGAGTTCCGAAGCATTATTAAACCTCAGCGGTACTCCGTGAACACTGAAAGAGTTTCGAAGCATTTTTAAACTTCAGTAGAATTCCGAGAACAATGGAAGAGTTCCGAAGCTTTTTTAAACGTCAGCAGAATTCCGAGAACAATGCAAGAGTTCCGAACCATTTTTAAACGTCAGCAGAATTCCGAGAACAATGGAAGAGTTCTGAAGCATTTTTAAACTTCAGCATATTTCCGAGAACAATGGAAAAGTTCCGAATCAAATTTAAACTTCAGCAGTATTCCAAGAACAATGGAAGAGTTCCAAAGCATTTTTAAACGTCAGCAGAATTCCAAGAACAATGGAAGAGTTCCGAAGCATTTTTAAAGGTCAGCGGAATTCCGAGAACAATGGATTAGTTCCGAAGCATTTCTAAACGTCAGCGGAATTCCGAGAACAATGGACGAGTTCTGAAGCATTTTTAAAGGTCAGCGGAATTCCGAGAACAATGGATTAGTTCCGAAGCATTTCTAAACGTCAGCGGAATTCCATAAACAATGGAAGAGTTCCGAAGCATTTTAAAACGTCAGCGGAATTCCGTGAAAAATGGAAGAGTTCTGAAGCATTTTTAAACTTCAGCGGAATTCCAGGAACAATGGAAGAGTTCCGTATCATTTCTAAACTTCAGCAGAATTCCGAGAACAATGGAAGTGTTCTGAAGCATTTTTAAACGTCAGCAGAATTCCGAGAACAATGGAAGAGTTCTGAAGCACTTTTAAACGTAAGCAGAATTCCGAGAACAATGGAAGAGTTCCGAAACATTTTTAAACTTCAGCAGAATTCCGAGAACAATGGAAGAGTTCTGAAGCATTTTTAAACTTCAACAGAATTCCGAGAACAATGGAAGAGTTCCGAAGCTAATTTAAACTTCAGCAGAATTCTATGAACAATGGAAGAGGTCCAAAGCATTATTAAACGTCAGCGGAATTTCGAGAACAATGGAAGAGTTCCTAATCATTATTAAACTTCAGCGGAATTCCGTGAACAATGGAAGAGTTCTGAAGCATTTTTAAACTTCAGCGGAATTTGAGGAAAAATGGAAGAGTCACAAATCATTTATAAACATCAGCAGAATTCTGAGAACAGTGGAAGAGTTCCAAACCATTTTTAAACGTCAGCAGAATTCCGAGAAAAATGGAAGAGTTCTGAAGCATTTTTAAACTTCAGCAGAATTCCAAGAACAATGGAAGAGTTCCGAAGCATTTTTCAATGTCAGCAGCATTCCGAGAACAATGGAAGAGTTCCGAAGCATTTTTAAACTTCAGCAGAATTACGAGAACAATGGAAGAGTTCTGAAGCATTTTTAAACTTCAGCAGAATTCCGAGAACAATGGAAGCGTTCCGAAGCATTTTTAAACGTCAGCGGAATTTCGAGAACAATGGAAGAGTTCCGAAGCATTTTTAAACTTCAGCAGAATTCCGTGAACAATGGAAGTGTTCCAAAGCATTTTTAAACATCAGCAGAATTCCAAGAACAATGGAAGAGTTCCGAAGCATTTTTCAATGTCAGCAGCATTCCGAGAACAATGGAAGAGTTCCGAAGCATTTTTAAACTTCAGCAGAATTACGAGAACAATGGAAGAGTTCTGAAGCATTTTTAAACTTCAGCAGAATTCCGAGAACAATGTAAGAGTTCCTAAGCATTTTTAAACATCAGCGTAATTCCGAGAACAATGGAAGAGTTCCAAAGCATTTTTCAACGTCACCAGCATTCCGAGAACAAGGGAAGAGTTTCGAAGCATTTTTAAAAGTCAGCAGAATTCCGAGAACAATGGAAGAGTTTCGTAGCATTTTTAAACTTCAGCAGAATTCCGAGAACAATGGAAGAGTTCTGAAGCATTTTTAAACTTCAGCAGAATTCCGAGAACAATGGAAAAGTTATGAAGCATTTTTAAACTTCAGCAGAATTCCGAGAACAATGGAAGAGTTCTGAAGCATTTTTAAACATCAGCAGAATTCCGAGAACAATGGAAGAGTTCCGAAGCATTTTTAAAAGCCAGCAAAATTTCGAGAACAATGGAAGAGTTCCGAAGCATTTTTAAACTTCAGCAGAATTCCGAGAACAATGGAAGAGTTCTGAAGCATTTTTAAACATCAGCAGAATTCAGAGAACAATGGAAGAATTCTGAAGCATTTTTAAACGTCAGCAGAATTCCGAGAACAGTGGATTAGTTCCGAAGCATTTCTAAACGTCATCGGAATTCCATAAACAATGGAAGAGTTCCGAAGGATTTTTAAACGTCAGCGCAATTCCGTGAACAATGGAAGAGTTCTGAAGCATTTTTAAACTTCAGCGGAATTCCAGGAAGAATGGAAGAGTTCCGAATAATTTTTAAATGTCAGCAGAATTCAGAGAACAATGGAAGAGTTCCGAGGCATTTTTCAACGTCAACAGAATTCCGAAAACAATGGAAGAGTTCGGAAGTATTTTTAAACTTCAGCAGAATTCCGAGAACAATGGAAGAGTTCTGAAGCATTTTTAAATGTCAGCGGAATTCCGAGAACAATGGAATAGTTCCGAAGCATTTTTAAACGTCAGCGGAATTCCATAAACAATGGAATTGTTCCGAAGCATTTTTAAACTTCAGCAGAATTCCGAGAACAATGGAAGAGTTCTGAAGCATTTTTAAACTTAAGAAGAATTCCGAGAACAATGAAAGAGTTCTGAAGCATTTTTAAACGTCAGCGGAATTCCGAGAACAATGGAGTAATTCCGAAGCATTTTTAAAAGTCAGCGGAATTCCATAAACAATGGAAGTGTTCCGAAGCATTTTTATACCTCAGCGGAACTCCGTGAACAATTGAAGACTTCCGAAGCATTTTTAAACTTCAGCAGAATTCCGAGAACAATGGAATAGTTCTGAAGCATTTTTAAACTTCAGCAGAATTCCGAGAACAATGGAAGAATTCTGAAGCATTTTTAAACGTTAGCGGAATTCCGAGAACAATGGAAGAGTTCCGAAGCATTTTTAAACCTCAGTGGAATTCCGTGAACAATGGAAGGGCTCCAAAGCATTTTTTAACTTCAGCAGAATTCCGAGAACAATAGAAAAGTTCTGAAGCATTTTTAAACATCAGCAGAATTCCGAGAACAATGGAAGAGTTCCGAAGCATTTTTAAACTTCAGCGGAATTACGAGAAAAATGGAAGAGTTCCGAAGCATTTTTAAACTTCAGCGGAATTCCGTGAACAAAGAAAGAGTTCCGAAGCATGTTTAAACCTCAGCGGAATTCCCTAAACAATGGAAGGGCTCCGTAGCATTTTAAACTTCAGCAGAATTCCGAGAACAATAGAAAAGTTCTGAAGCATTTTTAAACGTCAGCAGAATTCTGAGAACAATGGAAGAGTTCCGAAGCATTTTTAAACTTCATCGCAATTACGAGAAAAATGGAAGAGTTCCGAAGCATTTTTAAACGTCAGTGGAATTCTGAAAACAATGGAAGAGTTCCAAAGCATTTTTAAACATCAGCAGAATTACGTGAACAAAGTAAGAGTTTCGAAGTATTATTAAACGTCAGTGGAATTCCGAGAACAATGGAAGAGTTCCGAAGCATTTTTAAACCTCAGCAGAATTACGTGAGCAATGGAAGAGTTCCAAAGCATTTTTGATCCTCAGCAGAATTCCGAGAACATTGGACTAGTTCCGAAGCATTTTTAAACGTCAGCAGAATTCCGAGAACAATGGAAGAGTTCCGAAGCAAATTTAAACATCAGCAGAATTCCATGAACAATGGAAGAATTCCGAAGCCTTTTTAAACTTCAGCGGAATTCCGAGAACAATGGAAGAGTTCCAAAGCATTTTTAAACATCAGCAGAATTCGAGAACAATGAAAGAGATCCGAAGTATTTTTAAACGTCAGCTTAATTCCGAGAACAATGGAATAGTTCCGAAGCATTTTTAAACGTCAGCGGAATTCCATAAAAAAAGGAAGAGTTCCGAAGCATTATTAAACCTCAGCGGTACTCCGTGAACACTGAAAGAGTTCCGAAGCATTTTTAAACTTCAGTAGAATTCCGAGAACAATGGAAGAGTTCCGAAGCTTTTTTAAACGTCAGCAGAATTCCGAGAACAATGCAAGAGTTCCGAACCATTTTTAAACGTCAGCAGAATTCCGAGAACAATGGAAGAGTTCTGAAGCATTTTTAAACTTCAGCATATTTCCGAGAACAATGGAAAAGTTCCGAATCAAATTTAAACTTCAGCAGTATTCCAAGAACAATGGAAGAGTTCCGAAGCATTTTTAAAGGTCAACGGAATTCCGAGAACAATGGATTAGTTCCGAAGCATTTCTAAACGTCAGCGGAATTCCGAGAACAATGGACGAGTTCTGAAGCATTTTTAAAGGTCAACGGAATTCCGAGAACAATGGATTAGTTCCGAAGCATTTCTAAACGTCAGCGGAATTCCATAAACAATGGAAGAGTTCCGAAGCATTTTAAAACGTCAGCGGAATTCCGTGAAAAATGGTAGAGTTCTGAAGCATTTTTAAACTTCAGAGGAATTCCAGGAACAATGGAAGAGTTCCGAATCATTTCTAAACATCAGCAGAATTCCGAGAACAATGGAAGTGTTCTGAAGCATTTTTAAACGTCAGCAGAATTCCGAGAACAATGGAAGAGTTCTGAAGCACTTTTAAACGTAAGCAGAATTCCGAGAACAATGGAAGAGTTCCGAAACATTTTTAAACTTCAGCAGAATTCCGAGAACAATGGAAGAGTTCTGAAGCATTTTTAAACTTCAGCAGAATTCTGAGAACAATGGAAGAGTTCTGAAGCATTTTTAAACGTCAGCGGAATTTCGAGAACAATGGAAGAGTTCCGAAGCATTTTTAAACGTCAGCAGAATTTTGAGAATAATGGAAGAGTTCCGAAGCATTTTTAAACTTCAGCAGAATTCCAATAACAATGGAAGAGTTCTGAAGCACTTTGAAACGTAAGCAGCATTCCGAGAACAATGGAAGAGTTCCGAAGCATTTTTAAACTCCAGCAGAATTCCGGGAACAATGGAAGAGTTCCGAAGCATTTTTAAACTTCAGCAGGATTCCGAGAACAATGGAAGAGTTCCGAAGCTAATTTAAACTTCAGCAGAATTCTGTGAACAATGGAATAATTCCGAAGCATTTTTAAACTTCAGCGGAATTCCGAGAACAATGGAAAAGTTCTGAAGCATTTTTAAACTTCAGCAGAATTCCGAGAACAATGGAAGAGTTCCGAAGCATTTTTAAACTATGGCAGAATTCCGAGAACAATGGAAGTGTTCCGAAGCATTTTTAAACTTCAGCAGAATTCCGAGAACAATGAAAGAGGTCAGAAGCATTATTAAATGTCAGCAGAATTCCGAGAACAATGGAAGAGTTCTGAAGCATTTTTAAACGTCAGTGGAATTCCGAGAACAATGGAAGAGTTCAGAAGCATTTTTAAACTTCAGCAGAATTCCGAGAAAAATGGAAGTGTTCTGAAGCATTTTTAAACGTCAGCTGAATTCCGAGAACAATGGAATAGTTCCGAAGCATTTTTAAATGTCAGTGGAATTCCATAAGCAATGGAAGAGTTCCGAAGCATTTTTAAACCTCAGCGGAATTCCGTGAACAATGGAAGAGTTCCAAAGCATTTTTAAACGTCAGCGGAATACCGTGAACAATGGAAGAGTTCTGAAGCATTTTTAAACTTCAGCGGAATTTCAGGAACAATGGAAGAGTTCCAAATCATTTGTAAAAGTCAGCAGAATTCCTAGAACAATGGAAGAATTCCGAAGGATTTTTAAAAGTCAGCAAAATTCCGAGAACAATGGAAGAGTTCCGAAGCATTTTTAAACTTCAGCAGAATTCCGAGAACAATGGAAGAGTTCTGAAACATTTTTAAACATCAGCGGAATTCCGAGATTAATGGAAGAGTTCCGACGCATTTTTAAACTTCAGCAGAATTCCGAGAACAATGGAATAGTTATGAAGCATTTTTAAACTTCAGCAGAATTCCGAGAACAATGGAAGAGTTCTGAAGCATTTTTAAACATCAGCAGAATTCCGAGAACAATGGAAGAGTTCCGAAGCATTTTTAAAAGCCAGCACAATTTCGAGAACAATGGAAGAGTTCCGAAGCATTTTTAAACTTCAGCAGAATTCCGAGAACAATGGAAGAGTTCTGAAGCATTTTTAAACATCAGCAGAATTCCGAGAACAATGGAAGAGTTCTGAAGCATTTTTAAACGTCAGCAGAATTCCGAGAACAGTGGATTAGTTCCGAAGCATTTCTAAACGTCATCGGAATTCCATAAACAATGGAAGAGTTCCGAAGGATTTTTAAACGTCAGCGCAATTCCGTGAACAATGGAAGAGTTCTGAAGCATTTTTAAACGTCAGCGGAATTCCGAGAACAATGGAGTAATTCCGAAGCATTTTTAAAAGTCAGCGGAATTCCATAAACAATGGAAGTGTTCCGAAGCATTTTTATACCTCAGCGGAACTCCGTGAACAATTGAAGACTTCCAAAGCATTTTTAAACTTCAGCAGAATTCCGAGAACAATGGAATAGTTCTGAAGCATTTTTAAACTTCAGCAGAATTCCGAGAACAATGGAAGAATTCTGAAGCATTTTTAAATGTTAGCGGAATTCCGAGAACAATGGAATAGTTCCAAAGCATTTTTAAACATCAGCGGAATTCCATAAACAATGGAAGAGTTCCGAAGCATTTTTAAACCTCAGTGGAATTCCGTGAACAATGGAAGGGCTCCAAAGCATTTTTTAACTTCAGCAGAATTCCGAGAACAATAGAAAAGTTCTGAAGCATTTTTAAACATCAGCAGAATTCCGAGAACAATGGAAGAGTTCCGAAGCATTTTTAAACTTCAGCGGAATTACGAGAAAAATGGAAGAGTTCCGAAGCATTTTTAAACTTCAGCGGAATTCCGTGAACAAAGAAAGAGTTCCGAAGCATGTTTAAACCTCAGCGGAATTCCCTAAACAATGGAAGGGCTCCGTAGCATTTTAAACTTCAGCAGAATTCCGAGAACAATAGAAAAGTTCTGAAGCATTTTTAAACGTCAGCAGAATTCTGAGAACAATGGAAGAGTTCCGAAGCATTTTTAAACTTCATCGCAATTACGAGAAAAATGGAAGAGTTCCGAAGCATTTTTAAACTTCAGCGAAATTCCGAGAACAAAGAAAGAGTTCTGAAGCATTTTTAAACCTCAGCTGAATTCCCTGAACAATGGAAGAGTTCCGAAACATTTTTAAACATCAGCAGAATTCCGTGAACAAAGTAAGAGTTTCGAAGTATTATTAAACGTCAGTTGAATTCCGAGAACAATGGAAGAGTTCCAAAGCATTTTTAAACCTCAGCAGAATTACGTGAGCAATGGAACAGTTCCAAAGCATTTTTGATCCTCAGCAAAATTCCGAGAACAATGGAAGAGTTCCGAAGCATTTTTAAACGTTAGCAGAATTCCGAGAACAATGGAAGAGTTACGAAGCAAATTTACACTTCAGCAGAATTCCAAAAACAATGGAAGTGTTCTGAAGCAAATGTAAGCTTCAGCAGAATTCCGAGAACAATGGAAGAGTTCCGAAGCATTTTTAAACGTCTGCGGAAATCCGAGAACAAAGAAAGAGTTCCGAAGCATTTTTAAACGTCAGTGGAATTCTGAAAACAATGGAAGAGTTCCAAAGCATTTTTAAACATCAGCAGAATTACGTGAACAAAGTAAGAGTTTCGAAGTATTATTAAACGTCAGTGGAATTCCGAGAACAATGGAAGAGTTCCGAAGCATCTTTAAACCTCAGCAGAATTACGTGAGCAATGGAAGAGTTCCAAAGCATTTTTGATCCTCAGCAGAATTCCGAGAACATTGGACTAGTTCCGAAGCATTTTTAAACGTCAGCAGAATTCCGAGAACAATGGAAGAGTTCCGAAGCAAATTTAAACATCAGCAGAATTCCATGAACAATGGAAGAATTCCGAAGCCTTTTTAAACTTCAGCGGAATTCCGAGAACAATGGAAGAGTTCCAAAGCATTTTTAAACATCAGCAGAATTCGAGAACAATGAAAGAGATCCGAAGTATTTTTAAACGTCAGCTTAATTCCGAGAACAATGGAATAGTTCCGAAGCATTTTTAAACGTCAGCGGAATTCCATAAAAAAAGGAAGAGTTCCGAAGCATTATTAAACCTCAGCGGTACTCCGTGAACACTGAAAGAGTTCCGAAGCATTTTTAAACTTCAGTAGAATTCCGAGAACAATGGAAGAGTTCCGAAGCTTTTTTAAACGTCAGCAGAATTCCGAGAACAATGCAAGAGTTCCGAACCATTTTTAAACGTCAGCAGAATTCCGAGAACAATGGAAGAGTTCTGAAGCATTTTTAAACTTCAGCATATTTCCGAGAACAATGGAAAAGTTCCGAATCAAATTTAAACTTCAGCAGTATTCCAAGAACAATGGAAGAGTTCCGAAGCATTTTTAAAGGTCAACGGAATTCCGAGAACAATGGATTAGTTCCGAAGCATTTCTAAACGTCAGCGGAATTCCGAGAACAATGGACGAGTTCTGAAGCATTTTTAAAGGTCAGCGGAATTCCGAGAACAATGGATTAGTTCCGAAGCATTTCGAAACGTCAGCGGAATTCCATAAACAATGGAAGAGTTCCGAAGCATTTTAAAACGTCAGCGGAATTCCGTGAAAAATGGTAGAGTTCTGAAGCATTTTTAAACTTCAGAGGAATTCCAGGAACAATGGAAGAGTTCCGAATCATTTCTAAACATCAGCAGAATTCCGAGAACAATGGAAGTGTTCTGAAGCATTTTTAAACGTCAGCAGAATTCCGAGAACAATGGAAGAGTTCTGAAGCACTTTTAAACGTAAGCAGAATTCCGAGAACAATGGAAGAGTTCCGAAACATTTTTAAACTTCAGCAGAATTCCGAGAACAATGGAAGAGTTCTGAAGCATTTTTAAACTTCAGCAGAATTCTGAGAACAATGGAAGAGTTCTGAAGCATTTTTAAACGTCAGCGGAATTTCGAGAACAATGGAAGAGTTCCGAAGCATTTTTAAACGTCAGCAGAATTTTGAGAATAATGGAAGAGTTCCGAAGCATTTTTAAACTTCAGCAGAATTCCAATAACAATGGAAGAGTTCTGAAGCACTTTGAAACGTAAGCAGCATTCCGAGAACAATGGAAGAGTTCCGAAGCATTTTTAAACTTCAGCAGGATTCCGAGAACAATGGAAGAGTTCCGAAGCTAATTTAAACTTCAGCAGAATTCTGTGAACAATGGAATAATTCCGAAGCATTTTTAAACTTCAGCGGAATTCCGAGAACAATGGAAAAGTTCTGAAGCATTTTTAAACTTCAGCAGAATTCCGAGAACAATGGAAGAGTTCCGAAGCATTTTTAAACTATGGCAGAATTCCGAGAACAATGGAAGTGTTCCGAAGCATTTTTAAACTTCAGCAGAATTCCGAGAACAATGGAAGAGTTCTGAAGCATTTTTAAACTTCAGCAGAATTCCGAGAACAATGGAAGAGTTCTGAAGCATTTTTAAACTCCAGCAGAATTCCGAGAACAATTGAAGAGTTCCTAAGCATTTTTAAACTTCAGCAGGATTCCGAGAACAATGGAAGAGTTCCGAAGCTAATTTAAACTTCAGCAGAATTCTGTGAACAATGGAAGAGTTCCGAAGCATTTGTAAACTTCAGCGGAATTCCGAGAACAATGGAAGAGTTCTGAAGCATTTTTAAACTTCAGCAGAATTCCGAGAACAATGTAAGAGTTCCGAAGCATTTTTAAACTACAGCAGAATTCCGAGAACAATGGAAGAGTTTCGAAGCATTTTTAAACGTCAGCAGAATTCCGAGAACAATGGAAGAGTTCCGAAGGATTTTTAAAGTTCATTAGAACTCCGAAATCAATGGAAGAGTTCCGAAGCAAATTTAAACTTCAACAGAATTCCGGGAACAATGAAGAGTTCCGAAGCATTTTTAAACATCAGCGGAATTCCGAGATTAATGAAAGAGTTCCTAAGCATTTTTAAACATCATTGAAATTTCGAGAACAATGAAAGAGGTCAGAAGCATTATTAAATGTCAGCAGAATTCTGAGAACAATGGAAGAGTTCCGAAGCATTTTTAAACGTCAGTGGAATTCCGAGAAGAATGGAAGAGTTCAGAAGCATTTTTAAACTTCAGCAGAATTCCGAGAACAATGGAAGAGTTCTGAAGCATTTTTCAACGTCAGCGGAATTTCGAGAACAATGGAATAATTCCGAAGCATTTTTAAACGTCAGCAGAATTCCATAAACAATGGAAGTGTTCCGAAGCATTTTTAAACATCAGCGGAATTACGTGAACAATGGAAGAATTCCTAGGCATTTTTAAACGTCAGTGGAATTCCGAGAACAATGGAAGAGTTCCTAAGCATTTTTCAACGTCAGCAGAATTCCAAGAACAATGGAAGAGTTCCGAAGCATTTTTAAACTTCAGCAGAATTACGAGAACAATGGAAGAGTTCTGAAGCATTTTTAAACTTCAGCAGAATTCCGAGAACAATGGACGAGTTCTGAAGCATTTTTAAAGGTCAGCGGAATTCCGAGAACATTGGAAGAGTTCCGAAGCATTTTTAAACGTCAGCAGAATTTTGAGAATAATGGAAGGGTTCCGAAGCATTTTTAAACTTCAGCAGAATTCCAAGAACAATGGAAGAGTTCTGAAGCACTTTTAAACGTAAGCAGCATTCCGAGAACAATGGAAGAGTTCCAAAGCATTTTTAAACTCCAGCAGAATTCCAAGAACAATGGAAGATTTCCGAAGCATTTTTAAACATCAGCAGAATTACGTGAACAAAGTAAGAGTTTCGAAGTATTATTAAACGTCAGTGGAATTCCGAGAACAATGGAAGAGTTCCGAAGCATTTTTAAACATCAGCAGAATTACGTGAACAAAGTAAGAGTTTCGAAGTATTATTAAACGTCAGTGGAATTCCGAGAACAATGGAAGAGTTCCGAAGCATTTTTAAACCTCAGCAGAATTACGTGAGCAATGGAAGAGTTCCAAAGCATTTTTGATCCTCAGCAGAATTCCGAGAAGATTGGACTAGTTCCGAAGCATTTTTAAACGTCAGCAGAATTCCGAGAACAATGGAAGAGTTCCGAAGCAAATTTAAACATCAGCAGAATTCCATGAACAATGGAAGAATTCCGAAGCCTTTTTAAACTTCAGCGGAATTCCGAGAACAATGGAAGAGTTCCAAAGCATTTTTAAACATCAGCAGAATTCCGAGTACAATGAAAGAGATCCGAAGTATTTTTAAACGTCAGCTTAATTCCAAGAACAATGGAAGAGTTCCGAAGCATTTTTAAACGTCAGCGGAATTCCTTGAACAATGGAAGAGTTCGGAAGCATTTTTAAACTTCAGCAGAATTCCAAGAACAATGGAAGATTTCCGAAGCATTTTTAAATGTCAGCCGAATTCCGAGAACAATGGAATAGTTCCGAAGCATTTTTAAACGTCAGCGGAATTCCATAAAAAAAGGAAGAGTTCCGAAGCATTATTAAACCTCAGCGGTACTCCGTGAACACTGAAAGAGTTCCGAAGCATTTTTAAACTTCAGTAGAATTCCGAGAACAATGGAAGAGTTCTGAAGCTTTTTTAAACGTCAGCAGAATTCCGAGAACAATGCAAGAGTTCCGAACCATTTTTAAACGTCAGCAGAATTCCGAGAACAATGGAAGAGTTCTGAAGCATTTTTAAACTTCAGCAGAATTCCGAGAACAATGTAAGAGTTCCGAAGCATTTTTAAACTACAGCAGAATTCCGAGAACAATGGAAGAGTTTCGAAGCATTTTTAAACGTCAGCAGAATTCCGAGAACAATGGAAGAGCTCCGAAGGATTTTTAAAGTTCATTAGAACTCCGAAATCAATGGAAGAGTTCCGAAGCAAATTTAAACTTCAACAGAATTCCGGGAACAATGAAGAGTTCCGAAGCATTTTTAAACATCAGCGGAATTCCGAGATTAATGAAAGAGTTCCTAAGCATTTTTAAACATCAGTGAAATTTCGAGAACAATGAAAGAGGTCAGAAGCATTATTAAATGTCAGCAGAATTCCGAGAACAATGGAAGAGTTCCGAAGCATTTTTAAACGTCTGCGGAAATCCGAGAACAAAGAAAGAGTTCCGAAGCATTTTTAAACGTCAGTGGAATTCTGAAAACAATGGAAGAGTTCCAAAGCATTTTTAAACATCAGCAGAATTACGTGAACAAAGTAAGAGTTTCGAAGTATTATTAAACGTCAGTGGAATTCCGAGAACAATGGAAGAGTTCCGAAGCATCTTTAAACCTCAGCAGAATTACGTGAGCAATGGAAGAGTTCCAAAGCATTTTTGATCCTCAGCAGAATTCCGAGAACATTGGACTAGTTCCGAAGCATTTTTAAACGTCAGCAGAATTCCGAGAACAATGGAAGAGTTCCGAAGCAAATTTAAACATCAGCAGAATTCCATGAACAATGGAAGAATTCCGAAGCCTTTTTAAACTTCAGCGGAATTCCGAGAACAATGGAAGAGTTCCAAAGCATTTTTAAACATCAGCAGAATTCGAGAACAATGAAAGAGATCCGAAGTATTTTTAAACGTCAGCTTAATTCCGAGAACAATGGAATAGTTCCGAAGCATTTTTAAACGTCAGCGGAATTCCATAAAATAAGGAAGAGTTCCGAAGCATTATTAAACCTCAGCGGTACTCCGTGAACACTGAAAGAGTTCCGAAGCATTTTTAAACTTCAGTAGAATTCCGAGAACAATGGAAGAGTTCCGAAGCTTTTTTAAACGTCAGCAGAATTCCGAGAACAATGCAAGAGTTCCGAACCATTTTTAAACGTCAGCAGAATTCCGAGAACAATGGAAGAGTTCTGAAGCATTTTTAAACTTCAGCATATTTCCGAGAACAATGGAAAAGTTCCGAATCAAATTTAAACTTCAGCAGTATTCCAAGAACAATGGAAGAGTTCCGAAGCATTTTTAAAGGTCAACGGAATTCCGAGAACAATGGATTAGTTCCGAAGCATTTCTAAACGTCAGCGGAATTCCGAGAACAATGGACGAGTTCTGAAGCATTTTTAAAGGTCAGCGGAATTCCGAGAACAATGGATTAGTTCCGAAGCATTTCGAAACGTCAGCGGAATTCCATAAACAATGGAAGAGTTCCGAAGCATTTTAAAACGTCAGCGGAATTCCGTGAAAAATGGTAGAGTTCTGAAGCATTTTTAAACTTCAGAGGAATTCCAGGAACAATGGAAGAGTTCCGAATCATTTCTAAACATCAGCAGAATTCCGAGAACAATGGAAGTGTTCTGAAGCATTTTTAAACGTCAGCAGAATTCCGAGAACAATGGAAGAGTTCTGAAGCACTTTTAAACGTAAGCAGAATTCCGAGAACAATGGAAGAGTTCCGAAACATTTTTAAACTTCAGCAGAATTCCGAGAACAATGGAAGAGTTCTGAAGCATTTTTAAACTTCAGCAGAATTCTGAGAACAATGGAAGAGTTCTGAAGCATTTTTAAACGTCAGCGGAATTTCGAGAACAATGGAAGAGTTCCGAAGCATTTTTAAACGTCAGCAGAATTTTGAGAATAATGGAAGAGTTCCGAAGCATTTTTAAACTTCAGCAGAATTCCAATAACAATGGAAGAGTTCTGAAGCACTTTGAAACGTAAGCAGCATTCCGAGAACAATGGAAGAGTTCCGAAGCATTTTTAAACTTCAGCAGGATTCCGAGAACAATGGAAGAGTTCCGAAGCTAATTTAAACTTCAGCAGAATTCTGTGAACAATGGAATAATTCCGAAGCATTTTTAAACTTCAGCGGAATTCCGAGAACAATGGAAAAGTTCTGAAGCATTTTTAAACTTCAGCAGAATTCCGAGAACAATGGAAGAGTTCCGAAGCATTTTTAAACTATGGCAGAATTCCGAGAACAATGGAAGTGTTCCGAAGCATTTTTAAACTTCAGCAGAATTCCGAGAACAATGGAAGAGTTCTGAAGCATTTTTAAACTTCAGCAGAATTCCGAGAACAATGGAAGAGTTCTGAAGCATTTTTAAACGTCAGCGGAATTCCGAGAACAATGGAGTATTTCCGAAGCATTTTTAAACGTCAGCGGAATTCCATGAACAATCGAAGTGTTCCGAAGCATTTTTAAACTTCAGCAGAATTCCGAGAACAATGGAAGTGTTCCGAAGCATTTTTAAACATCAGCAGAATTCCAAGAACAATGGAAGAGTTCTGAAGCACTTTTAAGCATAAGCAGAATTCCGAGAACAATGGAAGAGTTCTGAAGCATTTTTAAACTCCAGCAGAATTCCGAGAACAATTGAAGAGTTCCTAAGCATTTTTAAACTTCAGCAGGATTCCGAGAACAATGGAAGAGTTCCGAAGCTAATTTAAACTTCAGCAGAATTCTGTGAACAATGGAAGAGTTCCGAAGCATTTGTAAACTTCAGCGGAATTCCGAGAACAATGGAAGAGTTCTGAAGCATTTTTAAACTTCAGCAGAATTCCGAGAACAATGTAAGAGTTCCGAAGCATTTTTAAACTACAGCAGAATTCCGAGAACAATGGAAGAGTTTCGAAGCATTTTTAAACGTCAGCAGAATTCCGAGAACAATGGAAGAGTTCCGAAGGATTTTTAAAGTTCATTAGAACTCCGAAATCAATGGAAGAGTTCCGAAGCAAATTTAAACTTCAACAGAATTCCGGGAACAATGAAGAGTTCCGAAGCATTTTTAAACATCAGCGGAATTCCGAGATTAATGAAAGAGTTCCTAAGCATTTTTAAACATCATTGAAATTTCGAGAACAATGAAAGAGGTCAGAAGCATTATTAAATGTCAGCAGAATTCTGAGAACAATGGAAGAGTTCCGAAGCATTTTTAAACGTCAGTGGAATTCCGAGAACAATGGAAGAGTTCAGAAGCATTTTTAAACTTCAGCAGAATTCCGAGAACAATGGAAGAGTTCTGAAGCATTTTTCAACGTCAGCGGAATTTCGAGAACAATGGAATAATTCCGAAGCATTTTTAAACGTCAGCAGAATTCCATAAACAATGGAAGTGTTCCGAAGCATTTTTAAACATCAGCGGAATTACGTGAACAATGGAAGAATTCCTAGGCATTTTTAAACGTCAGTGGAATTCCGAGAACAATGGAAGAGTTCCTAAGCATTTTTCAACGTCAGCAGAATTCCAAGAACAATGGAAGAGTTCCGAAGCATTTTTAAACTTCAGCAGAATTACGAGAACAATGGAAGAGTTCTAAAGCATTTTTAAACTTCAGCAGAATTCCGAGAACAATGGACGAGTTCTGAAGCATTTTTAAAGGTCAGCGGAATTCCGAGAACATTGGAAGAGTTCCGAAGCATTTTTAAACGTCAGCAGAATTTTGAGAATAATGGAAGGGTTCCGAAGCATTTTTAAACTTCAGCAGAATTCCAAGAACAATGGAAGAGTTCTGAAGCACTTTTAAACGTAAGCAGCATTCCGAGAACAATGGAAGAGTTCCAAAGCATTTTTAAACTCCAGCAGAATTCCAAGAACAATGGAAGATTTCCGAAGCATTTTTAAACATCAGCAGAATTACGTGAACAAAGTAAGAGTTTCGAAGTATTATTAAACGTCAGTGGAATTCCGAGAACAATGGAAGAGTTCCGAAGCATTTTTAAACATCAGCAGAATTACGTGAACAAAGTAAGAGTTTCGAAGTATTATTAAACGTCAGTGGAATTCCGAGAACAATGGAAGAGTTCCGAAGCATTTTTAAACCTCAGCAGAATTACGTGAGCAATGGAAGAGTTCCAAAGCATTTTTGATCCTCAGCAGAATTCCGAGAAGATTGGACTAGTTCCGAAGCATTTTTAAACGTCAGCAGAATTCCGAGAACAATGGAAGAGTTCCGAAGCAAATTTAAACATCAGCAGAATTCCATGAACAATGGAAGAATTCCGAAGCCTTTTTAAACTTCAGCGGAATTCCGAGAACAATGGAAGAGTTCCAAAGCATTTTTAAACATCAGCAGAATTCCGAGTACAATGAAAGAGATCCGAAGTATTTTTAAACGTCAGCTTAATTCCAAGAACAATGGAAGAGTTCCGAAGCATTTTTAAACGTCAGCGGAATTCCTTGAACAATGGAAGAGTTCGGAAGCATTTTTAAACTTCAGCAGAATTCCAAGAACAATGGAAGATTTCCGAAGCATTTTTAAATGTCAGCCGAATTCCGAGAACAATGGAATAGTTCCGAAGCATTTTTAAACGTCAGCGGAATTCCATAAAAAAAGGAAGAGTTCCGAAGCATTATTAAACCTCAGCGGTACTCCGTGAACACTGAAAGAGTTCCGAAGCATTTTTAAACTTCAGTAGAATTCCGAAAACAATGGAAGAGTTCCGAAGCTTTTTTAAACGTCAGCAGAATTCCGAGAACAATGCAAGAGTTCCGAACCATTTTTAAACGTCAGCAGAATTCCGAGAACAATGGAAGAGTTCTGAAGCATTTTTAAACTTCAGCATATTTCCGAGAACAATGGAAAAGTTCCGAATCAAATTTAAACTTCAGCAGTATTCCAAGAACAATGGAAGAGTTCCGAAGCATTTTTAAAGGTCAACGGAATTCCGAGAACAATGGATTAGTTCCGAAGCATTTCTAAACGTCAGCGGAATTCCGAGAACAATGGACGAGTTCTGAAGCATTTTTAAAGGTCAGCGGAATTCCGAGAACAATGGATTAGTTCCGAAGCATTTCGAAACGTCAGCGGAATTCCATAAACAATGGAAGAGTTCCGAAGCATTTTAAAACGTCAGCGGAATTCCGTGAAAAATGGTAGAGTTCTGAAGCATTTTTAAACTTCAGAGGAATTCCAGGAACAATGGAAGAGTTCCGAATCATTTCTAAACATCAGCAGAATTCCGAGAACAATGGAAGTGTTCTGAAGCATTTTTAAACGTCAGCAGAATTCCGAGAACAATGGAAGAGTTCTGAAGCACTTTTAAACGTAAGCAGAATTCCGAGAACAATGGAAGAGTTCCGAAACATTTTTAAACTTCAGCAGAATTCCGAGAACAATGGAAGAGTTCTGAAGCATTTTTAAACTTCAGCAGAATTCTGAGAACAATGGAAGAGTTCTGAAGCATTTTTAAACGTCAGCGGAATTTCGAGAACAATGGAAGAGTTCCGAAGCATTTTTAAACGTCAGCAGAATTTTGAGAATAATGGAAGAGTTCCGAAGCATTTTTAAACTTCAGCAGAATTCCAATAACAATGGAAGAGTTCTGAAGCACTTTGAAACGTAAGCAGCATTCCGAGAACAATGGAAGAGTTCCGAAGCATTTTTAAACTTCAGCAGGATTCCGAGAACAATGGAAGAGTTCCGAAGCTAATTTAAACTTCAGCAGAATTCTGTGAACAATGGAATAATTCCGAAGCATTTTTAAACTTCAGCGGAATTCCGAGAACAATGGAAAAGTTCTGAAGCATTTTTAAACTTCAGCAGAATTCCGAGAACAATGGAAGAGTTCCGAAGCATTTTTAAACTATGGCAGAATTCCGAGAACAATGGAAGTGTTCCGAAGCATTTTTAAACTTCAGCAGAATTCCGAGAACAATGGAAGAGTTCTGAAGCATTTTTAAACTTCAGCAGAATTCCGAGAACAATGGAAGAGTTCTGAAGCATTTTTAAACGTCAGCGGAATTCCGAGAACAATGGAGTATTTCCGAAGCATTTTTAAACGTCAGCGGAATTCCATGAACAATCGAAGTGTTCCGAAGCATTTTTAAACTTCAGCAGAATTCCGAGAACAATGGAAGTGTTCCGAAGCATTTTTAAACATCAGCAGAATTCCAAGAACAATGGAAGAGTTCTGAAGCACTTTTAAGCATAAGCAGAATTCCGAGAACAATGGAAGAGTTCTGAAGCATTTTTAAACTCCAGCAGAATTCCGAGAACAATTGAAGAGTTCCTAAGCATTTTTAAACTTCAGCAGGATTCCGAGAACAATGGAAGAGTTCCGAAGCTAATTTAAACTTCAGCAGAATTCTGTGAACAATGGAAGAGTTCCGAAGCATTTGTAAACTTCAGCGGAATTCCGAGAACAATGGAAGAGTTCTGAAGCATTTTTAAACTTCAGCAGAATTCCGAGAACAATGTAAGAGTTCCGAAGCATTTTTAAACTACAGCAGAATTCCGAGAACAATGGAAGAGTTTCGAAGCATTTTTAAACGTCAGCAGAATTCCGAGAACAATGGAAGAGTTCCGAAGGATTTTTAAAGTTCATTAGAACTCCGAAATCAATGGAAGAGTTCCGAAGCAAATTTAAACTTCAACAGAATTCCGGGAACAATGAAGAGTTCCGAAGCATTTTTAAACATCAGCGGAATTCCGAGATTAATGAAAGAGTTCCTAAGCATTTTTAAACATCATTGAAATTTCGAGAACAATGAAAGAGGTCAGAAGCATTATTAAATGTCAGCAGAATTCTGAGAACAATGGAAGAGTTCCGAAGCATTTTTAAACGTCAGTGGAATTCCGAGAACAATGGAAGAGTTCAGAAGCATTTTTAAACTTCAGCAGAATTCCGAGAACAATGGAAGAGTTCTGAAGCATTTTTCAACGTCAGCGGAATTTCGAGAACAATGGAATAATTCCGAAGCATTTTTAAACGTCAGCAGAATTCCATAAACAATGGAAGTGTTCCGAAGCATTTTTAAACATCAGCGGAATTACGTGAACAATGGAAGAATTCCTAGGCATTTTTAAACGTCAGTGGAATTCCGAGAACAATGGAAGAGTTCCTAAGCATTTTTCAACGTCAGCAGAATTCCAAGAACAATGGAAGAGTTCCGAAGCATTTTTAAACTTCAGCAGAATTACGAGAACAATGGAAGAGTTCTGAAGCATTTTTAAACTTCAGCAGAATTCCGAGAACAATGGACGAGTTCTGAAGCATTTTTAAAGGTCAGCGGAATTCCGAGAACATTGGAAGAGTTCCGAAGCATTTTTAAACGTCAGCAGAATTTTGAGAATAATGGAAGGGTTCCGAAGCATTTTTAAACTTCAGCAGAATTCCAAGAACAATGGAAGAGTTCTGAAGCACTTTTAAACGTAAGCAGCATTCCGAGAACAATGGAAGAGTTCCAAAGCATTTTTAAACTCCAGCAGAATTCCAAGAACAATGGAAGATTTCCGAAGCATTTTTAAACATCAGCAGAATTACGTGAACAAAGTAAGAGTTTCGAAGTATTATTAAACGTCAGTGGAATTCCGAGAACAATGGAAGAGTTCCGAAGCATTTTTAAACATCAGCAGAATTACGTGAACAAAGTAAGAGTTTCGAAGTATTATTAAACGTCAGTGGAATTCCGAGAACAATGGAAGAGTTCCGAAGCATTTTTAAACCTCAGCAGAATTACGTGAGCAATGGAAGAGTTCCAAAGCATTTTTGATCCTCAGCAGAATTCCGAGAAGATTGGACTAGTTCCGAAGCATTTTTAAACGTCAGCAGAATTCCGAGAACAATGGAAGAGTTCCGAAGCAAATTTAAACATCAGCAGAATTCCATGAACAATGGAAGAATTCCGAAGCCTTTTTAAACTTCAGCGGAATTCCGAGAACAATGGAAGAGTTCCAAAGCATTTTTAAACATCAGCAGAATTCCGAGTACAATGAAAGAGATCCGAAGTATTTTTAAACGTCAGCTTAATTCCAAGAACAATGGAAGAGTTCCGAAGCATTTTTAAACGTCAGCGGAATTCCTTGAACAATGGAAGAGTTCGGAAGCATTTTTAAACTTCAGCAGAATTCCAAGAACAATGGAAGATTTCCGAAGCATTTTTAAATGTCAGCCGAATTCCGAGAACAATGGAATAGTTCCGAAGCATTTTTAAACGTCAGCGGAATTCCATAAAAAAAGGAAGAGTTCCGAAGCATTATTAAACCTCAGCGGTACTCCGTGAACACTGAAAGAGTTCCGAAGCATTTTTAAACTTCAGTAGAATTCCGAAAACAATGGAAGAGTTCCGAAGCTTTTTTAAACGTCAGCAGAATTCCGAGAACAATGCAAGAGTTCCGAACCATTTTTAAACGTCAGCAGAATTCCGAGAACAATGGAAGAGTTCTGAAGCATTTTTAAACTTCAGCATATTTCCGAGAACAATGGAAAAGTTCCGAATCAAATTTAAACTTCAGCAGTATTCCAAGAACAATGGAAGAGTTCCGAAGCATTTTTAAAGGTCAACGGAATTCCGAGAACAATGGATTAGTTCCGAAGCATTTCTAAACGTCAGCGGAATTCCGAGAACAATGGACGAGTTCTGAAGCATTTTTAAAGGTCAGCGGAATTCCGAGAACAATGGATTAGTTCCGAAGCATTTCGAAACGTCAGCGGAATTCCATAAACAATGGAAGAGTTCCGAAGCATTTTAAAACGTCAGCGGAATTCCGTGAAAAATGGTAGAGTTCTGAAGCATTTTTAAACTTCAGAGGAATTCCAGGAACAATGGAAGAGTTCCGAATCATTTCTAAACATCAGCAGAATTCCGAGAACAATGGAAGTGTTCTGAAGCATTTTTAAACGTCAGCAGAATTCCGAGAACAATGGAAGAGTTCTGAAGCACTTTTAAACGTAAGCAGAATTCCGAGAACAATGGAAGAGTTCCGAAACATTTTTAAACTTCAGCAGAATTCCGAGAACAATGGAAGAGTTCTGAAGCATTTTTAAACTTCAGCAGAATTCTGAGAACAATGGAAGAGTTCTGAAGCATTTTTAAACGTCAGCGGAATTTCGAGAACAATGGAAGAGTTCCGAAGCATTTTTAAACGTCAGCAGAATTTTGAGAATAATGGAAGAGTTCCGAAGCATTTTTAAACTTCAGCAGAATTCCAATAACAATGGAAGAGTTCTGAAGCACTTTGAAACGTAAGCAGCATTCCGAGAACAATGGAAGAGTTCCGAAGCATTTTTAAACTTCAGCAGGATTCCGAGAACAATGGAAGAGTTCCGAAGCTAATTTAAACTTCAGCAGAATTCTGTGAACAATGGAATAATTCCGAAGCATTTTTAAACTTCAGCGGAATTCCGAGAACAATGGAAAAGTTCTGAAGCATTTTTAAACTTCAGCAGAATTCCGAGAACAATGGAAGAGTTCCGAAGCATTTTTAAACTATGGCAGAATTCCGAGAACAATGGAAGTGTTCCGAAGCATTTTTAAACTTCAGCAGAATTCCGAGAACAATGGAAGAGTTCTGAAGCATTTTTAAACTTCAGCAGAATTCCGAGAACAATGGAAGAGTTCTGAAGCATTTTTAAACGTCAGCGGAATTCCGAGAACAATGGAGTATTTCCGAAGCATTTTTAAACGTCAGCGGAATTCCATGAACAATCGAAGTGTTCCGAAGCATTTTTAAACTTCAGCAGAATTCCGAGAACAATGGAAGTGTTCCGAAGCATTTTTAAACATCAGCAGAATTCCAAGAACAATGGAAGAGTTCTGAAGCACTTTTAAGCATAAGCAGAATTCCGAGAACAATGGAAGAGTTCTGAAGCATTTTTAAACTCCAGCAGAATTCCGAGAACAATTGAAGAGTTCCTAAGCATTTTTAAACTTCAGCAGGATTCCGAGAACAATGGAAGAGTTCCGAAGCTAATTTAAACTTCAGCAGAATTCTGTGAACAATGGAAGAGTTCCGAAGCATTTGTAAACTTCAGCGGAATTCCGAGAACAATGGAAGAGTTCTGAAGCATTTTTAAACTTCAGCAGAATTCCGAGAACAATGTAAGAGTTCCGAAGCATTTTTAAACTACAGCAGAATTCCGAGAACAATGGAAGAGTTTCGAAGCATTTTTAAACGTCAGCAGAATTCCGAGAACAATGGAAGAGTTCCGAAGGATTTTTAAAGTTCATTAGAACTCCGAAATCAATGGAAGAGTTCCGAAGCAAATTTAAACTTCAACAGAATTCCGGGAACAATGAAGAGTTCCGAAGCATTTTTAAACATCAGCGGAATTCCGAGATTAATGAAAGAGTTCCTAAGCATTTTTAAACATCATTGAAATTTCGAGAACAATGAAAGAGGTCAGAAGCATTATTAAATGTCAGCAGAATTCTGAGAACAATGGAAGAGTTCCGAAGCATTTTTAAACGTCAGTGGAATTCCGAGAACAATGGAAGAGTTCAGAAGCATTTTTAAACTTCAGCAGAATTCCGAGAACAATGGAAGAGTTCTGAAGCATTTTTCAACGTCAGCGGAATTTCGAGAACAATGGAATAATTCCGAAGCATTTTTAAACGTCAGCAGAATTCCATAAACAATGGAAGTGTTCCGAAGCATTTTTAAACATCAGCGGAATTACGTGAACAATGGAAGAATTCCTAGGCATTTTTAAACGTCAGTGGAATTCCGAGAACAATGGAAGAGTTCCTAAGCATTTTTCAACGTCAGCAGAATTCCAAGAACAATGGAAGAGTTCCGAAGCATTTTTAAACTTCAGCAGAATTACGAGAACAATGGAAGAGTTCTGAAGCATTTTTAAACTTCAGCAGAATTCCGAGAACAATGGACGAGTTCTGAAGCATTTTTAAAGGTCAGCGGAATTCCGAGAACATTGGAAGAGTTCCGAAGCATTTTTAAACGTCAGCAGAATTTTGAGAATAATGGAAGGGTTCCGAAGCATTTTTAAACTTCAGCAGAATTCCAAGAACAATGGAAGAGTTCTGAAGCACTTTTAAACGTAAGCAGCATTCCGAGAACAATGGAAGAGTTCCAAAGCATTTTTAAACTCCAGCAGAATTCCAAGAACAATGGAAGATTTCCGAAGCATTTTTAAACATCAGCAGAATTACGTGAACAAAGTAAGAGTTTCGAAGTATTATTAAACGTCAGTGGAATTCCGAGAACAATGGAAGAGTTCCGAAGCATTTTTAAACATCAGCAGAATTACGTGAACAAAGTAAGAGTTTCGAAGTATTATTAAACGTCAGTGGAATTCCGAGAACAATGGAAGAGTTCCGAAGCATTTTTAAACCTCAGCAGAATTACGTGAGCAATGGAAGAGTTCCAAAGCATTTTTGATCCTCAGCAGAATTCCGAGAAGATTGGACTAGTTCCGAAGCATTTTTAAACGTCAGCAGAATTCCGAGAACAATGGAAGAGTTCCGAAGCAAATTTAAACATCAGCAGAATTCCATGAACAATGGAAGAATTCCGAAGCCTTTTTAAACTTCAGCGGAATTCCGAGAACAATGGAAGAGTTCCAAAGCATTTTTAAACATCAGCAGAATTCCGAGTACAATGAAAGAGATCCGAAGTATTTTTAAACGTCAGCTTAATTCCAAGAACAATGGAAGAGTTCCGAAGCATTTTTAAACGTCAGCGGAATTCCTTGAACAATGGAAGAGTTCGGAAGCATTTTTAAACTTCAGCAGAATTCCAAGAACAATGGAAGATTTCCGAAGCATTTTTAAATGTCAGCCGAATTCCGAGAACAATGGAATAGTTCCGAAGCATTTTTAAACGTCAGCGGAATTCCATAAAAAAAGGAAGAGTTCCGAAGCATTATTAAACCTCAGCGGTACTCCGTGAACACTGAAAGAGTTCCGAAGCATTTTTAAACTTCAGTAGAATTCCGAAAACAATGGAAGAGTTCCGAAGCTTTTTTAAACGTCAGCAGAATTCCGAGAACAATGCAAGAGTTCCGAACCATTTTTAAACGTCAGCAGAATTCCGAGAACAATGGAAGAGTTCTGAAGCATTTTTAAACTTCAGCATATTTCCGAGAACAATGGAAAAGTTCCGAATCAAATTTAAACTTCAGCAGTATTCCAAGAACAATGGAAGAGTTCCGAAGCATTTTTAAAGGTCAACGGAATTCCGAGAACAATGGATTAGTTCCGAAGCATTTCTAAACGTCAGCGGAATTCCGAGAACAATGGACGAGTTCTGAAGCATTTTTAAAGGTCAGCGGAATTCCGAGAACAATGGATTAGTTCCGAAGCATTTCGAAACGTCAGCGGAATTCCATAAACAATGGAAGAGTTCCGAAGCATTTTAAAACGTCAGCGGAATTCCGTGAAAAATGGTAGAGTTCTGAAGCATTTTTAAACTTCAGAGGAATTCCAGGAACAATGGAAGAGTTCCGAATCATTTCTAAACATCAGCAGAATTCCGAGAACAATGGAAGTGTTCTGAAGCATTTTTAAACGTCAGCAGAATTCCGAGAACAATGGAAGAGTTCTGAAGCACTTTTAAACGTAAGCAGAATTCCGAGAACAATGGAAGAGTTCCGAAACATTTTTAAACTTCAGCAGAATTCCGAGAACAATGGAAGAGTTCTGAAGCATTTTTAAACTTCAGCAGAATTCTGAGAACAATGGAAGAGTTCTGAAGCATTTTTAAACGTCAGCGGAATTTCGAGAACAATGGAAGAGTTCCGAAGCATTTTTAAACGTCAGCAGAATTTTGAGAATAATGGAAGAGTTCCGAAGCATTTTTAAACTTCAGCAGAATTCCAATAACAATGGAAGAGTTCTGAAGCACTTTGAAACGTAAGCAGCATTCCGAGAACAATGGAAGAGTTCCGAAGCATTTTTAAACTTCAGCAGGATTCCGAGAACAATGGAAGAGTTCCGAAGCTAATTTAAACTTCAGCAGAATTCTGTGAACAATGGAATAATTCCGAAGCATTTTTAAACTTCAGCGGAATTCCGAGAACAATGGAAAAGTTCTGAAGCATTTTTAAACTTCAGCAGAATTCCGAGAACAATGGAAGAGTTCCGAAGCATTTTTAAACTATGGCAGAATTCCGAGAACAATGGAAGTGTTCCGAAGCATTTTTAAACTTCAGCAGAATTCCGAGAACAATGGAAGAGTTCTGAAGCATTTTTAAACTTCAGCAGAATTCCGAGAACAATGGAAGAGTTCTGAAGCATTTTTAAACGTCAGCGGAATTCCGAGAACAATGGAGTATTTCCGAAGCATTTTTAAACGTCAGCGGAATTCCATGAACAATCGAAGTGTTCCGAAGCATTTTTAAACTTCAGCAGAATTCCGAGAACAATGGAAGTGTTCCGAAGCATTTTTAAACATCAGCAGAATTCCAAGAACAATGGAAGAGTTCTGAAGCACTTTTAAGCATAAGCAGAATTCCGAGAACAATGGAAGAGTTCTGAAGCATTTTTAAACTCCAGCAGAATTCCGAGAACAATTGAAGAGTTCCTAAGCATTTTTAAACTTCAGCAGGATTCCGAGAACAATGGAAGAGTTCCGAAGCTAATTTAAACTTCAGCAGAATTCTGTGAACAATGGAAGAGTTCCGAAGCATTTGTAAACTTCAGCGGAATTCCGAGAACAATGGAAGAGTTCTGAAGCATTTTTAAACTTCAGCAGAATTCCGAGAACAATGTAAGAGTTCCGAAGCATTTTTAAACTACAGCAGAATTCCGAGAACAATGGAAGAGTTTCGAAGCATTTTTAAACGTCAGCAGAATTCCGAGAACAATGGAAGAGTTCCGAAGGATTTTTAAAGTTCATTAGAACTCCGAAATCAATGGAAGAGTTCCGAAGCAAATTTAAACTTCAACAGAATTCCGGGAACAATGAAGAGTTCCGAAGCATTTTTAAACATCAGCGGAATTCCGAGATTAATGAAAGAGTTCCTAAGCATTTTTAAACATCATTGAAATTTCGAGAACAATGAAAGAGGTCAGAAGCATTATTAAATGTCAGCAGAATTCTGAGAACAATGGAAGAGTTCCGAAGCATTTTTAAACGTCAGTGGAATTCCGAGAACAATGGAAGAGTTCAGAAGCATTTTTAAACTTCAGCAGAATTCCGAGAACAATGGAAGAGTTCTGAAGCATTTTTCAACGTCAGCGGAATTTCGAGAACAATGGAATAATTCCGAAGCATTTTTAAACGTCAGCAGAATTCCATAAACAATGGAAGTGTTCCGAAGCATTTTTAAACATCAGCGGAATTACGTGAACAATGGAAGAATTCCTAGGCATTTTTAAACGTCAGTGGAATTCCGAGAACAATGGAAGAGTTCCTAAGCATTTTTCAACGTCAGCAGAATTCCAAGAACAATGGAAGAGTTCCGAAGCATTTTTAAACTTCAGCAGAATTACGAGAACAATGGAAGAGTTCTGAAGCATTTTTAAACTTCAGCAGAATTCCGAGAACAATGGACGAGTTCTGAAGCATTTTTAAAGGTCAGCGGAATTCCGAGAACATTGGAAGAGTTCCGAAGCATTTTTAAACGTCAGCAGAATTTTGAGAATAATGGAAGGGTTCCGAAGCATTTTTAAACTTCAGCAGAATTCCAAGAACAATGGAAGAGTTCTGAAGCACTTTTAAACGTAAGCAGCATTCCGAGAACAATGGAAGAGTTCCAAAGCATTTTTAAACTCCAGCAGAATTCCAAGAACAATGGAAGATTTCCGAAGCATTTTTAAACATCAGCAGAATTACGTGAACAAAGTAAGAGTTTCGAAGTATTATTAAACGTCAGTGGAATTCCGAGAACAATGGAAGAGTTCCGAAGCATTTTTAAACATCAGCAGAATTACGTGAACAAAGTAAGAGTTTCGAAGTATTATTAAACGTCAGTGGAATTCCGAGAACAATGGAAGAGTTCCGAAGCATTTTTAAACCTCAGCAGAATTACGTGAGCAATGGAAGAGTTCCAAAGCATTTTTGATCCTCAGCAGAATTCCGAGAAGATTGGACTAGTTCCGAAGCATTTTTAAACGTCAGCAGAATTCCGAGAACAATGGAAGAGTTCCGAAGCAAATTTAAACATCAGCAGAATTCCATGAACAATGGAAGAATTCCGAAGCCTTTTTAAACTTCAGCGGAATTCCGAGAACAATGGAAGAGTTCCAAAGCATTTTTAAACATCAGCAGAATTCCGAGTACAATGAAAGAGATCCGAAGTATTTTTAAACGTCAGCTTAATTCCAAGAACAATGGAAGAGTTCCGAAGCATTTTTAAACGTCAGCGGAATTCCTTGAACAATGGAAGAGTTCGGAAGCATTTTTAAACTTCAGCAGAATTCCAAGAACAATGGAAGATTTCCGAAGCATTTTTAAATGTCAGCCGAATTCCGAGAACAATGGAATAGTTCCGAAGCATTTTTAAACGTCAGCGGAATTCCATAAAAAAAGGAAGAGTTCCGAAGCATTATTAAACCTCAGCGGTACTCCGTGAACACTGAAAGAGTTCCGAAGCATTTTTAAACTTCAGTAGAATTCCGAGAACAATGGAAGAGTTCTGAAGCTTTTTTAAACGTCAGCAGAATTCCGAGAACAATGCAAGAGTTCCGAACCATTTTTAAACGTCAGCAGAATTCCGAGAACAATGGAAGAGTTCTGAAGCATTTTTAAACTTCAGCAGAATTCCGAGAACAATGTAAGAGTTCCGAAGCATTTTTAAACTACAGCAGAATTCCGAGAACAATGGAAGAGTTTCGAAGCATTTTTAAACGTCAGCAGAATTCCGAGAACAATGGAAGAGTTCCGAAGGATTTTTAAAGTTCATTAGAACTCCGAAATCAATGGAAGAGTTCCGAAGCAAATTTAAACTTCAACAGAATTCCGGGAACAATGAAGAGTTCCGAATCATTTTTAAACATCAGCGGAATTCCGAGATTAATGAAAGAGTTCCTAAGCATTTTTAAACATCAGTGAAATTTCGAGAACAATGAAAGAGGTCAGAAGCATTATTAAATGTCAGCAGAATTCTGAGAACAATGGAAGAGTTCCGAAGCATTTTTAAACGTCAGTGGAATTCCGAGAACAATGGAAGAGTTCAGAAGCATTTTTAAACTTCAGCAGAATTCCGAGAACAATGGAAGAGTTCTGAAGCATTTTTCAACGTCAGCGGAATTTCGAGAACAATGGAATAATTCCGAAGCATTTTTAAACGTCAGCAGAATTCCATAAACAATGGAAGTGTTCCGAAGCATTTTTAAACATCAGCGGAATTACGTGAACAATGGAAGAATTCCTAGGCATTTTTAAACGTCAGTGGAATTCCGAGAACAATGGAAGAGTTCCTAAGCATTTTTCAACGTCAGCAGAATTCCAAGAACAATGGAAGAGTTCCGAAGCATTTTTAAACTTCAGCAGAATTACGAGAACAATGGAAGAGTTCTGAAGCATTTTTAAACTTCAGCAGAATTCCGAGAACAATGGACGAGTTCTGAAGCATTTTTAAAGGTCAGCGGAATTCCGAGAACATTGGAAGAGTTCCGAAGCATTTTTAAACGTCAGCAGAATTTTGAGAATAATGGAAGGGTTCCGAAGCATTTTTAAACTTCAGCAGAATTCCAAGAACAATGGAAGAGTTCTGAAGCACTTTTAAACGTAAGCAGCATTCCGAGAACAATGGAAGAGTTCCAAAGCATTTTTAAACTCCAGCAGAATTCCAAGAACAATGGAAGATTTCCGAAGCATTTTTAAACATCAGCAGAATTACGTGAACAAAGTAAGAGTTTCGAAGTATTATTAAACGTCAGTGGAATTCCGAGAACAATGGAAGAGTTCCGAAGCATTTTTAAACATCAGCCGAATTACGTGAACAAAGTAAGAGTTTCGAAGTATTATTAAACGTCAGTGGAATTCCGAGAACAATGGAAGAGTTCCGAAGCATTTTTAAACCTCAGCAGAATTACGTGAGCAATGGAAGAGTTCCAAAGCATTTTTGATCCTCAGCAGAATTCCGAGAACATTGGACTAGTTCCGAAGCATTTTTAAACGTCAGCAGAATTCCGAGAACAATGGAAGAGTTCCGAAGCAAATTTAAACATCAGCAGAATTCCATGAACAATGGAAGAATTCCGAAGCCTTTTTAAACTTCAGCGGAATTCCGAGAACAATGGAAGAGTTCCAAAGCATTTTTAAACATCAGCAGAATTCCGAGTACAATGAAAGAGATCCGAAGTATTTTTAAACGTCAGCTTAATTCCAAGAACAATGGAAGAGTTCCGAAGCATTTTTAAACGTCAGCGGAATTCCTTGAACAATGGAAGAGTTCGGAAGCATTTTTAAACTTCAGCAGAATTCCAAGAACAATGGAAGATTTCCGAAGCATTTTTAAATGTCAGCCGAATTCCGAGAACAATGGAATAGTTCCGAAGCATTTTTAAACGTCAGCGGAATTCCATAAAAAAAGGAAGAGTTCCGAAGCATTATTAAACCTCAGCGGTACTCCGTGAACACTGAAAGAGTTCCGAAGCATTTTTAAACTTCAGTAGAATTCCGAGAACAATGGAAGAGTTCTGAAGCTTTTTTAAACGTCAGCAGAATTCCGAGAACAATGCAAGAGTTCCGAACCATTTTTAAACGTCAGCAGAATTCCGAGAACAATGGAAGAGTTCTGAAGCATTTTTAAACTTCAGCATATTTCCGAGAACAATGGAAAAGTTCCGAATCAAATTTAAACTTCAGCAGTATTCCAAGAACAATGGAAGAGTTCCAAAGCATTTTTAAACGTCAGCAGAATTCCGAGAACAATGGAAGAGTTCCGAAGCATTTTTAAAGGTCAGCGGAATTCCGAGAACAATGGATTAGTTCCGAAGCATTTCTAAACGTCAGCGGAATTCCGAGAACAATGGACGAGTTCTGAAGCATTTTTAAAGGTCAGCGGAATTCCGAGAACAATGGATTAGTTCCGAAGCATTTCTAAACGTCAGCGGAATACCATAAACAATGGAAGAGTTCCGAAGCATTTTAAAACGTCAGCGGAATTCCGTGAAAAATGGAAGAGTTCTGAAGCATTTTGAAACTTCAGCGGAATTCCAGGAACAATGGAAGAGTTCCGAATCATTTCTAAACGTCAGCAGAATTCCGAGAACAATGGAAGTGTTCTGAAGCATTTTTAAACGTCAGCAGAATTCCGAGAACAATGGAAGAGTTCTGAAGCACTTTTAAACGTAAGCAGAATTCCGAGAACAATGGAAGAGTTCCGAAGCATTTTTAAACTTCAGCAGAATTACGAGAACAATGGAAGAGTTCTGAAGCATTTTTAAACTTCAGCAGAATTCCGAGAACAATGGACGAGTTCTGAAGCATTTTTAAAGGTCAGCGGAATTCCGAGAACATTGGAAGAGTTCCGAAGCATTTTTAAACGTCAGCAGAATTTTGAGAATAATGGAAGGGTTCCGAAGCATTTTTAAACTTCAGCAGAATTCCAAGAACAATGGAAGAGTTCTGAAGCACTTTTAAACGTAAGCAGCATTCCGAGAACAATGGAAGAGTTCCAAAGCATTTTTAAACTCCAGCAGAATTCCAAGAACAATGGAAGATTTCCGAAGCATTTTTAAACATCAGCAGAATTACGTGAACAAAGTAAGAGTTTCGAAGTATTATTAAACGTCAGTGGAATTCCGAGAACAATGGAAGAGTTCCGAAGCATTTTTAAACATCAGCAGAATTACGTGAACAAAGTAAGAGTTTCGAAGTATTATTAAACATCAGTGGAATTCCGAGAACAATGGAAGAGTTCCGAAGCATTTTTAAACCTCAGCAGAATTACGTGAGCAATGGAAGAGTTCCAAAGCATTTTTGATCCTCAGCAGAATTCCGAGAACATTGGACTAGTTCCGAAGCATTTTTAAACGTCAGCAGAATTCCGAGAACAATGGAAGAGTTCCGAAGCAAATTTAAACATCAGCAGAATTCCATGAACAATGGAAGAATTCCGAAGCCTTTTTAAACTTCAGCGGAATTCCGAGAACAATGGAAGAGTACCAAAGCATTTTTAAACATCAGCAGAATTCCGAGTACAATGAAAGAGATCCGAAGTATTTTTAAACGTCAGCTTAATTCCAAGAAAAATGGAAGAGTTCCGAAGCATTTTTAAACGTCAGCGGAATTCCTTGAACAATGGAAGAGTTCGGAAGCATTTTTAAACTTCAGCAGAATTCCAAGAACAATGGAAGATTTCCGAAGCATTTTAAAATGTCAGCCGAATTCCGAGAACAATGGAATAGTTCCGAAGCATTTTTAAACGTCAGCGGAATTCCATAAAAAAAGGAAGAGTTCCGAAGCATTATTAAACCTCAGCGGTACTCCGTGAACACTGAAAGAGTTCCGAAGCATTTTTAAACTTCAGTAGAATTCCGAGAACAATGGAAGAGTTCTGAAGCTTTTTTAAACGTCAGCAGAATTCCGAGAACAATGCAAGAGTTCCGAACCATTTTTAAACGTCAGCAGAATTCCGAGAACAATGGAAGAGTTCTGAAGCATTTTTAAACTTCAATGGAAGAATTCTGAGAACAATGGAAGAGTTCCGAAGCTAATTTAAACTTCAGCAGAATTCTATGAACAATGGAAGAGGTCCGAAGCATTATTAGACATCAGCTGAATTCCGAGAACAATGGAAGAGTTCCTAATCATTATTAAACTTCAGCGGAATTCCGTGAACAATGGAAGAGTTCTGAAGCATTTTTAAACTTCAGCGGAATTTGAGGAAAAATGGAAGAGTTACAAATCATTTGTAAACATCAGCAGAATTCCGAGAACAGTGGAAGAGTTCCAAACCATTTTTAAACGTCAGCAGAATTCCGAGAAAAATGGAAGAGTTCTGAAGCATTTTTAAACTTCAGCATATTTCTGAGAACAATGGAAAAGTTCCGAATCAAATTTAAACTTCAGCAGTATTCCAAGAACAAAGGAAGAGTTCCAAAGCATTTTTAAACGTCAGCAGAATTCCGAGAACAATGGAAGAATTCAGAAGCATTTTTAAAGGTCAGCGGAATTCCTAGAACAATGGATTAGTTCCGAAGCATTTTTAAATGTCAGCGGAATTCCGTGAACAATGGAAGCGTTCTGAAGCATTTTTAAACTTCAGCGGAATTCCAGGAACAATGGAAGAGTTCCGAATCGTTTTTAAACGTCAGCAGAATTCAGAGAACAATGGAAGAGTTCCGAGGCATTTTTCAACGTCAGCAGAATTCCGAGAACAATGGAAGAGTTCCGAAGCATTCTTAAACTTCAGCAGAATTCTGAGAACAATGGAAGAGTTCTGAAGCATTTTTAAACGTCAGCGGAATTCCGAGAACAATGGAAGAGTTCCGAAGCATTTTTAAACTTCAGCAGAATTACGAGAACAATGGTATAGTTCTGAAGCATTTTTAAACTTCAGCAGAATTCCGAGAACAATGGACGAGTTCTGAAGCATTTTTAAAGGTCAGCGGAATTCCGAGAACAATGGAAGAGTTTCGAAGCATTTTTAAACTTCAGCAGAATTACGAGAACAATGGAAGTGTTCCGAATCATTTTTAAACTTCATCGGAATTCCCAGAACAATGGAAGAGTTCTGAAGCATTTTTAAACGTCAGCGGAATTCCGAGAACAATGGAATAGTTCCGAAGCATTTTTAAACGTCAGCAGAATTCCATAAACAATTTAAGAGTTCCGAAGCATTTTTAAACCTCATCGGAACTACGTGAACAATGGAAGAGATCCGAAGCATTTTTAAACTTCAGCAGAATTCCGAGAACAATGGAACAGTTCCGAAGCATTTTTAAACTTCAGCAGAATTCCGAGAACAATGGAAGAGTTCCGAAGCATTTTTAAACGTCAGCAGAATTTCGAGAACAATGGAAGAGTTCCGAAGCATTTTTAAACTTCAGCAGAATTCCGAGAACAATGGAAGAGTTCTGAAGCATTTTTAAACTTCAGCAGAATTCCGAGAACAATGGACGAGTTCTGAAGCATTTTTAAAGGTCAGCGGAATTCCGAGAACAATGGAAGAGTTCCGAAGCATTTTTAAACGTCAGCAGAATTTTGAGAATAATGGAAGAGTTCCGAAGCATTTTTAAACTTCAGCAGAATTCCAAGAACAATGGAAGAGTTCCGAAGCTAATTTAAGCTTCATCAGAAATCTGTGAACAATGGAATAATTCCGAAGCATTTTTACACTTCAGCGGAATTCCGAGAACAATGGAAAAGTTCTGAAGCATTTTTAAACTTCAGCAGAATTCCGAGAACAATGGAAGAGTTCCGAAGCATTTTTAAACTATAGCAGAATTCCGAGAACAATGGAAGAGTTTTGAAGCATTTTTAAACGTCAGCAGAATTCCGAGAACAATGGAAGTGCTCCGAAGCATTTCTAAACTTCAGCAGAATTCCGAGAACAATGGAAGTGTTCCGAAGCATTTTTAAACATCAGCAGAATTCCGAGAACAATGGAAGTGTTCCGAAGCATTTTTAAACTTCAGCAGAATTCCGAGAACAATGGAAGAGTTCTGAAGCATTTTTAAACTTCAGCAGAATTCCGAGAACAATGGAAGAGTTCTGAAGCATTTTTAAATGTCAGCGGAATTCCGAGAAAAATGGAGTATTTCCGAAGCATTTTTAAATGTCAGCGGAATTCCATAAACAATCGAAGTGTTCCGAAGCATTTTTAAACTTCAGCAGAATTCCGAGAACAATGGAAGTGTTCCGAAGCATTTTTAAACATCAGCAGAATTCCAAGAACAATGGAAGAGTTCTGAAGCACTTTTAAGCATAAGCAGAATTCCGAGAACAATGGAAGAGTTCTGAAGCATTTTTAAACTCCAGCAGAATTCCGAGAACAATTGAAGAGTTCCTAAGCATTTTTAAACTTCAGCAGGATTCCGAGAACAATGGAAGAGTTCCGAAGCTAATTTAAACTTCAGCAGAATTCTGTGAACAATGGAAGAGTTTCGAAGCATTTGTAAACTTCACCGGAATTCCGAGAACAATGGAAGAGTTCTGAAGCATTTTTAAACTTCAGCAGAATTCCGAGAACAATGTAAGAGTTCCGAAGCATTTTTAAACTACAGCAGAATTCCGAGAACAATGGAAGAGTTCCGAAGCATTTTTAAACGTCAGCTGAATTCCGAGAACAATGGAATAGTTCCGAAGCATTTTTAAACGTCAGCAGAATTCCAAGAACAATGGAAGAGTTCCGAAGTATTTTTAAACTTCAGCAGAATTATGAGAACAATGGAAGTGTTCCGAATCATTTTTAAACTTCATCGGAATTCCCAGAACAATGGAAGAGTTCTGAAGCATTTTTAAACGTCAGCGGAATTCCGAGAACAATGGAATAGTTCCGAAGCATTTTTAAACGTCAGCAGAATTCCATAAACAATTTAAGAGTTCCGAAGCATTTTTAAACCTCATCGGAACTACGTGAACAATGGAAGAGATCCGAAGCATTTTTAAACTTCAGCAGAATTCCGAGAACAATGGAACAGTTCCGAAGCATTTTTAAACTTCAGCAGAATTCCGAGAACAATGGAAGAGTTCCGAAGCATTTTTAAACGTCAGCAGAATTTCGAGAACAATGGAAGAGTTCCGAAGCATTTTTAAACTTCAGCGGAATTCCGAGAACAATGGAAGAGTTCTGAAGCATTTTTAAACTTCAGCAGAATTCCGAGAACAATGGACGAGTTCTGAAGCATTTTTAAAGGTCAGCGGAATTCCGAGAACAATGGAAGAGTTCCGAAGCATTTTTAAACGTCAGCAGAATTTTGAGAATAATGGAAGAGTTCCGAAGCATTTTTAAACTTCAGCAGAATTCCAAGAACAATGGAAGAGTTCCGAAGCTAATTTAAGCTTCATCAGAAATCTGTGAACAATGGAATAATTCCGAAGCATTTTTACACTTCAGCGGAATTCCGAGAACAATGGAAAAGTTCTGAAGCATTTTTAAACTTCAGCAGAATTCCGAGAACAATGGAAGAGTTCCGAAGCATTTTTAAACTATAGCATAATTCCGAGAACAATGGAAGAGTTTTGAAGCATTTTTAAACGTCAGCAGAATTCCAAGAACAATGGAAGTGCTCCGAAGCATTTCTAAACTTCAGCAGAATTCCGAGAACAATGGAAGTGTTCCGAAGCATTTTTAAACATCAGCAGAATTCCAAGAACAATGGAAGAGTTCTGAAGCACTTTTAAACATAAGCAGAATTCCGAGAACAATGGAAGAGTTCCTAAGCATTTTTAAACTTCAGCAGGATTCCGAGAACAATGGAAGATTTCCGAAGCTAATTTAAACTTCAGCAGAATTCTGTGAACAATGGAAGAGTTCCGAAGCATTTGTAAACTTCAGCGGAATTCCGAGAACAATGTAAGAGTTCCGAAGCATTTTTAAACTGCAGCAGAATTCCGAGAACAATGGAAGAGTTTCGAAGCATTTTTAAACGTCAGCAGAATTCCGAGAACAATGGAAGAGTTCCGAAGGATTTTTAAAGTTCAGCAGAACTCCGAGAACAATGGAAGAGTTCCGAAGCAAATTTAAACTTCAGCAGAATTCCGAGAACAATGAAGAGTTCCAAAGCATTTTTAAACATCAGCGGAATTCCGAGAATAATGAAAGAGTTCCTAAGCATTTTTAAACATCAGTGAAATTTCGAGAACAATGAAAGAGGTCAGAAGCATTATTAAATGTCAGCAGAATTCCGAGAACAATGGAAGAGTTCCAAAGCATTTTTAAACGTCAGTGGAATTCCGAGAACAATGGAAGAGTTCCGAAGCATTTTTAAACTTCAGCAGATTTCCGAGAACAATGGAAGAGTTCTGAAGCATTTTTAAACTTCAGCAGAATTCCGAGAACAATGGAAGAGTTCTGAAGCATTTTTAAACGTCAGTGGAATTCCAAGAACAATGAAAGAGTTCCTAAGCATTTTTCAACATCAGCAGAATTCCAAGAACAATGGAAGAGTTCCGAAGTATTTTTAAACTTCAGCATAATTACGAGAACAATGGAAGAGTTCTGAAGCATTTTTAAACTTCAGCAGAATTCCGAGAACAATGGAAGAGTTCTGAAGCATATTTAAACGTCAGCGGAATTCCAAGAACAATGGAATAATTCCGAAGCATTTTTCAACGTCACCGGAATTCCATAAACAATGGAAGTGTTCCGAAGCATTTTTAAACATCAGCGGAATTCCGTGAACAATGGAAGAGTTCCGAGGCATTTTTCAACGTCAGTGGAATTCCGAGAACAATGGAAGAGTTCATAAGCATTTTTAAAAGTCAGCGGAATTCCGTGAACAATAGGAGAGTTCTGATGCCTTTTTAAACTTCAGCGGAATTCCAGGAACAATGGAAGAGTTCCGAAACATTTTTAAACATCAGCAGAATTCTGAGAACAATGGAAGAATTCGGAAGCATTTTTAAGTGTCAGGACAATTTCGAGAACAATGGAAGAGTTACGAAGGATTTTTAAACTTCAGCAGAATTCCGAGAACAATGGAAGAGTTCTGAAGCATTTTTACACGTCAGCAGAATTCCGAGAACAATGGAAGTGTTCTGAAGCATTTTTAAAGGTCAGCAGAATTCCGAGAACAGTGGGTTAGTTCTGAAGCATTTCTAAACGTCAGCGGAATTCCATAAACAATGGAAGAGTTCCGAAGGATTTTTAAACGTCAGCGGAATTCCGTGAACAATGGAAGAGTTTCGAAGCATTTTTAAACCTCAGTGGAACTCCGTGAACAATGGAAGAGTTCCGAAGCATTTTTAAACTTCAGCAGAATTCCGAGAACAAGGGAAGTGTTCTGAAGCATTTTTAAACAACAGCAGAATTCCGAGAACAATGGAAGAGTTCTGAAGCACTTTTAAACGTAAGCAGAATTCCGAGAACAATGGAAGAGTTCCGAAGCATTTTTAAACTTCAGCAGAATTTCGAGAACAGTGGAAGAGTTCCGAAGCATTTTTAAACTTCAACAGAATTCCGAGAACAATAGAAGAGTTCCGAAGCATTTTTAAACATCAGCGGAATTCCGAGAACAATGAAAGAGTTCCTAAGCATTTTTAAACATCAGTGAAATTTCGAGAACAATGAAAGAGGTCAGAAGCATTATTAAATGTCAGCAGAATTCCGAGAGCAATGGAAGAGTTCCGAAGCATTTTTAAACGTCAGTGGAATTCCGAGAACAATGGAAGAGTTCCGAAGCATGTTTAAACTTCAGCAGAATTCCGAGAACAATGGAAGAGTTCCGAAGCATTTTTAAACATCAGCAGAATTCCGAGAACAATGAAAGAGTTCCTAAGCATTTTTAAACATCAGTGAAATTTCGAGAACAATGGAAGTGTTCCGAAGCATTTTTAAACATCAGCAGAATTCCAAGAACAAAGGAAGAGTTCTGAAGCACTTTTAAACATAAGCAGAATTCCGAGAACAATGGAAGTGTTCTGAAGCATTTTTAAACCCCAGCAGAATTCCGCGAACAATGGAAGAGTTCCTAAGCATTTTTAAACTTCAGCAGGATTCCGAGAACAATTGAAGAGTTCCGAAGCTAATTTAAACTTCAGCAGAATTCTGTGAACAATGGAAGAGTTCCGAAGCATTTGTAAACTTCAGCGGAATTCCGAGAACAATGGAAGAGTTCTGAAGCATTTTTAAACTTCAGCAGAATTCCGAGAACAATGTAAGAGTTCCGAAGCATTTTTTAACTACAGCAGAATTCCGAGAACAATGGAAGAGTTTCGAAGCATTTTTAAACGTCAGCAGAATTCCGAGAACAATGGAAGAGTTCCGAATGATTTTTAAAGTTCAGCAGAACTACGAGAACAATGGAAGAGTTCCGAAGCAAATTTAAACTTCAGCAGAATTCCGAGAACAATGAAGAGTTCCAAAGCATTTTTAAACATCAGCGGAATTCCGAGAATAATGAAAGAGTTCCTAAGCATTTTTAAACATCAGTGAAATTTCGAGAACAATGAAAGAGGTCAGAAGCATTATTAAATGTCAGCAGAATTCCGAGAACAATGGAAGAGTTCCAAAGCATTTTTAAATTTCAGTGGAATTCCGAGAACAATGGAAGAGTTCCGAAGCATTTTTAAACTTCAGCAGATTTCCGAGAACAATGGAAGAGTTCTGAAGCATTTTTAAACGTCAGCTGAATTCCGAGAACAATGGAATAGTTCCGAAGCATTTTTAAATGTCAGCGGAATTCCATAAGCAATGGAAGAGTTCCGAAGCATTTTTAAACATCAGCGGAATTCCGTGAACAATGGAAGAGTTCCGAGGCATTTTTCAACGTCAGTGGAATTCCGAGAACAATGGAAGAGTTCATAAGCATTTTTAAAAGTCAGCGGAATTCCGTGAACAATAGGAGAGTTCTGATGCCTTTTTAAACTTCAGCGGAATTCCAGGAACAATGGAAGAGTTCCGAAACATTTTTAAACATCAGCAGAATTCTGAGAACAATGGAAGAATTCGGAAGCATTTTTAAGTGTCAGGACAATTTCGAGAACAATGGAAGAGTTACGAAGGATTTTTAAACTTCAGCAGAATTCCGAGAACAATGGAAGAGTTCTGAAGCATTTTTACACGTCAGCAGAATTCCGAGAACAATGGAAGTGTTCTGAAGCATTTTTAAAGGTCAGCAGAATTCCGAGAACAGTGGGTTAGTTCTGAAGCATTTCTAAACGTCAGCGGAATTCCATAAACAATGGAAGAGTTCCGAAGGATTTTTAAACGTCAGCGGAATTCCGTGAACAATGGAAGAGTTTCGAAGCATTTTTAAACCTCAGTGGAACTCCGTGAACAATGGAAGAGTTCCGAAGCATTTTTAAACTTCAGCAGAATTCCGAGAACAAGGGAAGTGTTCTGAAGCATTTTTAAACAACAGCAGAATTCCGAGAACAATGGAAGAGTTCTGAAGCACTTTTAAACGTAAGCAGAATTCCGAGAACAATGGAAGAGTTCCGAAGCATTTTTAAACTTCAGCAGAATTTCGAGAACAGTGGAAGAGTTCCGAAGCATTTTTAAACTTCAACAGAATTCCGAGAACAATAGAAGAGTTCCGAAGCATTTTTAAACATCAGCGGAATTCCGAGAACAATGAAAGAGTTCCTAAGCATTTTTAAACATCAGTGAAATTTCGAGAACAATGAAAGAGGTCAGAAGCATTATTAAATGTCAGCAGAATTCCGAGAGCAATGGAAGAGTTCCGAAGCATTTTTAAACGTCAGTGGAATTCCGAGAACAATGGAAGAGTTCCGAAGCATTTTTAAACTTCAGCAGAATTCCGAGAACAATGGAAGAGTTCCGAAGCATTTTTAAACATCAGCAGAATTCCGAGAACAATGAAAGAGTTCCTAAGCATTTTTAAACATCAGTGAAATTTCGAGAACAATGGAAGTGTTCCGAAGCATTTTTAAACATCAGCAGAATTCCAAGAACAAAGGAAGAGTTCTGAAGCACTTTTAAACATAAGCAGAATTCCGAGAACAATGGAAGTGTTCTGAAGCATTTTTAAACCCCAGCAGAATTCCGCGAACAATGGAAGAGTTCCTAAGCATTTTTAAACTTCAGCAGGATTCCGAGAACAATTGAAGAGTTCCGAAGCTAATTTAAACTTCAGCAGAATTCTGTGAACAATGGAAGAGTTCCGAAGCATTTGTAAACTTCAGCGGAATTCCGAGAACAATGGAAGAGTTCTGAAGCATTTTTAAACTTCAGCAGAATTCCGAGAACAATGGAAGAGTTCTGAAGCATTTTTAAACGTCAGTGGAATTCCAAGAACAATGAAAGAGTTCCTAAGCATTTTTCAACGTCAGCAGAATTCCAAGAACAATGGAAGAGTTCCGAAGTATTTTTAAACTTCAGCATAATTACGAGAACAATGGAAGAGTTCTGAAGCATTTTTAAACTTCAGCAGAATTCCGAGAACAATGGAAGAGTTCTGAAGCATATTTAAACGTCAGCGGAATTCCAAGAACAATGGAATAATTCCGAAGCATTTTTAAACGTCACCGGAATTCCATAAACAATGGAAGTGTTCCGAAGCATTTTTAAACATCAGCGGAATTCCGTGAACAATGGAAGAGTTCCGAGGCATTTTTCAACGTCAGTGGAATTCCGAGAACAATGGAAGAGTTCATAAGCATTTGTAAAAGTCAGCGGAATTCCGTGAACAATAGGAGAGTTCTGATGCCTTTTTAAACTTCAGCGGAATTCCAGGAACAATGGAAGAGTTCCGAAACATTTTTAAACATCAGCAGAATTCTGAGAACAATGGAAGAATTCGGAAGCATTTTTAAGTGTCAGGACAATTTCGAGAACAATGGAAGAGTTACGAAGGATTTTTAAACTTCAGCAGAATTCCGAGAACAATGGAAGAGATCTGAAGCATTTTTACACGTCAGCAGAATTCCGAGAACAATGGAAGTGTTCTGAAGCATTTTTAAAGGTCAGCAGAATTCCGAGAACAGTGGGTTAGTTCTGAAGCATTTCTAAACGTCAGCGGAATTCCATAAACAATGGAAGAGTTCCGAAGGATTTTTAAACGTCAGCGGAATTCCGTGAACAATGGAAGAGTTTCGAAGCATTTTTAAACCTCAGTGGAACTCCGTGAACAATGGAAGAGTTCCGAAGCATTTTTAAACTTCAGCAGAATTCCGAGAACAAGGGAAGTGTTCTGAAGCATTTTTAAACAACAGCAGAATTCCGAGAACAATGGAAGAGTTCTGAAGCACTTTTAAACGTAAGCAGAATTCCGAGAACAATGGAAGAGTTCCGAAGCATTTTTAAACTTCAGCAGAATTTCGAGAACAGTGGAAGAGTTCCGAAGCATTTTTAAACTTCAACAGAATTCCGAGAACAATAGAAGAGTTCCGAAGCATTTTTAAACATCAGCGGAATTCCGAGAAAAATGAAAGAGTTCCTAAGCATTTTTAAACATCAGTGAAATTTCGAGAACAATGGAAGTGTTCCGAAGCATTTTTAAACATCAGCAGAATTCCAAGAACAAAGGAAGAGTTCTGAAGCACTTTTAAACATAAGCAGAATTCCGAGAACAATGGAAGTGTTCTGAAGCATTTTTAAACCCCAGCAGAATTCCGCGAACAATGGAAGAGTTCCTAAGCATTTTTAAACTTCAGCAGGATTCCGAGAACAATTGAAGAGTTCCGAAGCTAATTTAAACTTCAGCAGAATTCTGTGAACAATGGAAGAGTTCCGAAGCATTTGTAAACTTCAGCGGAATTCCGAGAACAATGGAAGAGTTCTGAAGCATTTTTAAACTTCAGCAGAATTCCGAGAACAATGTAAGAGTTCCGAAGCATTTTTTAACTACAGCAGAATTCCGAGAACAATGGAAGAGTTTCGAAGCATTTTTAAACGTCAGCAGAATTCCGAGAACAATGGAAGAGTTCCGAATGATTTTTAAAGTTCAGCAGAACTACGAGAACAATGGAAGAGTTCCGAAGCAAATTTAAACTTCAGCAGAATTCCGAGAACAATGAAGAGTTCCAAAGCATTTTTAAACATCAGCGGAATTCCGAGAATAATGAAAGAGTTCCTAAGCATTTTTAAACATCAGTGAAATTTCGAGAACAATGAAAGAGGTCAGAAGCATTATTAAATGTCAGCAGAATTCCGAGAACAATGGAAGAGTTCCAAAGCATTTTTAAACGTCAGTGGAATTCCGAGAACAATGGAAGAGTTCCGAAGCATTTTTAAACTTCAGCAGATTTCCGAGAATAATGGAAGAGTTCTGAAGCATTTTTAAACTTCAGCAGAATTCCGAGAACAATGGAAGAGTTCTGAAGCATTTTTAAACGTCAGTGGAATTCCAAGAACAATGAAAGAGTTCCTAAGCATTTTTCAACGTCAGCAGAATTCCAAGAACAATGGAAGAGTTCCGAAGTATTTTTAAACTTCAGCATAATTACGAGAACAATGGAAGAGTTCTGAAGCATTTTTAAACTTCAGCAGAATTCCGAGAACAATGGAAGAGTTCTGAAGCATATTTAAACGTCAGCGGAATTCCAAGAACAATGGAATAATTCCGAAGCATTTTTAAACGTCACCGGAATTCCATAAACAATGGAAGTGTTCCGAAGCATTTTTAAACATCAGCGGAATTCCGTGAACAATGGAAGAGTTCCGAGGCATTTTTCAACGTCAGTGGAATTCCGAGAACAATGGAAGAGTTCATAAGCATTTTTAAAAGTCAGCGGAATTCCGTGAACAATAGGAGAGTTCTGATGCCTTTTTAAACTTCAGCGGAATTCCAGGAACAATGGAAGAGTTCCGAAACATTTTTAAACATCAGCAGAATTCTGAGAACAATGGAAGAATTCGGAAGCATTTTTAAGTGTCAGGACAATTTCGAGAACAATGGAAGAGTTACGAAGGATTTTTAAACTTCAGCAGAATTCCGAGAACAATGGAAGAGTTCTGAAGCATTTTTACACGTCAGCAGAATTCCGAGAACAATGGAAGTGTTCTGAAGCATTTTTAAAGGTCAGCAGAATTCCGAGAACAGTGGGTTAGTTCTGAAGCATTTCTAAACGTCAGCGGAATTCCATAAACAATGGAAGAGTTCCGAAGGATTTTTAAACGTCAGCGGAATTCCGTGAACAATGGAAGAGTTTCGAAGCATTTTTAAACCTCAGTGGAACTCCGTGAACAATGGAAGAGTTCCGAAGCATTTTTAAACTTCAGCAGAATTCCGAGAACAAGGGAAGTGTTCTGAAGCATTTTTAAACAACAGCAGAATTCCGAGAACAATGGAAGAGTTCTGAAGCACTTTTAAACGTAAGCAGAATTCCGAGAACAATGGAAGAGTTCCGAAGCATTTTTAAACTTCAGCAGAATTTCGAGAACAGTGGAAGAGTTCCGAAGCATTTTTAAACTTCAACAGAATTCCGAGAACAATAGAAGAGTTCCGAAGCATTTTTAAACATCAGAGGAATTCCGAGAACAATGAAAGAGTTCCTAAGCATTTTTAAACATCAGTGAAATTTCGAGAACAATGAAAGAGGTCAGAAGCATTATTAAATGTCAGCAGAATTCCGAGAGCAATGGAAGAGTTCCGAAGCATTTTTAAACGTCAGTGGAATTCCGAGAACAATGGAAGAGTTCCGAAGCATTTTTAAACTTCAGCAGAATTCCGAGAACAATGGAAGAGTTCCGAAGCATTTTTAAACATCAGCGGAATTCCGAGAACAATGAAAGAGTTCCTAAGCATTTTTAAACATCAGTGAAATTTCGAGAACAATGGAAGTGTTCCGAAGCATTTTTAAACATCAGCAGAATTCCAAGAACAAAGGAAGAGTTCTGAAGCACTTTTAAACATAAGCAGAATTCCGAGAACAATGGAAGTGTTCTGAAGCATTTTTAAACCCCAGCAGAATTCCGCGAACAATGGAAGAGTTCCTAAGCATTTTTAAACTTCAGCAGGATTCCGAGAACAATTGAAGAGTTCCGAAGCTAATTTAAACTTCAGCAGAATTCTGTGAACAATGGAAGAGTTCCGAAGCATTTGTAAACTTCAGCGGAATTCCGAGAACAATGGAAGAGTTCTGAAGCATTTTTAAACTTCAGCAGAATTCCGAGAACAATGTAAGAGTTCCGAAGCATTTTTTAACTACAGCAGAATTCCGAGAACAATGGAAGAGTTTCGAAGCATTTTTAAACGTCAGCAGAATTCCGAGAACAATGGAAGAGTTCCGAATGATTTTTAAAGTTCAGCAGAACTACGAGAACAATGGAAGAGTTCCGAAGCAAATTTAAACTTCAGCAGAATTCCGAGAACAATGAAGAGTTCCAAAGCATTTTTAAACATCAGCGGAATACAAAGAATAATGAATGAGTTCCTAAGCATTTTTAAACATCAGTGAAATTTCGAGAACAATGAAAGAGGTCAGAAGCATTATTAAATGTCAGCAGAATTCCGAGAACAATGGAAGAGTTCCGAAGCATTTTTAAACGTCAGTGGAATTCCGAGAACAATGGAAGAGTTCCGAAGCATTTTTAAACTTCAGCAGAATTCAGAGAACAATGGAAGAGTTCTGAAGCATTTTTAAACTTCAGCAGAATTCCGAGAACAATGGAAGAGTTCTGAAGCATTTTTAAACTTCAGCAGAATTCCGAGAACAATGGAAGAGTTTCGAAGCATTTTTAAAGGTCAGCAGAATTCCGAGAACAGTGGGTTAGTTCTGAAGCATTTCTAAACGTCAGCGGAATTCCATAAACAATGGAAGAGTTCCGAAGGATTTTTAAACGTCAGCGGAATTCCGTGAACAATGGAAGAGTTTCGAAGCATTTTTAAACCTCAGTGGAAATCCGTGAACAATGGAAGAGTTCCGAAGCATTTTTAAACTTCAGCAGAATTCCGAGAACAAGGGAAGTGTTCTGAAGCATTTTTAAACAACAGCAGAATTCCGAGAACAATGGAAGAGTTCTGAAGCACTTTTAAACGTAAGCAGAATTCCGAGAACAATGGAAGAGTTCCGAAGCATTTTTAAACTTCAGCAGAATTTCGAGAACAGTGGAAGAGTTCCGAAGCATTTTTAAACTTCAACAGAATTCCGAGAACAATGGAAGAGTTCCGAAGCATTTTTAAACATCAGCGGAATTCCGAGAACAATGAAAGAGTTCCTAAGCATTTTTAAACATCAGTGAAATTTCGAGAACAATGAAAGAGGTCAGAAGCATTATTAAATGTCAGCAGAATTCCGAGAACAATGGAAGAGTTCCGAAGCATTTTTAAACGTCAGTGGAATTCCGAGAACAATGGAAGAGTTCCGAAGCATTTTTAAACTTCAGCAGAATTCAGAGAACAATGGAAGAGTTCTGAAGCATTTTTAAACTTCAGCAGAATTCCGAGAACAATGGAAGAGTTCTGAAGCATTTTTAAACTTCAGCAGAATTCCGAGAACAATGGAAGAGTTTCGAAGCATTTTTAAAGGTCAGCAGAATTCCGAGAACAGTGGGTTAGTTCTGAAGCATTTCTAAACGTCAGCGGAATTCCATAAACAATGGAAGAGTTCCGAAGGATTTTTAAACGTCAGCGGAATTCCGTGAACAATGGAATAGTTTCGAAGCATTTTTAAACCTCAGTGGAACTCCGTGAACAATGGAAGAGTTCCGAAGCATTTTTAAACTTCAGCAGAATTCCGAGAACAAGGGAAGTGTTCTGAAGCATTTTTAAACAACAGCAGAATTCCGAGAACAATGGAAGAGTTCTGAAGCACTTTTAAACGTAAGCAGAATTCCGAGAACAATGGAACAGTTCCGAAGCATTTTTAAACTTCAGCAGAATTTCGAGAACAGTGGAAGAGTTCCGAAGCATTTTTAAACTTCAACAGAATTCCGAGAACAATGGAAGAGTTCCGAAGCATTTTTAAACATCAGCGGAATTCCGAGAACAATGAAAAAGTTCCTAAGCATTTTTAAACATCAGTGAAATTTTGAGAACAGTGAAAGAGGTCAGAATCATTATTAAATGTCAGCAGAATTCCGAGAACAATGGAAGAGTTCCGAAGCATTTTTAAACGTCAGTGGAATTCCGAGAACAATGAAAGAGTTCCTAAGCATTTTTAAACATCAGTGAAATTTCGAGAACAATGGAAGTGTTCCGAAGCATTTTTAAACATCAGCAGAATTCCAAGAACAAAGGAAGAGTTCTGAAGCACTTTTAAACATAAGCAGAATTCCGAGAACAATGGAAGTGTTCTGAAGCATTTTTAAACCCCAGCAGAATTCCGCGAACAATGGAAGAGTTCCTAAGCATTTTTAAACTTCAGCAGGATTCCGAGAACAATTGAAGAGTTCCGAAGCTAATTTAAACTTCAGCAGAATTCTGTGAACAATGGAAGAGTTCCGAAGCATTTGTAAACTTCAGCGGAATTCCGAGAACAATGGAAGAGTTCTGAAGCATTTTTAAACTTCAGCAGAATTCCGAGAACAATGTAAGAGTTCCGAAGCATTTTTTAACTACAGCAGAATTCCGAGAACAATGGAAGAGTTTCGAAGCATTTTTAAACGTCAGCAGAATTCCGAGAACAATGGAAGAGTTCCGAATGATTTTTAAAGTTCAGCAGAACTACGAGAACAATGGAAGAGTTCCGAAGCAAATTTAAACTTCAGCAGAATTCCGAGAACAATGAAGAGTTCCAAAGCATTTTTAAACATCAGCGGAATACAAAGAATAATGAATGAGTTCCTAAGCATTTTTAAACATCAGTGAAATTTCGAGAACAATGAAAGAGGTCAGAAGCATTATTAAATGTCAGCAGAATTCCGAGAACAATGGAAGAGTTCCGAAGCATTTTTAAACGTCAGTGGAATTCCGAGAACAATGGAAGAGTTCCGAAGCATTTTTAAACTTCAGCAGAATTCAGAGAACAATGGAAGAGTTCTGAAGCATTTTTAAACTTCAGCAGAATTCCGAGAACAATGGAAGAGTTCTGAAGCATTTTTAAACTTCAGCAGAATTCCGAGAACAATGGAAGAGTTTCGAAGCATTTTTAAAGGTCAGCAGAATTCCGAGAACAGTGGGTTAGTTCTGAAGCATTTCTAAACGTCAGCGGAATTCCATAAACAATGGAAGAGTTCCGAAGGATTTTTAAACGTCAGCGGAATTCCGTGAACAATGGAAGAGTTTCGAAGCATTTTTAAACCTCAGTGGAACTCCGTGAACAATGGAAGAGTTCCGAAGCATTTTTAAACTTCAGCAGAATTCCGAGAACAAGGGAAGTGTTCTGAAGCATTTTTAAACAACAGCAGAATTCCGAGAACAATGGAAGAGTTCTGAAGCACTTTTAAACGTAAGCAGAATTCCGAGAACAATGGAAGAGTTCCGAAGCATTTTTAAACTTCAGCAGAATTTCGAGAACAGTGGAAGAGTTCCGAAGCATTTTTAAACTTCAACAGAATTCCGAGAACAATGGAAGAGTTCCGAAGCATTTTTAAACATCAGCGGAATTCCGAGAACAATGAAAGAGTTCCTAAGCATTTTTAAACATCAGTGAAATTTCGAGAACAATGAAAGAGGTCAGAAGCATTATTAAATGTCAGCAGAATTCCGAGAACAATGGAAGAGTTCCGAAGCATTTTTAAACGTCAGTGGAATTCCGAGAACAATGGAAGAGTTCCGAAGCATTTTTAAACTTCAGCAGAATTCAGAGAACAATGGAAGAGTTCTGAAGCATTTTTAAACTTCAGCAGAATTCCGAGAACAATGGAAGAGTTCTGAAGCATTTTTAAACTTCAGCAGAATTCCGAGAACAATGGAAGAGTTTCGAAGCATTTTTAAAGGTCAGCAGAATTCCGAGAACAGTGGGTTAGTTCTGAAGCATTTCTAAACGTCAGCGGAATTCCATAAACAATGGAAGAGTTCCGAAGGATTTTTAAACGTCAGCGGAATTCCGTGAACAATGGAATAGTTTCGAAGCATTTTTAAACCTCAGTGGAACTCCGTGAACAATGGAAGAGTTCCGAAGCATTTTTAAACTTCAGCAGAATTCCGAGAACAAGGGAAGTGTTCTGAAGCATTTTTAAACAACAGCAGAATTCCGAGAACAATGGAAGAGTTCTGAAGCACTTTTAAACGTAAGCAGAATTCCGAGAACAATGGAACAGTTCCGAAGCATTTTTAAACTTCAGCAGAATTTCGAGAACAGTGGAAGAGTTCCGAAGCATTTTTAAACTTCAACAGAATTCCGAGAACAATGGAAGAGTTCCGAAGCATTTTTAAACATCAGCGGAATTCCGAGAACAATGAAAAAGTTCCTAAGCATTTTTAAACATCAGTGAAATTTTGAGAACAATGAAAGAGGTCAGAAGCATTATTAAATGTCAGCAGAATTCCGAGAACAATGGAAGAGTTCCGAAGCATTTTTAAACGTCAGAGGAATTCCGAGAACAATGGAAGAGTTCCGAAGCATTTTTAAACTTCAGCAGAATTCCGAGAACAATGGAAGAGTTCCGAAGCATTTTTAAACATCAGCGGAATTCCGAGAACAATGAAAGAGTTCCTAAGCATTTTTAAACATCAGTGAAATTTCGAGAACAATGGAAGTGTTCCGAAGCATTTTTAAACATCAGCAGAATTCCAAGAACAATGGAAGAGTTCTGAAGCACTTTTAAACATAAGCAGAATTCCGAGAACAATGGAAGTGTTCTGAAGCATTTTTAAACCCCAGCAGAATTCCGAGAACAATGGAAGAGTTCCTAAGCATTTTTAAACTTCAGCAGGATTCCGAGAACAATTGAAGAGTTCTGAAGCTAATTTAAACTTCAGCAGAATTCCGAGAACAATGTAAGAGTTCCGAAGCATTTTTTAACTACAGCAGAATTCCGAGAACAATGGAAGAGTTTCGAAGCATTTTTAAACGTCAGCAGAATTCCGAGAACAATGGAAGAGTTCCGAAGGATTTTTAAAGTTCAGCAGAACTACGCGAACAATGGAAGAGTTCCGAAGCAAATTTAAACTTCAGCAGAATTCCGAGAACAATGAAGAGTTCCAAAGCATTTTTAAACATCAGCGGAATACAAAGAATAATGAAAGAGTTCCTAAGCATTTTTAAACATCAGTGAAATTTCGAGAACAATGAAAGAGGTCAGAAGCATTATTAAATGTCAGCAGAATTCCGAGAACAATGGAAGAGTTCCGAAGCATTTTTAAACGTCAGTGGAATTCCGAGAACAATGGAAGAGTTCCGAAGCATTTTTAAACTTCAGCAGAATTCAAAGAACAATGGAAGAGATCCTAAGCATTTTTCAACGTCAGCAGAATTCCAAGAACAATGGAAGAGTTCCGAAGCATTTTTAAACTTCAGCAGAATTACGAGAACAATGGAAGAGTTCGGAAGCATTTTTAAACTTCAGCAGAATTCCGAGAACAATGGAAGAGTTCTGAAGCATTTTTAAACGTCAGCGGAATTCCGAGAACAATGGAATAATTCCGAAGCATTTTTAAACGTCAGCGGAATTCCATAAACAATGGAAGTGTTCCGAAGCATTTTTAAACATCAGCGGAATTCCGTGAACAATGGAAGAGTTCCGAGGCATTTTTCAACGTCAGTGGAATTCTGAGAACAATGGAAGAGTTCCTAAGCATTTTTCAACATCAGCAGAATTCCAAGAACAATGGAAGAGTACCGAAGCATTTTTAAACTTCAGCAGAATTACGAGAACAATGGAAGAGTTCTGAAGCATTTTTAAACTTCAGCAGAATTCCGAGAAAAATGGAAGAGTTCTGAAGCATTTTTAAACTTCAGCAGAATTCCGAGAACAATGGAAGAGTTCTGAAGCATTTTTAAACTTCAGCAGAATTCCGAGAACAATGGAAGAGTTCTGAAGCATTTTTAAACATCAGTGGAATTCCAAGAACAATGGAAGAGATCCTAAGCATTTTTCAACGTCAGCAGAATTCCAAGAACAATGGAAGAGTTCCGAAGCATTTTTAAACTTCAGCAGAATTACGAGAACAATGGAAGAGTTCGGAAGCATTTTTAAACTTCAGCAGAATTCCGAGAACAATGGAAGAGTTCTGAAGCATTTTTAAACGTCAGCGGAATTCCCAGAACAATGGAATAATTCCGAAGCATTTTTAAACGTCAGCGGAATTCCATAAACAATGGAAGTGTTCCAAAGCATTTTTAAACATCAGCGGAATTCCGTGAACAATGGAAGAGTTCCGAGGCATTTTTCAACGTCAGTGGAATTCTGAGAACAATGGAAGAGTTCCTAAGCATTTTTCAACGTCAGCAGAATTCCAAGAACAATGGAAGAGTACCGAAGCATTTTTAAACTTCAGCAGAATTACGAGAACAATGGAAGAGTTCTGAAGCATTTTTAAACTTCAGCAGAATTCCGAGAAAAATGGAAGAGTTCTGAAGCATTTTTAAACGTCAGCTGAATTCTGAGAACAATGGAATAGTTCCGAAGCATTTTTAAACTTCAGCGGAATTCCATAAGCAATGGAAGAGTTCCGAAGCATGTTTAAACCGCAGCGGAATTCCGTGAACAATGGAAGAGTTCCAAAGCATTTTTAAACGTCAGCGGAATTCCGTGAACAATAGAAGAGTTCTGATGCCTTTTTAAACTTCAGCGGAATTCCAGGAACAATGGAAGAGTTCCGAAACATTTTGAAACATCAGCAGAATTCCGAGAACAATGGAAGAGTTCCGAAGCATTTTTAAGTTTCAGCGCAATTTCGAGAACAATGGAAGAGTTCCGAAGCATTTTTAAACTTCAGCAGAATTGCGAGAACAATGGAAGAGTTCTGAAGCATTTTTACACGTCAGCAGAATTCCGAGAACAATGGAAGTGTTCTGAAGCATTTTTAAAGGTCAGCAGAATTCCGAGAACAGTGGATTAGTTCCGAAGCATTTCTAAACGACAGCGGAATTCCATAAACAATGGAAGAGTTCTGAAGGATTTTTAAACGTCAGCGGAATTCCGTGAACAATGGAAGAGTTTCGAAGCATTTTTAAACCTCAGCGGAACTCCGTGAACAATGGAAGAGTTCCGAAGCATTTTTAAACTTCAGCAGAATTCCGAGAACAAGGGAAGTGTTCCGAAGCATTTTTAAACGACAGCAGAATTCCGAGAACAATGGAAGAGTTCTGAAGCACTTTTAAACGTAAGCAGAATTCCGAGAACAATGGAAGAGTTCCGAAGCATTTTTAAACTTCAACAGAATTCCGAGAACAATGGAAGAGTTCCGAAGCTAATTTAAACTTCAGCAGAATTCTGTGAACAATGGAAGAGGTCCGAAGCATTATTAAACGTCAGCGGAATTCTGAGAACAATGGAAGAGTTCCGAATCATTATTAAACATCAGCGGTATTCCGTGAACAATGGAAGAGTTCTGAAGCATTTTTAAACTTCAGCGGAATTTCAGGAACAATGGAAGAGTTCCAAATCATTTGTAAAAGTCAGCAGAATTCCGAGAACAATGGAAGAATTCCGAAGCATTTTTAAAAGTCAGCAGAATTCCGAGAACAATGGAAGAGTTCCGAAGCATTTTTAAACCTCAGCGGATTTCAGTGAACAATGGAAGAGTTCCGAAGCATTTTTAAACCTCAGCGGAACTACGTGAACAATGGAAGAGTTCCGAAGCATTTTTAAACTTCAGCAGAATTTCAAGAACAATGGAAGAGTTCCAAAGCATTTTTAAACGTCAACAGAATTTCAAGAACAATGGAAGAGTCCTGAAGCATTTTTAAACTTCAGCAGAATTCCGAGAACAATGGAAGAGTTCTGAAGCATTTTTAAACGTCAGTGGAATTCCGAGAACAATGGAAAAGTTCCTAAGCATTTTTCAACGTCAACAGAATTCCAAGAACAATGGAAGAGTTCCGAAGCATTTTTAAACGTCAGTGGAATTACGAGAACAATGGAAGAGTTCCGAAGCATTTTTAAACTTCAGCAGAATTCAGAGAACAATGGAAGAGTTCTGAAGCATTTTTAAACTTCAGCAGAATTCCGAGAACAAGGGAAGAGTTCTGAAGCATTTTTAAACTTCAGCAGAATTCCGAGAACAATGGAAGAGTTCTGAAGCATTTTTAAACATCAGTGGAATTCCAAGAACAATGGAAGAGTTCCTAAGCATTTTTCAACGTCAGCAGAATTCCAAGAACAATGGAAGAGTTCCGAAGCATTTTTAAACTTCAGCAGAATTCCGAGAACAAGGGAAGTGTTCTGAAGCATTTTTAAACAACAGCAGAATTCCGAGAACAATGGAAGAGTTCTGAAGCACTTTTAAACGTAAGCAGAATTCCGAGAACAATGGAAGAGTTCCGAAGCATTTTTAAACTTCAGCAGAATTTCGAGAACAGTGGAAGAGTTCCGAAGCATTTTTAAACTTCAACAGAATTCCGAGAACAATGGAAGAGTTCCGAAGCATTTTTAAACATCAGCGGAATTCCGAGAACAATGAAAGAGTTCCTAAGCATTTTTAAACATCAGTGAAATTTCGAGAACAATGAAAGAGGTCAGAAGCATTATTAAATGTCAGCAGAATTCCGAGAACAATGGAAGAGTTCCGAAGCATTTTTAAACGTCAGTGGAATTCCGAGAACAATGGAAGAGTTCCGAAGCATTTTTAAACTTCAGCAGAATTCAGAGAACAATGGAAGAGTTCTGAAGCATTTTTAAACTTCAGCAGAATTCCGAGAACAATGGAAGAGTTCTGAAGCATTTTTAAACTTCAGCAGAATTCCGAGAACAATGGAAGAGTTTCGAAGCATTTTTAAAGGTCAGCAGAATTCCGAGAACAGTGGGTTAGTTCTGAAGCATTTCTAAACGTCAGCGGAATTCCATAAACAATGGAAGAGTTCCGAAGGATTTTTAAACGTCAGCGGAATTCCGTGAACAATGGAATAGTTTCGAAGCATTTTTAAACCTCAGTGGAACTCCGTGAACAATGGAAGAGTTCCGAAGCATTTTTAAACTTCAGCAGAATTCCGAGAACAAGGGAAGTGTTCTGAAGCATTTTTAAACGTCAGCGGAATTCCCAGAACAATGGAATAATTCCGAAGCATTTTTAAACGTCAGCGGAATTCCATAAACAATGGAAGTGTTCCAAAGCATTTTTAAACATCAGCGGAATTCCGTGAACAATGGAAGAGTTTCGAGGCATTTTTCAACGTCAGTGGAATTCTGAGAACAATGGAAGAGTTCCTAAGCATTTTTCAACGTCAGCAGAATTCCAAGAAGAATGGAAGAGTACCGAAGCATTTTTAAACTTCAGCAGAATTACGAGAACAATGGAAGAGTTCTGAAGCATTTTTAAACTTCAGCAGAATTCCGAGAAAAATGGAAGAGTTCTGAAGCATTTTTAAACGTCAGCTGAATTCTGAGAACAATGGAATAGTTCCGAAGCATTTTTAAACTTCAGCGGAATTCCATAAGCAATGGAAGAGTTCCGAAGCATGTTTAAACCGCAGCGGAATTCCGTGAACAATGGAAGAGTTCCAAAGCATTTTTAAACGTCAGCGGAATTCCGTGAACAATAGAAGAGTTCTGATGCCTTTTTAAACTTCAGCGGAATTCCAGGAACAATGGAAGAGTTCCGAAACATTTTGAAACATCAGCAGAATTCCGAGAACAATGGAAGAGTTCCGAAGCATTTTTAAGTTTCAGCGCAATTTCGAGAACAATGGAAGAGTTCCGAAGCATTTTTAAACTTCAGCAGAATTGCGAGAACAATGGAAGAGTTCTGAAGCATTTTTACACGTCAGCAGAATTCCGAGAACAATGGAAGTGTTCTGAAGCATTTTTAAAGGTCAGCAGAATTCCGAGAACAGTGGATTAGTTCCGAAGCATTTCTAAACGACAGCGGAATTCCATAAACAATGGAAGAGTTCTGAAGGATTTTTAAACGTCAGCGGAATTCCGTGAACAATGGAAGAGTTTCGAAGCATTTTTAAACCTCAGCGGAACTCCGTGAACAATGGAAGAGTTCCGAAGCATTTTTAAACTTCAGCAGAATTCCGAGAACAAGGGAAGTGTTCCGAAGCATTTTTAAACGACAGCAGAATTCCGAGAACAATGGAAGAGTTCTGAAGCACTTTTAAACGTAAGCAGAATTCCGAGAACAATGGAAGAGTTCCGAAGCATTTTTAAACTTCAACAGAATTCCGAGAACAATGGAAGAGTTCCGAAGCTAATTTAAACTTCAGCAGAATTCTGTGAACAATGGAAGAGGTCCGAAGCATTATTAAACGTCAGCGGAATTCTGAGAACAATGGAAGAGTTCCGAATCATTATTAAACATCAGCGGTATTCCGTGAACAATGGAAGAGTTCTGAAGCATTTTTAAACTTCAGCGGAATTTCAGGAACAATGGAAGAGTTCCAAATCATTTGTAAAAGTCAGCAGAATTCCGAGAACAATGGAAGAATTCCGAAGCATTTTTAAAAGTCAGCAGAATTCCGAGAACAATGGAAGAGTTCCGAAGCATTTTTAAACCTCAGCGGATTTCAGTGAACAATGGAAGAGTTCCGAAGCATTTTTAAACCTCAGCGGAACTACGTGAACAATGGAAGAGTTCCGAAGCATTTTTAAACTTCAGCAGAATTTCAAGAACAATGGAAGAGTTCCAAAGCATTTTTAAACGTCAACAGAATTTCAAGAACAATGGAAGAGTCCTGAAGCATTTTTAAACTTCAGCAGAATTCCGAGAACAATGGAAGAGTTCTGAAGCATTTTTAAACGTCAGTGGAATTCCGAGAACAATGGAAAAGTTCCTAAGCATTTTTCAACGTCAACAGAATTCCAAGAACAATGGAAGAGTTCCGAAGCATTTTTAAACGTCAGTGGAATTACGAGAACAATGGAAGAGTTCCGAAGCATTTTTAAACTTCAGCAGAATTCAGAGAACAATGGAAGAGTTCTGAAGCATTTTTAAACTTCAGCAGAATTCCGAGAACAATGCAAGAGTTCTGAAGCATTTTTAAACTTCAGCAGAATTCCGAGAACAATGGAAGAGTTCTGAAGCATTTTTAAACATCAGTGGAATTCCAAGAACAATGGAAGAGTTCCTAAGCATTTTTCAACGTCAGCAGAATTCCAAGAACAATGGAAGAGTTCCGAAGCATTTTTAAACTTCAGCAGAATTCCGAGAACAAGGGAAGTGTTCTGAAGCATTTTTAAACAACAGCAGAATTCCGAGAACAATGGAAGAGTTCTGAAGCACTTTTAAACGTAAGCAGAATTCCGAGAACAATGGAAGAGTTCCGAAGCATTTTTAAACTTCAGCAGAATTTCGAGAACAGTGGAAGAGTTCCGAAGCATTTTTAAACTTCAACAGAATTCCGAGAACAATGGAAGAGTTCCGAAGCATTTTTAAACATCAGCGGAATTCCGAGAACAATGAAAGAGTTCCTAAGCATTTTTAAACATCAGTGAAATTTCGAGAACAATGAAAGAGGTCAGAAGCATTATTAAATGTCAGCAGAATTCCGAGAACAATGGAAGAGTTCCGAAGCATTTTTAAACGTCAGTGGAATTCCGAGAACAATGGAAGAGTTCCGAAGCATTTTTAAACTTCAGCAGAATTCAGAGAACAATGGAAGAGTTCTGAAGCATTTTTAAACTTCAGCAGAATTCCGAGAACAATGGAAGAGTTCTGAAGCATTTTTAAACTTCAGCAGAATTCCGAGAACAATGGAAGAGTTTCGAAGCATTTTTAAAGGTCAGCAGAATTCCGAGAACAGTGGGTTAGTTCTGAAGCATTTCTAAACGTCAGCGGAATTCCATAAACAATGGAAGAGTTCCGAAGGATTTTTAAACGTCAGCGGAATTCCGTGAACAATGGAATAGTTTCGAAGCATTTTTAAACCTCAGTGGAACTCCGTGAACAATGGAAGAGTTCCGAAGCATTTTTAAAATTCAGCAGAATTCCGAGAACAAGGGAAGTGTTCTGAAGCATTTTTAAACAACAGCAGAATTCCGAGAACAATGGAAGAGTTCTGAAGCACTTTTAAACGTAAGCAGAATTCCGAGAACAATGGAACAGTTCCGAAGCATTTTTAAACTTCAGCAGAATTTCGAGAACAGTGGAAGAGTTCCGAAGCATTTTTAAACTTCAACAGAATTCCGAGAACAATGGAAGAGTTCCGAAGCATTTTTAAACATCAGCGGAATTCCGAGAACAATGAAAAAGTTCCTAAGCATTTTTAAACATCAGTGAAATTTTGAGAACAATGAAAGAGGTCAGAAGCATTATTAAATGTCAGCAGAATTCCGAGAACAATGGAAGAGTTCCGAAGCATTTTTAAACGTCAGTGGAATTCCGAGAACAATGGAAGAGTTCCGAAGCATTTTTAAACTTCAGCAGAATTCCGAGAACAATGGAAGAGTTCCGAAGCATTTTTAAACATCAGCGGAATTCCGAGAACAATGAAAGAGTTCCTAAGCATTTTTAAACATCAGTGAAATTTCGAGAACAATGGAAGTGTTCCGAAGCATTTTTAAACATCAGCAGAATTCCAAGAACAATGGAAGAGTTCTGAAGCACTTTTAAACATAAGCAGAATTCCGAGAACAATGGAAGTGTTCTGAAGCATTTTTAAACCCCAGCAGAATTCCGAGAACAATGGAAGAGTTCCTAAGCATTTTTAAACTTCAGCAGGATTCCGAGAACAATTGAAGAGTTCTGAAGCTAATTTAAACTTCAGCAGAATTCCGAGAACAATGTAAGAGTTCCGAAGCATTTTTTAACTACAGCAGAATTCCGAGAACAATGGAAGAGTTTCGAAGCATTTTTAAACGTCAGCAGAATTCCGAGAACAATGGAAGAGTTCCGAAGGATTTTTAAAGTTCAGCAGAACTACGCGAACAATGGAAGAGTTCCGAAGCAAATTTAAACTTCAGCAGAATTCCGAGAACAATGAAGAGTTCCAAAGCATTTTTAAACATCAGCGGAATACAAAGAATAATGAAAGAGTTCCTAAGCATTTTTAAACATCAGTGAAATTTCGAGAACAATGAAAGAGGTCAGAAGCATTATTAAATGTCAGCAGAATTCCGAGAACAATGGAAGAGTTCCGAAGCATTTTTAAACGTCAGTGGAATTCCGAGAACAATGGAAGAGTTCCGAAGCATTTTTAAACTTCAGCAGAATTCAAAGAACAATGGAAGAGATCCTAAGCATTTTTCAACGTCAGCAGAATTCCAAGAACAATGGAAGAGTTCCGAAGCATTTTTAAACTTCAGCAGAATTACGAGAACAATGGAAGAGTTCGGAAGCATTTTTAAACTTCAGCAGAATTCCGAGAACAATGGAAGAGTTCTGAAGCATTTTTAAACGTCAGCGGAATTCCGAGAACAATGGAATAATTCCGAAGCATTTTTAAACGTCAGCGGAATTCCATAAACAATGGAAGTGTTCCGAAGCATTTTTAAACATCAGCGGAATTCCGTGAACAATGGAAGAGTTCCGAGGCATTTTTCAACGTCAGTGGAATTCTGAGAACAATGGAAGAGTTCCTAAGCATTTTTCAACATCAGCAGAATTCCAAGAACAATGGAAGAGTACCGAAGCATTTTTAAACTTCAGCAGAATTACGAGAACAATGGAAGAGTTCTGAAGCATTTTTAAACTTCAGCAGAATTCCGAGAAAAATGGAAGAGTTCTGAAGCATTTTTAAACTTCAGCAGAATTCCGAGAACAATGGAAGAGTTCTGAAGCATTTTTAAACTTCAGCAGAATTCCGAGAACAATGGAAGAGTTCTGAAGCATTTTTAAACATCAGTGGAATTCCAAGAACAATGGAAGAGATCCTAAGCATTTTTCAACGTCAGCAGAATTCCAAGAACAATGGAAGAGTTCCGAAGCATTTTTAAACTTCAGCAGAATTACGAGAACAATGGAAGAGTTCGGAAGCATTTTTAAACTTCAGCAGAATTCCGAGAACAATGGAAGAGTTCTGAAGCATTTTTAAACGTCAGCGGAATTCCCAGAACAATGGAATAATTCCGAAGCATTTTTAAACGTCAGCGGAATTCCATAAACAATGGAAGTGTTCCAAAGCATTTTTAAACATCAGCGGAATTCCGTGAACAATGGAAGAGTTCCGAGGCATTTTTCAACGTCAGTGGAATTCTGAGAACAATGGAAGAGTTCCTAAGCATTTTTCAACGTCAGCAGAATTCCAAGAACAATGGAAGAGTACCGAAGCATTTTTAAACTTCAGCAGAATTACGAGAACAATGGAAGAGTTCTGAAGCATTTTTAAACTTCAGCAGAATTCCGAGAAAAATGGAAGAGTTCTGAAGCATTTTTAAACGTCAGCTGAATTCTGAGAACAATGGAATAGTTCCGAAGCATTTTTAAACTTCAGCGGAATTCCATAAGCAATGGAAGAGTTCCGAAGCATGTTTAAACCGCAGCGGAATTCCGTGAACAATGGAAGAGTTCCAAAGCATTTTTAAACGTCAGCGGAATTCCGTGAACAATAGAAGAGTTCTGATGCCTTTTTAAACTTCAGCGGAATTCCAGGAACAATGGAAGAGTTCCGAAACATTTTGAAACATCAGCAGAATTCCGAGAACAATGGAAGAGTTCCGAAGCATTTTTAAGTTTCAGCGCAATTTCGAGAACAATGGAAGAGTTCCGAAGCATTTTTAAACTTCAGCAGAATTGCGAGAACAATGGAAGAGTTCTGAAGCATTTTTACACGTCAGCAGAATTCCGAGAACAATGGAAGTGTTCTGAAGCATTTTTAAAGGTCAGCAGAATTCCGAGAACAGTGGATTAGTTCCGAAGCATTTCTAAACGACAGCGGAATTCCATAAACAATGGAAGAGTTCTGAAGGATTTTTAAACGTCAGCGGAATTCCGTGAACAATGGAAGAGTTTCGAAGCATTTTTAAACCTCAGCGGAACTCCGTGAACAATGGAAGAGTTCCGAAGCATTTTTAAACTTCAGCAGAATTCCGAGAACAAGGGAAGTGTTCCGAAGCATTTTTAAACGACAGCAGAATTCCGAGAACAATGGAAGAGTTCTGAAGCACTTTTAAACGTAAGCAGAATTCCGAGAACAATGGAAGAGTTCCGAAGCATTTTTAAACTTCAACAGAATTCCGAGAACAATGGAAGAGTTCCGAAGCTAATTTAAACTTCAGCAGAATTCTGTGAACAATGGAAGAGGTCCGAAGCATTATTAAACGTCAGCGGAATTCTGAGAACAATGGAAGAGTTCCGAATCATTATTAAACATCAGCGGTATTCCGTGAACAATGGAAGAGTTCTGAAGCATTTTTAAACTTCAGCGGAATTTCAGGAACAATGGAAGAGTTCCAAATCATTTGTAAAAGTCAGCAGAATTCCGAGAACAATGGAAGAATTCCGAAGCATTTTTAAAAGTCAGCAGAATTCCGAGAACAATGGAAGAGTTCCGAAGCATTTTTAAACCTCAGCGGATTTCAGTGAACAATGGAAGAGTTCCGAAGCATTTTTAAACCTCAGCGGAACTACGTGAACAATGGAGGAGTTCCGAAGCATTTTTAAACTTCAGCAGAATTTCAAGAACAATGGAAGAGTTCCAAAGCATTTTTAAACGTCAGCAGAATTTCAAGAACAATGGAAGAGTCCTGAAGCATTTTTAAACTTCAGCAGAATTCCGAGAACAATGGAAGAGTTCTGAAGCATTTTTAAACGTCAGTGGAATTCCGAGAACAATGGAAAAGTTCCTAAGCATTTTTCAACGTCAACAGAATTCCAAGAACAATGGAAGAGTTCCGAAGCATTTTTAAACGTCAGTGGAATTACGAGAACAATGGAAGAGTTCCGAAGCATTTTTAAACTTCAGCAGAATTCAGAGAACAATGGAAGAGTTCTGAAGCATTTTTAAACTTCAGCAGAATTCCGAGAACAATGGAAGAGTTCTGAAGCATTTTTAAACTTCAGCAGAATTCCGAGAACAATGGAAGAGTTCTGAAGCATTTTTAAACATCAGTGGAATTCCAAGAACAATGGAAGAGTTCCTAAGCATTTTTCAACGTCAGCAGAATTCCAAGAACAATGGAAGAGTTCCGAAGCATTTTTAAACTTCAGCAGAATTACGAGAACAATGGAAGAGTTCCGAAGCATTTTTAAACTTCAGCAGAATTACGAGAACAATGGAAGAGTTCTGAAGCATTTTTAAACTTCAGCAGAATTCCGAGAACAATGGAAGAGTTCTGAAGCATTTTTAAACGTCAGCGGAATTCCGAGAACAATGGAATAATTCCGAAGCATTTTTAAACGTCAGCGGAATTCCGTGAACAATGGAAGAGTTCCGAGGCATTTTTCAACGTCAGTGGAATTCCGAGAACAATGGAAGAGTTCCTAAGCATTTTTCAACGTCAGCAGAATTCCAAGAACAATGGAAGGGTACCGAAGCATTTTTAAACTTCAGCAGAATTACGAGAACAATGGAAGAGTTCTGAAGCATTTTTAAACTTCAGCAGAATTCTGAGAAAAGTGGAAGAGTTCCGAAGCATTTTTAAACGTCAGCGGAATTCCATAAGCAATGGAAGAGTTCCGAAGCATGTTTAAACCGCAGCGGAATTCCGTGAACAATGGAAGAGTTCCAAAGCATTTTTAAACGTCAGCGGAATTCCGTGAACAATAGAAGAGTTCTGATGCCTTTTAAACTTCAGCGGAATTCCAGGAACAATGGAAGAGTTCCGAAACATTTTTAAACATCAGCAGAATTCCGAGAACAATGGAAGAGTTCCGAAGCATTTTTAAGTTTCAGCACAATTTCGAGAACAATGGAAGAGTTCCGAAGCATTTTTAAACTTCAGCAGAATTCCGAGAACAATGGAAGAGTTCTGAAGCATTTTTACACGTCAGCAGAATTCCGAGAACAATGGAAGTGTTCTGAAGCATTTTTAAAGGTCAGCAGAATTCCGAGAACAGTGTATTAGTTCCGAAGCATTTCTAAACGTCAGCGGAATTCCATAAACAATGGAAGAGTTCTGAAGGATTTTTAAACGTCAGCGGAATTCCGTGAACAATGGAAGAGTTCTGAAGCATTTTTAAACTTTAGCGGAATTCCAGGAACAATGGAAGAGTTCTGAATCATTTTTAAACGTCAGCAGAATTCCGAGAACAATGGAAGAGTTCCGAAGCATTCTTAAACTTCAGCAGAATTCCGAGAACAATGGAAGAGTTCTGAAGCATTTTTAAACATCAGCGGAATTCCGTGAACAATGGAAGAGTTTCGAAGCATTTTTAAACCTCAGCGGAACTCCGTGAACAATGGAAGAGTTCCGAAGCATTTTTAAACTTCAGCAGAATTCCGAGAACAAGGGAAGTGTTCCGAAGCATTTTTAAACTTCAGCAGAATTCCGAGAACAATGGAAGAGTTCCGAAGCATTTTTAAACGTCAGTGGAATTCCGAGAACAATGGAAGAGTTCCGAAGCATTTTTAAACTTCAGCAGAATTCAGAGAACAATGGAAGAGTTCTGAAGCATTTTTAAACTTCAGCAGAATTCCGAGAACAATGGAAGAGTTCTGAAGCATTTTTAAACTTCAGCAGAATTCCGAGAACAATGGAAGAGTTTCGAAGCATTTTTAAAGGTCAGCAGAATTCCGAGAACAGTGGGTTAGTTCTGAAGCATTTCTAAACGTCAGCGGAATTCCATAAACAATGGAAGAGTTCCGAAGGATTTTTAAACGTCAGCGGAATTCCGTGAACAATGGAAAAGTTTCGAAGCATTTTTAAACCTCAGTGGAACTCCGTGAACAATGGAAGAGTTCCGAAGCATTTTTAAAATTCAGCAGAATTCCGAGAACAAGGGAAGTGTTCTGAAGCATTTTTAAACAACAGCAGAATTCCGAGAACAATGGAAGAGTTCTGAAGCACTTTTAAACGTAAGCAGAATTCCGAGAACAATGGAACAGTTCCGAAGCATTTTTAAACTTCAGCAGAATTTCGAGAACAGTGGAAGAGTTCCGAAGCATTTTTAAACTTCAACAGAATTCCGAGAACAATGGAAGAGTTCCGAAGCATTTTTAAACATCAGCGGAATTCCGAGAACAATGAAAAAGTTCCTAAGCATTTTTAAACATCAGTGAAATTTTGAGAACAATGAAAGAGGTCAGAAGCATTATTAAATGTCAGCAGAATTCCGAGAACAATGGAAGAGTTCCGAAGCATTTTTAAACGTCAGTGGAATTCCGAGAACAATGGAAGAGTTCCGAAGCATTTTTAAACTTCAGCAGAATTCCGAGAACAATGGAAGAGTTCCGAAGCATTTTTAAACATCAGCGGAATTCCGAGAACAATGAAAGAGTTCCTAAGCATTTTTAAACATCAGTGAAATTTCGAGAACAATGGAAGTGTTCCGAAGCATTTTTAAACATCAGCAGAATTCCAAGAACAATGGAAGAGTTCTGAAGCACTTTTAAACATAAGCAGAATTCCGAGAACAATGGAAGTGTTCTGAAGCATTTTTAAACCCCAGCAGAATTCCGAGAACAATGGAAGAGTTCCTAAGCATTTTTAAACTTCAGCAGGATTCCGAGAACAATTGAAGAGTTCTGAAGCTAATTTAAACTTCAGCAGAATTCCGAGAACAATGTAAGAGTTCCGAAGCATTTTTTAACTACAGCAGAATTCCGAGAACAATGGAAGAGTTTCGAAGCATTTTTAAACGTCAGCAGAATTCCGAGAACAATGGAAGAGTTCCGAAGGATTTTTAAAGTTCAGCAGAACTACGCGAACAATGGAAGAGTTCCGAAGCAAATTTAAACTTCAGCAGAATTCCGAGAACAATGAAGAGTTCCAAAGCATTTTTAAACATCAGCGGAATACAAAGAATAATGAAAGAGTTCCTAAGCATTTTTAAACATCAGTGAAATTTCGAGAACAATGAAAGAGGTCAGAAGCATTATTAAAGGTCAGCAGAATTCCGAGAACAATGGAAGAGTTCCGAAGCATTTTTAAACGTCAGTGGAATTCCGAGAACAATGGAAGAGTTCCGAAGCATTTTTAAACTTCAGCAGAATTCAAAGAACAATGGAAGAGATCCTAAGCATTTTTCAACGTCAGCAGAATTCCAAGAACAATGGAAGAGTTCCGAAGCATTTTTAAACTTCAGCAGAATTACGAGAACAATGGAAGAGTTCGGAAGCATTTTTAAACTTCAGCAGAATTCCGAGAACAATGGAAGAGTTCTGAAGCATTTTTAAACGTCAGCGGAATTCCGAGAACAATGGAATAATTCCGAAGCATTTTTAAACGTCAGCGGAATTCCATAAACAATGGAAGTGTTCCGAAGCATTTTTAAACATCAGCGGAATTCCGTGAACAATGGAAGAGTTCCGAGGCATTTTTCAACGTCAGTGGAATTCTGAGAACAATGGAAGAGTTCCTAAGCATTTTTCAACATCAGCAGAATTCCAAGAACAATGGAAGAGTACCGAAGCATTTTTAAACTTCAGCAGAATTACGAGAACAATGGAAGAGTTCTGAAGCATTTTTAAACTTCAGCAGAATTCCGAGAAAAATGGAAGAGTTCTGAAGCATTTTTAAACTTCAGCAGAATTCCGAGAACAATGGAAGAGTTCTGAAGCATTTTTAAACTTCAGCAGAATTCCGAGAACAATGGAAGAGTTCTGAAGCATTTTTAAACATCAGTGGAATTCCAAGAACAATGGAAGAGATCCTAAGCATTTTTCAACGTCAGCAGAATTCCAAGAACAATGGAAGAGTTCCGAAGCATTTTTAAACTTCAGCAGAATTACGAGAACAATGGAAGAGTTCGGAAGCATTTTTAAACTTCAGCAGAATTCCGAGAACAATGGAAGAGTTCTGCAGCATTTTTAAACGTCAGCGGAATTCCCAGAACAATGGAATAATTCCGAAGCATTTTTAAACGTCAGCGGAATTCCATAAACAATGGAAGTGTTCCAAAGCATTTTTAAACATCAGCGGAATTCCGTGAACAATGGAAGAGTTCCGAGGCATTTTTCAACGTCAGTGGAATTCTGAGAACAATGGAAGAGTTCCTAAGCATTTTTCAACGTCAGCAGAATTCCAAGAACAATGGAAGAGTACCGAAGCATTTTTAAACTTCAGCAGAATTACGAGAACAATGGAAGAGTTCTGAAGCATTTTTAAACTTCAGCAGAATTCCGAGAAAAATGGAAGAGTTCTGAAGCATTTTTAAACGTCAGCTGAATTCTGAGAACAATGGAATAGTTCCGAAGCATTTTTAAACTTCAGCGGAATTCCATAAGCAATGGAAGAGTTCCGAAGCATGTTTAAACCGCAGCGGAATTCCGTGAACAATGGAAGAGTTCCAAAGCATTTTTAAACGTCAGCGGAATTCCGTGAACAATAGAAGAGTTCTGATGCCTTTTTAAACTTCAGCGGAATTCCAGGAACAATGGAAGAGTTCCGAAACATTTTGAAACATCAGCAGAATTCCGAGAACAATGGAAGAGTTCCGAAGCATTTTTAAGTTTCAGCGCAATTTCGAGAACAATGGAAGAGTTCCGAAGCATTTTTAAACTTCAGCAGAATTGCGAGAACAATGGAAGAGTTCTGAAGCATTTTTACACGTCAGCAGAATTCCGAGAACAATGGAAGTGTTCTGAAGCATTTTTAAAGGTCAGCAGAATTCCGAGAACAGTGGATTAGTTCCGAAGCATTTCTAAACGACAGCGGAATTCCATAAACAATGGAAGAGTTCTGAAGGATTTTTAAACGTCAGCGGAATTCCGTGAACAATGGAAGAGTTTCGAAGCATTTTTAAACCTCAGCGGAACTCCGTGAACAATGGAAGAGTTCCGAAGCATTTTTAAACTTCAGCAGAATTCCGAGAACAAGGGAAGTGTTCCGAAGCATTTTTAAACGACAGCAGAATTCCGAGAACAATGGAAGAGTTCTGAAGCACTTTTAAACGTAAGCAGAATTCCGAGAACAATGGAAGAGTTCCGAAGCATTTTTAAACTTCAACAGAATTCCGAGAACAATGGAAGAGTTCCGAAGCTAATTTAAACTTCAGCAGAATTCTGTGAACAATGGAAGAGGTCCGAAGCATTATTAAACGTCAGCGGAATTCTGAGAACAATGGAAGAGTTCCGAATCATTGTTAAACATCAGCGGTATTCCGTGAACAATGGAAGAGTTCTGAAGCATTTTTAAACTTCAGCGGAATTTCAGGAACAATGGAAGAGTTCCAAATCATTTGTAAAAGTCAGCAGAATTCCGAGAACAATGGAAGAATTCCGAAGCATTTTTAAAAGTCAGCAGAATTCCGAGAACAATGGAAGAGTTCCGAAGCATTTTTAAACCTCAGCGGATTTCAGTGAACAATGGAAGAGTTCCGAAGCATTTTTAAACCTCAGCGGAACTACGTGAACAATGGAGGAGTTCCGAAGCATTTTTAAACTTCAGCAGAATTTCAAGAACAATGGAAGAGTTCCAAAGCATTTTTAAACGTCAGCAGAATTTCAAGAACAATGGAAGAGTCCTGAAGCATTTTTAAACTTCAGCAGAATTCCGAGAACAATGGAAGAGTTCTGAAGCATTTTTAAACGTCAGTGGAATTCCGAGAACAATGGAAAAGTTCCTAAGCATTTTTCAACGTCAACAGAATTCCAAGAACAATGGAAGAGTTCCGAAGCATTTTTAAACGTCAGTGGAATTACGAGAACAATGGAAGAGTTCCGAAGCATTTTTAAACTTCAGCAGAATTCAGAGAACAATGGAAGAGTTCTGAAGCATTTTTAAACTTCAGCAGAATTCCGAGAACAATGGAAGAGTTCTGAAGCATTTTTAAACTTCAGCAGAATTCCGAGAACAATGGAAGAGTTCTGAAGCATTTTTAAACATCAGTGGAATTCCAAGAACAATGGAAGAGTTCCTAAGCATTTTTCAACGTCAGCAGAATTCCAAGAACAATGGAAGAGTTCCGAAGCATTTTTAAACTTCAGCAGAATTACGAGAACAATGGAAGAGTTCCGAAACATTTTTAAACTTCAGCAGAATTACGAGAACAATGGAAGAGTTCTGAAGCATTTTTAAACTTCAGCAGAATTCCGAGAACAATGGAAGAGTTCTGAAGCATTTTTAAACGTCAGCGGAATTCCGAGAACAATGGAATAATTCCGAAGCATTTTTAAACGTCAGCGGAATTCCGTGAACAATGGAAGAGTTCCGAGGCATTTTTCAACGTCAGTGGAATTCCGAGAACAATGGAAGAGTTCCTAAGCATTTTTCAACGTCAGCAGAATTCCAAGAACAATGGAAGGGTACCGAAGCATTTTTAAACTTCAGCAGAATTACGAGAACAATGGAAGAGTTCTGAAGCATTTTTAAACTTCAGCAGAATTCTGAGAAAAGTGGAAGAGTTCCGAAGCATTTTTAAACGTCAGCGGAATTCCATAAGCAATGGAAGAGTTCCGAAGCATGTTTAAACCGCAGCGGAATTCCGTGAACAATGGAAGAGTTCCAAAGCATTTTTAAACGTCAGCGGAATTCCGTGAACAATAGAAGAGTTCTGATGCCTTTTAAACTTCAGCGGAATTCCAGGAACAATGGAAGAGTTCCGAAACATTTTTAAACATCAGCAGAATTCCGAGAACAATGGAAGAGTTCCGAAGCATTTTTAAGTTTCAGCACAATTTCGAGAACAATGGAAGAGTTCCGAAGCATTTTTAAACTTCAGCAGAATTCCGAGAACAATGGAAGAGTTCTGAAGCATTTTTACACGTCAGCAGAATTCCGAGAACAATGGAAGTGTTCTGAAGCATTTTTAAAGGTCAGCAGAATTCCGAGAACAGTGTACTAGTTCCGAAGCATTTCTAAACGTCAGCGGAATTCCATAAACAATGGAAGAGTTCTGAAGGATTTTTAAACGTCAGCGGAATTCCGTGAACAATGGAAGAGTTCTGAAGCATTTTTAAACTTTAGCGGAATTCCAGGAACAATGGAAGAGTTCTGAATCATTTTTAAACGTCAGCAGAATTCCGAGAACAATGGAAGAGTTCCGAAGCATTCTTAAACTTCAGCAGAATTCCGAGAACAATGGAAGAGTTCTGAAGCATTTTTAAACATCAGCGGAATTCCGTGAACAATGGAAGAGTTTCGAAGCATTTTTAAACCTCAGCGGAACTCCGTGAACAATGGAAGAGTTCCGAAGCATTTTTAAACTTCAGCAGAATTCCGAGAACAAGGGAAGTGTTCCGAAGCATTTTTAAACGACAGCAGAATTCCGAGAACAATGGAAGAGTTCTGAAGCACTTTTAAACGTAAGCAGAATTCCGAGAACAATGGAAGAGTTCCGAAGCATTTTCAAACTTCAGCAGAATTTCGAGAACAATGGAAGAGTTCCGAAGCATTTTTAAACTTCAACAGAATTCCGAGAACAATGGAAGAGTTCCGAAGCTAATTTAAACTTCAGCAGAATTCTGTGAACAATGGAAGAGGTCCGAAGCATTACTAAACGTCAGCGGAATTCTGAGAACAATGGAAGAGTTCCGAATCATTATTAAACATCAGCGGAATTCCGTGAACAATGGAAGAGTTCTGAAGCATTTTTAAACTTCAGCGGAATTTCAGGAACAATGGAAGAGTTCCAAATCATTTGTAAAAGTCAGCAGAATTCCGAGAACAATGGAATAATTCCGAAGCATTTTTAAAAGTCAGCAGAATTCCGAGAACAATGGAAGACTTCCGAATCATTTTTAAACCTCAGCGGATTTCAGTGAACAATGGAAGAGTTCCGAAGCATTTTTAAACCTCAGCGGAACAACATGAACAATGGAAGAGTTCCGAAGCATTTTTAAACTTCAGCAGAATTCCAAGAACAATGGAAGAGTTCCAAAGCATTTTTAAACGTCAGCAGAATTTCAAGAACAATGGAAGAGTCCTGAAGCATTTTTAAACTTCAGCAGAATTCGGAGAACAATGGAACAGTTCCGAAGCATTTTTAAACTTCAGCAGAATTCCAAGAACAGTGGAAGAGTTCCAAACATTTTTAAACGTCAGCAGAATTTCAAGAGCAATGGAAGAGTCCTGAAGCATTTTTAAACTTCAGCAGAATTCCGAGAACAATGGAAGAGTTCTGAAGCATTTTTAAACTTCAGCAGAATTCCGAGAACAATGGTAGAGTTCTGAAGCATTTTTAAACTTCAGCAGAATTCCGAGAACAATGGAAGAGTTCTGAAGCAGTTTTAAACGTCAGTGGAATTCCGAGAACAATGGAAGAGTTCCTAAGCATTTTTCAACGTCAACAGAATTCCAAGAACAATGGAAGAGTTCCGAAGCATTTTTAAACTTCAGCAGAATTACGAGAACAATGGAAGAGTTCTGAAGCATTTTTAAACTTCAGCAGAATTCCGAGAACAATGGAAGAGTTCTGAAGCATTTTTAAACGTCAGCGGAATTCCGAGAACAATGGAATAATTCCGAAGCATTTTTAAACGTCAGCGGAATTACATAAACAATGGAAGTGTTCCGAAGCATTTTTAAACGTCAGCAGAATTTCAAGAACAATGGAAGAGTCCTGAAGCATTTTTAAACTTTAGCAGAATTCCGAGAACAATGGAAGAGTTCTGAAGCATTTTTAAACTTCAGCAGAATTCCGAGAACAATGGAAGAGTTCTGAAGCATTTTTAAACTTCAGCAGAATTCCGAGAACAATGGAAGAGTTCTGAAGCATTTTTAAACGTCAGTGGAATTCCGAGAACAATGGAAGAGTTCCTAAGCATTTTTCAACGTCAACAGAATTCCAAGAACAATGGAAGAGTTCCGAAGCATTTTTAAACTTCAGCAGAATTACGAGAACAATGGAAGAGTTCTGAAGCATTTTTAAACTTCAGCAGAATTCCGAGAACAATAGAAGAGTTCTGAAGCATTTTTAAACGTCAGCGGAATTCCGAGAACAATGGAATAATTCCGAAGCATTTTTAAACGTCAGCGGAATTCCATAAACAATGGAAGTGTTCCGAAGCATTTTTAAACATCAGCGGAATTCCGTGAACAATGGAAGAGTTCCGAGGCATTTTTCAACGTCAGTGGAATTCAGAGAACAATGGAAGAGTTCCTAAGCATTTTTCAACGTCAGCAGAATTCCAAGAACAATGGAAGTGTTCCGAAGCATTTTTAAACTTCAGCAGAATTACGAGAACAATGGAATATTTCCGAAGCATTTTTAAACGTCAGCGGAATTCCAGAAACAATGGAAGTGTTCCGAAGCATTTTTAAACCTCAGCGGAACTCCGTGAACAATGGAAGAGCTCCGAAGCATTTTTAAACTTCAGCAGAATTCGGAGAACAATGGAAGTGTTCCGAAGCATTTTTAAACATCAGCAGAATTCCAAGAATAATGGAAGAGTTCTGAAGCACTTTTGAACATAAGCAGAATTCCGAGAACAATGGAAGAGTTCTGAAGCACTTTTAAACATAAGAAGAATTCCGAGAACAATGGAAGAGTTCTGAAGCATTTTTAAACTCCAGCAGAATTCCGAGAACAATGGAAGAGTTCCTAAGCATTTTTAAACTTCAGCAGGATTCCGAGAACAATGGAAGAGTTCCGAAGCTAATTTAAACTTCAGCAGAATTCTGTGAACAATGGAAGAGTTCCGAAGCATTTTTAAACTTCAGCAGAATTCCGAGAACAATGTATGAGTTCGGAAGCATTTTTAAACTACAGCAGAATTCCGAGAACAATGGAAGAGCTTCGAAGCATTTTTAAACGTCAACAGAATTCCGAGAACAATGGATGTGTTCCGAAGGATTTTTAAAGTTCAGCAGAACTCCGAGAACAATGGAAGAATTCCGAAGCAAATTTAAACTTCAGCAGAATTCCGAGAACAATGAAGAGTTCCAAAGCATTTTTAAACATCAGCGGAATTCCGAGAACAATGAAAGAGTTCCGAAGCATTTTTAAACATCAGTGAAATTTCGAGAACAATGAAAGAGGTCAGAAGCATTATTAAATGTCAGCTGAATTCCGAGAACAATGGAAGAGTTCCTAAGCATTTTTCAACGTCAACAGAATTCCAAGAACAATGGAAGTGTTCCGAAGCATTTTTAAACTTCATCAGAATTACGAGAACAATGGAAGAGTTCTGAAGCATTTTTAAACGTCAGTGGAATTCCGAGAACACTGGAAGAGTTCCTAAGCATTTTTCAACGTCAGCAGAATTCCAAGAACAATGGAAGTGTTCCGAAGCATTTTTAAATTTCAGCAGAATTCCGAGAACAATGGAGTATTTCCGAAGCATTTTTAAACATCAGCGGAATTCCATAAAGAATGGAAGTGTTCCGAAGCATTTTTAAACCTCAGCGGAACTCCGTGAACAATGGAAGAGTTCTGAAGCATTTTTAAACTCCAGCAGAATTCCGAGAACAATGGAAGAGTTCCTAAGCATTTTTAAACTTCAGCAGGATTCCGAGAACAATGGAAGAGTTCCGAAGCTATTTTAAACTTCAGCAGAATTCTGTGAACAATGGAAGAGTTCCGAAGCATTTTTAAACTTCAGCGGAATTCCGAGAAGAATGGAAGAGTTCTGAAGCATTTTTAAACTTCAGCAGAATTCCGAGAACAATGTAAGAGTTCCGAAGCATTTTTAAACTACAGCAGAATTCCGAGAACAATGGAAGAGTTCCGAAGCAAATTTAAACTTCAGCAGAATTCCGAGAACAATGAAGAGTTCCAAAGCATTTTTAAACATCAGCGGAATTCCGAGAACAATGAAAGAGTTCCTAAGCATTTTTAAACGTCAGCGGAATTCCGAGAACAATGGAAGAGTACCGAAGCAAATTTAAACTTCAGCAGAATTCCGAGAACAATGAAGAGTTCCAAAGCATTTTTAAACATCAGCGGAATTCCGAGAACAATGAAAGAGTTCCGAAGCATTTTTAAACATCAGCAGAATTACGAGAACAATGGAAGAGTTCTGAAGCATTTTTAAACTTCAGCAGAATTCCGAGAACAATGGAAGAGTTCTGAAGCATTTTTAAACTTCAGCAGAATTCCGAGAACAATGGAAGAGTTCCGAAGCATTTTTAAACATCAGCAGAATTACGAGAACAATGGAAGAGTTCTGAAGCATTTTTAAACTTCAGCAGAATTCCGAGAACAATGGAAGAGTTCTGAAGCATTTTTAAACGTCAGCGGAATTCCATAAACAATGGAAGTGTTCCGAAGCATTTTTAAACATCATCGGAATTCCGTGAACAATGGAAGAGTTCTGAGTTATTTTTCAACGTCAGTGGAATTCCGAGAACAATGGAAGAGTTCCTAAGCATTTTTAAACCTCAGCAGAATTCCAAGAACAATGGAAGTATTCCGAAGCATTTTTAAACTTCAGCAGAATTACGAGAACAATGGAGAATTTCCGAAGCATTTTTAAATGTCAGCGGAATTCCATAAAAAATGGAAGTGTTCCGAAGCATTTTTAAACCTCAGCGGAATTCCGTGAACAATGGAAGAGTTCCGAAGCATTTTTAAACTTCATCAGAATTCGGAGAACAATGGAAGTGTTCCGAAGCAATTTTAAACATCAGCAGAATTCCAAGAACAATAGAAGAGTTCTGAAGCACTTTTAAACATAAGCAGAATTCCGAGAACAATGGATGAGTTCTGAAGCACTTTTAAACATAAGCAGAATTCTGAGAACAATGGAAGAGTTCTGAAGCATTTTTAAACTCCAGCAGAATTCCGAGAACAATGGAAGAGTTCCTAAGCATTTTTAAACTTCAGCAGGATTCCGAGAACAATGGAAGAGTTCCGAAGCTAATTTAAACTTCAGCAGAATTCTGTGAACAATGGAAGAGTTCTGAAGCATTTTTAAACTTCAGCAGAATTCCGAGAACAATGGAAGAGTTCTGAAGCATTTTTAAACTTCAGCAGAATTCCGAGAACAATGTAAGAGTTCCAAAGCATTTTTAAACTACAGCAGAATTTCGAGAACAATGGAAGAGTTTCGAAGCATTTTTAAACGTCAGCAGAATTCCGAGAACAATGGAAGAGTTCCGAAGGATTTTTAAAGTTCAGCAGAACTCCGAGAACAATGGAAGAGTTCCGAAGCAAATTTAAACTTCAGCAGAATTCCGAGAACAATGAAGAGTTCCAAAGCATTTTTAAACATCAGCGAAATTCCGAGAACAATGAAAGAGTTCCTAAGCATTTTTAAACATCAGTGAAATTTCGAGAACAATGAAAGAGGTCAGAAGCATGATTAATTGTCAGCAGAATTCCGAGAACAATGGAAGAGTTCCGAAGCATTTTTAAACGTCAGCAGAATTCCGAGAACAATGTAAGAGTTCCGAAGCATTTTTAAACTTCAGCAGAATTCCGAGAACAATGGAAGAGTTCTGAAGCATTTTTAAACTTCAGCAGAATTTCAAGAACAATGGAAGAGTCCTGAAGCATTTTTAAACTTCAGCAGAATTCCGAGAACAATGGAAGATTTCTGAAGCATTTTTAAACTTCAGCAGAATTCCGAGAACAATGGAAGAGTTCTGAAGCATTTTTAAACTTCAGCAGAATTCCGAGAACAATGGAAGAGTTCTGAAGCATTTTTAAACGTCAGTGGAATTCCGAGAACAATGGAAGAGTTCCTAAGAATTTTTCAACGTCAACAGAATTCCAAGAACAATGGAAGAGTTCCGAAGCATTTTTAAACTTCAGCAGAATTACGAGAACAATGGAAGAGTTCTGACGCATTTTTAAAATTCAGCAGAATTCCGAGAACAATGGAAGAGTTCTGAAGCTTTTTTAAACTTCAGCAGAATTCCGAGAACAATGGAAGAGTTCTGAAGCATTTTTAAACTTCAGCAGAATTCCGAGAACAATGGAAGAGTTCTGAAGCATTTTTAAACGTCAGTGGAATTCCGAGAACAATGGAAGAGTTCCTAAGCATTTTTCAACGTCAACAGAATTCCAAGAACAATGGAAGTGTTCCGAAGCATTTTTAAACTTCATCAGAATTACGAGAACAATGGAAGAGTTCTGAAGCATTTTTAAACTTCAGCAGAATTCCGAGAACAATGGAAGAGTTCTGAAGCATTTTTAAACGTCAGCGGAATTCCGAGAACAATGGAATAATTCCGAAGCATTTTTAAACGTCAGCGGAATTCCGTGAACAATGGAAGAGTTCCGAGGCATTTTTCAACGTCAGTGGAATTCCGAGAACAATGGAAGAGTTCCTAAGCATTTTTCAACGTCAGCAGAATTCCAAGAACAATGGAAGGGTACCGAAGCATTTTTAAACTTCAGCAGAATTACGAGAACAATGGAAGAGTTCTGAAGCATTTTTAAACTTCAGCAGAATTCTGAGAAAAGTGGAAGAGTTCCGAAGCATTTTTAAACGTCAGCGGAATTCCATAAGCAATGGAAGAGTTCCGAAGCATGTTTAAACCGCAGCGGAATTCCGTGAACAATGGAAGAGTTCCAAAGCATTTTTAAACGTCAGCGGAATTCCGTGAACAATAGAAGAGTTCTGATGCCTTTTAAACTTCAGCGGAATTCCAGGAACAATGGAAGAGTTCCGAAACATTTTTAAACATCAGCAGAATTCCGAGAACAATGGAAGAGTTCCGAAGCATTTTTAAGTTTCAGCACAATTTCGAGAACAATGGAAGAGTTCCGAAGCATTTTTAAACTTCAGCAGAATTCCGAGAACAATGGAAGAGTTCTGAAGCATTTTTACACGTCAGCAGAATTCCGAGAACAATGGAAGTGTTCTGAAGCATTTTTAAAGGTCAGCAGAATTCCGAGAACAGTGTATTAGTTCCGAAGCATTTCTAAACGTCAGCGGAATTCCATAAACAATGGAAGAGTTCTGAAGGATTTTTAAACGTCAGCGGAATTCCGTGAACAATGGAAGAGTTCTGAAGCATTTTTAAACTTTAGCGGAATTCCAGGAACAATGGAAGAGTTCTGAATCATTTTTAAACGTCAGCAGAATTCCGAGAACAATGGAAGAGTTCCGAAGCATTCTTAAACTTCAGCAGAATTCCGAGAACAATGGAAGAGTTCTGAAGCATTTTTAAACATCAGCGGAATTCCGTGAACAATGGAAGAGTTTCGAAGCATTTTTAAACCTCAGCGGAACTCCGTGAACAATGGAAGAGTTCCGAAGCATTTTTAAACTTCAGCAGAATTCCGAGAACAAGGGAAGTGTTCCGAAGCATTTTTAAACGACAGCAGAATTCCGAGAACAATGGAAGAGTTCTGAAGCACTTTTAAACGTAAGCAGAATTCCGAGAACAATGGAAGAGTTCCGAAGCATTTTCAAACTTCAGCAGAATTTCGAGAACAATGGAAGAGTTCCGAAGCATTTTTAAACTTCAACAGAATTCCGAGAACAATGGAAGAGTTCCGAAGCTAATTTAAACTTCAGCAGAATTCTGTGAACAATGGAAGAGGTCCGAAGCATTACTAAACGTCAGCGGAATTCTGAGAACAATGGAAGAGTTCCGAATCATTATTAAACATCAGCGGAATTCCGTGAACAATGGAAGAGTTCTGAAGCATTTTTAAACTTCAGCGGAATTTCAGGAACAATGGAAGAGTTCCAAATCATTTGTAAAAGTCAGCAGAATTCCGAGAACAATGGAATAATTCCGAAGCATTTTTAAAAGTCAGCAGAATTCCGAGAACAATGGAAGACTTCCGAAGCATTTTTAAACCTCAGCGGATTTCAGTGAACAATGGAAGAGTTCCGAAGCATTTTTAAACCTCAGCGGAACAACATGAACAATGGAAGAGTTCCGAAGCATTTTTAAACTTCAGCAGAATTCCAAGAACAATGGAAGAGTTCCAAAGCATTTTTAAACGTCAGCAGAATTTCAAGAACAATGGAAGAGTCCTGAAGCATTTTTAAACTTCAGCAGAATTCGGAGAACAATGGAACAGTTCCGAAGCATTTTTAAACTTCAGCAGAATTCCAAGAACAGTGGAAGAGTTCCAAACATTTTTAAACGTCAGCAGAATTTCAAGAGCAATGGAAGAGTCCTGAAGCATTTTTAAACTTCAGCAGAATTCCGAGAACAATGGAAGAGTTCTGAAGCATTTTTAAACTTCAGCAGAATTCCGAGAACAATGGTAGAGTTCTGAAGCATTTTTAAACTTCAGCAGAATTCCGAGAACAATGGAAGAGTTCTGAAGCAGTTTTAAACGTCAGTGGAATTCCGAGAACAATGGAAGAGTTCCTAAGCATTTTTCAACGTCAACAGAATTCCAAGAACAATGGAAGAGTTCCGAAGCATTTTTAAACTTCAGCAGAATTACGAGAACAATGGAAGAGTTCTGAAGCATTTTTAAACTTCAGCAGAATTCCGAGAACAATGGAAGAGTTCTGAAGCATTTTTAAACGTCAGCGGAATTCCGAGAACAATGGAATAATTCCGAAGCATTTTTAAACGTCAGCGGAATTACATAAACAATGGAAGTGTTCCGAAGCATTTTTAAACGTCAGCAGAATTTCAAGAACAATGGAAGAGTCCTGAAGCATTTTTAAACTTTAGCAGAATTCCGAGAACAATGGAAGAGTTCTGAAGCATTTTTAAACTTCAGCAGAATTCCGAGAACAATGGAAGAGTTCTGAAGCATTTTTAAACTTCAGCAGAATTCCGAGAACAATGGAAGAGTTCTGAAGCATTTTTAAACGTCAGTGGAATTCCGAGAACAATGGAAGAGTTCCTAAGCATTTTTCAACGTCAACAGAATTCCAAGAACAATGGAAGAGTTCCGAAGCATTTTTAAACTTCAGCAGAATTACGAGAACAATGGAAGAGTTCTGAAGCATTTTTAAACTTCAGCAGAATTCCGAGAACAATAGAAGAGTTCTGAAGCATTTTTAAACGTCAGCGGAATTCCGAGAACAATGGAATAATTCTGAAGCATTTTTAAACGTCAGCGGAATTCCATAAACAATGGAAGTGTTCCGAAGCATTTTTAAACATCAGCGGAATTCCGTGAACAATGGAAGAGTTCCGAGGCATTTTTCAACGTCAGTGGAATTCAGAGAACAATGGAAGAGTTCCTAAGCATTTTTCAACGTCAGCAGAATTCCAAGAACAATGGAAGTGTTCCGAAGCATTTTTAAACTTCAGCAGAATTACGAGAAAAATGGAGTATTTCCGAAGCATTTTTAAACGTCAGCGGAATTCCAGAAACAATGGAAGTGTTCCGAAGCATTTTTAAACCTCAGCGGAACTCCGTGAACAATGGAAGAGCTCCGAAGCATTTTTAAACTTCAGCAGAATTCGGAGAACAATGGAAGTGTTCCGAAGCATTTTTAAACATCAGCAGAATTCCAAGAATAATGGAAGAGTTCTGAAGCACTTTTAAACATAAGCAGAATTCCGAGAACAATGGAAGAGTTCTGAAGCACTTTTAAACATAAGAAGAATTCCGAGAACAATGGAAGAGTTCTGAAGCATTTTTAAACTCCAGCAGAATTCCGAGAACAATGGAAGAGTTCCTAAGCATTTTTAAACTTCAGCAGGATTCCGAGAACAATGGAAGAGTTCCGAAGCTAATTTAAACTTCAGCAGAATTCTGTGAACAATGGAAGAGTTCCGAAGCATTTTTAAACTTCAGCAGAATTCCGAGAACAATGTATGAGTTCGGAAGCATTTTTAAACTACAGCAGAATTCCGAGAACAATGGAAGAGCTTCGAAGCATTTTTAAACGTCAACAGAATTCCGAGAACAATGGATGTGTTCCGAAGGATTTTTAAAGTTCAGCAGAACTCCGAGAACAATGGAAGAATTCCGAAGCAAATTTAAACTTCAGCAGAATTCCGAGAACAATGAAGAGTTCCAAAGCATTTTTAAACATCAGCGGAATTCCGAGAACAATGAAAGAGTTCCGAAGCATTTTTAAACATCAGTGAAATTTCGAGAACAATGAAAGAGGTCAGAAGCATTATTAAATGTCAGCTGAATTCCGAGAACAATGGAAGAGTTCCTAAGCATTTTTCAACGTCAACAGAATTCCAAGAACAATGGAAGTGTTCCGAAGCATTTTTAAACTTCATCAGAATTACGAGAACAATGGAAGAGTTCTGAAGCATTTTTAAACGTCAGTGGAATTCCGAGAACACTGGAAGAGTTCCTAAGCATTTTTCAACGTCAGCAGAATTCCAAGAACAATGGAAGTGTTCCGAAGCATTTTTAAATTTCAGCAGAATTCCGAGAACAATGGAGTATTTCCGAAGCATTTTTAAACATCAGCGGAATTCCATAAAGAATGGAAGTGTTCCGAAGCATTTTTAAACCTCAGCGGAACTCCGTGAACAATGGAAGAGTTCTGAAGCATTTTTAAACTCCAGCAGAATTCCGAGAACAATGGAAGAGTTCCTAAGCATTTTTAAACTTCAGCAGGATTCCGAGAACAATGGAAGAGTTCCGAAGCTATTTTAAACTTCAGCAGAATTCTGTGAACAATGGAAGAGTTCCGAAGCATTTTTAAACTTCAGCGGAATTCCGAGAAGAATGGAAGAGTTCTGAAGCATTTTTAAACTTCAGCAGAATTCCGAGAACAATGTAAGAGTTCCGAAGCATTTTTAAACTACAGCAGAATTCCGAGAACAATGGAAGAGTTCCGAAGCAAATTTAAACTTCAGCAGAATTCCGAGAACAATGAAGAGTTCCAAAGCATTTTTAAACATCAGCGGAATTCCGAGAACAATGAAAGAGTTCCTAAGCATTTTTAAACGTCAGCGGAATTCCGAGAACAATGGAAGAGTACCGAAGCAAATTTAAACTTCAGCAGAATTCCGAGAACAATGAAGAGTTCCAAAGCATTTTTAAACATCAGCGGAATTCCGAGAACAATGAAAGAGTTCCGAAGCATTTTTAAACATCAGCAGAATTACGAGAACAATGGAAGAGTTCTGAAGCATTTTTAAACTTCAGCAGAATTCCGAGAACAATGGAAGAGTTCTGAAGCATTTTTAAACTTCAGCAGAATTCCGAGAACAATGGAAGAGTTCCGAAGCATTTTTAAACATCAGCAGAATTACGAGAACAATGGAAGAGTTCTGAAGCATTTTTAAACTTCAGCAGAATTCCGAGAACAATGGAAGAGTTCTGAAGCATTTTTAAACGTCAGCGGAATTCCATAAACAATGGAAGTGTTCCGAAGCATTTTTAAACATCATCGGAATTCCGTGAACAATGGAAGAGTTCTGAGTTATTTTTCAACGTCAGTGGAATTCCGAGAACAATGGAAGAGTTCCTAAGCATTTTTAAACCTCAGCAGAATTCCAAGAACAATGGAAGTATTCCGAAGCATTTTTAAACTTCAGCAGAATTACGAGAACAATGGAGAATTTCCGAAGCATTTTTAAATGTCAGCGGAATTCCATAAAAAATGGAAGTGTTCCGAAGCATTTTTAAACCTCAGCGGAATTCCGTGAACAATGGAAGAGTTCCGAAGCATTTTTAAACTTCATCAGAATTCGGAGAACAATGGAAGTGTTCCGAAGCAATTTTAAACATCAGCAGAATTCCAAGAACAATAGAAGAGTTCTGAAGCACTTTTAAACATAAGCAGAATTCCGAGAACAATGGATGAGTTCTGAAGCACTTTTAAACATAAGCAGAATTCTGAGAACAATGGAAGAGTTCTGAAGCATTTTTAAACTCCAGCAGAATTCCGAGAACAATGGAAGAGTTCCTAAGCATTTTTAAACTTCAGCAGGATTCCGAGAACAATGGAAGAGTTCCGAAGCTAATTTAAACTTCAGCAGAATTCTGTGAACAATGGAAGAGTTCTGAAGCATTTTTAAACTTCAGCAGAATTCCGAGAACAATGGAAGAGTTCTGAAGCATTTTTAAACTTCAGCAGAATTCCGAGAACAATGTAAGAGTTCCAAAGCATTTTTAAACTACAGCAGAATTTCGAGAACAATGGAAGAGTTTCGAAGCATTTTTAAACGTCAGCAGAATTCCGAGAACAATGGAAGAGTTCCGAAGGATTTTTAAAGTTCAGCAGAACTCCGAGAACAATGGAAGAGTTCCGAAGCAAATTTAAACTTCAGCAGAATTCCGAGAACAATGAAGAGTTCCAAAGCATTTTTAAACATCAGCGAAATTCCGAGAACAATGAAAGAGTTCCTAAGCATTTTTAAACATCAGTGAAATTTCGAGAACAATGAAAGAGGTCAGAAGCATGATTAATTGTCAGCAGAATTCCGAGAACAATGGAAGAGTTCCGAAGCATTTTTAAACGTCAGCAGAATTCCGAGAACAATGTAAGAGTTCCGAAGCATTTTTAAACTTCAGCAGAATTCCGAGAACAATGGAAGAGTTCTGAAGCATTTTTAAACTTCAGCAGAATTTCAAGAACAATGGAAGAGTCCTGAAGCATTTTTAAACTTCAGCAGAATTCCGAGAACAATGGAAGATTTCTGAAGCATTTTTAAACTTCAGCAGAATTCCGAGAACAATGGAAGAGTTCTGAAGCATTTTTAAACTTCAGCAGAATTCCGAGAACAATGGAAGAGTTCTGAAGCATTTTTAAACATCAGTGGAATTCCGAGAACAATGGAAGAGTTCCTAAGAATTTTTCAACGTCAACAGAATTCCAAGAACAATGGAAGAGTTCCGAAGCATTTTTAAACTTCAGCAGAATTACGAGAACAATGGAAGAGTTCTGACGCATTTTTAAAATTCAGCAGAATTCCGAGAACAATGGAAGAGTTCTGAAGCTTTTTTAAACTTCAGCAGAATTCCGAGAACAATGGAAGAGTTCTGAAGCATTTTTAAACTTCAGCAGAATTCCGAGAACAATGGAAGAGTTCTGAAGCATTTTTAAACGTCAGTGGAATTCCGAGAACAATGGAAGAGTTCCTAAGCATTTTTCAACGTCAACAGAATTCCAAGAACAATGGAAGTGTTCCGAAGCATTTTTAAACTTCATCAGAATTACGAGAACAATGGAAGAGTTCTGAAGCATTTTTAAACGTCAGTGGAATTCCGAGAACATTGGAAGAGTTCCTAAGCATTTTTCAACGTCAGCAGAATTCCAAGAACAATGGAAGTGTTCCGAAGCATTTTTAAACTTCAGCAGAATTCCGAGAACAATGGAGTATTTCCGAAGCATTTTTAAACATCAGCGGAATTCCATAAAGAATGGAAGTGTTCCGAAGCATTTTTAAACCTCAGCGGAACTCCGTGAACAATGGAAGAGTTCTGAAGCATTTTTAAACTCCAGCAGAATTCCGAGAACAATGGAAGAGTTCCTAAGCATTTTTAAACTTCAGCAGGATTCCGAGAACAATGGAAGAGTTCCGAAGCTAATTTAAACTTCAGCGGAATTCCGAGAAGAATGGAAGAGTTCTGAAGCATTTTTAAACTTCAGCAGAATTCCGAGAACAATGTAAGTGTTCCGAAGCATTTTTAAACTACAGCAGAATTCCGAGAACAATGGAAGAGTTCCGACGCAAATTTAAACTTCAGCAGAATTCCGAGAACAATGAAGAGTTCCAAAGCATTTTTAAACATCAGCGGAATTCCGAGAACAATGAAAGAGTTCCTAAGCATTTTTAAACATCAGTGAAATTTCGAGAACAATGAAAGAGGTCAGAAGCATGATTAAATGTCAGCAGAATTCCGAGAACAATGGAAGAGTTCCGAAGCATTTTTAAACGTCAGCGGAATTCCGAGAACAATTTAAGAGTACCGAAGCATTTTTAAACTTCAGCAGAATTCCGAGAACAATGGAAGAGTTCTGAAGCATTTTTAAACTTCAGCAGAATTCTGAGAACAATGGAAGAGTTCTGAAGCATTTTTAAACTCCAGCAGAATTCCGAGAACAATGGAAGAGTTCCTAAACATTTTTAAACTTCAGCAGGATTCCGAGAACAATGGAAGAGTTCCGAAGCTAATTTAAACTTCAGCAGAATTCTGTGAACAATGGAAGAGTTCTGAAGCATTTTTAAACTTCAGCGGAATTCCGAGAACAATGGAAGAGTTCTGAAGCATTTTTAAACTTCAGCAGAATTCCGAGAACAATGTAAGAGTTCCAAAGCATTTTTAAACTACAGCAGAATTTCGAGAACAATGGAAGAGTTTCGAAGCATTTTTAAACGTCAGCAGAATTCCGAGAACAATGGAAGAGTTCCGAAGGATTTTTAAAGTTCAGCAGAACTCCGAGAACAATGGAAGAGTTCCGAAGCAAATTTAAACTTCAGCAGAATTCCGAGAACAATGAAGAGTTCCAAAGCATTTTTAAACATCAGCGGAATTCCGAGAACAATGAAAGAGTTCCTAAGCATTTTTAAACGTCAGCGGAATTCCGAGAACAATGGAAGAGTACCGAAGCAAATTTAAACTTCAGCAGAATTCCGAGAACAATGAAGAGTTCCAAAGCATTTTTAAACATCAGCGGAATTCCGAGAACAATGAAAGAGTTCCGAAGCATTTTTAAACATCAGCAGAATTACGAGAACAATGGAAGAGTTCTGAAGCATTTTTAAACTTCAGCAGAATTCCGAGAACAATGGAAGAGTTCTGAAGCATTTTTAAACTTCAGCAGAATTCCGAGAACAATGGAAGAGTTCCGAAGCATTTTTAAACATCAGCAGAATTACGAGAACAATGGAAGAGTTCTGAAGCATTTTTAAACTTCAGCAGAATTCCGAGAACAATGGAAGAGTTCTGAAGCATTTTTAAACGTCAGCGGAATTCCATAAACAATGGAAGTGTTCCGAAGCATTTTTAAACATCATCGGAATTCCGTGAACAATGGAAGAGTTCTGAGTTATTTTTCAACGTCAGTGGAATTCCGAGAACAATGGAAGAGTTCCTAAGCATTTTTAAACCTCAGCAGAATTCCAAGAACAATGGAAGTATTCCGAAGCATTTTTAAACTTCAGCAGAATTACGAGAACAATGGAGAATTTCCGAAGCATTTTTAAATGTCAGCGGAATTCCATAAAAAATGGAAGTGTTCCGAAGCATTTTTAAACCTCAGCGGAATTCCGTGAACAATGGAAGAGTTCCGAAGCATTTTTAAACTTCATCAGAATTCGGAGAACAATGGAAGTGTTCCGAAGCAATTTTAAACATCAGCAGAATTCCAAGAACAATAGAAGAGTTCTGAAGCACTTTTAAACATAAGCAGAATTCCGAGAACAATGGATGAGTTCTGAAGCACTTTTAAACATAAGCAGAATTCTGAGAACAATGGAAGAGTTCTGAAGCATTTTTAAACTCCAGCAGAATTCCGAGAACAATGGAAGAGTTCCTAAGCATTTTTAAACTTCAGCAGGATTCCGAGAACAATGGAAGAGTTCCGAAGCTAATTTAAACTTCAGCAGAATTCTGTGAACAATGGAAGAGTTCTGAAGCATTTTTAAACTTCAGCAGAATTCCGAGAACAATGGAAGAGTTCTGAAGCATTTTTAAACTTCAGCAGAATTCCGAGAACAATGTAAGAGTTCCAAAGCATTTTTAAACTACAGCAGAATTTCGAGAACAATGGAAGAGTTTCGAAGCATTTTTAAACGTCAGCAGAATTCCGAGAACAATGGAAGAGTTCCGAAGGATTTTTAAAGTTCAGCAGAACTCCGAGAACAATGGAAGAGTTCCGAAGCAAATTTAAACTTCAGCAGAATTCCGAGAACAATGAAGAGTTCCAAAGCATTTTTAAACATCAGCGAAATTCCGAGAACAATGAAAGAGTTCCTAAGCATTTTTAAACATCAGTGAAATTTCGAGAACAATGAAAGAGGTCAGAAGCATGATTAATTGTCAGCAGAATTCCGAGAACAATGGAAGAGTTCCGAAGCATTTTTAAACGTCAGCAGAATTCCGAGAACAATGTAAGAGTTCCGAAGCATTTTTAAACTTCAGCAGAATTCCGAGAACAATGGAAGAGTTCTGAAGCATTTTTAAACTTCAGCAGAATTTCAAGAACAATGGAAGAGTCCTGAAGCATTTTTAAACTTCAGCAGAATTCCGAGAACAATGGAAGATTTCTGAAGCATTTTTAAACTTCAGCAGAATTCCGAGAACAATGGAAGAGTTCTGAAGCATTTTTAAACTTCAGCAGAATTCCGAGAACAATGGAAGAGTTCTGAAGCATTTTTAAACGTCAGTGGAATTCCGAGAACAATGGAAGAGTTCCTAAGAATTTTTCAACGTCAACAGAATTCCAAGAACAATGGAAGAGTTCCGAAGCATTTTTAAACTTCAGCAGAATTACGAGAACAATGGAAGAGTTCTGACGCATTTTTAAAATTCAGCAGAATTCCGAGAACAATGGAAGAGTTCTGAAGCTTTTTTAAACTTCAGCAGAATTCCGAGAACAATGGAAGAGTTCTGAAGCATTTTTAAACTTCAGCAGAATTCCGAGAACAATGGAAGAGTTCTGAAGCATTTTTAAACGTCAGTGGAATTCCGAGAACAATGGAAGAGTTCCTAAGCATTTTTCAACGTCAACAGAATTCCAAGAACAATGGAAGTGTTCCGAAGCATTTTTAAACTTCATCAGAATTACGAGAACAATGGAAGAGTTCTGAAGCATTTTTAAACGTCAGTGGAATTCCGAGAACATTGGAAGAGTTCCTAAGCATTTTTCAACGTCAGCAGAATTCCAAGAACAATGGAAGTGTTCCGAAGCATTTTTAAACTTCAGCAGAATTCCGAGAACAATGGAGTATTTCCGAAGCATTTTTAAACATCAGCGGAATTCCATAAAGAATGGAAGTGTTCCGAAGCATTTTTAAACCTCAGCGGAACTCCGTGAACAATGGAAGAGTTCTGAAGCATTTTTAAACTCCAGCAGAATTCCGAGAACAATGGAAGAGTTCGTAAGCATTTTTAAACTTCAGCAGGATTCCGAGAACAATGGAAGAGTTCCGAAGCTAATTTAAACTTCAGCGGAATTCCGAGAAGAATGGAAGAGTTCTGAAGCATTTTTAAACTTCAGCAGAATTCCGAGAACAATGTAAGTGTTCCGAAGCATTTTTAAACTACAGCAGAATTCCGAGAACAATGGAAGAGTTCCGAAGCAAATTTAAACTTCAGCAGAATTCCGAGAACAATGAAGAGTTCCAAAGCATTTTTAAACATCAGCGGAATTCCGAGAACAATGAAAGAGTTCCTAAGCATTTTTAAACATCAGTGAAATTTCGAGAACAATGAAAGAGGTCAGAAGCATGATTAAATGTCAGCAGAATTCCGAGAACAATGGAAGAGTTCCGAAGCATTTTTAAACGTCAGCGGAATTCCGAGAACAATTTAAGAGTACCGAAGCATTTTTAAACTTCAGCAGAATTCCGAGAACAATGGAAGAGTTCTGAAGCATTTTTAAACTTCAGCAGAATTCTGAGAACAATGGAAGAGTTCTGAAGCATTTTTAAACTCCAGCAGAATTCCGAGAACAATGGAAGAGTTCCTAAACATTTTTAAACTTCAGCAGGATTCCGAGAACAATGGAAGAGTTCCGAAGCTAATTTAAACTTCAGCAGAATTCTGTGAACAATGGAAGAGTTCTGAAGCATTTTTAAACTTCAGCGGAATTCCGAGAACAATGGAAGAGTTCTGAAGCATTTTTAAACTTCAGCAGAATTCCGAGAACAATGTAAGAGTTCCAAAGCATTTTTAAACTACAGCAGAATTTCGAGAACAATGGAAGAGTTTCGAAGCATTTTTAAACGTCAGCAGAATTCCGAGAACAATGGAAGAGTTCCGAAGGATTTTTAAAGTTCAGCAGAACTCCGAGAACAATGGAAGAGTTCCGAAGCAAATTTAAACTTCAGCAGAATTCCGAGAACAATGAAGAGTTCCAAAGCATTTTTAAACATCAGCGGAATTCCGAGAACAATGAAAGAGTTCCTAAGCATTTTTAAACATCAGTGAAATTTCGAGAACAATGAAAGAGGTCAGAAGCATGATTAATTGTCAGCAGAATTCCGAGAACAATGGAAGAGTTCCGAAGCATTTTTAAACATCAGCAGAATTCCGAGAACAATGTAAGAGTTCCGAAGCATTTTTAAACTTCAGCAGAATTCCGAGAACAATGGAAGAGTTCTGAAGCATTTTTAAACTTCAGCAGAATTTCAAGAACAATGGAAGAGTCCTGAAGCATTTTTAAACTTCAGCAGAATTCCGAGAACAATGGAAGATTTCTGAAGCATTTCTAAACTTCAGCAGAATTCCGAGAACAATGGAAGAGTTCTGAAGCATTTTTAAACTTCAGCAGAATTCCGAGAACAATGGAAGAGTTCTGAAGCATTTTTAATCGTCAGTGGAATTCCGAGAACAATGGAAGAGTTCCTAAGAATTTTTCAACGTCAACAGAATTCCAAGAACAATGGAAGAGTTCCGAAGCATTTTTAAACTTCAGCAGAATTACGAGAACAATGGAAGAGTTCTGACGCATTTTTAAAATTCAGCAGAATTCCGAGAACAATGGAAGAGTTCTGAAGCTTTTTTAAACTTCAGCAGAATTCCGAGAACAATGGAAGAGTTCTGAAGCATTTTTAAACTTCAGCAGAATTCCGAGAACAATGGAAGAGTTCTGAAGCATTTTTAAACGTCAGTGGAATTCCGAGAACAATGGAAGAGTTCCTAAGCATTTTTCAACGTCAACAGAATTCCAAGAACAATGGAAGTGTTCCGAAGCATTTTTAAACTTCATCAGAATTACGAGAACAATGGAAGAGTTCTGAAGCATTTTTAAACGTCAGTGGAATTCCGAGAACATTGGAAGAGTTCCTAAGCATTTTTCAACGTCAGCAGAATTCCAAGAACAATGGAAGTGTTCCGAAGCATTTTTAAACTTCAGCAGAATTCCGAGAACAATGGAGTATTTCCGAAGCATTTTTAAACATCAGCGGAATTCCATAAAGAATGGAAGTGTTCCGAAGCATTTTTAAACCTCAGCGGAACTCCGTGAACAATGGAAGAGTTCTGAAGCATTTTTAAACTCCAGCAGAATTCCGAGAACAATGGAAGAGTTCCTAAGCATTTTTAAACTTCAGCAGGATTCCGAGAACAATGGAAGAGTTCCGAAGCTAATTTAAACTTCAGCAGAATTCTGTGAACAATGGAAGAGTTCCGAAGCATTTTTAAACTTCAGCGGAATTCCGAGAAGAATGGAAGAGTTCTGAAGCATTTTTAAACTTCAGCAGAATTCCGAGAACAATGTAAGAGTTCCGAAGCATTTTTAAACTACAGCAGAATTCCGAGAACAATGGAAGAGTTCCGAAGCAAATTTAAACTTCAGCAGAATTCCGAGAACAATGAAGAGTTCCAAAGCATTATTAAACATCAGCGGAATTCCGAGAACAATGAAAGAGTTCCTAAGCATTTTTAAACATCAGTGAAATTTCGAGAACAATGAAAGAGGTCAGAAGCATGATTAAATGTCAGCAGAATTCCGAGAACAATGGAAGAGTACCGAAGCATTTTTAAACTTCAGCAGAATTCCGAGAACAATGGAAGAGTTATGAAGCATTTTTAAACTTCAGCAGAATTCCGAGAACAATGGAAGAGTTCTGAAGCAATTTTAAACGTCAGTGGAATTCCGAAAACAATGGAAGAGTTCCTAAGCATTTTTCAACGTCAGCAGAATTCCAAGAACAATGGAAGAGTTCCGAAGCATTTTTAATCTTCAGCAGAATTACGAGAACAATGGAAGAGTTCTGAAGCATTTTTAAACTTCAGCGGAATTTCAGGAACAATGGAAGAGTTCCAAATCATTTGTAAAAGTCATCAGAATTCCGAGAACAATGGAAGAATTCCGAAGCATTTTTAAAAGTCAGCAGAATTCCGAGAACAATGGAAGAGTTCCGAAACATTTTTAAACCTCAGCGGAATTCGGTGAACAATGGAAGAGTTCCAAAGAATTTTAAACTTCAGCAGAATTCCGAGAACAATGGAACAGTTCCGAAGCATTTTTAAACTTCAGCAGAATTCCGAGAACAATGGAAGAGTTCCAAAGCATTTTTAAACGTCAGCAGAATTTCAAGAACAATGGAAGAGTCCTGAAGCATTTTTAAACTTCAGCAGAATTCCGAGAACAATGGAAGAGCTCTGAAGCATTTTTAAACTTCAGCAGAATTCCGAGAACAATGGAAGAGTTCTGAAGCATTTTTAAACTTCAGCAGAATTCCGAGAACAATGGAAGAGTTCTGAAGCATTTTTAAACGTCAGTGGAATTCCGAGAACAATGGAAGAGTTCCTAAGCATTTTTCAACGTCAGCAGAATTCCAAGAACAATGGAAGAGTTCCGAAGCATTTTTAAACTTCAGCAGAATTATGAGAACAATGGAAGAGTTCTGAAGCATTTTTAAACTTCAGCAGTTTTCCGAGAACAATGGAAGAGTTCTGAAACATTTTTAAACGTCAGCGGAATTCCGAGAACAATGAAATAATTCCGAAGCATTTTTAAACGTCAGCGGAATTCCATAAACAATGGAAGTGTTCGGAAGCATTTTTAAACATCAGCGGAATTCCGTGAACAATGGAAGAGTTCCGAGGCATTTTTCAACGTCAGTGGAATTCCGAGAACAATGGAAGAGTTCCTAGGCATTTTTCAACGTCAGCAGAATTCCATTAACAATGGAAGTGTTCCGAAGCATTTTTAAACTTCAGCAGAATTACGAGAACAATGGAAGAGTTCTGAAGCATTTTTAAACTTCAGCAGAATTCCGAGAACAATGGAAGAGTTCTGAAGCATTTTTAAAGGTCAGCAGAATTCCGAGAACAGTGGATTAGTTCCGAAGCATTTCTAAACGTCAGCGGAATTCCATAAACAATGGAAGAGTTCCGAAGGATTTTTAAACGTCAGCGGAATTCCATGAACAATGGAAGAGTTCTGAAGCATTTTTAAACTTTAGCGGAATTCCAGGAACAATGGAAGAGTTCTGAATAATTTTTAAACGTCAGCAGAATTCCGAGAACAATGGAAGATTTCTGAAGCATTTTTAAACTTCAGCAGAATTCCGAGAACAATGGAAGAGTTCTGAAGCATTTTTAAACTTCAGCAGAATTCCGAGAACAATGGAAGAGTTCTGAAGCATTTTTAAACGTCAGTGGAATTCCGAGAACAATGGAAGAGTTCCTAAGAATTTTTCAACGTCAACAGAATTCCAAGAACAATGGAAGAGTTCCGAAGCATTTTTAAACTTCAGCAGAATTACGAGAACAATGGAAGAGTTCTGACGCATTTTTAAAATTCAGCAGAATTCCGAGAACAATGGAAGAGTTCTGAAGCTTTTTTAAACTTCAGCAGAATTCCGAGAACAATCGAAGAGTTCTGAAGCATTTTTAAACTTCAGCAGAATTCCGAGAACAATGGAAGAGTTCTGAAGCATTTTTAAACGTCAGTGGAATTCCGAGAACAATGGAAGAGTTCCTAAGCATTTTTCAACGTCAACAGAATTCCAAGAACAATGGAAGTGTTCCGAAGCATTTTTAAACTTCATCAGAATTACGAGAACAATGGAAGAGTTCTGAAGCATTTTTAAACGTCAGTGGAATTCCGAGAACACTGGAAGAGTTCCTAAGCATTTTTCAACGTCAGCAGAATTCCAAGAACAATGGAAGTGTTCCGAAGCATTTTTAAACTTCAGCAGAATTCCGAGAACAATGGAGTATTTCCGAAGCATTTTTAAACATCAGCGGAATTCCATAAAGAATGGAAGTGTTCCGAAGCATTTTTAAACCTCAGCGGAACTCCGTGAACAATGGAAGAGTTCTGAAGCATTTTTAAACTCCAGCAGAATTCCGAGAACAATGGAAGAGTTCCTAAACATTTTTAAACTTCAGCAGGATTCCGAGAACAATGGAAGAGTTCCGAAGCTAATTTAAACTTCAGCAGAATTCTGTGAACAATGGAAGAGTTCCGAAGCATTTTTAAACTTCAGCGGAATTCCGAGAAGAATGGAAGAGTTCTGAAGCATTTTTAAACTTCAGCAGAATTCCGAGAACAATGTAAGAGTTCCGAAGCATTTTTAAACTACAGCAGAATTCCGAGAACAATGGAAGAGTTCCGAAGCAAATTTAAACTTCAGCAGAATTCCGAGAACAATGAAGAGTTCCAAAGCATTTTTAAACATCAGCGGAATTCCGAGAACAATGAAAGAGTTCCTAAGCATTTTTAAACATCAGTGAAATTTCGAGAACAATGAAAGAGGTCAGAAGCATGATTAAATGTCAGCAGAATTCCGAGAACAATGGAAGAGTTCCGAAGCATTTTTAAACGTCAGCGGAATTCCGAGAACAATGGAAGAGTACCGAAGCATTTTTAAACTTCAGCAGAATTCCGAGAACAATGGAAGAGTTCTGAAGCATTTTTAAACTTCAGCAGAATTCCGAGAACAATGGAAGAGTTCTGAAGCAATTTTAAACGTCAGTGGAATTCCGAAAACAATGGAAGAGTTCCTAAGCATTTTTCAACGTCAGCAGAATTCCAAGAACAATGGAAGAGTTCCGAAGCATTTTTAATCTTCAGCAGAATTACGAGAACAATGGAAGAGTTCTGAAGCATTTTTAAACTTCAGCGGAATTTCAGGAACAATGGAAGAGTTCCAAATTATTTGTAAAAGTCATCAGAATTCCGAGAACAATGGAAGAATTCCGAAGCATTTTTAAAAGTCAGCAGAATTCCGAGAACAATGGAAGAGTTCCGAAACATTTTTAAACCTCAGCGGAATTCGGTGAACAATGGAAGAGTTCCAAAGAATTTTAAACTTCAGCAGAATTCCGAGAACAATGGAACAGTTCCGAAGCATTTTTAAACTTCAGCAGAATTCCGAGAACAATGGAAGAGTTCCAAAGCATTTTTAAACGTCAGCAGAATTTCAAGAACAATGGAAGAGTCCTGAAGCATTTTTAAACTTCAGCAGAATTCCGAGAACAATGGAAGAGCTCTGAAGCATTTTTAAACTTCAGCAGAATTCCGAGAACAATGGAAGAGTTCTGAAGCATTTTTAAACTTCAGCAGAATTCAGAGAACAATGGAAGAGTTCTGAAGCATTTTTAAACGTCAGTGGAATTCCGAGAACAATGGAAGAGTTCCTAAGCATTTTTCAACGTCAGCAGAATTCCAAGAACAATGGAGAGTTCCGAAGCATTTTTAAACTTCAGCAGAATTATGAGAACAATGGAAGAGTTCTGAAGCATTTTTAAACTTCAGCAGTTTTCCGAGAACAATGGAAGAGTTCTGAAACATTTTTAAACGTCAGCGGAATTCCGAGAACAATGAAATAATTCCGAAGCATTTTTAAACGTCAGCGGAATTCCATAAACAATGGAAGTGTTCGGAAGCATTTTTAAACATCAGCGGAATTCCGTGAACAATGGAAGAGTTCCGAGGCATTTTTCAACGTCAGTGGAATTCCGAGAACAATGGAAGAGTTCCTAGGCATTTTTCAACGTCAGCAGAATTCCATTAACAATGGAAGTGTTCCGAAGCATTTTTAAACTTCAGCAGAATTACGAGAACAATGGAAGAGTTCTGAAGCATTTTTAAACTTCAGCAGAATTCCGAGAACAATGGAAGAGTTCTGAAGCATTTTTAAAGGTCAGCAGAATTCCGAGAACAGTGGATTAGTTCCGAAGCATTTCTAAACGTCAGCGGAATTCCATAAACAATGGAAGAGTTCCGAAGGATTTTTAAACGTCAGCGGAATTCCGTGAACAATGGAAGAGTTCTGAAGCATTTTTAAACTTTAGCGGAATTCCAGGAACAATGGAAGAGTTCTGAATAATTTTTAAACATCAGCAGAATTCCGAGAACAATGGAAGATTTCTGAAGCATTTTTAAACTTCAGCAGAATTCCGAGAACAATGGAAGAGTTCTGAAGCATTTTTAAACTTCAGCAGAATTCCGAGAACAATGGAAGAGTTCTGAAGCATTTTTAAACGTCAGTGGAATTCCGAGAACAATGGAAGAGTTCCTAAGAATTTTTCAACGTCAACAGAATTCCAAGAACAATGGAAGAGTTCCGAAGCATTTTTAAACTTCATCAGAATTACGAGAACAATGGAAGAGTTCTGAAGCATTTTTAAACGTCAGTGGAATTCCGAGAACACTGGAAGAGTTCCTAAGCATTTTTCAACGTCAGCAGAATTCCAAGAACAATGGAAGTGTTCCGAAGCATTTTTAAACTTCAGCAGAATTCCGAGAACAATGGAGTATTTCCGAAGCATTTTTAAACATCAGCGGAATTCCATAAAGAATGGAAGTGTTCCGAAGCATTTTTAAACCTCAGCGGAACTCCGTGAACAATGGAAGAGTTCTGAAGCATATTTAAACTCCAGCAGAATTCCGAGAACAATGGAAGAGTTCCTAAGCATTTTTAAACTTCAGCAGGATTCCGAGAACAATGGAAGAGTTCCGAAGCTAATTTAAACTTCAGCAGAATTCTGTGAACAATGGAAGAGTTCCGAAGCATTTTTAAACTTCAGCGGAATTCCGAGAAGAATGGAAGAGTTCTGAAGCATTTTTAAACTTCAGCAGAATTCCGAGAACAATGTAAGAGTTCCGAAGCATTTTTAAACTACAGCAGAATTCCGAGAACAATGGAAGAGTTCCGAAGCAAATTTAAACTTCAGCAGAATTCCGAGAACAATGAAGAGTTCCAAAGCATTTTTAAACATCAGCGGAATTCCGAGAACAATGAAAGAGTTCCTAAGCATTTTTAAACATCAGTGAAATTTCGAGAACAATGAAACAGGTCAGAAGCATGATTAAATGTCAGCAGAATTCCGAGAACAATGGAAGAGTTCCGAAGCATTTTTAAACGTCAGCGGAATTCCGAGAACAATGGAAGAGTACCGAAGCATTTTTAAACTTCAGCAGAATTCCGAGAACAATGGAAGAGTTCTGAAGCATTTTTAAACTTCAGCAGAATTCCGAGAACAATGGAAGAGTTCTGAAGCATTTTTAAACTTCAGCAGAATTCCGAGAACAATGTAAGAGTTCCGAAGCATTTTTAAACTACAGCAGAATTCCGAGAACAATGGAAGAGTTCCGAAGCAAATTTAAACTTCAGCAGAATTCCGAGAACAATGAAGAGTTCCAAAGCATTTTTAAACATCAGCGGAATTCCGAGAACAATGAAAGAGTTCCTAAGCATTTTTAAACATCAGTGAAATTTCGAGAACAATGAAAGAGGTCAGAAGCATGATTAAATGTCAGCAGAATTCCGAGAACAATGGAAGAGTTCCGAAGCATTTTTAAACGTCAGCGGAATTCCGAGAACAATGGAAGAGTACCGAAGCATTTTTAAACTTCAGCAGAATTCCGAGAACAATGGAAGAGTTCTGAAGCATTTTTAAACTTCAGCAGAATTCCGAGAACAATGGAAGAGTTCTGAAGCAATTTTAAACGTCAGTGGAATTCCGAAAACAATGGAAGAGTTCCTAAGCATTTTTCAACGTCAGCAGAATTCCAAGAACAATGGAAGAGTTCCGAAGCATTTTTAATCTTCAGCAGAATTACGAGAACAATGGAAGAGTTCTGAAGCATTTTTAAACTTCAGCGGAATTTCAGGAACAATGGAAGAGTTCCAAATCATTTGTAAAAGTCATCAGAATTCCGAGAACAATGGAAGAATTCCGAAGCATTTTTAAAAGTCAGCAGAATTCCGAGAACAATGGAAGAGTTCCGAAACATTTTTAAACCTCAGCGGAATTCGGTGAACAATGGAAGAGTTCCAAAGAATTTTAAACTTCAGCAGAATTCCGAGAACAATGGAACAGTTCCGAAGCATTTTTAAACTTCAGCAGAATTCCGAGAACAATGGAAGAGTTCCAAAGCATTTTTAAACGTCAGCAGAATTTCAAGAACAATGGAAGAGTCCTGAAGCATTTTTAAACTTCAGCAGAATTCCGAGAACAATGGAAGAGCTCTGAAGCATTTTTAAACTTCAGCAGAATTCCGAGAACAATGGAAGAGTTCTGAAGCATTTTTAAACTTCAGCAGAATTCCGAGAACAATGGAAGAGTTCTGAAGCATTTTTAAATGTCAGTGGAATTCTGAGAACAATGGAAGAGTTCCTAAGCATTTTTCAACGTCAGCAGAATTCCAAGAACAATGGAAGAGTTCCGAAGCATTTTTAAACTTCAGCAGAATTATGAGAACAATGGAAGAGTTCTGAAGCATTTTTAAACTTCAGCAGAATTCCGAGAACAATGGAAGAGTTCTGAAACATTTTTAAACGTCAGCGGAATTCCGAGAACAATGAAATAATTCCGAAGCATTTTTATACGTCAGCGGAATTCCATAAACAATGGAAGTGTTCCGAAGCATTTTTAAACATCAGCGGAATTCCGTGAACAATGGAAGAGTTCCGAGGCATTTTTCAACGTCAGTGGAATTCCGAGAACAATGGAAGAGTTCCTAGGCATTTTTCAACGTCAGCAGAATTCCATTAACAATGGAAGTGTTCCGAAGCATTTTTAAACTTCAGCAGAATTACGAGAACAATGGAAGAGTTCTGAAGCATTTTTAAACTTCAGCAGAATTCCGAGAACAATGGAAGAGTTCTGAAGCATTTTTAAAGGTCAGCAGAATTCCGAGAACAGTGGATTAGTTCCGAAGCATTTCTAAACGTCAGCGGAATTCCATAAACAATGGAAGAGTTCCGAAGGATTTTTAAACGTCAGCGGAATTCCGTGAACAATGGAAGAGTTCTGAAGCATTTTTAAACTTTAGCGGAATTCCAGGAACAATGGAAGAGTTCTGAATAATTTTTAAACGTCAGCAGAATTCAGAGAACAATGGAAGAGTTCCGAGGCATTTTTCAACGTCAGCAGAATTCCGAGAACAATGGAAGAGTTCCGAAGCATTCTTAAACTTCAGCAGAATTCCGAGAACAATGGAAGAGTTCTGAAGCATTTTTAAACGTCAGCGGAATTCCGAGAACAATGGAATAGTTCCGAAGCATTTTTAAACGTCAGCGGAATTCCGTGAACAATGGAAGAGTTTCGAAGCATTTTTAAACCTCAGCTGAACTCCGTGAACAATGGAAGAGTTCCGAAGCATTTTTAAACTTCAGCAGAATTCCGAGAACAAGGGAAGTGTTCCGAAGCATTTTTAAACGTCAGCAGTAGAGATGAGCGTTGTTCTACTCGAACTGTTCGCCAATCTCAAATTCGAGCTGTTTTGGGCGGTGTTCGAGCCGTTCGGCGAACACGAACAATTTGAGAAAAATTCGGCTGTTCGAGGTTATGTTCGATAACTGTTCGTGCACCAAAATCATAACTGGATTTTTTTTCAGTAATGATGAAAATTAATGTTAATACGCAGTTTGAGTGTACAGCGGGGTGGGGGGAGGGGCAGGGGATGGATCTCTGCAGGAACAATGAAGATCTCCATTTTTTTTTCTCTTTCCCGCATTTACAGTGGGGAGGTGCAATCTGTCAGCCTATCAGCAGCGCACACACGGAGCGAAGTGCTTTTTTTCACAGAAGCAAGGGCATGTGTCATTGGCAGTGTATGTCACATGTCCTTGCCCTATAAGACCAAGCCATTTTCCCCGTCGCCACCATTTTCTCACTGCTGCAGCTGCGTGTTAGACGGCACCGCTGTTGCTGTGTGCGCTATACCTTGTTAATTTCAAGCCAATTTTCGCACAAATATACAGATAGCTTGGGAGTAGGGAATAGTTGTGATTGCAGTCCTTTTAAGGACTAGGTTACAGCATTTCCTACGACTTTTATCAGGGAGGTCTGTGCTCTTAAATAGATCGGTTGTGGGAGTAAAGACTAATTGTAACTGCAGTCCTTTTCAGGACTAGGTTACATGAGTTAATATCAGTTTTTGCCTGGCAGGTCTGTGCCAGTGCTGTGCAAGTTTTTTTCACAGCATTTGGCTGAATCTAGCAAAGCTAATCCTTTTTGGCCTATTGCAGAGTGTGTTAGTCAGTGGAGTAGCCTATCTGTGTTGCAAGATATACCCCCTGTGTATAGAATACCAATTTTTTTACTGCACCTAGTGAAGTAAAATCTTTTGGGCATAGCATCATTCTATTAGTCCATCTATACTGACCTCCATCAGGTTGCAAATTAAAACTAATTTTTATCTGCATCTACAGTACCTCTGAAAAAATATTTGGGCTTCTAGCAGTGTGTGGGACTTGTTCTATTAGTCCATCTATACTGACCTCCATCAGGTTGCAAACTGAATATATTTTTTTCTGCATCTACCTCTGAAAAAATATTGGGCTTCTAGCTGTGTGTGGGTCTTGTTCTATTAATCCATCTATACTGAGCTCCATCAGGTTGCAAACTGAATATATTTTTTTCTGCATCTACCTCTGAAAAAATATTTGGCCTTCTAGTAGTGTGTCGGACTTTCTCTATTAGTCCATCTATACTGACCTCCATCAGGTTGCAAACTGAATATAATTTTTTTCTGCATCTAGCTCTGAAAAAATATTTGGCCTTCTAGTAGTGTGTCGGACTTTCTCTATTAGTCCATCTATACTGACCTCGATCAGGTTGCAAATTAAAACTAATTTTTATCTGCATCTACAGTACCTCTGAAAAAATATTTGGGCTTCTAGCTGTGTGTGGGACTTGTTGTATTAGTCCATCTCTACTGACCTCCATCAGGTTGCAAATTCAAAATAATTTTTTTCTGCATCTAACCCAGCCAATAGTTTTGGCCTAATACCACAGTTTGGCCACTCAGCTCTGCTCGGTTACCATCCATTGTTTTTTTGTGCAAACAACTCCAGAGTTGTGAATTAGTTAACCACCAAAATGAGTGGAAAAAGGCCTGCTGCTGGTGGAAAGGGGAATAGGCGTGTTGGGAAGGGGAAAAAAGGTTGTGTCCGTGGGGTAGGTGTTAAAGCAACAGTAACATCTGCAGAAGAAAGACCATCTTCCAGCCAAACTAAAATGTCTACTTCTTTTAGCGGACAATGTGATAAGATCCCTTTCTTACGGCCACGCCAATCGCTACAAATTCCAGATGAGGCACAAAAACAGCAGGTGCTTCAACGGATATCAAGTGCTCCTTTAAGTGGGCTCTCCTCCACATCAACTTCAACATCACAAATACTCCAGTCCTCAAAGGTGTCACCCAAATCGCACTTGCTTCCTCACAGCTCCCAAATCTCCAGCTGCCCGTCTGAGTATGAGGTAGAACAGATGGTTGAGTCTGCAGAGCTGTTTACTCATACTATAGCCTGGGAATCAGAGGTCGACTCCAGCGCTTCTGTGAATCCAGACGAGGAAATGATCTGCACTGATGCCCAGAATCTTTATGAGTCGGATCCAGGACCAGACGCAGAAGGTTCTGACCATAATTTAGACCCCAAACTGTAACTCCTGTTGGTGGAGACAATGAGGAAGACGATGATAAGACTCAAATACCTGATTGGAGCGACAACTTTAGTTTTTTGTCAGGGCAGGAACAGGTTGGCTCTGAGGACGACGGGTGTGATAACGCACAGGGTGATGATGATGAGGTCGGAGATCCCACTTACTGTCAACCCACAGTCAGCCAAGAGATGAGGTCAGCAGAGGAGGTGGAGGAAGATGCTAGTGACGACGAGGTCAGGTTGCGCCTTCCTGGACAGAGACGTAGTACTGGAAGCACGTCAACAACTGCATCCTCAAACACAACTCTGCCTCTCACCACAAGTCGTGGTGGCTCTTCAGGTCGCATGGGTGCTAAGCCTTGCATAGCCTGGGCATTTTTTCAGATCGATAAAGATGACCCAACTCGTGTTATCTGTAACATTTGTCAGCAAAAGCTAAGTAGAGGCCAAAAAATACATAGTTTGAGTACTTCATGCATGAACCGGCACATGGACATGAAGCATAAGTTGCAGTGGGAAGCTCAGTGTGCTACAATGCGGCCTAGCCGGCCGGGCCAACCACCGTCTGCCATATCTTGTGCATCCGCGGCCTCTTCATCCTCTGTGACTGGGGGGACAGCAGTCACACCTGTTTTGGGGCGCAGACCTGCCACCTCTTTACCCGCAACAGCCAGCGTGATTGGCAGGTCATCATTTTCTTTGGAGGTGGTAACACCAGCTGGTGTTGAGCGCTGTCTGACATCGATAGCACCACCTTTGGATCAAGGCAACCTAACATGTCCGCCTGCATCTTCCTCACAGACCGGCAGTTTGCCGGGGACACCCTTATCAACCCCGTCTAAGCACAATAGCCAGCCCTCGGTCCCTCAGATGTGGACAAGTAAAAGACCATTTCCTCCTAGACATGAGAAAGCTAAGAGGTTGAATTTCACCATCTGCAAGCTCTTGGCTACAGAAATGCTGCCTTTCCGCCTGGTGGACACAGAGGATTTTCGAGACCTTATGTCCGTCACAGTGCCCCAGTACCAGATGCCCAGTCGGCACTACTTCTCAAAGAAAGGTGTGCCTGCGCTCCACCAGCATGTCGCACACAACATCACCGCTTCTTTGAGAAACTCTGTGTGTGACAGGGTGCATTTCACCACAGACACTTGGACGAGTAGGCACGGACAGGGGCGTTACATGTCGCTGACTGTGCACTGGGTAACTATGGTGACAGCAGGACAAGGGGCTGCTGTCCAAGTCTTGCCGTCCCCACGAGTTGTGCGTCAATCCTCTTTATGTCAAAGTTCCTCCACTGCTTCTGCCTCCTCAACCTCCTCTCGGTCTTCCACCTGCACCCAAAGGCTGTCTGGTCATGCCACAAGCTTTCTAACTGCGCAGAAGGGATCCTGCACACCTCCTTACTATGCTGGCAGTAGGGCTCAACGTCATCAGGCGGTTTTTACATTGAAATGTCTGGGAAATGTGAGTCACACAGCTGAGGAGTTGTGGTCAGCTCTGGAGAACCAATTTCATGAATGGTTGTCTCCACTGGACCTGAAACCAGGGAAGGCCGTGTGCGACAATGCTGCAAACCTGGGTGCGGCCCTTCGCCGGGGCAATGTCACACACGTGCCTTGTATGGCTCACGTGTTGAACCTGGTTGTCCAGCAATTTTTAGCCCACTATCCCAGACTAGATGGCCTTCTGCAGAGGGCACGGTCGCTGTGTGCTCACTTCCGCCGTTCGCATCCCGCAGCTCAGCGACTTACATCTCTACAGAAGTCGTTGGGCCTGCCACTTCACCGGCTAAAATGCGATGTGCCTACCCGGTGGAATTCAACTCTGCACGTGTTGCAGCGACTGTGGCAGCACCGACAAGCCCTGGTGCAATACGTTCTGACGTATAGCCTGGGCCAACGAGATTCAGAGGTGGGGCAAATCACGCTGGAGGAGTGGTCTCAGATCAGGGACCTATGCACCCTTCTGCACAGTTTTGAAATGGCGACGAAGATGTTTAGTGCTGACGATGCCATTATCAGCATGACTATTCCGGTGATTTACATGCTGGAGCACATGTTAAACAGAATTCGGAGTCAGGTGGTGGCACAAGAGGAGGTGGAGGAAGTAGAGGAGGAGGAGTTGTATGCGGAAGGGCTAACATCTGCAAGGTCCAGAAGGTCGGCAGCACCAAGGCGGCAGGCATGTGAGGGTGGGGGAGATGGTTTTACCAGGGCGCATGGTAGCAGCCAAACTAGTGAGGAAGGTGCAGGAGCCCAGGAAGAAGTGGAGGACGAACTGATGGAAGACTCATCAGATGAGGGAGACCTTGATCACATTTCTGTTGTGCGAGGTTGGGGGGAGAGGACAGAGGAAGGAAGCATGATTGTTACCTCGCCACCAACACAACAGGGACGTGGTGCTCCTGGATGCGCAACTCACATGAGTGCCTTCTTGCTGCACTACCTGCAACATGACCCTCGAATTGTGAGAATTAGAAATAATCCTGACTACTGGGTTGCCACACTGTTAGATCCCCGGTACAAAAGTAAATTTGCAGAAATTATTCCTGCCATAGAAAGGGATGCACGCATGCAGGAGTATCAGCAGAGACTATTGCAGAATCTTACATGTGCTTTTCCACAAAATACCAGTGGTGCACGTAGTGAATCTCACAGTTCCAACTTGCCAACCGTGGGACCGTCAAGTGTTCAGCACTCAAACCGTAACAGAACCACAGTATGTGCTGGTAACATCAATTTTGCGGAATCATTTCACCACTTTTTTAGCCCATCCTTTGCAAGGCCACAGGAGACAAGAAGTCTGACACATAGTCAACGCCTAGAGACGATGGTACAGGAGTATCTCCAAGTAAACATTGAAGCCACGACTGTGTCACTGGACCCTTGCTCTTTTTGGGCTTCCAATCTGGATAAATGGCCGGAGCTAGCCACTTACGCCTTGGAGATCTTGTCATGCCCCGCAGCCAGCGTTCTGTCTGAACGTGTGTTCAGCGCTGCTGGTGGTGTGCTGACAGATAAGCGCACGCGGCTCTCCACTGATAATGTAGACAGACTCACGTTCATAAAGATGAACAAATCATGGATCCGAAACGACTTTTCTACCCCTGTGTCATCCTGGGGAGAGTAAAAGCTTAATGATTGGTTAAAATCACCCTACCAAACGTTTTAAGCTTTCAAATTACTAATCATTAGAGATGAGCGTTGTTCTACTCGAACTGTTCGCCAATCTCAAATTCGAGCTGTTTTGGGCGGTGTTCGAGCCGGTCGGCGAACACGAACAATTTGAGAAAAATTCGCCTGTTCGAGGTTATGTTCGATAACTGTTCGTGCACCAAAATCATAACTGGATTTTTTCTCACTAATGATGAAAATTAATGTTAATACGCAGTTTGAGTGTACAGCGAGGCGGGGGGAGGGGCAGGGGATGGATCTCTGCAGGAACAATGAAGATCTCCATTTTTTTTTCTCTTTCCCGCATTTGCAGTGGGGAGGTGCAATCTGTCAGCCTATCAGCAGCGCACACACAGAGCGAAGTGCTTTTTTTCACACAAGCAAGGGCATGTGTGATTGGCAGTGTATGTCACATGTCCTTGCCCTATAAGACCAAGCCATTTTCCCCGTCGCCACCATTTTCTCACTGCTGCAGCTGCGTGTTAGACGGCACCGCTGTTGCTGTGTGCGCTATACCTTGTTAATTTCAAGCCAATTTTCGCACAAATATACAGATAGCTTGGGAGTAGGGAATAGTTGTGATTGCAGTCCTTTTAAGGACTAGGTTACAGCATTTCCTACGACTTTTATCAAACAGGTCTGTGCTCTGAAATAGATAGATTGTGGGAGTAAAGACTAATTGTAATTGGAGTCCTTTTCAGGACTAGGTTACATCAGTTCCTATCAGTTTTTGCCAGGCAGGTCTGTGCCAGTGCTGTGCAAGTTTTTTTCACAGCATTTGGCTGAATCTAGCAAAGCTAATCCTTTTTGGCCTATTGCAGAGTGTGTTAGTCAGTGGAGTAGCCTATCTGTGTTGCAAGATATACCACCTGTGTATAGAATACCAATTTTTTTACTGCACCTAGTGAAGTAAAATCTTTTGGGCATAGCATCATTCTATTAGTCCATCTATACTGACCTCCATCAGGTTGCAAATTAAAAATAATTTTTTTCTTCATTTATCTCTGAAAAAATATTTGGGCTTCTAGCAGCGTGTGGGACTTGTTCTATTAGTCCATCTATACTGACCTCCATCAGGTTGAAAATTAAAAATAATTTTTTTCTGCATCTAGCTCTGAAAAAATATTTGGGCTTCTAGCAGTGTGTGGGACTTGTTCTATTAGTCCTTCTATACTGACCTCCAGCAGGTTGCAAATTGAATATAATTTTTTTCTGCATCTAGCTCTGAAAAAATATTTGGGCTTCTAGCGGTGTGTGGGACTTGGTCTATTAGTCCATCTATACTGACCTCCATCAGGTTGCAAATTAAAAATAATTTTTTTCTGCATCTAGCTCTGAAAAAATATTTGGGCTTCTAGCAGTGTGTGGGACTTGGTCTATTAGTCCATCTATACTGACCTCCATCAGGTTGCAAATTGAATAAAAAAAATTTCTGCATCTAGCTCTGAAAAAATATTTGGGCTTCTAGCGGTGTGTGGGACTTGGTCTATTAGTCCATCTATACTGACCTCCATCAGGTTGCAAATTAAAAATAATTTTTTTCTGCATCTAACCCAGCCAATAGTTTTGGCCTAATACCACAGTTTGGCCACTCAGCTCTGCTCCGTTACCATCCATTGTTTTTTTGTGCAAACAACTCCAGAGTTGTGAATTAGTTAACCACCAAAATGAGTGGAAAAAGGCCTGCTGCTGGTGGAAAGGGGAATAGGCGTGTTGGGAAGGGGAAAAAAGGTTGTGTCCGTGGGGTAGGTGCAGAAGAAAGACCATCTTCCAGCCAAACTAAAATGTCTACTTCTTTTAGCGGACAATGTGATAAGATCCCTTTCTTACGGCCACGCCAATCGCTACAAATTCCAGATGAGGCACAAAAACAGCAGGTGCTTCAACGTATATCAAGTGCTCCTTTAAGTGGGCTCTCCTCCACATCAACTTCAACATCACAAATACTCCAGTCCTCAAAGGTGTCACCCAAATCGCACTTGCTTCCTCACAGCTCCCAAATCTCCAGCTGCCCGTCTGAGTATGAGGTAGAACAGATGGTTGAGTCTGCAGAGCTGTTTACTCATACTATAGCCTGGGAATCAGAGGTCGACTCCAGCGCTTCTGTGAATCCAGACGAGGAAATGATCTGCACTGATGCCCAGAATCTTTATGAGTCGGATCCAGGACCAGACGCAGAAGGTTCTGACCATAATGTAGACCCTCATTCCCAAACTGTAACTCCTGTTGGTGGAGACAATGAGGAAGACGATGATAAGACTCAAATACCTGATTGGAGCGACAACTTTAGTTTTTTGTCAGGGCAGGAACAGGTTGGCTCTGAGGACGACGGGTGTGATAACGCACAGGGTGATGATGATGAGGTCGGAGATCCCACTTACTGTCAACCCACAGTCAGCCAAGAGATGAGGTCAGCAGAGGAGGTGGAGGAAGATGCTAGTGACGACTGGAGATGAGCGTTGTTCTACTCGAACTGTTCGCCAATCTCAAATTCGAGCTGTTTTGGGCGGTGTTCGAGCCGGTCGGCGAACATGGACAATTTGAGAAAAATTCGGCTGTTCGAGGTTATGTTCGATAACTGTTCGTGCACCAAAATCATAACTGGATTTTTTCTCAGTAATGATGAAAATTAATGTTAATACGCAGTTTGAGTGTACAGCGGGGCGGGGGGAGGGGCAGGGGATGGATCTCTGCAGGAACAATGAAGATCTCCATTTTTTTTTCTCTTTCCCGCATTTGCAGTGGGGAGGTGCAATCTGTCAGCCTATCAGCAGCGCACACACGGAGCGAAGTGCTTTTTTTCACACAAGCAAGGGCATGTGTGATTGGCAGTGTATGTCACATGTCCTTGCCCTATAAGACCAAGCCATTTTCCCCGTCGCCACAATTTTCTCACTGCTGCAGCTGCGTGTTAGACGGCACCGCTGTTGCTGTGTGCGCTATACCTTGTTAATTTCAAGCCAATTTTCGCACAAATATACAGATAGCTTGGGAGTAGGGAATAGTTGTGATTGCAGTCCTTTTAAGGACTAGGTTACAGCATTTCCTACGACTTTTATCAAGCAGGTCTGTGCTCTTAAATAGATAGATTGTGGGAGTAAAGACTAATTGTAATTGGAGTCCTTTTCAGGACTAGGTTACATCAGTTCCTATCAGTTTTTGCCAGGCAGGTCTGTGCCAGTGCTGTGCAAGTTTTTTTCACAGCATTTGGCTGAATCTAGCAAAGCTAATCCTTTTTGGCCTATTGCAGAGTGTGTTAGTCAGTGGAGTAGCCTATCTGTGTTGCAAGATATACCACCTGTGTATAGAATACCAATTTTTTTACTGCACCTAGTGAAGTAAAATCTTTTGGGCATAGCATCATTCTATTAGTCCATCTATACTGACCTCCATCAGGTTGCAAACTGAATATAATTTTTTTCTGCATCTAGCTCTGAAAAAATATTTGGGCTTCTAGCAGTGTGTGGGACTTGGTCTATTAGTCCATCTATACTGACCTCCATCAGGTTGCAAATTAAAAATAATTTTTTTCTTCATTTAGCTCTGAAAAAATATTTGGGCTTCTAGCAGTGTGTGGGACTTGTTCTATTAGTCCTTCTATACTGACCTCCAGCAGGTTGCAAATTGAATATAATTTTTTTCTGCATCTAGCTCTGAAAAAATATTTTGGCTTCTAGCGGTGTGTAGGACTTGGTCTATTAGTCCATCTATACTGACCTCCATCAGGTTGCAAATTGAATAAAAAAATTTTCTGCATCTAGCTCTGAAAAAATATTTGGGCTTCTAGCGGTGTGTGGGACTTGGTCTATTAGTTCATCTATACTGACCTCCATCAGGTTGCAAATTAAAAATAATTTTTTTCTGCATCTAACCCAGCCAATAGTTTTGGCCTAATACCACAGTTTGGCCACTCAGCTCTGCTCGGTTACCATCCATTGTTTTTTTGTGCAAACAACTCCAGAGTTGTGAATTAGTTAACCACCAAAATGAGTGGAAAAAGGCCTGCTGCTGGTGGAAAGGGGAATAGGCGTGTTGGGAAGGGGAAAAAAGGTTGTGTCCGTGGGGTAGGTGCAGAAGAAAGACCATCTTCCAGCCAAACTAAAATGTCTACTTCTTTTAGCGGACAATGTGATAAGATCCCTTTCTTATGGCCACGCCAATCGCTACAAATTCCAGATGAGGCACAAAAACAGCAGGTGCTTCAACGGATATCAAGTGCTCCTTTAAGTGGGCTCTCCTCCACATCAACTTCAACATCACAAATACTCCAGTCCTCAAAGGTGTCACCCAAATCGCACTTGCTTCCTCACAGCTCCCAAATCTCCAGCTGCCCGTCTGAGTATGAGGTAGAACAGATGGTTGAGTCTGCAGAGCTGTTTACTCATACTATAGCCTGGGAATCAGAGGTCGACTCCAGCGCTTCTGTGAATCCAGACGAGGAAATGATCTGCACTGATGCCCAGAATCTTTATGAGTCGGATCCAGGACCAGACGCAGAAGGTTCTGACCATAATGTAGACCCTCATTCCCAAACTGTAACTCCTGTTGGTGGAGACAATGAGGAAGACGATGATAAGACTCAAATACCTGATTGGAGCGACAACTTTAGTTTTTTGTCAGGGCAGGAACAGGTTGGCTCTGAGGACGACGGGTGTGATAACGCACAGGGTGATGATGATGAGGTCGGAGATCCCACTTACTGTCAACCCACAGTCAGCCAAGAGATGAGGTCAGCAGAGGAGGTGGAGGAAGATGCTAGTGACGACGAGGTCAGGTTGCGCCTTCCTGGACAGAGACGTAGTACTGAATGCACGTCAACAACTGCATCCTCAACACAACTCTGCCTCTCACCACAAGTCGTGGTGGCTCTTCAGGTCGCAGTGCCCCAGTACCAGATGCCCAGTCGGCACTACTTCTCAAAGAAAGGTGTGCCTGCGCTCCACCAGCATGTCGCACACAACATCACCGCTTCTTTGAGAAACTCTGTGTGTGACAGGGTGCATTTCACCACAGACACTTGGACGAGTAGGCATGGACAGGGGCGTTACATGTTGCTGACTGGGCACTGGGTAACTATGGTGACAGCAGGACAAGGGGCTGCTGTCCAAGTCTTGCCGTCCCCACGAGTTGTGCGTCAATCCTCTTTATGTCAAAGTTCCTCCACTGCTTCTGCCTCCTCAACCTCCTCTCAGTCTTCCACCTGCACCTAAAGCCTGTCTGGTCATGCCACAAGCTTTCTAACTGCGCAGAAGGGATCCTGCACACCTCCTTACTATGCTGGCAGTAGGGCTCAACGTCATCAGGCGGTTTTTACATTGAAATGTCTGGGAAATGTGAGTCACACAGCTGAGGAGTTGTGGTCAGCTCTGGATAACCAATTTCATGAATGGTTGTCTCCACTGGACCTGAAACCAGGGAAGGCCGTGTGCGACAATGCTGCAAACCTGGGTGCGGTCCTTCGCCGGGGCAATGTCACACACGTGCCTTGTATGGCTCACGTGTTGAACCTGGTTGTCCAGCAATTTTTAGCCCACTATCCCAGACTAGATGGCCTTCTGCAGAGGGCACGGTCGCTGTGTGCTCACTTCCGCCGTTCGCATCCCACAGCTCAGCGACTTACATCTCTACAGAAGTCGTTGGGCCTGCCACTTCACCGGCTAAAATGCGATGTGCCTACCCGGTGGAATTCAACTCTGCACATGTTGCAGCGACTGTGGCAGCACCGACAAGCCCTGGTGCAATACGTTCTGACGTATAGCCTGGGCCAACGAGATTCAGAGGTGGTGCAAATCACGCTGGAGGAGTGGTCTCAGATCAGGGACCTATGCACCCTTCTGCACAGTTTTGAAATGGCGACGAAGATGTTTAGTGCTGACGATGCCATTATCAGCATGACTATTCCGGTGATTTACATGCTGGAGCACATGTTAAACAGAATTCGGAGTCAGGTGGTGGCACAAGAGGAGGTGGAGGAAGTAGAGGAGGAGGAGTTGTATGCGGAAGGGCTAACATCTGCAAGGTCCAGACGGTCGGCAGCACCAAGGCGGCAGGCATGTGAGGGTGGGGGAGATGATTTTACCAGGGCGCATGGTAGCAGCCAAACTAGTGAGGAAGGTGCAGGAGCCCAGGAAGAAGTGGAGGACGAACTGATGGAAGACTCATCAGATGAGGGAGACCTTGATCACATTTCTGTTGTGCGAGGTTGGGGGGAGAGGACAGAGGAAGGAAACATGATTGTTACCTCGCCACCAACACAACAGGGACTTGGTGCTCCTGGATGCGCAACACACATGAGTGCCTTCTTGCTGCACTACCTGCAACATGACCCTCGAATTGTGAGAATTAGAAATAATCCTGACTACTGGGTTGCCACAATGTTAGATCCCCGGTACAAAAGTAAATTTGCAGAAATTATTCCTGCCATAGAAAGGGATGCACGCATGCAGGAGTATCAGCAGAGACTGTTGCAGAATCTTACATGTGCTTTTCCACAAAATACCAGTGGTGCACGTAGTGAATCTCACAGTTCCAACTTGCCAACCGTGGGACCGTCAAGTGTTCAGCACTCAAACTGTAACAGAACCACAGTATCTGCTGGTAACATCAATTTTGCGGAATCATTTCACCACTTTTTTAGCCCATCCTTTGCAAGGCCACAGGAGACAAGAAGTCTGACACATAGTCAACGCCTAGAGACGATGGTACAGGAGTATCTCCAAGTAAACATTGAAGCCACGACTGTGTCACTGGACCCTTGCTCTTTTTGGGCTTCCAATCTGGATAAATGGCCGGAGCTAGCCACTTACGCCTTGGAGATCTTGTCATGCCCCGCAGCCAGCGTTCTGTCTGAACGTGTGTTCAGCGCTGCTGGTGGTGTGCTGACAGATAAGCGCACGCGGCTCTCCACTGATAATGTAGACAGACTCACGTTCATAAAGATGAACAAATCATGGATCCGAAACGACTTTTCTACCCCTGTGTCATCCTGGGGAGAGTATAAGCTTGATGATTGGTTAAAATCACCCTACCAACCGTTTTAAGCTTTCAAATTACTAATCATGTTTATCTGTATCTTGACTGGAAAATAATTTGGGCTTTGTAGCAGTGTGCAGCACTGATCCTATTAGGCCATCTATAATAAGCTTCACCAGATTTAAAATTAAAAATAATTTTTAGCTGCATCTAGCCCGGAAAATAATTTTGGGGCTCCGAGATGCGCAAGACACATAAGTGCCTTCTTGCTGCACTACCTGCAGCATGACCCTCATATTGTCAGAATTCGAAGTAATCATGACTACTGGGTTGCCACACTCTTAGATCCCCCAAACTTTTCGATCAACCTTTTCATTTTAATAAAGACCAAAAAAATGGTCATTTTTGAAATTATAAGCATTAGCAGGTTGTTAGAAACTGAAATCAAACAGTTTTCAACTCAAAACTTTATTCTAGGTGATGTTACATTTTCACATAGGACCCCTTGTTCGAAAGGAGCTTCTGAACTCTCTCGTCCATTGAATTTGTCAGGTTTTGGATGGTTTCTGCTTCAATTGTTTTGCATGAGGACAGAATACCCTCCCAGAGCTGTTGCTTAGATGTGAACTGCCTCCCGCCATCATAGACACTCCTTTTAATGATGCTCCAAAGGTTCTGAATGGGGTAGAGGTCAGGGGAGCATGGGGGTCACACCATAAGTTTGTCCTCTTTTATGCCCATATCAGCCAGAGATGCAGATGTTTTATGTGCAGCATGAGATGGTGCATTATCATGCAGAAAAATGATCTTGCTGTGAAATACACGGTTCTTCTTCTTGAACCATGGCAGGAAGTGCTGTTTGAGAAAATCCACATACATTATGGAGTTCATCTTTAGCGCCTTCAGGGATCCTAAAGGGGCCGACAATCTCTCTCCCCATGATTCCAGCCCAAAACATTACTCCACCTCCTCCTTGTTGGCGCTGTAGCCGTGTTTGCGTGGGGTGTCCATCAACCAGCTATCCTCCACTCCATTCATCTGGACCATCGAGCGCTGCACGGCACTCATCCGTGAACAAAACAGTTTTGAAATCAGTCTTCATGTAATGTTTGGCCCACTGGAGCCGTTTCTGCTTGTGTGAAGTGGATAGAGGAGGTCGACAGGATGGCGTATGCACAGCTGCAAACCTCTGAAGGACCCTGCATCTTGTTGTTCGGGGGACGTTGGAGGCACAAGCAGCTTCAAAAACTTGTCTGCTGCTATGACAAGGCTTTTTTGCCGCTGCTCTTTCAACCTGACGTAATTGCCTGTAGGAAAGAGTCCTCAATTTGCCCTTATCAGCACGCACACGTGTGTACTGTGAATCAGCTACATACTTCTTGATTGCCAAGACACTTCATCCTGATCATCGCACAATGTTGATTGTAGTCATGCCTTGACCTAAACACTCCACAATTTGTTGCTTCTCAGCAGCCGACACATCCTTTTTCTTTCCCATTTTGGCAGAAAATGTAGGCTGCTTAATAATGTGAGAGAGCCTTCTTAAGTAGTCTTGCCTTTCATTGGACACACCTGCCAAACTAATTAGCACAGGTGTCTGCAATTGCTTACAGTGATATAAAGAGCCCTGACACACATCACCATCAATGAGTTTAACTGACAAACAAACAAATTCTTCCCTTATCACTCCTAAACACTTTTTGCATAATAATTTGGAACGCGGTGTACATGTGCTTTTCCACAAAACACCAGTGGTTCACGTAGTGAATCTTACAGTTCTAACTTGCCAACCGTGGTCTGTATGGAATTGTTCAATAAAGGGCCCAAAATTAAGATAACATAGATGGGAGAGGTCTCTATGAATAGGAATTCCTAAGTATTTGATACCCTGTGAGGGCCAGGCAAAGGGAAAGTTGGACTGGATGGAATCCTATATGGATTTAGGGAGGGAGACATCGAGGGCCTCAGACTTCGCTGCATTGATTTTAAAATTTTACCATGTAACAAAGTGATCTATTTCAGCCATAACAGCAGGGATGGATATATGTGATTGAGTGATATATACTAGGACATCATCAGCAAATAGAGAGCACGTGTACTCGGTGCCTCCCACCTCAATCCACCTAATATTGGGGTTATGGCGAATTGATGAGAGCAGGTGCTCCGTCACTAGGATGTATAAGAGAGGCGACAGAGGACATCCCTGCCTTGTCCCATTGGTGATTGTGAAAGGTGATGAAAATGTTCTGACGCACCCCCTGGGCCTTGGGACACCCGGAGCCGGACCCTTTTTGGTGGATGCTGGTGGTTGTAGTCTTCGTGGCGGCGATCCGGTTCTGTGGCTCAGGGCGGTCAAACCAGTGGCGGAACTATTTATGTGGTTTTGATGTTTAAATGTCCGACTACGCCACCCGTGGATTGCGGTCAGAGTGAACCGCCGCTACAGGGCAGACCGCTAAGGCTGGTGTTGTGGGTGCAGCAGAGCGTAGCATAACTCCCCACGGGAGGAGTATAGCCTCAGGGCAGTGTATGCGGAGGATGGGGGTGATGGTGCAGGGCAGCAGCAGTAACGACACGGAGTCAGTGATGCAGTTCAGGGCCTTTACTCACAGTTCTTATTATCCAGACCACGTCTGCAGGTAACGGCTGCCCACGTCGTACTGTGCTCACCAGGTGAGGGGCTCAGACAACTCCCAGATAACTTTGGAGCGCTTCACAGGACCCCTTTTGTGTGTCCTTTGTCTGGCCTTTCTTACCAACACTTCTGTCCGGCTGCCTCGGGCCTCCTCTTGGTAAACTTGGCGCCAGTTTCCCTGACCCTATGTGGTACCTTCCTAGCGGGTGGAGCAAGGGGCTGCGCCACATAAAATGTCAGAGCCTCCGGTTTCTAGCTGAGGGTCGTTTCCTGCCTCCACTAGTTCGGGGACCGGTCTCCCCCTTTGGCCTGACCCCTCCACGCAGGTGGATTCGGGCGTGCGGTGGCGACTCGCCCGTCCGCACCCCTGGGATCCCTTCATTCCTCGTTCCTGGAGCCTTCTCCGCTCCTCTTCCTTCCTTCTCCCTCTTGCAGGCCTGGGCCTCTGTTACTAGGCCCGCCTCCGGAGCAGAGCTCATGCAGAGCCCCTGCTCCCTGCCACTTCTGCTCAGACTTCTCTGCACTGAACTAAGATGGTGCCCACCTTTTATACTCCCTTCTCAATGCACCCAGGAACTGCTTCCTCCCTGCTCCTGCACTGCAGGGTTCCCCTTCCTCAGTGTTCCCTCCCCCCACTCCAGCCAGGGACAGGGACTGTCGTGCCCATCTCAGGGGCATATTGGTCGCCCTGCCCCACGGCAATGTGGTGTAATGCATGCAGGTGTCGGGTCCTGATCCACACTCCATCCTTATCTGAGAGTGAGATATCACACCTCTGGGTGAGGTGCAATACGTCTGTAGCAACCGAGCCCTCGGTGCTACAGTTCCATTTATCTTCAGCCTAGGTGACGTATTGTGATATAGGGCCGTGATTTTGGCTATAAAAGGGTCCCCTAGACCCCTACCCCAAGCTTTTTAAGAGAATCATATATGGCATGCCAGGAGACTCTATGGAATGCTTTCTCAGCATCCAACGAGAGTATCTACTTACAAATTTTTAACTGCATCTAGCCCAGGAAATACTTTGTGCCTAGTAGCAGTGTCTGCTAGTCAGCGGATTATCCCGGCTGTTAAGCAAGCTACACCACCTGTAGTTTGGACACTTAATTTTTTCAAAGGAAATGCTTCGGGACCACGGGATACTCAGTGAAGAGCATCAGGAGGCACCCCAAGGCATAGGGGCTGGGACTGGCACTAGGATGCCTTGCGGTGGACAGCCGAGCTCGATCCTTATAAAAGCTTTTTAACTGCAGCAGCTTTAGTGGACGCTACTGGAGCTGGAATTACGCGGCTGCTGGCATGAGACTTGCCCTCCAATAGATCCTTGTAAATGGATTTAAAGTGTATTCATTCAAATTAGAGGGACAATTTAAATTAAAAAGCTTAGAGCTGCCTCCACCACAGGGGGGCTCTCTCGACCCACCAGCGGACAGGCACCAGTATTGGGAGAGGGGGGCTGGCCGTCAGGGTTCACCGCGGCTCTGGCACAAACCCGGCGACACGGAGGTGGCACGGGCAGGAGCGGACTGGCCGTCTCGGCTTCTCACTTTTTGGATTTTAGAAGGGCATGACATGCCTATATCTGTGTCTCCCCCTCCTTTTACTCCTCCAACTCTTTTCTTTTCGCATGACTATATGTACTTGTCACTTTTCCATGTGTTAGTTGTGTCTTCTGAGCAGTTTGTCAGCTTTTGGACACCTTTGAAGGTGTTTTCTATGTGTTTCTATGTGTTTTTGTTTGCCTGCCATTGGTTTTAACGGTGTTCGAAGGTGTTCGACGAACAGTTCGACGAACAGTTCGGCGAACACACGGGTGTTTGACGAACCGAACCGAACTCGAACACTACGGGGGTGGCTCAACACTACTAATCATGTTTATCTGTATCTTGACTGGAAAATAATTTGGGCTTTGTAGCAGTGTGCAGCACTGATCCTATTAGGCCATCTATAATAAGCTCCACCAGATTAAAAATTAAAAATAATTTTTAGCTACATCTAGCCCGGAAAATAATTTTGGGGCTCCGAGATGCGCAAGACACATAAGTGCCTTCTTGCTGCACTACCTGCAGCATGACCCTCATATTGTCAGAATTCGAAGTAATCATGACTACTGGGTTGCCACACTCTTAGATCCCCCAAACTTTTCGATCAACCTTTTCATTTTAATAAAGACCAAAAAAATGGTCATTTTTGAAATTATAAGCATTAGCAGGTTGTTAGAAACTGAAATCAAACAGTTTTCAACTCAAAACTTTATTCTAGGTGATGTTACATTTTCACATAGGACCCCTTGTTCGAAAGGAGCTTCTGAACTCTCTCGTCCATTGAATTTGTCAGGTTTTGGATGGTTTCTGCTTCAATTGTTTTGCATGAGGACAGAATACCCTCCCAGAGCTGTTGCTTAGATGTGAACTGCCTCCCGCCATCATAGACACTCCTTTTAATGATGCTCCAAAGGTTCTGAATGGGGTAGAGGTCAGGGGAGCATGGGGGTCACACCATAAGTTTGTCCCCTTTTATGCCCATATCAGCCAGAGATGCAGATGTTTTATGTGCAGCATGAGATGGTGCATTATCATGCAGAAAAATGATCTTGCTGTGAAATACACGGTTCTTCTTCTTGAACCATGGCAGGAAGTGCTGTTTGAGAAAATCCACATACATTATGGAGTTCATCTTTAGCGCCTTCAGGGATCCTAAAGGGGCCGACAATCTCTCTCCCCATGATTCCAGCCCAAAACATTAATCCACCTCCTCCTTGTTGGCGCTGTAGCCGTGTTTGCGTGGGGTGTCCATCAACCAGCCATCCTCCACTCCATCCATCTGGACCATCGAGCGCTGCACGGCACTCATCCGTGAACAAAACAGTTTTGAAATCAGTCTTCATGTAATGTTTGGCCCACTATAGCCGTTTCTGCTTGTGTGAAGTGGATAGAGGAGGTCGACAGGATGGCGTATGCACAGCTGCAAACCTCTGAAGGACCCTGCATCTTGTTGTTCGGGGGACGTTGGAGGCACAAGCAGCTTCAAAAACTTGTCTGCTGCTATGACAAGGCTTTTTTGCCGCTGCTCTTTCAACCTGACGTAATTGCCTGTAGGAAAGAGTCCTCAATTTGCCCTTATCAGCACGCACACGTGTGTACTGTGAATCAGCTACATACTTCTTGATTGCCAAGACACTTCATCCTGATCATCGCACAATGTTGATTGTAGTCATGCCTTGACCTAAACACTCCACAATTTGTTGCTTCTCAGCAGCCGACACATCCTTTTTCTTTCCCATTTTGGCAGAAAATATAGGCTGCTTAATAATGTGAGAAAGCCTTCTTAAGTAGTCTTGCCTTTCATTGGACACACCTGCCAAACTAATTAGCACAGGTGTCTGCAATTGCTTACAGTGATATAAAGAGCCCTGACACACATCACCATCAATGAGTTTAACTGACATACAAACAAATTCTTCCCTTATCACTCCTAAACACTATTTGCATAATAATTTGGAACGCGGTGTACATGTGCTTTTCCACAAAACACCAGCGGTTCACGTAGTGAATCTTACAGTTCTAACTTGCCAACCGTGGTCTGTATGGAATTGTTCAATAAAGGGCCCAAAATTAAGATAACATAGATGGGAGAGGTCTCTATGAATAGGAATTCCTAAGTATTTGATACCCTGTGAGGGCCAGGCAAAGGGAAAGTTGGACTGGATGGAATCCTATATGGATTTGGGGAGGGAGACATCGAGGGCCTCAGACTTCGCTGCATTGATTTGATTTTAAAATTTGACCATGTAACAAAGTGATCTATTTCAGCCATAACAGCATGGATGGATATATGTGATTGAGTGATATATACTAGGACATCATCAGCAAATAGAGAGCACTTGTACTCGGTGCCTCCCACCTCAATCCACCTAATATTGGGGTTATGGCGAATTGATGAGAGCAGATGCTCCGTCACTAGGATGTATAAGAGAGGGGACAGAGGACATCCCTGCCTTGTCCCATTGGTGATTGTGAAAGGTGATGAAAATGTTCTGACTCACCCCCTGGGCCTTGGGACACCCGGAGCCGGACCCTTTTTGGTGGATGCTGGTGGTTGTAGTCTTCGTGGCGGCGACCCGGTTCCGTGGCTCAGGGCGGACAAACCAGTGGCGGAACTATTTATGTGGTTTTGATGTTTAAATGTCCGACTACGCCACCCGTGGATTGCGGTCAGAGTGAACCGCCGCTACAGGGCAGACCGCTGAGGCTGGTGTTGTGGGTGCAGCAGAGCGTAGCATAACTCCCCACGGGAGGAGTATAGCCTCAGGGCAGTGTATGCGGAGGATGGGGGTGATGGTGCAGGGCAGCAGCAGTAACGACACGGAGTCAGTGATGCAGTCCAGGGCCTTTACTCACAGTTCTTATTATCCAGACCACATCTGCAGGTAACGGCTGCCCACGTCGTACTGTGCTCACCAGGTGAGGGGCTCAGACAACTCCCAGATAGCTTTGGAGCACTTCACAGGACCCCCTTTGTGTGTCCTTTGTCTGGCCTTTCTTACCAACACTTCTGTCCGGCTGCCTCGGGCCTCCTCTTGGTAAACTTGGCGCCAGTTTCCCTGACCCTATGTGGTGCCTTCCTAGCGGGTGTAGCGAGGGGCTGCGCCACATAAAATGTCAGAGCCTCAGGTTTCTAGCTGAGGGTCGTTTCCTGCCTCCACTAGTTCGGGGACCGGTCTCCCCCTTTGGCCTGACCCCTCCACGCAGGTGGATTCGGGCGTGCGGTGGCGACTCGCCCGTCCGCACCCCTGGGATCCCTTCATTCCTCGTTCCTGGAGCCTTCTCCGCTCCTCTTCCTTCCTTCTCCCTCTTCCAGGCCTGGGCCTCTGTTACTAGGCCCGCCTCCGGAGCAGAGCTCATGCAGAGCCCCTGCTCCCTGCCACTTCTGCTCAGACTTCTCTGCACTGAACTAAGATGGTGCCCACCTTTTATACTCCCTTCTCAATGCACCCAGGAACTGCTTCCTCCCTGCTCCTGCACTGCAGGGTTCCCCTTCCTCAGTGTTCCCTCCCCCCACTCCAGCCAGGGACAGGGACTGTCGTGCCCATCTCAGGGGCATATTGGTCGCCCTGCCCCACGGCAATGTGGTGTAATGCATGCAGGTGTCGGGTCCTGATCCACACTCCATCCTTATCTGAGAGTGAGATATCACACCTCTGGGTGAGGTGCAATACGTCTGTAGCAACCGAGCCCTCGGTGCTACAGTTCCATTTATCTTCAGCCTAGGTGACGTATTGTGATACAGGGCCGTGATTTTGGCTATAAAAGGGTCCCCTAGACCCCTACCCCAAGCTTTTTAAGAGAATCATATATGGCGTGCCAGGAGACTCTATGGAATGCTTTCTCAGCATCCAACGAGAGTATCTACTTACAAATTTTTAACTGCATCTAGCCCAGGAAATACTTTGTGCCTAGTAGCAGTGTCTGCTAGTCAGCGGATTATCCCGGCTGTTAAGCAAGCTACACCACCTGTAGTTTGGACACTTAATTTTTTCAAAGGAAATGCTTCGGGACCACGGGATACTCAGTGAAGAGCATCAGGAGGCACCCCAAGGCATAGGGGCTGGGACTGGCACTAGGATGCCTTGCGGTGGACAGCCGAGCTCGATCCTTATAAAAGCTTTTTAACTGCAGCAGCTTTAGTGGACGCTACTGGAGCTGGAATTACGCGGCTGCTGGCATGAGACTTGCCCTCCAATAGATCCTTGTAAATGAATTTAAAGTGTATTCATTCAAATTAGAGGGACAATTTAAATTAAAAAGCTTAGAGCTGCCTCCACCACAGGGGGGCTCTCTCGACCCACCAGCGGACAGGCACCAGTATTGGGAGAGGGGGGCTGGCCGTCAGGGTTCACCGCGGCTCTGGCACAAACCCGGCGACACGGAGGTGGCACGGGCAGGAGCGGACTGGCCGTCTCGGCTTCTCACTTTTTGGATTTTAGAAGGGCATGACATGCCTATATCTGTGTCTCCCCCTCCTTTTACTCCTCCACCTCTTTTCTTTTCGCATGACTATATGTACTTGTCACTTTTCCATGTGTTAGTTGTGTCTTCTGAGCAGTTTGTCAGCTTTTGGACACCTTTGAAGGTGTTTTCTATGTGTTTCTATGTGTTTTTGTTTGCCTGCCATTGGTTTTAACGGTGTTCGAAGGTGTTCGACGAACAGTTCGACGAACAGTTCGGCGAACACACGGGTGTTTGACGAACCGAACCGAACTCGAACACTACGGGGGTGGCTCAACACTACTAATCATGTTTATCTGTATCTTGACTGGAAAATAATTTGGGCTTTGTAGCAGTGTGCAGCACTGATCCTATTAGGCCATCTATAATAAGCTCCACCAGATTAAAAATTAAAAATAATTTTTAGCTACATCTAGCCCGGAAAATAATTTTGGGGCTCCGAGATGCGCAAGACACATAAGTGCCTTCTTGCTGCACTACCTGCAGCATGACCCTCATATTGTCAGAATTCGAAGTAATCATGACTACTGGGTTGCCACACTCTTAGATCCCCCAAACTTTTCGATCAACCTTTTCATTTTAATAAAGACCAAAAAAATGGTCATTTTTGAAATTATAAGCATTAGCAGGTTGTTAGAAACTGAAATCAAACAGTTTTCAACTCAAAACTTTATTCTAGGTGATGTTACATTTTCACATAGGACCCCTTGTTCGAAAGGAGCTTCTGAACTCTCTCGTCCATTGAATTTGTCAGGTTTTGGATGGTTTCTGCTTCAATTGTTTTGCATGAGGACAGAATACCCTCCCAGAGCTGTTGCTTAGATGTGAACTGCCTCCCGCCATCATAGACACTCCTTTTAATGATGCTCCAAAGGTTCTGAATGGGGTAGAGGTCAGGGGAGCATGGGGGTCACACCATAAGTTTGTCCCCTTTTATGCCCATATCAGCCAGAGATGCAGATGTTTTATGTGCAGCATGAGATGGTGCATTATCATGCAGAAAAATGATCTTGCTGTGAAATACACGGTTCTTCTTCTTGAACCATGGCAGGAAGTGCTGTTTGAGAAAATCCACATACATTATGGAGTTCATCTTTAGCGCCTTCAGGGATCCTAAAGGGGCCGACAATCTCTCTCCCCATGATTCCAGCCCAAAACATTACTCCACCTCCTCCTTGTTGGCGCTGTAGCCGTGTTTGCGTGGGGTGTCCATCAACCAGCCATCCTCCACTCCATCCATCTGGACCATCGAGCGCTGCACGGCACTCATCCGTGAACAAAACAGTTTTGAAATCAGTCTTCATGTAATGTTTGGCCCACTGGAGCCGTTTCTGCTTGTGTGAAGTGGATAGAGGAGGTCGACAGGATGGCGTATGCACAGCTGCAAACCTCTGAAGGACCCTGCATCTTGTTGTTCGGGGGACGTTGGAGGCACAAGCAGCTTCAAAAACTTGTCTGCTGCTATGACAAGGCTTTTTTGCCGCTGCTCTTTCAACCTGACGTAATTGCCTGTAGGAAAGAGTCCTCAATTTGCCCTTATCAGCACGCACACGTGTGTACTGTGAATCAGCTACATACTTCTTGATTGCCAAGACACTTCATCCTGATCATCGCACAATGTTGATTGTAGTCATGCCTTGACCTAAACACTCCACAATTTGTTGCTTCTCAGCAGCCGACACATCCTTTTTCTTTCCCATTTTGGCAGAAAATGTAGGCTGCTTAATAATGTGAGAAAGCCTTCTTAAGTAGTCTTGCCTTTCATTGGACACACCTGCCAAACTAATTAGCACAGGTGTCTGCAATTGCTTACAGTGATATAAAGAGCCCTGACACACATCACCATCAATGAGTTTAACTGACAAACAAACAAATTCTTCCCTTATCACTCCTAAACACTATTTGCATAATAATTTGGAACGCGGTGTACATGTGCTTTTCCACAAAACACCAGCGGTTCACGTAGTGAATCTTACAGTTCTAACTTGCCAACCGTGGTCTGTATGGAATTGTTCAATAAAGGGCCCAAAATTAAGATAACATAGATGGGAGAGGTCTCTATGAATAGGAATTCCTAAGTATTTGATACCCTGTGAGGGCCAGGCAAAGGGAAAGTTGGACTGGATGGAATCCTATATGGATTTGGGGAGGGAGACATCGAGGGCCTCAGACTTCGCTGCATTGATTTTAAAATTTGACCATGTAACAAAGTGATCTATTTCAGCCATAACAGCATGGATGGATATATGTGATTGAGTGATATATACTAGGACATCATCAGCAAATAGAGAGCACTTGTACTCGGTGCCTCCCACCTCAATCCACCTAATATTGGGGTTATGGCGAATTGATGAGAGCAGATGCTCCGTCACTAGGATGTATAAGAGAGGGGACAGAGGACATCCCTGCCTTGTCCCATTGGTGATTGTGAAAGGTGATGAAAATGTTCTGACGCACCCCCTGGGCCTTGGGACACCCGGAGCCGGACCCTTTTTGGTGGATGCTGGTGGTTGTAGTCTTCGTGGCGGCGACCCGGTTCCGTGGCTCAGGGCGGACAAACCAGTGGCGGAACTATTTATGTGGTTTTGATGTTTAAATGTCCGACTACGCCACCCGTGGATTGCGGTCAGAGTGAACCGCCGCTACAGGGCAGACCGCTGAGGCTGGTGTTGTGGGTGCAGCAGAGCGTAGCATAACTCCCCACGGGAGGAGTATAGCCTCAGGGCAGTGTATGCGGAGGATGAGGGTGATGGTGCAGGGCAGCAGCAGTAACGACACGGAGTCAGTGATGCAGTCCAGGGCCTTTACTCACAGTTCTTATTATCCAGACCACGTCTGCAGGTAACGGCTGCCCACGTCGTACTGTGCTCACCAGGTGAGGGGCTCAGACAACTCCCAGATAGCTTTGGAGCACTTCACAGGACCCCCTTTGTGTGTCCTTTGTCTGGCCTTTCTTACCAACACTTCTGTCCGGCTGCCTCGGGCCTCCTCTTGGTAAACTTGGCGCCAGTTTCCCTGACCCTATGTGGTGCCTTCCTAGCGGGTGTAGCGAGGGGCTGCGCCACATAAAATGTCAGAGCCTCAGGTTTCTAGCTGAGGGTCGTTTCCTGCCTCCACTAGTTCGGGGACCGGTCTCCCCCTTTGGCCTGACCCCTCCACGCAGGTGGATTCGGGCGTGCGGTGGCGACTCGCCCGTCCGCACCCCTGGGATCCCTTCATTCCTCGTTCCTGGAGCCTTCTCCGCTCCTCTTCCTTCCTTCTCCCTCTTCCAGGCCTGGGCCTCTGTTACTAGGCCCACCTCCGGAGCAGAGCTCATGCAGAGCCCCTGCTCCCTGCCACTTCTGCTCAGACTTCTCTGCACTGAACTAAGATGGTGCCCACCTTTTATACTCCCTTCTCAATGCACCCAGGAACTGCTTCCTCCCTGCTCCTGCACTGCAGGGTTCCCCTTCCTCAGTGTTCCCTCCCCCCACTCCAGCCAGGGACAGGGACTGTCGTGCCCATCTCAGGGGCATATTGGTCGCCCTGCCCCACGGCAATGTGGTGTAATGCATGCAGGTGTCGGGTCCTGATCCACACTCCATCCTTATCTGAGAGTGAGATATCACACCTCTGGGTGAGGTGCAATACGTCTGTAGCAACCGAGCCCTCGGTGCTACAGTTCCATTTATCTTCAGCCTAGGTGACGTATTGTGATACAGGGCCGTGATTTTGGCTATAAAAGGGTCCCCTAGACCCCTACCCCAAGCTTTTTAAGAGAATCATATATGGCGTGCCAGGAGACTCTATGGAATGCTTTCTCAGCATCCAACGAGAGTATCTACTTACAAATTTTTAACTGCATCTAGCCCAGGAAATACTTTGTGCCTAGTAGCAGTGTCTGCTAGTCAGCGGATTATCCCGGCTGTAAAGCAAGCTACACCACCTGTAGTTTGGACACTTAATTTTTTCAAAGGAAATGCTTCGGGACCACGGGATACTCAGTGAAGAGCATCAGGAGGCACCCCAAGGCATAGGGGCTGGGACTGGCACTAGGATGCCTTGCGGTGGACAGCCGAGCTCGATCCTTATAAAAGCTTTTTAACTGCAGCAGCTTTAGTGGACGCTACTGGAGCTGGAATTACGCGGCTGCTGGCATGAGACTTGCCCTCCAATAGATCCTTGTAAATGGATTTAAAGTGTATTCATTCAAATTAGAGGGACAATTTAAATTAAAAAGCTTAGAGCTGCCTCCACCACAGGGGGGCTCTCTCGAACCACCAGCGGACAGGCACCAGTATTGGGAGAGGGGGGCTGGCCGTCAGGGTTCACCGCGGCTCTGGCACAAACCCGGCGACACGGAGGTGGCACGGGCAGGAGCGGACTGGCCGTCTCGGCTTCTCACTTTTTGGATTTTAGAAGGGCATGACATGCCTATATCTGTGTCTCCCCCTCCTTTTACTCCTCCACCTCTTTTCTTTTCGCATGACTATATGTACTTGTCACTTTTCCATGTGTTAGTTGTGTCTTCTGAGCAGTTTGTCAGCTTTTGGACACCTTTGAAGGTGTTTTCTATGTGTTTCTATGTGTTTTTGTTTGCCTGCCATTGGTTTTAACGGTGTTCGAAGGTGTTCGACGAACAGTTCGACGAACAGTTCGGCGAACACACGGGTGTTCGACGAACCGAACCGAACTCGAACACTACGGGGGTGGCTCAACACTACTAATCATGTTTATCTGTATCTTGACTGGAAAATAATTTGGGCTTTGTAGCAGTGTGCAGCACTGATCCTATTAGGCCATCTATAATAAGCTCCACCAGATTAAAAATTAAAAATAATTTTTAGCTACATCTAGCCCGGAAAATAATTTTGGGGCTCCGAGATGCGCAAGACACATAAGTGCCTTCTTGCTGCACTACCTGCAGCATGACCCTCATATTGTCAGAATTCGAAGTAATCATGACTACTGGGTTGCCACACTCTTAGATCCCCCAAACTTTTCGATCAACCTTTTCATTTTAATAAAGACCAAAAAAATGGTCATTTTTGAAATTATAAGCATTAGCAGGTTGTTAGAAACTGAAATCAAACAGTTTTCAACTCAAAACTTTATTCTAGGTGATGTTACATTTTCACATAGGACCCCTTGTTCGAAAGGAGCTTCTGAACTCTCTCGTCCATTGAATTTGTCAGGTTTTGGATGGTTTCTGCTTCAATTGTTTTGCATGAGGACAGAATACCCTCCCAGAGCTGTTGCTTAGATGTGAACTGCCTCCCGCCATCATAGACACTCCTTTTAATGATGCTCCAAAGGTTCTGAATGGGGTAGAGGTCAGGGGAGCATGGGGGTCACACCATAAGTTTGTCCCCTTTTATGCCCATATCAGCCAGAGATGCAGATGTTTTATGTGCAGCATGAGATGGTGCATTATCATGCAGAAAAATGATCTTGCTGTGAAATACACGGTTCTTCTTCTTGAACCATGGCAGGAAGTGCTGTTTGAGAAAATCCACATACATTATGGAGTTCATCTTTAGCGCCTTCAGGGATCCTAAAGGGGCCGACAATCTCTCTCCCCATGATTCCAGCCCAAAACATTACTCCACCTCCTCCTTGTTGGCGCTGTAGCCGTGTTTGCGTGGGGTGTCCATCAACCAGCCATCCTCCACTCCATCCATCTGGACCATCGAGCGCTGCACGGCACTCATCCGTGAACAAAACAGTTTTGAAATCAGTCTTCATGTAATGTTTGGCCCACTGGAGCCGTTTCTGCTTGTGTGAAGTGGATAGAGGAGGTCGACAGGATGGCGTATGCACAGCTGAAAACCTCTGAAGGACCCTGCATCTTGTTGTTCGGGGGACGTTGGAGGCACAAGCAGCTTCAAAAACTTGTCTGCTGCTATGACAAGGCTTTTTTGCCGCTGCTCTTTCAACCTGACGTAATTGCCTGTAGGAAAGAGTCCTCAATTTGCCCTTATCAGCACGCACACGTGTGTACTGTGAATCAGCTACATACTTCTTGATTGCCAAGACACTTCATCCTGATCATCGCACAATGTTGATTGTAGTCATGCCTTGACCTAAACACTCCACAATTTGTTGCTTCTCAGCAGCCGACACATCCTTTTTCTTTCCCATTTTGGCAGAAAATGTAGGCTGCTTAATAATGTGAGAAAGCCTTCTTAAGTAGTCTTGCCTTTCATTGGACACACCTGCCAAACTAATTAGCACAGGTGTCTGCAATTGCTTACAGTGATATAAAGAGCCCTGACACACATCACCATCAATGAGTTTAACTGACAAACAAACAAATTCTTCCCTTATCACTCCTAAACACTATTTGCATAATAATTTGGAACGCGGTGTACATGTGCTTTTCCACAAAACACCAGCGGTTCACGTAGTGAATCTTACAGTTCTAACTTGCCAACCGTGGTCTGTATGGAATTGTTCAATAAAGGGCCCAAAATTAAGATAACATAGATGGGAGAGGTCTCTATGAATAGGAATTCCTAAGTATTTGATACCCTGTGAGGGCCAGGCAAAGGGAAAGTTGGACTGGATGGAATCCTATATGGATTTGGGGAGGGAGACATCGAGGGCCTCAGACTTCGCTGCATTGATTTTAAAATTTGACCATGTAACAAAGTGATCTATTTCAGCCATAACAGCATGGATGGATATATGTGATTGAGTGATATATACTAGGACATCATCAGCAAATAGAGAGCACTTGTACTCGGTGCCTCCCACCTCAATCCACCTAATATTGGGGTTATGGCGAATTGATGAGAGCAGATGCTCCGTCACTAGGATGTATAAGAGAGGGGACAGAGGACATCCCTGCCTTGTCCCATTGGTGATTGTGAAAGGTGATGAAAATGTTCTGACGCACCCCCTGGGCCTTGGGACACCCGGAGCCGGACCCTTTTTGGTGGATGCTGGTGGTTGTAGTCTTCGTGGCGGCGACCCGGTTCCGTGGCTCAGGGCGGACAAACCAGTGGCGGAACTATTTATGTGGTTTTGATGTTTAAATGTCCGACTACGCCACCCGTGGATTGCGGTCAGAGTGAACCGCCGCTACAGGGCAGACCGCTGAGGCTGGTGTTGTGGGTGCAGCAGAGCGTAGCATAACTCCCCACGGGAGGAGTATAGCCTCAGGGCAGTGTATGCGGAGGATGGGGGTGATGGTGCAGGGCAGCAGCAGTAACGACACGGAGTCAGTGATGCAGTCCAGGGCCTTTACTCACAGTTCTTATTATCCAGACCACGTCTGCAGGTAACGGCTGCCCACGTCGTACTGTGCTCACCAGGTGAGGGGCTCAGACAACTCCCAGATAGCTTTGGAGCACTTCACAGGACCCCCTTTGTGTGTCCTTTGTCTGGCCTTTCTTACCAACACTTCTGTCCGGCTGCCTCGGGCCTCCTCTTGGTAAACTTGGCGCCAGTTTCCCTGACCCTATGTGGTGCCTTCCTAGCGGGTGTAGCGAGGGGCTGCGCCACATAAAATGTCAGAGCTTCAGGTTTCTAGCTGAGGGTCGTTTCCTGCCTCCACTAGTTCGGGGACCGGTCTCCCCCTTTGGCCTGACCCCTCCACGCAGGTGGATTCGGGCGTGCGGTGGCGACTCGCCCGTCCGCACCCCTGGGATCCCTTCATTCCTCGTTCCTGGAGCCTTCTCCGCTCCTCTTCCTTCCTTCTCCCTCTTCCAGGCCTGGGCCTCTGTTACTAGGCCCACCTCCGGAGCAGAGCTCATGCAGAGCCCCTGCTCCCTGCCACTTCTGCTCAGACTTCTCTGCACTGAACTAAGATGGTGCCCACCTTTTATACTCCCTTCTCAATGCACCCAGGAACTGCTTCCTCCCTGCTCCTGCACTGCAGGGTTCCCCTTCCTCAGTGTTCCCTCCCCCCACTCCAGCCAGGGACAGGGACTGTCGTGCCCATCTCAGGGGCATATTGGTCGCCCTGCCCCACGGCAATGTGGTGTAATGCATGCAGGTGTCGGGTCCTGATCCACACTCCATCCTTATCTGAGAGTGAGATATCACACCTCTGGGTGAGGTGCAATACGTCTGTAGCAACCGAGCCCTCGGTGCTACAGTTCCATTTATCTTCAGCCTAGGTGACGTATTGTGATACAGGGCCGTGATTTTGGCTATAAAAGGGTCCCCTAGACCCCTACCCCAAGCTTTTTAAGAGAATCATATATGGCGTGCCAGGAGACTCTATGGAATGCTTTCTCAGCATCCAACGAGAGTATCTACTTACAAATTTTTAACTGCATCTAGCCCAGGAAATACTTTGTGCCTAGTAGCAGTGTCTGCTAGTCAGCGGATTATCCCGGCTGTTAAGCAAGCTACACCACCTGTAGTTTGGACACTTAATTTTTTCAAAGGAAATGCTTCGGGACCACGGGATACTTAGTGAAGAGCATCAGGAGGCACCCCAAGGCATAGGGGCTGGGACTGGCACTAGGATGCCTTGCGGTGGACAGCCGAGCTCGATCCTTATAAAAGCTTTTTAACTGCAGCAGCTTTAGTGGACGCTACTGGAGCTGGAATTACGCGGCTGCTGGCATGAGACTTGCCCTCCAATAGATCCTTGTAAATGGATTTAAAGTGTATTCATTCAAATTAGAGGGACAATTTAAATTAAAAAGCTTAGAGCTGCCTCCACCACAGGGGGGCTCTCTCGACCCACCAGCGGACAGGCACCAGTATTGGGAGAGGGGGGCTGGCCGTCAGGGTTCACCGCGGCTCTGGCACAAACCCGGCGACACGGAGGTGGCACGGGCAGGAGCGGACTGGCCGTCTCGGCTTCTCACTTTTTGGATTTTAGAAGGGCATGACATGCCTATATCTGTGTCTCCCCCTCCTTTTACTCCTCCACCTCTTTTCTTTTCGCATGACTATATGTACTTGTCACTTTTCCATGTGTTAGTTGTGTCTTCTGAGCAGTTTGTCAGCTTTTGGACACCTTTGAAGGTGTTTTCTATGTGTTTCTATGTGTTTTTGTTTGCCTGCCATTGGTTTTAACGGTGTTCGAAGGTGTTCGACGAACAGTTCGACGAACAGTTCGGCGAACACACGGGTGTTCGACGAACCGAACCGAACTCGAACACTACGGGGGTGGCTCAACACTAGTCAGCAGAATTCCGAGAACAATGGAAGAGTTCTGAAGCACTTTTAAATGTAAGTAGAATTCCGAGAACAATGGAAGAGTTCCGAAGCATTTTTAAACTTCAGCAGAATTTCGAGATCAATGGAAGAGTTCCGAAGCATTTTTAAACTTCAACAGAATTCCGAGAACAATGGAAGAGTTCCGAAGCTAATTTAAACTTCAGCAGAATTCTGTGAACAATGGAAGAGGTCCGAAGCATTATTAAACGTCAGCGGAATTCCGAGAACAATGGAAGAGTTCCGAATCATTATTAAAAGTCAGCGGAATTCTGAGAACAATGGAATAGTTCTGAAGCATTTTTAAACGTCAGCAGAATTCCATAAGCAATGGAAGAGTTTCGAAGCATTTTTAAACCTCAGCCGAATTCCGTGAAAAATGGAAGAGTTACAAAGCATTTTTAAGCGTCAGCGGAATTCCGTGAACAATAGAAGAGTTCTGATGCCTTTTTAAACTTCAGCGGAATTCCAGGAACAATGGAAGAGTTCCGAATCATTTTTACACATCAGCAAAATTCCGAGAACAATGGAAGAGTTCTGAAGCATTTTTAAACTTCAGCGGAATTCCGAGAACAATGGAAGAGTTCTGAAGCAATTTTAAAAGTCAGTGGAATTCCGAGTACAATGGAAGAGTTCCTAAGCATTTTTCAACGTCAGCAGAATTCCAAGAACAATGGAAGAGTTCCGAAGCATTTTTAAACTTCAGCAGAATTACGAGAACAATGGAAGAGTTCTGAAGCATTTTTAAACTTCAGCAGAATTCCGAGAACAATGGAAGAGTTCTGAAGCATTTTTAAACGTCAGCGGAATTCCGAGAACAATGGAATAATTCCGAAGCATTTTTAAACGTCAGCGGAATTCCATAAACAATGGAAGTGTTCCGAAGCATTTTTAAACATCAGCGGAATTCCGTGAACAATGGAAGAGTTCCGAGGCATTTTTCAACGTCAGTGGAATTCCGAGAACAATGGAAGAGTTCCTAAGCATTTTTCAACGTCAGCAGAATTCCAAGAACAATGGAAGAGTACCGAAGCATTTTTAAACTTCAGCAGAATTCCGAGAAAAAAGGAAGAGTTCCAAAGCATTTTTAAACGTCAGCAGAATTTCAAGAACAATGGAAGAGTCCTGAAGCATTTTTAAACTTCAGCAGAATTTCGAGAACAATGGAAGAGTTCTGAAGCATTTGTAAACTTCAGCAGAATTCTGAGAACAATGGAAGAGTTCTGAAGCATTTTTAAACTTCAGCGGAATTCCATGAACAATGGAAGAGTTCTGAAGCATTTTTAAACTTTATCGGAATTCCAGGAATAATGGAAGAGTTCTGAATCATTTTTAAACGTCAGCAGAATTCAGAGAACAATGGAAGAGTTCCGAGGCATTTTTCAACGTCAGCAGAATTCCGAGAACAATGGAAGAGTTCCGAAGCATTTTTAAACTTCAGCAGAATTCCTAGAACAATGGAAGAGTTCCAAAGCATTTTTTAACGTCAGCAGAATTCCGAGAACAATGGAAGAGTTCTGAAGCACTTTTAAACGTAAGCAGAATTCCGAGAACAATGGAAGAGTTCCGAAGCATTTTTAAACTTCAGCAGAATTCCGAGAACAATGGAAGAGTTCCGAAGCATTTTTAAACTTCAACAGAATTCCGAGAACAATGGAAGAGTTCCCAAGCTAATTTAAACTTCAGCAGAATTCTGTGAACAATGGAAGAGGTCCGAACCATTATTAAACGTCAGCGGAATTCCGAGAACAATGGAAGAGTTCCTAAGCATTTTTCAACGTCAGCAGAATTCCAAGAACAATGGAAGAGTACCGAAGCATTTTTAAACTTCAGCAGAATTCCGAGAAAAATGGAAGAGTTCTGAAGCATTTTTAAATGTCAGCGGAATTCTGAGAACAATGGAATAGTTCCGAAGCATTTTTAAACGTCAGCGGAATTCCATAAGCAATGGAAGAGTTTCGAAGCATTTTTAAACCTCAGCGGAATTCCGTGAACAATGGAAGAGTTACAAAGCATTTTTAAGCGTCTGCGGAATTCCGTGAAAAATAGAAGAGTTCTCATGCCTTTTTAAACTTCAGCGGAATTCCAGGAACAATGGAAGAGTTCCGAATCATTTTTAAACATCAGCAAAATTCCGAGAACAATGGAAGAGTTCTGAAGAATTTTTAATCTTCAGCGGAATTCCGAGAACAATGGAAGAGTTCTGAAGCATTTTTAAACTTCAGCAGAATTCCAAGAACAATGTAAGAGTTCCGAAGAATTTTTAAACTACAGCAGAATTCCGAGAACAATGGAAGAGTTTCGAAGCATTTTTAAACGTCAGCAAAATTCCGAGAACAATGGAAGAGTTCCGAAGGATTTTTAAAGTTCAGTAGAACTCCGAGAACAATGGAAGAGTTCCGAAGCAAATATAAACTTCAGCAGAATTCCGAGAACAATGAAGAGTTACAAAGCATTTTTAAACATCAGCGGAATTCCGAGAACAATGAAAGAGTTCCTAAGCATTTTTAAACATCAGTGAAATTTCGAGAACAATGAAAGAGGTCAGAAGCATTATTAAATGTCAGCAGAATTCCGAGAACAATGGAAGAGTTCCGAAGCATTTTTAAACGTCAGCGGAATTCCGAGAACAATGGAAGAGTTCCGAAGCATTTTTAAACTTCAGCAGAATTCCGAGAACAATGGAAGAGTTCTGAAGCATTTTTAAACTTCAGCAGAATTCCGAGAACAATGGAAGAGTTCTTAAACATTTTTAAACTTCAGCAGAATTCTGAGAACAATGGAAGAGTTCTGAAGCAATTTTAAACGTCAGTGGAATTCCGAGAACAATGGAAGAGTTCCTAAGCATTTTTCAACGTCAGCAGAATTCCAAGAACAATGGAAGAGTTCCGAAGCATTTTTAAACTTCAGCAGAATTACGAGAACAATGGAAGAGTTCTGAAGCATTTTTAAACTTCAGCAGAATTCCGAGAACAATGGAAGAGTTCCGAGGCATTTTTCAACGTCAGCAGAATTCCGAGAACAATGGAAGAGTTCCGAAGCATTCTTAAACTTCAGCAGAATTCCGAGAACAATGGAAGAGTTCTGAATAATTTTTAAACGTCAGCGGAATTCCGAGAACAATGGAATAGTTCCGAAGCATTTTTAAACGTCAGCGGAATTCCATAAACAATGTAAGTGTTCCGAAGCATTTTTAAACATCAGCGGAATTCCGTGAACAATGGAAGAGTTTCGAAGCATTTTTAAACCTCAGCTGAACTCCGTGAACAATGGAAGACTTCCTAAGCATTTTTCAACGTCAGCAGAATTCCAAGAACAATGGAAGAGTTCCGAAGCATTTTTAAACTTCAGCAGAATTACGAGAACAATGGAAGAGTTCTGAAGCATTTTTAAACTTCAGCAGAATTCCGAGAACAATGGAAGAGTTCTGAAGCATTTTTAAACGTCAGTGGAATTCCGAGAACAATGGAATAATTCCGAAGCATTTTTAAACGTCAGCGGAATTCCATAAACAATGGAAGAGTTCCGAAGGATTTTTAAACGTCAGCGGAATTCCAATAACAATGGAAGTGTTCCGAAGCATTTTTAAACTTCAGCGGAATTCGGTGAACAATGGAAGAGTTCCGAAGAATTTTAAACTTCAGCAGATTTCCGAGAACAAAGGAAGAGTTCCAAAGCATTTTTAAACGTCAGCAGAATTTCAAGAACAATGGAAGAGTCCTGAAGCATTTTTAAACTTCAGCAGAATTTCGAGAACAATGGAAGAGTTCTGAAGCATTTGTAAACTTCAGCAGAATTCTGAGAACAATGGAAGAGTTCTGAAGCATTTTTAAACTTCAGCGGAATTCCATGAACAATGGAAGAGTTCTGAAGCATTTTTAAACTTTATCGGAATTCCAGGAATAATGGAAGAGTTCTGAATCATTTTTAAACGTCAGCAGAATTCAGAGAACAATGGAAGAGTTCCGAGGCATTTTTCAACGTCAGCAGAATTCCGAGAACAATGGAAGAGTTCCGAAGCATTTTTAAACTTCAGCAGAATTCCTAGAACAATGGAAGAGTTCCAAAGCATTTTTTAACGTCAGCAGAATTCCGAGAACAATGGAAGAGTTCTGAAGCACTTTTAAACGTAAGCAGAATTCCGCGAACAATGGAAGAGTTCCGAAGCATTTTTAAACTTCAGCAGAATTCCGAGAACAATGGAAGAGTTCCGAAGCATTTTTAAACTTCAACAGAATTCCGAGAACAATGGAAGAGTTCCCAAGCTAATTTAAACTTCAGCAGAATTCTGTGAACAATGGAAGAGGTCCGAACCATTATTAAACGTCAGCGGAATTCCGAGAACAATGGAAGAGTTCCGAATCATTATTAAAAGTCAGCGGAATTCCGTGAACAATGGAAGAGTTCTGAAGCATTTTTAAACTTCAGAGGAATTTCAGGAACAATGGAAGAGTTCCAAATCATTTTTAAAAGTCAGCAGAATTCCGAGAACAATGGAAGAATTCCGAAGCATTTTTAAAAGTCAGCAGAATTCCGAGAACAATGGAAGAGTTCCGAAGCATTTTTAAACCTCAGCGGAATTCGGTGAACAATGGAAGAGTTCCGAAGAATTTTAAACTTCAGCAGAATTCCGAGAACAATGGAACCGTTCCGAAGCATTTTTATACTTCAGCAGAATTTCAAGAACAATGGAAGAGTCCTGAAGCATTTTTAAACTTCAGCAGAATTCCGAGAACAATGGAAGAGTCCTGAAGCATTTTTAAACTTCAGCAGAATTCCGAGAACAATGGAAGAGTTCTGAAGCATTTTTAAACTTCAGCAGAATTCTGAGAACAATGGAAGAGTTCTGAAGCATTTTTAAACGTCAGTGGAATTCCGACAACAATGGAAGACTTCCTAAGCATTTTTCAACGTCAGCAGAATTCCAAGAACAATGGAAGAGTTCCGAAGCATTTTTAAACTTCATCAGAATTACGAGAACAATGGAAGAGTTCTGAAGCATTTTTAAACTTCAGCAGAATTCCGAGAACAATGGAAGAGTTCTGAAGCATTTTTAAACGTCAGCGGAATTCCGAGAACAATGGAATAATTCCGAAGCATTTTTAAACGTCAGCGGAATTCTATAAACAATGGAAGAGTTCCGGAGGATTTTTAAACGTCAGCGGAATTCCAATAACAATGGAAGTGTTCCGAAGCATTTTTAAACTTCAGCAGAATTGCGAGGACAATGGAAGAGTTCTGAAGCATTTTTAAACTTCAGCAGAATTCCAAGAACAATGGAAGAGTTCTGAAGCATTTTTAAAGGTCAGCAGAATTCCGAGAACAGTGGATTAGTTCCGAAGCATTTCTAAACGTCAGCGGAATTCCATAAACAATGGAAGAGTTCCGAAGGATTTTTAAACGTCAGCGGAATTCCGTGAACAATGGAAGAGTTCTGAAGCATTTTTAAACTTTACTGGAATTCCAGGAACAATGGAAGAGTTCTGAATCATTTTTAAACGTCAGCAGAATTCAGAGAACAATGGAAGAGTTCCGAGGCATTTTTCAACGTCAGCAGAATTCCGAGAAAAATGGAAGCGTTCCGAAGCATTCATAAACTTCAGCAGAATTCCGAGAACAATGGAATATTTCTGAAGCATTTTTAAACGTCAGCGGAATTCCGAGAACAATGGAATAGTTCCGAAGCATTTTTAAACGTCAGCGGAATTCCATAAACAATGTAAGTGTTCCGAAGCATTTTTAAACATCAGCGGAATTCCGTGAACAATGGAAGAGTTTCGAAGCATTTTTAAACCTCAGCTGAACTCCGTGAACAATGGAAGAGTTCCGAAGCATTTTTAAACTTCAGCAGAATTCCGAGAACAAGGGAAGTGTTCCGAAACCTTTTTAAATGTCAGCAGAATTCCGAGAACAATGGAAGAGTTCCGAAGCATTTTTAAACTTCAGCAGAATTTCAAGAACAACGCAAGAGTTCCGAAGCATTTTTAAACTTCAACAGAATTCCGAGAACAATGGAAGAGTTCTGAAGCTAATTTAAACTTCAGCAGAATTCTGTGAACAATGGAGGAGGTCCGAAGCATTATTAAACGTCAGCGGAATTCCGAGAAGAATGGAAGAGTTCCGAATCATTATTAAAAGTCAGCGGTATTCCGTGAACAATGGAAGAGTTCTGAAGCATTTTTAAACTTCAGCGGAATTTCAGGAACAATGGAAGAGTTCCAAATCATTTGTAAAAGTCAGCAGAATTCCGAGAACAATGGAAGAATTCCGAAGCATTTTTAAAAGTCAGCAGAATTCCGAGAACAATGGAAGAGTTCCGAAGCATTTTTAAACCTCAGCGGAATTCGGTGAACAATGGAAGAGTTCCGAAGAATTTTAAACTTCAGCAGAATTCCGAGAACAATGGAACCGTTCCGAAGCATTTTTAAACTTCAGCAGAATTTCAAGAACAATGGAAGAGTCCTGAAGCATTTTTAAACTTCAGCAGAATTCCGAGAACAATGGAAGAGTTCTGAAGCATTTTTAAACTTCAGCAGAATTCCGAGAACAATGGAAGAGTTCTGAAGCATTTTTAAACTTCAGCAGAATTCCAAGAACAATGGAAGAGTTCTGAAGCATTTTTAAACGTCAGTGGAATTCCGACAACAATGGAAGAGTTCCTAAGCATTTTTCAACGTCAGCAGAATTCCAAGAACAATGGAAGAGTTCAGAAGCATTTTTAAACTTCAGCAGAATTCCGAGAACAATGGAAGAGTTCTGAAGCATTTTTAAACGTCAGCGGAATTCCGAGAACAATGGAATAATTCTGAAGCATTTTTAAACGTCAGCGGAATTCCATAAACAATGGAAGTGTTCCGAAGCATTTTTAAACATCAGCGGAATTCCGTGAACAATGGAAGAGTTCCGAGGCATTTTTCAACGTCAGTGGAATTCCGAGAACAATGGAAGAGTTCGTAAGCATTTTTCAACGTCAGCAGAATTCCAATAACAATGGAAGTGTTCCGAAGCATTTTTAAACTTCAGCAGAATTGCGAGGACAATGGAAGAATTCTGAAGCATTTTTAAACTTCAGCAGAATTCCGAGAACAATGGAAGAGTTCTGAAGCATTTTTAAAGGTCAGCAGAATTCCGAGAACAGTGGATTAGTTCCGAAGCATTTCTAAACGTCAGCGGAATTCCATAAATAATGGAAGAGTTCCGAAGGATTTTTAAACGTCAACGGAATTCCGTGAACAATGGAAGAGTTCTGAAGCATTTTTAAACTTTAGTGGAATTCCAGGAACAATGGAAGAGTTCTGAATCATTTTTAAACGTCAGCAGAATTCAGAGAACAATGGAAGAGTTCCGTGGCATTTTTCAACCTCAGCAGAATTCCGAGAACAATGGAAGAGTTCCGAAGCATTCATAAACTTCAGCAGAATTCCGAGAACAGTGGAAGAGTTCTGAATCATTTTTAAACATCAGCGGAATTCCGAGAACAATGGAATAGTTCCGAAGCATTTTTAAACGTCAGCGGAATTCCATAAACAATGTAAGTGTTCAGAAGCATTTTTAAACATCAGAGGAATTCCGTGAACAATGGAAGCGTTTCGAAGCATTTTTAAACCTCAGCTGAACTTTGTGAACAATGGAAGAGTTCCGAAGCATTTTTAAACTTCAGCAGAATTCCGAGAACAAGGGACGTGTTCCATAGCATTTTATAACGTCAGCAGAATTCCGAGAACAATGGAAGAGTTCTGAAGCACTTTTAAATGTAAGCAGTATTCCGAGAACAATGGAAGAGTTCCGAAGCATTTTTAAACTTCAGCAGAATTCCGAGAACAATGGAAGAGTTCCGAAGCATTTTTAAACTTCAACAGAATTCCGAGAACAATGGAAGAGTTCCCAAGCTAATTTAAACTTCAGCAGAATTCTGTGAACAATGGAAGAGGTCCGAACCATTATTAAACGTCAGCGGAATTCCGAGAACAATGGAAGAGTTCCGAATCATTATTAAAAGTCAGCGGAATTCCGTGAACAATGGAAGAGTTCTGAAGCATTTTTAAACTTCAGAGGAATTTCAGGAACAATGGAAGAGTTCCAAATCATTTGTAAAAGTCAGCAGAATTCCGAGAACAATGGAAGAATTCCGAAGCATTTTTAAAAGTCAGCAGAATTCCGAGAACAATGGAAGAGTTCCGAAGCATTTTTAAACCTCAGCGGAATTCGGTGAACAATGGAAGAGTTCCGAAGAATTTTAAACTTCAGCAGAATTCCGAGAACAATGGAACCGTTCCGAAGCATTTTTATACTTCAGCAGAATTTCAAGAACAATGGAAGAGTCCTGAAGCATTTTTAAACTTCAGCAGAATTCCGAGAACAATGGAAGAGTTCTGAAGCATTTTTAAACTTCAGCAGAATTCCGAGAACAATGGAAGAGTTCTGAAGCATTTTTAAACTTCAGCAGAATTCCGAGAACAATGGAAGAGTTCTGAAGCATTTTTAAACTTCAGCAGAATTCTGAGAACAATGGAAGAGTTCTGAAGCATTTTTAAACGTCAGTGGAATTCCGACAACAATGGAAGACTTCCTAAGCATTTTTCAACGTCAGCAGAATTCCAAGAACAATGGAAGGGTTCCGAAGCATTTTTAAACTTCAGCAGAATTACGAGAACAATGGAAGAGTTCTGAAGCATTTTTAAACTTCAGCAGAATTCCGAGAACAATGGAAGAGTTCTGAAGCATTTTTAAACGTCAGCGGAATTCCGAGAACAATGGAATAATTCCGAAGCATTTTTAAACGTCAGCGGAATTCCTTAAACAATGGAAGAGTTCCGAAGGATTTTTAAACGTCAGAGGAATTCCAATAACAATGGAAGTGTTCCGAAGCATTTTTAAACTTCAGCAGAATTGCGAGGACAATGGAAGAGTTCTGAAGCATTTTTAAACTTCAGCAGAATTCCAAGAACAATGGAAGAGTTCTGAAGCATTTTTAAAGGTCAGCAGAATTCCGAGAACAGTGGATTAATTCCGAAGCATTTCTAAACGTCAGCGGAATTCCATAAACAATGGAAGAGTTCCGAAGGATTTTTAAACGTCAGCGGAATTCCGTGAACAATGGAAGAGTTCTGAAGCATTTTTAAACTTTACTGGAATTCCAGGAACAATGGAAGAGTTCTGAATCATTTTTAAACGTCAGCAGAATTCAGAGAACAATGGAAGAGTTCCGAGGCATTTTTCAACGTCAGCAGAATTCCGAGAAAAATGGAAGCGTTCCGAAGCATTCATAAACTTCAGCAGAATTCCGAGAACAATGGAATATTTCTGAAGCATTTTTAAATGTCAGCGGAATTTCGAGAACAATGGAATAGTTCCGAAGCATTTTTAAACGTCAGCGGAATTCCATAAACAATGTAAGTGTTCCGAAGCATTTTTAAACCTCAGCGGAATTCGGTGAACAATGGAAGAGTTCCGAAGAATTTTAAACTTCAGCAGAATTCCAAGAACAATGGAAGTGTTCCGAAGCATTTTTAAACATCAGCGGAATTCCGTGAACAATGGAAGAGTTCCGAAGCATTTTTAAACTTCAGCAGAATTGCAAGAAAAATGGAAGTGTTCCGAAGCATTTTTAAACGTCAGCAGAATTCCGAGAACAATGGAAGAGTTCTGAAGCACTTTTAAACGTAAGCAGAATTCCGAGAACAATGGAAGAGTTCCGAAGCATTTTTAAACTTCAGCAGAATTTCGAGAACAATGGAAGAGTTCCGAAGCATTTTTAAACGTCAGCGGAATTCCATAAACAATGTAAGTGTTTCGAAGCATTTTTAAACATCAGCGGAACTCCGTGTACAATGGAAAAGTTCCGAAGCATTTTTAAACTTCAGCAGAATTCCAAGAACAATGGAAGTGTTCCGAAGCATTTTTAAACGTCAGCAGAATTCCAAGACCAATGGAAGAGTTCTGAAGCACTTTTAAACGTAAGCAGAATTCCAAGAACAATGGAAGTGTTCCGAACCATTATTAAACGTCAGCGGAATTCCGAGAACAATGGAAGAGTTCCGAATCATTATTAAAAGTCAGCGGAATTCCCTGAACAATGGAAGAGTTCTGAAGCATTTTTAAACTTCAGCGTAATTTCAGGAACAATGGAAGAGTTCCAAATCATTTGTAAAAGTCAGAAGAATTCCGAGAACAATGGAAGAGTTCCGAAGCATTTTTAAACCTCAGCGGAATTCGGTGAACAATGGAAGAGTTCCGAAGAATTTTAAACTTCAGCAGAATTCCGAGAACAAAGGAAGAGTTCCAAAGCATTTTTAAACGTCAGCAGAATTTCAAGAACAATGGAAGAGTCCTGAATCATTTTTAAACTTCAGCAGAATTTCGAGAACAATGGAAGAGTTCTGAAGCATTTGTAAACTTCAGCAGAATTCTGAGAACAATGGAAGAGTTCTGAAGCATTTTTAAACTTCAGCGGAATTCCATGAACAATGGAAGAGTTCTGAAGCATTTTTAAACTTTATCGGAATTCCAGGAATAATGGAAGAGTTCTGAATCATTTTTAAACGTCAGCAGAATTCAGAGAACAATGGAAGAGTTCCGAGGCATTTTTCAACGTCAGCAGAATTCCGAGAACAATGGAAGAGTTCCGAAGCATTTTTAAACTTCAGCAGAATTCCGAGAACAATGGAAGAGTTCCAAAGCATTTTTTAACGTCAGCAGAATTCCGAGAACAATGGAAGAGTTCTGAAGCACTTTTAAACGTAAGCAGAATTCCGAGAACAATGGAAGAGTTCCGAAGCATTTTTAAACTTCAGCAGAATTCCGAGAACAATGGAAGAATTCCGAAGCATTTTTAAACCTCAGCGGAATTCGGTGAACAATGGAAGAGTTCCGAAGAATTTTAAACTTCAGCAGAATTCCAAGAACAATGGAACCGTTCCGAAGCATTTTTATACTTCAGCAGAATTTCAAGAACAATGGAAGAGTCCTGAAGCATTTTTAAACTTCAGCAGAATTCCGAGAACAATGGAAGAGTCCTGAAGCATTTTTAAACTTCAGCAGAATTCCGAGAACAATGGAAGAGTTCTGAAGCATTTTTAAACTTCAGCAGAATTCTGAGAACAATGGAAGAGTTCTGAAGCATTTTTAAACGTCAGTGGAATTCCGACAACAATGGAAGACTTCCTAAGCATTTTTCAACGTCAGCAGAATTCCAAGAACAATGGAAGAGTTCCGAAGCATTTTTAAACTTCAGCAGAATTACGAGAACAATGGAAGAGTTCTGAAGCATTTTTAAACTTCAGCAGAATTCCGAGAACAATGGAAGAGTTCTGAAGCATTTTTAAACGTCAGCGGAATTCCGAGAACAATGGAATAATTCCGAAGCATTTTTAAACGTCAGCGGAATTCCATAAACAATGGAAGAGTTCCGAAGGATTTTTAAACGTCAGCGGAATTCCAATAACAATGGAAGTGTTCCGAAGCATTTTTAAACTTCAGCAGAATTGCGAGGACAATGGAAGAGTTCTGAAGCATTTTTAAACTTCAGCAGAATTCCAAGAACAATGGAAGAGTTCTGAAGCATTTTTAAAGGTCAGCAGAATTCCGAGAACAGTGGATTAGTTCCGAAGCATTTCTAAACGTCAGCGGAATTCCGTGAACAATGGAAGAGTTCTGAAGCATTTTTAAACTTTACTGGAATTCCAGGAACAATGGAAGAGTTCTGAATCATTTTTAAACGTCAGCAGAATTCAGAGAACAATGGAAGAGTTCCGAGGCATTTTTCAACGTCAGCAGAATTCCGAGAAAAATGGAAGCGTTCCGAAGCATTCATAAACTTCAGCAGAATTCCGAGAACAATGGAATATTTCTGAAGCATTTTTAAACGTCAGCGGAATTCCGAGAACAATGGAATAGTTCCGAAGCATTTTTAAACGTCAGCGGAATTCCATAAACAATGTAAGTGTTCCGAAGCATTTTTAAACATCAGCGGAATTCCGTGAACAATGGAAGAGTTTCGAAGCATTTTTAAACCTCAGCTGAACTCCGTGAACAATGGAAGAGTTCTGAAGCATTTTTAAACTTCAACAGAATTCCGAGAACAATGGAAGAGTTCCGAAGCTAATTTAAACTTCAGCAGAATTCTGTGAACAATGGAAGAGGTCCGAAGCATTATTAAACGTCAGCGGAATTCCGAGAACAATGGAAGAGTTCCGAAGCATTTTTAAACTTCAACAGAATTCCGAGAACAATGGAAGAGTTCCGAAGCTAATTTAAACTTCAGCAGAATTCTGTGAACAATGGAAGAGGTCCGAAGCATTATTAAACGTCAGCGGAATTCCGAGAACAATGGAAGAGTTCCGAATCATTATTAAAAGTCAGCGGAATTCCCTGAACAATGGAAGAGTTCTGAAGCATTTTTAAACTTCAGCGTAATTTCAGGAACAATGGAAGAGTTCCAAATCATTTGTAAAAGTCAGCAGAATTCCGAGAACAATGGAAGAGTTCCGAAGCATTTTTAAACCTCAGCGGAATTCGGTGAACAATGGAAGAGTTCCGAAGAATTTTAAACTTCAGCAGAATTCCGAGAACAAAGGAAGAGTTCCAAAGCATTTTTAAACGTCAGCAGAATTTCAAGAACAATGGAAGAGTCCTGAAGCATTTTTAAACTTCAGCAGAATTTCGAGAACAATGGAAGAGTTCTGAAGCATTTGTAAACTTCAGCAGAATTCTGAGAACAATGGAAGAGTTCTGAAGCATTTTTAAACTTCAGCGGAATTCCATGAACAATGGAAGAGTTCTGAAGCATTTTTAAACTTTATCGGAATTCCAGGAATAATGGAAGAGTTCTGAATCATTTTTAAACGTCAGCAGAATTCAGAGAACAATGGAAGAGTTCCGAGGCATTTTTCAACGTCAGCAGAATTCCGAGAACAATGGAAGAGTTCCGAAGCATTTTTAAACTTCAGCAGAATTCCGAGAACAATGGAAGAGTTCCAAAGCATTTTTTAACGTCAGCAGAATTCCGAGAACAATGGAAGAGTTCTGAAGCACTTTTAAACGTAAGCAGAATTCCGAGAACAATGGAAGAGTTCCGAAGCATTTTTAAACTTCAGCAGAATTCCGAGAACAATGGAAGAGTTCCGAAGCATTTTTAAACTTCAACAGAATTCCGAGAACAATGGAAGAGTTCCCAAGCTAATTTAAACTTCAGCAGAATTCTGTGAACAATGGAAGAGGTCCGAACCATTACTAAACGTCAGCGGAATTCCGAGAACAATGGAAGAGTTCCGAATCATTATTAAAAGTCAGCGGAATTCCGTGAACAATGGAAGAGTTCTGAAGCATTTTTAAACTTCAGAGGAATTTCAGGAACAATGGAAGAGTTCCAAATCATTTGTAAAAGTCAGCAGAATTCCGAGAACAATGGAAGAATTGCGAAGCATTTTTAAAAGTCAGCAGAATTCCGAGAACAATGGAAGAGTTCCGAAGCATTTTTAAACCTCAGCGGAATTCGGTGAACAATGGAAGAGTTCCGAAGAATTTTAAACTTCAGCAGAATTCCGAGAACAATGGAACTGTTCCGAAGCATTTTTAAACTTCAGCAGTATTTCAAGAACAATGGAAGAGTCCTGAAGCATTTTTAAACTTCAGCAGAATTCCGAGAACAATGGAAGAGTTCTGAAGCATTTTTAAACTTCAGCAGAATCCCGAGAACAATGGAAGAGTTCTGAAGCATTTTTAAACTTCAGCAGAATTCTGAGAACAATGGAAGAGTTCTGAAGCATTTTTAAACGTCAGTGGAATTCCGACAACAATGGAAGAGTTCCTAAGCATTTTTCAACGTCAGCAGAATTCCAAGAACAATGGAAGAGTTCCGAAGCATTTTTAAACTTCAGCAGAATTACGAGAAAAATGGAAGAGTTCTGAAGCATTTTTAAACTTCAGCAGAATTCCGAGAACAATGGAAGAGTTCTGAAGCATTTTTAAACGTCAGCGGAATTCCGAGAACAATGGAATAATTCCGAAGCATTTTTAAACGTCAGCGGAATTCCATAAACAATGGAAGTGTTCCGAAGTATTTTTAAACCTCAGCGGAATTCCGTGAACTATGGAAGAGTTCCGAGGCATTTTTCAACGTCAGTGGAATTCCGAGAACAATGGAAGAGTTCCTAAGCATTTTTCAACGTCAGCAGAATTCCAATAACAATGCAAGTGTTCCGAAGCATTTTTAAACTTCAGCAGAATTCCAAGAACAATGGAAGAGTTCTGAAGCATTTTTAAACTTCAGCAGAATTCCAAGAACAATGGAAGAGTTCTGAAGCATTTTTAAAGGTCAGCAGAATTCCGAGAACAGTGGATTAGTTCCGAAGCATTTCTAAACGTCAGCGGAATTCCATAAACAATGGAAGAGTTCCGAAGCATTTTTAAACCTCAGCGGAATTCGGTGACCAATGGAAGAGTTCCGAAGAATTTTAAACTTCAGCAGAATTCCGAGAACAATGGAACAGTTCCGAACCATTTTTAAACTTCAGCAGAATTCCGAGAACAAAGGAAGAGTTCCAAAGCATTTTTAAACGTCAGCAGAATTTCAAGAACAATGGAAGATTCCTGAAGCATTTTTAAACTTCAGCAGAATTCCGAGAACAATGGAAGAGTTCTGAAGCATTTGTAAACTTCAGCAGAATTCCGAGAACAATGGAAGAGTTCTGAAGCATTTTTAAACTTCAGCGGAATTCCGTGAACAATGGAAGAGTTCTGAAGCATTTTTAAACTTTATCGGAATTCCAGGAATAATGGAAGAGTTCTGAATCATTTTTAAACGTCAGCAGAATTCAGAGAACAATGGAAGAGTTCCGAGGCATTTTTCAACGTCAGCAGAATTCCGAGAACAATGGAAGAGTTCCGAAGCATTTTTAAACTTCAGCAGAATTCCGAGAACAATGGAAGAGTTCCAAAGCATTTTTTAACGTCAGCAGAATTCCGAGAACAATGGAAGAGTTCTGAAGCACTTTTAAACGTAAGCAGAATTCCGAGAACAATGGAAGAGTTCCGAAGCATTTTTAAACTTCAGCAGAATTCCGAGAACAATGGAAGAGTTCCGAAGCATTTTTAAACTTCAACAGAATTCCGAGAACAATGGAAGAGTTCCCAAGCTAATTTAAACTTCAGCAGAATTCTGTGAACAATGGAAGAGGTCCGAACCATTACTAAACGTCAGCGGAATTCCGAGAACAATGGAAGAGTTCCGAATCATTATTAAAAGTCAGCGGAATTCCGTGAACAATGGAAGAGTTCTGAAGCATTTTTAAACTTCAGAGGAATTTCAGGAACAATGGAAGAGTTCCAAATCATTTGTAAAAGTCAGCAGAATTCCGAGAACAATGGAAGAATTGCGAAGCATTTTTAAAAGTCAGCAGAATTCCGAGAACAATGGAAGAGTTCCGAAGCATTTTTAAACCTCAGCGGAATTCGGTGAACAATGGAAGAGTTCCGAAGAATTTTAAACTTCAGCAGAATTCCGAGAACAATGGAACTGTTCCGAAGCATTTTTAAACTTCAGCAGTATTTCAAGAACAATGGAAGAGTCCTGAAGCATTTTTAAACTTCAGCAGAATTCCGAGAACAATGGAAGAGTTCTGAAGCATTTTTAAACTTCAGCAGAATCCCGAGAACAATGGAAGAGTTCTGAAGCATTTTTAAACTTCAGCAGAATTCTGAGAACAATGGAAGAGTTCTGAAGCATTTTTAAACGTCAGTGGAATTCCGACAACAATGGAAGAGTTCCTAAGCATTTTTCAACGTCAGCAGAATTCCAAGAACAATGGAAGAGTTCCGAAGCATTTTTAAACTTCAGCAGAATTACGAGAAAAATGGAAGAGTTCTGAAGCATTTTTAAACTTCAGCAGAATTCCGAGAACAATGGAAGAGTTCTGAAGCATTTTTAAACGTCAGCGGAATTCCGAGAACAATGGAATAATTCCGAAGCATTTTTAAACGTCAGCGGAATTCCATAAACAATGGAAGTGTTCCGAAGTATTTTTAAACCTCAGCGGAATTCCGTGAACTATGGAAGAGTTCCGAGGCATTTTTCAACGTCAGTGGAATTCCGAGAACAATGGAAGAGTTCCTAAGCATTTTTCAACGTCAGCAGAATTCCAATAACAATGCAAGTGTTCCGAAGCATTTTTAAACTTCAGCAGAATTCCAAGAACAATGGAAGAGTTCTGAAGCATTTTTAAACTTCAGCAGATTTCCAAGAACAATGGAAGAGTTCTGAAGCATTTTTAAAGGTCAGCAGAATTCCGAGAACAGTGGATTAGTTCCGAAGCATTTCTAAACGTCAGCGGAATTCCATAAACAATGGAAGAGTTCCGAAGCATTTTTAAACCTCAGCGGAATTCGGTGACCAATGGAAGAGTTCCGAAGAATTTTAAACTTCAGCAGAATTCCGAGAACAATGGAACAGTTCCGAACCATTTTTAAACTTCAGCAGAATTCCGAGAACAAAGGAAGAGTTCCAAAGCATTTTTAAACGTCAGCAGAATTTCAAGAACAATGGAAGATTCCTGAAGCATTTTTAAACTTCAGCAGAATTCCGAGAACAATGGAAGAGTTCTGAAGCATTTGTAAACTTCAGCAGAATTCCGAGAACAATGGAAGAGTTCTGAAGCATTTTTAAACTTCAGCGGAATTCCGTGAACAATGGAAGAGTTCTGAAGCATTTTTAAACTTTATCGGAATTCCAGGAATAATGGAAGAGTTCTGAATCATTTTTAAACGTCAGCAGAATTCAGAGAACAATGGAAGAGTTCCGAGGCATTTTTCAACGTCAGCAGAATTCCGAGAACAATGGAAGAGTTCCGAAGCATTCTTAAACTTCAGCAGAATTCTGAGAACAATGGAAGAGTTCTGAAGCATTTTTAAACGTCAGCGGAATTCCGAGAACAATGGAATAGTTCCGAAGCATTTTTAAACGTCAGCGGAATTCCATAAACAATGTAAGTGTTCCGAAGCATTTTTAAACATCAGCGGAATTCCGTGAACAATGGAAGAGTTTCGAAGCATTTTTAAACCTCAGCTGAACTCCGTGAACAATGGAAGAGTTCCGAAGCATTTTTAAACTTCAGCAGAATTCCGAGAACATGGGAAGTGTTCCGAAGCATTTTTAAACGTCAGCAGAATTCCGAGAACAATGGAAGAGTTCTGAAGCACTTTTAAACGTAAGCAGAATTCCGAGAACAATGGAAGAGTTCCGAAGCATTTTTAAACTTCAGCAGTATTTCGAGAACAATGGAAGAGTTCCGAAGCATTTTTAAACTTCAACAGAATTCCGAGAACAATGGAAGAGTTCCGAAGCTAATTTAAACTTCAGCAGAATTCTGTGAACAATGGAAGAGGTCCGAAGCATTATTAAACGTCAGCGGAATTCCGAGAACAATGGAATAGTTCCGAATCATTATTAAAAGTCAGCGGAATTCCTGAACAATGGAAGAGTTCTGAAGCATTTTTAAACTTCAGCGGAATTTCAGGAACAATGGAAGAGTTCCAAATCATTTGTAAAAGTCAGCAGAATTCCGAGAACAATGGAAGAATTCCGAAGCATTTTTAAAAGTCAGCAGAATTCCGAGAACAATGGAAGAGTTCCGAAGCATTTTTAAACCTCAGCGGAATTCGGTGAACAATGGAATAGTTCCGAAGAATTTTAAACTTCAGCAGAATTCCGAGAACAATGGAACCGTTCCGAAGCATTTTTAAACTTCAGCAGAATTTCAAGAACAATGGAAGAGTCCTGAAGCATTTTTAAACTTCAGCAGAATTCCGAGAACAATGGAAGAGTTCTGAAGCATTTTTAAACTTCAGCAGAATTCCGAGAACAATGGAAGAGTTCTGAAGCATTTTTAAACTTCAGCAGAATTCCGAGAACAATGGAAGAGTTCTGAAGCATTTTTAAACGCCAGTGGAATTCCGAGAACAATGGAAGAGTTCCTAAGCATTTTTCAACGTCAGCAGAATGCCAAGAACAATGGAAGAGTTCCGAAGCATTTTTAAACTTCAGCGGAATTCCGAGAACAATGGAAGAGTTCTGAAGCACTTTTAGACGTAAGCAGAATTCCGAGAACAATGGAAGAGTTCCGAAGCATTTTTAAACTTCAGCAGAATTTCGAGAACAATGGAAGAGTTCCGAAGCATTTTTAAACTTCAACAGAGTTCCGAGAACAATGGAAGAGTTCCGAAGCTAATTTAAACTTCAGCAGAATTCTGTGAACAATGGAAGAGGTCCGAAGCATTATTAAACGTTAGCGGAATTCCGAGAACAATGGAAGAGTTCCGAATCATTATTAAAAGTCAGCGGAATTCCTGAACAATGGAAGAGTTCTGAAGCATTTTTAAACTTCAGCGGAATTTCAGGAACAATGGAAGAGTTCCAAATCATTTGTAAAAGTCAGCAGAATTCCGAGAACAATGGAAGAGTTCCGAAGCAAATTTAAACTTCAGCAGAATTCCGAGAACAATGAAGAGTTCCAAATCATTTTTAAACATCAGCGGAATTCCGAGAACAATGAAAGAGTTCCTAAGCATTTTTAAACATCAGTGAAATTTCGAGAACAATGAAAGAGGTCAGAAGCATTATTAAATGTCAGCAGAATTCCAAGAACAATGGAAGAGTTCCGAAGCATTTTTAAACTTCAGCAGAATTCCGAGAACAATGGAAGAGTTCTGAAGCATTTTTAAACTTCAGCAGAATTCCGAGAACAATGGAAGACTTCTGAAGCATTTTTAAACTTCAGCAGAATTCCGAGAACAATGGAAGAGTTCTGAAGCAATTTTAAACGTCAGTGGAATTCCGAGAACAATGGAAGAGTTCCTAAGCATTTTTCAACGTCAGCAGAATTCCAAGAACAATGGAAGCGTTCCGAAGCATTTTTAAACATCAGCGGAATTCCGTGAACAATGGAAGAGTTCCGAAGCATTTTTAAACTTCAGCAGAATTCCAAGAACAATGGAAGTGTTCCGAAGCATTTTTAAACATCAGCGGAATTCCGTGAACAATGGAAGAGTTCCGAAGCATTTTTAAACTTCAGCAGAATTGCAAGAAAAATGGAAGTGTTCCGAAGCATTTTTAAACGTCAGCAGAATTCCGAGAACAATGGAAGAGTTCTGAAGCACTTTTAAACGTAAGCAGAAATCCGAGAACAATGGAAGAGTTCCGAAGCATTTTTAAACTTCAGCAGAATTTCGAGAAGAATGGAAGAGTTCCGAAGCATTTTTAAACGTCAGCGGAATTCCATAAACAATGTAAGTGTTTCGAAGCATTTTTAAACATCAGCGGAACTCCGTGTACAATGGAAAAGTTCCGAAGCATTTTTAAACTTCAGCAGAATTCCAAGAACAATGGAAGTGTTCCGAAGCATTTTTAAACGACAGCAGAATTCCGAGACCAATGGAAGAGTTCTGAAGCACTTTTAAACGTAAGCAGAATTCCGAGAACAATGGAAGAGTTCCGAAGCATTTTTAAACTTCAGCAGAATTTCGAGAACAATGGAAGAGTTCAGAAGCATTTTTAAACTTCAACAGAATTCCGAGAACAATGGAAGAGTTCCGAAGCTAATTTAAACTTCAGCAGAATTCTGTGAAGAATGGAAGTGGAACGAAGCATTATTAAACGTCAGCGGAATTCCGAGAACAATGGAAGAGTTCCGAAACATTATTAAATGTCAGCGGAATTCCGTGAACAATGGAAGAGTTCTGAAGCATTTTTAAACTTCCGCGGAATTTCAGGAACAATGGAAGAGTTCCAAATCATTTGTAAAAGTCAGCAGAATTCCAAGGACAATGGAAGAGTTCCGAAGCATTTTTAAACCTCAGCGGAATTCGGTGAACAATGGAAGAGTTCCGAAGCATTTTTAAACCTCAGCAGAACTACGTGAACAATGGAGGAGTTCCGAAGCATTTTTAAACTCCAGCAGAATTCCGAGAACAATGGAAGAGTTCCGAAGTATTTTTAAACTTCAGCAGGATTCCAAGAACAATGGAAGAGTTCCGAAGCTATTTAAACTTCAGCAGAATTCTGTGAACAATGGAACAATTCTGAAGCATTTTTAAACTTCAGCGGAATTCCGAGACCAATGGAAAAGTTCTGAAGCATTTTTAAACTTCAGCAGAATTCCGAGAACAATTGAAGAGTTGCGAAGCATTTTTAAACTACAGCAGAATTCCGAGAACAATGGAAGAGTTTCGAAGCATTTTTAAACGTCAGCAGAATTCCGAGAACAATGGAAGTGTTCCGAAGCATTTTTAAACTTCAGCAGAATTCCGAGAACAATGGAAGAGTTCCGAAGCATTTTTAAACTTCAGCAGAATTCCGAGAACAATGGAAGAGATCTGAAGCATTTTTATTTGACAGCGGAATTCCGAGAACAATGGAAGATTTCCGAAGCATTTTTCAATTTCAGCGGAATTCCGTGAACAATGGAAGAGTTCTGAAGCATTTTTAAACTTCAGCGGAATTTCAGGAACAATGGAAGAGTTCCAAATCATTTGTAAAAGTCAGCAGAATTCCGAGAACAATGGAAGAATTCCGAAGCATTTTTAAAAGTCAGCAGAATTCCGAGAACAATGGAAGAGTTCCGAAGCATTTTTAAACCTCAGCGGAATTCGGTGAACAATCCAAGAATTCCGAAGTATTTTTAAACCTCAGCGGAACTACGTGAACAATGGAAGAGTTCTGAAGCATTTTTAAACTTCAGCAGAATTCCGAGAACAATGGGACAGTTCCGAAGCATTTTTAAACTTCAGCAGAATTCCGAGAACAATGGAAGAGTTCCGAAGCATTTTTAAACGTCAGCAGAATTTCGAGAACAATGGAAGAGTCCTGAAGCATTTTTAAACTTCAGCAGAATTCCGAGAACAATGGAAGAGTTCTGAAGCATTTTTAAACTTCAGCAGAATTCCGAGAACAATGGAAGAGTTCTGAAGCATTTTTAAAGGTCAGCGGAATTCCGAGAACAATGGAAGCGTTCCGAAGCATTTTTAAACGACAGCAGAATTTCGAGAACAATGGAAGAGTTCCGAAGCATTTTTAAACTTCAGCAAAATTCCGAGAACAATGCAAGTATTCCAAAGCATTTTTAAACATCAGCAGAATTCCAAGAACAATGGAAGAGTTCTGAAGCACCTTTAAATGTAAGCAGAATGCCGAGAACAATGGAAGAGTTCCGAAGCATTTTTAAACTCCAGCAGAATTCCGAGAACAATGGAAGAGTTCCGAAGCATTTTTAAACTTTAGCAGGATTCCAAGAACAATGGAAGAGTTCCGAAGCTATTTAAACTTCAGCAGAATTCTGTGAACAATGGAATAATTCCGAAGCATTTTTAAACTTCAGCGGAATTCCGAGACCAATGGAAAAGTTCTGAAGCATTTTTAAACTACAGCAGAATTCCGAGAAAAATGGAAGAGTTTTGAAGCATTTTTAAACGTCAGCAGAATCCCGAGAACAATGGTAGTGTTCCGAAGCATTTTTAAACTTCAGCAGAATTCCGAGAACAATGGAAGAGTTCCGAAGCATTTTTAAACTTCAGTAGAATTCCGAGAACAATGGAAGAGTTCCGAAGCATTTTTAAACTTCAGCAGAATTCCGAGAACAATGGAAGAGTTCTGAAGCATTTTTAATTGTCAGCGGAATTCCGAGAACAATGGAAGAGTTCCGAAGCATTTTTCAATGTCAGCAGCATTCCGAGAACAATGGAAGAGTTCCGAAGCATTTTTAAACTTCAGCAGAATTACGAGAACAATGGAAGAGTTCTGAAGCATTTTTAAACTTCAGCAGAATTCCGAGAACAATGGATGAGTTCTGAAGCATTTTTAAACTTCAGCAGAATTCCGAGAACAATGGATGAGTTCCTAAGCATTTTTAAACATCAGCGTATTTCCGAGAACAATGGAAGAGTTCCAAAGCATTTTTCAACGTCAGCAGCATTCCGAGAACAAGGGAAGAGTTTCGAAGCATTTTTAAACATCAGCCGAATTCCGAGAACATTGGCAGAGTTCCAAAGCATTTTTAAACTTCAGCAGAATTCCAAGAACAATGGTAGTGTTCCGAAGCATTTTTAAACGTCAGCAGATTCCGAGAACAATGGAAGATTTCTGAAGCACTTTTAAACGTAAGCAGAATTCCGAGAACAATGGAAGAGTTCCGAAGCATTTTTAAACTTCAGCAGAATTTCGAGAGCAATGGAAGAGTTCCAAAGCATTTTTAAACTTCAACAAAATTCCGAAAACAATGGAACAGTTCCGAAGCTAATTTAAACTTCAGCAGAATTCTGTGAACAATGGAAGAGGTCCGAAGCATTATTAAACGTCAGCGGAATTCCGAGAACAATGGAAGAGTTCCGAATCATTATTAAACATCAGCGGAATTCCGTGAACAATGGAAGAGTTCCAAATCATTTGTAAAAGTCAGCAGAATTCCGAGAACAATGGAAGAATTCCGAAGCATTTTTAAAAGTCAGCAGAATTCCGAGAACAATGGAAGAGTTCCGAAGCATTTTTAAACCTCAGCGGAATTCGGTGAACAATGGAAGAGTTCCGAAGCATTTTTAAACCTCAGCGGAACTGCGTGAACAATGGAAGAGTTCCGAAGCATTTTTAAACTTCAGCAGAATTCCGAGAACAATGGAACAGTTCCGAAGCATTTTTAAACTTCAGCAGAATTCCGAGAACAATGGAAGAGTTCTGAAGCATTTTTAAATGTCAGTGGAATTCCGAGAACAATGGAAGAGTTCCTAAGCATTTTTCAACGTCAGCAGAATTCCAAGAACAATGGAAGCGTTCCGAAGCATTTTTAAACATCAGCGGAATTCCGTGAACAATGGAAGAGTTCCGAAGCATTTTTAAACTTCAGCAGAATTCCAAGAACAATGGAAGTGTTCCGAAGCATTTTTAAACATCAGCGGAATTCCGTGAACAATGGAAGAGTTCCGAAGCATTTTTAAACTTCAGCAGAATTGCAAGAAAAATGGAAGTGTTCCGAAGCATTTTTAAACGTCAGCAGAATTCCGAGAACAATGGAAGAGTTCTGAAGCACTTTTAAACGTAAGCAGAAATCCGAGAACAATGGAAGAGTTCCGAAGCATTTTTAAACTTCAGCAGAATTTCGAGAAGAATGGAAGAGTTCCGAAGCATTTTTAAACGTCAGCGGAATTCCATAAACAATGTAAGTGTTTCGAAGCATTTTTAAACATCAGCGGAACTCCGTGTACAATGGAAAAGTTCCGAAGCATTTTTAAACTTCAGCAGAATTCCAAGAACAATGGAAGTGTTCCGAAGCATTTTTAAACGACAGCAGAATTCCGAGACCAATGGAAGAGTTCTGAAGCACTTTTAAACGTAAGCAGAATTCCGAGAACAATGGAAGAGTTCCGAAGCATTTTTAAACTTCAGCAGAATTTCGAGAACAATGGAAGAGTTCAGAAGCATTTTTAAACTTCAACAGAATTCCGAGAACAATGGAAGAGTTCCGAAGCTAATTTAAACTTCAGCAGAATTCTGTGAAGAATGGAAGTGGAACGAAGCATTATTAAACGTCAGCGGAATTCCGAGAACAATGGAAGAGTTCCGAAACATTATTAAATGTCAGCGGAATTCCGTGAACAATGGAAGAGTTCTGAAGCATTTTTAAACTTCCGCGGAATTTCAGGAACAATGGAAGAGTTCCAAATCATTTGTAAAAGTCAGCAGAATTCCAAGGACAATGGAAGAGTTCCGAAGCATTTTTAAACCTCAGCGGAATTCGGTGAACAATGGAAGAGTTCCGAAGCATTTTTAAACCTCAGCAGAACTACGTGAACAATGGAGGAGTTCCGAAGCATTTTTAAACTCCAGCAGAATTCCGAGAACAATGGAAGAGTTCCGAAGTATTTTTAAACTTCAGCAGGATTCCAAGAACAATGGAAGAGTTCCGAAGCTATTTAAACTTCAGCAGAATTCTGTGAACAATGGAACAATTCTGAAGCATTTTTAAACTTCAGCGGAATTCCGAGACCAATGGAAAAGTTCTGAAGCATTTTTAAACTTCAGCAGAATTCCGAGAACAATTGAAGAGTTGCGAAGCATTTTTAAACTACAGCAGAATTCCGAGAACAATGGAAGAGTTTCGAAGCATTTTTAAACGTCAGCAGAATTCCGAGAACAATGGAAGTGTTCCGAAGCATTTTTAAACTTCAGCAGAATTCCGAGAACAATGGAAGAGTTCCGAAGCATTTTTAAACTTCAGCAGAATTCCGAGAACAATGGAAGAGATCTGAAGCATTTTTATTTGACAGCGGAATTCCGAGAACAATGGAAGATTTCCGAAGCATTTTTCAATTTCAGCGGAATTCCGTGAACAATGGAAGAGTTCTGAAGCATTTTTAAACTTCAGCGGAATTTCAGGAACAATGGAAGAGTTCCAAATCATTTGTAAAAGTCAGCAGAATTCCGAGAACAATGGATGAATTCCGAAGCATTTTTAAAAGTCAGCAGAATTCCGAGAACAATGGAAGAGTTCCGAAGCATTTTTAAACCTCAGCGGAATTCGGTGAACAATCCAAGAATTCCGAAGTATTTTTAAACCTCAGCGGAACTACGTGAACAATGGAAGAGTTCTGAAGCATTTTTAAACTTCAGCAGAATTCCGAGAACAATGGGACAGTTCCGAAGCATTTTTAAACTTCAGCAGAATTCCGAGAACAATGGAAGAGTTCCGAAGCATTTTTAAACGTCAGCAGAATTTCGAGAACAATGGAAGAGTCCTGAAGCATTTTTAAACTTCAGCAGAATTCCGAGAACAATGGAAGAGTTCTGAAGCATTTTTAAACTTCAGCAGAATTCCGAGAACAATGGAAGAGTTCTGAAGCATTTTTAAAGGTCAGCGGAATTCCGAGAACAATGGAAGCGTTCCGAAGCATTTTTAAACGACAGCAGAATTTCGAGAACAATGGAAGAGTTCCGAAGCATTTTTAAACTTCAGCAAAATTCCGAGAACAATGCAAGTATTCCAAAGCATTTTTAAACATCAGCAGAATTCCAAGAACAATGGAAGAGTTCTGAAGCACCTTTAAATGTAAGCAGAATGCCGAGAACAATGGAAGAGTTCCGAAGCATTTTTAAACTCCAGCAGAATTCCGAGAACAATGGAAGAGTTCCGAAGCATTTTTAAACTTTAGCAGGATTCCAAGAACAATGGAAGAGTTCCGAAGCTATTTAAACTTCAGCAGAATTCTGTGAACAATGGAATAATTCCGAAGCATTTTTAAACTTCAGCGGAATTCCGAGACCAATGGAAAAGTTCTGAAGCATTTTTAAACTACAGCAGAATTCCGAGAAAAATGGAAGAGTTTTGAAGCATTTTTAAACGTCAGCAGAATCCCGAGAACAATGGTAGTGTACCGAAGCATTTTTAAACTTCAGCAGAATTCCGAGAACAATGGAAGAGTTCCGAAGCATTTTTAAACTTCAGTAGAATTCCGAGAACAATGGAAGAGTTCCGAAGCATTTTTAAACTTCAGCAGAATTCCGAGAACAATGGAAGAGTTCTGAAGCATTTTTAATTGTCAGCGGAATTCCGAGAACAATGGAAGAGTTCCGAAGCATTTTTCAATGTCAGCAGCATTCCGAGAACAATGGAAGAGTTCCGAAGCATTTTTAAACTTCAGCAGAATTACGAGAACAATGGAAGAGTTCTGAAGCATTTTTAAACTTCAGCAGAATTCCGAGAACAATGGATGAGTTCTGAAGCATTTTTAAACTTCAGCAGAATTCCGAGAACAATGGATGAGTTCCTAAGCATTTTTAAACATCAGCGTATTTCCGAGAACAATGGAAGAGTTCCAAAGCATTTTTCAACGTCAGCAGCATTCCGAGAACAAGGGAAGAGTTTCGAAGCATTTTTAAACATCAGCCGAATTCCGAGAACATTGGCAGAGTTCCAAAGCATTTTTAAACTTCAGCAGAATTCCAAGAACAATGGTAGTGTTCCGAAGCATTTTTAAACGTCAGCAGATTCCGAGAACAATGGAAGATTTCTGAAGCACTTTTAAACGTAAGCAGAATTCCGAGAACAATGGAAGAGTTCCGAAGCATTTTTAAACTTCAGCAGAATTTCGAGAGCAATGGAAGAGTTCCAAAGCATTTTTAAACTTCAACAAAATTCCGAAAACAATGGAACAGTTCCGAAGCTAATTTAAACTTCAGCAGAATTCTGTGAACAATGGAAGAGGTCCGAAGCATTATTAAACGTCAGCGGAATTCCGAGAACAATGGAAGAGTTCCGAATCATTATTAAACATCAGCGGAATTCCGTGAACAATGGAAGAGTTCCAAATCATTTGTAAAAGTCAGCAGAATTCCGAGAACAATGGAAGAATTCCGAAGCATTTTTAAAAGTCAGCAGAATTCCGAGAACAATGGAAGAGTTCCGAAGCATTTTTAAACCTCAGCGGAATTCGGTGAACAATGGAAGAGTTCCGAAGCATTTTTAAACCTCAGCGGAACTGCGTGAACAATGGAAGAGTTCCGAAGCATTTTTAAACTTCAGCAGAATTCCGAGAACAATGGAACAGTTCCGAAGCATTTTTAAACTTCAGCAGAATTCCGAGAACAATGGAAGAGTTCTGAAGCATTTTTAAATGTCAGTGGAATTCCGAGAACAATGGAAGAGTTTCTAAGCATTTTTCAACGTCAGCAGAATTCCAAGAACAATGGAAGTGTTCCGAAGCATTTTTAAACTTCAGCAGAATTACGAGAACAATGGAAGAGTTCTGAAGCATTCTTAAACTTCAGCAGAATTCCGAGAACAATGGAAGAGTTCTGAAGCATTTTTAAACGTCAGCAGAATTCCTAGAACAATGGAATAATTCCGAAGCATTTTTAAATGTCAGCGGAATTCCATAAACAATGGAAGTGTTCCGAAGCATTTTTAAACATCAGCGGAATTGCGTGAACAATGGAAGAGTTCCGAGGCATTTTTCAACGTCAGTGGAATTCCGAGAACAATGGAAGAGTTCCTAAGCATTTTTCAACGTCAGCAGAATTCCAAGAACAATGGAAGTGTTCCGAAGAATTTTTAAACTTCAGCGGAATTACGAGAACAATGGAAGAGTTCTGAAGCATTTTTAAACTTCAGCAGAATTCCGAGAAAAATGGAAGAGTTCTGAAGCATTTTTAAACGTCAGCTGAATTCCGAGAACAATGGAATAGTTCCAAAGCATTTTTAAACGTCAGCGGAATTCCATAAGCAATGGAAGAGTTCCGAAGCATTTTTAAACCTCAGTGGAATTCCGTGAACAATGGAAGAGTTCCAAAGCATTTTTAAACATCAGCGGAATTCCGTGAACAATAGAAGAGTTCTGATGCCTTTTAAACTTCAGCGGAAATCCAAGAACAATGGAAGAGTTACGAATCATTTTTAAACATCAGCAGAATTCCGAGAACAATGGAAGAGTTCCGAAGCATTTTTAAGCGTCAGCACAATTTCGAGAACAATGGAAGAGTTCCGAAGCATTTTTAAACTTCAGCAGAATTCCGAGAACAATGGAAGAGTTCTGAAGCATTTTTAAACGTCAGCGGAATTCCAGGAACAATGGAAGAGTTCTGAATCATTTTTAAGCGTCAGCAGAATTCAGAGAACAATGGAAGAGTTCCGAGGCATTTTTCAACGTCAGCGGAATTCCGAGAACAATGGAATAGTTCCGAAGCATTTTTAAACGTCAGCGGAATTCCATAAACAATGTAAGTGTTCCGAAGCATTTTTAAACATCAGCGGAATTCCGTGAACAATGGAAGAGTTCCGAAGCATTTTTAAACTTCAGCAGAATTGCAAGAACAATGGAAGTGTTCCAAAGCATTTTTAAACGTCAGCAGAATTCCGAGAACAATGGAAGAGTTCTGAAGCACTTTTAAACGTAAGCAGAATTCCGAGAACAATGGAAGAGTTCTGAAGCATTTTTAAACGTCAGCAGAATTCCTAGAACAATGGAATAATTCCGAAGCATTTTTAAATGTCAGCGGAATTCCATAAACAATGGAAGTGTTCCGAAGCATTTTTAAACTTCAGCAGAATTACGAGAACAATGGAAGAGTTCTGAAGCATTTTTAAACTTCAGCAGAATTCCGAGAACAATGGAAGAGTTCTGAAGCATTTTTAAACGTCAGCAGAATTCCTAGAACAATGGAATAATTCCGAAGCATTTTTAAATGTCAGCGGAATTCCATAAACAATGGAAGTGTTCCGAAGCATTTTTAAACATCAGCGGAATTGCGTGAACAATGGAAGAGTTCCGAGGCATTTTTCAACGTCAGTGGAATTCCGAGAACAATGGAAGAGTTCCTAAGCATTTTTCAACGTCAGTAGAATTCCAAGAACAATGGAAGTGTTCCGAAGAATTTTTAAACTTCAGCGGAATTACGAGAACAATGGAAGAGTTCTGAAGCATTTTTAAACTTCAGCAGAATTCCGAGAAAAATGGAAGAGTTCTGAAGCATTTTTAAACGTCAGCTGAATTCCGAGAACAATGGAATAGTTCCAAAGCATTTTTAAACGTCAGCGGAATTCCATAAGCAATGGAAGAGTTCCGAAGCATTTTTAAACCTCAGTGGAATTCCGTGAACAATGGAAGAGTTCCAAAGCATTTTTAAACTTCAGCAGAATTTCGAGAACAATGGAAGAGTTCCGAAGCATTTTTAAACGTCAGCGGAATTCCATAAGCAATGGAAGAGTTCCGAAGCATTTTTAAACCTCAGTGGAATTCCGTGAACAATGGAAGAGTTCCAAAGCATTTTTAAACGTCAGCGGAATTCCGTGAACAATAGAAGAGTTCTGATGCCTTTTAAACTTCAGCGGAAATCCAAGAACAATGGAAGAGTTCCGAATCATTTTTAAACATCAGCAGAATTCCGAGAACAATGGAAGAGTTCCGAAGCATTTTTAAGCGTCAGCACAATTTCGAGAACAATGGAAGAGTTCCGAAGCATTTTTAAACTTCAGCAGAATTCCGAGAACAATGGAAGAGTTCTGAAGCATTTTTAAACGTCAGCGGAATTCCAGGAACAATGGAAGAGTTCTGAATCATTTTTAAACGTCAGCAGAATTCAGAGAACAATGGAAGAGTTCCGAGGCATTTTTCAACGTCAGCGGAATTCCGAGAACAATGGAATAGTTCCGAAGCATTTTTAAACGTCAGCGGAATTCCATAAACAATGTAAGTGTTCCGAAGCATTTTTAAACATCAGCGGAATTCCGTGAAAAATGGAAGAGTTCCGAAGCATTTTTAAACTTCAGCAGAATTGCAAGAACAATGGAAGTGTTCCGAAGCATTTTTAAACGTCAGCAGAATTCCGAGACCAATGGAAAAGTTCTGAAGCACTTTTAAACGTAAGCAGAATTCCGAGAACAATGGAAGAGTTCCGAAGCATTTTTAAACTTCAGCAGAATTTCGAGAACAATGGAAGAGTTCAGAAGCATTTTTAAACTTCAACAGAATTCCGAGAACAATGGAAGAGTTCCGAAGCTAATTTAAACTTCAGCAGAATTCTGTGAAGAATGGAAGCGGTCCGAAGCATTATTAAACGTCAGCGGAATTCCGAGAACAATGGAAGAGTTCCGAAACATTATTAAATGTCAGCGGAATTCCGTGAACAATGGAAGAGTTCTGAAGCATTTTTAAACTTCAGCGGAATTTCAGGAACAATGGAAGAGTTCCAAATCATTTGTAAAAGTCAGCAGAATTCCGAGAACAATGGAAGAGTTCCGAAGCATTTTTAAACCTCAGCGGAATTCGGTGAACAATGGAAGAGTTCCGAAGCATTTTTAAACCTCAGCGGAACTACGTGAACAATGGAGGAGTTCCGAAGCATTTTTAAACTTCAGCAGAATTCCGAGAACAATGGAACAGTTCCGAAGCATTTTTAAACTTCAGCAGAATTCCGAGAACAATGGAAGAGTTCCGAAGCATTTTTAAACGTCAGCAGAATTTCGAGAACAATGGAAGAGTCCTGAAGCATTTTTAAACTTCAGCAGAATTCCGAGAAAAATGGAAGAGTTTTGAAGCATTTTTAAACTTCAGCAGAATTCCGAGAACAATGGAAGAGTTCTGAAGCATTTTTAAAGGTCAGCGGAATTCCGAGAACAATGGAAGCGTTCCGAAGCATTTTTAAACGTCAGCATAATTTCGAGAACAATGGAAGAGTTCCGAAGCATTTTTAAACTTCAGCAAAATTCTGAGAACAATGCAAGTGTTCCAAAGCATTTTTAAACATCAGCAGAATTCCAATAACAATGGAAGAGTTCTGAAGCACTTTTAAATGTAAGCAGAATTCCGAGAACAATGGAAGAGTTCCGAAGCATTTTTAAACTCCAGCAGAATTCCGAGAACAATGGATGAGTTCCGAAGCATTTTTAAACTTCAGCAGGATTCCAAGAACAATGGAAGAGTTCCGAAGCTATTTAAACTTCAGCAGAATTCTGTGAACAATGGAACAATTCCGAAGCATTTTTAAACTTCAGCGGAATTCCGAGACCAATGGAAAAGTTCTGAAGCATTTTTAAACTTCAGCAGAATTCCGAGAACAATTGAAGAGTTGCGAAGCATTTTTAAACTACAGCAGAATTCCGAGAACAATGGAAGAGTTTCGAAGCATTTTTAAACGTCAGCAGAATTCCGAGAACAATGGAAGTGTTCCGAAGCATTTTTAAACTTCAGCAGAATTCCGAGAACAATGGAAGAATTCCGAAGCATTTTTAAACTTCAGTAGAATTCCGAGAACAATGGAAGAGTTCCGAAGCATTTTTAAACTTCAGCAGAATTCCGAGAACAATGGAAGAGTTCTGAAGCATTTTTATTTGTCAGCGGAATTCCGAGAACAATGGAAGATTTCCGAAGCATTTTTCAATTTCAGCGGAATTCCGTGAACAATGGAAGAGTTCTGAAGCATTTTTAAACTTCAGCGGAATTTCAGGAACAATGGAAGAGTTCCAAATCATTTGTAAAAGTCAGCAGAATTCCGAGAACAATGGAAGAATTCCGAAGCATTTTTAAAAGTCAGCAGAATTCCGAGAACAATGGAAGAGTTCCAAAGCATTTTTAAACCTCAGCGGAATTCGGTGAACAATCCAAGAATTCCGAAGCATTTTTAAACTTCAGCAGAATTCCGAGAACAATGGAAGAGTTCCGAAGCATTTTTAAACGTCAGCAGAATTTCGAGAACAATGGAAGAGTCCTGAAGCATTTTTAAACTTCAGCAGAATTCCGAGAACAATGGAAGAGTTCTGAAGCATTTTTAAACTTCAGCAGAATTCCGAGAACAATGGAAGAGTTCTGAAGCATTTTTAAAGGTCAGCGGAATTCCGAGAACAACGGAAGCGTTCCGAAGCATTTTTAAACGACAGCAGAATTTCGAGAACAATGGAAGAGTTCCGAAGCATTTTTAAACCTCAGCGGAATTCGGTGAACAATCCAAGAATTCCGAAACATTTTTAAACCTCAGCGGAACTACGTGAACAATGGAAGAGTTCTGAAGCATTTTTAAACTTCAGCAGAATTCCGAGAACAATGGGACAGTTCCGAAGCATTTTTAAACTTCAGCAGAATTCCGAGAACAATGGAAGAGTTCCGAAGCATTTTTAAACGTCAGCAGAATTTCGAGAACAATGGAAGAGTCCTGAAGCATTTTTAAACTTCAGCAGAATTCCGAGAACAATGGAAGAGTTCTGAAGCATTTTTAAAGGTCAGCGGAATTCCGAGAACAATGGAAGCGTTCCGAAGCATTTTTAAACGACAGCAGAATTTCGAGAACAATGGAAGAGTTCCGAAGCATTTTTAAACTTCAGCAAAATTCCGAGAACAATGCAAGTATTCCAAAGCATTTTTAAACATCAGCAGAATTCCAAGAACAATGGAAGAGTTCTGAAGCACTTTTAAATGTAAGCAGAATTCCGAGAACAATGGAAGAGTTCCGAAGCATTTTTAAACTCCAGCAGAATTCTGAGAACAATGGAAGAGTTCCGAAGCATTTTTAAACTTTAGCAGGATTCCAAGAACAATGGAAGAGTTCCGAAGCTATTTAAACTTCAGCAGAATTCTGTGAACAATGGAATAATTCCGAAGCATTTTTAAACTTCAGCGGAATTCCGAGACCAATGGAAAAGTTCTGAAGCATTTTTAAACTACAGCAGAATACCAAGAAAAATGGAAGAGTTTCGAAGCATTTTTAAACGTCAGCAGAATTCCGAGAACAATGGAAGTGGTCCGAAGCATTTTTAAACTTCAGCAGAATTCCGAGAACAATGGAAGAGTTCCGAAGCATTTTTAAGCTTCAGTAGAATTCCGAGAACAATGGAAGAGTTCCGAAGCATTTTTAAACTTCAGCAGAATTCCGAGAACAATGGAAGAGTTCTGAAGCATTTTTAAACTTCAGCAGAATTCCGAGAACAATGGAAGAGTTCTGAAGCATTTTTAAACGACAGCAGAATTTCGAGAACAATGGAAGAGTTCCGAAGCATTTTTAAACTTCAGCAAAATTCCGAGAACAATGCAAGTATTCCAAAGCATTTTTAAACATCAGCAGAATTCCAAGAACAATGGAAGAGTTCTGAAGCACTTTTAAATGTAAGCAGAATTCCGAGAACAATGGAAGAGTTCCGAAGCATTTTTAAACTCCAGCAGAATTCTGAGAACAATGGAAGAGTTCCGAAGCATTTTTAAACTTTAGCAGGATTCCAAGAACAATGGAAGAGTTCCGAAGCTATTTAAACTTCAGCAGAATTCTGTGAACAATGGAATAATTCCGAAGCATTTTTAAACTTCAGCGGAATTCCGAGACCAATGGAAAAGTTCTGAAGCATTTTTAAACTACAGCAGAATACCAAGAAAAATGGAAGAGTTTCGAAGCATTTTTAAACGTCAGCAGAATTCCGAGAACAATGGAAGTGTTCCGAAGCATTTTTAAACTTCAGCAGAATTCCGAGAACAATGGAAGAGTTCCGAAGCATTTTTAAGCTTCAGTAGAATTCCGAGAACAATGGAAGAGTTCCGAAGCATTTTTAAACTTCAGCAGAATTCCGAGAACAATGGAAGAGTTCTGAAGCATTTTTAAACTTCAGCAGAATTCCGAGAACAATGGAAGAGTTCTGAAGCATTTTTAAACTTCAGCAGAATTCCGAGAACAATGGATGAGTTCCTAAGCATTTTTAAACATCAGCGTATTTCCGAGAACAATGGAAGAGTTCCAAAGCATTTTTCAACGTCAGCAGCATTCCGAGAACAAGGGAAGAGTTTCGAAGCATTTTTAAACGTCAGCAGAATTCCGAGAACATTGGCAGAGTTCCAAAGCATTTTTAAACTTCAGCAGAATTCCGAGAACAATGGAAGAGTTCTGAAGCATTTTTCAATGTCAGCAGCATTCCGAGAACAATGGAAGAGTTCCGAAGCATTTTTAAACTTCAGCAGAATTACGAGAACAATGGAAGAGTTCTGAAGCATTTTTAAACTTCAGCAGAATTACGAGAACAATGGAAGAGTTCCGAAGCATTTTTAAACTTCAGCAGAATTATGAGAACAATGGAAGAGTTCTGAAGCATTTTTAAACTTCAGCAGAATTCCGATAACAATGGATGAGTTCTGAAGCATTTTTAAACTTCAGCAGAATTCCGAGAACAATGGAAGAGTTCCTAAGCATTTTTAAACATCAGCGTAATTCCGAGAACAATGGAAAAGTTCCAAAGCATTTTTCATCGTCAGCAGCATTCCAAGAACAAGGGAAGAGTTTTGAAGCATTTTTAAACGTCAGCAGAATTCCGAGAACAATGGATGAGTTCCGTAGCATTTTAAACTTCAGCAGAATTCCGAGAACAATGGAAGAGTTCTGAAGCATTTTTAAACTTCAGCAGAATTCCAAGAACAATGGAAGAGTTCTGAAGCATTTTTAAAGGTCAGCGGAATTCCGAGAACAATGGAAGCGTTCCGAAGCATTTTAAAACGTCAGCAGAATTTCGAGAACAATGAAAGAGTTCCGAAGCATTTTTAAACTTCAGCAGAATTTCGAGAACAATGGAAGTGTTCCAAAGCATTTTTAAACATCAGCAGAATTCCAAGAACAATGGAAGAGTTCTGAAGCACTTTTAAACGTAAGCAGAATTCCGAGAACAATGGAAGAGTTCCGAAGCATTTTTAAACTCCAGCAGAATTCCGAGAACAATGGAAGAGTTCCGAAGCATTTTTAAACTTCAGCAGGATTCCGAGAACAATGGAAGAGTTCCGAAGCTATTTAAACTTCAGCAGAATTCTGTGAACAATTGAATAATTCCGAAGCATTTTTAAACTTCAGCGGAATTCCGAGAACAATGGAAAAGTTCTGAAGCATTTTTAAACTTCAGCAGAATTCCGAGAACAATGGAAGAGTTCCTAAGCATTTTTAAACATCAGCGTAATTCCGAGAACAATGGAAAAGTTCCAAAGCATTTTTCATCGTCAGCAGCATTCCAAGAACAAGGGAAGAGTTTTGAAGCATTTTTAAACGTCAGCAGAATTCCGAGAACAATGGATGAGTTCCGTAGCATTTTAAACTTCAGCAGAATTCCGAGAACAATGGAAGAGTTCTGAAGCATTTTTAAACTTCAGCAGAATTCCAAGAACAATGGAAGAGTTCTGAAGCATTTTTAAAGGTCAGCGGAATTCCGAGAACAATGGAAGCGTTCCGAAGCATTTTTAAACGTCAGCAGAATTTCGAGAACAATGAAAGAGTTCCGAAGCATTTTTAAACTTCAGCAGAATTTCGAGAACAATGGAAGTGTTCCAAAGCATTTTTAAACATCAGCAGAATTCCAAGAACAATGGAAGAGTTCTGAAGCACTTTTAAACGTAAGCAGAATTCCGAGAACAATGGAAGAGTTCCGAAGCATTTTTAAACTCCAGCAGAATTCCGAGAACAATGGAAGAGTTCCGAAGCATTTTTAAACTTCAGCAGGATTCCGAGAACAATGGAAGAGTTCCGAAGCTATTTAAACTTCAGCAGAATTCTGTGAACAATTGAATAATTCCGAAGCATTTTTAAACTTCAGCGGAATTCCGAGAACAATGGAAAAGTTCTGAAGCATTTTTAAACTTCAGCAGAATTCCGAGAACAATGGAAGAGTTCCGAAGCATTTTTAAACTTCAGCAGAATTCCGAGAACAATGGAAGAGTTCTGAAGCATTTTTAAATGTCAGCGGAATTCCGAGAACAATGGAAGAGTTCCGAAGCATTTTTCAATGTCAGCAGCATTCCGAGAACAATGGAAGAGTTCCGAAGCATTTTTAAACTTCAGCAGAATTACGAGAACAATGGAAGTGTTCTGAAGCATTTTTAAACTTCAGCAGAATTCCGAGAACAATGGATGAGTTCTGAAGCATTTTTAAACTTCAGCAGAATTCCGAGAACAATGGAAGAGTTCCTAAGCATTTTTAAACATCAGCGTAATTCCGAGAACAACGGAAGAAATCCAAAGCATTTTTCAACGTCAGCAGCATTCCGAGAACAAGGGAAGAGTTTCGAAGCATTTTTAAATGTCAGCAGAATTCCGAGAACAACGGAAGAGCTCCGAAGCATTTTTAAACTTCAGCAGAATTCCGAGAACAATGGAAAAGTTCTGAAGCATTTTTAAACGTCAGCGGAATTCCGAGAACAATGGAAGAGTTCTGAAGCATTTTTCAACGTCAGCAGCATTCCGAGAACAATGGAAGAGTTCCGAAGCATTTTTAAACTTCAGCAGCATTTCGAGAACAATGGAAGAGTTCCGAAGCATTTTTCAACGTAAGCAGCATTCTGAGAACAATGTAAGAGTTTCCAAGCATTTTTAAACATCAGCAGCATTCTGAGAACAATGGAAGAGTTTCCAAGCATTTTTAAACGTCAGCGGAATTCCATAAACAATGGAAGAGTTCCGAAGCATTTTTAAACCTCAGCGGATTTCGGTGAACAATGGAAGAGTTCCGAAGCATTTTTAAACCTCAGCGGAACTACGTGAACAGTGGAAGAGTTCCGAAGCATTTTTAAATGTCAGCCGAATTCCGAGAACAATGGAAGAGTTCTGAAGCATTTTTAAATGTCAGCCGAATTCCGAGAACAATGGAAGAGTTCCGAAGCATTTTCAATGTCAGCAGCATTCCGAGAACAATGGAAGAGTTCCGAAGCATTTTTAAACTTCAGCAGAAATACGAGAACAATGGAAGAGTTCTGAAGCATTTTTAAACTTCAGCAGAATTCCGAGAACAATGGATGAGTTCTGAAGCATTTTTAAACTTCAGCAGAAATCCGAGAACAATGGAAGAGTTCCTAAGCATTTTTAAACATCAGCGTAATTCCGAGAACAATGGAAGAGTTCCAAAGCATTTTTCAACGTCAGCAGCATTCCGAGAACAAGGGAAGAGTTTCGAAGCATTTTTAAACGTCAGCAGAATTCCGAGAACATTGGCAGAGTTCCAAAGCATTTTTAAACTTCAGCAGAATTCCGAGAACAATGGAAGAGTTCTGAAGCATTTTTAAACTTCAGCAGAATTCCGAGAACAATGGAAGAGTTCTGAAGCATTTTTAAACATCAGCGTAATTCCGAGAACAATGGAAGAGTTCCAAAGCATTTTTCAACGTCAGCAGCATTCCGAGAACAAGGGAAGAGTTCTGAAGCATTTTTAAACTTCAGCAGAATTCCGAGAACAATGGAAGAGTTCTGAAGCATTTTTAAAGGTCAGCGGAATTCCGAGAACAATGGAAGCGTTCCGAAGCATTTTTAAACGTCAGCAGAATTTCGAGAACAATGGAAGAGTTCTGAAGCATTTTTAAACTTCAGCAGAATTCCGAGAACAAAAGAAGAGTTCCGAAGCATTTTTAAACTACAGCAGGATTCCGAGAACAATGGACGAGTTTCGAAGCATTTTTAAACGTCAGCAGAATTCCGAGAACAGTGGAAGTGTTCCGAAGCATTTTTAAACTTCAGCAGAATTCCGAGAACAATGGATGAGTTCTGAAGGATTTTTAAACTTCAGCAGAATTCCGAGAACAATGGAAGAGTTCCTAAGCATTTTTAAACATCAGCGTAATTCCGAGAACAACGGAAGAGATCAAAAGCATTTTTCAACGTCAGCAGCATTCCGAAAACAAGGGAAGCGTTTCGAAGCATTTTTAAACGTCAGCAGAATTCCGAGAACAACGGAAGAGCTCCGAAGCATTTTTAAACTTCAGCAGAATTCCGAGAACAATGGAAGAGTTCTGAAGCATTTTTAAACTTCAGCAGAATTCCGAGAACAATGGAAGAGTTCTGAAGCATTTTCAAACTTCAGCAGAATTCCGAGAACAGTGGAAGAGTTCTGAAGCATTTTTAAACGTCAGCGGAATTCCGAGAACAATGGAAGAGTTCCAAAGCATTTTTCAACGTCAGCAGCATTCCGAGAACAATGGAAGAGTTCCGAAGCATTTTTAAACTTCAGCAGCATTCCGAGAACAATGGAAGAGTTCTGAAGCACTTTTAAACGTAAGCAGAATTCCGAGAACAATGGAAGAGTTCCGAAGCATTTTTAAACTCCAGCAGAATTCCGAGAACAATGGAAGAGTTCCGAAGCATTTTTAAACTTCAGCAGGATTCCGAGAACAATGGAAGAGTTCCGAAGCATTTTTAAACGTCAGCGGAATTCCGAGAACAATGGAAGAGTTCCGAAGCATTTTTTAACTTCAGCAGAATTCCGAGAACAGTGGAAGTGTTCCAAAGCATTTATAAACATCAGCAGAATTCCAAGAACAATGGAAGAGTTCTGAAGCACTTTTAAACATAAGCAGAATTCCGAGAACAATGGAAGAGTTCCAAAGCATTTTTAAACTCCAGCAGAATTCCAAGAACAATGGAAGAGTTCCGAAGCATTTTTAAACTTCAGCAGGATTCCGAGAACAATGGAAGAGTTCCGAAGCTATTTAAACTTCAGCAGAATTCTGTGAACAATGAAATAATTCCGAAGCATTTTAAAATTTCAGCGGAATTCCGAGAACAATGGAAAAGTTCCGAAGCATTTTTAAACTTCAGCAGAATTCCGAGAACAATGGAAGAGTTCCGAAGCATTTTTAAACTTCAGCAGAATTCCGAGAACAATGGAAGAGTTCTGAAGCATTTTTAAATGTCAGCAGAATTCCGAGAACAATGGAAGAGTTCCGAAGCATTTTTCAATGTCAGCAGCATTCCGAGAACAATGGAAGAGTTTCCAAGCATTTTTGAACGTCAGCAGCATTCTGAGAACAATGCAAGAGTTTCCAAGCATTTTTAAACGTCAGCGGAATTCCATAAACAATGGAAGAGTTCCAAAGCATTTTTAAACCTCAGCGGAATTTCGTGAACAATGGAAGAGTTCCAAAGCATTTTTAAACATCAGCGGAATACCGTGAACAATGGAAGAGTTCTGAAGCATTTTTAAACTTCAGCAGAATTCCGAGAACAATGGAAGAGTTCTGAAGCATTTTTAAATGTCAGCGGAATTCCGAGAACAATGGAAGAGTTCCGTAGCATTTTTCAATGTCAGCAGCATTCCGAGAACAATGGAAGAGTTCCGAAGCATTTTTAAACTTCAGCGGAATTACGAGAACAATGGAAGTGTTCTGAAGCATTTTTAAACTTCAGCAGAATTCCGAGAACAATGGATGAGTTCTGAAGCATTTTTAAACTTCAGCAGAATTCCGAGAACAATGGAAGAGTTCCTAAGCATTTTTAAACATCAGCGTAATTCCGAGAACAACGGAAGAGATCCAAAGCATTTTTCAACGTCAGCAGCATTCCGAGAACAAGGGAAGAGTTTTGAAGCATTTTTAAACGTCAGCAGAATTCCGAGAACAACGGAAGAGCTCCGAAGCATTTTTAAACTTCAGCAGAATTCCGAGAACAATGGAAGAGTTCTGAAGCATTTTTAAACTTCAGCAGAATTCCGAGAACAATGGAAGAGTTCTGAAGCATTTTTAAACGTCAGCGGAATTCCGAGAACAATGGAAGAGTTCAGAAGCATTTTTCAACGTCAGCAGCATTCCGAGAACAATGGAAGAGTTCCGAAGCATTTTTAAACTTCAGCAGCATTCCGAGAACAATGGAAGAGTTCTGAAGCATTTTTCAACGTAAGCAGCATTCTGAGAACAATGGAAGAGTTTCCAAGCATTTTTAAACGTCAGCAGCATTCTGAGAACAATGGAAGAGTTTCCAAGCATTTTTAAACGTCAGCGGAATTCCATAAACAATGGAAGCGTTCCGAAGCATTTTTCAATGTCAGCAGCATTCCGAGAACAATGGAAGAGTTTCCAAGCATTTTTGAACGTCAGCAGCATTCTGAGAACAATGCAAGAGTTTCCAAGCATTTTTAAACGTCAGCGGAATTCCATAAACAATGGAAGAGTTCCAAAGCATTTTTAAACCTCAGCGGAATTTCGTGAACAATGGAAGAGTTCCAAAGCATTTTTAAACCTCAGCGGAATTTCGTGAACAATGGAAGAGTTCCAAAGCATTTTTAAACATCAGCGGAATACCGTGAACAATGGAAGAGTTCTGAAGCATTTTTAAACTTCAGCAGAATTCCGAGAACAATGGAAGAGTTCTGAAGCATTTTTAAATGTCAGCGGAATTCCGAGAACAATGGAAGAGTTCCGTAGCATTTTTCAATGTCAGCAGCATTCCGAGAACAATGGAAGAGTTCCGAAGCATTTTTAAACTTCAGCAGAATTACGAGAACAATGGAAGTGTTCTGAAGCATTTTTAAACTTCAGCAGAATTCCGAGAACAATGGATGAGTTCTGAAGCATTTTTAAACTTCAGCAGAATTCCGAGAACAATGGAAGAGTTCCTAAGCATTTTTAAACATCAGCGTAATTCCGAGAACAACGGAAGAGATCCAAAGCATTTTTCAACGTCAGCAGCATTCCGAGAACAAGGGAAGAGTTTCGAAGCATTTTTAAACGTCAGCAGAATTCCGAGAACAACGGAAGAGCTCCGAAGCATTTTTAAACTTCAGCAGAATTCCGAGAACAATGGAAGAGTTCTGAAGCATTTTTAAACTTCAGCAGAATTCCGAGAACAATGGAAGAGTTCTGAAGCATTTTTAAACGTCAGCGGAATTCCGAGAACAATGGAAGAGTTCCGAAGCATTTTTCAACGTCAGCAGCATTCCGAGAACAATGGAAGAGTTCCGAAGCATTTTTAAACTTCAGCAGCATTCCGAGAACAATGGAAGAGTTCTGAAGCATTTTTCAACGTAAGCAGCATTCTGAGAACAATGGAAGAGTTTCCAAGCATTTTTAAACGTCAGCAGCATTCTGAGAACAATGGAAGAGTTTCCAAGCATTTTTAAACGTCAGCGGAATTCCATAAACAATGGAAGAGTTCCGAAGCATTTTTAAACCTCAGCAGATTTCGGTGAACAATGCAAGAGATCCGAAGCATTTTTAAACCTCAGCGGAACTACGTGAACATTGGAAGAGTTCCGAAGCATTTTTAAACTTCAGCAGAATTCCGAGAACAATGGAAGAGTTCCGAAGCATTTCTAAACTTCAGCAGAATTCCGATAACAATGAAAGAGTTCTGAAGCATTTTTAAACATCAGCAGAATTCCGAGAACAACGGAAGAGTTCCGAAGCATTTTTAAACTTCAGCAGAATTCCGAGAACAATGGAAGAGCTCTGAAGCATTTTTAAACTTCAGCAGAATTCCGAGAACAATGGAAGAGTTCTGAAGCATTTTTAAATGTCAGCGGAATTCCGAGAACAATGGAAAAGTTCCGAAGCATTTTTAAATGTTAGCGGAATTCCATAAGCAATGGAAGAGTTCCGAAGCATTTTTAAACCTCAGCGGAATTCCGTGAACAATGGAAGAGTTCCAAAGCATTTTTAAACGTCAGCGGAATACCGTGAACAATGGAAGAGTTCTGAAGCATTTTTAAACTTCAGCAGAATTCCGAGAACAATGGAAGAGTTCTGAAGCATTTTTAAATGTCAGCGGAATTCCGAGAACAATGGAAGAGTTCCGTAGCATTTTTCAATGTCAGCAGCATTCCGAGAACAATGGAAGAGTTCCGAAGCATTTTTAAACTTCAGCAGAATTCCGAGAACAATGGAAGAGTTCCTAAGCATTTTTAAACATCAGCGTAATTCCGAGAACAACGGAAGAGATCCAAAGCATTTTTCAACGTCAGCAGCATTCCGAGAACAAGGGAAGAGTTTCGAAGCATTTTTAAACGTCAGCAGAATTCCGAGAACAACGGAAGAGCTCCGAAGCATTTTTAAACTTCAGCAGAATTCCGAGAACAATGGAAGAGTTCTGAAGCATTTTTAAACTTCAGCAGAATTCCGAGAACAATGGAAGAGTTCTGAAGCATTTTTAAACATCAGCGGAATTCCGAGAACAATGGAAGAGTTCCGAAGCATTTTTCAACGTCAGCAGCATTCCGAGAACAATGGAAGAGTTCCGAAGCATTTTTAAACTTCAGCAGCATTCCGAGAACAATGGAAGAGTTCCGAAGCATTTTTCAACGTAAGCAGCATTCTGAGAACAATGGAAGAGTTTCCAAGCATTTTTAAACGTCAGCAGCATTCTGAGAACAATGGAAGAGTTTCCAAGCATTTTTAAACGTCAGCGGAATTCCATAAACAATGGAAGAGTTCCGAAGCATTTTTAAACCTCAGCAGATTTCGGTGAACAATGGAAGAGATCCGAAGCATTTTTAAACCTCAGCGGAACTACGTGAACATTGGAAGAGTTCCGAAGCATTTTTAAACTTCAGCAGAATTCCGAGAACAATGGAAGAGTTCCGAAGCATTTCTAAACTTCAGCAGAATTCCGATAACAATGAAAGAGTTCCGAAGCATTTTTAAACATCAGCAGAATTCCGAGAACAACGGAAGAGTTCCGAAGCATTTTTAAACTTCAGCAGAATTCCGAGAACAATGGAAGAGCTCTGAAGCATTTTTAAACTTCAGCAGAATTCCGAGAACAATGGAAGAGTTCTGAAGCATTTTTAAATTTCAGCGGAATTCCGAGAACAATGGAAAAGTTATGAAGCATTTTTAAATGTTAGCGGAATTCCATAAACAATGGAAGAGTTCCAAAGCATTTTTAAACCTCAGCGGAATTTCGTGAACAATGGAAGAGTTCCAAAGCATTTTTAAACATCAGCGGAATACCGTGAACAATGGAAGAGTTCTGAAGCATTTTTAAACTTCAGCAGAATTCCGAGAACAATGGAAGAGTTCTGAAGCATTTTTAAATGTCAGCGGAATTCCGAGAACAATGGAAGAGTTCCGTAGCATTTTTCAATGTCAGCAGCATTCCGAGAACAATGGAAGAGTTCCGAAGCATTTTTAAACTTCAGCAGAATTACGAGTACAATGGAAGAGTTCTGAAGCATTTTTAAAGGTCAGCGGAATTCCGAGAACAATGGAAGCGTTCCGAAGCATTTTTAAACGTCAGCAGAATTTCGAGAACAATGGAAGAGTTCTGAAGCATTTTTAAACTTCAGCAGAATTCCGAGAACAAAAGAAGAGTTCCGAAGCATTTTTAAACTACAGCAGGATTCCGAGAACAATGGACGAGTTTCGAAGCATTTTTAAACGTCAGCAGAATTCCGAGAACAGTGGAAGTGTTCCGAAGCATTTTTAAACTTCAGCAGAATTCCGAGAACAATGGATGAGTTCTGAAGGATTTTTAAACTTCAGCAGAATTCCGAGAACAATGGAAGAGTTCCTAAGCATTTTTAAACATCAGCGTAATTCCGAGAACAACGGAAGAGATCAAAAGCATTTTTCAACGTCAGCAGCATTCCGAAAACAAGGGAAGAGTTTCGAAGCATTTTTAAACGTCAGCAGAATTCCGAGAACAACGGAAGAGCTCCGAAGCATTTTTAAACTTCAGCAGAATTCCGAGAACAATGGAAGAGTTCTGAAGCATTTTTAAACTTCAGCAGAATTCCGAGAACAATGGAAGAGTTCTGAAGCATTTTCAAACTTCAGCAGAATTCCGAGAACAGTGGAAGAGTTCTGAAGCATTTTTAAACGTCAGCGGAATTCCGAGAACAATGGAAGAGTTCCAAAGCATTTTTCAACGTCAGCAGCATTCCGAGAACAATGGAAGAGTTCCGAAGCATTTTTAAACTTCAGCAGCATTCCGAGAACAATGGAAGAGTTCTGAAGCACTTTTAAACGTAAGCAGAATTCCGAGAACAATGGAAGAGTTCCGAAGCATTTTTAAACTCCAGCAGAATTCCGAGAACAATGGAAGAGTTCCGAAGCATTTTTAAACTTCAGCAGGATTCCGAGAACAATGGAAGAGTTCCGAAGCATTTTTCAACGTCAGCGGAATTCCGAGAACAATGGAAGAGTTCCGAAGCATTTTTTAACTTCAGCAGAATTCCGAGAACAGTGGAAGTGTTCCAAAGCATTTATAAACATCAGCAGAATTCCAAGAACAATGGAAGAGTTCTGAAGCACTTTTAAACATAAGCAGAATTCCGAGAACAATGGAAGAGTTCCTAAGCATTTTTAAACATCAGCGTAATTCCGAGAACAATGGAAAAGTTCCAAAGCATTTTTCATCGTCAGCAGCATTCCAAGAACAAGGGAAGAGTTTTGAAGCATTTTTAAACGTCAGCAGAATTCCGAGAACAATGGATGAGTTCCGTAGCATTTTAAACTTCAGCAGAATTCCGAGAACAATGGAAGAGTTCTGAAGCATTTTTAAACTTCAGCAGAATTCCAAGAACAATGGAAGAGTTCTGAAGCATTTTTAAAGGTCATCGGAATTCCGAGAACAATGGAAGCGTTCCGAAGCATTTTTAAACGTCAGCAGAATTTCGAGAACAATGAAAGAGTTCCGAAGCATTTTTAAACTTCAGCAGAATTTCGAGAACAATGGAAGTGTTCCAAAGCATTTTTAAACATCAGCAGAATTCCAAGAACAATGGAAGAGTTCTGAAGCACTTTTAAACGTAAGCAGAATTCCGAGAACAATGGAAGAGTTCCGAAGCATTTTTAAACTCCAGCAGAATTCCGAGAACAATGGAAGAGTTCCGAAGCATTTTTAAACTTCAGCAGGATTCCGAGAACAATGGAAGAGTTCCGAAGCTATTTAAACTTCAGCAGAATTCTGTGAACAATTGAATAATTCCGAAGCATTTTTAAACTTCAGCGGAATTCCGAGAACAATGGAAAAGTTCTGAAGCATTTTTAAACTTCAGCAGAATTCCGAGAACAATGGAAGAGTTCCGAAGCATTTTTAAACTTCAGCAGAATTCCGAGAACAATGGAAGAGTTCTGAAGCATTTTTAAATGTCAGCGGAATTCCGAGAACAATGGAAGAGTTCCGAAGCATTTTTCAATGTCAGCAGCATTCCGAGAACAATGGAAGAGTTCCGAAGCATTTTTAAACTTCAGCAGAATTACGAGAACAATGGAAGTGTTCTGAAGCATTTTTAAACTTCAGCAGAATTCCGAGAACAATGGATGAGTTCTGAAGCATTTTTAAACTTCAGCAGAATTCCGAGAACAATGGAAGAGTTCCTAAGCATTTTTAAACATCAGCGTAATTCCGAGAACAACGGAAGAAATCCAAAGCATTTTTCAACGTCAGCAGCATTCCGAGAACAAGGGAAGAGTTTCGAAGCATTTTTAAATGTCAGCAGAATTCCGAGAACAACGGAAGAGCTCCGAAGCATTTTTAAACTTCAGCAGAATTCCGAGAACAATGGAAGAGTTCTGAAGCATTTTTAAACTTTAGCAGAATTCCGAGAACAATGGAAAAGTTCTGAAGCATTTTTAAACGTCAGCGGAATTCCGAGAACAATGGAAGAGTTCTGAAGCATTTTTCAACGTCAGCAGCATTCCGAGAACAATGGAAGAGTTCCGAAGCATTTTTAAACTTCAGCAGCATTCCGAGAACAATGGAAGAGTTCCGAAGCATTTTTCAACGTAAGCAGCATTCTGAGAACAATGGAAGAGTTTCCAAGCATTTTTAAACGTCAGCAGCATTCTGAGAACAATGGAAGAGTTTCCAAGCATTTTTAAACGTCAGCGGAATTCCATAAACAATGGAAGAGTTCCGAAGCATTTTTAAACCTCAGCAGATTTCGGTGAACAATGGAAGAGATCCGAAGCATTTTTAAACCTCAGCGGAACTACGTGAACATTGGAAGAGTTCCGAAGCATTTTTAAACTTCAGCAGAATTCCGAGAACAATGGAAGAGTTCCGAAGCATTTCTAAACTTCAGCAGAATTCCGATAACAATGAAAGAGTTCCGAAGCATTTTTAAACATCAGCAGAATTCCGAGAACAACGGAAGAGTTCCGAAGCATTTTTAAACTTCAGCAGAATTCCGAGAACAATGGAAGAGCTCTGAAGCATTTTTAAACTTCAGCAGAATTCCGAGAACAATGGAAGAGTTCTGAAGCATTTTTAAATTTCAGCGGAATTCCGAGAACAATGGAAAAGTTATGAAGCATTTTTAAATGTTAGCGGAATTCCATAAACAATGGAAGAGTTCCAAAGCATTTTTAAACCTCAGCGGAATTTCGTGAACAATGGAAGAGTTCCAAAGCATTTTTAAACATCAGCGGAATACCGTGAACAATGGAAGAGTTCTGAAGCATTTTTAAACTTCAGCAGAATTCCGAGAACAATGGAAGAGTTCTGAAGCATTTTTAAATGTCAGCGGAATTCCGAGAACAATGGAAGAGTTCCGTAGCATTTTTCAATGTCAGCAGCATTCCGAGAACAATGGAAGAGTTCCGAAGCATTTTTAAACTTCAGCAGAATTACGAGTACAATGGAAGTGTTCTGAAGCATTTTTAAACTTCAGCAGAATTCCGAGAACAATGGAAGAGTTCTGAAGCATTTTTAAACTTCAGCAGAATTCCGAGAACAATGGAAGAGTTCTGAAGCATTTTTAAAGGTCAGCGGAATTCCGAGAACAATGGAAGCGTTCCGAAGCATTTTTAAACGTCAGCAGAATTTCGAGAACAATGGAAGAGTTCTGAAGCATTTTTAAACTTCAGCAGAATTCCGAGAACAAAAGAAGAGTTCCGAAGCATTTTTAAACTACAGCAGGATTCCGAGAACAATGGACGAGTTTCGAAGCATTTTTAAACGTCAGCAGAATTCCGAGAACAGTGGAAGTGTTCCGAAGCATTTTTAAACTTCAGCAGAATTCCGAGAACAATGGATGAGTTCTGAAGGATTTTTAAACTTCAGCAGAATTCCGAGAACAATGGAAGAGTTCCTAAGCATTTTTAAACATCAGCGTAATTCCGAGAACAACGGAAGAGATCAAAAGCATTTTTCAACGTCAGCAGCATTCCGAAAACAAGGGAAGAGTTTCGAAGCATTTTTAAACGTCAGCAGAATTCCGAGAACAACGGAAGAGCTCCGAAGCATTTTTAAACTTCAGCAGAATTCCGAGAACAATGGAAGAGTTCTGAAGCATTTTTAAACTTCAGCAGAATTCCGAGAACAATGGAAGAGTTCTGAAGCATTTTCAAACTTCAGCAGAATTCCGAGAACAGTGGAAGAGTTCTGAAGCATTTTTAAACGTCAGCGGAATTCCGAGAACAATGGAAGAGTTCCAAAGCATTTTTCAACGTCAGCAGCATTCCGAGAACAATGGAAGAGTTCCGAAGCATTTTTAAACTTCAGCAGCATTCCGAGAACAATGGAAGAGTTCTGAAGCACTTTTAAACGTAAGCAGAATTCCGAGAACAATGGAAGAGTTCCGAAGCATTTTTAAACTCCAGCAGAATTCCGAGAACAATGGAAGAGTTCCGAAGCATTTTTAAACTTCAGCAGGATTCCGAGAACAATGGAAGAGTTCCGAAGCATTTTTCAACGTCAGCGGAATTCCGAGAACAATGGAAGAGTTCCGAAGCATTTTTTAACTTCAGCAGAATTCCGAGAACAGTGGAAGTGTTCCAAAGCATTTATAAACATCAGCAGAATTCCAAGAACAATGGAAGAGTTCTGAAGCACTTTTAAACATAAGCAGAATTCCGAGAACAATGGAAGAGTTCCTAAGCATTTTTAAACATCAGCGTAATTCCGAGAACAATGGAAAAGTTCCAAAGCATTTTTCATCGTCAGCAGCATTCCAAGAACAAGGGAAGAGTTTTGAAGCATTTTTAAACGTCAGCAGAATTCCGAGAACAATGGATGAGTTCCGTAGCATTTTAAACTTCAGCAGAATTCCGAGAACAATGGAAGAGTTCTGAAGCATTTTTAAACTTCAGCAGAATTCCAAGAACAATGGAAGAGTTCTGAAGCATTTTTAAAGGTCATCGGAATTCCGAGAACAATGGAAGCGTTCCGAAGCATTTTTAAACGTCAGCAGAATTTCGAGAACAATGAAAGAGTTCCGAAGCATTTTTAAACTTCAGCAGAATTTCGAGAACAATGGAAGTGTTCCAAAGCATTTTTAAACATCAGCAGAATTCCAAGAACAATGGAAGAGTTCTGAAGCACTTTTAAACGTAAGCAGAATTCCGAGAACAATGGAAGAGTTCCGAAGCATTTTTAAACTCCAGCAGAATTCCGAGAACAATGGAAGAGTTCCGAAGCATTTTTAAACTTCAGCAGGATTCCGAGAACAATGGAAGAGTTCCGAAGCTATTTAAACTTCAGCAGAATTCTGTGAACAATTGAATAATTCCGAAGCATTTTTAAACTTCAGCGGAATTCCGAGAACAATGGAAAAGTTCTGAAGCATTTTTAAACTTCAGCAGAATTCCGAGAACAATGGAAGAGTTCCGAAGCATTTTTAAACTTCAGCAGAATTCCGAGAACAATGGAAGAGTTCTGAAGCATTTTTAAATGTCAGCGGAATTCCGAGAACAATGGAAGAGTTCCGAAGCATTTTTCAATGTCAGCAGCATTCCGAGAACAATGGAAGAGTTCCGAAGCATTTTTAAACTTCAGCAGAATTACGAGAACAATGGAAGTGTTCTGAAGCATTTTTAAACTTCAGCAGAATTCCGAGAACAATGGATGAGTTCTGAAGCATTTTTAAACTTCAGCAGAATTCCGAGAACAATGGAAGAGTTCCTAAGCATTTTTAAACATCAGCGTAATTCCGAGAACAACGGAAGAAATCCAAAGCATTTTTCAACGTCAGCAGCATTCCGAGAACAAGGGAAGAGTTTCGAAGCATTTTTAAATGTCAGCAGAATTCCGAGAACAACGGAAGAGCTCCGAAGCATTTTTAAACTTCAGCAGAATTCCGAGAACAATGGAAGAGTTCTGAAGCATTTTTAAACTTTAGCAGAATTCCGAGAACAATGGAAAAGTTCTGAAGCATTTTTAAACGTCAGCGGAATTCCGAGAACAATGGAAGAGTTCTGAAGCATTTTTCAACGTCAGCAGCATTCCGAGAACAATGGAAGAGTTCCGAAGCATTTTTAAACTTCAGCAGCATTTCGAGAACAATGGAAGAGTTCCGAAGCATTTTTCAACGTAAGCAGCATTCTGAGAACAATGTAAGAGTTTCCAAGCATTTTTAAACATCAGCAGCATTCTGAGAACAATGGAAGAGTTTCCAAGCATTTTTAAACGTCAGCGGAATTCCATAAACAATGGAAGAGTTCCGAAGCATTTTTAAACCTCAGCTGATTTCGGTGAACAATGGAAGAGTTCCGAAGCATTTTTAAACCTCAGCGGAACTACGTGAACAGTGGAAGAGTTCCGAAGCATTTTTAAATGTCAGCCGAATTCCGAGAACAATGGAAGAGTTCTGAAGCATTTTTAAATGTCAGCCGAATTCCGAGAACAATGGAAGAGTTCCGAAGCATTTTCAATGTCAGCAGCATTCCGAGAACAATGGAAGAGTTCCGAAGCATTTTTAAACTTCAGCAGAAATACGAGAACAATGGAAGTGTTCTGAAGCATTTTTAAACTTCAGCAGAATTCCGAGAACAATGGATGAGTTCTGAAGCATTTTTAAACTTCAGCAGAAATCCGAGAACAATGGAAGAGTTCCTAAGCATTTTTAAACATCAGCGTAATTCCGAGAACAATGGAAGAGTTCCAAAGCATTTTTCAACGTCAGCAGCATTCCGAGAACAAGGGAAGAGTTTCGAAGCATTTTTAAACGTCAGCAGAATTCCGAGAACATTGGCAGAGTTCCAAAGCATTTTTAAACTTCAGCAGAATTCCGAGAACAATGGAAGAGTTCTGAAGCATTTTTAAACTTCAGCAGAATTCCGAGAACAATGGAAGAGTTCTGAAGCATTTTTAAACATCAGCGTAATTCCGAGAACAATGGAAGAGTTCCAAAGCATTTTTCAACGTCAGCAGCATTCCGAGAACAAGGGAAGAGTTCTGAAGCATTTTTAAACTTCAGCAGAATTCCGAGAACAATGGAAGAGTTCTGAAGCATTTTTAAAGGTCAGCGGAATTCCGAGAACAATGGAAGCGTTCCGAAGCATTTTTAAACGTCAGCAGAATTTCGAGAACAATGGAAGAGTTCTGAAGCATTTTTAAACTTCAGCAGAATTCCGAGAACAAAAGAAGAGTTCCGAAGCATTTTTAAACTACAGCAGGATTCCGAGAACAATGGACGAGTTTCGAAGCATTTTTAAACGTCAGCAGAATTCCGAGAACAGTGGAAGTGTTCCGAAGCATTTTTAAACTTCAGCAGAATTCCGAGAACAATGGATGAGTTCTGAAGGATTTTTAAACTTCAGCAGAATTCCGAGAACAATGGAAGAGTTCCTAAGCATTTTTAAACATCAGCGTAATTCCGAGAACAACGGAAGAGATCAAAAGCATTTTTCAACGTCAGCAGCATTCCGAAAACAAGGGAAGCGTTTCGAAGCATTTTTAAACGTCAGCAGAATTCCGAGAACAACGGAAGAGCTCCGAAGCATTTTTAAACTTCAGCAGAATTCCGAGAACAATGGAAGAGTTCTGAAGCATTTTTAAACTTCAGCAGAATTCCGAGAACAATGGAAGAGTTCTGAAGCATTTTCAAACTTCAGCAGAATTCCGAGAACAGTGGAAGAGTTCTGAAGCATTTTTAAACGTCAGCGGAATTCCGAGAACAATGGAAGAGTTCCAAAGCATTTTTCAACGTCAGCAGCATTCCGAGAACAATGGAAGAGTTCCGAAGCATTTTTAAACTTCAGCAGCATTCCGAGAACAATGGAAGAGTTCTGAAGCACTTTTAAACGTAAGCAGAATTCCGAGAACAATGGAAGAGTTCCGAAGCATTTTTAAACTCCAGCAGAATTCCGAGAACAATGGAAGAGTTCCGAAGCATTTTTAAACTTCAGCAGGATTCCGAGAACAATGGAAGAGTTCCGAAGCATTTTTAAACGTCAGCGGAATTCCGAGAACAATGGAAGAGTTCCGAAGCATTTTTTAACTTCAGCAGAATTCCGAGAACAGTGGAAGTGTTCCAAAGCATTTATAAACATCAGCAGAATTCCAAGAACAATGGAAGAGTTCTGAAGCACTTTTAAACATAAGCAGAATTCCGAGAACAATGGAAGAGTTCCAAAGCATTTTTAAACTCCAGCAGAATTCCAAGAACAATGGAAGAGTTCCGAAGCATTTTTAAACTTCAGCAGGATTCCGAGAACAATGGAAGAGTTCCGAAGCTATTTAAACTTCAGCAGAATTCTGTGAACAATGAAATAATTCCGAAGCATTTTAAAATTTCAGCGGAATTCCGAGAACAATGGAAAAGTTCCGAAGCATTTTTAAACTTCAGCAGAATTCCGAGAACAATGGAAGAGTTCCGAAGCATTTTTAAACTTCAGCAGAATTCCGAGAACAATGGAAGAGTTCTGAAGCACTTTTAAATGTCAGCAGAATTCCGAGAACAATGGAAGAGTTCCGAAGCATTTTTCAATGTCAGCAGCATTCCGAGAACAATGGAAGAGTTTCCAAGCATTTTTGAACGTCAGCAGCATTCTGAGAACAATGCAAGAGTTTCCAAGCATTTTTAAACGTCAGCGGAATTCCATAAACAATGGAAGAGTTCCAAAGCATTTTTAAACCTCAGCGGAATTTCGTGAACAATGGAAGAGTTCCAAAGCATTTTTAAACATCAGCGGAATACCGTGAACAATGGAAGAGTTCTGAAGCATTTTTAAACTTCAGCAGAATTCCGAGAACAATGGAAGAGTTCTGAAGCATTTTTAAATGTCAGCGGAATTCCGAGAACAATGGAAGAGTTCCGTAGCATTTTTCAATGTCAGCAGCATTCCGAGAACAATGGAAGAGTTCCGAAGCATTTTTAAACTTCAGCAGAATTACGAGAACAATGGAAGTGTTCTGAAGCATTTTTAAACTTCAGCAGAATTCCGAGAACAATGGATGAGTTCTGAAGCATTTTTAAACTTCAGCAGAATTCCGAGAACAATGGAAGAGTTCCTAAGCATTTTTAAACATCAGCGTAATTCCGAGAACAACGGAAGAAATCCAAAGCATTTTTCAACGTCAGCAGCATTCCGAGAACAAGGGAAGAGTTTCGAAGCATTTTTAAATGTCAGCAGAATTCCGAGAACAACGGAAGAGCTCCGAAGCATTTTTAAACTTCAGCAGAATTCCGAGAACAATGGAAGAGTTCTGAAGCATTTTTAAACTTCAGCAGAATTCCGAGAACAATGGAAGAGTTCTGAAGCATTTTCAAACTTCAGCAGAATTCCGAGAACAGTGGAAGAGTTCTGAAGCATTTTTAAACGTCAGCGGAATTCCGAGAACAATGGAAGAGTTCCAAAGCATTTTTCAACGTCAGCAGCATTCCGAGAACAATGGAAGAGTTCCGAAGCATTTTTAAACTTCAGCAGCATTCCGAGAACAATGGAAGAGTTCTGAAGCACTTTTAAACGTAAGCAGAATTCCGAGAACAATGGAAGAGTTCCGAAGCATTTTTAAACTCCAGCAGAATTCCGAGAACAATGGAAGAGTTCCGAAGCATTTTTAAACTTCAGCAGGATTCCGAGAACAATGGAAGAGTTCCGAAGCATTTTTAAACGTCAGCGGAATTCCGAGAACAATGGAAGAGTTCCGAAGCATTTTTTAACTTCAGCAGAATTCCGAGAACAGTGGAAGTGTTCCAAAGCATTTATAAACATCAGCGGAATTCCAAGAACAATGGAAGAGTTCTGAAGCACTTTTAAACATAAGCAGAATTCCGAGAACAATGGAAGAGTTCCAAAGCATTTTTAAACTCCAGCAGAATTCCAAGAACAATGGAAGAGTTCCGAAGCATTTTTAAACTTCAGCAGGATTCCGAGAACAATGGAAGAGTTCCGAAGCTATTTAAACTTCAGCAGAATTCTGTGAACAATGAAATAATTCCGAAGCATTTTAAAATTTCAGCGGAATTCCGAGAACAATGGAAAAGTTCCGAAGCATTTTTAAACTTCAGCAGAATTCCGAGAACAATGGAAGAGTTCCGAAGCATTTTTAAACTTCAGCAGAATTCCGAGAACAATGGAAGAGTTCTGAAGCACTTTTAAATGTCAGCAGAATTCCGAGAACAATGGAAGAGTTCCGAAGCATTTTTCAATGTCAGCAGCATTCCGAGAACAATGGAAGAGTTTCCAAGCATTTTTGAACGTCAGCAGCATTCTGAGAACAATGCAAGAGTTTCCAAGCATTTTTAAACGTCAGCGGAATTCCATAAACAATGGAAGAGTTCCAAAGCATTTTTAAACCTCAGCGGAATTTCGTGAACAATGGAAGAGTTCCAAAGCATTTTTAAACATCAGCGGAATACCGTGAACAATGGAGGAGTTCTGAAGCATTTTTAAACTTCAGCAGAATTCCGAGAACAATGGAAGAGTTCTGAAGCATTTTTAAATGTCAGCGGAATTCCGCGAACAATGGAAGAGTTCCGTAGCATTTTTCAATGTCAGCAGCATTCCGAGAACAATGGAAGAGTTCCGAAGCATTTTTAAACTTCAGCAGAATTACGAGAACAATGGAAGTGTTCTGAAGCATTTTTAAACTTCAGCAGAATTCCGAGAACAATGGATGAGTTCTGAAGCATTTTTAAACTTCAGCAGAATTCCGAGAACAATGGAAGAGTTCCTAAGCATTTTTAAACATCAGCGTAATTCCGAGAACAACGGAAGAAATCCAAAGCATTTTTCAACGTCAGCAGCATTCCGAGAACAAGGGAAGAGTTTCGAAGCATTTTTAAATGTCAGCAGAATTCCGAGAACAACGGAAGAGCTCCGAAGCATTTTTAAACTTCAGCAGAATTCCGAGAACAATGGAAGAGTTCTGAAGCATTTTTAAACTTTAGCAGAATTCCGAGAACAATGGAAAAGTTCTGAAGCATTTTTAAACGTCAGCGGAATTCCGAGAACAATGGAAGAGTTCTGAAGCATTTTTCAACGTCAGCAGCATTCCGAGAACAATGGAAGAGTTCCGAAGCATTTTTAAACTTCAGCAGCATTTCGAGAACAATGGAAGAGTTCCGAAGCATTTTTCAACGTAAGCAGCATTCTGAGAACAATGTAAGAGTTTCCAAGCATTTTTAAACATCAGCAGCATTCTGAGAACAATGGAAGAGTTTCCAAGCATTTTTAAACGTCAGCGGAATTCCATAAACAATGGAAGAGTTCCGAAGCATTTTTAAACCTCAGCTGATTTCGGTGAACAATGGAAGAGTTCCGAAGCATTTTTAAACCTCAGCGGAACTACGTGAACAGTGGAAGAGTTCCGAAGCATTTTTAAATGTCAGCCGAATTCCGAGAACAATGGAAGAGTTCTGAAGCATTTTTAAATGTCAGCCGAATTCCGAGAACAATGGAAGAGTTCCGAAGCATTTTCAATGTCAGCAGCATTCCGAGAACAATGGAAGAGTTCCGAAGCATTTTTAAACTTCAGCAGAAATACGAGAACAATGGAAGAGTTCTGAAGCATTTTTAAACTTCAGCAGAATTCCGAGAACAATGGATGAGTTCTGAAGCATTTTTAAACTTCAGCAGAAATCCGAGAACAATGGAAGAGTTCCTAAGCATTTTTAAACATCAGCGTAATTCCGAGAACAATGGAAGAGTTCCAAAGCATTTTTCAACGTCAGCAGCATTCCGAGAACAAGGGAAGAGTTTCGAAGCATTTTTAAACGTCAGCAGAATTCCGAGAACATTGGCAGAGTTCCAAAGCATTTTTAAACTTCAGCAGAATTCCGAGAACAATGGAAGAGTTCTGAAGCATTTTTAAACTTCAGCAGAATTCCGAGAACAATGGAAGAGTTCTGAAGCATTTTTAAACATCAGCGTAATTCCGAGAACAATGGAAGAGTTCCAAAGCATTTTTCAACGTCAGCAGCATTCCGAGAACAAGGGAAGAGTTCTGAAGCATTTTTAAACTTCAGCAGAATTCCGAGAACAATGGAAGAGTTCTGAAGCATTTTTAAAGGTCAGCGGAATTCCGAGAACAATGGAAGCGTTCCGAAGCATTTTTAAACGTCAGCAGAATTTCGAGAACAATGGAAGAGTTCTGAAGCATTTTTAAACTTCAGCAGAATTCCGAGAACAAAAGAAGAGTTCCGAAGCATTTTTAAACTACAGCAGGATTCCGAGAACAATGGACGAGTTTCGAAGCATTTTTAAACGTCAGCAGAATTCCGAGAACAGTGGAAGTGTTCCGAAGCACTTTTAAACATAAGCAGAATTCCGAGAACAATGGAAGAGTTCCAAAGCATTTTTAAACTCCAGCAGAATTCCAAGAACAATGGAAGAGTTCCGAAGCATTTTTAAACTTCAGCAGGATTCCGAGAACAATGGAAGAGTTCCGAAGCTATTTAAACTTCAGCAGAATTCTGTGAACAATGAAATAATTCCGAAGCATTTTAAAATTTCAGCGGAATTCCGAGAACAATGGAAAAGTTCCGAAGCATTTTTAAACTTCAGCAGAATTCCGAGAACAATGGAAGAGTTCCGAAGCATTTTTCAATGTCAGCAGCATTCCGAGAACAATGGAAGAGTTTCCAAGCATTTTTGAACGTCAGCAGCATTCTGAGAACAATGCAAGAGTTTCCAAGCATTTTTAAACGTCAGCGGAATTCCATAAACAATGGAAGAGTTCCAAAGCATTTTTAAACCTCAGCGGAATTTCGTGAACAATGGAAGAGTTCCAAAGCATTTTTAAACATCAGCGGAATACCGTGAACAATGGAAGAGTTCTGAAGCATTTTTAAACTTCAGCAGAATTCCGAGAACAATGGAAGAGTTCTGAAGCATTTTTAAATGTCAGCGGAATTCCGCGAACAATGGAAGAGTTCCGTAGCATTTTTCAATGTCAGCAGCATTCCGAGAACAATGGAAGAGTTCCGAAGCATTTTTAAACTTCAGCAGAATTACGAGAACAATGGAAGTGTTCTGAAGCATTTTTAAACTTCAGCAGAATTCCGAGAACAATGGATGAGTTCTGAAGCATTTTTAAACTTCAGCAGAATTCCGAGAACAATGGAAGAGTTCCTAAGCATTTTTAAACATCAGCGTAATTCCGAGAACAACGGAAGAAATCCAAAGCATTTTTCAACGTCAGCAGCATTCCGAGAACAAGGGAAGAGTTTCGAAGCATTTTTAAATGTCAGCAGAATTCCGAGAACAACGGAAGAGCTCCGAAGCATTTTTAAACTTCAGCAGAATTCCGAGAACAATGGAAGAGTTCTGAAGCATTTTTAAACTTTAGCAGAATTCCGAGAACAATGGAAAAGTTCTGAAGCATTTTTAAACGTCAGCGGAATTCCGAGAACAATGGAAGAGTTCTGAAGCATTTTTCAACGTCAGCAGCATTCCGAGAACAATGGAAGAGTTCCGAAGCATTTTTAAACTTCAGCAGCATTTCGAGAACAATGGAAGAGTTCCGAAGCATTTTTCAACGTAAGCAGCATTCTGAGAACAATGTAAGAGTTTCCAAGCATTTTTAAACATCAGCAGCATTCTGAGAACAATGGAAGAGTTTCCAAGCATTTTTAAACGTCAGCGGAATTCCATAAACAATGGAAGAGTTCCGAAGCATTTTTAAACCTCAGCTGATTTCGGTGAACAATGGAAGAGTTCCGAAGCATTTTTAAACCTCAGCGGAACTACGTGAACAGTGGAAGAGTTCCGAAGCATTTTTAAATGTCAGCCGAATTCCGAGAACAATGGAAGAGTTCTGAAGCATTTTTAAATGTCAGCCGAATTCCGAGAACAATGGAAGAGTTCCGAAGCATTTTCAATGTCAGCAGCATTCCGAGAACATTGGAAGAGTTCCGAAGCATTTTTAAACTTCAGCAGAAATACGAGAACAATGGAAGAGTTCTGAAGCATTTTTAAACTTCAGCAGAATTCCGAGAACAATGGATGAGTTCTGAAGCATTTTTAAACTTCAGCAGAAATCCGAGAACAATGGAAGAGTTCCTAAGCATTTTTAAACATCAGCGTAATTCCGAGAACAATGGAAGAGTTCCAAAGCATTTTTCAACGTCAGCAGCATTCCGAGAACAAGGGAAGAGTTTCGAAGCATTTTTAAACGTCAGCAGAATTCCGAGAACATTGGCAGAGTTCCAAAGCATTTTTAAACTTCAGCAGAATTCCGAGAACAATGGAAGAGTTCTGAAGCATTTTTAAACTTCAGCAGAATTCCGAGAACAATGGAAGAGTTCTGAAGCATTTTTAAACATCAGCGTAATTCCGAGAACAATGGAAGAGTTCCAAAGCATTTTTCAACGTCAGCAGCATTCCGAGAACAAGGGAAGAGTTCTGAAGCATTTTTAAACTTCAGCAGAATTCCGAGAACAATGGAAGAGTTCTGAAGCATTTTTAAAGGTCAGCGGAATTCCGAGAACAATGGAAGCGTTCCGAAGCATTTTTAAACGTCAGCAGAATTTCGAGAACAATGGAAGAGTTCTGAAGCATTTTTAAACTTCAGCAGAATTCCGAGAACAAAAGAAGAGTTCCGAAGCATTTTTAAACTACAGCAGGATTCCGAGAACAATGGAAGAGTTTCGAAGCATTTTTAAACGTCAGCAGAATTCCGAGAACAGTGGAAGTGTTCCGAAGCATTTTTAAACTTCAGCAGAATTCCGAGAACAATGGATGAGTTCTGAAGGATTTTTAAACTTCAGCAGAATTCCGAGAACAATGGAAGAGTTCCTAAGCATTTTTAAACATCAGCGTAATTCCGAGAACAACGGAAGAGATCAAAAGCATTTTTCAACGTCAGCAGCATTCCGAAAACAAGGGAAGCGTTTCGAAGCATTTTTAAACGTCAGCAGAATTCCGAGAACAACGGAAGAGCTCCGAAGCATTTTTAAACTTCAGCAGAATTCCGAGAACAATGGAAGAGTTCTGAAGCATTTTTAAACTTCAGCAGAATTCCGAGAACAATGGAAGAGTTCTGAAGCATTTTCAAACTTCAGCAGAATTCCGAGAACAGTGGAAGAGTTCTGAAGCATTTTTAAACGTCAGCGGAATTCCGAGAACAATGGAAGAGTTCCAAAGCATTTTTCAACGTCAGCAGCATTCCGAGAACAATGGAAGAGTTCCGAAGCATTTTTAAACTTCAGCAGCATTCCGAGAACAATGGAAGAGTTCTGAAGCACTTTTAAACGTAAGCAGAATTCCGAGAACAATGGAAGAGTTCCGAAGCATTTTTAAACTCCAGCAGAATTCCGAGAACAATGGAAGAGTTCCGAAGCATTTTTAAACTTCAGCAGGATTCCGAGAACAATGGAAGAGTTCCGAAGCATTTTTAAACGTCAGCGGAATTCCGAGAACAATGGAAGAGTTCCGAAGCATTTTTTAACTTCAGCAGAATTCCGAGAACAGTGGAAGTGTTCCAAAGCATTTATAAACATCAGCAGAATTCCAAGAACAATGGAAGAGTTCTGAAGCACTTTTAAACATAAGCAGAATTCCGAGAACAATGGAAGAGTTCCAAAGCATTTTTAAACTCCAGCAGAATTCCAAGAACAATGGAAGAGTTCCGAAGCATTTTTAAACTTCAGCAGGATTCCGAGAACAATGGAAGAGTTCCGAAGCTATTTAAACTTCAGCAGAATTCTGTGAACAATGAAATAATTCCGAAGCATTTTAAAATTTCAGCGGAATTCCGAGAACAATGGAAAAGTTCCGAAGCATTTTTGAACGTCAGCAGCATTCTGAGAACAATGCAAGAGTTTCCAAGCATTTTTAAACGTCAGCGGAATTCCATAAACAATGGAAGAGTTCCAAAGCATTTTTAAACCTCAGCGGAATTTCGTGAACAATGGAAGAGTTCCAAAGCATTTTTAAACATCAGCAGAATACCGTGAACAATGGAAGAGTTCTGAAGCATTTTTAAACTTCAGCAGAATTCCGAGAACAATGGAAGAGTTCTGAAGCATTTTTAAATGTCAGCGGAATTCCGAGAACAATGGAAGAGTTCCGTAGCATTTTTCAATGTCAGCAGCATTCCGAGAACAATGGAAGAGTTCCGAAGCATTTTTAAACTTCAGCAGAATTACGAGAACAATGGAAGTGTTCTGAAGCATTTTCAAACTTCAGCAGAATTCCGAGAACAATGGATGAGTTCTGAAGCATTTTTAAACTTCAGCAGAATTCCGAGAACAATGGAAGAGTTCCTAAGCATTTTTAAACATCAGCGTAATTCCGAGAACAACGGAAGAGATCCAAAGCATTTTTCAACGTCAGCAGCATTCCGAGAACAAGGGAAGAGTTTCGAAGCATTTTTAAACGTCAGCAGAATTCCGAGAACAACGGAAGAGCTCCGAAGCATTTTTAAACTTCAGCAGAATTCCGAGAACAATGGAAGAGTTCTGAAGCATTTTTAAACTTCAGCAGAATTCCGAGAACAATGGAAGAGTTCTGAAGCATTTTTAAACGTCAGCGGAATTCCGAGAACAATGGAAGAGTTCCGAAGCATTTTTCAACGTCAGCAGCATTCCGAGAACAATGGAAGAGTTCCGAAGCATTTTTAAACTTCAGCAGCATTCCGAGAACAATGGAAGAGTTCTGAAGCATTTTTCAACGTAAGCAGCATTCTGAGAACAATGGAAGAGTTTCCAAGCATTTTTAAACGTCAGCAGCATTCTGAGAACAATGGAAGAGTTTCCAAGCATTTTTAAACGTCAGCGGAATTCCATAAACAATGGAAGCGTTCCGAAGCATTTTTCAATGTCAGCAGCATTCCGAGAACAATGGAAGAGTTTCCAAGCATTTTTGAACGTCAGCAGCATTCTGAGAACAATGCAAGAGTTTCCAAGCATTTTTAAACGTCAGCGGAATTCCATAAACAATGGAAGAGTTCCAAAGCATTTTTAAATCTCAGCGGAATTTCGTGAACAATGGAAGAGTTCCAAAGCATTTTTAAACATCAGCGGAATACCGTGAACAATGGAAGAGTTCTGAAGCATTTTTAAACTTCAGCAGAATTCCGAGAACAATGGAAGAGTTCTGAAGCATTTTTAAATGTCAGCGGAATTCCGAGAACAATGGAAGAGTTCCGTAGCATTTTTCAATGTCAGCAGCATTCCGAGAACAATGGAAGAGTTCCGAAGCATTTTTAAACTTCAGCAGAATTACGAGAACAATGGAAGTGTTCTGAAGCATTTTTAAACTTCAGCAGAATTCCGAGAACAATGGATGAGTTCTGAAGCATTTTTAAACTTCAGCAGAATTCCGAGAACAATGGAAGAGTTCCTAAGCATTTTTAAACATCAGCGTAATTCCGAGAACAACGGAAGAGATCCAAAGCATTTTTCAACGTCAGCAGCATTCCGAGAACAAGGGAAGAGTTTCGAAGCATTTTTAAACGTCAGCAGAATTCCGAGAACAACGGAAGAGCTCCGAAGCATTTTTAAACTTCAGCAGAATTCCGAGAACAATGGAAGAGTTCTGAAGCATTTTTAAACTTCAGCAGAATTCCGAGAACAATGGAAGAGTTCTGAAGCATTTTTAAACGTCAGCGGAATTCCGAGAACAATGGAAGAGTTCCGAAGCATTTTTCAACGTCAGCAGCATTCCGAGAACAATGGAAGAGTTCCGAAGCATTTTTAAACTTCAGCAGCATTCCGAGAACAATGGAAGAGTTCTGAAGCATTTTTCAACGTAAGCAGCATTCTGAGAACAATGGAAGAGTTTCCAAGCATTTTTAAACGTCAGCAGCATTCTGAGAACAATGGAAGAGTTTCCAAGCATTTTTAAACGTCAGCGGAATTCCATAAACAATGGAAGAGTTCCGAAGCATTTTTAAACCTCAGCAGATTTCGGTGAACAATGCAAGAGATCCGAAGCATTTTTAAACCTCAGCGGAACTACGTGAACATTGGAAGAGTTCCGAAGCATTTTTAAACTTCAGCAGAATTCCGAGAACAATGGAAGAGTTCCTAAGCATTTTTAAACATCAGCGTAATTCCGAGAACAACGGAAGAAATCCAAAGCATTTTTCAACGTCAGCAGCATTCCGAGAACAAGGGAAGAGTTTCGAAGCATTTTTAAATGTCAGCAGAATTCCGAGAACAACGGAAGAGCTCCGAAGCATTTTTAAACTTCAGCAGAATTCCGAGAACAATGGAAGAGTTCTGAAGCATTTTTAAACTTTAGCAGAATTCCGAGAACAATGGAAAAGTTCTGAAGCATTTTTAAACGTCAGCGGAATTCCGAGAACAATGGAAGAGTTCTGAAGCATTTTTCAACGTCAGCAGCATTCCGAGAACAATGGAAGAGTTCCGAAGCATTTTTAAACTTCAGCAGCATTTCGAGAACAATGGAAGAGTTCCGAAGCATTTTTCAACGTAAGCAGCATTCTGAGAACAATGTAAGAGTTTCCAAGCATTTTTAAACATCAGCAGCATTCTGAGAACAATGGAAGAGTTTCCAAGCATTTTTAAACGTCAGCGGAATTCCATAAACAATGGAAGAGTTCCGAAGCATTTTTAAACCTCAGCTGATTTCGGTGAACAATGGAAGAGTTCCGAAGCATTTTTAAACCTCAGCGGAACTACGTGAACAGTGGAAGAGTTCCGAAGCATTTTTAAATGTCAGCCGAATTCCGAGAACAATGGAAGAGTTCTGAAGCATTTTTAAATGTCAGCCGAATTCCGAGAACAATGGAAGAGTTCCGAAGCATTTTCAATGTCAGCAGCATTCCGAGAACAATGGAAGAGTTCCGAAGCATTTTTAAACTTCAGCAGAAATACGAGAACAATGGAAGAGTTCTGAAGCATTTTTAAACTTCAGCAGAATTCCGAGAACAATGGATGAGTTCTGAAGGATTTTTAAACTTCAGCAGAATTCCGAGAACAATGGAAGAGTTCCTAAGCATTTTTAAACATCAGCGTAATTCCGAGAACAACGGAAGAGATCAAAAGCATTTTTCAACGTCAGCAGCATTCCGAAAACAAGGGAAGCGTTTCGAAGCATTTTTAAACGTCAGCAGAATTCCGAGAACAACGGAAGAGCTCCGAAGCATTTTTAAACTTCAGCAGAATTCCGAGAACAATGGAAGAGTTCTGAAGCATTTTTAAACTTCAGCAGAATTCCGAGAACAATGGAAGAGTTCTGAAGCATTTTCAAACTTCAGCAGAATTCCGAGAACAGTGGAAGAGTTCTGAAGCATTTTTAAACGTCAGCGGAATTCCGAGAACAATGGAAGAGTTCCAAAGCATTTTTCAACGTCAGCAGCATTCCGAGAACAATGGAAGAGTTCCGAAGCATTTTTAAACTTCAGCAGCATTCCGAGAACAATGGAAGAGTTCTGAAGCACTTTTAAACGTAAGCAGAATTCCGAGAACAATGGAAGAGTTCCGAAGCATTTTTAAACTCCAGCAGAATTCCGAGAACAATGGAAGAGTTCCGAAGCATTTTTAAACTTCAGCAGGATTCCGAGAACAATGGAAGAGTTCCGAAGCATTTTTAAACGTCAGCGGAATTCCGAGAACAATGGAAGAGTTCCGAAGCATTTTTTAACTTCAGCAGAATTCCGAGAACAGTGGAAGTGTTCCAAAGCATTTATAAACATCAGCAGAATTCCAAGAACAATGGAAGAGTTCTGAAGCACTTTTAAACATAAGCAGAATTCCGAGAACAATGGAAGAGTTCCAAAGCATTTTTAAACTCCAGCAGAATTCCAAGAACAATGGAAGAGTTCCGAAGCATTTTTAAACTTCAGCAGGATTCCGAGAACAATGGAAGAGTTCCGAAGCTATTTAAACTTCAGCAGAATTCTGTGAACAATGAAATAATTCCGAAGCATTTTAAAATTTCAGCGGAATTCCGAGAACAATGGAAAAGTTCCGAAGCATTTTTAAACTTCAGCAGAATTCCGAGAACAATGGAAGAGTTCCGAAGCATTTTTAAACTTCAGCAGCATTCCGAGAACAATGGAAGAGTTCTGAAGCACTTTTAAATGTCAGCAGAATTCCGAGAACAATGGAAGAGTTCCGAAGCATTTTTCAATGTCAGCAGCATTCCGAGAACAATGGAAGAGTTTCCAAGCATTTTTGAACGTCAGCAGCATTCTGAGAACAATGCAAGAGTTTCCAAGCATTTTTAAACGTCAGCGGAATTCCATAAACAATGGAAGAGTTCCAAAGCATTTTTAAACCTCAGCGGAATTTCGTGAACAATGGAAGAGTTCCAAAGCATTTTTAAACATCAGCGGAATACCGTGAACAATGGAAGAGTTCTGAAGCATTTTTAAACTTCAGCAGAATTCCGAGAACAATGGAAGAGTTCTGAAGCATTTTTAAATGTCAGCGGAATTCCGAGAACAATGGAAGAGTTCCGTAGCATTTTTCAATGTCAGCAGCATTCCGAGAACAATGGAAGAGTTCCGAAGCATTTTTAAACTTCAGCAGAATTACGAGAACAATGGAAGTGTTCTGAAGCATTTTTAAACTTCAGCAGAATTCCGAGAACAATGGATGAGTTCTGAAGCATTTTTAAACTTCAGCAGAATTCCGAGAACAATGGAAGAGTTCCTAAGCATTTTTAAACATCAGCGTAATTCCGAGAACAACGGAAGAAATCCAAAGCATTTTTCAACGTCAGCAGCATTCCGAGAACAAGGGAAGAGTTTCGAAGCATTTTTAAATGTCAGCAGAATTCCGAGAACAACGGAAGAGCTCCGAAGCATTTTTAAACTTCAGCAGAATTCCGAGAACAATGGAAGAGTTCTGAAGCATTTTTAAACTTCAGCAGAATTCCGAGAACAATGGAAGAGTTCTGAAGCATTTTCAAACTTCAGCAGAATTCCGAGAACAGTGGAAGAGTTCTGAAGCATTTTTAAACGTCAGCGGAATTCCGAGAACAATGGAAGAGTTCCAAAGCATTTTTCAACGTCAGCAGCATTCCGAGAACAATGGAAGAGTTCCGAAGCATTTTTAAACTTCAGCAGCATTCCGAGAACAATGGAAGAGTTCTGAAGCACTTTTAAACGTAAGCAGAATTCCGAGAACAATGGAAGAGTTCCGAAGCATTTTTAAACTCCAGCAGAATTCCGAGAACAATGGAAGAGTTCCGAAGCATTTTTAAACTTCAGCAGGATTCCGAGAACAATGGAAGAGTTCCGAAGCATTTTTAAACGTCAGCGGAATTCCGAGAACAATGGAAGAGTTCCGAAGCATTTTTTAACTTCAGCAGAATTCCGAGAACAGTGGAAGTGTTCCAAAGCATTTATAAACATCAGCGGAATTCCAAGAACAATGGAAGAGTTCTGAAGCACTTTTAAACATAAGCAGAATTCCGAGAACAATGGAAGAGTTCCGAAGCATTTTTAAACTTCAGCAGGATTCCGAGAACAATGGAAGAGTTCCGAAGCTATTTAAACTTCAGCAGAATTCTGTGAACAATGAAATAATTCCGAAGCATTTTAAAATTTCAGCGGAATTCCGAGAACAATGGAAAAGTTCCGAAGCATTTTTAAACTTCAGCAGAATTCCGAGAACAATGGAAGAGTTCCGAAGCATTTTTAAACTTCAGCAGAATTCCGAGAACAATGGAAGAGTTCTGAAGCACTTTTAAATGTCAGCAGAATTCCGAGAACAATGGAAGAGTTCCGAAGCATTTTTCAATGTCAGCAGCATTCCGAGAACAATGGAAGAGTTTCCAAGCATTTTTGAACGTCAGCAGCATTCTGAGAACAATGCAAGAGTTTCCAAGCATTTTTAAACGTCAGCGGAATTCCATAAACAATGGAAGAGTTCCAAAGCATTTTTAAACCTCAGCGGAATTTCGTGAACAATGGAAGAGTTCCAAAGCATTTTTAAACATCAGCGGAATACCGTGAACAATGGAAGAGTTCTGAAGCATTTTTAAACTTCAGCAGAATTCCGAGAACAATGGAAGAGTTCTGAAGCATTTTTAAATGTCAGCGGAATTCCGAGAACAATGGAAGAGTTCCGTAGCATTTTTCAATGTCAGCAGCATTCCGAGAACAATGGAAGAGTTCCGAAGCATTTTTAAACTTCAGCAGAATTACGAGAACAATGGAAGTGTTCTGAAGCATTTTTAAACTTCAGCAGAATTCCGAGAACAATGGATGAGTTCTGAAGCATTTTTAAACTTCAGCAGAATTCCGAGAACAATGGAAGAGTTCCTAAGCATTTTTAAACATCAGCGTAATTCCGAGAACAACGGAAGAAATCCAAAGCATTTTTCAACGTCAGCAGCATTCCGAGAACAAGGGAAGAGTTTCGAAGCATTTTTAAATGTCAGCAGAATTCCGAGAACAACGGAAGAGCTCCGAAGCATTTTTAAACTTCAGCAGAATTCCGAGAACAATGGAAGAGTTCTGAAGCATTTTTAAACTTTAGCAGAATTCCGAGAACAATGGAAAAGTTCTGAAGCATTTTTAAACGTCAGCGGAATTCCGAGAACAATGGAAGAGTTCTGAAGCATTTTTCAACGTCAGCAGCATTCCGAGAACAATGGAAGAGTTCCGAAGCATTTTTAAACTTCAGCAGCATTTCGAGAACAATGGAAGAGTTCCGAAGCATTTTTCAACGTAAGCAGCATTCTGAGAACAATGTAAGAGTTTCCAAGCATTTTTAAACATCAGCAGCATTCTGAGAACAATGGAAGAGTTTCCAAGCATTTTTAAACGTCAGCGGAATTCCATAAACAATGGAAGAGTTCCGAAGCATTTTTAAACCTCAGCTGATTTCGGTGAACAATGGAAGAGTTCCGAAGCATTTTTAAACCTCAGCGGAACTACGTGAACAGTGGAAGAGTTCCGAAGCATTTTTAAATGTCAGCCGAATTCCGAGAACAATGGAAGAGTTCTGAAGCATTTTTAAATGTCAGCCGAATTCCGAGAACAATGGAAGAGTTCCGAAGCATTTTCAATGTCAGCAGCATTCCGAGAACAATGGAAGAGTTCCGAAGCATTTTTAAACTTCAGCAGAAATACGAGAACAATGGAAGAGTTCTGAAGCATTTTTAAACTTCAGCAGAATTCCGAGAACAATGGATGAGTTCTGAAGCATTTTTAAACTTCAGCAGAAATCCGAGAACAATGGAAGAGTTCCTAAGCATTTTTAAACATCAGCGTAATTCCGAGAACAATGGAAGAGTTCCAAAGCATTTTTCAACGTCAGCAGCATTCCGAGAACAAGGGAAGAGTTTCGAAGCATTTTTAAACGTCAGCAGAATTCCGAGAACATTGGCAGAGTTCCAAAGCATTTTTAAACTTCAGCAGAATTCCGAGAACAATGGAAGAGTTCTGAAGCATTTTTAAACTTCAGCAGAATTCCGAGAACAATGGAAGAGTTCTGAAGCATTTTTAAACATCAGCGTAATTCCGAGAACAATGGAAGAGTTCCAAAGCATTTTTCAACGTCAGCAGCATTCCGAGAACAAGGGAAGAGTTCTGAAGCATTTTTAAACTTCAGCAGAATTCCGAGAACAATGGAAGAGTTCTGAAGCATTTTTAAAGGTCAGCGGAATTCCGAGAACAATGGAAGCGTTCCGAAGCATTTTTAAACGTCAGCAGAATTTCGAGAACAATGGAAGAGTTCTGAAGCATTTTTAAACTTCAGCAGAATTCCGAGAACAAAAGAAGAGTTCCGAAGCATTTTTAAACTACAGCAGGATTCCGAGAACAATGGACGAGTTTCGAAGCATTTTTAAACGTCAGCAGAATTCCGAGAACAGTGGAAGTGTTCCGAAGCATTTTTAAACTTCAGCAGAATTCCGAGAACAATGGATGAGTTCTGAAGGATTTTTAAACTTCAGCAGAATTCCGAGAACAATGGAAGAGTTCCTAAGCATTTTTAAACATCAGCGTAATTCCGAGAACAACGGAAGAGATCAAAAGCATTTTTCAACGTCAGCAGCATTCCGAAAACAAGGGAAGCGTTTCGAAGCATTTTTAAACGTCAGCAGAATTCCGAGAACAACGGAAGAGCTCCGAAGCATTTTTAAACTTCAGCAGAATTCCGAGAACAATGGAAGAGTTCTGAAGCATTTTTAAACTTCAGCAGAATTCCGAGAACAATGGAAGAGTTCTGAAGCATTTTCAAACTTCAGCAGAATTCCGAGAACAGTGGAAGAGTTCTGAAGCATTTTTAAACGTCAGCGGAATTCCGAGAACAATGGAAGAGTTCCAAAGCATTTTTCAACGTCAGCAGCATTCCGAGAACAATGGAAGAGTTCCGAAGCATTTTTAAACTTCAGCAGCATTCCGAGAACAATGGAAGAGTTCTGAAGCACTTTTAAACGTAAGCAGAATTCCGAGAACAATGGAAGAGTTCCGAAGCATTTTTAAACTCCAGCAGAATTCCGAGAACAATGGAAGAGTTCCGAAGCATTTTTAAACTTCAGCAGGATTCCGAGAACAATGGAAGAGTTCCGAAGCATTTTTAAACGTCAGCGGAATTCCGAGAACAATGGAAGAGTTCCGAAGCATTTTTTAACTTCAGCAGAATTCCGAGAACAGTGGAAGTGTTCCAAAGCATTTATAAACATCAGCAGAATTCCAAGAACAATGGAAGAGTTCTGAAGCACTTTTAAACATAAGCAGAATTCCGAGAACAATGGAAGAGTTCCAAAGCATTTTTAAACTCCAGCAGAATTCCAAGAACAATGGAAGAGTTCCGAAGCATTTTTAAACTTCAGCAGGATTCCGAGAACAATGGAAGAGTTCCGAAGCTATTTAAACTTCAGCAGAATTCTGTGAACAATGAAATAATTCCGAAGCATTTTAAAATTTCAGCGGAATTCCGAGAACAATGGAAAAGTTCCGAAGCATTTTTAAACTTCAGCAGAATTCCGAGAACAATGGAAGAGTTCCGAAGCATTTTTAAACTTCAGCAGAATTCCGAGAACAATGGAAGAGTTCTGAAGCACTTTTAAATGTCAGCAGAATTCCGAGAACAATGGAAGAGTTCCGAAGCATTATTCAATGTCAGCAGCATTCCGAGAACAATGGAAGAGTTTCCAAGCATTTTTGAACGTCAGCAGCATTCTGAGAACAATGCAAGAGTTTCCAAGCATTTTTAAACGTCAGCGGAATTCCATAAACAATGGAAGAGTTCCAAAGCATTTTTAAACCTCAGCGGAATTTCGTGAACAATGGAAGAGTTCCAAAGCATTTTTAAACATCAGCAGAATACCGTGAACAATGGAAGAGTTCTGAAGCATTTTTAAACTTCAGCAGAATTCCGAGAACAATGGAAGAGTTCTGAAGCATTTTTAAATGTCAGCGGAATTCCGAGAACAATGGAAGAGTTCCGTAGCATTTTTCAATGTCAGCAGCATTCCGAGAACAATGGAAGAGTTCCGAAGCATTTTTAAACTTCAGCAGAATTACGAGAACAATGGAAGTGTTCTGAAGCATTTTCAAACTTCAGCAGAATTCCGAGAACAATGGATGAGTTCTGAAGCATTTTTAAACTTCAGCAGAATTCCGAGAACAATGGAAGAGTTCCTAAGCATTTTTAAACATCAGCGTAATTCCGAGAACAACGGAAGAGATCCAAAGCATTTTTCAACGTCAGCAGCATTCCGAGAACAAGGGAAGAGTTTCGAAGCATTTTTAAACGTCAGCAGAATTCCGAGAACAACGGAAGAGCTCCGAAGCATTTTTAAACTTCAGCAGAATTCCGAGAACAATGGAAGAGTTCTGAAGCATTTTTAAACTTCAGCAGAATTCCGAGAACAATGGAAGAGTTCTGAAGCATTTTTAAACGTCAGCGGAATTCCGAGAACAATGGAAGAGTTCCGAAGCATTTTTCAACGTCAGCAGCATTCCGAGAACAATGGAAGAGTTCCGAAGCATTTTTAAACTTCAGCAGCATTCCGAGAACAATGGAAGAGTTCTGAAGCATTTTTCAACGTAAGCAGCATTCTGAGAACAATGGAAGAGTTTCCAAGCATTTTTAAACGTCAGCAGCATTCTGAGAACAATGGAAGAGTTTCCAAGCACTTTTAAACGTCAGCGGAATTCCATAAACAATGGAAGCGTTCCGAAGCATTTTTCAATGTCAGCAGCATTCCGAGAACAATGGAAGAGTTTCCAAGCATTTTTGAACGTCAGCAGCATTCTGAGAACAATGCAAGAGTTTCCAAGCATTTTTAAACGTCAGCGGAATTCCATAAACAATGGAAGAGTTCCAAAGCATTTTTAAATCTCAGCGGAATTTCGTGAACAATGGAAGAGTTCCAAAGCATTTTTAAACATCAGCGGAATACCGTGAACAATGGAAGAGTTCTGAAGCATTTTTAAACTTCAGCAGAATTCCGAGAACAATGGAAGAGTTCTGAAGCATTTTTAAATGTCAGCGGAATTCCGAGAACAATGGAAGAGTTCCGTAGCATTTTTCAATGTCAGCAGCATTCCGAGAACAATGGAAGAGTTCCGAAGCATTTTTAAACTTCAGCAGAATTACGAGAACAATGGAAGTGTTCTGAAGCATTTTTAAACTTCAGCAGAATTCCGAGAACAATGGATGAGTTCTGAAGCATTTTTAAACTTCAGCAGAATTCCGAGAACAATGGAAGAGTTCCTAAGCATTTTTAAACATCAGCGTAATTCCGAGAACAACGGAAGAGATCCAAAGCATTTTTCAACGTCAGCAGCATTCCGAGAACAAGGGAAGAGTTTCGAAGCATTTTTAAACGTCAGCAGAATTCCGAGAACAACGGAAGAGCTCCGAAGCATTTTTAAACTTCAGCAGAATTCCGAGAACAATGGAAGAGTTCTGAAGCATTTTTAAACTTCAGCAGAATTCCGAGAACAATGGAAGAGTTCTGAAGCATTTTTAAACGTCAGCGGAATTCCGAGAACAATGGAAGAGTTCCGAAGCATTTTTCAACGTCAGCAGCATTCCGAGAACAATGGAAGAGTTCCGAAGCATTTTTAAACTTCAGCAGCATTCCGAGAACAATGGAAGAGTTCTGAAGCATTTTTCAACGTAAGCAGCATTCTGAGAACAATGGAAGAGTTTCCAAGCATTTTTAAACGTCAGCAGCATTCTGAGAACAATGGAAGAGTTTCCAAGCATTTTTAAACGTCAGCGGAATTCCATAAACAATGGAAGAGTTCCGAAGCATTTTTAAACCTCAGCAGATTTCGGTGAACAATGCAAGAGATCCGAAGCATTTTTAAACCTCAGCGGAACTACGTGAACATTGGAAGAGTTCCGAAGCATTTTTAAACTTCAGCAGAATTCCGAGAACAATGGAAGAGTTCCTAAGCATTTTTAAACATCAGCGTAATTCCGAGAACAACGGAAGAAATCCAAAGCATTTTTCAACGTCAGCAGCATTCCGAGAACAAGGGAAGAGTTTCGAAGCATTTTTAAATGTCAGCAGAATTCCGAGAACAACGGAAGAGCTCCGAAGCATTTTTAAACTTCAGCAGAATTCCGAGAACAATGGAAGAGTTCTGAAGCATTTTTAAACTTTAGCAGAATTCCGAGAACAATGGAAAAGTTCTGAAGCATTTTTAAACGTCAGCGGAATTCCGAGAACAATGGAAGAGTTCTGAAGCATTTTTCAACGTCAGCAGCATTCCGAGAACAATGGAAGAGTTCCGAAGCATTTTTAAACTTCAGCAGCATTTCGAGAACAATGGAAGAGTTCCGAAGCATTTTTCAACGTAAGCAGCATTCTGAGAACAATGTAAGAGTTTCCAAGCATTTTTAAACATCAGCAGCATTCTGAGAACAATGGAAGAGTTTCCAAGCATTTTTAAACGTCAGCGGAATTCCATAAACAATGGAAGAGTTCCGAAGCATTTTTAAACCTCAGCTGATTTCGGTGAACAATGGAAGAGTTCCGAAGCATTTTTAAACCTCAGCGGAACTACGTGAACAGTGGAAGAGTTCCGAAGCATTTTTAAATGTCAGCCGAATTCCGAGAACAATGGAAGAGTTCTGAAGCATTTTTAAATGTCAGCCGAATTCCGAGAACAATGGAAGAGTTCCGAAGCATTTTCAATGTCAGCAGCATTCCGAGAACAATGGAAGAGTTCCGAAGCATTTTTAAACTTCAGCAGAAATACGAGAACAATGGAAGAGTTCTGAAGCATTTTTAAACTTCAGCAGAATTCCGAGAACAATGGATGAGTTCTGAAGCATTTTTAAACTTCAGCAGAAATCCGAGAACAATGGAAGAGTTCCTAAGCATTTTTAAACATCAGCGTAATTCCGAGAACAATGGAAGAGTTCCAAAGCATTTTTCAACGTCAGCAGCATTCCGAGAACAAGGGAAGAGTTTCGAAGCATTTTTAAACGTCAGCAGAATTCCGAGAACATTGGCAGAGTTCCAAAGCATTTTTAAACTTCAGCAGAATTCCGAGAACAATGGAAGAGTTCTGAAGCATTTTTAAACTTCAGCAGAATTCCGAGAACAATGGAAGAGTTCTGAAGCATTTTTAAACATCAGCGTAATTCCGAGAACAATGGAAGAGTTCCAAAGCATTTTTCAACGTCAGCAGCATTCCGAGAACAAGGGAAGAGTTCTGAAGGATTTTTAAACTTCAGCAGAATTCCGAGAACAATGGAAGAGTTCCTAAGCATTTTTAAACATCAGCGTAATTCCGAGAACAACGGAAGAGATCAAAAGCATTTTTCAACGTCAGCAGCATTCCGAAAACAAGGGAAGCGTTTCGAAGCATTTTTAAACGTCAGCAGAATTCCGAGAACAACGGAAGAGCTCCGAAGCATTTTTAAACTTCAGCAGAATTCCGAGAACAATGGAAGAGTTCTGAAGCATTTTTAAACTTCAGCAGAATTCCGAGAACAATGGAAGAGTTCTGAAGCATTTTCAAACTTCAGCAGAATTCCGAGAACAGTGGAAGAGTTCTGAAGCATTTTTAAACGTCAGCGGAATTCCGAGAACAATGGAAGAGTTCCAAAGCATTTTTCAACGTCAGCAGCATTCCGAGAACAATGGAAGAGTTCCGAAGCATTTTTAAACTTCAGCAGCATTCCGAGAACAATGGAAGAGTTCTGAAGCACTTTTAAACGTAAGCAGAATTCCGAGAACAATGGAAGAGTTCCGAAGCATTTTTAAACTCCAGCAGAATTCCGAGAACAATGGAAGAGTTCCGAAGCATTTTTAAACTTCAGCAGGATTCCGAGAACAATGGAAGAGTTCCGAAGCATTTTTAAACGTCAGCGGAATTCCGAGAACAATGGAAGAGTTCCGAAGCATTTTTTAACTTCAGCAGAATTCCGAGAACAGTGGAAGTGTTCCAAAGCATTTATAAACATCAGCAGAATTCCAAGAACAATGGAAGAGTTCTGAAGCACTTTTAAACATAAGCAGAATTCCGAGAACAATGGAAGAGTTCCAAAGCATTTTTAAACTCCAGCAGAATTCCAAGAACAATGGAAGAGTTCCGAAGCATTTTTAAACTTCAGCAGGATTCCGAGAACAATGGAAGAGTTCCGAAGCTATTTAAACTTCAGCAGAATTCTGTGAACAATGAAATAATTCCGAAGCATTTTAAAATTTCAGCGGAATTCCGAGAACAATGGAAAAGTTCCGAAGCATTTTTAAACTTCAGCAGAATTCCGAGAACAATGGAAGAGTTCCGAAGCATTTTTAAACTTCAGCAGAATTCCGAGAACAATGGAAGAGTTCTGAAGCACTTTTAAATGTCAGCAGAATTCCGAGAACAATGGAAGAGTTCCGAAGCATTTTTCAATGTCAGCAGCATTCCGAGAACAATGGAAGAGTTTCCAAGCATTTTTGAACGTCAGCAGCATTCTGAGAACAATGCAAGAGTTCCCAAGCATTTTTAAACGTCAGCGGAATTCCATAAACAATGGAAGAGTTCCAAAGCATTTTTAAACCTCAGCGGAATTTCGTGAACAATGGAAGAGTTCCAAAGCATTTTTAAACATCAGCAGAATACCGTGAACAATGGAAGAGTTCTGAAGCATTTTTAAACTTCAGCAGAATTCCGAGAACAATGGAAGAGTTCTGAAGCATTTTTAAATGTCAGCGGAATTCCGAGAACAATGGAAGAGTTCCGTAGCATTTTTCAATGTCAGCAGCATTCCGAGAACAATGGAAGAGTTCCGAAGCATTTTTAAACTTCAGCAGAATTACGAGAACAATGGAAGTGTTCTGAAGCATTTTCAAACTTCAGCAGAATTCCGAGAACAATGGATGAGTTCTGAAGCATTTTTAAACTTCAGCAGAATTCCGAGAACAATGGAAGAGTTCCTAAGCATTTTTAAACATCAGCGTAATTCCGAGAACAACGGAAGAGATCCAAAGCATTTTTCAACGTCAGCAGCATTCCGAGAACAAGGGAAGAGTTTCGAAGCATTTTTAAACGTCAGCAGAATTCCGAGAACAACGGAAGAGCTCCGAAGCATTTTTAAACTTCAGCAGAATTCCGAGAACAATGGAAGAGTTCTGAAGCATTTTTAAACTTCAGCAGAATTCCGAGAACAATGGAAGAGTTCTGAAGCATTTTTAAACGTCAGCGGAATTCCGAGAACAATGGAAGAGTTCCGAAGCATTTTTCAACGTCAGCAGCATTCCGAGAACAATGGAAGAGTTCCGAAGCATTTTTAAACTTCAGCAGCATTCCGAGAACAATGGAAGAGTTCTGAAGCATTTTTCAACGTAAGCAGCATTCTGAGAACAATGGAAGAGTTTCCAAGCATTTTTAAACGTCAGCAGCATTCTGAGAACAATGGAAGAGTTTCCAAGCATTTTTAAACGTCAGCGGAATTCCATAAACAATGGAAGCGTTCCGAAGCATTTTTCAATGTCAGCAGCATTCCGAGAACAATGGAAGAGTTTCCAAGCATTTTTGAACGTCAGCAGCATTCTGAGAACAATGCAAGAGTTTCCAAGCATTTTTAAACGTCAGCGGAATTCCATAAACAATGGAAGAGTTCCAAAGCATTTTTAAATCTCAGCGGAATTTCGTGAACAATGGAAGAGTTCCAAAGCATTTTTAAACATCAGCGGAATACCGTGAACAATGGAAGAGTTCTGAAGCATTTTTAAACTTCAGCAGAATTCCGAGAACAATGGAAGAGTTCTGAAGCATTTTTAAATGTCAGCGGAATTCCGAGAACAATGGAAGAGTTCCGTAGCATTTTTCAATGTCAGCAGCATTCCGAGAACAATGGAAGAGTTCCGAAGCATTTTTAAACTTCAGCAGAATTACGAGAACAATGGAAGTGTTCTGAAGCATTTTTAAACTTCAGCAGAATTCCGAGAACAATGGATGAGTTCTGAAGCATTTTTAAACTTCAGCAGAATTCCGAGAACAATGGAAGAGTTCCTAAGCATTTTTAAACATCAGCGTAATTCCGAGAACAACGGAAGAGATCCAAAGCATTTTTCAACGTCAGCAGCATTCCGAGAACAAGGGAAGAGTTTCGAAGCATTTTTAAACGTCAGCAGAATTCCGAGAACAACGGAAGAGCTCCGAAGCATTTTTAAACTTCAGCAGAATTCCGAGAACAATGGAAGAGTTCTGAAGCATTTTTAAACTTCAGCAGAATTCCGAGAACAATGGAAGAGTTCTGAAGCATTTTTAAACGTCAGCGGAATTCCGAGAACAATGGAAGAGTTCCGAAGCATTTTTCAACGTCAGCAGCATTCCGAGAACAATGGAAGAGTTCCGAAGCATTTTTAAACTTCAGCAGCATTCCGAGAACAATGGAAGAGTTCTGAAGCATTTTTCAACGTAAGCAGCATTCTGAGAACAATGGAAGAGTTTCCAAGCATTTTTAAACGTCAGCAGCATTCTGAGAACAATGGAAGAGTTTCCAAGCATTTTTAAACGTCAGCGGAATTCCATAAACAATGGAAGAGTTCCGAAGCATTTTTAAACCTCAGCAGATTTCGGTGAACAATGCAAGAGATCCGAAGCATTTTTAAACCTCAGCGGAACTACGTGAACATTGGAAGAGTTCCGAAGCATTTTTAAACTTCAGCAGAATTCCGAGAACAATGGAAGAGTTCCGAAGCATTTCTAAACTTCAGCAGAATTCCGATAACAATGAAAGAGTTCTGAAGCATTTTTAAACATCAGCAGAATTCCGAGAACAACGGAAGAGTTCCGAAGCATTTTTAAACTTCAGCAGAATTCCGAGAACAATGGAAGAGCTCTGAAGCATTTTTAAACTTCAGCAGAATTCCGAGAACAATGGAAGAGTTCTGAAGCATTTTTAAATGTCAGCGGAATTCCGAGAACAATGGAAAAGTTCCGAAGCATTTTTAAATGTTAGCGGAATTCCATAAGCAATGGAAGAGTTCCGAAGCATTTTTAAACCTCAGCGGAATTCCGTGAACAATGGAAGAGTTCCAAAGCATTTTTAAACGTCAGCGGAATACCGTGAACAATGGAAGAGTTCTGAAGCATTTTTAAACTTCAGCAGAATTCCGAGAACAATGGAAGAGTTCTGAAGCATTTTTAAATGTCAGCGGAATTCCGAGAACAATGGAAGAGTTCCGTAGCATTTTTCAATGTCAGCAGCATTCCGAGAACAATGGAAGAGTTCCGAAGCATTTTTAAACTTCAGCAGAATTCTGAGAACAATGGAAGAGTTCCTAAGCATTTTTAAACATCAGCGTAATTCCGAGAACAACGGAAGAGATCCAAAGCATTTTTCAACGTCAGCAGCATTCCGAGAACAAGGGAAGAGTTTCGAAGCATTTTTAAACGTCAGCAGAATTCCGAGAACAACGGAAGAGCTCCGAAGCATTTTTAAACTTCAGCAGAATTCCGAGAACAATGGAAGAGTTCTGAAGCATTTTTAAACTTCAGCAGAATTCCGAGAACAATGGAAGAGTTCTGAAGCATTTTTAAACGTCAGCGGAATTCCGAGAACAATGGAAGAGTTCCGAAGCATTTTTCAACGTCAGCAGCATTCCGAGAACAATGGAAGAGTTCCGAAGCATTTTTAAACTTCAGCAGCATTCCGAGAACAATGGAAGAGTTCCGAAGCATTTTTCAACGTAAGCAGCATTCTGAGAACAATGGAAGAGTTTCCAAGCATTTTTAAACGTCAGCAGCATTCTGAGAACAATGGAAGAGTTTCCAAGCATTTTTAAACGTCAGCGGAATTCCATAAACAATGGAAGAGTTCCGAAGCATTTTTAAACCTCAGCAGATTTCGGTGAACAATGGAAGAGATCCGAAGCATTTTTAAACCTCAGCGGAACTACGTGAACATTGGAAGAGTTCCGAAGCATTTTTAAACTTCAGCAGAATTCCGAGAACAATGGAAGAGTTCCGAAGCATTTCTAAACTTCAGCAGAATTCCGATAACAATGAAAGAGTTCCGAAGCATTTTTAAACATCAGCAGAATTCCGAGAACAACGGAAGAGTTCCGAAGCATTTTTAAACTTCAGCAGAATTCCGAGAACAATGGAAGAGCTCTGAAGCATTTTTAAACTTCAGCAGAATTCCGAGAACAATGGAAGAGTTCTGAAGCATTTTTAAATGTCAGCGGAATTCCGAGAACAATGGAAAAGTTATGAAGCATTTTTAAATGTTAGCGGAACTCCATAAACAATGGAAGAGTTCCAAAGCATTTTTAAACCTCAGCGGAATTTCGTGAACAATGGAAGAGTTCCAAAGCATTTTTAAACATCAGCGGAATACCGTGAACAATGGAAGAGTTCTGAAGCATTTTTAAACTTCAGCAGAATTCCGAGAACAATGGAAGAGTTCTGAAGCATTTTTAAATGTCAGCGGAATTCCGAGAACAATGGAAGAGTTCCGTAGCATTTTTCAATGTCAGCAGCATTCCGAGAACAATGGAAGAGTTCCGAAGCATTTTTAAACTTCAGCAGAATTACGAGTACAATGGAAGTGTTCTGAAGCATTTTTAAACTTCAGCAGAATTCCGAGAACAATGGAAGAGTTCTGAAGCATTTTTAAACTTCAGCAGAATTCCGAGAACAATGGAAGAGTTCTGAAGCATTTTTAAAGGTCAGCGGAATTCCGAGAACAATGGAAGCGTTCCGAAGCATTTTTAAACGTCAGCAGAATTTCGAGAACAATGGAAGAGTTCTGAAGCATTTTTAAACTTCAGCAGAATTCCGAGAACAAAAGAAGAGTTCCGAAGCATTTTTAAACTACAGCAGGATTCCGAGAACAATGGACGAGTTTCGAAGCATTTTTAAACGTCAGCAGAATTCCGAGAACAGTGGAAGTGTTCCGAAGCATTTTTAAACTTCAGCAGAATTCCGAGAACAATGGATGAGTTCTGAAGGATTTTTAAACTTCAGCAGAATTCCGAGAACAATGGAAGAGTTCCTAAGCATTTTTAAACATCAGCGTAATTCCGAGAACAACGGAAGAGATCAAAAGCATTTTTCAACGTCAGCAGCATTCCGAAAACAAGGGAAGAGTTTCGAAGCATTTTTAAACGTCAGCAGAATTCCGAGAACAACGGAAGAGCTCCGAAGCATTTTTAAACTTCAGCAGAATTCCGAGAACAATGGAAGAGTTCTGAAGCATTTTTAAACTTCAGCAGAATTCCGAGAACAATGGAAGACTTTTGAAGCATTTTCAAACTTCAGCAGAATTCCGAGAACAGTGGAAGTGTTCCAAAGCATTTATAAACATCAGCAGAATTCCAAGAACAATGGAAGAGTTCTGAAGCACTTTTAAACATAAGCAGAATTCCGAGAACAATGGAAGAGTTCCAAAGCATTTTTAAACTCCAGCAGAATTCCAAGAACAATGGAAGAGTTCCGAAGCATTTTTAAACTTCAGCAGGATTCCGAGAACAATGGAAGAGTTCCGAAGCTATTTAAACTTCAGCAGAATTCTGTGAACAATGAAATAATTCCGAAGCATTTTAAAATTTCAGCGGAATTCCGAGAACAATGGAAAAGTTCCGAAGCATTTTTAAACTTCAGCAGAATTCCGAGAACAATGGAAGAGTTCCGAAGCATTTTTAAACTTCAGCAGAATTCCGAGAACAATGGAAGAGTTCTGAAGCACTTTTAAATGTCAGCAGAATTCCGAGAACAATGGAAGAGTTCCGAAGCATTTTTCAATGTCAGCAGCATTCCGAGAACAATGGAAGAGTTTCCAAGCATTTTTGAACGTCAGCAGCATTCTGAGAACAATGCAAGAGTTCCCAAGCATTTTTAAACGTCAGCGGAATTCCATAAACAATGGAAGAGTTCCAAAGCATTTTTAAACCTCAGCGGAATTTCGTGAACAATGGAAGAGTTCCAAAGCATTTTTAAACATCAGCAGAATACCGTGAACAATGGAAGAGTTCTGAAGCATTTTTAAACTTCAGCAGAATTCCGAGAACAATGGAAGAGTTCTGAAGCATTTTTAAACTTCAGCAGAATTCCGAGAACAATGGAAGAGTTCCTAAGCATTTTTAAACATCAGCGTAATTCCGAGAACAACGGAAGAGATCCAAAGCATTTTTCAACGTCAGCAGCATTCCGAGAACAAGGGAAGAGTTTCGAAGCATTTTTAAACGTCAGCAGAATTCCGAGAACAACGGAAGAGCTCCGAAGCATTTTTAAACTTCAGCAGAATTCCGAGAACAATGGAAGAGTTCTGAAGCATTTTTAAACTTCAGCAGAATTCCGAGAACAATGGAAGAGTTCTGAAGCATTTTTAAACGTCAGCGGAATTCCGAGAACAATGGAAGAGTTCCGAAGCATTTTTCAACGTCAGCAGCATTCCGAGAACAATGGAAGAGTTCCGAAGCATTTTTAAACTTCAGCAGCATTCCGAGAACAATGGAAGAGTTCTGAAGCATTTTTCAACGTAAGCAGCATTCTGAGAACAATGGAAGAGTTTCCAAGCATTTTTAAACGTCAGCAGCATTCTGAGAACAATGGAAGAGTTTCCAAGCATTTTTAAACGTCAGCGGAATTCCATAAACAATGGAAGCGTTCCGAAGCATTTTTCAATGTCAGCAGCATTCCGAGAACAATGGAAGAGTTTCCAAGCATTTTTGAACGTCAGCAGCATTCTGAGAACAATGCAAGAGTTTCCAAGCATTTTTAAACGTCAGCGGAATTCCATAAACAATGGAAGAGTTCCAAAGCATTTTTAAATCTCAGCGGAATTTCGTGAACAATGGAAGAGTTCCAAAGCATTTTTAAACATCAGCGGAATACCGTGAACAATGGAAGAGTTCTGAAGCATTTTTAAACTTCAGCAGAATTCCGAGAACAATGGAAGAGTTCTGAAGCATTTTTAAATGTCAGCGGAATTCCGAGAACAATGGAAGAGTTCCGTAGCATTTTTCAATGTCAGCAGCATTCCGAGAACAATGGAAGAGTTCCGAAGCATTTTTAAACTTCAGCAGAATTACGAGAACAATGGAAGTGTTCTGAAGCATTTTTAAACTTCAGCAGAATTCCGAGAACAATGGATGAGTTCTGAAGCATTTTTAAACTTCAGCAGAATTCCGAGAACAATGGAAGAGTTCCTAAGCATTTTTAAACATCAGCGTAATTCCGAGAACAACGGAAGAGATCCAAAGCATTTTTCAACGTCAGCAGCATTCCGAGAACAAGGGAAGAGTTTCGAAGCATTTTTAAACGTCAGCAGAATTCCGAGAACAACGGAAGAGCTCCGAAGCATTTTTAAACTTCAGCAGAATTCCGAGAACAATGGAAGAGTTCTGAAGCATTTTTAAACTTCAGCAGAATTCCGAGAACAATGGAAGAGTTCTGAAGCATTTTTAAACGTCAGCGGAATTCCGAGAACAATGGAAGAGTTCCGAAGCATTTTTCAACGTCAGCAGCATTCCGAGAACAATGGAAGAGTTCCGAAGCATTTTTAAACTTCAGCAGCATTCCGAGAACAATGGAAGAGTTCTGAAGCATTTTTCAACGTAAGCAGCATTCTGAGAACAATGGAAGAGTTTCCAAGCATTTTTAAACGTCAGCAGCATTCTGAGAACAATGGAAGAGTTTCCAAGCATTTTTAAACGTCAGCGGAATTCCATAAACAATGGAAGAGTTCCGAAGCATTTTTAAACCTCAGCAGATTTCGGTGAACAATGCAAGAGATCCGAAGCATTTTTAAACCTCAGCGGAACTACGTGAACATTGGAAGAGTTCCGAAGCATTTTTAAACTTCAGCAGAATTCCGAGAACAATGGAAGAGTTCCGAAGCATTTCTAAACTTCAGCAGAATTCCGATAACAATGAAAGAGTTCTGAAGCATTTTTAAACATCAGCAGAATTCCGAGAACAACGGAAGAGTTCCGAAGCATTTTTAAACTTCAGCAGAATTCCGAGAACAATGGAAGAGCTCTGAAGCATTTTTAAACTTCAGCAGAATTCCGAGAACAATGGAAGAGTTCTGAAGCATTTTTAAATGTCAGCGGAATTCCGAGAACAATGGAAAAGTTCCGAAGCATTTTTAAATGTTAGCGGAATTCCATAAGCAATGGAAGAGTTCCGAAGCATTTTTAAACCTCAGCGGAATTCCGTGAACAATGGAAGAGTTCCAAAGCATTTTTAAACGTCAGCGGAATACCGTGAACAATGGAAGAGTTCTGAAGCATTTTTAAACTTCAGCAGAATTCCGAGAACAATGGAAGAGTTCTGAAGCATTTTTAAATGTCAGCGGAATTCCGAGAACAATGGAAGAGTTCCGTAGCATTTTTCAATGTCAGCAGCATTCCGAGAACAATGGAAGAGTTCCGAAGCATTTTTAAACTTCAGCAGAATTCTGAGAACAATGGAAGAGTTCCTAAGCATTTTTAAACATCAGCGTAATTCCGAGAACAACGGAAGAGATCCAAAGCATTTTTCAACGTCAGCAGCATTCCGAGAACAAGGGAAGAGTTTCGAAGCATTTTTAAACGTCAGCAGAATTCCGAGAACAACGGAAGAGCTCCGAAGCATTTTTAAACTTCAGCAGAATTCCGAGAACAATGGAAGAGTTCTGAAGCATTTTTAAACTTCAGCAGAATTCCGAGAACAATGGAAGAGTTCTGAAGCATTTTTAAACGTCAGCGGAATTCCGAGAACAATGGAAGAGTTCCGAAGCATTTTTCAACGTCAGCAGCATTCCGAGAACAATGGAAGAGTTCCGAAGCATTTTTAAACTTCAGCAGCATTCCGAGAACAATGGAAGAGTTCCGAAGCATTTTTCAACGTAAGCAGCATTCTGAGAACAATGGAAGAGTTTCCAAGCATTTTTAAACGTCAGCAGCATTCTGAGAACAATGGAAGAGTTTCCAAGCATTTTTAAACGTCAGCGGAATTCCATAAACAATGGAAGAGTTCCGAAGCATTTTTAAACCTCAGCAGATTTCGGTGAACAATGGAAGAGATCCGAAGCATTTTTAAACCTCAGCGGAACTACGTGAACATTGGAAGAGTTCCGAAGCATTTTTAAACTTCAGCAGAATTCCGAGAACAATGGAAGAGTTCCGAAGCATTTCTAAACTTCAGCAGAATTCCGATAACAATGAAAGAGTTCCGAAGCATTTTTAAACATCAGCAGAATTCCGAGAACAACGGAAGAGTTCCGAAGCATTTTTAAACTTCAGCAGAATTCCGAGAACAATGGAAGAGCTCTGAAGCATTTTTAAACTTCAGCAGAATTCCGAGAACAATGGAAGAGTTCTGAAGCATTTTTAAATGTCAGCGGAATTCCGAGAACAATGGAAAAGTTATGAAGCATTTTTAAATGTTAGCGGAACTCCATAAACAATGGAAGAGTTCCAAAGCATTTTTAAACCTCAGCGGAATTTCGTGAACAATGGAAGAGTTCCAAAGCATTTTTAAACATCAGCGGAATACCGTGAACAATGGAAGAGTTCTGAAGCATTTTTAAACTTCAGCAGAATTCCGAGAACAATGGAAGAGTTCTGAAGCATTTTTAAATGTCAGCGGAATTCCGAGAACAATGGAAGAGTTCCGTTACATTTTTCAATGTCAGCAGCATTCCGAGAACAATGGAAGAGTTCCGAAGCATTTTTAAACTTCAGCAGAATTACGAGTACAATGGAAGTGTTCTGAAGCATTTTTAAACTTCAGCAGAATTCCGAGAACAATGGATGAGTTCTGAAGCATTTTTAAACTTCAGCAGAATTCCGAGAACAATGGAAGAGTTCCTAAGCATTTTTAAACATCAGCGTAATTCCGAGAACAACGGAAGAGATCAAAAGCATTTTTCAACGTCAGCAGCATTCCGAAAACAAGGGAAGAGTTTCGAAGCATTTTTAAACGTCAGCAGAATTCCGAGAACAACGGAAGAGCTCCGAAGCATTTTTAAACTTCAGCAGAATTCCGAGAACAATGGAAGAGTTCTGAAGCATTTTTAAACTTCAGCAGAATTCCGAGAACAATGGAAGACTTTTGAAGCATTTTCAAACTTCAGCAGAATTCCGAGAACAGTGGAAGAGTTCTGAAGCATTTTTAAACGTCAGCGGAATTCCGAGAACAATGGAAGAGTTCCAAAGCATTTTTCAACGTCAGCAGCATTCCGAGAACAATGGAAGAGTTCCGAAGCATTTTTAAACTTCAGCAGCATTCCGAGAACAATGGAAGAGTTCTGAAGCACTTTTAAACGTAAGCAGAATTCCGTGAACAATGGAAGAGTTCCGAAGCATTTTTAAACTCCAGCAGAATTCCGAGAACAATGGAAGAGTTCCGAAGCATTTTTAAACTTCAGCAGGATTCCGAGAACAATGGAAGAGTTCCGAAGCATTTTTAAACGTCAGCGGAATTCCGAGAACAATGGAAGAGTTCCGAAGCATTTTTTAACTTCAGCAGAATTCCGAGAACAGTGGAAGTGTTCCAAAGCATTTATAAACATCAGCAGAATTCCAAGAACAATGGAAGAGTTCTGAAGCACTTTTAAACATAAGCAGAATTCCGAGAACAATGGAAGAGTTCCAAAGCATTTTTAAACTCCAGCAGAATTCCAAGAACAATGGAAGAGTTCCGAAGCATTTTTAAACTTCAGCAGGATTCCGAGAACAATGGAAGAGTTCCGAAGCTATTTAAACTTCAGCAGAATTCTGTGAACAATGAAATAATTCCGAAGCATTTTAAAATTTCAGCGGAATTCCGAGAACAATGGAAAAGTTCCGAAGCATTTTTAAACTTCAGCAGAATTCCGAGAACAATGGAAGAGTTCCGAAGCATTTTTAAACTTCAGCAGAATTCCGAGAACAATGGAAGAGTTCTGAAGCATTTTTAAATGTCAGCAGAATTCCGAGAACAATGGAAGAGTTCCGAAGCATTTTTCAATGTCAGCAGCATTCCGAGAACAATGGAAGAGTTTCCAAGCATTTTTGAACGTCAGCAGCATTCTGAGAACAATGCAAGAGTTTCCAAGCATTTTTAAACGTCAGCGGAATTCCATAAACAATGGAAGAGTTCCAAAGCATTTTTAAACCTCAGCGGAATTTCGTGAACAATGGAAGAGTTCCAAAGCATTTTTAAACATCAGCGGAATACCGTGAACAATGGAAGAGTTCTGAAGCATTTTTAAACTTCAGCAGAATTCCGAGAACAATGGAAGAGTTCTGAAGCATTTTTAAATGTCAGCGGAATTCCGAGAACAATGGAAGAGTTCCGTAGCATTTTTCAATGTCAGCAGCATTCCGAGAACAATGGAAGAGTTCCGAAGCATTTTTAAACTTCAGCAGAATTCCGAGAACAATGGAAGAGTTCCGAAGCATTTCTAAACTTCAGCAGAATTCCGATAACAATGAAAGAGTTCCGAAGCATTTTTAAACATCAGCAGAATTCCGAGAACAACGGAAGAGTTCCGAAGCATTTTTAAACTTCAGCAGAATTCCGAGAACAATGGAAGAGCTCTGAAGCATTTTTAAACTTCAGCAGAATTCCGAGAACAATGGAAGAGTTCTGAAGCATTTTTAAATGTCAGCGGAATTCCGAGAACAATGGAAAAGTTATGAAGCATTTTTAAATGTTAGCGGAATTCCATAAGCAATGGAAGAGTTCTGAAGCATTTTTAAATGTCAGCGGAATTCCGAGAACAATGGAAGAGTTCCGTAGCATTTTTCAATGTCAGCAGCATTCCGAGAACAATGGAAGAGTTCCGAAGCATTTTTAAACTTCAGCAGAATTACGAGAACAATGGAAGTGTTCTGAAGCATTTTCAAACTTCAGCAGAATTCCGAGAACAATGGATGAGTTCTGAAGCATTTTTAAACTTCAGCAGAATTCCGAGAACAATGGAAGAGTTCCTAAGCATTTTTAAACATCAGCGTAATTCCGAGAACAACGGAAGAGATCCAAAGCATTTTTCAACGTCAGCAGCATTCCGAGAACAAGGGAAGAGTTTCGAAGCATTTTTAAACGTCAGCAGAATTCCGAGAACAACGGAAGAGCTCCGAAGCATTTTTAAACTTCAGCAGAATTCCGAGAACAATGGAAGAGTTCTGAAGCATTTTTAAACTTCAGCAGAATTCCGAGAACAATGGAAGAATTCTGAAGCATTTTTAAACGTCAGCGGAATTCCGAGAACAATGGAAGAGTTCCGAAGCATTTTTCAACGTCAGCAGCATTCCGAGAACAATGGAAGAGTTCCGAAGCATTTTTAAACTTCAGCAGCATTCCGAGAACAATGGAAGAGTTCTGAAGCATTTTTCAACGTAAGCAGCATTCTGAGAACAATGGAAGAGTTTCCAAGCATTTTTAAACGTCAGCAGCATTCTGAGAACAATGGAAGAGTTTCCAAGCATTTTTAAACGTCAGCGGAATTCCATAAACAATGGAAGAGTTCCGAAGCATTTTTAAACCTCAGCAGATTTCGGTGAACAATGGAAGAGATCCGAAGCATTTTTAAACCTCAGCGGAACTACGTGAACATTGGAAGAGTTCCGAAGCATTTTTAAACTTCAGCAGAATTCCGAGAACAATGGAAGAGTTCCTAAGCATTTTTAAACATCAGCGTAATTCCGAGAACAACGGAAGAAATCCAAAGCATTTTTCAACGTCAGCAGCATTCCGAGAACAAGGGAAGAGTTTCGAAGCATTTTTAAATGTCAGCAGAATTCCGAGAACAACGGAAGAGCTCCGAAGCATTTTTAAACTTCAGCAGAATTCCGAGAACAATGGAAGAGTTCTGAAGCATTTTTAAACTTTAGCAGAATTCCGAGAACAATGGAAAAGTTCTGAAGCATTTTTAAACGTCAGCGGAATTCCGAGAACAATGGAAGAGTTCTGAAGCATTTTTCAACGTCAGCAGCATTCCGAGAACAATGGAAGAGTTCCGAAGCATTTTTAAACTTCAGCAGCATTTCGAGAACAATGGAAGAGTTCCGAAGCATTTTTCAACGTAAGCAGCATTCTGAGAACAATGTAAGAGTTTCCAAGCATTTTTAAACATCAGCAGCATTCTGAGAACAATGGAAGAGTTTCCAAGCATTTTTAAACGTCAGCGGAATTCCATAAACAATGGAAGAGTTCCGAAGCATTTTTAAACCTCAGCTGATTTCGGTGAACAATGGAAGAGTTCCGAAGCATTTTTAAACCTCAGCGGAACTACGTGAACAGTGGAAGAGTTCCGAAGCATTTTTAAATGTCAGCCGAATTCCGAGAACAATGGAAGAGTTCTGAAGCATTTTTAAATGTCAGCCGAATTCCGAGAACAATGGAAGAGTTCCGAAGCATTTTCAATGTCAGCAGCATTCCGAGAACAATGGAAGAGTTCCGAAGCATTTTTAAACTTCAGCAGAAATACGAGAACAATGGAAGAGTTCTGAAGCATTTTTAAACTTCAGCAGAATTCCGAGAACAATGGATGAGTTCTGAAGCATTTTTAAACTTCAGCAGAAATCCGAGAACAATGGAAGAGTTCCTAAGCATTTTTAAACATCAGCGTAATTCCGAGAACAATGGAAGAGTTCCAAAGCATTTTTCAACGTCAGCAGCATTCCGAGAACAAGGGAAGAGTTTCGAAGCATTTTTAAACGTCAGCAGAATTCCGAGAACATTGGCAGAGTTCCAAAGCATTTTTAAACTTCAGCAGAATTCCGAGAACAATGGAAGAGTTCTGAAGCATTTTTAAACTTCAGCAGAATTCCGAGAACAATGGAAGAGTTCTGAAGCATTTTTAAACATCAGCGTAATTCCGAGAACAATGGAAGAGTTCCAAAGCATTTTTCAACGTCAGCAGCATTCCGAGAACAAGGGAAGAGTTCTGAAGGATTTTTAAACTTCAGCAGAATTCCGAGAACAATGGAAGAGTTCCTAAGCATTTTTAAACATCAGCGTAATTCCGAGAACAACGGAAGAGATCAAAAGCATTTTTCAACGTCAGCAGCATTCCGAAAACAAGGGAAGCGTTTCGAAGCATTTTTAAACGTCAGCAGAATTCCGAGAACAACGGAAGAGCTCCGAAGCATTTTTAAACTTCAGCAGAATTCCGAGAACAATGGAAGAGTTCTGAAGCATTTTTAAACTTCAGCAGAATTCCGAGAACAATGGAAGAGTTCTGAAGCATTTTCAAACTTCAGCAGAATTCCGAGAACAGTGGAAGAGTTCTGAAGCATTTTTAAACGTCAGCGGAATTCCGAGAACAATGGAAGAGTTCCAAAGCATTTTTCAACGTCAGCAGCATTCCGAGAACAATGGAAGAGTTCCGAAGCATTTTTAAACTTCAGCAGCATTCCGAGAACAATGGAAGAGTTCTGAAGCACTTTTAAACGTAAGCAGAATTCCGAGAACAATGGAAGAGTTCCGAAGCATTTTTAAACTCCAGCAGAATTCCGAGAACAATGGAAGAGTTCCGAAGCATTTTTAAACTTCAGCAGGATTCCGAGAACAATGGAAGAGTTCCGAAGCATTTTTAAACGTCAGCGGAATTCCGAGAACAATGGAAGAGTTCCGAAGCATTTTTTAACTTCAGCAGAATTCCGAGAACAGTGGAAGTGTTCCAAAGCATTTATAAACATCAGCAGAATTCCAAGAACAATGGAAGAGTTCTGAAGCACTTTTAAACATAAGCAGAATTCCGAGAACAATGGAAGAGTTCCAAAGCATTTTTAAACTCCAGCAGAATTCCAAGAACAATGGAAGAGTTCCGAAGCATTTTTAAACTTCAGCAGGATTCCGAGAACAATGGAAGAGTTCCGAAGCTATTTAAACTTCAGCAGAATTCTGTGAACAATGAAATAATTCCGAAGCATTTTAAAATTTCAGCGGAATTCCGAGAACAATGGAAAAGTTCCGAAGCATTTTTAAACTTCAGCAGAATTCCGAGAACAATGGAAGAGTTCCGAAGCATTTTTAAACTTCAGCAGAATTCCGAGAACAATGGAAGAGTTCTGAAGCACTTTTAAATGTCAGCAGAATTCCGAGAACAATGGAAGAGTTCCGAAGCATTTTTCAATGTCAGCAGCATTCCGAGAACAATGGAAGAGTTTCCAAGCATTTTTGAACGTCAGCAGCATTCTGAGAACAATGCAAGAGTTCCCAAGCATTTTTAAACGTCAGCGGAATTCCATAAACAATGGAAGAGTTCCAAAGCATTTTTAAACCTCAGCGGAATTTCGTGAACAATGGAAGAGTTCCAAAGCATTTTTAAACATCAGCAGAATACCGTGAACAATGGAAGAGTTCTGAAGCATTTTTAAACTTCAGCAGAATTCCGAGAACAATGGAAGAGTTCTGAAGCATTTTTAAATGTCAGCGGAATTCCGAGAACAATGGAAGAGTTCCGTAGCATTTTTCAATGTCAGCAGCATTCCGAGAACAATGGAAGAGTTCCGAAGCATTTTTAAACTTCAGCAGAATTACGAGAACAATGGAAGTGTTCTGAAGCATTTTCAAACTTCAGCAGAATTCCGAGAACAATGGATGAGTTCTGAAGCATTTTTAAACTTCAGCAGAATTCCGAGAACAATGGAAGAGTTCCTAAGCATTTTTAAACATCAGCGTAATTCCGAGAACAACGGAAGAGATCCAAAGCATTTTTCAACGTCAGCAGCATTCCGAGAACAAGGGAAGAGTTTCGAAGCATTTTTAAACGTCAGCAGAATTCCGAGAACAACGGAAGAGCTCCGAAGCATTTTTAAACTTCAGCAGAATTCCGAGAACAATGGAAGAGTTCTGAAGCATTTTTAAACTTCAGCAGAATTCCGAGAACAATGGAAGAGTTCTGAAGCATTTTTAAACGTCAGCGGAATTCCGAGAACAATGGAAGAGTTCCGAAGCATTTTTCAACGTCAGCAGCATTCCGAGAACAATGGAAGAGTTCCGAAGCATTTTTAAACTTCAGCAGCATTCCGAGAACAATGGAAGAGTTCTGAAGCATTTTTCAACGTAAGCAGCATTCTGAGAACAATGGAAGAGTTTCCAAGCATTTTTAAACGTCAGCAGCATTCTGAGAACAATGGAAGAGTTTCCAAGCATTTTTAAACGTCAGCGGAATTCCATAAACAATGGAAGCGTTCCGAAGCATTTTTCAATGTCAGCAGCATTCCGAGAACAATGGAAGAGTTTCCAAGCATTTTTGAACGTCAGCAGCATTCTGAGAACAATGCAAGAGTTTCCAAGCATTTTTAAACGTCAGCGGAATTCCATAAACAATGGAAGAGTTCCAAAGCATTTTTAAATCTCAGCGGAATTTCGTGAACAATGGAAGAGTTCCAAAGCATTTTTAAACATCAGCGGAATACCGTGAACAATGGAAGAGTTCTGAAGCATTTTTAAACTTCAGCAGAATTCCGAGAACAATGGAAGAGTTCTGAAGCATTTTTAAATGTCAGCGGAATTCCGAGAACAATGGAAGAGTTCCGTAGCATTTTTCAATGTCAGCAGCATTCCGAGAACAATGGAAGAGTTCCGAAGCATTTTTAAACTTCAGCAGAATTACGAGAACAATGGAAGTGTTCTGAAGCATTTTTAAACTTCAGCAGAATTCCGAGAACAATGGATGAGTTCTGAAGCATTTTTAAACTTCAGCAGAATTCCGAGAACAATGGAAGAGTTCCTAAGCATTTTTAAACATCAGCGTAATTCCGAGAACAACGGAAGAGATCCAAAGCATTTTTCAACGTCAGCAGCATTCCGAGAACAAGGGAAGAGTTTCGAAGCATTTTTAAACGTCAGCAGAATTCCGAGAACAACGGAAGAGCTCCGAAGCATTTTTAAACTTCAGCAGAATTCCGAGAACAATGGAAGAGTTCTGAAGCATTTTTAAACTTCAGCAGAATTCCGAGAACAATGGAAGAGTTCTGAAGCATTTTTCAACGTAAGCAGCATTCTGAGAACAATGGAAGAGTTTCCAAGCATTTTTAAACGTCAGCAGCATTCTGAGAACAATGGAAGAGTTTCCAAGCATTTTTAAACGTCAGCGGAATTCCATAAACAATGGAAGAGTTCCGAAGCATTTTTAAACCTCAGCAGATTTCGGTGAACAATGCAAGAGATCCGAAGCATTTTTAAACCTCAGCGGAACTACGTGAACATTGGAAGAGTTCCGAAGCATTTTTAAACTTCAGCAGAATTCCGAGAACAATGGAAGAGTTCCGAAGCATTTCTAAACTTCAGCAGAATTCCGATAACAATGAAAGAGTTCTGAAGCATTTTTAAACATCAGCAGAATTCCGAGAACAACGGAAGAGTTCCGAAGCATTTTTAAACTTCAGCAGAATTCCGAGAACAATGGAAGAGCTCTGAAGCATTTTTAAACTTCAGCAGAATTCCGAGAACAATGGAAGAGTTCTGAAGCATTTTTAAATGTCAGCGGAATTCCGAGAACAATGGAAAAGTTCCGAAGCATTTTTAAATGTTAGCGGAATTCCATAAGCAATGGAAGAGTTCCGAAGCATTTTTAAACCTCAGCGGAATTCCGTGAACAATGGAAGAGTTCCAAAGCATTTTTAAACGTCAGCGGAATACCGTGAACAATGGAAGAGTTCTGAAGCATTTTTAAACTTCAGCAGAATTCCGAGAACAATGGAAGAGTTCTGAAGCATTTTTAAATGTCAGCGGAATTCCGAGAACAATGGAAGAGTTCCGTAGCATTTTTCAATGTCAGCAGCATTCCGAGAACAATGGAAGAGTTCCGAAGCATTTTTAAACTTCAGCAGAATTCTGAGAACAATGGAAGAGTTCCTAAGCATTTTTAAACATCAGCGTAATTCCGAGAACAACGGAAGAGATCCAAAGCATTTTTCAACGTCAGCAGCATTCCGAGAACAAGGGAAGAGTTTCGAAGCATTTTTAAACGTCAGCAGAATTCCGAGAACAACGGAAGAGCTCCGAAGCATTTTTAAACTTCAGCAGAATTCCGAGAACAATGGAAGAGTTCTGAAGCATTTTTAAACTTCAGCAGAATTCCGAGAACAATGGAAGAGTTCTGAAGCATTTTTAAACGTCAGCGGAATTCCGAGAACAATGGAAGAGTTCCGAAGCATTTTTCAACGTCAGCAGCATTCCGAGAACAATGGAAGAGTTCCGAAGCATTTTTAAACTTCAGCAGCATTCCGAGAACAATGGAAGAGTTCCGAAGCATTTTTCAACGTAAGCAGCATTCTGAGAACAATGGAAGAGTTTCCAAGCATTTTTAAACGTCAGCAGCATTCTGAGAACAATGGAAGAGTTTCCAAGCATTTTTAAACGTCAGCGGAATTCCATAAACAATGGAAGAGTTCCGAAGCATTTTTAAACCTCAGCAGATTTCGGTGAACAATGGAAGAGATCCGAAGCATTTTTAAACCTCAGCGGAACTACGTGAACATTGGAAGAGTTCCGAAGCATTTTTAAACTTCAGCAGAATTCCGAGAACAATGGAAGAGTTCCGAAGCATTTCTAAACTTCAGCAGAATTCCGATAACAATGAAAGAGTTCCGAAGCATTTTTAAACATCAGCAGAATTCCGAGAACAACGGAAGAGTTCCGAAGCATTTTTAAACTTCAGCAGAATTCCGAGAACAATGGAAGAGCTCTGAAGCATTTTTAAACTTCAGCAGAATTCCGAGAACAATGGAAGAGTTCTGAAGCATTTTTAAATGTCAGCGGAATTCCGAGAACAATGGAAAAGTTATGAAGCATTTTTAAATGTTAGCGGAACTCCATAAACAATGGAAGAGTTCCAAAGCATTTTTAAACCTCAGCGGAATTTCGTGAACAATGGAAGAGTTCCAAAGCATTTTTAAACATCAGCGGAATACCGTGAACAATGGAAGAGTTCTGAAGCATTTTTAAACTTCAGCAGAATTCCGAGAACAATGGAAGAGTTCTGAAGCATTTTTAAATGTCAGCGGAATTCCGAGAACAATGGAAGAGTTCCGTAGCATTTTTCAATGTCAGCAGCATTCCGAGAACAATGGAAGAGTTCCGAAGCATTTTTAAACTTCAGCAGAATTACGAGTACAATGGAAGTGTTCTGAAGCATTTTTAAACTTCAGCAGAATTCCGAGAACAATGGAAGAGTTCTGAAGCATTTTTAAACTTCAGCAGAATTCCGAGAACAATGGAAGAGTTCTGAAGCATTTTTAAAGGTCAGCGGAATTCCGAGAACAATGGAAGCGTTCCGAAGCATTTTTAAACGTCAGCAGAATTTCGAGAACAATGGAAGAGTTCTGAAGCATTTTTAAACTTCAGCAGAATTCCGAGAACAAAAGAAGAGTTCCGAAGCATTTTTAAACTACAGCAGGATTCCGAGAACAATGGACGAGTTTCGAAGCATTTTTAAACGTCAGCAGAATTCCGAGAACAGTGGAAGTGTTCCGAAGCATTTTTAAACTTCAGCAGAATTCCGAGAACAATGGATGAGTTCTGAAGGATTTTTAAACTTCAGCAGAATTCCGAGAACAATGGAAGAGTTCCTAAGCATTTTTAAACATCAGCGTAATTCCGAGAACAACGGAAGAGATCAAAAGCATTTTTCAACGTCAGCAGCATTCCGAAAACAAGGGAAGAGTTTCGAAGCATTTTTAAACGTCAGCAGAATTCCGAGAACAACGGAAGAGCTCCGAAGCATTTTTAAACTTCAGCAGAATTCCGAGAACAATGGAAGAGTTCTGAAGCATTTTTAAACTTCAGCAGAATTCCGAGAACAATGGAAGACTTTTGAAGCATTTTCAAACTTCAGCAGAATTCCGAGAACAGTGGAAGTGTTCCAAAGCATTTATAAACATCAGCAGAATTCCAAGAACAATGGAAGAGTTCTGAAGCACTTTTAAACATAAGCAGAATTCCGAGAACAATGGAAGAGTTCCAAAGCATTTTTAAACTCCAGCAGAATTCCAAGAACAATGGAAGAGTTCCGAAGCATTTTTAAACTTCAGCAGGATTCCGAGAACAATGGAAGAGTTCCGAAGCTATTTAAACTTCAGCAGAATTCTGTGAACAATGAAATAATTCCGAAGCATTTTAAAATTTCAGCGGAATTCCGAGAACAATGGAAAAGTTCCGAAGCATTTTTAAACTTCAGCAGAATTCCGAGAACAATGGAAGAGTTCCGAAGCATTTTTAAACTTCAGCAGAATTCCGAGAACAATGGAAGAGTTCTGAAGCACTTTTAAATGTCAGCAGAATTCCGAGAACAATGGAAGAGTTCCGAAGCATTTTTCAATGTCAGCAGCATTCCGAGAACAATGGAAGAGTTTCCAAGCATTTTTGAACGTCAGCAGCATTCTGAGAACAATGCAAGAGTTCCCAAGCATTTTTAAACGTCAGCGGAATTCCATAAACAATGGAAGAGTTCCAAAGCATTTTTAAACCTCAGCGGAATTTCGTGAACAATGGAAGAGTTCCAAAGCATTTTTAAACATCAGCAGAATACCGTGAACAATGGAAGAGTTCTGAAGCATTTTTAAACTTCAGCAGAATTCCGAGAACAATGGAAGAGTTCTGAAGCATTTTTAAACTTCAGCAGAATTCCGAGAACAATGGAAGAGTTCCTAAGCATTTTTAAACATCAGCGTAATTCCGAGAACAACGGAAGAGATCCAAAGCATTTTTCAACGTCAGCAGCATTCCGAGAACAAGGGAAGAGTTTCGAAGCATTTTTAAACGTCAGCAGAATTCCGAGAACAACGGAAGAGCTCCGAAGCATTTTTAAACTTCAGCAGAATTCCGAGAACAATGGAAGAGTTCTGAAGCATTTTTAAACTTCAGCAGAATTCCGAGAACAATGGAAGAGTTCTGAAGCATTTTTAAACGTCAGCGGAATTCCGAGAACAATGGAAGAGTTCCGAAGCATTTTTCAACGTCAGCAGCATTCCGAGAACAATGGAAGAGTTCCGAAGCATTTTTAAACTTCAGCAGCATTCCGAGAACAATGGAAGAGTTCTGAAGCATTTTTCAACGTAAGCAGCATTCTGAGAACAATGGAAGAGTTTCCAAGCATTTTTAAACGTCAGCAGCATTCTGAGAACAATGGAAGAGTTTCCAAGCATTTTTAAACGTCAGCGGAATTCCATAAACAATGGAAGCGTTCCGAAGCATTTTTCAATGTCAGCAGCATTCCGAGAACAATGGAAGAGTTTCCAAGCATTTTTGAACGTCAGCAGCATTCTGAGAACAATGCAAGAGTTTCCAAGCATTTTTAAACGTCAGCGGAATTCCATAAACAATGGAAGAGTTCCAAATCATTTTTAAATCTCAGCGGAATTTCGTGAACAATGGAAGAGTTCCAAAGCATTTTTAAACATCAGCGGAATACCGTGAACAATGGAAGAGTTCTGAAGCATTTTTAAACTTCAGCAGAATTCCGAGAACAATGGAAGAGTTCTGAAGCATTTTTAAATGTCAGCGGAATTCCGAGAACAATGGAAGAGTTCCGTAGCATTTTTCAATGTCAGCAGCATTCCGAGAACAATGGAAGAGTTCCGAAGCATTTTTAAACTTCAGCAGAATTACGAGAACAATGGAAGTGTTCTGAAGCATTTTTAAACTTCAGCAGAATTCCGAGAACAATGGATGAGTTCTGAAGCATTTTTAAACTTCAGCAGAATTCCGAGAACAATGGAAGAGTTCCTAAGCATTTTTAAACATCAGCGTAATTCCGAGAACAACGGAAGAGATCCAAAGCATTTTTCAACGTCAGCAGCATTCCGAGAACAAGGGAAGAGTTTCGAAGCATTTTTAAACGTCAGCAGAATTCCGAGAACAACGGAAGAGCTCCGAAGCATTTTTAAACTTCAGCAGAATTCCGAGAACAATGGAAGAGTTCTGAAGCATTTTTAAACTTCAGCAGAATTCCGAGAACAATGGAAGAGTTCTGAAGCATTTTTAAACGTCAGCGGAATTCCGAGAACAATGGAAGAGTTCCGAAGCATTTTTCAACGTCAGCAGCATTCCGAGAACAATGGAAGAGTTCCGAAGCATTTTTAAACTTCAGCAGCATTCCGAGAACAATGGAAGAGTTCTGAAGCATTTTTCAACGTAAGCAGCATTCTGAGAACAATGGAAGAGTTTCCAAGCATTTTTAAACGTCAGCAGCATTCTGAGAACAATGGAAGAGTTTCCAAGCATTTTTAAACGTCAGCGGAATTCCATAAACAATGGAAGAGTTCCGAAGCATTTTTAAACCTCAGCAGATTTCGGTGAACAATGCAAGAGATCCGAAGCATTTTTAAACCTCAGCGGAACTACGTGAACATTGGAAGAGTTCCGAAGCATTTTTAAACTTCAGCAGAATTCCGAGAACAATGGAAGAGTTCCGAAGCATTTCTAAACTTCAGCAGAATTCCGATAACAATGAAAGAGTTCTGAAGCATTTTTAAACATCAGCAGAATTCCGAGAACAACGGAAGAGTTCCGAAGCATTTTTAAACTTCAGCAGAATTCCGAGAACAATGGAAGAGCTCTGAAGCATTTTTAAACTTCAGCAGAATTCCGAGAACAATGGAAGAGTTCTGAAGCATTTTTAAATGTCAGCGGAATTCCGAGAACAATGGAAAAGTTCCGAAGCATTTTTAAATGTTAGCGGAATTCCATAAGCAATGGAAGAGTTCCGAAGCATTTTTAAACCTCAGCGGAATTCCGTGAACAATGGAAGAGTTCCAAAGCATTTTTAAACGTCAGCGGAATACCGTGAACAATGGAAGAGTTCTGAAGCATTTTTAAACTTCAGCAGAATTCCGAGAACAATGGAAGAGTTCTGAAGCATTTTTAAATGTCAGCGGAATTCCGAGAACAATGGAAAAGTTATGAAGCATTTTTAAATGTTAGCGGAACTCCATAAACAATGGAAGAGTTCCAAAGCATTTTTAAACCTCAGCGGAATTTCGTGAACAATGGAAGAGTTCCAAAGCATTTTTAAACATCAGCGGAATACCGTGAACAATGGAAGAGTTCTGAAGCATTTTTAAACTTCAGCAGAATTCCGAGAACAATGGAAGAGTTCTGAAGCATTTTTAAATGTCAGCGGAATTCCGAGAACAATGGAAGAGTTCCGTTACATTTTTCAATGTCAGCAGCATTCCGAGAACAATGGAAGAGTTCCGAAGCATTTTTAAACTTCAGCAGAATTACGAGTACAATGGAAGTGTTCTGAAGCATTTTTAAACTTCAGCAGAATTCCGAGAACAATGGAAGAGTTCTGAAGCATTTTTAAACTTCAGCAGAATTCCGAGAACAATGGAAGAGTTCTGAAGCATTTTTAAAGGTCAGCGGAATTCCGAGAACAATGGAAGCGTTCCGAAGCATTTTTAAACGTCAGCAGAATTTCGAGAACAATGGAAGAGTTCTGAAGCATTTTTAAACTTCAGCAGAATTCCGAGAACAAAAGAAGAGTTCCGAAGCATTTTTAAACTACAGCAGGATTCCGAGAACAATGGACGAGTTTCGAAGCATTTTTAAACGTCAGCAGAATTCCGAGAACAGTGGAAGTGTTCCGAAGCATTTTTAAACTTCAGCAGAATTCCGAGAACAATGGATGAGTTCTGAAGGATTTTTAAACTTCAGCAGAATTCCGAGAACAATGGAAGAGTTCCTAAGCATTTTTAAACATCAGCGTAATTCCGAGAACAACGGAAGAGATCAAAAGCATTTTTCAACGTCAGCAGCATTCCGAAAACAAGGGAAGAGTTTCGAAGCATTTTTAAACGTCAGCAGAATTCCGAGAACAACGGAAGAGCTCCGAAGCATTTTTAAACTTCAGCAGAATTCCGAGAACAATGGAAGAGTTCTGAAGCATTTTTAAACTTCAGCAGAATTCCGAGAACAATGGAAGACTTTTGAAGCATTTTCAAACTTCAGCAGAATTCCGAGAACAGTGGAAGAGTTCTGAAGCATTTTTAAACGTCAGCGGAATTCCGAGAACAATGGAAGAGTTCCAAAGCATTTTTCAACGTCAGCAGCATTCCGAGAACAATGGAAGAGTTCCGAAGCATTTTTAAACTTCAGCAGCATTCCGAGAACAATGGAAGAGTTCTGAAGCACTTTTAAACGTAAGCAGAATTCCGTGAACAATGGAAGAGTTCCGAAGCATTTTTAAACTCCAGCAGAATTCCGAGAACAATGGAAGAGTTCCGAAGCATTTTTAAACTTCAGCAGGATTCCGAGAACAATGGAAGAGTTCCGAAGCATTTTTAAACGTCAGCGGAATTCCGAGAACAATGGAAGAGTTCCGAAGCATTTTTTAACTTCAGCAGAATTCCGAGAACAGTGGAAGTGTTCCAAAGCATTTATAAACATCAGCAGAATTCCAAGAACAATGGAAGAGTTCTGAAGCACTTTTAAACATAAGCAGAATTCCGAGAACAATGGAAGAGTTCCAAAGCATTTTTAAACTCCAGCAGAATTCCAAGAACAATGGAAGAGTTCCGAAGCATTTTTAAACTTCAGCAGGATTCCGAGAACAATGGAAGAGTTCCGAAGCTATTTAAACTTCAGCAGAATTCTGTGAACAATGAAATAATTCCGAAGCATTTTAAAATTTCAGCGGAATTCCGAGAACAATGGAAAAGTTCCGAAGCATTTTTAAACTTCAGCAGAATTCCGAGAACAATGGAAGAGTTCCGAAGCATTTTTAAACTTCAGCAGAATTCCGAGAACAATGGAAGAGTTCTGAAGCATTTTTAAATGTCAGCAGAATTCCGAGAACAATGGAAGAGTTCCGAAGCATTTTTCAATGTCAGCAGCATTCCGAGAACAATGGAAGAGTTTCCAAGCATTTTTGAACGTCAGCAGCATTCTGAGAACAATGCAAGAGTTTCCAAGCATTTTTAAACGTCAGCGGAATTCCATAAACAATGGAAGAGTTCCAAAGCATTTTTAAACCTCAGCGGAATTTCGTGAACAATGGAAGAGTTCCAAAGCATTTTTAAACATCAGCGGAATACCGTGAACAATGGAAGAGTTCTGAAGCATTTTTAAACTTCAGCAGAATTCCGAGAACAATGGAAGAGTTCTGAAGCATTTTTAAATGTCAGCGGAATTCCGAGAACAATGGAAGAGTTCCGTAGCATTTTTCAATGTCAGCAGCATTCCGAGAACAATGGAAGAGTTCCGAAGCATTTTTAAACTTCAGCAGAATTCCGAGAACAATGGAAGAGTTCCGAAGCATTTCTAAACTTCAGCAGAATTCCGATAACAATGAAAGAGTTCCGAAGCATTTTTAAACATCAGCAGAATTCCGAGAACAACGGAAGAGTTCCGAAGCATTTTTAAACTTCAGCAGAATTCCGAGAACAATGGAAGAGCTCTGAAGCATTTTTAAACTTCAGCAGAATTCCGAGAACAATGGAAGAGTTCTGAAGCATTTTTAAATGTCAGCGGAATTCCGAGAACAATGGAAAAGTTATGAAGCATTTTTAAATGTTAGCGGAATTCCATAAGCAATGGAAGAGTTCCGAAGCATTTTTAAACCTCAGCGGAATTCCGTGAACAATGGAAGAGTTCCAAAGCATTTTTAAACGTCAGCGGAATACCGTGAACAATGGAAGAGTTCTGAAGCATTTTTAAACTTCAGCAGAATTCCGAGAACAATGGAAGAGTTCTGAAGCATTTTTAAATGTCAGCGGAATTCCGAGAACAATGGAAGAGTTCCGTAGCATTTTTCAATGTCAGCAGCATTCCGAGAACAATGGAAGAGTTCCGAAGCATTTTTAAACTTCAGCAGAATTACGAGAACAATGGAAGTGTTCTGAAGCATTTTTAAACTTCAGCAGAATTCCGAGAACAATGGATGAGTTCTGAAGCATTTTTAAACTTCAGCAGAATTCCGAGAACAATGGAAGAGTTCCTAAGCATTTTTAAACATCAGCGTAATTCCGAGAACAACGGAAGAGATCCAAAGCATTTTTCAACGTCAGCAGCATTCCGAGAACAAGGGAAGAGTTTCGAAGCATTTTTAAACGTCAGCAGAATTCCGAGAACAACGGAAGAGCTCCGAAGCATTTTTAAACTTCAGCAGAATTCCGAGAACAATGGAAGAGTTCTGAAGCATTTTTAAACTTCAGCAGAATTCCGAGAACAATGGAAGAATTCTGAAGCATTTTTAAACGTCAGCGGAATTCCGAGAACAATGGAAGAGTTCCGAAGCATTTTTCAACGTCAGCAGCATTCCGAGAACAATGGAAGAGTTCCGAAGCATTTTTAAACTTCAGCAGCATTCCGAGAACAATGGAAGAGTTCCGAAGCATTTTTTAACGTAAGCAGCATTCTGAGAACAATGGAAGAGTTTCCAAGCATTTTTAAACGTCAGCAGCATTCTGAGAACAATGGAAGAGTTTCCAAGCATTTTTAAACGTCAGCGGAATTCCATAAACAATGGAAGAGTTCCGAAGCATTTTTAAACCTCAGCAGATTTCGGTGAACAATGGAAGAGATCCGAAGCATTTTTAAACCTCAGCGGAACTCCGTGAACATTGGAAGAGTTCCGAAGCATTTTTAAACTTCAGCAGAATTCCGAGAACAATGGAAGAGTTCCGAAGCATTTCTAAACTTCAGCAGAATTCCGATAACAATGAAAGAGTTCCGAAGCATTTTTAAACATCAGCAGAATTCCGAGAACAACGGAAGAGTTCCGAAGCATTTTTAAACTTCAGCAGAATTCCGAGAACAATGGAAGAGCTCTGAAGCATTTTTAAACTTCAGTAGAATTCCGAGAACAATGGAAGAGTTCTGAAGCATTTTTAAATGTCAGCGGAATTCCGAGAACAATGGAAAAGTTATGAAGCATTTTTAAATGTTAGCTGAATTCCATAAGCAATGGAAGAGTTCCGAAGCATTTTTAAACCTCAGCGGAATTCCGTGAACAATGGAAGAGTTCCAAAGCATTTTTAAACGTCAGCGGAATACCGTGAACAATGGAAGAGTTCTGAAGCATTTTTAAACTTCAGCAGAATTCCGAGAACAATGGAAGAGTTCTGAAGCATTTTTAAATGTCAGCGGAATTCCGAGAACAATGGAAGAGTTCCGTAGCATTTTTCAATGTCAGCAGCATTCCGAGAACAATGGAAGAGTTCCGAAGCATTTTTAAACTTCAGCAGAATTACGAGAACAATGGAAGTGTTCTGAAGCATTTTTAAACTTCAGCAGAATTCCGAGAACAATGGATGAGTTCTGAAGCATTTTTAAACTTCAGCAGAATTCCGAGAACAATGTAAGAGTTCCTAAGCATTTTTAAACATCAGCGTAATTCTGAGAACAACGGAAGAGATCCAAAGCATTTTTCAACGTCAGCAGCATTCCGAGAACAAGGGAAGAGTTTCGAAGCATTTTTAAACGTCAGCAGAATTCCGAGAACAACGGAAGAACTCCTAAGCATTTTTAAACTTCAGCAGAATTCCGAGAACAATGGAAGAGTTCTGAAGCATTTTTAAACTTCAGCAGAATTCCGAGAACAATGGAAGAGTTCTGAAGCATTTTTAAACGTCAGCGGAATTCCGAGAACATTGGAAGAGTTCCGAAGCATTTTTCAACGTCAGCAGCATTCCAAGAACAATGGAAGAGTTCCGAAGCATTTTTAAACTTCAGCAGCATTCTGAGAACAATGGAAGAGTTCCGAAGCATTTTTCAACATAAGCAGCATTCTGAGAACAATGGAAGAGTTTCCAAGCATTTTTAAACGTCAGCAGCATTCTGAGAACAATGGAAGAGTTTCCAAGCATTTTTAAACGTCAGCGGAATTCCATAAACAATGGAAGAGTTCCGAAGCATTTTTAAACCTCAGCGGATTTCGGTGAACAATGAAAAGTTCCGAAGCATTTTTAAACCTCAGCGGAACTACGTGAACATTGGAAGAGTTCCGAAGCATTTTTAAACTTCAGCAGAATTCCGAGAATAAGGGAAGAGTTCCGAAGCATTTCTAAACTTCAGCAGAATTCCGAGAACAATGGAAGAGTTCAGAAGCATTTTTAAACATCAGCAGAATTCCGAGAACAATGGAAGAGTTCCGAAGCATTTTTAAACTTCAGCAGAATTCCGAGAACAATGGAAGAGCTCTGAAGCATTTTTAAACTTCAGCAGAATTCCGAGAACAATGGAAGAGTTCTGAAGCCTTTTTTAAACGTCAGCAGAATTCCGAGAACAATGGAGTAATTCCGAAGCATTTTTAAACATCAGCAGATTTCCGAGAACAATGGAAGAGTTCCTAAGCATTTTTAAACATCATCGGAATTCCGAAAACAATGAAAGAGGTCCGAAGCATTATTAAACGTCAGCGGAATTCTGAGAACAATGGAAGAGTTCCGAAGCATTTTTAAACTTCAGCGGAATTCCAGAAAGAATGTCAGAGTTCCGAAGCATTTTTCAATGTCAGCAGCATTCCGAGAACAATGGAAGAGTTCCGAAGCATTTTTAAACTTCAGCAGAATTACGGGAACAATGGAAGAGTTCTAAAGCATTTTTAAACTTCAGCAGAATTCCGAGAACAATGGAAGAGTTCCAAAGCATTTTTCAACGTCAGCAGCATTCCGAGAACAAGGGAAGAGTTTTGAAGCATTTTTAAACGTCATCAGAATTCCGAGAACAATGGATGAGTTCCGTAGCATTTTTAAACTTCAGCAGAATTCCGAGAACAATGGAAGAGTTCTGAAGCATGTTTAAACTTCAGCAGAATTCTGAGAACAATGGAAGAGTTCTGAAGCATTTTTAAAGGTCAGCGGAATTCCGAGAACAATGGAAGCGTTCCGAAGCATTTTTAAATGTCAGCAGAATTTCGAGAACAATGAAAGAGTTCCGAAGCATTTTTAAACTTCAGTAGAATTCCGAGAACAATGGAAGTGTTCCAAAGCATTTTTAAACATCAGCAGAATTCCAAGAACAATGGAAGAGTTCTGAAGCACTTTTAAACGTAAGCAGAATTCCGAGAACAATGGAAGAGTTCCGAAGCATTTTTAAACTCCAGCAGAATTCCGAGAACAATGGAAGAGTTCCGAAGCATTTTTAAACTTCAGCAGGATTCCGAGAACAATGGAAGAGTTCCGAAGCTACTTAAACTTCAGCAGAATTCTGTGAACAATGGAATAACTCCGAAGCATTTTTAAACTTCAGCGGAATTGCGAGAACAATGGAAAAGTTCTGAAGCATTTTTAAACTTCAGCAGAATTCCGAGAACAATGGAAGAGTTCCTAAGCATTTTTAAACTACAGCAGAATTCCAAGAACAATGGAAGAGTTTCGAAGCATTTTTAAACGTCAGCAGAATTCCGAGAACAATGGAAGAGTTCTGAAGCATTTTTAAACTTCAGCAGAATTCCGAGAACAATGGAAGAGTTCTGAAGCATTTTTAAAGGTCAGCGGAATTCCGAGAACAATGGAAGCGTTCCGAATCATTTTTAAACGTCAGCAGAATTTCGTGAACAATGGAGTAATTCCGAAGCATTTTTAAACGTCATCGGAATTCCATAAACAATGGAAGTGTTCCGAAGCATTTTTAAACTTCAGCGGAATTACGAGAACAATGGAAGAGTTCTGAAGCATTTTTAAACTTCAGCGGAATTACGAGAACAATGGAAGAGTTCCGAAGCATTTTTAAACTTCAGCAGGATTCCGAGAACAATGGAAGAGTTCCGAAGCTATTTAAACTTCAGCAGAATTCTGTGAACAATGGAATAATTCCGAAGCATTTTTAAATTTCAGCGGAATTCCGAGAACAATGGAAAAGTTCCGAAGCATTTTTAAACTTCAGCAGAATTCCGAGAACAATGGAAGAGTTCCGAAGCTTTTTTAAACTTCAGCAGAATTCCGAGAACAATGGAAGAGTTCTGAAGCATTTTTAAATGTCAGCGGAATTCCGAGAACAATGGAAGAGTTCCGAAGCATTTTTCAATGTCAGCAGCATTCCGAGAACAATGGAAGAGTTTCCAAGCATTTTTGAACGTCAGCAGCATTCTGAGAACAATGGAAGAGTTTCCAAGCATTTTTAAACGTCAGCGGAATTCCATAAACAATGGAAGAGTTCCGAAGCATTTTTAAACCTCAGCGGAACTACGTGAACAATGGAAGAGTTCTGAAGCATTTTTAAACTTCAGCAGAATTCCGAGAACAATGGAAGAGTTCCGAAGCATTTCTAAACTTCAGCAGAATTCCGAGAACAATGAAAGAGTTCCGAAGCATTTTTAAACATCAGCAGAATTCCGAGAACAATGGAAGAGTTCGGAAGCATTTTTAAACTTCAGCAGAATTCCGAGAACAATGGAAGAGTTCTGAAGCATTTTTAAACGTCAGCAGAATTCCCAGAACAATGGAGTAATTCCGAAGCATTTTTAAACGTCAGCGGAATTCCATAAACAACGGAAGTGTTCCGAAGCATTTCTAAACCACAGCGGAACTCCGTGAACAATGGAAGAGTTCCGTAGCATTTTTAAACTTCAGCAGAATTCCGAGAACAATCAAAGTGTTCCGAAGCATTTTTAAACATCAGCAGAATTCCAAGAACAATGGAAGAGTTCTGAAGCACTTTTACACATAAGCAGAATTCCGAGAACAATGGAAGAGTTCCGAAGCTACTTAAACTTCAGCAGAATTCCGAGAACAATCAAAGTGTTCCGAAGCATTTTTAAACATCAGCAGAATTCCAAGAACAATGGAAGAGTTCTGAAGCACTTTTACACATAAGCAGAATTTCGTGAACAATGGAAGAGTTCCGAAGCATTTTTAAACTTCAGCAGGATTCCGAGAACAATGGAGTAATTCCGAAGCATTTTTAAACGTCAGCGGAATTCCATAAACAATGGAAGTGTTCCGAAGCATTTTTAAACTTCAGCGGAATTACGAGAACAATGGAAGAGTTCTGAAGCATTTTTAAACTTCAGCGGAATTACGAGAACAATGGAAGAGTTCCGAAGCATTTTTAAACTTCAGCAGGATTCCGAGAACAATGGAAGAGTTCCGAAGCTATTTAAACTTCAGCAGAATTCTGTGAACAATGGAATAATTCCGAAGCATTTTTAAATTTCAGCGGAATTCCGAGAACAATGGAAAAGTTCCGAAGCATTTTTAAACTTCAGCAGAATTCCGAGAACAATGGAAGAGTTCCGAAGCTTTTTTAAACTTCAGCAGAATTCTGAGAACAATGGAAGAGTTCTGAAGCATTTTTAAATGTCAGCGGAATTCCGAGTACAATGGAAGAGTTCCGAAGCATTTTTCAATGTCAGCAGCATTCCGAGAACAATGGAAGAGTTTCCAAGCATTTTTGAACGTCAGCAGCATTCTGAGAACAATGGAAGAGTTTCCAAGCATTTTTAAACGTCAGCGGAATTCCATAAACAATGGAAGAGTTCCGAAGCATTTTTAAACCTCAGCGGAACTACGTGAACAATGCAAGAGTTCTGAAGCATTTTTAAACTTCAGCAGAAGTCCGAGAACAATGGAAGAGTTCCGAAGCATTTCTAAACTTCAGCAGAATTCCGAGAACAATGAAAGAGTTCCGAAGCATTTTTAAACATCAGCAGAATTCCGAGAACAATGGAAGAGTTCCGAAGCATTTTTAAACTTCAGCAGAATTCCGAGAACAATGGAAGAGTTCTGAAGCATTTTTAAACGTCAGCAGAATTCCCAGAACAATGAAGTAATTCCGAAGCATTTTTAAACGTCAGCGGAATTCCATAAACAACGGAAGTGTTCCGAAGCATTTCTAAACCACAGCGGAACTCCGTGAACAATGGAAGAGTTCCGAAGCATTTTTAAACTTCAGCAGAATTCCGAGAACAATCAAAGTGTTCCGAAGCATTTTTAAACATCAGCAGAATTCCAAGAACAATGGAAGAGTTCTGAAGCACTTTTACACATAAGCAGAATTCCGAGAACAATGGAAGAGTTCCGAAGCATTTTTAAACTCCAGCAGAATTCCGAGAACAATGGAAGAGTTCCTAAGCATTTTTAAACTACAGCAGAATTCCAAGAACAATGGAAGAGTTTCGAAGCATTTTTAAACGTCAGCAGAATTCCGAGAACAATGGAAGAGTTCCGAAGAATTTTTAAAGTTCAGCAGAATTCCGAGAACAATGGAAGAGTTCCGAAGCGTTTTTAAACTTCAGCAGAATTCCGAGAACAATGAAGAGTTCCAAAGCATTTTTAAACATAAGCGGAATTACGAGAACAATGAAAGAGTTCCTAAGCATTTTTAAACATCAGTGAAATTTCGAGAACAATGAAAGAGGTCAGAAGCATTATTAAACGTCAGCAGAATTCTGAGAACAATGGAAGAGTTCTGAAGCATTTTTAAACGTCAGTGGAATTCCGAGAACAATGGAAGAGTTCAGAAGTATTTTTAAACTTCAGCAGAATTCCGAGAAAAATGGAAGAGTTCTGAAGCATTTTTAAACGTCAGCTGAATTCCGAGAACAATGGAATAGTTCCGAAGCATTTTTAAATGTCAGCGGAATTCCATAAGCAATGGAAGAGTTCCGAAGCATTTTTAAACCTCAGTGGAATTCCGTGAACAATGGAAGAGTTCCAAAGCATTTTTAAAAGTCAGCGGAATACCGTGAACAATGGAAGAGTTCTGAAGCATTTTTAAACTTCAGCGGAATTTCAGGAACAATGGAAGAGTTCCAAATCATTTTTAAAAGTCAGCAGAATTCCTAGAACAATGGAAGAATTCCGAAGCATTTTTAAAAGTCAGCAGAATTCCGAGAACAATGGAAGAGTTCCGAAGCATTTTTAAACTTCAGCAGAATTCCGAGAACAATGTAAGAGTTCTGAAGGATTTTTAAACTTCAGCAGAATTCCAAGAACAATGGAAGAGTTCCGAAGCATTTTTAAACATCAGCAGAATTCCGTGAACAAAGTAAGAGTTTCGAAGTATTATTAAACGTCAGTGGAATTCCGAGAACAATGGAAGAGTTCCGAAGCATTTTTAAACGTCAGCAGAATTCCGAGAACAATGGAAGAGTTCCAAAGCATTTTTAAACGTCAGCAGAATTCCGAGAACAATGGAAGAGTTACGAAGCAAATTTACACTTCAGCAGAATTCTGAGAACAATGGAAGTGTTCCGAAGCAAATGTAAACTCCAGCAGAATTCCGAGAACAATGGAAGAGTTCCGAAGCATTTTTAAACGTCTGCGGAATTCCGAGAACAAAGAAAGAGTTCCGAAGCAATTTTAAACGTCAGTGGAATTCTGAAAACAATGGAAGAGTTCCAAAGAATTTTTAAACATCAGCAGAATTCCGTGAACAAAGTAAGAGTTTCGAAGTATTATTAAACGTCAGTGGAATTCCGGGAACAATGGAAGAGTTCCGAAGCATTTTTAAACCTCAGCAGAATTACGTGAGCAATGGAAGAGTTCCAAAGCATTTTTGATCCTCAGCAGAATTCCGAGAACATTGGAAGAGTTCCGAAGCATTTTTAAACGTCAGCAGAATTCTGAGAACAATGGAAGAGTTCCGAAGCAAATTTAAACATCAGCAGAATTCCATGAACAATGGAAGAATTCCGAAGCCTTTTTAAACTTCAGCGGAATTCCGAGAACAATGGAAGAGTTCCAAAGCATTTTTAAACATCAGCAGAATTCCGAGAACAATGAAAGAGATCCGAAGTATTTTTAAACGTCAGCTTAATTCCAAGAACAATGGAAGAGTTCCGAAGCATTTTTAAACGTCAGCGGAATTCCTTGAACAATGGAAGAGTTCGGAAGCATTTTTAAACTTCAGCAGAATTTCAAGAACAATGGAAGATTTCCGAAGCATTTTTAAATGTCAGCCGAATTCCGAGAACAATGGAATAGTTCCGAAGCATTTTTAAACGTCAGCGGAATTCCATAAAAAAAGGAAGAGTTCCGAAGCATTATTAAACCTCAGCGGTACTCCGTGAACACTGGAAGAGTTCCGAAGCATTTTTAAACTTCAGTAGAATTCCGAGAACAATGGAGTAATTCCGAAGCATTTTTAAACATCAGCAGATTTCCGAGAACAATGGAAGAGTTCCTAAGCATTTTTAAACATCATCGGAATTCCGAGAACAAAGAAAGAGTTCCGAAGCATTTTTAAACGTCAGTGGAATTCTGAAAACAATGGAAGAGTTCCAAAGAATTTTTAAACATCAGCAGAATTCCGTGAACAAAGTAAGAGTTTCGAAGTATTATTAAACGTCAGTGGAATTCCGGGAACAATGGAAGAGTTCCGAAGCATTTTTAAACCTCAGCAGAATTACGTGAGCAATGGAAGAGTTCCAAAGCATTTTTGATCCTCAGCAGAATTCCGAGAACATTGGAAGAGTTCCGAAGCATTTTTAAACGTCAGAAGAATTCTGAGAACAATGGAAGAGTTCCGAAGCAAATTTAAACATCAGCAGAATTCCATGAACAATGGAAGAATTCCGAAGCCTTTTTAAACTTCAGCGGAATTCCGAGAACAATGGAAGAGTTCCAAAGCATTTTTAAACATCAGCAGAATTCCGAGAACAATGAAAGAGATCCGAAGTATTTTTAAACGTCAGCTTAATTCCAAGAACAATGGAAGAGTTCCGAAGCATTTTTAAACGTCAGCGGAATTCCTTGAACAATGGAAGAGTTCGGAAGCATTTTTAAACTTCAGCAGAATTTCAAGAACAATGGAAGATTTCCGAAGCATTTTTAAATGTCAGCCGAATTCCGAGAACAATGGAATAGTTCCGAAGCATTTTTAAACGTCAGCGGAATTCCATAAAAAAAGGAAGAGTTCCGAAGCATTATTAAACCTCAGCGGTACTCCGTGAACACTGGAAGAGTTCCGAAGCATTTTTAAACTTCAGTAGAATTCCGAGAACAATGGAGTAATTCCGAAGCATTTTTAAACATCAGCAGATTTCCGAGAACAATGGAAGAGTTCCTAAGCATTTTTAAACATCATCGGAATTCCGAAAACAATGAAAGAGGTCCGAAGCATTATTAAACGTCAGCGGAATTCTGAGAACAATGGAAGAGTTCCGAAGCATTTTTAAACTTCAGCGGAATTCCAGAAAGAATGTCAGAGTTCCGAAGCATTTTTAAACGTCAGCAGTATTCCGAGAACAATGGAAGAGTTCTGAAGCATTTTTAAATGTCAGCGGAATTCCGAGAACAATGGAAGAGTTCCGAAGCATTTTTCAATGTCAGCAGCATTCCGAGAACAATGGAAGGGTTCCGAAGCATTTTTAAACTTCAGCAGAATTACGGGAACAATGGAAGAGTTCTGAAGCATTTTTAAACTTCAGCAGAATTCCGAGAACAATGGAAGAGATCCAAAGCATTTTTCAACGTCAGCAGCATTCCGAGAACAAGGGAAGAGTTTTGAAGCATTTTTAAACGTCATCAGAATTCCGAGAACAATGGATGAGTTCCGTAGCATTTTTAAACTTCAGCAGAATTCCGAGAACAATGGAAGAGTTCTGAAGCATTTTTAAACTTCAGCAGAATTCTGAGAACAATGGAAGAGTTCTGAAGCATTTTTAAAGGTCAGCGGAATTCCGAGAACAATGGAAGCGTTCCGAAGCATTTTTAAACGTCAGCAGAATTTCGAGAACAATGAAAGAGTTCCGAAGCATTTTTAAACTTCAGTAGAATTCCGAGAACAATGGAAGTGTTCCAAAGCATTTTTATACATCAGCAGAATTCCAAGAACAATGGAAGAGTTCTGAAGCACTTTTACACATAAGTAGAATTCCGAGAACAATCGAAGTGTTCCGAATCATTTTTAAACATCAGCAGAATTCCAAGAACAATGGAAGAGTTCTGAAGCACTTTTACACATAAGCAGAATTCCGAGAACAATGGAAGATTTCCGAAGCATTTTTAAACTCCAGCAGAATTCCGAGAACAATGGAAGAGTTCCTAAGCATTTTTAAACTACAGCAGAATTCCAAGAACAATGGAAGAGTTTCGAAGCATTTTTAAACGTCAGCAGAATTCCGAGAACAATGGAAGAGTTCCGAAGAATTTTTAAAGTTCAGCAGAATTCCGAGAACAATGGAAGAGTTCCGAAGCGTTTTTAAACTTCAGCAGAATTCCAAGAACAATGGAAGAGTTCCGAAGCAAATTTAAACTTCAGCAGAATTCCGAGAACAATGAAGAGTTCCAAAGCATTTTTAAACATAAGCGGAATTCCGAGAACAATGAAAGAGTTCCTAAGCATTTTTAAACATCAGTGAAATTTCGAGAACAATGAAAGAGGTCAGAAGCATTATTAAACGTCAGCTGAATTCCGAGAACAATGGAATAGTTCCGAAGCATTTTTAAATGTCAGCGGAATTCTGTGAACAATGGAAGAGTTCCAAAGCATTTTTAAACGTCAGCGGAATACCGTGAACAATGGAAGAGTTCTGAAGCATTTTTAAACTTCAGCGGAATTTCAGGAACAATGGAAGAGATCCAAATCATTTTTAAAAGTCAGCAGAATTCCTAGAACAATGGAAGAATTCCGAAGCATTTTTAAAAGTCAGCAGAATTCCGAGAACAATGGAAGAGTTCCGAAGCATTTTTAAACTTCAGCAGAATTCCGAGAACAATGTAAGAGTTCTGAAGGATTTTTAAACTTCAGCAGAATTCCGAGAACAATGGAAGAGTTCTGAAGCATTTTTAAAAGTCTGCACAATTTCGAGAACAATGGAAGAGTTCCGAAGCATTTTTAAACTTCAGCAGAATTCCGAGAACAATGGAAGAGTTCTGAAGCATTTTTAAACTTCAGCGGAATTTCAGGAACAATGGAAGAGATCCAAATCATTTTTAAAAGTCAGCAGAATTCCTAGAACAATGGAAGAATTCCGAAGCATTTTTAAAAGTCAGCAGAATTCCGAGAACAATGGAAGAGTTCCGAAGCATTTTTAAACTTCAGCAGAATTCCGAGAACAATGTAAGAGTTCTGAAGGATTTTTAAACTTCAGCAGAATTCCAAGAACAATGGAAGAGTTCTGAAACATTTTTAAACATCAGCGGAATTCCTAGATTAATGGAAGAGTTCCGACGCATTTTTAAACTTCAGCAGAATTCCGAGAACAATGGAATAGTTCTGAAGCATTTTTAAACTTCAGCAGAATTCCGAGAACAATGGAAGAGTTCTGAAGCATTATTAAACATCAGCAGAATTCCGAGAACAATGGAAGAGTTCCGAAGCATTTTTAAAAGTCTGCACAATTTCGAGAACAATGGAAGAGTTCCGAAGCATTTTTAAACTTCAGCAGAATTCCGAGAACAATGGAAGAGTTCTGAAGCATTTTTAAACATCAGCAGAATTCTGAGAACAATGGAAGAGTTCTGAAGCATTTTTAAAGGTCAGCAGTATTCTGAGAACAATGGAAGAGTTCTGAAGCATTTTTAAACTTTAACAGAATTCCGAGAACAATGGAAGAGTTCCGAAGGTAATTTAAACTTCAGCAGAATTCTGTGAACAATGGTAGAGGTCCGAAGCATTATTAAACGTCAGCGGAATTCCGAGAACAATGGAAGAGTTCCGAATCATTATTAAATGTCAGCGGAATACCGGGATTAAAGGAAGAGTTCCGACGCATTTTTAAACTTCAGCAGAATTCCGAGAACAATTGAATAGTTCTGAAGCATTTTTAAACTTCAGCAGAATTCCGAGAACAATGGAAGAGTTCCGAAGCATTTTTAAACTTCAGCAGAATTCCGAGAACAATGAAGAGTTCCAAAGCATTTTTAAACATAAGCGGAATTCCGAGAACAATGAAAGAGTTCCTAAGCATTTTTAAACATCAGTGAAATTTCGAGCACAATGAAAGAGGTCAGAAGCATTATTAAACGTCAGCTGAATTCCGAGAACAATGGAATAGTTCCGAAGCATTTTTAAATGTCCGCGGAATTCCATAAGCAATGGAAGAGTTCCGAAGCATTTTTAAACCTCAGCGGAATTCTGTGAACAATGGAAGAGTTCCAAAGCATTTTTAAACGTCAGCGGAATACCGTGAACAATGGAAGAGTTCTGAAGCATTTTTAAACTTCAGCGGAATTTCAGGAACAATGGAAGAGATCCAAATCATTTTTAAAAGTCAGCAGAATTCCTAGAACAATGGAAGAATTCCGAAGCATTTTTAAAAGTCAGCAGAATTCCGAGAACAATGGAAGAGTTCCGAAGCATTTTTAAACTTCAGCAGAATTCCGAGAACAATGTAAGAGTTCTGAAGGATTTTTAAACTTCAGCAGAATTCCGAGAACAATGGAAGAGTTCTGAAGCATTTTTAAAAGTCTGCACAATTTCGAGAACAATGGAAGAGTTCCGAAGCATTTTTAAACTTCAGCAGAATTCCGAGAACAATGGAAGAGTTCTGAAGCATTTTTAAACTTCAGCGGAATTTCAGGAACAATGGAAGAGATCCAAATCATTTTTAAAAGTCAGCAGAATTCCTAGAACAATGGAAGAATTCCGAAGCATTTTTAAAAGTCAGCAGAATTCTGAGAACAATGGAAGAGTTCCGAAGCATTTTTAAACTTCAGCAGAATTCCGAGAACAATGTAAGAGTTCTGAAGGATTTTTAAACTTCAGCAGAATTCCAAGAACAATGGAAGAGTTCTGAAACATTTTTAAACATCAGCGGAATTCCTAGATTAATGGAAGAGTTCCGACGCATTTTTAAACTTCAGCAGAATTCCGAGAACAATGGAATAGTTCTGAAGCATTTTTAAACTTCAGCAGAATTCCGAGAACAATGGAAGAGTTCTGAAGCATTATTAAACATCAGCAGAATTCCGAGAACAATGGAAGAGTTCCGAAGCATTTTTAAAAGTCTGCACAATTTCGAGAACAATGGAAGAGTTCCGAAGCATTTTTAAACTTCAGCAGAATTCCGAGAACAATGGAAGAGTTCTGAAGCATTTTTAAACATCAGCAGAATTCTGAGAACAATGGAAGAGTTCTGAAGCATTTTTAAAGGTCAGCAGTATTCTGAGAACAATGGAAGAGTTCTGAAGCATTTTTAAACTTTAACAGAATTCCGAGAACAATGGAAGAGTTCCGAAGGTAATTTAAACTTCAGCAGAATTCTGTGAACAATGGTAGAGGTCCGAAGCATTATTAAACGTCAGCGGAATTCCGAGAACAATGGAAGAGTTCCGAATCATTATTAAATGTCAGCGGAATACCGGGATTAAAGGAAGAGTTCCGACGCATTTTTAAACTTCAGCAGAATTCCGAGAACAATTGAATAGTTCTGAAGCATTTTTAAACTTCAGCAGAATTCCGAGAACAATGGAAGAGTTCCGAAGCATTTTTAAACTTCAGCAGAATTCCGAGAACAATGAAGAGTTCCAAAGCATTTTTAAACATAAGCGGAATTCCGAGAACAATGAAAGAGTTCCTAAGCATTTTTAAACATCAGTGAAATTTCGAGCACAATGAAAGAGGTCAGAAGCATTATTAAACGTCAGCTGAATTCCGAGAACAATGGAATAGTTCCGAAGCATTTTTAAATGTCAGCGGAATTCCATAAGCAATGGAAGAGTTCCGAAGCATTTTTAAACCTCAGCGGAATTCTGTGAACAATGGAAGAGTTCCAAAGCATTTTTAAACGTCAGCGGAATACCGTGAACAATGGAAGAGTTCTGAAGCATTTTTAAACTTCAGCGGAATTTCAGGAACAATGGAAGAGATCCAAATCATTTTTAAAAGTCAGCAGAATTCCTAGAACAATGGAAGAATTCCGAAGCATTTTTAAAAGTCAGCAGAATTCCGAGAACAATGGAAGAGTTCCGAAGCATTTTTAAACTTCAGCAGAATTCCGAGAACAATGTAAGAGTTCTGAAGGATTTTTAAACTTCAGCAGAATTCCGAGAACAATGGAAGAGTTCTGAAGCATTTTTAAAAGTCTGCACAATTTCGAGAACAATGGAAGAGTTCCGAAGCATTTTTAAACTTCAGCAGAATTCCGAGAACAATGGAAGAGTTCTGAAGCATTTTTAAACTTCAGCGGAATTTCAGGAACAATGGAAGAGATCCAAATCATTTTTAAAAGTCAGCAGAATTCCTAGAACAATGGAAGAATTCCGAAGCATTTTTAAAAGTCAGCAGAATTCCGAGAACAATGGAAGAGTTCCGAAGCATTTTTAAACTTCAGCAGAATTCCGAGAACAATGTAAGAGTTCTGAAGGATTTTTAAACTTCAGCAGAATTCCAAGAACAATGGAAGAGTTCTGAAACATTTTTAAACATCAGCGGAATTCTTAGATTAATGGAAGAGTTCCGACGCATTTTTAAACTTCAGCAGAATTCCGAGAACAATGGAATAGTTCTGAAGCATTTTTAAACTTCAGCAGAATTCCGAGAACAATGGAAGAGTTCTGAAGCATTATTAAACATCAGCAGAATTCCGAGAACAATGGAAGAGTTCCGAAGCATTTTTAAAAGTCTGCACAATTTCGAGAACAATGGAAGAGTTCCGAAGCATTTTTAAACTTCAGCAGAATTCCGAGAACAATGGAAGAGTTCTGAAGCATTTTTAAACATCAGCAGAATTCTGAGAACAATGGAAGAGTTCTGAAGCATTTTTAAAGGTCAGCAGTATTCTGAGAACAATGGAAGAGTTCTGAAGCATTTTTAAACTTTAACAGAATTCCGAGAACAATGGAAGAGTTCCGAAGGTAATTTAAACTTCAGCAGAATTCTGTGAACAATGGTAGAGGTCCGAAGCATTATTAAACGTCAGCGGAATTCCGAGAACAATGGAAGAGTTCCGAATCATTATTAAATGTCAGCGGAATACCGAGATTAAAGGAAGAGTTCCGACGCATTTTTAAACTTCAGCAGAATTCCGAGAACAATGGAATAGTTCTGAAGCATTTTTAAACTTCAGCAGAATTCCGAGAACAATGGAAGAGTTCCGAAGCATTTTTAAACTTCAGCGGAATTACGAGAAAAATGGAAGAGTTCCGAAGCATTTTTAAACTTCAGCGGAATTCCGTGAACAAAGAAAGAGTTCCGAAGCATGTTTAAACCTCAGCGGAATTCCCTGAACAATGGAAGGGTTCCGTAGCATTTTTAAACTTCAGCAGAATTCCGAGAACAATAGAAAAGTTCTGAAGCATTTTTAAACGTCAGCAGAATTCTGAGAACAATGGAAGAGTTCCAAAGCATTTTTAAACTTCATCGCAATTACGAGAAAAATGGAAGAGTTCCGAAGCATTTTTAAACTACAGCGAAATTCCGAGAACAAAGAAAGAGTTCTGAAGCATTTTTAAAGCTCAGCTGAATTCCCTGAACAATGGAAGAGTTCCGAAGCATTTTTAAACATCAGCAGAATTCCGTGAACAAAGTAAGAGTTTCGAAGTATTATTAAACGTCAGTGGAATTCCGAGAACAATGGAAGAGTTCCGAAGCATTTTTAAACCTCAGCAGAATTACGTGAGCAATGGAAGAGTTCCAAAGCATTTTTGATCCTCAGCAGAATTCCGAGAACAATGGAAGAGTTCCGAAGCATTTTTAAACGTCAGCAGAATTCCGAGAACAATGGAAGAGTTACGAAGCAAATTTACACTTCAGCAGAATTCTGAGAACAATGGAAGTGTTCCGAAGCAAATGTAAACTTCAGCAGAATTCCGAGAACAATGGAAGAGTTCCGAAGCATTTTTAAACGTCTGCGGAATTCCGAGAACAAAGAAAGAGTTCCGAAGCATTTTTAAGCGTCAGTGGAATTCTGAAAACAATGGAAGAGTTCCAAAGAATTTTTAAACATCAGCAGAATTCCGTGAACAAAGTAAGAGTTTCGAAGTATTATTAAACGTCAGTGGAATTCCGAGAACAATGGAAGAGTTCCGAAGCATTTTTAAACCTCAGCAGAATTACGTGAGCAATGGAAGAGTTCCAAAGCATTTTTGATCCTCAGCAGAATTCCGAGAACATTGGAAGATTTCCGAAGCATTTTTAAACGTCAGCAGAATTCTAAGAACAATGGAAGAGTTCCGAAGCAAATTTAAACATCAGCAGAATTCCATGAACAATGGAAGAATTCCGAAGCCTTTTTAAACTTCAGCGGAATTCCGAGAACAATGAAAGAGTTCCAAAGCATTTTTAAACATCAGCAGAATTCCGAGAACAATGAAAGAGATTCAAAGTATTTTTAAACGTCAGCTTAATTCCAAGAACAATGGAAGAGTTCCGAAGCATTTTTAAACGTCAGCGGAATTCCTTGAACAATGGAAGAGTTCGGAAGCATTTTTAAACTTCAGCAGAATTTCAAGAACAATGGAAGATTTCCGAAGCATTTTTAAATGTCAGACGTATTCCGAGAACAATGGAATAGTTCCGAAGCATTTTTAAACGTCAGCGGAATTCCATAAAAAAAGGAAGAGTTCCGAAGCATTATTAAACCTCAGCGGTACTCCGTGAACACTGGAAGAGTTCCGAAGCATTTTTAAACTTCAGTAGAATTCCGAGAACAATGGAGTAATTCCGAAGCAATTTTAAACATCAGCAGATTTCCGAGAACAATGGAAGAGTTCCTAAGCATTTTTAAACATCATCGGAATTCCGAAAACAATGAAAGAGGTCCGAAGCATTATTAAACGTCAGCGGAATTCTGAGAACAATGGAAGAGTTCCGAAGCATTTTTAAACTTCAGCGGAATTCCAGAAAGAATGTCAGAGTTCCGAAGCATTTTTAAACGTCAGCAGTATTCCGAGAACAATGGAAGAGTTCTGAAGCATTTTTAAATGTCAGCGGAATTCCGAGAACAATGGAAGAGTTCCGAAGCATTTTTCAATGTCAGCAGCATTCCGAGAACAATGGAAGAGTTCCGAAGCATTTTTAAACTTCAGCAGAATTACGGGAACAATGGAAGAGTTCTGAAGCATTTTTAAACTTCAGCAGAATTCCGAGAACAATGGAAGAGTTCCAAAGCATTTTTCAACGTCAGCAGCATTCCGAGAACAAGGGAAGAGTTTTGAAGCATTTTTAAACGTCATCAGAATTCCGAGAACAATGGATGAGTTCCGTAGCATTTTTAAACTTCAGCAGAATTCCGAGAACAATGGAAGAGTTCTGAAGCATTTTTAAACTTCAGCAGAATTCTGAGAACAATGGAAGAGTTCTGAAGCATTTTTAAAGGTCAGCGGAATTCCGAGAACAATGGAAGCGTTCCGAAGCATTTTTAAACGTCAGCAGAATTTCGAGAACAATGAAAGAGTTCCGAAGCATTTTTAAACTTCAGTAGAATTCCGAGAACAATGGAAGTGTTCCAAAGCATTTTTAAACATCAGCAGAATTCCAAGAGCAATGGAAGAGTTCTGAAGCACTTTTAAACGTAAGCAGAATTCCGAGAACAATGGAAGAGTTCCGAAGCATCTTTAAACTCCAGCAGAATTCCGAGAACAATGGAAGAGTTCCGAAGCATTTTTAAACTTCAGCAGGATTCCGAGAACAATGGAAGAGTTCCGAAGCTACTTAAACTTCAGCAGAATTCTGTGAACAATGGAATAATTCCGAAGCATTTTTAAACTTCAGTGGAATTGCGAGAACAATGGAAAAGTTCTGAAGCATTTTTAAACTTCAGCAGAATTCCGATAACAATGGAAGAGTTCCTAAGCATTTTTAAACTACAGCAGAATTCCAAGAACAATGGAAGAGTTTCGAAGCATTTTTAAACGTCAGCAGAATTCCGAGAACAATGGAAGAGTTCTGAAGCATTTTTAAACTTCAGCAGAATTCCGAGAACAAAGGAAGAGTTCTGAAGCATTTTTAAAGGTCAGCGTAATTCCGAGAACAAAGGAAGCGTTCCGAATCATTTTTAAACGTCAGCAGAATTTCGTGAACAATGGAAGAGTTCCGAAGCATTTTTAAACTTCAGCAGAATTCCGAGAACAGTGGAAGTGTTCCAAAGCATTTTTAAACATCAGCAGAATTCCAAGAACAATGGAATAATTCCGAAGCATTTTTAAATTTCAGCAGAATTCCGAGAACAATGGAAGAGTTCCGAAGCATTTTTAAACCTCAGCGGAACTCCGTGAACAATGGAAGAGTTCTGAAGCATTTTTAAACTTCAGCAGAATTCCGAGAACAATGGAAGAGTTCCGAAGCATTTCTAAACTTCAGCAGAATTCCGAGAACAATGAAAGAGTTCTGAAGCATTTTTAAAAGTCTGCACAAGTTCGAGAACAATGGAAGAGTTCCGAAGCATTTTTAAACTTCAGCAGAATTCTGAGAACAATGGAAGAGTTCTGAAGCATTTTTAAAGGTCAGCAGAATTCCGAGAACAGTGGATTAGTTCCGAAGCATTTCTAAACGTCAGCGGAATTCCATAAACAATTGAAGAGTTCCGAAGGATTTTTAAACGTCAGCGCAATTCCGCGAACAAAGGAAGAGTTCTGAAGCATTTTTAAACTTCAGCGGAATTCCTTGAACAATGGAAGAGTTCCGAATAATTTTTAAACGTCAGCAGAATTCAGAGAACAATGGAAGAGTTCCGAGGCCTTTTTCAACGTCAACAAAATTCCGAAAACAATGGAAGAGTTTGGAAGTATTCTTAAACTTCAGCAGAATTCCGAGAACAATGGAAGAGTTCTGAAGCATTTTTAAATGTCAGCGGAATTCCCAGAACAATGGAATAGTTCCGAAGCATTTTTAAACGTCAGCGGAATTCCATAAACAATGGAAGTGTTCCGAAGCATTTTTAAACTTCAGCAGAATTCCGAGAACAATGGAAGAGTTCCGAAGCATTTTTAAACTTCAGCGGAATTACGAGAACAATGGAAGAGTTCCGAAGCATTTTTAAACTTCAGCAGGATTCCGAGAACAATGGAAGAGTTCCGAAGCTATTTAAACTTCAGCAGAATTCTGTGAACAATGGAATAATTCCGAAGCATTTTTAAATTTCAGCGGAATTCCGAGAACAATGGAAGAGTTCCGAAGCATTTTTAAACTTCAGTAGAATTCCAAGAACAATGGAAGAGTTCTGAAGCATTTTTAAATGTCAGCGGAATTCCGATAACAATGGAAGAGTTCCGAAGCATTTTTCAATGTCAGCAGCATTCCGAGAACAATGGAAGAGTTTCCAAGCGTTTTTAAACGTCAGCAGAATTCCATAAACAATGGAAGAGTTCCGAAGCATTTTTAAACCTCAGCGGAACTACGTGAACAATGGAAGAGTTCTGAAGCATTTCTAAACTTCAGCAGAATTCCGAGAACAATGAAAGAGTTCCGAAGCATTTTTAAACATCAGCAGAATTCCGAGAACAAATGAAGAGTTCCAAAGCATTTTTAAACATAAGCGGAATTCCGAGAACAATGAAAGAGTTCCTAAGCATTTTTAAACATCAGTGAAATTTCGAGAACAATGAAAGAGGTCAGAAGCATTATTAAACGTCAGCTGAATTCCGAGAACAATGGAATAGTTCCGAAGCATTTTTAAATGTCAGCAGAATTCTGTGAACAATGGAAGAGTTCCAAAGCATTTTTAAACGTCAGCGGAATACCGTGAACAATGGAAGAGTTCTGAAGCATTTTTAAACTTCAGCGGAATTTCAGGAACAATGGAAGAGATCCAAATCATTTTTAAAAGTCAGCAGAATTCCTAGAACAATGGAAGAATTCCGAAGCATTTTTAAAAGTCAGCAGAATTCCGAGAACAATGGAAGAGTTCCGAAGCATTTTTAAACTTCAGCAGAATTCCGAGAACAATGTAAGAGTTCTGAAGGATTTTTAAACTTCAGCAGAATTCCGAGAACAATGGAAGAGTTCTGAAGCATTTTTAAAAGTCTGCACAATTTCGAGAACAATGGAAGAGTTCCGAAGCATTTTTAAACTTCAGCAGAATTCCGAGAACAATGGAAGAGTTCTGAAGCATTTTTAAACTTCAGCGGAATTTCAGGAACAATGGAAGAGATCCAAATCATTTTTAAAAGTCAGCAGAATTCCTAGAACAATGGAAGAATTCCGAAGCATTTTTAAAAGTCAGCAGAATTCCGAGAACAATGGAAGAGTTCCGAAGCATTTTTAAACTTCAGCAGAATTCCGAGAACAATGTAAGAGTTCTGAAGGATTTTTAAACTTCAGCAGAATTCCAAGAACAATGGAAGAGTTCTGAAACATTTTTAAACATCAGCGGAATTCCTAGATTAATGGAAGAGTTCCGACGCATTTTTAAACTTCAGCAGAATTCCGAGAACAATGGAATAGTTCTGAAGCATTTTTAAACTTCAGCAGAATTCCGAGAACAATGGAAGAGTTCTGAAGCATTATTAAACATCAGCAGAATTCCGAGAACAATGGAAGAGTTCCGAAGCATTTTTAAAAGTCTGCACAATTTCGAGAACAATGGAAGAGTTCCGAAGCATTTTTAAACTTCAGCAGAATTCCGAGAACAATGGAAGAGTTCTGAAGCATTTTTAAACATCAGCAGAATTCTGAGAACAATGGAAGAGTTCTGAAGCATTTTTAAAGGTCAGCAGTATTCTGAGAACAATGGAAGAGTTCTGAAGCATTTTTAAACTTTAACAGAATTCCGAGAACAATGGAAGAGTTCCGAAGGTAATTTAAACTTCAGCAGAATTCTGTGAACAATGGTAGAGGTCCGAAGCATTATTAAACGTCAGCGGAATTCCGAGAACAATGGAAGAGTTCCGAATCATTATTAAATGTCAGCGGAATACCGGGATTAAAGGAAGAGTTCCGACGCATTTTTAAACTTCAGCAGAATTCCGAGAACAATTGAATAGTTCTGAAGCATTTTTAAACTTCAGCAGAATTCCGAGAACAATGGAAGAGTTCCGAAGCATTTTTAAACTTCAGCAGAATTCCGAGAACAATGAAGAGTTCCAAAGCATTTTTAAACATAAGCGGAATTCCGAGAACAATGAAAGAGTTCCTAAGCATTTTTAAACATCAGTGAAATTTCGAGCACAATGAAAGAGGTCAGAAGCATTATTAAACGTCAGCTGAATTCCGAGAACAATGGAATAGTTCCGAAGCATTTTTAAATGTCAGCGGAATTCCATATGCAATGGAAGAGTTCCGAAGCATTTTTAAACCTCAGCGGAATTCTGTGAACAATGGAAGAGTTCCAAAGCATTTTTAAACGTCAGCGGAATACCGTGAACAATGGAAGAGTTCTGAAGCATTTTTAAACTTCAGCGGAATTTCAGGAACAATGGAAGAGATCCAAATCATTTTTAAAAGTCAGCAGAATTCCTAGAACAATGGAAGAATTCCGAAGCATTTTTAAAAGTCAGCAGAATTCCGAGAACAATGGAAGAGTTCCGAAGCATTTTTAAACTTCAGCAGAATTCCGAGAACAATGTAAGAGTTCTGAAGGATTTTTAAACTTCAGCAGAATTCCGAGAACAATGGAAGAGTTCTGAAGCATTTTTAAAAATCTGCACAATTTCGAGAACAATGGAAGAGTTCCGAAGCATTTTTAAACTTCAGCAGAATTCCGAGAACAATGGAAGAGTTCTGAAGCATTTTTAAACTTCAGCGGAATTTCAGGAACAATGGAAGAGATCCAAATCATTTTTAAAAGTCAGCAGAATTCCTAGAACAATGGAAGAATTCCGAAGCATTTTTAAAAGTCAGCAGAATTCCGAGAACAATGGAAGAGTTCCGAAGCATTTTTAAACTTCAGCAGAATTCCGAGAACAATGTAAGAGTTCTGAAGGATTTTTAAACTTCAGCAGAATTCCAAGAACAATGGAAGAGTTCTGAAACATTTTTAAACATCAGCGGAATTCCTAGATTAATGGAAGAGTTCCGACGCATTTTTAAACTTCAGCAGAATTCCGAGAACAATGGAATAGTTCTGAAGCATTTTTAAACTTCAGCAGAATTCCGAGAACAATGGAAGAGTTTTGAAGCATTATTAAACATCAGCAGAATTCCGAGAACAATGGAAGAGTTCCGAAGCATTTTTAAAAGTCTGCACAATTTCGAGAACAATGGAAGAGTTCCGAAGCATTTTTAAACTTCAGCAGAATTCCGAGAACAATGGAAGAGTTCTGAAGCATTTTTAAACATCAGCAGAATTCTGAGAACAATGGAAGAGTTCTGAAGCATTTTTAAAGGTCAGCAGTATTCTGAGAACAATGGAAGAGTTCTGAAGCATTTTTAAACTTTAACAGAATTCCGAGAACAATGGAAGAGTTCCGAAGGTAATTTAAACTTCAGCAGAATTCTGTGAACAATTGTAGAGGTCCGAAGCATTATTAAACGTCAGCGGAATTCCGAGAACAATGGAAGAGTTCCGAATCATTATTAAATGTCAGCGGAATACCGGGATTAAAGGAAGAGTTCCGACGCATTTTTAAACTTCAGCAGAATTCCGAGAACAATTGAATAGTTCTGAAGCATTTTTAAACTTCAGCAGAATTCCGAGAACAATGGAAGAGTTCCGAAGCATTTTTAAACTTCAGCAGAATTCCGAGAACAATGAAGAGTTCCAAAGCATTTTTAAACATAAGCGGAATTCCGAGAACAATGAAAGAGTTCCTAAGCATTTTTAAACATCAGTGAAATTTCGAGCACAATGAAAGAGGTCAGAAGCATTATTAAACGTCAGCTGAATTCCGAGAACAATGGAATAGTTCCGAAGCATTTTTAAATGTCAGCGGAATTCCATAAGCAATGGAAGAGTTCCGAAGCATTTTTAAACCTCAGCGGAATTCTGTGAACAATGGAAGAGTTCCAAAGCATTTTTAAACGTCAGCGGAATACCGTGAACAATGGAAGAGTTCTGAAGCATTTTTAAACTTCAGCGGAATTTCAGGAACAATGGAAGAGATCCAAATCATTTTTAAAAGTCAGCAGAATTCCTAGAACAATGGAAGAATTCCGAAGCATTTTTAAAAGTCAGCAGAATTCCGAGAACAATGGAAGAGTTCCGAAGCATTTTTAAACTTCAGCAGAATTCCGAGAACAATGTAAGAGTTCTGAAGGATTTTTAAACTTCAGCAGAATTCCGAGAACAATGGAAGAGTTCTGAAGCATTTTTAAAAGTCTGCACAATTTCGAGAACAATGGAAGAGTTCCGAAGCATTTTTAAACTTCAGCAGAATTCCGAGAACAATGGAAGAGTTCGGAAGCATTTTTAAACTTCAGCGGAATTTCAGGAACAATGGAAGAGATCCAAATCATTTTTAAAAGTCAGCAGAATTCCTAGAACAATGGAAGAATTCCGAAGCATTTTTAAAAGTCAGCAGAATTCCGAGAACAATGGAAGAGTTCCGAAGCATTTTTAAACTTCAGCAGAATTCCGAGAACAATGTAAGAGTTCTGAAGGATTTTTAAACTTCAGCAGAATTCCAAGAACAATGGAAGAGTTCTGAAACATTTTTAAACATCAGCGGAATTCCTAGATTAATGGAAGAGTTCCGACGCATTTTTAAACTTCAGCAGAATTCCGAGAACAATGGAATAGTTCTGAAGCATTTTTAAACTTCAGCAGAATTCCGAGAACAATGGAAGAGTTCTGAAGCATTATTAAACATCAGCAGAATTCCGAGAACAATGGAAGAGTTCCGAAGCATTTTTAAAAGTCTGCACAATTTCGAGAACAATGGAAGAGTTCCGAAGCATTTTTAAACTTCAGCAGAATTCCGAGAACAATGGAAGAGTTCTGAAGCATTTTTAAACATCAGCAGAATTCTGAGAACAATGGAAGAGTTCTGAAGCATTTTTAAAGGTCAGCAGTATTCTGAGGACAATGGAAGAGTTCTGAAGCATTTTTAAACTTTAACAGAATTCCGAGAACAATGGAAGAGTTCCGAAGGTAATTTAAACTTCAGCAGAATTCTGTGAACAATGGTAGAGGTCCGAAGCATTATTAAACGTCAGCGGAATTCCGAGAACAATGGAAGAGTTCCGAATCATTATTAAATGTCAGCGGAATACCGGGATTAAAGGAAGAGTTCCGACGCATTTTTAAACTTCAGCAGAATTCCGAGAACAATTGAATAGTTCTGAAGCATTTTTAAACTTCAGCAGAATTCCGAGAACAATGGAAGAGTTCCGAAGCATTTTTAAACTTCAGCAGAATTCCGAGAACAATGAAGAGTTCCAAAGCATTTTTAAACATAAGCGGAATTCCGAGAACAATGAAAGAGTTCCTAAGCATTTTTAAACATCAGTGAAATTTCGAGCACAATGAAAGAGGTCAGAAGCATTATTAAACGTCAGCTGAATTCCGAGAACAATGGAATAGTTCCGAAGCATTTTTAAATGTCAGCGGAATTCCATAAGCAATGGAAGAGTTCCGAAGCATTTTTAAACCTCAGCGGAATTCTGTGAACAATGGAAGAGTTCCAAAGCATTTTTAAACGTCAGCGGAATACCGTGAACAATGGAAGAGTTCTGAAGCATTTTTAAACTTCAGCGGAATTTCAGGAACAATGGAAGAGATCCAAATCATTTTTAAAAGTCAGCAGAATTCCTAGAACAATGGAAGAATTCCGAAGCATTTTTAAAAGTCAGCAGAATTCCGAGAACAATGGAAGAGTTCCGAAGCATTTTTAAACTTCAGCAGAATTCCGAGAACAATGTAAGAGTTCTGAAGGATTTTTAAACTTCAGCAGAATTCCGAGAACAATGGAAGAGTTCTGAAGCATTTTTAAAAGTCTGCACAATTTCGAGAACAATGGAAGAGTTCCGAAGCATTTTTAAACTTCAGCAGAATTCCGAGAACAATGGAAGAGTTCTGAAGCATTTTTAAACTTCAGCGGAATTTCAGGAACAATGGAAGAGATCCAAATCATTTTTAAAAGTCAGCAGAATTCCTAGAACAATGGAAGAATTCCGAAGCATTTTTAAAAGTCAGCAGAATTCCGAGAACAATGGAAGAGTTCCGAAGCATTTTTAAACTTCAGCAGAATTCCGAGAACAATGTAAGAGTTCTGAAGGATTTTTAAACTTCAGCAGAATTCCAAGAACAATGGAAGAGTTCTGAAACATTTTTAAACATCAGCGGAATTCCTAGATTAATGGAAGAGTTCCGACGCATTTTTAAACTTCAGCAGAATTCCGAGAACAATGGAATAGTTCTGAAGCATTTTTAAACTTCAGCAGAATTCCGAGAACAATGGAAGAGTTCTGAAGCATTATTAAACATCAGCAGAATTCCGAGAACAATGGAAGAGTTCCGAAGCATTTTTAAAAGTCTGCACAATTTCGAGAACAATGGAAGAGTTCCGAAGCATTTTTAAACTTCAGCAGAATTCCGAGAACAATGGAAGAGTTCTGAAGCATTTTTAAACATCAGCAGAATTCTGAGAACAATGGAAGAGTTCTGAAGCATTTTTAAAGGTCAGCAGTATTCTGAGGACAATGGAAGAGTTCTGAAGCATTTTTAAACTTTAACAGAATTCCGAGAACAATGGAAGAGTTCCGAAGGTAATTTAAACTTCAGCAGAATTCTGTGAACAATGGTAGAGGTCCGAAGCATTATTAAACGTCAGCGGAATTCCGAGAACAATGGAAGAGTTCCGAATCATTATTAAATGTCAGCGGAATACCGGGATTAAAGGAAGAGTTCCGACGCATTTTTAAACTTCAGCAGAATTCCGAGAACAATTGAATAGTTCTGAAGCATTTTTAAACTTCAGCAGAATTCCGAGAACAATGGAAGAGTTCCGAAGCATTTTTAAACTTCAGCAGAATTCCGAGAACAATGAAGAGTTCCAAAGCATTTTTAAACATAAGCGGAATTCCGAGAACAATGAAAGAGTTCCTAAGCATTTTTAAACATCAGTGAAATTTCGAGCACAATGAAAGAGGTCAGAAGCATTATTAAACGTCAGCTGAATTCCGAGAACAATGGAATAGTTCCGAAGCATTTTTAAATGTCAGCGGAATTCCATAAGCAATGGAAGAGTTCCGAAGCATTTTTAAACCTCAGCGGAATTCTGTGAACAATGGAAGAGTTCCAAAGCATTTTTAAACGTCAGCGGAATACCGTGAACAATGGAAGAGTTCTGAAGCATTTTTAAACTTCAGCGGAATTTCAGGAACAATGGAAGAGATCCAAATCATTTTTAAAAGTCAGCAGAATTCCTAGAACAATGGAAGAATTCCGAAGCATTTTTAAAAGTCAGCAGAATTCCGAGAACAATGGAAGAGTTCCGAAGCATTTTTAAACTTCAGCAGAATTCCGAGAACAATGTAAGAGTTCTGAAGGATTTTTAAACTTCAGCAGAATTCCGAGAACAATGGAAGAGTTCTGAAGCATTTTTAAAAGTCTGCACAATTTCGAGAACAATGGAAGAGTTCCGAAGCATTTTTAAACTTCAGCAGAATTCCGAGAACAATGGAAGAGTTCTGAAGCATTTTTAAACTTCAGCGGAATTTCAGGAACAATGGAAGAGATCCAAATCATTTTTAAAAGTCAGCAGAATTCCTAGAACAATGGAAGAATTCCGAAGCATTTTTAAAAGTCAGCAGAATTCCGAGAACAATGGAAGAGTTCCGAAGCATTTTTAAACTTCAGCAGAATTCCGAGAACAATGTAAGAGTTCTGAAGGATTTTTAAACTTCAGCAGAATTCCAAGAACAATGGAAGAGTTCTGAAACATTTTTAAACATCAGCGGAATTCCTAGATTAATGGAAGAGTTCCGACGCATTTTTAAACTTCAGCAGAATTCCGAGAACAATGGAATAGTTCTGAAGCATTTTTAAACTTCAGCAGAATTCCGAGAACAATGGAAGAGTTCTGAAGCATTATTAAACATCAGCAGAATTCCGAGAACAATGGAAGAGTTCCGAAGCATTTTTAAAAGTCTGCACAATTTCGAGAACAATGGAAGAGTTCCGAAGCATTTTTAAACTTCAGCAGAATTCCGAGAACAATGGAAGAGTTCTGAAGCATTTTTAAACATCAGCAGAATTCTGAGAACAATGGAAGAGTTCTGAAGCATTTTTAAAGGTCAGCAGTATTCTGAGAACAATGGAAGAGTTCTGAAGCATTTTTAAACTTTAACAGAATTCCGAGAACAATGGAAGAGTTCCGAAGGTAATTTAAACTTCAGCAGAATTCTGTGAACAATGGTAGAGGTCCGAAGCATTATTAAACGTCAGCGGAATTCCGAGAACAATGGAAGAGTTCCGAATCATTATTAAATGTCAGCGGAATACCGAGATTAAAGGAAGAGTTCCGACGCATTTTTAAACTTCAGCAGAATTCCGAGAACAATGGAATAGTTCTGAAGCATTTTTAAACTTCAGCAGAATTCCGAGAACAATGGAAGAGTTCCGAAGCATTTTTAAACTTCAGCGGAATTACGAGAAAAATGGAAGAGTTCCGAAGCATTTTTAAACTTCAGCGGAATTCCGTGAACAAAGAAAGAGTTCCGAAGCATGTTTAAACCTCAGCGGAATTCCCTGAACAATGGAAGGGTTCCGTAGCATTTTTAAACTTCAGCAGAATTCCGAGAACAATAGAAAAGTTCTGAAGCATTTTTAAACGTCAGCAGAATTCTGAGAACAATGGAAGAGTTCCAAAGCATTTTTAAACTTCATCGCAATTACGAGAAAAATGGAAGAGTTCCGAAGCATTTTTAAACTACAGCGAAATTCCGAGAACAAAGAAAGAGTTCTGAAGCATTTTTAAAGCTCAGCTGAATTCCCTGAACAATGGAAGAGTTCCGAAGCATTTTTAAACATCAGCAGAATTCCGTGAACAAAGTAAGAGTTTCGAAGTATTATTAAACGTCAGTGGAATTCCGAGAACAATGGAAGAGTTCCGAAGCATTTTTAAACCTCAGCAGAATTACGTGAGCAATGGAAGAGTTCCAAAGCATTTTTGATCCTCAGCAGAATTCCGAGAACAATGGAAGAGTTCCGAAGCAAATGTAAACTTCAGCAGAATTCCGAGAACAATGGAAGAGTTCCGAAGCATTTTTAAACGTCTGCGGAATTCCGAGAACAAAGAAAGAGTTCCGAAGCATTTTTAAGCGTCAGTGGAATTCTGAAAACAATGGAAGAGTTCCAAAGAATTTTTAAACATCAGCAGAATTCCGTGAACAAAGTAAGAGTTTCGAAGTATTATTAAACGTCAGTGGAATTCCGAGAACAATGGAAGAGTTCCGAAGCATTTTTAAACCTCAGCAGAATTACGTGAGCAATGGAAGAGTTCCAAAGCATTTTTGATCCTCAGCAGAATTCCGAGAACATTGGAAGATTTCCGAAGCATTTTTAAACGTCAGCAGAATTCTAAGAACAATGGAAGAGTTCCGAAGCAAATTTAAACATCAGCAGAATTCCATGAACAATGGAAGAATTCCGAAGCCTTTTTAAACTTCAGCGGAATTCCGAGAACAATGAAAGAGTTCCAAAGCATTTTTAAACATCAGCAGAATTCCGAGAACAATGAAAGAGATCCAAAGTATTTTTAAACGTCAGCTTAATTCCAAGAACAATGGAAGAGTTCCGAAGCATTTTTAAACGTCAGCGGAATTCCTTGAACAATGGAAGAGTTCGGAAGCATTTTTAAACTTCAGCAGAATTTCAAGAACAATGGAAGATTTCCGAAGCATTTTTAAATGTCAGCCGTATTCCGAGAACAATGGAATAGTTCCGAAGCATTTTTAAACGTCAGCGGAATTCCATAAAAAAAGGAAGAGTTCCGAAGCATTATTAAACCTCAGCGGTACTCCGTGAACACTGGAAGAGTTCCGAAGCATTTTTAAACTTCAGTAGAATTCCGAGAACAATGGAGTAATTCCGAAGCAATTTTAAACATCAGCAGATTTCCGAGAACAATGGAAGAGTTCCTAAGCATTTTTAAACATCATCGGAATTCCGAAAACAATGAAAGAGGTCCGAAGCATTATTAAACGTCAGCGGAATTCTGAGAACAATGGAAGAGTTCCGAAGCATTTTTAAACGTCAGCGGAATTCCGAGAACAATGGAAGAGTTCCGAAGCATTTTTCAATGTCAGCAGCATTCCGAGAACAATGGAAGAGTTCCGAAGCATTTTTAAACTTCAGCAGAATTACGGGAACAATGGAAGAGTTCTGAAGGATTTTTAAACTTCAGCAGAATTCCAAGAACAATGGAAGAGTTCTGAAACATTTTTAAACATCAGCGGAATTCCTAGATTAATGGAAGAGTTCCGACGCATTTTTAAACTTCAGCAGAATTCCGAGAACAATGGAATAGTTCTGAAGCATTTTTAAACTTCAGCAGAATTCCGAGAACAATGGAAGAGTTCTGAAGCATTATTAAACATCAGCAGAATTCCGAGAACAATGGAAGAGTTCCGAAGCATTTTTAAAAGTCTGCACAATTTCGAGAACAATGGAAGAGTTCCGAAGCATTTTTAAACTTCAGCAGAATTCCGAGAACAATGGAAGAGTTCTGAAGCATTTTTAAACATCAGCAGAATTCTGAGAACAATGGAAGAGTTCTGAAGCATTTTTAAAGGTCAGCAGTATTCTGAGAACAATGGAAGAGTTCTGAAGCATTTTTAAACTTTAACAGAATTCCGAGAACAATGGAAGAGTTCCGAAGGTAATTTAAACTTCAGCAGAATTCTGTGAACAATGGTAGAGGTCCGAAGCATTATTAAACGTCAGCGGAATTCCGAGAACAATGGAAGAGTTCCGAATCATTATTAAATGTCAGCGGAATACCGAGATTAAAGGAAGAGTTCCGACGCATTTTTAAACTTCAGCAGAATTCCGAGAACAATGGAATAGTTCTGAAGCATTTTTAAACTTCAGCAGAATTCCGAGAACAATGGAAGAGTTCCGAAGCATTTTTAAACTTCAGCGGAATTACGAGAAAAATGGAAGAGTTCCGAAGCATTTTTAAACTTCAGCGGAATTCCGTGAACAAAGAAAGAGTTCCGAAGCATGTTTAAACCTCAGCGGAATTCCCTGAACAATGGAAGGGTTCCGTAGCATTTTTAAACTTCAGCAGAATTCCGAGAACAATAGAAAAGTTCTGAAGCATTTTTAAACGTCAGCAGAATTCTGAGAACAATGGAAGAGTTCCAAAGCATTTTTAAACTTCATCGCAATTACGAGAAAAATGGAAGAGTTCCGAAGCATTTTTAAACTACAGCGAAATTCCGAGAACAAAGAAAGAGTTCTGAAGCATTTTTAAAGCTCAGCTGAATTCCCTGAACAATGGAAGAGTTCCGAAGCATTTTTAAACATCAGCAGAATTCCGTGAACAAAGTAAGAGTTTCGAAGTATTATTAAACGTCAGTGGAATTCCGAGAACAATGGAAGAGTTCCGAAGCATTTTTAAACCTCAGCAGAATTACGTAAGCAATGGAAGAGTTCCAAAGCATTTTTGATCCTCAGCAGAATTCCGAGAACAATGGAAGAGTTCCGAAGCAAATGTAAACTTCAGCAGAATTCCGAGAACAATGGAAGAGTTCCGAAGCATTTTTAAACGTCTGCGGAATTCCGAGAACAAAGAAAGAGTTCCGAAGCATTTTTAAGCGTCAGTGGAATTCTGAAAACAATGGAAGAGTTCCAAAGAATTTTTAAACATCAGCAGAATTCCGTGAACAAAGTAAGAGTTTCGAAGTATTATTAAACGTCAGTGGAATTCCGAGAACAATGGAAGAGTTCCGAAGCATTTTTAAACCTCAGCAGAATTACGTGAGCAATGGAAGAGTTCCAAAGCATTTTTGATCCTCAGCAGAATTCCGAGAACATTGGAAGATTTCCGAAGCATTTTTAAACGTCAGCAGAATTCTAAGAACAATGGAAGAGTTCCGAAGCAAATTTAAACATCAGCAGAATTCCATGAACAATGGAAGAATTCCGAAGCCTTTTTAAACTTCAGCGGAATTCCGAGAACAATGAAAGAGTTCCAAAGCATTTTTAAACATCAGCAGAATTCCGAGAACAATGAAAGAGATCCAAAGTATTTTTAAACGTCAGCTTAATTCCAAGAACAATGGAAGAGTTCCGAAGCATTTTTAAACGTCAGCGGAATTCCTTGAACAATGGAAGAGTTCGGAAGCATTTTTAAACTTCAGCAGAATTTCAAGAACAATGGAAGATTTCCGAAGCATTTTTAAATGTCAGCCGTATTCCGAGAACAATGGAATAGTTCCGAAGCATTTTTAAACGTCAGCGGAATTCCATAAAAAAAGGAAGAGTTCCGAAGCATTATTAAACCTCAGCGGTACTCCGTGAACACTGGAAGAGTTCCGAAGCATTTTTAAACTTCAGTAGAATTCCGAGAACAATGGAGTAATTCCGAAGCAATTTTAAACATCAGCAGATTTCCGAGAACAATGGAAGAGTTCCTAAGCATTTTTAAACATCATCGGAATTCCGAAAACAATGAAAGAGGTCCGAAGCATTATTAAACGTCAGCGGAATTCTGAGAACAATGGAAGAGTTCCGAAGCATTTTTAAACTTCAGCGGAATTCCAGAAAGAATGTCAGAGTTCCGAAGCATTTTTAAACGTCAGCAGTATTCCGAGAACAATGGAAGAGTTCTGAAGCATTTTTAAATGTCAGCGGAATTCCGAGAACAATGGAAGAGTTCCGAAGCATTTTTCAATGTCAGCAGCATTCCGAGAACAATGGAAGAGTTCCGAAGCATTTTTAAACTTCAGCAGAATTACGGGAACAATGGAAGAGTTCTGAAGCATTTTTAAACTTCAGCAGAATTCCGAGAACAATGGAAGAGTTCCAAAGCATTTTTCAACGTCAGCAGCATTCCGAGAACAAGGGAAGAGTTTTGAAGCATTTTTAAACGTCATCAGAATTCCGAGAACAATGGATGAGTTCCGTAGCATTTTTAAACTTCAGCAGAATTCCGAGAACAATGGAAGAGTTCTGAAGCATTTTTAAACTTCAGCAGAATTCTGAGAACAATGGAAGAGTTCTGAAGCATTTTTAAAGGTCAGCGGAATTCCGAGAACAATGGAAGCGTTCCGAAGCATTTTTAAACGTCAGCAGAATTTCGAGAACAATGAAAGAGTTCCGAAGCATTTTTAAACTTCAGTAGAATTCCGAGAACAATGGAAGTGTTCCAAAGCATTTTTAAACATCAGCAGAATTCCAAGAGCAATGGAAGAGTTCTGAAGCACTTTTAAACGTAAGCAGAATTCCGAGAACAATGGAAGAGTTCCGAAGCATCTTTAAACTCCAGCAGAATTCCGAGAACAATGGAAGAGTTCCGAAGCATTTTTAAACTTCAGCAGGATTCCGAGAACAATGGAAGAGTTCCGAAGCTACTTAAACTTCAGCAGAATTCTGTGAACAATGGAATAATTCCGAAGCATTTTTAAACTTCAGTGGAATTGCGAGAACAATGGAAAAGTTCTGAAGCATTTTTAAACTTCAGCAGAATTCCGATAACAATGGAAGAGTTCCTAAGCATTTTTAAACTACAGCAGAATTCCAAGAACAATGGAAGAGTTTCGAAGCATTTTTAAACGTCAGCAGAATTCCGAGAACAATGGAAGAGTTCTGAAGCATTTTTAAACTTCAGCAGAATTCCGAGAACAAAGGAAGAGTTCTGAAGCATTTTTAAAGGTCAGCGTAATTCCGAGAACAAAGGAAGCGTTCCGAATCATTTTTAAACGTCAGCAGAATTTCGTGAACAATGGAAGAGTTCCGAAGCATTTTTAAACTTCAGCAGAATTCCGAGAACAGTGGAAGTGTTCCAAAGCATTTTTAAACATCAGCAGAATTCCAAGAACAATGGAAGAGTTCTGAAGCACTTTTAAACGTAAGCAGAATTCCGAGAACAATGGAAGAGTTCCAAAGCATTTTTAAACTCCAGCAGAATTCCAAGAACAATGGAAGAGTTCCGAAGCATTTTTAAACTTCAGCAGGATTCCGAGAACAATGGAAGAGTTCCGAAGCTATTTAAACTTCAGCAGAATTCTGTGAACAATGGAATAATTCCGAAGCATTTTTAAATTTCAGCAGAATTCCGAGAACAATGGAAGCGTTCCGAAGCATTTTTAAACCTCAGCGGAACTCCGTGAACAATGGAAGAGTTCTGAAGCATTTTTAAACTTCAGCAGAATTCCGAGAACAATGGAAGAGTTCCGAAGCATTTCTAAACTTCAGCAGAATTCCGAGAACAATGAAAGAGTTCTGAAGCATTTTTAAAAGTCTGCACAATTTCGAGAACAATGGAAGAGTTCCGAAGCATTTTTAAACTTCAGCAGAATTCTGAGAACAATGGAAGAGTTCTGAAGCATTTTTAAAGGTCAGCAGAATTCCGAGAACAGTGGATTAGTTCCGAAGCATTTCTAAACGTCAGCGGAATTCCATAAACAATTGAAGAGTTCCGAAGGATTTTTAAACGTCAGCGCAATTCCGCGAACAAAGGAAGAGTTCTGAAGCATTTTTAAACTTCAGCGGAATTCCAGGAACAATGGAAGAGTTCCGAATAATTTTTAAACGTCAGCAGAATTCAGAGAACAATGGAAGAGTTCCGAGGCCTTTTTCAACGTCAACAAAATTCCGAAAACAATGGAAGAGTTTGGAAGTATTCTTAAACTTCAGCAGAATTCCGAGAACAATGGAAGAGTTCTGAAGCATTTTTAAATGTCAGCGGAATTCCCAGAACAATGGAATAGTTCCGAAGCATTTTTAAACGTCAGCGGAATTCCATAAACAATGGAAGTGTTCCGAAGCATTTTTAAACTTCAGCAGAATTCCGAGAACAATGGAAGAGTTCCGAAGCATTTTTAAACTTCAGCGGAATTACGAGAACAATGGAAGAGTTCCGAAGCATTTTTAAACTTCAGCAGGATTCCGAGAACAATGGAAGAGTTCCGAAGCTATTTAAACTTCAGCAGAATTCTGTGAACAATGGAATAATTCCGAAGCATTTTTAAATTTCAGCGGAATTCCGAGAACAATGGAAAAGTTCCGAAGCATTTTTAAACTTCAGCAGAATTCCGAGAACAATGGAAGAGTTCCGAAGCATTTTTAAACTTCAGCAGAATTCCAAGAACAATGGAAGAGTTCTGAAGCATTTTTAAATGTCAGCGGAATTCCGATAACAATGGAAGAGTTCCGAAGCATTTTTCAATGTCAGCAGCATTCCGAGAACAATGGAAGAGTTTCCAAGCATTTTTAAACGTCAGCGGAATTCCATAAACAATGGAAGAGTTCCGAAGCATTTTTAAACCTCAGCGGAACTACGTGAACAATGGAAGAGTTCTGAAGCATTTCTAAACTTCAGCAGAATTCCGAGAACAATGAAAGAGTTCCGAAGCATTTTTAAACATCAGCAGAATTCCGAGAACAATGGAAGAGTTCCGAAGCATTTTTAAACTTCAGCAGAATTCCGAGAACAATGGAAGAGTTCCGAAGCATTTTTAAACTTCAGCAGAATTCCGAGAATAATAGAAGAGCTCTGAAGCATTTTTAAACTTCAGCAGAATTCCGAGAACAATGGAAGAGTTCTGAAGCATTTTTAAATGTCAGCAGAATTCCGAGAACAATGGAGTAATTCCGAAGCATTTTTAAACGTCAGCGGAATTCCATAAACAATGTAAGTGTTCCGAAGCATTTTTAAACCACAGCGGAACTCCGTGAACAATGGAAGAGTTCGGAAGCATTTTTAAACTTCAGCAGAATTCCGATAACAATGGAAGAGTTACTAAGCATGTTTAAACTACAGCAGAATTCCGAGAACAATGGAAGAGTTCCGAAGCATTTTTAAACTTCAGCGTAATTACGAGAAAAATGGAAGAGTTCCGAAGCATTTTTAAACTTCAGCGGAATTCCGTGAACAAAGAAAGAGTTCCGAAGCATGTTTAAACCTCAGCGGAATTCCCTGAACAATGGAAGGGTTCCGTAGCATTTTTAAACTTCAGCAGAATTCCGAGAACAATAGAAAAGTTCTGAAGCATTTTTAAACGTTAGCAGAATTCTGAGAACAATGGAAGAGTTCCGAAGCATTTTTAAACTTCATCGCAATTACGAGAAAAATGGAAGAGTTCCGAAGCATTTTTAAACTTCAGCGAAATTCCGAGAACAAAGAAAGAGTTCAGAAGCATTTTTAAAGCTCAGCTGAATTCCCTGAACAATGGAAGAGTTCCGAAGCATTTTTAAACATCAGCAGAATTCCGTGAACAAAGTGAGAGTTTCGAAGTATTATTAAACGTCAGTGGAATTCCGAGAACAATGGAAGAGTTCCGAAGCATTTTTAAACCTCAGCAGAATTACGTGAGCAATGGAAGAGTTCCAAAGCATTTTTGATCCTCAGCAGAATTCCGAGAACAATGGAAGAGTTCCGAAGCATTTTTAAACGTCAGCAGAATTCCGAGAACAATGGAAGAGTTACGAAGCAAATTTACACTTCAGCAGAATTCTGAGAACAATGGAAGTGTTCCGAAGCAAATGTAAACTTCAGCAGAATTCCGAGAACAATGGAAGAGTTCCGAAGCATTTTTAAACGTCTGCGGAATTCCGAGAACAAAGAAAGAGTTCCGAAGCATTTTTAAACGTCAGTGGAATTCTGAAAACAATGGAAGAGTTCCAAAGAATTTTTAAACATCAGCAGAATTCCGTGAACAAAGTAAGAGTTTCGAAGTATTATTAAACGTCAGTGGAATTCCGAGAACAATGGAAGAGTTCCGAAGCATTTTTAAACCTCAGCAGAATTACGTGAGCAATGGAATAGTTCCAAAGCATTTTTGATCCTCAGCAGAATTCCGAGAACATTGGAAGAGTTCCGAAGCATTTTTAAACGTCAGCAGAATTCTGAGAACAATGGAAGAGTTCCGAAGCAAATTTAAACATCAGCAGAATTCCATGAACAATGGAAGAATTCCGAAGCCTTTTTAAACTTCAGCGGAATTCCGAGAACAATGGAAGAGTTCCAAAGCATTTTTAAACATCAGCAGAATTCCGAGAACAATGAAAGAGATCCGAAGTATTTTTAAACGTCAGCTTAATTCCAAGAACAATGGAAGAGTTCCGAAGCATTTTTAAACGTCAGCGGAATTCCTTGAACAATGGAAGAGTTCGGAAGCATTTTTAAACTTCAGCAGAATTTCAAGAACAATGGAAGATTTCCGAAGCATTTTTAAATGTCAGTAGAATTCCGAGAACAATGGAAGAGTTCTGAAGCATTTTTAAACGTCAGCAGAATTCCGAGAACAATGGAAGAGTTCTGAAGCATTTTTAAACTTCAGCAGAATTCCGAGAACAATGGAAGAGTTCTGAAGCATTTTTAAAGGTCAGCTTAATTCCGAGAACAATGGAAGCGTTCCGAATCATTTTTAAACGTCAGCAGGATTCCGAGAACAATGGAAGAGTTCCGAAGCTATTTAAACTTCAGCAGAATTCTGTGAACAATGGAATAATTCCGAAGCATTTTTAAATTTCAGCGGAATTCCGAGAACAATGGAAAAGTTCCGAAGCATTTTTAAACTTCAGCAGAATTCCGAGAACAATGGAAGAGTTCCGAAACATTTTTAAACTTCAGCAGAATTCCGAGAACAATGGAAGAGTTCTGAAGCATTTTTAAATGTCAGCGGAATTCCGAGAACAATGGAAGAGTTCCGAAGCATTTTTCAATGTCAGCAGCATTCCGAGAACATTGGAAGAGTTTACAAGCATTTTTGAACGTCAGCAGCATTCTGAGAACAATGGAAGAGTTTCCAAGCATTTTTAAACGTCAGCGGAATTCGATAAACAATGGAAGAGTTCCGAAGCATTTTTAAGCCTCAGCGGAATTCGGTGAACAATGGAAGAGTTCCGAACCATTTTTAAACCTCAGCGGAACTACGTGAACAATGGAAGAGTTCTGAAGCATTTTTAAACTTCAGCAGAATTCCGAGAACAATGGAAGAGTTCCGAAGCATTTCTAAACTTCAGCAGAATTCCGAGAACAATGAAAGAGTTCCGAAGCATTTTTAAACATCAGCAGAATGCCGAGAACAATGGAAGAGTTCCGAAGCATTTTTAAACTTCAGCAGAATTCCGAGAATAATAGAAGAGCTCTGAAGCATTTTTAAACTTCAGCAGAATTCCGAGAACAATGGAAGAGTTCTGAAGCATTTTTAAACGTCAGCAGAATTCCGAGAACAATGGAGTAATTCCGAAGCATTTTTAAACGTCAGCGGAATTCCTTAAACAATGGAAGTGTTCCGAAGCATTTTTAAACCACAGCGGAACTCCGTGAACAATGGAAGAGTTCCGAAGCATTTTTAAACTTCAGCAGAATTCCGAGAACAATGTAAGAGTTCTGAAGGATTTTTAAACTTCAGCAGAATTCCAAGAACAATGGAAGAGTTCTGAAACATTTTTAAACATCAGCGGAATTCCGAGATTAATGGAAGAGTTCCGACGCATTTTTAAACTTCAGCAGAATTCCGAGAACAATGGAATAGTTCTGAAGCATTTTTAAACTTCAGCAGAATTCCGAGAACAATGGAAGAGTTCTGAAGCATTTTTAAACATCAGCAGAATTCCGAGAACAATGGAAGAGTTCCGAAGCATTTTTAAAAGTCTGCACAATTTCGAGAACAATGGAAGAGTTCCGAAGCATTTTTAAACTTCAGCAGAATTCTGAGAACAATGGATGAGTTCTGAAGCATTTTTAAACATCAGCAGAATTCCGAGAACAATGGAAGAGTTCTGAAGCATTTTTAAAGGTCAGCGGAATTCCCAGAACAATGGAATAGTTCCGAAGCATTTTTAAACGTCAGCGGAATTCCATAAACAATGGAAGTGTTCCGAAGCATTTTTAAACTTCAGCAGGATTCCGAGAACAATGGAAGAGTTCTGAAGCATTTTTAAACTTCAGCAGAATTCCGAGAACAATGGAAGAGTTCTGAAGCATTCTTAAACTTCAGCAGAATTCTGAGAACAATGGAAGAATTCTGAAGCATTTTTAAACTTCAACAGAATTCCGAGAACAATGGAAGAGTTCCGAAGGTAATTTAAACTTCAGCAGAATTCTGTGAACAATGGTAGAGGTCCGAAGCATTATTAAACATCAGCGGAATTCCGAGAACAATGGAAGAGTTCCGAATCATTATTAAATGTCAGCGGAGTACCGAGATTAATGGAAGAATTCCGACGCATTTTTAAACTTCAGCAGAATTCCGAGAACAATGGAATAGTTCTGAAGCATTTTTAAACTTCAGCAGAATTCCGAGAACAATGGAAGAGTTCCGAAGCATTTTTAAACTTCAGCGGAATTACGAGAACAATGGAAGAGTTCCGAAGCATTTTTAAACTTCAGCAGGATTCCGAGAACAATGGAAGAGTTTCGAAGCTATTTAAACTTCAGCAGAATTCTGTGAACAATGGAATAATTCCGAAGCATTTTTAAATTTCAGCGGAATTCCGAGAACAATGGAAAAGTTCCGAAGCATTTTTAAACTTCAGCAGAATTCCGAGAACAATGGAAGAGTTCCGAAGCATTTCTAAACTTCAGCAGAATTCCGAGAACAATGAAAGAGTTCCGAAGCATTTTTAAATATCAGCAGAATTCCGAGAACAATGGAAGAGTTCCGAAGCATTTTTAAACTTCAGCAGAATTCCGAGAACAATAGAAGAGCTCTGAAGCATTTTTAAACTTCAGCAGAATTCCGAGAACAATTGAAGAGTTCTGAAGCATTTTTAAACGTCAGCAGAATTCCCAGAACAATGGAGTATTTCCGAAGCATTTTTAAACGTCAGCGGAATTCCATAAACAATGGAAGTGTTCCGAAGCATTTTTAAACCACAGCGGAACTCCGTGAACAATGGAAGAGTTCCGAAGCATTTTTAAACTTCAGCAGAATTCCGAGAACAATCGAAGTGTTCCGAAGCATTTTTAAACATCAGCAGAATTCCAAGAACAAAGGAAGAGTTCTGAAGCACTTTTACACATAAGCAGAATTCCGAGAACAATGGAAGAGTTCCGAAGCATTTTTAAACTCCAGCAGAATTCCGAGAACAATGGAAGAGTTCCTAAGCATTTTTAAACTACAGCAGAATTCCAAGAACAATGGAAGAGTTTCGAAGCATTTTTAAACGTCAGCAGAATTCCGAGAACAATGGAAGAGTTCCGAAGAATTTTTAAAGTTCAGCAGAATTCCGAGAACAATGGAAGAGTTCCGAAGCGTTTTTAAACTTCAGCAGAATTCCGAGAACAATGAAGAGTTCCAAAGCATTTTTAAACATAAGCGGAATTCCGAGAACAATGAAAGAGTTCCTAAGCATTTTTAAACATCAGTGAAATTTCGAGAACAATGAAAGAGGTCAGAAGCATTATTAAACGTCAGCAGAATTCTGAGAACAATGGAAGAGTTCTGAAGCATTTTTAAACGTCAGTGGAATTCCGAGAACAATGGAAGAGTTCAGAAGTATTTTTAAACTTCAGCAGAATTCCGAGAAAAATGGAAGAGTTCTGAAGCATTTTTAAACGTCAGCTGAATTCCGAGAACAATGGAATAGTTCCGAAGCATTTTTAAATGTCAGCGGAATTCCATAAGCAATGGAAGAGTTCCGAAGCATTTTTAAACCTCAGTGGAATTCCGTGAACAATGGAAGAGTTCCAAAGCATTTTTAAACGTCAGCGGAATACCGTGAACAATGGAAGAGTTCTGAAGCATTTTTAAACTTCAGCGGAATTTCAGGAACAATGGAAGAGTTCCAAATCATTTTTAAAAGTCAGCAGAATTCCTAGAACAATGGAAGAATTCCGAAGCATTTTTAAAAGTCAGCAGAATTCCGAGAACAATGGTAGAGTTCCGAAGCATTTTTAAACTTCAGCAGAATTTGGAGAACAATGTAAGAGTTCTGAAGGATTTTTAAACTTCAGCAGAATTCCAAGAACAATGGAAGAGTTCTGAAACATTTTTAAACATCAGCGGAATTCCGAGATTAATGGAAGAGTTCCGACGCATTTTTAAACTTCAGTAGAATTCCGAGAACAATGGAATAGTTCTGAAGCATTTTTAAACTTCAGCAGAATTACGAGAACAATGGAAGAGTTCTGAAGCATTTTTAAACATCAGCAGAATTCCGAGAACAATGGAAGAGTTCCGAAGCATTTTTAAACCTCAGTGGAATTCCGTGAACAATGGAAGAGTTCCAAAGCATTTTTAAACGTCAGCGGAATACTGTGAACAATGGAAGAGTTCTGAAGCATTTTTAAACTTCAGCGGAATTTCAGGAACAATGGAAGAGTTCCAAATCATTTTTAAAAGTCAGCAGAATTCCTAGAACAATGGAAGAATTCCGAAGCATTTTTAAAAGTCAGCAGAATTCCGAGAACAATGGTAGAGTTCCGAAGCATTTTTAAACTTCAGCAGAATTCGGAGAACAATGTAAGAGTTCTGAAGGATTTTTAAACTTCAGCAGAATTCCAAGAACAATGGAAGAGTTCTGAAACATTTTTAAACATCAGCGGAATTCCGAGATTAATGGAAGAGTTCCGACGCATTTTTAAACTTCAGCAGAATTCCGAGAACAATGGAATAGTTCTGAAGCATTTTTAAACTTCAGCAGAATTACGAGAACAATGGAAGAGTTCTGAAGCATTTTTAAACATCAGCAGAATTCCGAGAACAATGGAAGAGTTCCGAAGCATTTTTAAAAGTCTGCACAATTTCGAGAACAATGGAAGAGTTCCGAAGCATTTTTAAACTTCAGCAGAATTCCGAGAACAATGGAAGAGTTCTGAAGCATTTTTAAACATCAGCAGAATTCTGAGAACAATGGAAGAGTTCTGAAGCATTTTTAAAGGTCAGCAGAATTCCGAGAACAGTGGAAGAGTTCCGAAGGATTTTTAAACGTCAGCGCAATTCCGTGAACAATGGAAGAGTTCTGAAGCATTTTTAAACTTCAGCGGAATTCCAGGAACAATGGAAGAGTTCCGAATAATTTTTAAACGTCAGCAGAATTCAGAGAACAATGGAAGAGTTCCGAGGCCTTTTTCAACGTCAACAGAATTCCGAAAACAATGGAAGAGTTTGGAAGTATTCTTAAACTTCAGCAGAATTCCGAGAACAATGGAAGAGTTCTGAAGCATTTTTAAATGTCAGCGGAATTCCCAGAACAATGGAATAGTTCCGAAGCATTTTTAAACGTCAGCGGAATTCCATAAACAATGGAAGTGTTCCGAAGCATTTTTAAACTTCAACAGGATTCCGAGAACAATGGAAGAGTTCTGAAGCATTTTTAAACTTCAGCAGAATTCCGAGAACAATGGAAGATTTCTGAAGCATTCTTAATCTTCAGCAGAATTCTGAGAACAATGGAAGAGTTCTGAAGCATTTTTAAACTTCAACAGAATTCCGAGAACAATGGAAGAGTTCCGAAGGTAATTTAAACTTCAGCAGAATTCTGTGAACAATGGTAGAGGTCCGAAGCATTATTAAACGTCAGCGGAATTCCGAGAACAATGGAAGAGTTCCGAATCATTATTAAATGTCAGCGGAATACCGAGATTAATGGAAGAGTTCCGACGCATTTTTAAACTTCAGCAGAATTCCGAGAACAATGGAATAGTTCTGAAGCATTTTTAAACTTCAGCAGAATTCCGAGAAAAATGGAAGAGTTCCGAAGCATTTTTAAACTTCAGCGGAATTCCGTGAACAAAGAAAGAGTTCCGAAGCATGTTTAAACCTCAGCGGAATTCCCTGAACAATGGAAGGGCTCCGTAGCATTTTTAAACTTTAGCAGAATTCCGAGAACAATAGAAAAGTTCTGAAGCATTTTTAAACGTCAGCAGAATTCTGAGAACAATAGAAGAGTTCCGAAGCATTTTTAAACTTCATCGCAATTACGAGAAAAATGGAAGAGTTCCGAAGCATTTTTAAACTTCAGCGAAATTCCGAGAACAAAGAAAGAGTTCTGAAGCATTTTTAAAGCTCAGCTGAATTCCCTGAACAATGGAAGAGTTCCGAAGCATTTTTAAACATCAGCAGAATTCCGTGAACAAAGTAAGAGTTTCGAAGTATTATTAAACGTCAGTGGAATTCCGAGAACAATGGAAGAGTTCCGAAGCATTTTGAAACCTCAGCAGAATTACGTGAGCAATGGAAGAGTTCCAAAGCATTTTTGATCCTCAGCAGAATTCCGAGAACAATGGAAGAGTTCCAAAGCATTTTTAAACGTCAGCAGAATTCCGAGAACAATGGAAGAGTTACGAAGCAAATTTACACTTCAGCAGAATTCTGAGAACAATGGAAGTGTTCCGAAGCAAATGTAAACTTCAGCAGAATTCCGAGAACAATGGAAGAGTTCCGAAGCATTTTTAAACGTCTGCGGAATTCCGAGAACAAAGAAAGAGTTCCGAAGCATTTTTAAACGTCATTGGAATTCTGAAAACAATGGAAGAGTTCCAAAGAATTTTTAAACATCAGCAGAATTCCGTGAACAAAGTAAGAGTTTCGAAGTATTATTAAACGTCAGTGGAATTCCGAGAACAATGGAAGAGTTCCGAAGCATTTTTAAACCTCAGCAGAATTACGTGAGCAATGGAAGAGTTCCAAAGCATTTTTGATCCTCAGCAGAATTCCGAGAACATTGGAAGAGTTCCGAAGCATTTTTAAACGTCAGCAGAATTCTGAGAACAATGGAAGAGTTCCGAAGCAAATTTAAACATCAGCAGAATTCCATGAACAATGGAAGAATTCCGAAGCCTTTTTAAACTTCAGCGGAATTCCGAGAACAATGGAAGAGTTCCAAAGCATTTTTAAACATCAGCAGAATTCCGAGAACAATGAAAGAGATCCGAAGTATTTTTAAACGTCAGCTTAATTCCAAGAACAATGGAAGAGTTCCGAAGCATTTTTAAACGTCAGCGGAATTCCTTGAACAATGGAAGAGTTCGGAAGCATTTTTAAACTTCAGCAGAATTTCAAGAACAATGGAAGATTTCCAAAGCATTTTTAAATGTCAGCCGAATTCCGAGAACAATGGAATAGTTCCGAAGCATTTTTAAACGTCAGCGGAATTCCATAAAAAAAGGAAGAGTTCCGAAGCATTATTAAACCTCATCGGTACTCCGTGAACACTGGAAGCGTTCGGAAGCATTTTTAAACTTCAGTAGAATTCCGAGAACAATGGAGTAATTCCGAAGCATTTTTAAACATCAGCAGATTTCCGAGAACAATGGAAGAGTTCCTAAGCATTTTTAAACATCATCAGAATTCCGAGAACAAAGAAAGAGTTCCGAAGCATTTTTAAACGTCAGTGGAATTCTGAAAACAATGGAAGAGTTCCAAAGAATTTTTAAACATCAGCAGAATTCCGTGAACAAAGTAAGAGTTTCGAAGTATTATTAAACTTCAGTGGAATTCCGAGAACAATGGAAGAGTTCCGAAGCATTTTTAAACCTCAGCAGAATTACGTGAGCAATGGAAGAGTTACAAAGCATTTTTGATCCTCAGCAGAATTCCGAGAACATTGGAAGAGTTCCGAAGCATTTTTAAACGTCAGCAGAATTCTGAGAACAATGGAAGAGTTCCGAAGCAAATTTAAACATCAGCAGAATTCCATGAACAATGGAAGAATTCCGAAGCCTTTTTAAACTTCAGCAGAATTCCGAGAACAATGGAAGAGTTCCAAAGCATTTTTAAACATCAGCAGAATTCCGAGAACAATGAAAGAGATCCGAAGTATTTTTAAACGTCAGCTTAATTCCAAGAACAATGGAAGAGTTCCGAAGCATTTTTAAACGTCAGCGGAATTCCTTGAACAATGGAAGAGTTCGGAAGCATTTTTAAACTTCAGCAGAATTTCAAGAACAATGGAAGATTTCCAAAGCATTTTTAAATGTCAGCCGAATTCCGAGAACAATGGAATAGTTCCGAAGCATTTTTAAACGTCAGCAGAATTCCATAAAAAAAGGAAGAGTTCCGAAGCATTATTAAACCTCAGCGGTACTCCGTGAACACTGGAAGAGTTCCGAAGCATTTTTAAACTTCAGTAGAATTCCGAGAACAATGGAGTAATTCCGAAGCATTTTTAAACATCAGCAGATTTCCGAGAACAATGGAAGAGTTCCTAAGCATTTTTAAACATCATCAGAATTCCGAGAACAAAGAAAGAGTTCCGAAGCATTTTTAAATGTCAGTGGAATTCTGAAAACAATGGAAGAGTTCCAAATAATTTTTAAACATCAGCAGAATTCCGTGAACAAAGTAAGAGTTTCGAAGTATTATTAAACGTCAGTGGAATTCCGAGAACAATGGAAGAGTTCCGAAGCATTTTTAAACCTCAGCAGAATTACGTGAGCAATGGAAGAGTTCCAAAGCATTTTTGATCCTCAGCAGAATTCCGAGAACAATGGAAGAGTTTCAAAGCATTTTTAAACGTCAGCAGAATTCCGAGAACAATGGAAGAGTTACGAAGCAAATTTACACTTCAGCAGAATTCTGAGAACAATGGAAGTGTTCCGAAGCAAATGTAAACTTCAGCAGAATTCCGAGAACAATGGAAGAGTTCCGAAGCATTTTTAAACGTCTGCGGAATTCCGAGAACAAAGAAAGAGTTCTGAAGCATTTTTAAACGTCAGTGGAATTCTGAAAACAATGGAAGAGTTCCAAAGAATTTTTAAACATCAGCAGAATTCCGTGAACAAAGTAAGAGTTTCGAAGTATTATTAAACGTCAGTGGAATTCCGAGAACAATGGAAGAGTTCCGAAGCATTTTTAAACCTCAGCAGAATTACGTGAGCAATGGAAGAGTTCCAAAGCATTTTTGATCCTCATCAGAATTCCGAGAACATTGGAAGAGTTCCGAAGCATTTTTAAACGTCAGCAGAATTCTGAGAACAATGGAAGAGTTCCGAAGCAAATTTAAACATCAGCAGAATTCCATGAACAATGGAAGAATTCCGAAGCCTTTTTAAACTTCAGCGGAATTCCGAGAACAATGGAAGAGTTCCAAAGCATTTTTAAACATCAGCAGAATTCCGAGAACAATGAAAGAGATCCGAAGTATTTTTAAACGTCAGCTTAATTCCAAGAACAATGGAAGAGTTCCGAAGCATTTTTAAACGTCAGCGGAATTCCTTGAACAATGGAAGAGTTCGGAAGCATTTTTAAACTTCAGCAGAATTTCAAGAACAATGGAAGATTTCCGAAGCATTTTTAAATGTCAGCCGAATTCCGAGAACAATGGAATAGTTCCGAAGCATTTTTAAACGTCAGCGGAATTCCATAAAAAAAGGAAGAGTTCCGAAGCATTATTAAACCTCAGCGGTACTCCGTGAACACTGGAAGAGTTCCGAAGCATTTTTAAACTTCAGTAGAATTCCGAGAACAATGGAGTAATTCCGAAGCATTTTTAAACATCAGCAGATTTCCGAGAACAATGGAAGAGTTCCTAAGCATTTTTAAACATCATCAGAATTCCGAGAACAAAGAAAGAGTTCCGAAGCATTTTTAAACGTCAGTGGAATTCTGAAAACAATGGAAGAGTTCCAAAGAATTTTTAAACATCAGCAGAATTCCGTGAACAAAGTAAGAGTTTCGAAGTATTATTAAACTTCAGTGGAATTCCGAGAACAATGGAAGAGTTCCGAAGCATTTTTAAACCTCAGCAGAATGACGTGAGCAATGGAAGAGTTCCAAAGCATTTTTGATCCTCAGCAGAATTCCGAGAACATTGGAAGAGTTCCGAAGCATTTTTAAACGTCAGCAGAATTCTGAGAACAATGGAAGAGTTCCGAAGCAAATTTAAACATCAGCAGAATTCCATGAACAATGGAAGAATTCCGAAGCCTTTTTAAACTTCAGCGGAATTCCGAGAACAATGGAAGAGTTCCAAAGCATTTTTAAACATCAGCAGAATTCCGAGAACAATGAAAGAGATCCGAAGTATTTTTAAACGTCAGCTTAATTCCAAGAACAATGGAAGAGTTCCGAAGCATTTTTAAACGTCAGCGGAATTCCTTGAACAATGGAAGAGTTCGGAAGCATTTTTAAACTTCAGCAGAATTTCAAGAACAATGGAAGATTTCCAAAGCATTTTTAAATGTCAGCCGAATTCCGAGAACAATGGAATAGTTCCGAAGCATTTTTAAACGTCAGCGGAATTCCATAAAAAAAGGAAGAGTTCTGAAGCATTATTAAACCTCAGCGGTACTCCGTGAACACTGGAAGAGTTCCGAAGCATTTTTAAACTTCAGTAGAATTCCGAGAACAATGGAGTAATTCCGAAGCATTTTTAAACATCAGCAGATTTCCGAGAACAATGGAAGAGTTCCTAAGCATTTTTAAACATCATCGGAATTCCGAAAACAATGAAAGAGGTCCGAAGCATTATTAAACGTCAGCGGAATTCTGAGAACAATGGAAGAGTTCCGAAGCATTTTTAAACTTCAGCGGAATTCCAGAAAGAATGTCAGAGTTCCGAAGCATTTTTAAACGTCAGCAGTATTCCGAGAACAATGGAAGAGTTCTGAAGCATTTTTAAATGTCAGCGGAATTCCGAGAACAATGGAAGAGTTCAGAAGCATTTTTCAATGTCAGCAGCATTCCGAGAACAATGGAAGAGTTCCGAAGCATTTTTAAACTTCAGCAGAATTACGGGAACAATGGAAGAGTTCTGAAGCATTTTTAAACTTCAGCAGAATTCCGAGAACAATGGAAGAGTTCCAAAGCATTTTTCAACGTCAGCAGCATTCCGAGAACATGGGAAGAGTTTTGAAGCATTTTTAAACGTCATCAGAATTCCGAGAACAATGGATGAGTTCCGTAGCATTTTTAAACTTCAGCAGAATTCCGAGAACAATGGAAGAGTTCTGAAGCATTTTTAAACTTCAGCAGAATTCTGAGAACAATGGAAGAGTTCTGAAGCATTTTTAAAGGTCAGCGGAATTCCGAGAACAATGGAAGCGTTCCGAAGCATTTTTAAACGTCAGCAGAATTTCGAGAACAATGAAAGAGTTCCGAAGCATTTTTAAACTTCAGTAGAATTCCGAGAACAATGGAAGTGTTCCAAAGCATTTTTAAACATCAGCAGAATTCCAAGAACAATGGAAGAGTTCTGAAGCACTTTTACACATAAGCAGAATTCCGAGAACAATCGAAGTGTTCCGAAGCATTTTTAAACATCAGCAGAATTCCAAGAACAATGGAAGAGTTCTGAAGCACTTTTACACATAAGCAGAATTCCGAGAACAATGGAAGAGTTCCGAAGCATTTTTAAACTCCAGCAGAATTCCGAGAACAATGGAAGAGTTCCTAAGCATTTTTAAACTACAGCAGAATTCCAAGAACAATGGAAGAGTTTCGAAGCATTTTTAAACGTCAGCAGAATTCCGAGAACAATGGAAGAGTTCCGAAGAATTTTTAAAGTTCAGCAGAATTCCGAGAACAATGGAAGAGTTCCGAAGCGTTTTTAAACTTCAGCAGAATTCCAAGAACAATGGAAGAGTTCCGAAGCAAATTTAAACTTCAGCAGAATTCCGAGAACAATGAAGAGTTCCAAAGCATTTTTAAACATAAGCGGAATTCCGAGAACAATGAAAGAGTTCCTAAGCATTTTTAAACATCAGTGAAATTTCGAGAACAATGAAAGAGGTCAGAAGCATTATTAAACGTCAGCAGAATTCTGAGAACAATGGAAGAGTTCTGAAGCATTTTTAAACGTCAGTGGAATTCCGAGAACAATGGAAGAGTTCAGAAGTATTTTTAAACTTCAGCAGAATTCCGAGAAAAATGGAAGAGTTCTGAAACATTTTTAAACGTCAGCTGAATTCCGAGAACAATGGAATAGTTCCGAAGCATTTTTAAATGTCAGCGGAATTCCATAAGCAATGGAAGAGTTCCGAAGCATTTTTAAACCTCAGCGGAATTCCGTGAACAGTGGAAGAGTTCCAAAGCATTTTTAAACGTCAGCGGAATGCCGTGAACAATGGAAGAGTTCTGAAGCATTTTTAAACTTCAGCGGAATTTCAGGAACAATGGAAGAGTTCCAAATCATTTTTAAAAGTCAGCAGAATTCCTAGAACAATGGAAGAATTCCGAAGCATTTTTAAAAGTCAGCAGAATTCCGAGAACAATGGAAGAGTTCCGACGCATTTTTAAACTTCAGCAGAATTCCGAGAACAATGGAATAGTTCTGAAGCATTTTTAAACTTCAGCAGAATTCCGAGAATAATGGAAGAGTTCTGAAGCATTATTAAACATCAGCAGAATTCCGAGAACAATGGAAGAGTTCCGAAGCATTTTTAAAAGTCTGCACAATTTCGAGAACAATGGAAGAGTTCTGAAGCATTTTTAAACATCAGCAGAATTCTGAGAACAATGGAAGAGTTCTGAAGCATTTTTAAAGGTCAGCAGAATTCCGAGAACAGTGGATTAGTTCCGAAGCATTTCTAAACGTCAGCAGAATTCCATAAAGAATGGAAGAGTTCCGAAGGATTTTTAAACGTCAGCGCAATTCCGTGAACAATGGAAGAGTTCTGAAGCATTTTTAAACTTCAGCGGAATTCCAGGAACAATGGAAGAGTTCTGAATAATTTTTAAACGTCAGCAGAATTCAGAGAACAATGGAAGAGTTCCGAGGCCTTTTTCAACGTCAACAGAATTCCGAAAACAATGGAAGAGTTTGGAAGTATTCTTAAACTTCAGCAGAATTCCGAGAACAATGGAAGAGTTCTGAAGCATTTTTAAATGTCAGCGGAATTCCCAGAACAATGGAATAGTTCCGAAGCATTTTTAAACGTCAGCGGAATTCCATAAACAATGGAAGTGTTCCGAAGCATTTTTAAACTTCAACAGGATTCCGAGAACAATGGAAGAGTTCTGAAGCATTTTTAAACTTCAGCAGAATTCCGAGAACAATGGAAGAGTTCTGAAGCATTCTTAAACTTCAGCAGAATTCTGAGAACAATGGAAGAGTTCTGAAGCATTTTTAAACTTCAACAGAATTCCGAGGACAATGGAAGAGTTCCGAAGGTAATTTAAACTTCAGCAGAATTCTGTGAACAATGGTAGAGGTCCGAAGCATTATTAAACGTCAGCGGAATTCCGAGAACAATGGAAGAGTTCCGAATCATTATTAAATGTCAGCGGAATACCGAGATTAATGGAAGAGTTCCGACGCATTTTTAAACTTCAGCAGAATTCCGAGAACAATGGAATAGTTCTGAAGAATTTTTAAACTTCAGCAGAATTCCGAGAACAATGGAAGAGTTCCAAAGCATTTTTAAACTTCAGCGGAATTACGAGAAAAATGGAAGAGTTCCGAAGCATTTTTAAACTTCAGCGGAATTCCGTGAACAAAGAAAGAGTTCCGAAGCATGTTTAAACCTCAGCGGAATTCCCTGAACAATGGAAGGGTTCCGTAGCATTTTTAAACTTCAGCAGAATTCCGAGAACAATAGAAAAGTTCTGAAGCATTTTTAAACGTCAGCAGAATTCTGAGAAAAATGGAAGAGTTCCGAAGCATTTTTAAACTTCATCGCAATTACGAGAAAAATGGAAGAGTTCCGAAGCATTTTTAAACTTCAGCGAAATTCCGAGAACAAAGAAAGAGTTCTGAAGCATTTTTAAAGCTCAGCTGAATTCCCTGAACAATGGAAGAGTTCCGAAGCATTTTTAAACATCAGCAGAATTCCGTGAACAAAGTAAGAGTTTCGAAGTATTATTAAACGTCAGTGGAATTCCGAGAACAATGGAAGAGTTCCGAAGCATTTTTAAACCTCAGCAGAATTACGTGAGCAATGGAAGAGTTCCAAAGCATTTTTGATCCTCAGCAGAATTCCGAGAACAATGGAAGAGTTCCGAAGCATTTTTAAACGTCAGCAGAATTCCGAGAACAATGGAAGAGTTACGAAGCAAATTTACACTTCAGCAGAATTCTGAGAACAATGGAAGTGTTCCGAAGCAAATGTAAACTTCAGCAGAATTCCCAGAACAATGGAAGAGTTCCGAAGTATTATTAAACGTCAGCTTAATTCCAAGAACAATGGAAGAGTTCCGAAGCATTTTTAAACGTCAGCGGAATTCCTTGAACAATGGAAGAGTTCGGAAGCATTTTTAAACTTCGGCAGAATTTCAAGAACAATGGAAGATTTCCGAAGCATTTTTAAATGTCAGCCGAATTCCGAGAACAATGGAATAGTTCCGAAGCATTTTTAAACATCAGCGGAATTCCATAAAAAAAGGAAGAGTTCCGAAGCATTATTAAACCTCAGCGGTACTCCGTGAACACTGGAAGAGTTCCGAAGCATTTTTAAACTTCAGTAGAATTCCGAGAACAATGGAGTAATTCCGAAGCATTTTTAAACATCAGCAGATTTCCGAGAACAATGGAAGAGTTCATAAGCATTTTTAAACATCATCGGAATTCCGAAAACAATGAAAGAGGTCCGAAGCATTATTAAACGTCAGCGGAATTCTGAGAACAATGGAAGAGTTCCGAAGCATTTTTAAACTTCAGCGGAATTCCAGAAAGAATGTCAGAGTTCCGAACCATTTTTAAACGTCAGCAGTATTCCGAGAACAATGGAAGAGTTCTGAAGCATTTTTAAATGTCAGCGGAATTCCGAGAACAATGGAAGAGTTCCGAAGCATTTTTCAATGTCAGCAGCATTCCGAGAACAATGGAAGAGTTCCGAAGCATTTTTAAACTTCAGCAGAATTACGGGAACAATGGAAGAGTTCTGAAGCATTTTTAAACTTCAGCAGAATTCCGAGAACAATGGAAGAGTTCCAAAGCATTTTTCAACGTCAGCAGCATTCCGAGAACAATGGATGAGTTCCGTAGCATTTTTAAACTTCAGCAGAATTCCGAGAACAATGGAAGAGTTCTGAAGCATTTTTAAACTTCAGCAGAATTCTGAGAACAATGGAAGAGTTCTGAAGCATTTTTAAAGGTCAGCGGAATTCCGAGAACAATGGAAGCGTTCCGAAGCATTTTTAAACGTCAGCAGAATTTCGAGAACAATGAAAGAGTTCCGAAGCATTTTTAAACTTCAGTAGAATTCCGAGAACAATGGAAGTGTTCCAAAGCATTTTTAAACATCAGAAGAATTCCAAGAACAATGGAAGAGTTCTGAAGCACTTTTAAACGTAAGCAGAATTCCGAGAACAATGGAAGAGTTCCGAAGCATCTTTAAACTCCAGCAGAATTCCGAGAACAATGGAAGAGTTCCGAAGCATTTTTAAACTTCAGCAGGATTCCGAGAACAATGGAAGAGTTCCGAAGCTACTTAAACTTCAGCAGAATTCTGTGAACAATGGAATAATTCCGAAGCATTTTTAAACTTCAGCGGAATTGCGAGAACAATGGAAAAGTTCTGAAGCATTTTTAAACTTCAGCAGAATTCCGATAACAATGGAAGAGTTCCTAAGCATTTTTAAACTACAGCAGAATTCCAAGAACAATGGAAGAGTTTCGAAGCATTTTTAAACGTCAGCAGAATTCCGAGAACAATGGAAGAGTTCTGAAGCATTTTTAAACTTCAGCAGAATTCCGAGAACAATGGAAGAGTTCTGAAGCATTTTTAAAGGTCAGCGTAATTCCGAGAACAATGGAAGCGTTCCGAATCATTTTTAAACGTCAGCAGAATTTCGTGAACAATGGAAGAGTTCCGAAGCATTTTTAAACTTCAGCAGAATTCCGAGAACAGTGGAAGTGTTCCAATGCATTTTTAAACATCAGCAGAATTCCAAGAACAATGGAAGAGTTCTGAAGCACTTTTAAACGTAAGCAGACTTCCGAGAACAATGGAAGAGTTCCAAAGCATTTTTAAACTCCAGCAGAATTCCAAGAACAATGGAAGAGTTCCGAAGCATTTTTAAACTTCAGCAGGATTCCGAGAACAATGGAAGAGTTCCGAAGCTATTTAAACTTCAGCAGAATTCTGTGAACAATGGAATAATTCCGAAGCATTTTTAAATTCCAGCGGAATTCCGAGAACAATGGAAAAGTTCCGAAGCATTTTTAAACTTCAGCAGAATTCCGAGAACAATGGAAGAGTTCCGAAGCATTTTTAAACTTCAGCAGAATTCCGAGAACAATGGAAGAGTTCTGAAGCATTTTTAAATGTCAGCGGAATTCTGAGAACAATGGAAGAGTTCTGAAGCATTTTTCAATGTCAGCAGCATTCCGAGAACATTGGAAGAGTTTCCAAGCATTTTTGAACGTCAGCAGCATTCTGAGAACAATGGAAGAGTTTCCAAGCATTTTCAAACGTCAGCGGAATTCGATAAACAATGGAAGAGTTCCGAAGCATTTTTAAGCCTCAGCGGAATTCGGTGAACAATGGAAGAGTTCCGAAGCATTTTTAAACCTCAGCGGAACTACGTGAACAATGGAAGAGTTCTGAAGCATTTTTAAACTTCAGCAGAATTCCGAGAACAATGGAAGAGTTCCGAAGCATTTTTAAACTTCAGCAGAATTCCGAGAACAATAGAAGAGCTCTGAAGCATTTTTAAACTTCAGCAGAATTCCGAGAACAATGGAAGAGTTCTGAAGCATTTTTAAACGTCAGCAGAATTCCGAGAACAATGGAGTAATTCCGAAGCATTTTTAAAAGTCAGCGGAATTCCATAAACAATGGAAGTGTTCCGAAGCATTTTTAAACCACAGCGGAACTCCGTGAACAATGGAAGAGTTCCGAAGCATTTTTAAACTTCAGCAGAATTCCGAGAACAATCGAAGTGTTCGGAAGCATTTTTAAACATCAGCAGAATTCCAAGAACAATGGAAGAGTTCTGAAGCACTTTTACACATAAGCAGAATTCCGAGAACAATGGAAGAGTTCCGAAGCATTTTTAAACATCAGCAGAATTCCGTGAACAAAGTAAGAGTTTCGAAGTATTATTAAACGTCAGTGGAATTCCGAGAACAATGGAAGAGTTCCGAAGCATTTTTAAACCTCAGCAGAATTACGTGAGCAATGGAAGAGTTCCAAAGCATTTTTGATCCTCAGCAGAATTCCGAGAACAATGGAAGAGTTCCGAAGCATTTTTAAACGTCAGCAGAATTCCGAGAACAATGGAAGAGTTACGAAGCAAATTTACACTTCAGCAGAATTCTGAGAACAATGGAAGTGTTCCGAAGCAAATGTAAACTTCAGCAGAATTCCCAGAACAATGGAAGAGTTCCGAAGTATTTTTAAACGTCAGCTTAATTCCAAGAACAATGGAAGAGTTCCGAAGCATTTTTAAACGTCAGCGGAATTCCTTGAACAATGGAAGAGTTCGGAAGCATTTTTAAACTTCGGCAGAATTTCAAGAACAATGGAAGATTTCCGAAGCATTTTTAAATGTCAGCCGAATTCCGAGAACAATGGAATAGTTCCGAAGCATTTTTAAACATCAGCGGAATTCCATAAAAAAAGGAAGAGTTCCGAAGCATTATTAAACCTCAGCGGTACTCCGTGAACACTGGAAGAGTTCCGAAGCATTTTTAAACTTCAGTAGAATTCCGAGAACAATGGAGTAATTCCGAAGCATTTTTAAACATCAGCAGATTTCCGAGAACAATGGAAGAGTTCATAAGCATTTTTAAACATCATCGGAATTCCGAAAACAATGAAAGAGGTCCGAAGCATTATTAAACGTCAGCGGAATTCTGAGAACAATGGAAGAGTTCCGAAGCATTTTTAAACTTCAGCGGAATTCCAGAAAGAATGTCAGAGTTCCGAACCATTTTTAAACGTCAGCAGTATTCCGAGAACAATGGAAGAGTTCTGAAGCATTTTTAAATGTCAGCGGAATTCCGAGAACAATGGAAGAGTTCCGAAGCATTTTTCAATGTCAGCAGCATTCCGAGAACAATGGAAGAGTTCCGAAGCATTTTTAAACTTCAGCAGAATTACGGGAACAATGGAAGAGTTCTGAAGCATTTTTAAACTTCAGCAGAATTCCGAGAACAATGGAAGAGTTCCAAAGCATTTTTCAACGTCAGCAGCATTCCGAGAACAATGGATGAGTTCCGTAGCATTTTTAAACTTCAGCAGAATTCCGAGAACAATGGAAGAGTTCTGAAGCATTTTTAAACTTCAGCAGAATTCTGAGAACAATGGAAGAGTTCTGAAGCATTTTTAAAGGTCAGCGGAATTCCGAGAACAATGGAAGCGTTCCGAAGCATTTTTAAACGTCAGCAGAATTTCGAGAACAATGAAAGAGTTCCGAAGCATTTTTAAACTTCAGTAGAATTCCGAGAACAATGGAAGTGTTCCAAAGCATTTTTAAACATCAGAAGAATTCCAAGAACAATGGAAGAGTTCTGAAGCACTTTTAAACGTAAGCAGAATTCCGAGAACAATGGAAGAGTTCCGAAGCATCTTTAAACTCCAGCAGAATTCCGAGAACAATGGAAGAGTTCCGAAGCATTTTTAAACTTCAGCAGGATTCCGAGAACAATGGAAGAGTTCCGAAGCTACTTAAACTTCAGCAGAATTCTGTGAACAATGGAATAATTCCGAAGCATTTTTAAACTTCAGCGGAATTGCGAGAACAATGGAAAAGTTCTGAAGCATTTTTAAACTTCAGCAGAATTCCGATAACAATGGAAGAGTTCCTAAGCATTTTTAAACTACAGCAGAATTCCAAGAACAATGGAAGAGTTTCGAAGCATTTTTAAACGTCAGCAGAATTCCGAGAACAATGGAAGAGTTCTGAAGCATTTTTAAACTTCAGCAGAATTCCGAGAACAATGGAAGAGTTCTGAAGCATTTTTAAAGGTCAGCGTAATTCCGAGAACAATGGAAGCGTTCCGAATCATTTTTAAACGTCAGCAGAATTTCGTGAACAATGGAAGAGTTCCGAAGCATTTTTAAACTTCAGCAGAATTCCGAGAACAGTGGAAGTGTTCCAATGCATTTTTAAACATCAGCAGAATTCCAAGAACAATGGAAGAGTTCTGAAGCACTTTTAAACGTAAGCAGACTTCCGAGAACAATGGAAGAGTTCCAAAGCATTTTTAAACTCCAGCAGAATTCCAAGAACAATGGAAGAGTTCCGAAGCATTTTTAAACTTCAGCAGGATTCCGAGAACAATGGAAGAGTTCCGAAGCTATTTAAACTTCAGCAGAATTCTGTGAACAATGGAATAATTCCGAAGCATTTTTAAATTCCAGCGGAATTCCGAGAACAATGGAAAAGTTCCGAAGCATTTTTAAACTTCAGCAGAATTCCGAGAACAATGGAAGAGTTCCGAAGCATTTTTAAACTTCAGCAGAATTCCGAGAACAATGGAAGAGTTCTGAAGCATTTTTAAATGTCAGCGGAATTCTGAGAACAATGGAAGAGTTCTGAAGCATTTTTCAATGTCAGCAGCATTCCGAGAACATTGGAAGAGTTTCCAAGCATTTTTGAACGTCAGCAGCATTCTGAGAACAATGGAAGAGTTTCCAAGCATTTTCAAACGTCAGCGGAATTCGATAAACAATGGAAGAGTTCCGAAGCATTTTTAAGCCTCAGCGGAATTCGGTGAACAATGGAAGAGTTCCGAAGCATTTTTAAACCTCAGCGGAACTACGTGAACAATGGAAGAGTTCTGAAGCATTTTTAAACTTCAGCAGAATTCCGAGAACAATGGAAGAGTTCCGAAGCATTTTTAAACTTCAGCAGAATTCCGAGAACAATAGAAGAGCTCTGAAGCATTTTTAAACTTCAGCAGAATTCCGAGAACAATGGAAGAGTTCTGAAGCATTTTTAAACGTCAGCAGAATTCCGAGAACAATGGAGTAATTCCGAAGCATTTTTAAAAGTCAGCGGAATTCCATAAACAATGGAAGTGTTCCGAAGCATTTTTAAACCACAGCGGAACTCCGTGAACAATGGAAGAGTTCCGAAGCATTTTTAAACTTCAGCAGAATTCCGAGAACAATCGAAGTGTTCCGAAGCATTTTTAAACATCAGCAGAATTCCAAGAACAATGGAAGAGTTCTGAAGCACTTTTACACATAAGCAGAATTCCGAGAACAATGGAAGAGTTCCGAAGCATTTTTAAACTCCAGCAGAATTCCGAGAACAATGGAAGAGTTCCTAAGCATTTTTAAACTACAGCAGAATTCCAAGAACAATGGAAGAGTTTCGAAGCATTTTTAAACGTCAGCAGAATTCCGAGAACAATGGAAGAGTTCCGAAGAATTTTTAAAGTTCAGCAGAATTCCGAGAACAATGGAAGAGTTCCAAAGCGTTTTTAAACTTCAGCAGAATTCCAAGAACAATGGAAGAGTTCCGATGCAAATTTAAACTTCAGCAGAATTCCGAGAACAATGAAGAGTTCCAAAGCATTTTTAAACATAAGCGAAATTCCGAGAACAATGAAAGAATTCCGAAGCATTTTTAAACATCAGTGAAATTTCGAGAACAATGAAAGAGGTCAGAAGCATTATTAAATGTCAGCAGAATTCTGCGAACAATGAAAGAGTTCTGAAGCATTTTTAAACGTCAGTTGAATTCCGACAACAATGGAAGAGTTCAGAAGTATTTTTAAACTTCAGCAGAATTCCGAGAAAAATGGAAGAGTTCTGAAGCAATTTTAAACGTCAGCTGAATTCCGAGAACAATGGAATAGTTCCGAAGCATTTTTAAATGTCAGCGGAATTCCATAAGCAATGGAAGAGTTCCGAAGCATTTTTAAACCTCAGCGGAATTCCGAGAACAATGGAAGAGTTCCGAAGCATTTTTCAATGTCAGCAGCATTCCGAGAACAATGGAAGAGTTCCGAAGCATTTTTAAACTTCAGCAGAATTACGGGAACAATGGAAGAGTTCTGAAGCATTTTTAAACTTCAGCAGAATTCCGAGAACAATGGAAGAGTTCCAAAGCATTTTTCAACGTCAGCAGCATTCCGAGAACAATGGATGAGTTCCGTAGCATTTTTAAACTTCAGCAGAATTCCGAGAACAATGGAAGAGTTCTGAAGCATTTTTAAACTTCAGCAGAATTCTGAGAACAATGGAAGAGTTCTGAAGCATTTTTAAAGGTCAGCGGAATTCCGAGAACAATGGAAGCGTTCCGAAGCATTTTTAAACGTCAGCAGAATTTCGAGAACAATGAAAGAGTTCCGAAGCATTTTTAAACTTCAGTAGAATTCCGAGAACAATGGAAGTGTTCCAAAGCATTTTTAAACATCAGAAGAATTCCAAGAACAATGGAAGAGTTCTGAAGCACTTTTAAACGTAAGCAGAATTCCGAGAACAATGGAAGAGTTCCGAAGCATCTTTAAACTCCAGCAGAATTCCGAGAACAATGGAAGAGTTCCGAAGCATTTTTAAACTTCAGCAGGATTCCGAGAACAATGGAAGAGTTCCGAAGCTACTTAAACTTCAGCAGAATTCTGTGAACAATGGAATAATTCCGAAGCATTTTTAAACTTCAGCGGAATTGCGAGAACAATGGAAAAGTTCTGAAGCATTTTTAAACTTCAGCAGAATTCCGATAACAATGGAAGAGTTCCTAAGCATTTTTAAACTACAGCAGAATTCCAAGAACAATGGAAGAGTTTCGAAGCATTTTTAAACGTCAGCAGAATTCCGAGAACAATGGAAGAGTTCTGAAGCATTTTTAAACTTCAGCAGAATTCCGAGAACAATGGAAGAGTTCTGAAGCATTTTTAAAGGTCAGCGTAATTCCGAGAACAATGGAAGCGTTCCGAATCATTTTTAAACGTCAGCAGAATTTCGTGAACAATGGAAGAGTTCCGAAGCATTTTTAAACTTCAGCAGAATTCCGAGAACAGTGGAAGTGTTCCAATGCATTTTTAAACATCAGCAGAATTCCAAGAACAATGGAAGAGTTCTGAAGCACTTTTAAACGTAAGCAGACTTCCGAGAACAATGGAAGAGTTCCAAAGCATTTTTAAACTCCAGCAGAATTCCAAGAACAATGGAAGAGTTCCGAAGCATTTTTAAACTTCAGCAGGATTCCGAGAACAATGGAAGAGTTCCGAAGCTATTTAAAATTCAGCAGAATTCTGTGAACAATGGAATAATTCCGAAGCATTTTTAAATTCCAGCGGAATTCCGAGAACAATGGAAAAGTTCCGAAGCATTTTTAAACTTCAGCAGAATTCCGAGAACAATGGAAGAGTTCCGAAGCATTTTTAAACTTCAGCAGAATTCCGAGAACAATGGAAGAGTTCTGAAGCATTTTTAAATGTCAGCGGAATTCTGAGAACAATGGAAGAGTTCTGAAGCATTTTTCAATGTCAGCAGCATTCCGAGAACATTGGAAGAGTTTCCAAGCATTTTTGAACGTCAGCAGCATTCTGAGAACAATGGAAGAGTTTCCAAGCATTTTCAAACGTCAGCGGAATTCGATAAACAATGGAAGAGTTCCGAAGCATTTTTAAGCCTCAGCGGAATTCGGTGAACAATGGAAGAGTTCCGAAGCATTTTTAAACCTCAGCGGAACTACGTGAACAATGGAAGAGTTCTGAAGCATTTTTAAACTTCAGCAGAATTCCGAGAACAATGGAAGAGTTCCGAAGCATTTTTAAACTTCAGCAGAATTCCGAGAACAATAGAAGAGCTCTGAAGCATTTTTAAACTTCAGCAGAATTCCGAGAACAATGGAAGAGTTCTGAAGCATTTTTAAACGTCAGCAGAATTCCGAGAACAATGGAGTAATTCCGAAGCATTTTTAAAAGTCAGCGGAATTCCATAAACAATGGAAGTGTTCCGAAGCATTTTTAAACCACAGCGGAACTCCGTGAACAATGGAAGAGTTCCGAAGCATTTTTAAACTTCAGCAGAATTCCGAGAACAATCGAAGTGTTCCGAAGCATTTTTAAACATCAGCAGAATTCCAAGAACAATGGAAGAGTTCTGAAGCACTTTTACACATAAGCAGAATTCCGAGAACAATGGAAGAGTTCCGAAGCATTTTTAAACTCCAGCAGAATTCCGAGAACAATGGAAGAGTTCCTAAGCATTTTTAAACTACAGCAGAATTCCAAGAACAATGGAAGAGTTTCGAAGCATTTTTAAACGTCAGCAGAATTCCGAGAACAATGGAAGAGTTCCGAAGAATTTTTAAAGTTCAGCAGAATTCCGAGAACAATGGAAGAGTTCCAAAGCGTTTTTAAACTTCAGCAGAATTCCAAGAACAATGGAAGAGTTCCGATGCAAATTTAAACTTCAGCAGAATTCCGAGAACAATGAAGAGTTCCAAAGCATTTTTAAACATAAGCGAAATTCCGAGAACAATGAAAGAATTCCGAAGCATTTTTAAACATCAGTGAAATTTCGAGAACAATGAAAGAGGTCAGAAGCATTATTAAATGTCAGCAGAATTCTGAGAACAATGAAAGAGTTCTGAAGCATTTTTAAACGTCAGTTGAATTCCGACAACAATGGAAGAGTTCAGAAGTATTTTTAAACTTCAGCAGAATTCCGAGAAAAATGGAAGAGTTCTGAAGCAATTTTAAACGTCAGCTGAATTCCGAGAACAATGGAATAGTTCCGAAGCATTTTTAAATGTCAGCGGAATTCCATAAGCAATGGAAGAGTTCCGAAGCATTTTTAAACCTCAGCGGAATTCCGTGAACAATGGAAGAGTTCCAAAGCATTTTTAAACGTCAGCGGAATATCGTGAACAATGAAAGAGTTCTGAAGCATTTTTAAACTTCAGCGGAATTTCAGGAACAATGGAAGAGTTCCAAATCATTTGTAAAAGTCAGCAGAATTCCTAGAACAATGGAAGAATTCCGAAGCATTTTTAAAAGTCAGCAGAATTCCAAGAACAATGGAAGAGTTCCGAAGCATTTTTAAACTTCAGCAGAATTCCGAGAACAATGTAAGAGTTCTGAAGGATTTTTAAACTTCAGCAGAATTCCAAGAACAATGGAAGAGTTCTGAAACATTTTTAAACATTAGCGGAATTCCGAGATTAATGGAAGAGTTCCGACGCATTTTTAAACTTCAGCAGAATTCCGAGAACAATGGAATAGTTCTGAAGCATTTTTAAACTTCAGCAGAATTCCGAGAACAATGGAAGAGTTCTGAAGCATTTTTAAACATCAGCAGAATTCCGAGAACAATGGAAGAGTTCCGAAGCATTTTTAAAAGTCTGCACAATTTCGAGAACAATGGAAGAGTTCCGAAGCATTTTTAAACTTCAGCAGAATTCCGAGAACAATGGAAGAGTTCTGAAGCATTTTTAAACATCAGCAGAATTCCGAGAACAATGGAAGAGTTCTGAAGCATTTTTAAAGGTCAGCAGAATTCCGAGAACAGTGGATTAGTTCCGAAGCATTTCTAAATGTCAGCGGAATTCCATAAACAATGGAAGAGTTCCGAAGGATTTTTAAACGTCAGCGCAATTCCGTGAACAATGGAAGAGTTCTGAAGCATTTTTAAACTTCAGCGGAATTCCAGGAACAATGGAAGAGTTCCGAATAATTTTTAAACGTCAGCAGAATTCAGAGAACAATGGAAGAGTTCCGAGGCCTTTTTCAACGTCAACAGAATTCCGAAAACAATGGAAGAGTTTGGAAGTATTCTTAAACTTCAGCAGAATTCCGAGAACAATGGAAGAGTTCTGAAGCATTTTTAAATGTCAGCGGAATTCCCAGAACAATGGAATAGTTCCGAAGCATTTTTAAACGTCAGCGGAATTCCATAAACAATGGAAGTGTTCCGAAGCATTTTTAAACTTCAGCAGGATTCCGAGAACAATGGAAGAGTTCTGAAGCATTTTTAAACTTCAACAGAATTCCGAGAACAATGGAAGAGTTCCGAAGGTAATTTAAACTTCAGCAGAATTCTGTGAACAATGGTAGAGGTCCGAAGCATTATTAAACGTCAGCGGAATTCCGAGAACAATGGAAGAGTTCCGAATCATTATTAAATGTCAGCGGAATACCGAGATTAATGGAAGAGTTCCGACTCATTTTTAAACTTCAGCAGAATTCCGAGAACAATGGAATAGTTCTGAAGCATTTTTAAACTTCAGCAGAATTCCGAGAACAATGGAAGAGTTCCGAAGCATTTTTAAACTTCAGCGGAATTACGAGAAAAATGGAAGAGTTCCGAAGCATTTTTAAACTTCAGCGGAATTCCGTGAACAAAGAAAGAGTTCCGAAGCATGTTTAAACCTCAGCGGAATTCCCTGAACAATGGAAGGGCTCCGTAGCATTTTTAAACTTCAGCAGAATTCCGAGAACAATAGAAAAGTTCTGAAGCATTTTTAAACGTCAGCAGAATTCTGAGAACAATGGAAGAGTTCCGAAGCATTTTTAAACTTCATCGCAATTACGAGAAAAATGGAAGAGTTCCGAAGCATTTTTAAACTTCAGCGAAATTCCGAGAACAAAGAAAGAGTTCTGAAGCATTTTTAAACCTCAGCAGAATTACGTGAGCAATGGAAGAGTTCCAAAGCATTTTTGATCCTCAGCAGAATTCCGAGAACAATGGAAGAGTTCCAAAGCATTTTTAAACGTCAGCAGAATTCCGAGAACAATGGAAGAGTTACGAAGCAAATTTACACTTCAGCAGAATTCTGAGAACAATGGAAGTGTTCTGAAGCAAATGTAAACTTCAGCAGAATTCCGAGAACAATGGAAGAGTTCCGAAGCATTTTTAAACGTCTGCGGAATTCCGAGAACAAAGAAAGAGTTCCGAAGCATTTTTAAACGTCAGTGGAATTCTGAAAACAATGGAAGAGTTCCAAAGAATTTTTAAACATCAGCAGAATTCCGTGAACAAAGTAAGAGTTTCGAAGTATTATTAAACGTCATTGGAATTCCGAGAACAATGGAAGAGTTCCGAAGCATTTTTAAACCTCAGCAGAATTACGTGAGCAATGGAAGAGTTCCAAAGCATTTTTGATCCTCAGCAGAATTCCGAGAACATTGGAAGAGTTCCGAAGCATTTTTAAACGTCAGCAGAATTCTGAGAACAATGGAAGAGTTCCGAAGCAAATTTAAACATCAGCAGAATTCCATGAACAATGGTAGAATTCCGAAGCCTTTTTAAACTTCAGCGGAATTCCGAGAACAATGGAAGAGTTCCAAAGCATTCTTAAACATCAGCAGAATTCCGAGAACAATGAAAGAGATCCGAAGTATTTTTAAACGTCAGCTTAATTCCAAGAACAATGGAAGAGTTCCTAAGCATTTTTAAACATCATCGGAATTCCGAAAACAATGAAAGAGGTCCGAAGCATTATTAAACGTCAGCGGAATTCTGAGAACAATGGAAGAGTTCCGAAGCATTTTTAAACTTCAGCGGAATTCCAGAAAGAATGTCAGAGTTCCGAACCATTTTTAAACGTCAGCAGTATTCCGAGAACAATGGAAGAGTTCTGAAGCATTTTTAAATGTCAGCGGAATTCCGAGAACAATGGAAGAGTTCCGAAGCATTTTTCAATGTCAGCAGCATTCCGAGAACAATGGAAGAGTTCCGAAGCATTTTTAAACTTCAGAAGAATTACGGGAACAATGGAAGAGTTCTGAAGCATTTTTAAACTTCAGCAGAATTCCGAGAACAATGGAAGAGTTCCAAAGCATTTTTCAACGTCAGCAGCATTCCGAGAACAATGGATGAGTTCCGTAGCATTTTTAAACTTCAGCAGAATTCCGAGAACAATGGAAGAGTTCTGAAGCATTTTTAAACTTCAGCAGAATTCTGAGAACAATGGAAGAGTTCTGAAGCATTTTTAAAGGTCAGCGGAATTCCGAGAACAATGGAAGCGTTCCGAAGCATTTTTAAACGTCAGCAGAATTTCGAGAACAATGAAAGAGTTCCGAAGCATTTTTAAACTTCAGTAGAATTCCGAGAACAATGGAAGTGTTCCAAAGCATTTTTAAACATCAGAAGAATTCCAAGAACAATGGAAGAGTTCTGAAGCACTTTTAAACGTAAGCAGAATTCCGAGAACAATGGAAGAGTTCCGAAGCATCTTTAAACTCCAGCAGAATTCCGAGAACAATGGAAGAGTTCCGAAGCATTTTTAAACTTCAGCAGGATTCCGAGAACAATGGAAGAGTTCCGAAGCTACTTAAACTTCAGCAGAATTCTGTGAACAATGGAATAATTCCGAAGCATTTTTAAACTTCAGCGGAATTGCGAGAACAATGGAAAAGTTCTGAAGCATTTTTAAACTTCAGCAGAATTCCGATAACAATGGAAGAGTTCCTAAGCATTTTTAAACTACAGCAGAATTCCAAGAACAATGGAAGAGTTTCGAAGCATTTTTAAATGTCAGCAGAATTCCGAGAACAATGGAAGCGTTCCGAATCATTTTTAAACGTCAGCAGAATTTCGTGAACAATGGAAGAGTTCCGAAGCATTTTTAAACTTCAGCAGAATTCCAAGAACAGTGGAAGTGTTCCAATGCATTTTTAAACATCAGCAGAATTCCAAGAACAATGGAAGAGTTCTGAAGCACTTTTAAACGTAAGCAGACTTCCGAGAACAATGGAAGAGTTCCAAAGCATTTTTAAACTCCAGCAGAATTCCAAGAACAATGGAAGAGTTCCGAAGCATTTTTAAACTTCAGCAGGATTCCGAGAACAATGGAAGAGTTCCGAAGCTATTTAAACTTCAGCAGAATTCTGTGAACAATGGAATAATTCCGAAGCATTTTTAAATTCCAGCGGAATTCCGAGAACAATGGAAAAGTTCCGAAGCATTTTTAAACTTCAGCAGAATTCCGAGAACAATGGAAGAGTTCCGAAGCATTTTTAAACTTCAGCAGAATTCCGAGAACAATGGAAGAGTTCTGAAGCATTTTTAAATGTCAGCGGAATTCTGAGAACAATGGAAGAGTTCTGAAGCATTTTTCAATGTCAGCAGCATTCCGAGAACATTGGAAGAGTTTCCAAGCATTTTTGAACGTCAGCAGCATTCTGAGAACAATGGAAGAGTTTCCAAGCATTTTTAAACGTCAGCGGAATTCGATAAACAATGGAAGAGTTCCGAAGCATTTTTAAGCCTCAGCGGAATTCGGTGAACAATGGAAGAGTTCCGAAGCATTTTTAAACCTCAGCGGAACTACGTGAACAATGGAAGAGTTCTGAAGCATTTTTAAACTTCAGCAGAATTCCGAGAACAATGGAAGAGTTCCGAAGCATTTTTAAACTTCAGCAGAATTCCGAGAACAATAGAAGAGCTCTGAAGCATTTTTAAACTTCAGCAGAATTCCGAGAACAATGGAAGAGTTCTGAAGCATTTTTAAACGTCAGCAGAATTCCGAGAACAATGGAGTAATTCCGAAGCATTTTTAAAAGTCAGCGGAATTCCATAAACAATGGAAGTGTTCCGAAGCATTTTTAAACCACAGCGGAACTCCGTGAACAATGGAAGAGTTCCGAAGCATTTTTAAACTTCAGCAGAATTCCGAGAACAATCGAAGTGTTCCGAAGCATTTTTAAACATCAGCAGAATTCCAAGAACAATGGAAGAGTTCTGAAGCACTTTTACACATAAGCAGAATTCCGAGAACAATGGAAGAGTTCCGAAGCATTTTTAAACTCCAGCAGAATTCCGAGAACAATGGAAGAGTTCCTAAGCATTTTTAAACTACAGCAGAATTCCAAGAACAATGGAAGAGTTTCGAAGCATTTTTAAACGTCAGCAGAATTCCGAGAACAATGGAAGAGTTCCGAAGAATTTTTAAAGTTCAGCAGAATTCCGAGAACAATGGAAGAGTTCCAAAGCGTTTTTAAACTTCAGCAGAATTCCAAGAACAATGGAAGAGTTCCGATGCAAATTTAAACTTCAGCAGAATTCCGAGAACAATGAAGAGTTCCAAAGCATTTTTAAACATAAGCGAAATTCCGAGAACAATGAAAGAATTCCGAAGCATTTTTAAACATCAGTGAAATTTCGAGAACAATGAAAGAGGTCAGAAGCATTATTAAATGTCAGCAGAATTCTGAGAACAATGGAAGAGTTCTGAAGCATTTTTAAACGTCAGTGGAATTCCGACAACAATGGAAGAGTTCAGAAGTATTTTTAAACTTCAGCAGAATTCCGAGAAAAATGGAAAAGTTCTGAAGCAATTTTAAACGTCAGCTGAATTCCGAGAACAATGGAATAGTTCCGAAGCATTTTTAAATGTCAGCGGAATTCCATAAGCAATGGAAGAGTTCCGAAGCATTTTTAAACTTCAGCGGAATTCCGTGAACAATGGAAGAGTTCCAAAGCATTTTTAAACGTCAGCGGAATATCGTGAACAATGGAAGAGTTCTGAAGCATTTTTAAACTTCAGCGGAATTTCAGGAACAATGGAAGAGTTCCAAATCATTTGTAAAAGTCAGCAGAATTCCTGGAACAATGGAAGAATTCCGAAGCATTTTTAAAAGTCAGCAGAATTCCAAGAACAATGGAAGAGTTCCGAAGCATTTTTAAACTTCAGCAGAATTCCGAGAACAATGTAAGAGTTCTGAAGGATTTTTAAACTTCAGCAGAATTCCAAGAACAATGGAAGAGTTCTGAAACATTTTTAAACATTAGCGGAATTCCGAGATTAATGGAAGAGTTCCGACGCATTTTTAAACTTCAGCAGAATTCCGAGAACAATGGAATAGTTCTGAAGCATTTTTAAACTTCAGCAGAATTCCGAGAACAATGGAAGAGTTCTGAAGCATTTTTAAACATCAGCAGAATTCCGAGAACAATGGAAGAGTTCCGAAGCATTTTTAAAAGTCTGCACAATTTCGAGAACAATGGAAGAGTTCCGAAGCATTTTTAAACTTCAGCAGAATTCCGAGAACAATGGAAGAGTTCTGAAGCATTTTTAAACATCAGCAGAATTCCGAGAACAATGGAAGAGTTCTGAAGCATTTTTAAAGGTCAGCAGAATTCCGAGAACAGTGGATTAGTTCCGAAGCATTTCTAAATGTCAGCGGAATTCCATAAACAATGGAAGAGTTCCGAAGGATTTTTAAACGTCAGCGCAATTCCGTGAACAATGGAAGAGTTCTGAAGCATTTTTAAACTTCAGCGGAATTCCAGGAACAATGGAAGAGTTCCGAATAATTTTTAAACGTCAGCAGAATTCAGAGAACAATGGAAGAGTTCCGAGGCCTTTTTCAACGTCAACAGAATTCCGAAAACAATGGAAGAGTTTGGAAGTATTCTTAAACTTCAGCAGAATTCCGAGAACAATGGAAGAGTTCTGAAGCATTTTTAAATGTCAGCGGAATTCCCAGAACAATGGAATAGTTCCGAAGCATTTTTAAACGTCAGCGGAATTCCATAAACAATGGAAGTGTTCCGAAGCATTTTTAAACTTCAGCAGGATTCCGAGAACAATGGAAGAGTTCTGAAGCATTTTTAAACTTCAGCAGAATTCCGACAACAATGGAAGAGTTCTGAAGCATTCTTAAACTTCAGCAGAATTCTGAGAACAATGGAAGAGTTCTGAAGCATTTTTAAACTTCAACAGAATTCCGAGAACAATGGAAGAGTTCCGAAGGTAATTTAAACTTCAGCAGAATTCTGTGAACAATGGTAGAGGTCCGAAGCATTATTAAACGTCAGCGGAATTCCGAGAACAATGGAAGAGTTCCGAATCATTATTAAATGTCAGCGGAATACCGAGATTAATGGAAGAGTTCCGACGCATTTTTAAACTTCAGCAGAATTCCGAGAACAATGGAATAGTTCTGAAGCATTTTTAAACTTCAGCAGAATTCCGAGAACAATGGAAGAGTTCCGAAGCATTTTTAAACTTCAGCGGAATTACGAGAAAAATGGAAGAGTTCCGAAGCATTTTTAAACTTCAGCGGAATTCCGTGAACAAAGAAAGAGTTCCGAAGCATGTTTAAACCTCAGCGGAATTCCCTGAACAATGGAAGGGCTCCGTAGCATTTTTAAACTTCAGCAGAATTCCGAGAACAATAGAAAAGTTCTGAAGCATTTTTAAACGTCAGCAGAATTCTGAGAACAATGGAAGAGTTCCGAAGCATTTTTAAACTTCATCGCAATTACGAGAAAAATGGAAGAGTTCCGAAGCATTTTTAAACTTCAGCGAAATTCCGAGAACAAAGAAAGAGTTCTGAAGCATTTTTAAACCTCAGCAGAATTACGTGAGCAATGGAAGAGTTCCAAAGCATTTTTGATCCTCAGCAGAATTCCGAGAACAATGGAAGAGTTCCAAAGCATTTTTAAACGTCAGCAGAATTCCGAGAACAATGGAAGAGTTACGAAGCAAATTTACACTTCAGCAGAATTCTGAGAACAATGGAAGTGTTCCGAAGCAAATGTAAACTTCAGCAGAATTCCGAGAACAATGGAAGAGTTCCGAAGCATTTTTAAACGTCTGCGGAATTCCGAGAACAAAGAAAGAGTTCCGAAGCATTTTTAAACGTCAGTGGAATTCTGAAAACAATGGAAGAGTTCCAAAGAATTTTTAAACATCAGCAGAATTCCGTGAACAAAGTAAGAGTTTCGAAGTATTATTAAACGTCAGTGGAATTCCGAGAACAATGGAAGAGTTCCGAAGCATTTTTAAACCTCAGCAGAATTACGTGAGCAATGGAAGAGTTCCAAAGCATTTTTGATCCTCAGCAGAATTCCGAGAACATTGGAAGAGTTCCGAAGCATTTTTAAACGTCAGCAGAATTCTGAGAACAATGGAAGAGTTCCGAAGCAAATTTAAACATCAGCAGAATTCCATGAACAATGGTAGAATTCCGAAGCCTTTTTAAACTTCAGCGGAATTCCGAGAACAATGGAAGAGTTCCAAAGCATTCTTAAACATCAGCAGAATTCCGAGAACAATGAAAGAGATCCGAAGTATTTTTAAACGTCAGCTTAATTCCAAGAACAATGGAAGAGTTCCGAAGCATTTTTAAACATCAGCGGAATTCCTTGAACTATGGAAGAGTTCGGAAGCATTTTTAAACTTCAGCAGAATTTCAAGAACAATGGAAGATTTCCGAAGCATTTTTAAATGTCAGCCGAATTCTGAGAACAATGGAATAGTTCCGAAGCATTTTTAAACGTCAGTGGAATTCCATAAAAAAAGGAAGAGTTCCGAAGCATTATTAAACCTCAGCGGTACTCCGTGAACACTGGAAGAGTTCCGAAGCATTTTTAAACTTCAGTAGAATTCCGAGAACAATGGAAGAGTTCCGAAGCTTTTTTAAACGTCAGCCGAATTCCGAGAACAATGGAAGAGTTCTGAAGCATTTTTAAACTTCAGCATATTTCCGAGAACAATGGAAAAGTTCCGAATCAAATTTAAACTTCAGCAGTATTCCAAGAACAATGGAAGAGTTCCAAAGCATTTTTAAACGTCAGCAGAATTCCGAGAACAATGGAAGAGTTCCGAAGCATTTTTAAAGGTCAGCGGAATTCCGAGAACAATGGATTAGTTCCGAAGCATTTCTAAACGTCAGCGGAATTCCGAGAACAATGGAAGAGTTCTGAAGCATTTTTAAAGGCCAGCGGAATTCCGAGAACAATGGATTAGTTCCGAAGCATTTCTAAACGTCAGCGGAATTCCATAAATAATGGAAGAGTTCCGAAGCATTTGAAAACGTCAGCGGAATTCCGTGAAAAATGGAAGAGTTCTGAAGCATTTTTAAACTTCAGCGGAATTCCAGGAACAATGGAAGAGTCCCGAATCATTTTTAAACGTCAGCAGAATTCCGAGAACAATGGAAGAGTTCTGAAGCATTTTTAAACTTCAACAGAATTCCGAGAACAATGGAAGAGTTCCGAAGCTAATTTAAACTTCAGCATAATTCTATGAACAATGGAAGAGGTCCGAAGCATTATTAAACGTCAGCGGAATTCCGAGAACAATGGAAGAGTTCCTAATCATTATTAAACTTCAGCGGAATTCCGTGAACAATGGAAGAGTTCTGAAGCATTTTTAAACTTCAGCGGAATTTGAGGAAAAATGGAAGAGTTACAAATCATTTGTAAACATCAGCAGAATTCCGAGAACAGTGGAAGAGTTCCAAACCATTTTTAAACGTCAGCAGAATTCCGAGAAAAATGGAAGAGTTCTGAAGCATTTTAAAACTTCAGCATATTTCTGAGAACAATGGAAAAGTTCCGAATCAAATTTAAACTTCAGCAGTATTCCAAGAACAATGGAAGAGTTCCAAAGCATTTTTAAACGTCATCAGAATTCCGAGAACAATGGAAGAATTCAGAAGCATTTTTAAAGGTCAGCGGAATTCCTCGAACAATGGATTAGTTCCGAAGCATTTCTAAACATCAGCGGAATTCCATAAACAATGGAAGTGTTCCGAAGCATTTTTAAATGTCAGCGGAATTCCGTGAACAATGGAAGAGTTCTGAAGCATTTTTAAACTTCAGCGGAATTCCAGGAACAATGGAAGTGTTCCGAATCATTTTTAAACATCAGCAGAATTCAGAGAACAATGGAAGAGTTCCGAGGCATTTTTCAACGTCAGCAGAATTCCGAGAACAATGGAAGAGTTCCGAAGCATTCTTAAACTTCAGCAGAATTCTGAGAACAATGGAAGAGTTCTGAAGCATTTTTAAACGTTAGCGGAATTCCGAGAACAATGGAATAGTTCCGAAGCATTTTTAAACGTCAGCGGAATTCCATAAACAATGTAAGTGTTCCGAAGCATTTTTAACGATCAGCGGAATTCCGTGAACAATGGAAGAGTTTCGAAGCATTTTTAAACCTCAGCGGAACTCCGTGAACAATGGAAGAGTTCCGAAGCATTTTTAAACTTCAGCAGAATTCCGAGAACAATGGAAGAGTTCCGAAGCAATTTTAAACTTCAGCAGAATTCCGAGAACAATGGAAGAGTTCCGAAGCATATTTAAACTTCAGCGGAATTCCGAGAACAATGGAAGAGTTCCGAATCATTATTAAACGTCAGCGGAATTCCGTGAAAAATGGAAGAGTTCTGAAGCATTTTTAAACTTCAGCGGATTTCAGCGAACAATGGAAGAGTTCCGACGCATTTTTAAACTTCTGCAGAATTACGAGAACAATGGATTAGTTCTGCAGCATTTTTAAACTTCAGCAGAATTCCGAGAACAATGGAAGAGTTCTGAAGCATTTTTAAACGTTAGCGGAATTCCGAGAACAATGGAATAGTTTCGAAGCATTTTAAAATGTCAGCGGAATTCCGTGAACAATGGAAGGGCTCCAAAGGATTTTTAAACTTCAGCAGAATTCAGAGAACAATGGAAGAGTTATGAAGCATTTTTAAACTTCAGCGGAATTACGAGAAAAATGGAAGAGTTCCGAAGCATTTTTAAACTTCAGCGGAATTCCGAGAACAAAGAAAGAGTTCCGAAGCATTTTTAAACCTCAGCGGAATTCCCTGAACAATGGAAGGGCTCCGTAGCATTTTTAAACTTCAGCAGAATTCCGAGAACAAAAGAAAAGTTCTGAAGTATTTTTAAACGTCAGCAGAATTCCGAGAACAATGGAAGAGTTCCAAAGCATTTTTAAACTTCATCGGAATTACGAGAAAAATGGAAGAGTTCCGAAGCATTTTTAAGCTTCAGCGGAATTCCGAGAACAAAGAAAGAGTTCCGAAGCATTTTTAAACCTCAGCGGAATTCCCTGAACAATGGAAGCACTCCGAAGCATTTTTAAATGTCAGCAGAATTCCGAGAACAATGGAAGAGTTCCAAAGCATTTTTAAACTTTAGCGGAATTCCGAGAAAAATGGAAGAGTTCCGAAGCATTTTTAAACTTCAGCGGAATTCCGAGAACAATGGAAGAGTTCCGAATCATTTTTAAACCTCAACAGAATTACGTGAACAATGGAAGAGTTCCAAAGCCTTTTTGATCCTCAGCAGAATTCCAAGAACAATGGACGAGTTCCGAAGCATTTTTAAACGTCAGCAGAATTCCGAGAACAATGGAAGTGTTCGGAAGCAAATGTAAACTTCAGCAGAATTCCGAGAACAATGGAATAGTTCCGAAGCATTTTAAAATGTCAGCGGAATTCCATAAACAATAGAAGAGTTCCGAAGCATTTTTAAACGTCAGCAGAATTCCGAGAACAATGGAAGACTTCCGAAGCATTTTTAAACGTCAGCAGAATTGCGAGAACAATGGAAGAGTTCCGAATCATTTTTAAACTTAAGCAGATTTCCATGAACAATGGAAGAGTTCCGAAGCATTTTTAAACTTCAGCAGAATTCCGACAACAATGCAAGAGTTCCGAAGCAAATTTAAACTTCAGATTTCCATGAACAATGGAAGAATTCCGAAGCATTTGTAAACTTCAGCGGAATTCTGAGAAAAATGGAAGAGTTCCGAAGTATTTTTAAACATTAGCGGAATTCCGAGAACAATGGAAGATTTCCAAAGCATTTTTAATGTCAGCGGAATTAAGAGAACAATGGAAGAGTTCCGAAGCATTTTTAAACATCAGCAGAATTCCGAGAACAATGAAAGAGGTACGAAGTATTAATAAACGTTAGCGGAATTCCGAGAACAATGGAAGCGTTCCGAAGCATTTTTAAACGTCAGCGAAATTCCGTGAACAATGTAAGAGTTCTGAAGCATTTTTAAACTTCAGCAGAATTCCAAGAACAATGGAAGATTTCTGAAGCATTTTTAAATGTCAGCGGAATTCCGTGAACAATGGAATAGTTCTGAAGCATTTTTAAATGTCAGCGGAATTCCATAAACAAAGGAAGAGTTCTGAAGCATTTTTAAACCTCAGCAGAATTCTGAGAAAAACGGAAGAGTTTCGAAGCATTTTTAAACGTCAGCAGAATTCCGAGAACAATGGAATAGTTCCGAAGCATTTTTAAACTTCAGGAGAATTCCGAGAACAATGGAAGAGTTCAAAAGCAAATTTAAACTTCAGCAGAATTCCGAGAACAATGGAAGAGTTCCGAAGCAAATGTAAACTTCAGCAGAATTCCATAAAGAATAGAAGAGTTCCGAAGCATTTTTAAACGTCAGCAGAATTCCGAGAATAATGGAAGAGTTTCGAAGCATTTTTAAACGTCTGTAGAATTCAGAGAACAATGGAAGAGTTCCGAAGCATTTTTAAATGTAAGCAGATTTCCGAGACCAATGGAAGAGTTCCGAAGCATTTTTAAACTTCAGCAGAATTCCGAGAACAATGGAAGAGTTCTGAAGCATTTTTAAACTTCAGCGGAATTTCAGGAACGATGGAAGAGTTCCAAATCATTTGTAAACATGAGCAGAATTCCGAGAACAATGGAAGAGTTCCAAACCATTTTTAAACGTCAGCAGAATTGCGAGAAAAATGGTAGAGTTCTGAAGCATTTTTAAACGTCAGCATATTTTCGAGAACAATGGAAAAGTTCCGAATCAAATTGAAACTTCAGCAGTATTCCAAGAACAATGGAAGAGTTCGAAAGCACTATTAAACGTCAGCAGAATTCCGAGAACAATGGAATAGTTCCGAAGCATTTTTAAACTTCAGGAGAATTCCGAGAACAATGGAAGAGTTGAAAAGCAAATTTAAACTTCAGCAGAATTCCGAGAACAATGGAAGAGTTCCGAAGCAAATGTAAACTTCAGCAGAATTCCATAAACAATAGAAGAGTTCCAAAGCATTTTTAAACGTCAGCAGAATTCCGAGAATAATGGAAGAGTTTCGAAGCATTTTTAAACGTCTGTAGAATTCAGAGAACAATGGAAGTGTTCCGAAGCATTTTTAAATGTAAGCAGATTTCCGAGACCAATTGAAGAGTTCCGAAGCATTTTTAAACTTCAGCAGAATTCCGAGAACAATGGAAGAGTTCCGAAGCAAATTTAAACATCAGCAGAATTCCATGAACAATGGAAGAATTCCGAAGCATTTTTAAACTTCAGCGGAATTCTGAGAACAATGGAAGAGTTCCGAAGAATTTTTAAACATCAGCAGAATTCCGAGAACAATGGAAGAGTTCCGAAGCATTTTTAAACTTCAGCAGAATTCCGAGAACAATGGAAGAGTTCCGAAGCAATTTTAAACTTCAGCAGAATTCCGAGAACAATGGAAGAGTTCCGAAGCATTATTAAACTTCAACAGAATTCCGAGAACAATGGAAGAGTTCCGAAGCTAATTTAAACTTCAGCGGAATTCCGAGAACAATGGAAGAGTTCCGAATCATTATTAAACGTCAGCGGAATTCCGTGAAAAATGGAAGAGTTCTGAAGCATTTTTAAACTTCAGCAGAATTCCGAGAACAATGGAAGAGTTCCGAAGCAATTTTAAACTTCAGCAGAATTCCGAGAACAATGGAAGAGTTCCGAAGCATTATTAAACTTCAACAGAATTCCGAGAACAATGGAAGAGTTCCGAAGCTAATTTAAACTTCAGCGGAATTCCGAGAACAATGGAAGAGTTCCGAATCATTATTAAACGTCAGCGGAATTCCGTGAAAAATGGAAGAGTTCTGAAGCATTTTTAAACTTCAGCGGATTTCAGCGAACAATGGAAGAGTTCCGACGCATTTTTAAACTTCTGCAGAATTACGAGAACAATGGATTAGTTCTGCAGCATTTTTAAACTTCAGCAGAATTCCGAGAACAATGGAAGAGTTCTGAAGCATTTTTAAACGTTAGCGGAATTCCGAGAACAATTGAATAGTTTCGAAGCATTTTTAAATGTCAGCGGAATTCCGTGAACAATGGAAGGGCTCCAAAGGATTTTTAAACTTCAGCAGAATTCAGAGAACAATGGAAGAGTTATGAAGCATTTTTAAACTTCAGCGGAATTCCGAGAAAAATGGAAGAGTTCCGAAGCATTTTTAAACTTCAGCGGAATTCCGAGAACAAAGAAAGAGTTCCGAAGCATTTTTAAACCTCAGCGGAATTCCCTGAACAATGGAAGGGCTCCGTAGCATTTTTAAACTTCAGCAGAATTCCGAGAACAAAAGAAAAGTTCTGAAGCATTTTTAAACGTCAGCAGAATTCCGAGAACAATGGAAGAGTTCCAAAGCATTTTTAAACTTCATCGGAATTACGAGAAAAATGGAAGAGTTCCGAAGCATTTTTAAACTTCAGCGGAATTCCGAGAACAAAGAAAGAGTTCCGAAGCATTTTTAAACCTCATCGGAATTCCCTGAACAATGGAAGCACTCCGAAGCATTTTTAAATGTCAGCAGAATTCCGAGAACAATGGAAGAGTTCCAAAGCATTTTTAAACTTCAGCGGAATTCCGAGAACAAGAAAGAGTTCCGAAGCATTTTTAAATGTCAGTGGAATTCCGAGAACAATGGAAGAGTTCCGAATCATTTTTAAACCTCAACAGAATTACGTGAACAATGGTAGAGTTCCAAAGCCTTTTTGATCCTCAGCAGAATTCCAAGAACAATGGACGAGTTCCGAAGCATTTTTAAACGTCAGCAGAATTCCGAGAACAATGGAAGTGTTCGGAAGCAAATGTAAACTTCAGCAGAATTCCGAGAACAATGGAATAGTTCCGAAGCATTTTAAAATGTCAGCGGAATTCCATAAACAATAGAAGAGTTCCGAAGCATTTTTAAACGTCAGCAGAATTCCGAGAACAATGGAAGACTTCCGAAGCATTTTTAAACGTCAGCAGAATTGCGAGAACAATGGAAGAGTTCCGAATCATTTTTAAACTTAAGCAGATTTCCGAGAACAATGGAAGAGTTCCGAAGCATTTTTAAACTTCAGCAGAATTCCGACAACAATGCAAGAGTTCCGAAGCAAATTTAAACTTCAGATTTCCATGAACAATGGAAGAATTCCGAAGCATTTGTAAACTTCAGCGGAATTCTGAGAAAAATGGAAGAGTTCCGAAGTATTTTTAAACATTAGCGGAATTCCGAGAACAATGGAAGATTTCCAAAGCATTTTTAATGTCAGCGGAATTAAGAGAACAATGGAAGAGTTCCGAAGCATTTTTAAACATCAGCAGAATTCCGAGAACAATGAAAGAGGTACGAAGTATTAATAAACGTTAGCGGAATTCCGAGAACAATGGAAGCGTTCCGAAGCATTTTTAAATGTCAGCGAAATTCCGTGAACAATGTAAGAGTTCTGAAGCATTTTTAAACTTCAGCAGAATTCCAAGAACAATGGAAGATTTCTGAAGCATTTTTAAATGTCAGCGGAATTCCGTGAACAATGGAATAGTTCTGAAGCATTTTTAAATGTCAGCGGAATTCCATAAACAAAGGAAGAGTTCTGAAGCATTTTTAAACCTCAGCAGAATTCTGAGAAAAACGGAAGAGTTTCGAAGCATTTTTAAACGTCAGCAGAATTCCGAGAACAATGGAATAGTTCCGAAGCATTTTTAAACTTCAGGAGAATTCCGAGAACAATGGAAGAGTTCAAAAGCAAATTTAAACTTCAGCAGAATTCCGAGAACAATGGAAGAGTTCCGAAGCAAATGTAAACTTCAGCAGAATTCCATAAACAATAGAAGAGTTCCGAAGCATTCTTAAACGTCAGCAGAATTCCGAGAATAATGGAAGAGTTTCGAAGCATTTTTAAACGTCTGTAGAATTCAGAGAACAATGGAAGAGTTCCGAAGCATTTTTAAATGTAAGCAGATTTCCGAGACCAATGGAAGAGTTCCGAAGCATTTTTAAACTTCAGCAGAATTCCGAGAACAATGGAAGAGTTCTGAAGCATTTTTAAACTTCAGCGGAATTTCAGGAACGATGGAAGAGTTCCAAATCATTTGTAAACATGAGCAGAATTCCGAGAACAATGGAAGAGTTCCAAACCATTTTTAAACGTCAGCAGAATTGCGAGAAAAATGGTAGAGTTCTGAAGCATTTTTAAACGTCAGCATATTTTCGAGAACAATGGAAAAGTTCCGAATCAAATTGAAACTTCAGCAGTATTCCAAGAACAATGGAAGAGTTCGAAAGCACTATTAAACGTCAGCAGAATTCCGAGAACAATGGAATAGTTCCGAAGCATTTTTAAACTTCAGGAGAATTCCGAGAACAATGGAAGAGTTCAAAAGCAAATTTAAACTTCAGCAGAATTCCGAGAACAATGGAAGAGTTCCGAAGCAAATGTAAACTTCAGCAGAATTCCATAAACAATAGAAGAGTTCCAAAGCATTTTTAAACGTCAGCAGAATTCCGAGAATAATGGAAGAGTTTCGAAGCATTTTTAAACGTCTGTAGAATTCAGAGAACAATGGAAGTGTTCCGAAGCATTTTTAAATGTAAGCAGATTTCCGAGACCAATTGAAGAGTTCCGAAGCATTTTTAAACTTCAGCAGAATTCCGAGAACAATGGAAGTGATCCGAAGTATTTTTAAATGTCAGCTCAATTCCAAGAACAATGGAAGATTTCCGAAGCATTTTTAAACATCAGCAGAATTCCGAGAACAATGAAAGAGATCCGAAGTATTTTTAAATGTCAGCTCAATTCCAAGAACAATGGAAGAGTTCCGAAGCATTTTTAAACGTCAGCGGAATTCCTTGAACAATGGAAGAGTTGTGGAGCATTTTTAAACTTCAGCAGAATTCCAAGAACAATGGAAGATTTCCGAAGCATTTTTAAATGTCAGCGGAATTCCGAGAACAATGGAAGAGTTCTGAAGCATTTTTAAACTTCAGCATATTTCCGAGAACAATGGAAAAGTTCCGAATCAAATTTAAACTTCAGCAGTATTCCAAGAACAATGGAAGAGTTCCAAAGCATTTTTAAACGTCAGCAGAATTCCGAGAACAATGGAAGAGTTCTGAAGCATTTTTAAAGGTCAGCGGAATTCCGAGAACAATGGATTAGTTCCGAAGCATTTCTAAACGTCAGTGGAATTCCATAAACAATGGAAGAGTTCCGAAGCATTTTTAAACGTCAGCGGAATTCCGTGAAAAATGGAAGAGTTCTGAAGCATTTTTAAACTTCAGCGGAATTCCAGGAACTAAGGAAGAGTTCCGAATCATTTTTAAATGTCACAGAATTCAGAGGACAATGGAAGAGTTCCGAGGCATTTTTCAACGTCAGAAGAATTCCGAGAACAATGGAAGAGTTCCGAAGCATTAATAAACTTCAGCAGAATTCTGAGAACAATGGAAGAGTTCTGAAGCATTTTTAAACTTCAGCGGATTTCAGCGAACAATGGAAGAGTTCCGACGCATTTTTAAACTTCTGCAGAATTACGAGAACAATGGATTAGTTCTGCAGCATTTTTAAACTTCAGCAGAATTCCGAGAACAATGGAAGAGTTCTGAAGCATTTTTAAACGTTAGCGGAATTCCGAGAACAATTGAATAGTTTCGAAGCATTTTTAAATGTCAGCGGAATTCCGTGAACAATGGAAGGGCTCCAAAGGATTTTTAAACTTCAGCAGAATTCAGAGAACAATGGAAGAGTTATGAAGCATTTTTAAACTTCAGCGGAATTCCGAGAAAAATGGAAGAGTTCCGAAGCATTTTTAAACTTCAGCGGAATTCCGAGAACAAAGAAAGAGTTCCGAAGCATTTTTAAACCTCAGCGGAATTCCCTGAACAATGGAAGGGCTCCGTAGCATTTTTAAACTTCAGCAGAATTCCGAGAACAAAAGAAAAGTTCTGAAGCATTTTTAAACGTCAGCAGAATTCCGAGAACAATGGAAGAGTTCCAAAGCATTTTTAAACTTCATCGGAATTACGAGAAAAATGGAAGAGTTCCGAAGCATTTTTAAACTTCAGCGGAATTCCGAGAACAAAGAAAGAGTTCCGAAGCATTTTTAAACCTCATCGGAATTCCCTGAACAATGGAAGCACTCCGAAGCATTTTTAAATGTCAGCAGAATTCCGAGAACAATGGAAGAGTTCCAAAGCATTTTTAAACTTCAGCGGAATTCCGAGAACAAGAAAGAGTTCCGAAGCATTTTTAAATGTCAGTGGAATTCCGAGAACAATGGAAGAGTTCCGAATCATTTTTAAACCTCAACAGAATTACGTGAACAATGGTAGAGTTCCAAAGCCTTTTTGATCCTCAGCAGAATTCCAAGAACAATGGACGAGTTCCGAAGCATTTTTAAACGTCAGCAGAATTCCGAGAACAATGGAAGTGTTCGGAAGCAAATGTAAACTTCAGCAGAATTCCGAGAACAATGGAATAGTTCCGAAGCATTTTAAAATGTCAGCGGAATTCCATAAACAATAGAAGAGTTCCGAAGCATTTTTAAACGTCAGCAGAATTCCGAGAACAATGGAAGACTTCCGAAGCATTTTTAAACGTCAGCAGAATTGCGAGAACAATGGAAGAGTTCCGAATCATTTTTAAACTTAAGCAGATTTCCGAGAACAATGGAAGAGTTCCGAAGCATTTTTAAACTTCAGCAGAATTCCGACAACAATGCAAGAGTTCCGAAGCAAATTTAAACTTCAGATTTCCATGAACAATGGAAGAATTCCGAAGCATTTGTAAACTTCAGCGGAATTCTGAGAAAAATGGAAGAGTTCCGAAGTATTTTTAAACATTAGCGGAATTCCGAGAACAATGGAAGATTTCCAAAGCATTTTTAATGTCAGCGGAATTAAGAGAACAATGGAAGAGTTCCGAAGCATTTTTAAACATCAGCAGAATTCCGAGAACAATGAAAGAGGTACGAAGTATTAATAAACGTTAGCGGAATTCCGAGAACAATGGAAGCGTTCCGAAGCATTTTTAAATGTCAGCGAAATTCCGTGAACAATGTAAGAGTTCTGAAGCATTTTTAAACTTCAGCAGAATTCCAAGAACAATGGAAGATTTCTGAAGCATTTTTAAATGTCAGCGGAATTCCGTGAACAATGGAATAGTTCTGAAGCATTTTTAAATGTCAGCGGAATTCCATAAACAAAGGAAGAGTTCTGAAGCATTTTTAAACCTCAGCAGAATTCTGAGAAAAACGGAAGAGTTTCGAAGCATTTTTAAACGTCAGCAGAATTCCGAGAACAATGGAATAGTTCCGAAGCATTTTTAAACTTCAGGAGAATTCCGAGAACAATGGAAGAGTTCAAAAGCAAATTTAAACTTCAGCAGAATTCCGAGAACAATGGAAGAGTTCCGAAGCAAATGTAAACTTCAGCAGAATTCCATAAACAATAGAAGAGTTCCGAAGCATTCTTAAACGTCAGCAGAATTCCGAGAATAATGGAAGAGTTTCGAAGCATTTTTAAACGTCTGTAGAATTCAGAGAACAATGGAAGAGTTCCGAAGCATTTTTAAATGTAAGCAGATTTCCGAGACCAATGGAAGAGTTCCGAAGCATTTTTAAACTTCAGCAGAATTCCGAGAACAATGGAAGAGTTCTGAAGCATTTTTAAACTTCAGCGGAATTTCAGGAACGATGGAAGAGTTCCAAATCATTTGTAAACATGAGCAGAATTCCGAGAACAATGGAAGAGTTCCAAACCATTTTTAAACGTCAGCAGAATTGCGAGAAAAATGGTAGAGTTCTGAAGCATTTTTAAACGTCAGCATATTTTCGAGAACAATGGAAAAGTTCCGAATCAAATTGAAACTTCAGCAGTATTCCAAGAACAATGGAAGAGTTCGAAAGCACTATTAAACGTCAGCAGAATTCCGAGAACAATGGAATAGTTCCGAAGCATTTTTAAACTTCAGGAGAATTCCGAGAACAATGGAAGAGTTCAAAAGCAAATTTAAACTTCAGCAGAATTCCGAGAACAATGGAAGAGTTCCGAAGCAAATGTAAACTTCAGCAGAATTCCATAAACAATAGAAGAGTTCCAAAGCATTTTTAAACGTCAGCAGAATTCCGAGAATAATGGAAGAGTTTCGAAGCATTTTTAAACGTCTGTAGAATTCAGAGAACAATGGAAGTGTTCCGAAGCATTTTTAAATGTAAGCAGATTTCCGAGACCAATTGAAGAGTTCCGAAGCATTTTTAAACTTCAGCAGAATTCCGAGAACAATGGAAGTGATCCGAAGTATTTTTAAATGTCAGCTCAATTCCAAGAACAATGGAAGAGTTCCGAAGCATTTTTAAACATCAGCAGAATTCCGAGAACAATGAAAGAGATCCGAAGTATTTTTAAATGTCAGCTCAATTCCAAGAACAATGGAAGAGTTCCGAAGCATTTTTAAACGTCAGCGGAATTCCTTGAACAATGGAAGAGTTGTGGAGCATTTTTAAACTTCAGCAGAATTCCAAGAACAATGGAAGATTTCCGAAGCATTTTTAAATGTCAGCGGAATTCCGAGAACAATGGAAGAGTTCTGAAGCATTTTTAAACTTCAGCATATTTCCGAGAACAATGGAAAAGTTCCGAATCAAATTTAAACTTCAGCAGTATTCCAAGAACAATGGAAGAGTTCCAAAGCATTTTTAAACGTCAGCAGAATTCCGAGAACAATGGAAGAGTTCTGAAGCATTTTTAAAGGTCAGCGGAATTCCGAGAACAATGGATTAGTTCCGAAGCATTTCTAAACGTCAGTGGAATTCCATAAACAATGGAAGAGTTCCGAAGCATTTTTAAACGTCAGCGGAATTCCGTGAAAAATGGAAGAGTTCTGAAGCATTTTTAAACTTCAGCGGAATTCCAGGAACTAAGGAAGAGTTCCGAATCATTTTTAAATGTCACAGAATTCAGAGGACAATGGAAGAGTTCCGAGGCATTTTTCAACGTCAGAAGAATTCCGAGAACAATGGAAGAGTTCCGAAGCATTAATAAACTTCAGCAGAATTCTGAGAACAATGGAAGAGTTCTGAAGCATTTTTAAACGTCAGCGGAATTCCGAGAACAATGGAATAGTTCCGAAGCATTTTTAAACGTCAGCAGAATTCCATAAACAATGTAAGTGTTCCGAAGCATTTTTAACATCAGCGGAATTCCGTGACCAATGGGAGAGTTTCGAAGCATTTTTAAACCTCAGCGGAACTCCGTGAACAATGCAAGAGTTCCGAAGCATTTTTAAACTTCAGCAGAATTCCGAGAACAAAGGAAGTGTTCCGAAGCATTTTTAAACGTCAGCAGAATTCTGAAAACAATGGAAGAGTTCTGAAGCAATTTTAAACGTAAGCAGAATTCCGAGAACAATGGAAGAGTTCCGAAACATTTTTAAACTTCAGCAGAATTCCGAGAACAATGGAAGAGTTCTGAAGCATTTTTAAACTTCAACAGAATTCCGAGAACAATGGAAGAGTTCCGAAGCTAATTTAAACTTCAGCAGAATTCTATGAACAATGGAAGAGGTCCGAAGCATTATTAAACGTCAGCGGAATTCCGAGAACAATGGAAGAGTTCCTAATCATTATTAAACTTCAGCGGAATTCCGTGAACAATGGAAGAGTTCTGAAGCATTTTTAAACTTCAGCGGAATTTGAGGAAAAATGGAAGAGTTACAAATCATTTGTAAACATCAGCAGAATTCCGAGAACAGTGGAAGAGTTCCAAACCATTTTTAAACATCAGCAGAATTCCGAGAAAAATGGAAGAGTTCTGAAGCATTTTAAAACTTCAGCATATTTCTGAGAACAATGGAAAAGTTCCGAATCAAATTTAAACTTCAGCAGTATTCCAAGAACAATGGAAGAGTTCCAAAGCATTTTTAAACGTCATCAGAATTCCGAGAACAATGGAAGAATTCAGAAGCATTTTTAAAGGTCAGCGGAATTTCTCGAACAATGGATTAGTTCCGAAGCATTTCTAAACATCAGCGGAATTCCATAAACAATGGAAGTGTTCCGCAGCATTTTTAAACGTCAGCGGAATTCCGTGAACAATGGAAGAGTTCTGAAGCATTTTTAAACTTCAGCGGAATTCCGAGAACAATGGAATAGTTCCGAAGCATTTTTAAACTTCAGGAGAATTCCGAGAACAATGGAAGAGTTCAAAAGCAAATTTAAACTTCAGCAGAATTCCGAGAACAATGGAAGAGTTCCGAAGCATTTGTAAACTTCAGCGGAATTCTGAGAAAAATGGAAGAGTTCCGAAGTATTTTTAAACATTAGCGGAATTCCGAGAACAATGGAAGATTTCCAAAGCATTTTTAATGTCAGCGGAATTAAGAGAACAATGGAAGAGTTCCGAAGCATTTTTAAACATCAGCAGAATTCCGAGAACAATGAAAGAGGTACGAAGTATTAATAAACGTTAGCGGAATTCCGAGAACAATGGAAGCGTTCCGAAGCATTTTTAAACGTCAGCGAAATTCCGTGAACAATGTAAGAGTTCTGAAGCATTTTTAAACTTCAGCAGAATTCCAAGAACAATGGAAGATTTCTGAAGCATTTTTAAATGTCAGCGGAATTCCATGAACAATGGAATAGTTCTGAAGCATTTTTAAATGTCAGCGGAATTCCATAAACAAAGGAAGAGTTCTGAAGCATTTTTAAACCTCAGCAGAATTCTGAGAAAAACGGAAGAGTTTCGAAGCATTTTTAAACGTCAGCAGAATTCCGAGAACAATGGAATAGTTCCGAAGCATTTTTAAACTTCAGGAGAATTCCGAGAACAATGGAAGAGTTCAAAAGCAAATTTAAACTTCAGCAGAATTCCGAGAACAATGGAAGAGTTCCGAAGCAAATGTAAACTTCAGCAGAATTCCATAAACAATAGAAGAGTTCCGAAGCATTCTTAAACGTCAGCAGAATTCCGAGAATAATGGAAGAGTTTCGAAGCATTTTTAGACGTCTGTAGAATTCAGAGAACAATGGAAGAGTTCCGAAGCATTTTTAAATGTAAGCAGATTTCCGAGACCAATGGAAGAGTTCCGAAGCATTTTTAAACTTCAGCAGAATTCCGAGAACAATGGAAGAGTTCTGAAGCATTTTTAAACTTCAGCGGAATTTCAGGAACGATGGAAGAGTTCCAAATCATTTGTAAACATGAGCAGAATTCCGAGAACAATGGAAGAGTTCCAAACCATTTTTAAACGTCAGCAGAATTGCGAGAAAAATGGTAGAGTTCTGAAGCATTTTTAAACGTCAGCATATTTTCGAGAACAATGGAAAAGTTCCGAATCAAATTGAAACTTCAGCAGTATTCCAAGAACAATGGAAGAGTTCGAAAGCACTATTAAACGTCAGCAGAATTCCGAGAACAATGGAATAGTTCCGAAGCATTTTTAAACTTCAGGAGAATTCCGAGAACAATGGAAGAGTTCAAAAGCAAATTTAAACTTCAGCAGAATTCCGAGAACAATGGAAGAGTTCCGAAGCAAATGTAAACTTCAGCAGAATTCCATAAACAATAGAAGAGTTCCAAAGCATTTTTAAACGTCAGCAGAATTCCGAGAATAATGGAAGAGTTTCGAAGCATTTTTAAACGTCTGTAGAATTCAGAGAACAATGGAAGTGTTCCGAAGCATTTTTAAATGTAAGCAGATTTTCGAGACCAATTGAAGAGTTCCGAAGCATTTTTAAACTTCAGCAGAATTCCGAGAACAATGGAAGTGATCCGAAGTATTTTTAAATGTCAGCTCAATTCCAAGAACAATGGAAGAGTTCCGAAGCAGTTTTAAACATCAGCAGAATTCCGAGAACAATGAAAGAGATCCAAAGTATTTTTAAATGTCAGCTCAATTCCAAGAACAATGGAAGAGTTCCGAAGCATTTTTAAACGTCAGCGGAATTCCTTGAACAATGGAAGAGTTGTGGAGCATTTTTAAACTTCAGCAGAATTCCAAGAACAATGGAAGATTTCCGAAGCATTTTTAAATGTCAGCGGAATTCCGAGAACAATGGAAGAGTTCTGAAGCATTTTTAAACTTCAGCATATTTCCGAGAACAATGGAAAAGTTCAGAATCAAATTTAAACTTCAGCAGTATTCCAAGAACAATGGAAGAGTTCCAAAGCATTTTTAAACGTCAGCAGAATTCCGAGAACAATGGAAGAGTTCTGAAGCATTTTTAAAGGTCAGCGGAATTCCGAGAACAATGGATTAGTTCCGAAGCATTTCTAAACGTCAGTGGAATTCCATAAACAATGGAAGAGTTCCGAAGCATTTTTAAACGTCAGCGGAATTCCGTGAAAAATGGAAGAGTTCTGAAGCATTTTTAAACTTCAGCGGAATTCCAGGAACTAAGGAAGAGTTCCGAATCATTTTTAAATGTCACAGAATTCAGAGGACAATGGAAGAGTTCCGAGGCATTTTTCAACGTCAGAAGAATTCCGAGAACAATGGAAGAGTTCCGAAGCATTAATAAACTTCAGCAGAATTCTGAGAACAATGGAAGAGTTCTGAAGCATTTTTAAACGTCAGCGGAATTCCGAGAACAATGGAATAGTTCCGAAGCATTTTTAAACGTCAGCGGAATTCCATAAACAATGTAAGTGTTCCGAAGCATTTTTAACATCAGCGGAATTCCGTGACCAATGGGAGAGTTTCGAAGCATTTTTAAACCTCAGCGGAACTCCGTGAACAATGCAAGAGTTCCGAAGCATTTTTAAACTTCAGCAGAATTCCGAGAACAAAGGAAGTGTTCCGAAGCATTTTTAAACGTCAGCAGAATTCTGAAAACAATGGAAGAGTTCTGAAGCACTTTTAAACGTAAGCAGAATTCCGAGAACAATGGAAGAGTTCCGAAACATTTTTAAACTTCAGCAGAATTCCGAGAACAATGGAAGAGTTCTGAAGCATTTTTAAACTTCAACAGAATTCCGAGAACAATGGAAGAGTTCCGAAGCTAATTTAAACTTCAGCAGAATTCTATGAACAATGGAAGAGGTCCGAAGCATTATTAAACGTCAGCGGAATTCCGAGAACAATGGAAGAGTTCCTAATCATTATTAAACTTCAGCGGAATTCCGTGAACAATGGAAGAGTTCTGAAGCATTTTTAAACTTCAGCGGAATTTGAGGAAAAATGGAAGAGTTACAAATCATTTGTAAACATCAGCAGAATTCCGAGAACAGTGGAAGAGTTCCAAACCATTTTTAAACATCAGCAGAATTCCGAGAAAAATGGAAGAGTTCTGAAGCATTTTAAAACTTCAGCATATTTCTGAGAACAATGGAAAAGTTCCGAATCAAATTTAAACTTCAGCAGTATTCCAAGAACAATGGAAGAGTTCCAAAGCATTTTTAAACGTCATCAGAATTCCGAGAACAATGGAAGAATTCAGAAGCATTTTTAAAGGTCAGCGGAATTCCTCGAACAATGGATTAGTTCCGAAGCATTTCTAAACATCAGCGGAATTCCATAAACAATGGAAGTGTTCCGCAGCATTTTTAAACGTCAGCGGAATTCCGTGAACAATGGAAGAGTTCTGAAGCATTTTTAAACTTCAGCGGAATTCCGAGAACAATGGAATAGTTCCGAAGCATTTTTAAACTTCAGGAGAATTCCGAGAACAATGGAAGAGTTCAAAAGCAAATTTAAACTTCAGCAGAATTCCGAGAACAATGGAAGAGTTCCGAAGCAAATGTAAACTTCAGCAGAATTCCATAAACAATAGAAGAGTTCCGAAGCATTTTTAAACGTCAGCAGAATTCCGAGAATAATGGAAGAGTTTCGAAGCATTTTTAAACGTCTGTAGAATTCAGAGAACAATGGAAGAGTTCCGAAGCATTTTTAAATGTAAGCAGATTTCCGAGACCAATGGAAGAGTTCCGAAGCATTTTTAAACTTCAGCAGAATTCCGAGAACAATGGAAGAGTTCTGAAGCATTTTTAAACTTCAGCGGAATTTCAGGAACGATGGAAGAGTTCCAAATCATTTGTAAACATGAGCAGAATTCCGAGAACAATGGAAGAGTTCCAAACCATTTTTAAACGTCAGCAGAATTGCGAGAAAAATGGTAGAGTTCTGAAGCATTTTTAAACGTCAGCATATTTTCGAGAACAATGGAAAAGTTCCGAATCAAATTGAAACTTCAGCAGTATTCCAAGAACAATGGAAGAGTTCCAAAGTATTATTAAACGTCAGCAGAATTCCGAGAACAATGGAAGAGTTCCGAAGCATTTTTAAACGTCATCAGAATTCCGAGAACAATGGAATAGTTCCGAAGCATTTTTAAACTTCAGGAGAATTCCGAGAACAATGGAAGAGTTCAAAAGCAAATTTAAACTTCAGCAGAATTCCGAGAACAATGGAAGAGTTCCGAAGCAAATGTAAACTTCAGCAGAATTCCATAAACAATAGAAGAGTTCCAAAGCATTTTTAAACGTCAGCAGAATTCCGAGAATAATGGAAGAGTTTCGAAGCATTTTTAAACGTCTGTAGAATTCAGAGAACAATGGAAGTGTTCCGAAGCATTTTTAAATGTAAGCAGATTTCCGAGACCAATTGAAGAGTTCCGAAGCATTTTTAAACTTCAGCAGAATTCCGATAACAATGGAAGAGTTCCGAAGCAAATTTAAACATCAGCAGAATTCCATGAACAATGGAAGAATTCCGAAGCATTTTTAAACTTCAGCGGAATTCTGAGAACAATGGAAGAGTTCTGAAGCATTTTTAAACATCAGCAGAATTCCGAGAACAATGAAAGAGATCCGAATTATTTTTAAATGTCAGCTCAATTCCAAGAACAATGGAAGAGTTCCGAAGCATTTTTAAACGTCAGCGGAATTCCTTGAACAATGGAAGAGTTGTGAAGCATTTTTAAACTTCAGCAGAATTCCAAGAACAATGGAAGATTTCCGAAGCATTTTTAAATGTCAGCGGAATTCCGAGAACAATGGAAGAGTTCTGAAGCATTTTTAAACTTCAGCATATTTCCGAGAACAATGGAAAAGTTCCGAATCAAATTTAAACTTCAGCAGTATTCCAAGAACAATGGAAGAGTTCCAAAGCATTTTTAAACGTCAGCAGAATTCCGAGAACAATGGAAGAGTTCCGAAGCATTTTTAAAGGTCAGCGGAATTCCGAGAACAATGGATTAGTTCCGAAGCATTTCTAAACAACAGCAGAATTCTGAGAACAATGGAAGAGTTCTGAAGCATTTTTAAAGGTCAGCGGAATTCCGAGAACAATGGATTAGTTCCGAAGCATTTCTAAACGTCAGTGGAATTCCATAAACAATGGAAGAGTTCCGAAGCATTTTTAAACGTCAGCGGAATTCCGTGAAAAATGGAAGAGTTCTGAAGCATTTTTAAACTTCAGCGGAATTCCAGGAACTAAGGAAGAGTTCCGAATCATTTTTAAATGTCACAGAATTCAGAGGACAATGGAAGAGTTCCGAGGCATTTTTCAACGTCAGAAGAATTCCGAGAACAATGGAAGAGTTCCGAAGCATTAATAAACTTCAGCAGAATTCTGAGAACAATGGAAGAGTTCTGAAGCATTTTTAAACGTCAGTGGAATTCCGTGAACAATGGAAGAGTTCTGAAGCATTTTTAAACTTCAGCGGAATTCCGAGAACAATGGAATAGTTCCGAAGCATTTTTAAACTTCAGGAGAATTCCGAGAACAATGGAAGAGTTCAAAAGCAAATTTAAACTTCAGCAGAATTCCGAGAACAATGGAAGAGTTCCGAAGCAAATGTAAACTTCAGCAGAATTCCATAAACAATAGAAGAGTTCCGAAGCATTTTTAAACGTCAGCAGAATTCCGAGAATAATGGAAGAGTTTCGAAGCATTTTTAAACGTCTGTAGAATTCAGAGAACAATGGAAGAGTTCCGAAGCATTTTTAAATGTAAGCAGATTTCCGAGACCAATGGAAGAGTTCCGAAGCATTTTTAAACTTCAGCAGAATTCCGAGAACAATGGAAGAGTTCTGAAGCATTTTTAAACTTCAGCGGAATTTCAGGAACGATGGAAGAGTTCCAAATCATTTGTAAACATGAGCAGAATTCCGAGAACAATGGAAGAGTTCCAAACCATTTTTAAACGTCAGCAGAATTGCGAGAAAAATGGTAGAGTTCTGAAGCATTTTTAAACGTCAGCATATTTTCGAGAACAATGGAAAAGTTCCGAATCAAATTGAAACTTCAGCAGTATTCCAAGAACAATGGAAGAGTTCCAAAGCATTATTAAACGTCAGCAGAATTCCGAGAACAATGGAAGAGTTCCGAAGCATTTTTAAACGTCATCAGAATTCCGAGAACAATGGAATAGTTCCGAAGCATTTTTAAACTTCAGGAGAATTCCGAGAACAATGGAAGAGTTCAAAAGCAAATTTAAACTTCAGCAGAATTCCGAGAACAATGGAAGAGTTCCGAAGCAAATGTAAACTTCAGCAGAATTCCGAGAATAATGGAAGAGTTTCGAAGCATTTTTAAACGTCTGTAGAATTCAGAGAACAATGGAAGTGTTCCGAAGCATTTTTAAATGTAAGCAGATTTCCGAGACCAATTGAAGAGTTCCGAAGCATTTTTAAACTTCAGCAGAATTCCGATAACAATGGAAGAGTTCCGAAGCAAATTTAAACATCAGCAGAATTCCATGAACAATGGAAGAATTCCGAAGCATTTTTAAACTTCAGCGGAATTCTGAGAACAATGGAAGAGTTCCGAAGCATTTTTAAACATCAGCAGAATTCCGAGAACAATGAAAGAGATCCGAAGTATTTTTAAATGTCAGCTCAATTCCAAGAACAATGGAAGAGTTCCGAAGCATTTTTAAACGTCAGCGGAATTCCTTGAACAATGGAAGAGTTGTGAAGCATTTTTAAACTTCAGCAGAATTCCAAGAACAATGGAAGATTTCCGAAGCATTTTTAAATGTCAGCGGAATTCCGAGAACAATGGAAGAGTTCTGAAGCATTTTTAAACTTCAGCATATTTCCGAGAACAATGGAAAAGTTCCGAATCAAATTTAAACTTCAGCAGTATTCCAAGAACAATGGAAGAGTTCCAAAGCATTTTTAAACGTCAGCAGAATTCCGAGAACAATGGAAGAGTTCCGAAGCATTTTTAAAGGTCAGCGGAATTCCGAGAACAATGGATTAGTTCCGAAGCATTTCTAAACAACAGCAGAATTCTGAGAACAATGGAAGAGTTCTGAAGCATTTTTAAAGGTCAGCGGAATTCCGAGAACAATGGATTAGTTCCGAAGCATTTCTAAACGTCAGTGGAATTCCATAAACAATGGAAGAGTTCCGAAGCATTTTTAAACGTCAGCGGAATTCCGTGAAAAATGGAAGAGTTCTGAAGCATTTTTAAACTTCAGCGGAATTCCAGGAACTAAGGAAGAGTTCCGAATCATTTTTAAATGTCACAGAATTCAGAGGACAATGGAAGAGTTCCGAGGCATTTTTCAACGTCAGAAGAATTCCGAGAACAATGGAAGAGTTCCGAAGCATTAATAAACTTCAGCAGAATTCTGAGAACAATGGAAGAGTTCTGAAGCATTTTTAAACGTCAGCGGAATTCCGAGAACAATGGAATAGTTCCGAAGCATTTTTAAACGTCAGCGGAATTCCATAAACAATGTAAGTGTTCCGAAGCATTTTTAAACATCAGCGGAATTCCGTGACCAATGGGAGAGTTTCGAAGCATTTTTAAACCTCAGCGGAACTCCGTGAACAATGCAAGAGTTCCGAAGCATTTTTAAACTTCAGCAGAATTCCGAGAACAAAGGAAGTGTTCAGAAGCATTTTTAAACGTCAGCAGAATTCTGAGAACAATGGAAGAGTTCTGAAGCACTTTTAAACGTAAGCAGAATTCCGAGAACAATGGAAGAGTTCCGAAACATTTTTAAACTTCAGCAGAATTCCGAGAACAATGGAAGAGTTCTGAAGCATTTTTAAACTTCAACAGAATTCCGAGAACAATGGAAGAGTTCCGAAGCTAATTTAAACTTCAGCAGAATTCTATGAACAATGGAAGAGGTCCGAAGCATTATTAAACGTCAGCGGAATTCCGAGAACAATGGAAGAGTTCCTAATCATTATTAAACTTCAGCGGAATTCCGTGAACAATGGAAGAGTTCTGAAGCATTTTTAAACTTCAGCGGAATTTGAGGAAAAATGGAAGAGTTACAAATCATTTGTAAACATCAGCAGAATTCCGAGAACAGTGGAAGAGTTCCAAACCATTTTTAAACGTCAGCAGAATTCCGAGAAAAATGGAAGAGTTCTGAAGCATTTTAAAACTTCAGCATATTTCTGAGAACAATGGAAAAGTTCCGAATCAAATTTAAACTTCAGCAGTATTCCAAGAACAATGGAAGAGTTCCAAAGCATTTTTAAACGTCATCAGAATTCCGAGAACAATGGAAGAATTCAGAAGCATTTTTAAAGGTCAGCGGAATTCCTCGAACAATGGATTAGTTCCGAAGCATTTCTAAACATCAGCGGAATTCCATAAACAATGGAAGTGTTCCGCAGCATTTTTAAACGTCAGCGGAATTCCGTGAACAATGGAAGAGTTCTGAAGCATTTTTAAACTTCAGCGGAATTCCGAGAACAATGGAATAGTTCCGAAGCATTTTTAAACTTCAGGAGAATTCCGAGAACAATGGAAGAGTTCAAAAGCAAATTTAAACTTCAGCAGAATTCCGAGAACAATGGAAGAGTTCCGAAGCAAATGTAAACTTCAGCAGAATTCCATAAACAATAGAAGAGTTCCGAAGCATTTTTAAACGTCAGCAGAATTCCGAGAATAATGGAAGAGTTTCGAAGCATTTTTAAACGTCTGTAGAATTCAGAGAACAATGGAAGAGTTCCGAAGCATTTTTAAATGTAAGCAGATTTCCGAGACCAATGGAAGAGTTCCGAAGCATTTTTAAACTTCAGCAGATTTCCGAGAACAATGGAAGAGTTCTGAAGCATTTTTAAACTTCAGCGGAATTTCAGGAACGATGGAAGAGTTCCAAATCATTTGTAAACATGAGCAGAATTCCGAGAACAATGGAAGAGTTCCAAACCATTTTTAAACGTCAGCAGAATTGCGAGAAAAATGGTAGAGTTCTGAAGCATTTTTAAACGTCAGCATATTTTCGAGAACAATGGAAAAGTTCCGAATCAAATTGAAACTTCAGCAGTATTCCAAGAACAATGGAAGAGTTCCAAAGCATTATTAAACGTCAGCAGAATTCCGAGAACAATGGAAGAGTTCCGAAGCATTTTTAAACGTCATCAGAATTCCGAGAACAATGGAATAGTTCCGAAGCATTTTTAAACTTCAGGAGAATTCCGAGAACAATGGAAGAGTTCAAAAGCAAATTTAAACTTCAGCAGAATTCCGAGAACAATGGAAGAGTTCCGAAGCAAATGTAAACTTCAGCAGAATTCCATAAACAATAGAAGAGTTCCAAAGCATTTTTAAACGTCAGCAGAATTCCGAGAATAATGGAAGAGTTTCGAAGCATTTTTAAACGTCTGTAGAATTCAGAGAACAATGGAAGTGTTCCGAAGCATTTTTAAATGTAAGCAGGTTTCCGAGACCAATTGAAGAGTTCCGAAGCATTTTTAAACTTCAGCAGAATTCCGAGAACAATGGAAGAGTTCCGAAGCAAATTTAAACATCAGCAGAATTCCATGAACAATGGAAGAATTCCGAAGCATTTTTAAACTTCAGCGGAATTCTGAGAACAATGGAAGAGTTCCGAAGCATTTTTTAACATCAGCAGAATTCCGAGAACAATGAAAGAGATCCGAAGTATTTTTAAATTTCAGCTCAATTCCAAGAACAATGGAAGAGTTCCGAAGCATTTTTAAACGTCAGCGGAATTCCTTGAACAATGGAAGAGTTGTGAAGCATTTTTAAACTTCAGCAGAATTCCAAGAACAATGGAAGATTTCCGAAGCATTTTTAAATGTCAGCGGAATTCCGAGAACAATGGAAGAGTTCTGAAGCATTTTTAAACTTCAGCATATTTCCGAGAACAATGGAAAAGTTCCGAATCAAATTTAAACTTCAGCAGTATTCCAAGAACAATGGAAGAGTTCCAAAGCATTTTTAAACGTCAGCAGAATTCCGAGAACAATGGAAGAGTTCCGAAGCATTTTTAAAGGTCAGCGGAAATCCGAGAACAATGGATTAGTTCCGAAGCATTTCTAAACAACAGCAGAATTCTGAGAACAATGGAAGAGTTCTGAAGCATTTTTAAAGGTCAGCGGAATTCCGAGAACAATGGATTAGTTCCGAAGCATTTCTAAACGTCAGTGGAATTCCATAAACAATGGAAGAGTTCCGAAGCATTTTTAAACGTCAGCGGAATTCCGTGAAAAATGGAAGAGTTCTGAAGCATTTTTAAACTTCAGCGGAATTCCAGGAACTAAGGAAGAGTTCCGAATCATTTTTAAATGTCACAGAATTCAGAGGACAATGGAAGAGTTCCGAGGCATTTTTCAACGTCAGAAGAATTCCGAGAACAATGGAAGAGTTCCGAAGCATTAATAAACTTCAGCAGAATTCTGAGAACAATGGAAGAGTTCTGAAGCATTTTTAAACGTCAGCGGAATTCCGAGAACAATGGAATAGTTCCGAAGCATTTTTAAACGTCAGCGGAATTCCATAAACAATGTAAGTGTTCCGAAGCATTTTTAAACATCAGCGGAATTCCGTGACCAATGGGAGAGTTTCGAAGCATTTTTAAACCTCAGCGGAACTCCGTGAACAATGCAAGAGTTCCGAAGCATTTTTAAACTTCAGCAGAATTCCGAGAACAAAGGAAGTGTTCCGAAGCATTTTTAAACGTCAGCAGAATTCTGAGAACAATGGAAGAGTTCTGAAGCACTTTTAAACGTAAGCAGAATTCCGAGAACAATGGAAGAGTTCCGAAACATTTTTAAACTTCAGCAGAATTCCGAGAACAATGGAAGAGTTCTGAAGCATTTTTAAACTTCAACAGAATTCCGAGAACAATGGAAGAGTTCCGAAGCTAATTTAAACTTCAGCAGAATTCTATGAACAATGGAAGAGGTCCGAAGCATTATTAAACGTCAGCGGAATTCCGAGAACAATGGAAGAGTTCCTAATCATTATTAAACTTTGGCGGAATTCCGTGAACAATGGAAGAGTTCTGAAGCATTTTTAAACTTAAGCGGAATTTAAGGAAAAATGGAAGAGTTACAAATCATTTGTAAACATCAGCAGAATTCCGAGAACAGTGGAAGAGTTCCAAACCATTTTTAAACGTCAGCAGAATTCCGAGAAAAATGGAAGAGTTCTGAAGCATTTTAAAACTTCAGCATATTTCTGAAAACAATGGAAAAGTTCCGAATCAAATTTAAACTTCAGCAGTATTCCAAGAACAATGGAAGAGTTCCAAAGCATTTTTAAACGTCATCAGAATTCCGAGAACAATGGAAGAATTCAGAAGCATTTTTAAAGGTCAGCGGAATTCCTCGAACAATGGATTAGTTCCGAAGCATTTCTAAACATCAGCGGAATTCCATAAACAATGGAAGTGTTCCGCAGCATTTTTAAACGTCAGCGGAATTCCGTGAACAATGGAAGAGTTCTGAAGCATTTTTAAACTTCAGCGGAATTCCGAGAACAATGGAATAGTTCCGAAGCATTTTTAAACTTCAGGAGAATTCCGAGAACAATGGAAGAGTTCAAAAGCAAATTTAAACTTCAGCAGAATTCTGAGAACAATGGAAGAGTTCCGAAGCAAATGTAAACTTCAGCAGAATTCCATAAACAATAGAAGAGTTCCGAAGCATTTTTAAACGTCAGCAGAATTCCGAGAATAATGGAAGAGTTTCGAAGCATTTTTAAACGTCTGTAGAATTCAGAGAACAATGGAAGAGTTCCGAAGCATTTTTAAATGTAAGCAGATTTCCGAGACCAATGGAAGAGTTCCGAAGCATTTTTAAACTTCAGCAGATTTCCGAGAACAATGGAAGAGTTCTGAAGCATTTTTAAACTTCAGCGGAATTTCAGGAACGATGGAAGAGTTCCAAATCATTTGTAAACATGAGCAGAATTCCGAGAACAATGGAAGAGTTCCAAACCATTTTTAAACGTCAGCAGAATTGCGAGAAAAATGGTAGAGTTCTGAAGCATTTTTAAACGTCAGCATATTTTCGAGAACAATGGAAAAGTTCCGAATCAAATTGAAACTTCAGCAGTATTCCAAGAACAATGGAAGAGTTCCAAAGCATTATTAAACGTCAGCAGAATTCCGAGAACAATGGAAGAGTTCCGAAGCATTTTTAAACGTCATCAGAATTCCGAGAACAATGGAATAGTTCCGAAGCATTTTTAAACTTCAGGAGAATTCCGAGAACAATGGAAGAGTTCAAAAGCAAATTTAAACTTCAGCAGAATTCCGAGAACAATGGAAGAGTTCCGAAGCAAATGTAAACTTCAGCAGAATTCCATAAACAATAGAAGAGTTCCAAAGCATTTTTAAACGTCAGCAGAATTCCGAGAATAATGGAAGAGTTTCGAAGCATTTTTAAACGTCTGTAGAATTCAGAGAACAATGGAAGTGTTCCGAAGCATTTTTAAATGTAAGCAGATTTCCGAGACCAATTAAAGAGTTCCGAAGCATTTTTAAACTTCAGCAGAATTCCGATAACAATGGAAGAGTTCCGAAGCAAATTTAAACATCAGCAGAATTCCATGAACAATGGAAGAATTCCGAAGCATTTTTAAACTTCAGCGGAATTCTGAGAACAATGGAAGAGTTCCGAAGCATTTTTAAACATCAGCAGAATTCCGAGAACAATGAAAGAGATCCGAAGTATTTTTAAATGTCAGCTCAATTCCAAGAAAAATGGAAGAGTTCCGAAGCATTTTTAAACGTCAGCGGAATTCCTTGAACAATGGAAGAGTTGTGAAGCATTTTTAAACTTCAGCAGAATTCCAAGAACAATGGAAGATTTCCGAAGCATTTTTAAATGTCAGCGGAATTCCGAGAACAATGGAAGAGTTCTGAAGCATTTTTAAACTTCAGCATATTTCCGAGAACAATGGAAAAGTTCCGAATCAAATTTAAACTTCAGCAGTATTCCAAGAACAATGGAAGAGTTCCAAAGCATTTTTAAACGTCAGCAGAATTCCGAGAACAATGGAAGAGTTCCGAAGCATTTTTAAAGGTCAGCGGAATTCCGAGAACAATGGATTAGTTCCGAAGCATTTCTAAACAACAGCAGAATTCTGAGAACAATGGAAGAGTTCTGAAGCATTTTTAAAGGTCAGCGGAATTCCGAGAACAATGGATTAGTTCCGAAGCATTTCTAAACGTCAGTGGAATTCCATAAACAATGGAAGAGTTCCGAAGCATTTTTAAACGTCAGCGGAATTCCGTGAAAAATGGAAGAGTTCTGAAGCATTTTTAAACTTCAGCGGAATTCCAGGAACTAAGGAAGAGTTCCGAATCATTTTTAAATGTCACAGAATTCAGAGGACAATGGAAGAGTTCCGAGGCATTTTTCAACGTCAGAAGAATTCCGAGAACAATGGAAGAGTTCCGAAGCATTAATAAACTTCAGCAGAATTCTGAGAACAATGGAAGAGTTCTGAAGCATTTTTAAACGTCAGCGGAATTCCGAGAACAATGGAATAGTTCCGAAGCATTTTTAAACGTCAGCGGAATTCCATAAACAATGTAAGTGTTCCGAAGCATTTTTAAACATCAGCGGAATTCCGTGACCAATGGGAGAGTTTCGAAGCATTTTTAAACCTCAGCGGAACTCCGTGAACAATGCAAGAGTTCCGAAGCATTTTTAAACTTCAGCAGAATTCCGAGAACAAAGGAAGTGTTCCGAAGCATTTTTAAACGTCAACAGAATTCTGAGAACAATGGAAGAGTTCTGAAGCACTTTTAAACGTAAGCAGAATTCCGAGAACAATGGAAGAGTTCCGAAACATTTTTAAACTTCAGCAGAATTCCGAGAACAATGGAAGAGTTCTGAAGCATTTTTAAACTTCAACAGAATTCCGAGAACAATGGAAGAGTTCCGAAGCTAATTTAAACTTCAGCAGAATTCTATGAACAATGGAAGAGGTCCGAAGCATTATTAAACGTCAGCGGAATTCCGAGAACAATGGAAGAGTTCCTAATCATTATTAAACTTCAGCGGAATTCCGTGAACAATGGAAGAGTTCTGAAGCATTTTTAAACTTAAGCGGAATTTAAGGAAAAATGGAAGAGTTACAAATCATTTGTAAACATCAGCAGAATTCCGAGAACAGTGGAAGAGTTCCAAACCATTTTTAAACGTCAGCAGAATTCCGAGAAAAATGGAAGAGTTCTGAAGCATTTTAAAACTTCAGCATATTTCTGAGAACAATGGAAAAGTTCCGAATCAAATTTAAACTTCAGCAGTATTCCAAGAACAATGGAAGAGTTCCAAAGCATTTTTAAACGTCATCAGAATTCCGAGAACAATGGAAGAATTCAGAAGCATTTTTAAAGGTCAGCGGAATTCCTCGAACAATGGATTAGTTCCGAAGCATTTCTAAACATCAGCGGAATTCCATAAACAATGGAAGTGTTCCGCAGCATTTTTAAACGTCAGCGGAATTCCGTGAACAATGGAAGAGTTCTGAAGCATTTTTAAACTTCAGCGGAATTCCGAGAACAATGGAATAGTTCCGAAGCATTTTTAAACTTCAGGAGAATTCCGAGAACAATGGAAGAGTTCAAAAGCAAATTTAAACTTCAGCAGAATTCCGAGAACAATGGAAGAGTTCCGAAGCAAATGTAAACTTCAGCAGAATTCCATAAACAATAGAAGAGTTCCGAAGCATTTTTAAACGTCAGCAGAATTCCGAGAATAATGGAAGAGTTTCGAAGCATTTTTAAACGTCTGTAGAATTCAGAGAACAATGGAAGAGTTCCGAAGCATTTTTAAATGTAAGCAGATTTCCGAGACCAATGGAAGAGTTCCGAAGCATTTTTAAACTTCAGCAGATTTCCGAGAACAATGGAAGAGTTCTGAAGCATTTTTAAACTTCAGCGGAATTTCAGGAACGATGGAAGAGTTCCAAATCATTTGTAAACATGAGCAGAATTCCGAGAACAATGGAAGAGTTCCAAACCATTTTTAAACGTCAGCAGAATTGCGAGAAAAATGGTAGAGTTCTGAAGCATTTTTAAACGTCAGCATATTTTCGAGAACAATGGAAAAGTTCCGAATCAAATTGAAACTTCAGCAGTATTCCAAGAACAATGGAAGAGTTCCAAAGCATTATTAAACGTCAGCAGAATTCCGAGAACAATGGAAGAGTTCCGAAGCATTTTTAAACGTCATCAGAATTCCGAGAACAATGGAATAGTTCCGAAGCATTTTTAAACTTCAGGAGAATTCCGAGAACAATGGAAGAGTTCAAAAGCAAATTTAAACTTCAGCAGAATTCCGAGAACAATGGAAGAGTTCCGAAGCAAATGTAAACTTCAGCAGAATTCCATAAACAATAGAAGAGTTCCAAAGCATTTTTAAACGTCAGCAGAATTCCGAGAATAATGGAAGAGTTTCGAAGCATTTTTAAACGTCTGTAGAATTCAGAGAACAATGGAAGTGTTCCGAAGCATTTTTAAATGTAAGCAGGTTTCCGAGACCAATTGAAGAGTTCCGAAGCATTTTTAAACTTCAGCAGAATTCCGAGAACAATGGAAGAGTTCCGAAGCAAATTTAAACATCAGCAGAATTCCATGAACAATGGAAGAATTCCGAAGCATTTTTAAACTTCAGCGGAATTCTGAGAACAATGGAAGAGTTCCGAAGCATTTTTTAACATCAGCAGAATTCCGAGAACAATGAAAGAGATCCGAAGTATTTTTAAATGTCAGCTCAATTCCAAGAACAATGGAAGAGTTCCGAAGCATTTTTAAACGTCAGCGGAATTCCTTGAACAATGGAAGAGTTGTGAAGCATTTTTAAACTTCAGCAGAATTCCAAGAACAATGGAAGATTTCCGAAGCATTTTTAAATGTCAGCGGAATTCCGAGAACAATGGAAGAGTTCTGAAGCATTTTTAAACTTCAGCATATTTCCGAGAACAATGGAAAAGTTCCGAATCAAATTTAAACTTCAGCAGTATTCCAAGAACAATGGAAGAGTTCCAAAGCATTTTTAAACGTCAGCAGAATTCCGAGAACAATGGAAGAGTTCCGAAGCATTTTTAAAGGTCAGCGGAATTCCGAGAACAATGGATTAGTTCCGAAGCATTTCTAAACAACAGCAGAATTCTGAGAACAATGGAAGAGTTCTGAAGCATTTTTAAAGGTCAGCGGAATTCCGAGAACAATGGATTAGTTCCGAAGCATTTCTAAACGTCAGTGGAATTCCATAAACAATGGAAGAGTTCCGAAGCATTTTTAAACGTCAGCGGAATTCCGTGAAAAATGGAAGAGTTCTGAAGCATTTTTAAACTTCAGCGGAATTCCAGGAACTAAGGAAGAGTTCCGAATCATTTTTAAATGTCACAGAATTCAGAGGACAATGGAAGAGTTCCGAGGCATTTTTCAACGTCAGAAGAATTCCGAGAACAATGGAAGAGTTCCGAAGCATTAATAAACTTCAGCAGAATTCTGAGAACAATGGAAGAGTTCTGAAGCATTTCTAAACGTCAGCGGAATTCCGAGAACAATGGAATAGTTCCGAAGCATTTTTAAACATCAGCGGAATTCCATAAACAATGTAAGTGTTCCGAAGCATTTTTAAACATCAGCGGAATTCCGTGACCAATGGGAGAGTTTCGAAGCATTTTTAAACCTCAGCGGAACTCCGTGAACAATGCAAGAGTTCCGAAGCATTTTTAAACTTCAGCAGAATTCCGAGAACAAAGGAAGTGTTCCGAAGCATTTTTAAACGTCAGCAGAATTCTGAGAACAATGGAAGAGTTCTGAAGCACTTTTAAACGTAAGCAGAATTCCGAGAACAATGGAAGAGTTCCGAAACATTTTTAAACTTCAGCAGAATTCCGAGAACAATGGAAGAGTTCTGAAGCATTTTTAAACTTCAACAGAATTCCGAGAACAATGGAAGAGTTCCGAAGCTAATTTAAACTTCAGCAGAATTCTATGAACAATGGAAGAGGTCCGAAGCATTATTAAACGTCAGCGGAATTCCGAGAACAATGGAAGAGTTCCTAATCATTATTAAACTTCAGCGGAATTCCGTGAACAATGGAAGAGTTCTGAAGCATTTTTAAACTTAAGCGGAATTTAAGGAAAAATGGAAGAGTTACAAATCATTTGTAAACATCAGCAGAATTCCGAGAACAGTGGAAGAGTTCCAAACCATTTTTAAACGTCAGCAGAATTCCGAGAAAAATGGAAGAGTTCTGAAGCATTTTAAAACTTCAGCATATTTCTGAGAACAATGGAAAAGTTCCGAATCAAATTTAAACTTCAGCAGTATTCCAAGAACAATGGAAGAGTTCCAAAGCATTTTTAAACGTCATCAGAATTCCGAGAACAATGGAAGAATTCAGAAGCATTTTTAAAGGTCAGCGGAATTCCTCGAACAATGGATTAGTTCCGAAGCATTTCTAAACATCAGCGGAATTCCATAAACAATGGAAGTATTCCGCAGCATTTTTAAACGTCAGCGGAATTCCGTGAACAATGGAAGAGTTCTGAAGCATTTTTAAACTTCAGCGGAATTCCGAGAACAATGGAATAGTTCCGAAGCATTTTTAAACTTCAGGAGAATTCCGAGAACAATGGAAGAGTTCAAAAGCAAATTTAAACTTCAGCAGAATTCCGAGAACAATGGAAGAGTTCCGAAGCAAATGTAAACTTCAGCAGAATTCCATAAACAATAGAAGAGTTCCGAAGCATTTTTAAACGTCAGCAGAATTCCGAGAATAATGGAAGAGTTTCGAAGCATTTTTAAACGTCTGTAGAATTCAGAGAACAATGGAAGAGTTCCGAAGCATTTTTAAATGTAAGCAGATTTCCGAGACCAATGGAAGAGTTCCGAAGCATTTTTAAACTTCAGCAGATTTCCGAGAACAATGGAAGAGTTCTGAAGCATTTTTAAACTTCAGCGGAATTTCAGGAACGATGGAAGAGTTCCAAATCATTTGTAAACATGAGCAGAATTCCGAGAACAATGGAAGAGTTCCAAACCATTTTTAAACGTCAGCAGAATTGCGAGAAAAATGGTAGAGTTCTGAAGCATTTTTAAACGTCAGCATATTTTCGAGAACAATGGAAAAGTTCCGAATCAAATTGAAACTTCAGCAGTATTCCAAGAACAATGGAAGAGTTCCAAAGCATTATTAAACGTCAGCAGAATTCCGAGAACAATGGAAGAGTTCCGAAGCATTTTTAAACGTCATCAGAATTCCGAGAACAATGGAATAGTTCCGAAGCATTTTTAAACTTCAGGAGAATTCCGAGAACAATGGAAGAGTTCAAAAGCAAATTTAAACTTCAGCAGAATTCCGAGAACAATGGAAGAGTTCCGAAGCAAATGTAAACTTCAGCAGAATTCCATAAACAATAGAAGAGTTCCAAAGCATTTTTAAACGTCAGCAGAATTCCGAGAATAATGGAAGAGTTTCGAAGCATTTTTAAACGTCTGTAGAATTCAGAGAACAATGGAAGTGTTCCGAAGCATTTTTAAATGTAAGCAGATTTCCGAGACCAATTAAAGAGTTCCGAAGCATTTTTAAACTTCAGCAGAATTCCGATAACAATGGAAGAGTTCCGAAGCAAATTTAAACATCAGCAGAATTCCATGAACAATGGAAGAATTCCGAAGCATTTTTAAACTTCAGCGGAATTCTGAGAACAATGGAAGAGTTCCGAAGCATTTTTAAACATCAGCAGAATTCCGAGAACAATGAAAGAGATCCGAAGTATTTTTAAATGTCAGCTCAATTCCAAGAACAATGGAAGAGTTCCGAAGCATTTTTAAACGTCAGCGGAATTCCTTGAACAATGGAAGAGTTGTGAAGCATTTTTAAACTTCAGCAGAATTCCAAGAACAATGGAAGATTTCCGAAGCATTTTTAAATGTCAGCGGAATTCCGAGAACAATGGAAGAGTTCTGAAGCATTTTTAAACTTCAGCATATTTCCGAGAACAATGGAAAAGTTCCGAATCAAATTTAAACTTCAGCAGTATTCCAAGAACAATGGAAGAGTTCCAAAGCATTTTTAAACGTCAGCAGAATTCCGAGAACAATGGAAGAGTTCCGAAGCATTTTTAAAGGTCAGCGGAATTCCGAGAACAATGGATTAGTTCCGAAGCATTTCTAAACAACAGCAGAATTCTGAGAACAATGGAAGAGTTCTGAAGCATTTTTAAAGGTCAGCGGAATTCCGAGAACAATGGATTAGTTCCGAAGCATTTCTAAACGTCAGTGGAATTCCATAAACAATGGAAGAGTTCCGAAGCATTTTTAAACGTCAGCGGAATTCCGTGAAAAATGGAAGAGTTCTGAAGCATTTTTAAACTTCAGCGGAATTCCAGGAACTAAGGAAGAGTTCCGAATCATTTTTAAATGTCACAGAATTCAGAGGACAATGGAAGAGTTCCGAGGCATTTTTCAACGTCAGAAGAATTCCGAGAACAATGGAAGAGTTCCGAAGCATTAATAAACTTCAGCAGAATTCTGAGAACAATGGAAGAGTTCTGAAGCATTTTTAAACGTCAGCGGAATTCCGAGAACAATGGAATAGTTCCGAAGCATTTTTAAACGTCAGCGGAATTCCATAAACAATGTAAGTGTTCCGAAGCATTTTTAAACATCAGCGGAATTCCGTGACCAATGGGAGATTTTCGAAGCATTTTTAAACCTCAGCGGAACTCCGTGAACAATGCAAGAGTTCCGAAGCATTTTTAAACTTCAGCAGAATTCCGAGAACAAAGGAAGTGTTCCGAAGCATTTTTAAACGTCAGCAGAATTCTGAGAACAATGGAAGAGTTCTGAAGCACTTTTAAACGTAAGCAGAATTCCGAGAACAATGGAAGAGTTCCGAAACATTTTTAAACTTCAGCAGAATTCCGAGAACAATGGAAGAGTTCTGAAGCATTTTTAAACTTCAACAGAATTCCGAGAACAATGGAAGAGTTCCGAAGCTAATTTAAACTTCAGCAGAATTCTATGAACAATGGAAGAGGTCCGAAGCATTATTAAACGTCAGCGGAATTCCGAGAACAATGGAAGAGTTCCTAATCATTATTAAACTTCAGCGGAATTCCGTGAACAATGGAAGAGTTCTGAAGCATTTTTAAACTTAAGCGGAATTTAAGGAAAAATGGAAGAGTTACAAATCATTTGTAAACATCAGCAGAATTCCGAGAACAGTGGAAGAGTTCCAAACCATTTTTAAACGTCAGCAGAATTCCGAGAAAAATGGAAGAGTTCTGAAGCATTTTAAAACTTCAGCATATTTCTGAGAACAATGGAAAAGTTCCGAATCAAATTTAAACTTCAGCAGTATTCCAAGAACAATGGAAGAGTTCCAAAGCATTTTTAAACGTCATCAGAATTCCGAGAACAATGGAAGAATTCAGAAGCATTTTTAAAGGTCAGCGGAATTCCTCGAACAATGGATTAGTTCCGAAGCATTTCTAAACATCAGCGGAATTCCATAAACAATGGAAGTGTTCCGCAGCATTTTTAAACGTCAGCGGAATTCCGTGAACAATGGAAGAGTTCTGAAGCATTTTTAAACTTCAGCGGAATTCCGAGAACAATGGAATAGTTCCGAAGCATTTTTAAACTTCAGGAGAATTCCGAGAACAATGGAAGAGTTCAAAAGCAAATTTAAACTTCAGCAGAATTCCGAGAACAATGGAAGAGTTCCGAAGCAAATGTAAACTTCAGCAGAATTCCATAAACAATAGAAGAGTTCCGAAGCATTTTTAAACGTCAGCAGAATTCCGAGAATAATGGAAGAGTTTCGAAGCATTTTTAAACGTCTGTAGAATTCAGAGAACAATGGAAGAGTTCCGAAGCATTTTTAAATGTAAGCAGATTTCCGAGAACAATGGAAGAGTTCTGAAGCATTTTTAAACTTCAGCGGAATTTCAGGAACGATGGAAGAGTTCCAAATCATTTGTAAACATGAGCAGAATTCCGAGAACAATGGAAGAGTTCCAAACCATTTTTAAACGTCAGCAGAATTGCGAGAAAAATGGTAGAGTTCTGAAGCATTTTTAAACGTCAGCATATTTTCGAGAACAATGGAAAAGTTCCGAATCAAATTGAAACTTCAGCAGTATTCCAAGAACAATGGAAGAGTTCCAAAGCATTATTAAACGTCAGCAGAATTCCGAGAACAATGGAAGAGTTCCGAAGCATTTTTAAACGTCATCAGAATTCCGAGAACAATGGAATAGTTCCGAAGCATTTTTAAACTTCAGGAGAATTCCGAGAACAATGGAAGAGTTCAAAAGCAAATTTAAACTTCAGCAGAATTCCGAGAACAATGGAAGAGTTCCGAAGCAAATGTAAACTTCAGCAGAATTCCATAAACAATAGAAGAGTTCCAAAGCATTTTTAAACGTCAGCAGAATTCCGAGAATAATGGAAGAGTTTCGAAGCATTTTTAAACGTCTGTAGAATTCAGAGAACAATGGAAGTGTTCCGAAGCATTTTTAAATGTAAGCAGATTTCCGAGACCAATTAAAGAGTTCCGAAGCATTTTTAAACTTCAGCAGAATTCCGATAACAATGGAAGAGTTCCGAAGCAAATTTAAACATCAGCAGAATTCCATGAACAATGGAAGAATTCCGAAGCATTTTTAAACTTCAGCGGAATTCTGAGAACAATGGAAGAGTTCCGAAGCATTTTTAAACATCAGCAGAATTCCGAGAACAATGAAAGAGATCCGAAGTATTTTTAAATTTCAGCTCAATTCCAAGAACAATGGAAGAGTTCCGAAGCATTTTTAAACGTCAGCGGAATTCCTTGAACAATGGAAGAGTTGTGAAGCATTTTTAAACTTCAGCAGAATTCCAAGAACAATGGAAGATTTCCGAAGCATTTTTAAATGTCAGCGGAATTCCGAGAACAATGGAAGAGTTCTGAAGCATTTTTAAACTTCAGCATATTTCCGAGAACAATGGAAAAGTTCCGAATCAAATTTAAACTTCAGCAGTATTCCAAGAACAATGGAAGAGTTCCAAAGCATTTTTAAACGTCAGCAGAATTCCGAGAACAATGGAAGAGTTCCGAAGAATTTTTAAAGGTCAGCGGAATTCCGAGAACAATGGATTAGTTCCGAAGCATTTCTAAACAACAGCAGAATTCTGAGAACAATGGAAGAGTTCTGAAGCATTTTTAAAGGTCAGCGGAATTCCGAGAACAATGGATTAGTTCCGAAGCATTTCTAAACGTCAGTGGAATTCCATAAACAATGGAAGAGTTCCGAAGCATTTTTAAACGTCAGCGGAATTCCGTGAAAAATGGAAGAGTTCTGAAGCATTTTTAAACTTCAGCGGAATTCCAGGAACTAAGGAAGAGTTCCGAATCATTTTTAAATGTCACAGAATTCAGAGGACAATGGAAGAGTTCCGAGGCATTTTTCAACGTCAGAAGAATTCCGAGAACAATGGAAGAGTTCCGAAGCATTAATAAACTTCAGCAGAATTCTGAGAACAATGGAAGAGTTCTGAAGCATTTTTAAACGTCAGCGGAATTCCGAGAACAATGGAATAGTTCCGAAGCATTTTTAAACGTCAGCGGAATTCCATAAACAATGTAAGTGTTCCGAAGCATTTTTAAACATCAGCGGAATTCCGTGACCAATGGGAGATTTTCGAAGCATTTTTAAACCTCAGCGGAACTCCGTGAACAATGCAAGAGTTCCGAAGCATTTTTAAACTTCAGCAGAATTCCGAGAACAAAGGAAGTGTTCCGAAGCATTTTTAAACGTCAGCAGAATTCTGAGAACAATGGAAGCGTTCTGAAGCACTTTTAAACGTAAGCAGAATTCCGAGAACAATGGAAGAGTTCCGAAACATTTTTAAACTTCAGCAGAATTCCGAGAACAATGGAAGAGTTCTGAAGCATTTTTAAACTTCAACAGAATTCCGAGAACAATGGAAGAGTTCCGAAGCTAATTTAAACTTCAGCAGAATTCTATGAACAATGGAAGAGGTCCGAAGCATTATTAAACGTCAGCGGAATTCCGAGAACAATGGAAGAGTTCCTAATCATTATTAAACTTCAGCGGAATTCCGTGAACAATGGAAGAGTTCTGAAGCATTTTTAAACTTCAGCGGAATTTGAGGAAAAATGGAAGAGTTACAAATCATTTGTAAACATCAGCAGAATTCCGAGAACAGTGGAAGAGTTCCAAACCATTTTTAAACGTCAGCAGAATTCCGAGAAAAATGGAAGAGTTCTGAAGCATTTTAAAACTTCAGCATATTTCTGAGAACAATGGAAAAGTTCCGAATCAAATTTAAACTTCAGCAGTATTCCAAGAACAATGGAAGAGTTCCAAAGCATTTTTAAACGTCAGCAGAATTCCGAGAACAATGGAAGAGTTCCGAAGCATTTTTAAAGGTCAGCGGAATTCCGAGAACAATGGATTAGTTCCGAAGCATTTCTAAACAACAGCAGAATTCTGAGAACAATGGAAGAGTTCTGAAGCATTTTTAAAGGTCAGCGGAATTCCGAGAACAATGGATTAGTTCCGAAGCATTTCTAAACGTCAGTGGAATTCCATAAACAATGGAAGAGTTCCGAAGCATTTTTAAACGTCAGCGGAATTCCGTGAAAAATGGAAGAGTTCTGAAGCATTTTTAAACTTCAGCGGAATTCCAGGAACTAAGGAAGAGTTCCGAATCATTTTTAAATGTCACAGAATTCAGAGGACAATGGAAGAGTTCCGAGGCATTTTTCAACGTCAGAAGAATTCCGAGAACAATGGAAGAGTTCCGAAGCATTAATAAACTTCAGCAGAATTCTGAGAACAATGGAAGAGTTCTGAAGCATTTTTAAACGTCAGCGGAATTCCGAGAACAATGGAATAGTTCCGAAGCATTTTTAAACGTCAGCGGAATTCCATAAACAATGTAAGTGTTCCGAAGCATTTTTAAACATCAGCGGAATTCCGTGACCAATGGGAGATTTTCGAAGCATTTTTAAACCTCAGCGGAACTCCGTGAACAATGCAAGAGTTCCGAAGCATTTTTAAACTTCAGCAGAATTCCGAGAACAAAGGAAGTGTTCCGAAGCATTTTTAAACGTCAGCAGAATTCTGAGAACAATGGAAGCGTTCTGAAGCACTTTTAAACGTAAGCAGAATTCCGAGAACAATGGAAGAGTTCCGAAACATTTTTAAACTTCAGCAGAATTCCGAGAACAATGGAAGAGTTCTGAAGCATTTTTAAACTTCAACAGAATTCCGAGAACAATGGAAGAGTTCCGAAGCTAATTTAAACTTCAGCAGAATTCTATGAACAATGGAAGAGGTCCGAAGCATTATTAAACGTCAGCGGAATTCCGAGAACAATGGAAGAGTTCCTAATCATTATTAAACTTCAGCGGAATTCCGTGAACAATGGAAGAGTTCTGAAGCATTTTTAAACTTCAGCGGAATTTGAGGAAAAATGGAAGAGTTACAAATCATTTGTAAACATCAGCAGAATTCCGAGAACAGTGGAAGAGTTCCAAACCATTTTTAAACGTCAGCAGAATTCCGAGAAAAATGGAAGAGTTCTGAAGCATTTTAAAACTTCAGCATATTTCTGAGAACAATGGAAAAGTTCCGAATCAAATTTAAACTTCAGCAGTATTCCAAGAACAATGGAAGAGTTCCAAAGCATTTTTAAACGTCATCAGAATTCCGAGAACAATGGAAGAATTCAGAAGCATTTTTAAAGGTCAGCGGAATTCCTCGAACAATGGATTAGTTCCGAAGCATTTCTAAACATCAGCGGAATTCCATAAACAATGGAAGTGTTCCGCAGCATTTTTAAACGTCAGCGGAATTCCGTGAACAATGGAAGAGTTCTGAAGCATTTTTAAACTTCAGCGGAATTCCGAGAACAATGGAATAGTTCCGAAGCATTTTTAAACTTCAGGAGAATTCCGAGAACATTGGAAGAGTTTAAAAGCAAATTTAAACTTCAGCAGAATTCCGAGAACAATGGAAGAGTTCCGAAGCAAATGTAAACTTCAGCAGAATTCCATAAACAATAGAAGAGTTCCGAAGCATTTTTAAACGTCAGCAGAATTCCGAGAATAATGGAAGAGTTTCGAAGCATTTTTAAACGTCTGTAGAATTCAGAGAACAATGGAAGAGTTCCGAAGCATTTTTAAATGTAAGCAGATTTCCGAGACCAATGGAAGAGTTCCGAAGCATTTTTAAACTTCAGCAGAATTCCGAGAACAATGGAAGAGTTCTGAAGCATTTTTAAACTTCAGCGGAATTTCAGGAACGATGGAAGAGTTCCAAATCATTTGTAAACATGAGCAGAATTCCGAGAACAATGGAAGAGTTCCAAACCATTTTTAAACGTCAGCAGAATTGCGAGAAAAATGGTAGAGTTCTGAAGCATTTTTAAACGTCAGCATATTTTTGAGAACAATGGAAAAGTTCCGAATCAAATTGAAACTTCAGCAGTATTCCCAGAACAATGGAAGAGTTCCAAAGCATTATTAAACGTCAGCAGAATTCCGAGAACAATGGAAGAGTTCCGAAGCATTTTTAAACGTCATCAGAATTCCGAGAACAATGGAATAGTTCCGAAGCATTTTTAAACTTCAGGAGAATTCCGAGAACAATGGAAGAGTTCAAAAGCAAATTTAAACTTCAGCAGAATTCCGAGAACAATGGAAGAGTTCCGAAGCAAATGTAAACTTCAGCAGAATTCCATAAACAATAGAAGAGTTCCAAAGCATTTTTAAACGTCAGCAGAATTCCGAGAATAATGGAAGAGTTTCGAAGCATTTTTAAACGTCTGTAGAATTCAGAGAACAATGGAAGTGTTGCGAAGCATTTTTAAATGTAAGCAGATTTCCGAGACCAATTGAAGAGTTCCGAAGCATTTTTAAACTTCAGCAGAATTCCGAGAACAATGGAAGAGTTCCGAAGCAAATTTAAACATCAGCAGAATTCCATGAACAATGGAAGAATTCCGAAGCATTTTTAAACTTCAGCGGAATTCTGAGAACAATGGAAGAGTTCCGAAGCATTTTTTAACATCAGCAGAATTCCGAGAACAATGAAAGAGATCCGAAGTATTTTTAAATGTCAGCTCAATTCCAAGAACAATGGAAGAGTTCCGAAGCATTTTTAAACGTCAGCGGAATTCCTTGAACAATGGAAGAGTTGTGAAGCATTTTTAAACTTCAGCAGAATTCCAAGAACAATGGAAGATTTCCGAAGCATTTTTAAATGTCAGCGGAATTCCGAGAACAATGGAAGAGTTCTGAAGCATTTTTCAACTTCAGCATATTTCCGAGAACAATGGAAAAGTTCCGAATCAAATTTAAACTTCAGCAGTATTCCAAGAACAATGGAAGAGTTCCAAAGCATTTTTAAACGTCAGCAGAATTCCGAGAACAATGGAAGAGTTCCGAAGCATTTTTAAAGGTCAGCGGAATTCCGAGAACAATGGATTAGTTCCGAAGCATTTCTAAACAACAGCAGAATTCTGAGAACAATGGAAGAGTTCTGAAGCATTTTTAAAGGTCAGCGGAATTCCGAGAACAATGGATTAGTTCCGAAGCATTTCTAAACGTCAGTGGAATTCCATAAACAATGGAAGAGTTCCAAAGCATTTTTAAACGTCAGCAGAATTCCGAGAACAATGGAAGAGTTCCGAAGCATTTTTAAAGGCCAGCGGAATTCCGAGAACAATGGATTAGTTCCAAAGCATTTCTAAACAACAGCAGAATTCTGAGAACAATGGAAGAGTTCTGAAGCATTTTTAAAGGTCAGCGGAATTCCGAGAACAATGGATTAGTTCCGAAGCATTTCTAAACGTCAGTGGAATTCCATGAAAAATGGAAGAGTTCTGAAGCATTTTTAAACTTCAGCGGAATTCCAGGAACTAAGGAAGAGTTCCGAATCATTTTTAAATGTCACAGAATTCAGAGGACAATGGAAGAGTTCCGAGGCATTTTTCAACGTCAGAAGAATTCCGAGAACAATGGAAGAGTTCCGAAGCATTAATAAACTTCAGCAGAATTCTGAGAACAATGGAATAGTTCCGAAGCATTTTTAAACGTCAGCGGAATTCCATAAACAATGTAAGTGTTCCGAAGCATTTTTAAACATCAGCGGAATTCCGTGACCAATGGGAGAGTTTCGAAGCATTTTTAAACCTCAGCGCAACTCCGTTAACAATGCAAGAGTTCCGAAGCATTTTTAAACTTCAGCAGAATTCCGAGAACAAAGGAAGTGTTCCGAAGCATTTTTAAACGTCAGCAGAATTCTGAGAACAATGGAAGAGTTCTGAAGCACTTTTAAACGTAAGCAGAATTCCGAGAACAATGGAAGAGTTCCGAAACATTTTTAAACTTCAGCAGAATTCCGAGAACAATGGAAGAGTTCTGAAGCATTTTTAAACTTCAACAGAATTCCGAGAACAATGGAAGAGTTCCGAAGCTAATTTAAACTTCAGCAGAATTCTATGAACAATGGAAGAGGTCCGAAGCATTATTAAACGTCAGCGGAATTCCGAGAACAATGGAAGAGTTCCTAATCATTATTAAACTTCAGCGGAATTCCGTGAACAATGGAAGAGTTCTGAAGCATTTTTAAATGTCAGCGGAATTCCGAGAACAATGGAATAGTTCCGAAGCATTTTTAAACGTCATCGGAATTCCATAAACAATGTAAGTGTTCCGAAGCATTTTTAAACATCAGCGGAATTCCGTGACCAATGGAAGAGTTTCGAAGCATTTTTAAACCTCAGCGGAACTCCGTGAACAATGCAAGAGTTCCGAAGCATTTTTAAACTTCAGCAGAATTCCGAGAACAATGGAAGTGTTCCGAAGCATTTTTAAACGTCAGCAGAATTCTGAGAACAATGGAAGAGTTCTGAAGCACTTTTAAACGTAAGCAAAATTCCGAGAACAATGGAAGAGTTCCGAAACATTTTTAAACTTCAGCAGAATTCCGAGAACAATGGAAGAGTTCTGAAGCATTTTTAAACTTCAACAGAATTGCGAGAAATATGGAAGAGTTCCGAAGCTAATTTAAACTTCAGCAGAATTCTGTGAACAATGGAAGAGGTCCGAAGCATTATAAAACGTCAGCGGAATTCCGAGAACACTGGAAGAGTTCCGAATCATTATTAAACATCAGCGGAATTCCGTGAACAATGGAAGAGTTCTGAAGCATTTTTAAACTTCAGCGGAATTTCAGGAACGATGGAAGAGTTCCAAATCATTTGTAAACATGAGCAAAATTCCGAGAACAATGGAAGAGTTCCAAACCATTTTTAAACGTCAGCAGAATTCCGAGAAAAATGGTAGAGTTCTGAAGCATTTTTAAACGTCAGCATATTTTCGAGAACAATGGAAAAATTCTGAATCAAATTGAAACTTCAGCAGTATTCCAAGAACAATGGAAGAGTTCCAAAGCATTTTTAAATGTCAGCAGAATTCCGAGAACAATGGAAGAGTTCCGAAGCATTTTTAAACGTCATCAGAATTCCGAGCACAATGGAATAGTTCCGAAGCATTTTTAAACTTCAGGAGATTTCCGAGAACAATGGAAGAGTTCAAAAGCAAATTTAAGCTTCAGCAGAATTCCGAGAACAATGGAAGAGTTCCGAAGCAAATGTAAACTTCAGCAGAATTCCATAAACAATAGAAGAGTTCCGAATCATTTTTAAACGTCAGCAAAATTCCGAGAATAATGGAAGAGTTCCGAAGCATTTTTAATCATCAGTAGAATTCCGAGAACAATGGAAGAGTTCCGAAGCATTTTTAAACTTCAGCAGAATTCCGAGAACAATGGAAGAGTTCCGAAGGAAATTTAAACATCAGCAGAATTCCATGAACAATGGAAGAATTCCGAAGCCTTTTTAAACTTCAGCGGATTTCCGAGAGCAATGGAAGAGTTCCGAAGCATTTTTAAACATCAGCAGAATTCCAAGAACAATGGAAGATTTCCGAAGCATTTTTAAATGTCAGCGGAATTCCGAAAACAATGGAATAGGTCCAAAGCATTTTTAAACATCAGCGGAATTCCATAAAAAAAGGAAGAGTTCCGAAGCATTATTAAACCTCAGCGGTACTCCATGAACACTGGAAGAGTTCCAAAGCATTCTTAAACTTCAGTAGAATTCCGAGAACAATGGAAGAGTTCCGAAGCTTTTTTAAACGTCAGCAGAATTCCGAGAACAATGTAAGAGTTCCGAAACATTTTTAAACGTCAGCAGAATTCCGAGAACAATGGAAGAGTTCTGAAGCATTATTAAACTTCAGCATATTTCCGAGAACAATGGAAAAGTTCCGAATCAAATTTAAACTTCAGCAGTATTCAAAGAACAATGGAAGAGTTCCGAAGCATTTTTAAAGGTCAGCACAATTCCGAGAACAATGGATTAGTTCCGAATCATTTCTAAACATCAGCAGAATTCTGAGAACAATGGAAGAGTTCTGAAGCATTTTTAAAGGTCAGCGGAATTCCGAGAACAATGGATTAGTTCCGAAGCATTTCTAAACGTCAGTGGAATTCCATAAACAATGGAAGAGTTCCGAAGCATTTTTAAACGTCAGCGGAATTCCGTGAAAAATTGAAGAGTTCTGAAGCATTTTTAAACTTCAGCGGAATTCCAGGAACAATGGAAGAGTTCTGAATCATTTTTAAATGTCAGCAGAATTCAGAGAACAATGGAAGAGTTCCGAGGCATTTTTGAACGTCAGAAGAATTCGAGAACAATGGAAGAGTTCCGAAGCATTCTTAAACTTCAGCAGAATACTGAGAACAATGGAAGAGTTCTGAAGCATTTTTAAACGTCAGCGGAATTCCGAGAACAATGGAATAGTTCCGAAGCATTTTTAAACGTCAGCGGAATTCCATAAACAATATAAGTGTTCCGAAGCATTTTTAAACATCAGCGGAATTCCGTGACCAATGGAAGAGTTTCGAAGCATTTTTAAACCTCAGCGGAACTCCGTGAACAATGGAAGAGTTCCGAAGCATTTTTAAACTTCAGCAGAATTCCGAGAACAATGGAAGTGTTCCGAAGCAATTTTAAACGTCAGCACAATTCCGAGAACAATGGAAGAGTTCTGAAGCACTATTAAACGTCAGCGGAATTCCAAAAAAAAGGAAGAGTTGCGAAGCATTATTAAACCTCAGCGGTACTCCGTGAACACTGGAAGAGTTCCGAAGCATTTTTAAACATCAGTAGAATTCCGAGAACAATGGAAGAGTTCCGAAGCTTTTTTAAACTTCAGCAGAATTCCGAGAACAATGCAAGAGTTCTGAACCATTTTTAAACGTCTGCAGAATTCCGAGAACAATGGAAGTGTGCCGAAGTAAATGTAAACTTCAGCAGAATTCCGAGAACAATGGAAGAGTTCCGAAGCATTTTTAAACGTCTGCGCAATTCCGAGAACAATGGAATAGTTCCGAAGCATTTTAAAATGTCAGCGGAATTCCATAAACAATAGAAGAGTTCCGAAGCATTTTTAAACGTCAGCAGAATTCCGAGAACAATGGAAGACTTCCGAAGCATTTTTAAACGTCAGCAGAATTGCGAGAACAATGGAAGAGTTCCGAATCATTTTTAAACTTAAGCAGATTTCCGAGAACAATGGAAGAGTTACGAAGCATTTTTAAACTTCAGCAGAATTCCGACAACAATGCAAGAGTTCCGAATCAAATTTAAACTTCAGAATTATATGAACAATGGAAGAATTCCGAAGCATTTGTAAACTTCAGCGGAATTCCGAGAAAAATGGAAGAGTTCCGAAGTATTTTTAAACATTAGCGGAATTCCGATAACAATGGAAGATTTCCAAAGCATTTTTAATGTCAGCGGATTTAAGAGAACAATGGAAGAGTTCCGAAGCATTTTTAAACATCAGCAGAATTCCGAGAACAATGAAAGAGGTACGAAGTATTATTAAACGTTAGCGGAATTCCCCAGAATGAAGAAAGAGTTCCGAAGCATTTTTAAACGTCAGCGAAATTCCGTGAACAATGTAAGCGTTCTGAAGCATTTTTAAACTTCAGCAGAATTTCAAGAACAATGGAAGATTTCCGAAGCATTTTTAAATGTCAGCGGAATTCCGTGAACAATGGAATAGTTCCGAAGCATTTTTAAATGTCAGCGGAATTCCATAAACAAAGGAAGAGTTCTGAAGCATTTTTAAACCTCAGCAGAATTCCGAGAAAAACGGAAGAGTTCCGAAGCATTTTTAAACGTCATCAGAATTCCGAGAACAATGGAATAGTTCCGAAGCATTTTTAAACTTCAGGAGAATTCTGAGAACAATGGAAGAGTTCCGAAGCAAATGTAAACTTTAGCAGAAATCCATAAACAATAGAAGAGTTCCGAATCATTTTTAAACGTCAGCAAAATTTCGAGAATAATGGAAGAGTTCCGAAGCATTTTTAAACGTCAATAGAATTCCGAGAACAATGGAAGAGTTCCGAAGCATGTTTAAACGTAAGCAGATTTCCGAGAAAAATGGAAGAGTTCCGAAGCATTTTTAAACATCAGTGGAATTCCTTGAACAATGGAAGAGTTCTGAAGCATTTTTAAACTTCAGCAGAATTCCAAGAACAATGGAAGATTTCCGAAGCATTTTTAAATGTCAGCGGAATTCCGAGAACAATGGAATAGTTCCGAAGCATTTTTAAACGTCAGCGGAATTCCATAAAAAAAGGAAGAGTTCCGAAGCATTATTAAACCACAGCGGTACTCCGTGAACACTGGAAGAGTTCCGAAGCATTCTTAAACTTCAGTAGAATTCTGAGAACAATGGAAGAGTTCCGAAACTTTTTTAAACATCAGCAGAATTCCGAGAACAATGCAAGAGTTCCGAACCATTTTTAAACGTCAGCAGAATTCCGAGAACAATGGAAGAGTTCTGAAGCATTTTTAAACTTCAGCATATTTCCGAGAACAATGGAAAAGTTCCGAATCAAATTTAAACTTCAGCAGTATTCCAAGCACAATGGAAGAGTTCCAAAGCATTTTTAAACGTCAGCAGAATTCCGTGAACAATGGAAGAGTTCCGAAGCATTTTTAAAGGTCAGCGGAATTCCGAGAACAATGGATTAGTTCCGAAGCATTTCTGAACATCAGCAGAATTCTGAGAACAATGGAAGAGATCTGAAGCATTTTTAAAGGTCAGCGGAATTCCGAGAACAATGGATTAGCTCCGAAGCATTTCTAAACGTCAGTGGAATTCCATAGACAATGGAAGAGTTCCGAAGCATTTTTAAACGTCAGCGGAATTCCGTGAAAAATGGAAGAGTTCTGAAGCATTTTTAAACTTCAGCGGAATTCCAGGAACTAAGGAAGCGTTCCGAATCATTTTTAAATGTCAGCAGAATTCAGAGAACAATGGAAGAGTTCCGATGCATTTTTCAACGTCAGAAGAATTCCGAGAACAATGGAAGAGTTCCGAAGCATTCTTAAACTTCAGCAGAATTCTGAGAACAATGGAAGAGTTCTGAAGCATTTTTAAATGTCAGCGGAATTCCGAGAACAATGGAATAGTTCCGAAGCATTTTTAAACGTCAGCGGAATTCCATAAACAATGTAAGTGTTCCGAAGCATTTTTAAACATCAGCGGAATTCCGTGAACAATGGAAGAGTTCTGAAGCACTTTTAAACGTAAGCAAAATTCCGAGAACAATGGAAGAGTTCCGAAACATTTTTAAACTTCATCAGAATTCCGAGAACAATGGAAGAGTTCTGAAGCATTTTTAAACTTAAACAGAATTGCGAGAAATATGGAAGAGTTCCGAAGCTAATTTAAACTTCAGCAGAATTCTGTGAACAATGGAAGAGGTCCGAAGCATTAATAAACGTCAGCGGAATTCCGATAACAATGGAAGAGTTCCGAATCATTATTAAACGTCAGCGGAATTCCGTGAACAATGGAAGAGTTCTGAAGCATTTTTAAACTTCAGCGGAATTTCAAGAACGATGGAAGAGTTCCAAATCATTTGTAAACATGAGCAGAATTCTGAGAACAATGGAAGAGTTCCAAACCATTTTTAAACGTCAGCAGAATTCCGAGAAAAATGGTAGAGTTCTGAAGCATTTTTAAACGTCAGCATATTTTCGAGAACAATGGAAAAGCTCCGAATCAAATTAAAACTTCAGCAGTATTCCAAGGACAATGGAAGAGTTCCAAAGCATTTTTAAACGTCAGCAGAATTCCGAGAACAATGGAAGAGTTCCGAAGCATTTTTAAACGTCATCAGAATTCCGAGAACAATGGAATAGTTCTGAAGCATTTTTAAACTTCAGGAGAATTCCGAGAACAATGGAAGAGTTCAAAAGCAAATTTAAACTTCAGGAGAATTCCAAGAACAATGGAAGGGTTCCGAAGCAAATGTAAACTTCAGCAGAATTCCATAAACAATAGAAGAGTTCCAAATCATTTTTAAACGTCAGCAAAATTCCGAGAATAATGGAAGAGTTCCGAAGCATTTTTAACCATCAGTAGAATTCCGAGAACAATGGAAGAGTTCCGAAGCATGTTTAAACGTAAGCAGATTTCCGAGAACGATGGAATAGTTCCAAAGCATTTTTAAATGTCAGCGGAATTCCATAAAAAAAGGAAGAGTTCCGAAGCATTATTAAACCTCAGCGGTACTCCATGAACACTGGAAGAGTTCCGAAGCATTCTTAAACTTCAGTAGAATTCCGAGAACAATGGAAGAGTTCCGAGGCTTTTTTAAACGTCAGCAGAATTCCAAGAACAATGCAAGAGTTCCGAACCATTTTTAAACGTCAGCAGAATTCCGATAACAATGGAAGAGTTCTGAAGCATTTTTAAACTTCAGCATATTTCCGAGAACAATGGAAAAGTTCCGAATCAAATTTAAACTTCAGCAGTATTCGAAGAACAATGGAAGAGATCCAAAGCATTTTTAAACGTCAGCAGAATTCCGAGAACAATGGAAGAGTTCCGAAGCATTTTTAAAGGTCAGCGCAATTCCGAGAACAATGGATTAGTTCCGAATCATTTCTAAACATCAGCAGAATTCTGAGAACAATGGAAGAGTTCTGAAGCATTTTTAAAGGTCAGCGGAATTCCGAGAACAATGGATTAGTTCCGAAGCATTTCTAAACGTCAGTGGAATTCCATAAACAATGGAAGAGTTCTGAAGCATTTTTAAACGTCAGCGGAATTCCGTGAAAAATGGAAGAGTTCTGAAGCATTTTTAAACTTCAGCGGAATTCCAGGAACAATGGAAGAGTTCCGAATCATTTTTAAATGTCAGCAGAATTCTGAGAACAATGGAAGAGTTCTGAAGCATTTTTAAACGTCAGCGGAATTCCGAGAACAATGGAATAGTTCCGAAGCATTTTTAAACGTCAGCGGAATTCCATAAACAATGTAAGTGTTCCGAAGCATTTTTAAACATCAGCGGAATTCCGTAAACAATGGAAGAGTTTCGAAGCATTTTTAAACCTCAGCGGAACTCCGTGAACAATGGAAGAGTTCCGAAGCATTTTTAAACTTCAGCAGAATTCCGAGAACAATGGAAGTGTTCCGAAGCATTTTTAAACGTCAGCAGAATTCCGAGAACAATGGAAGAGTTCTGAAGCACTTTTAAACGTAAGCAAAATTCCGAGAACAATGGAAGAGTTCCGAAACATTTTTAAACTTCAGCAGAATTCCGAGAACAATGGAAGAGTTCTGAAGCATTTTTAAACTTCAACAGAATTCCGAGAAATATGGAAGAGTTCCGACGCTAATTTAAACTTCAGCAGAATTCTGTGAATAATGGAAGAGGTCCGAAGCATTATTAAACGTCAGCGGAATTCCGAGAACAATGGAAGAGTTCCGAATCATTATTAAACGTCAGCGGAATTCCGTTAACAATGGAAGAGTTCTGAAGCATTTTTAAACTTCAGCGGAATTTCAGGAACAATGGAAGAGTTCCAAATCATTTGTTAAGATGAGCAGAATTCCGAGAACAATGGAAGAGTTCCAAACCATTTTTAAACGTCAGCAGAATTCTGAGAAAAATGGTAGATTTCTGAAGCATTTTTAAACGTCAGCATATTTTCGAGAACAATGGAAATGTTCCGAATCAAATTGAAATTTCAGCAGTATTCCAAGAACAATGGAAGAGTTCCAAAGCATTTTTAAACGTCAGCAGAATTCCGAGAACAATGGAAGAGTTCCGAAGCAAATGTAAACTTCAGCAGAATGCCATAAACAATAGAAGAGTTCCGAATCATTTTTAAACGTCAGCAAAATTCCGAGAATAATGGAAGAGTTCCGAAGCATTTTTAAACATCAGTAGAATTCCGAGAACAATGGAAGAGTTCCGAAGCATTTTTAAACTTCAGCAGAATTCCGAGAACAATGGAAGAGTTCCGAAGCTAATTTAAACTTCAGCAGAATTCTGTGAACAATGGAAGAGGTCCGAAGCATTATTAAACGTCAGCGGAATTCCGTGAACAATGGAAGAGTTCTGAAGCATTTTTAAACTTCAGCTGAATTTCAGGAACAATGGAAGAGTTCCAAATCATTTGTAAACGTCAGCAGAATTCCGAGAACAATGGAAGAGTTCCGAAGCATTTTTAAAAGTCAGCAGAATTCCGAGAACAATGGAAGAGTTCCGAAGCATTTTTAAACTTCAGCAGAATTACGAGAACAATGGAAGATTTCTGAAGCATTTTTAAACTTCAGCAGAATTCCGAGAACAATGGAAGAGTTCTGAAGCATTTTTAAACGTTAGCGGAATTCCGAGAACAATGGAATAGTTCCGAAGCATTTTTAAACGTCAGAGGAATTCCATAAACAATGGAAGAGTTCCGAAGCATTTTTAAACCTCAGTGGAATTCCGTGAACAATGGAAGGGCTCCAAAGCATTTTTAAACTTCAGCAGAATTCCGAGAACAATAGAAAAGTTCCGAAGCATTTTTAAACGTCAGCGGAATTCAGAGAACAATGGAAGAGTTCCGAAGCATTTTTAAACTTCAGCGGAATTCCGAGAACAAAGAAAGAGTTGCGAAGCATTTTTAAACCTCAGCGGAATTCCCTGAACAATGGCTAGGCTCCGTGGCATTTTTAAACTTCAGCAGAATTCCGAGAACAATAGAAAAGTTCTGAAGCATTTTTAAACGTCAGCAGAATTCCAAGAACAATGGAAGAGTTCCCAAGCATTTTTAAACTTCATCGGAATTACGAGAAAAATGGAAGAGTTCCGAAGCATTTTTAAACTTCAATGGAATTCCGAGAACAAAGAAAGAGTTCCGAAGCATTTTTAAACCTCAGCGGAATTCCCTGAACAATGGAAGGACTCCGAAGCATTTTTAAACTTCAGCAGAATTCCGAAAACAATAGAAGAGTTCCGAAGCATTTTTAAACGTCAGCAGAATTCCGAGAACAATGGAAGAGTGCCGAAGCAATTTTTAACTTCAGCGGAATTCCGAGAAAAATGGAAGAGTTCCGACGCATTTTTAAACATCAGCGGAATTCCGAGAACAAAGAAAGAGTTCCGAAGCATTTTTAAACGTCAGTGGAATTCTGAGAACAATGGAAGAGTTCCGAAGCATTTTTAAACATCAGCAGAATTCCGAGAACAAAGTAAGAATTTCGAAGTATTATTAAATGTCAGTGGCATTCCGAGAACAATGGAAGGGTTCCGAAGCATTTTTAAACCTCATCAGAATTACGTGAACAATGGAAGAGTTCCAAAGCCTTTTTGATCCTCAGCAGAATTCCGAGAACAATGGAAGAGTTCCGAAGCATTTTTAAACGTCAGCAGAATTCCGAGAACAATGGAAGAGTTCCGAAGCAACTTTACACTTCAGCTGAATTCCGAGAACAATGGAAGTGTTCCGAAGCAAATGTAAACTTCAGCAGAATTCCGAGAACAATGGAAGAGTTCCGAAGCATTTTTAAACATCTGCGGAATTCGGAAAACAATGGAATAGTTCCGAAGCATTTTAAAATGTCAGCGGAATTCCATAAACAATAGAAGAGTTCCGAAGCATTTTTAAACGTCAGCAGAATTCCGAGAACAATGGAAGACTTCCGAAGCATTTTTAAACGTCAGAATTCCTTGAACAATGGAAGAGTTCTGAATCATTTTTAAACTTAAGCAGATTCCCGAGAACAATGGAAGAGTTCCGAAGCATTTTTAAACTTCAGAATTCCTTGAACAATGGAAGAATTCCAAAGCATTTGTAAACTTCAGCGGAATTCCGAGAAAAATGGAAGAGTTCCGAAGTATTTTTAAACATCAGCGGAATTCCGAGAACAATGGAAGATTTCCAAAGCATTTTTAATGTCAGCGAAATTCCGAAAACAATGGAAGAGTTCCGAAGCATTTTTAAACATCAGCAGAATTCCGAGAACAATGAAAGAGGTACGAAGTATTATTAAATGTTAGCGGAATTCCAAGAACAAGGGAAGAGTTCCGAAGCATTTTTAAACTTCAGCGGATTTTCAAGAAAAATGGATGAGTTCCGAAGCATTTATAAACTTCAGCAGAATTCCGAGAACAATGAAAGATTTACGAATCAAATTTAAACATCAGCGGAATTCCGAAAACAATGGAAGTGTTCCGAAGCATTTTTAAACTTCAGCAGAATTCGTAGAACAATGGAAGAGTTCTGAATCAAATTTAAACTTCAGCAGAATTCCGAGAACAATGGAAGAGTTCCGAAGCAAATGTAAACTTCAGCAGAATTCCATAAACACTAGAAGAGTTCCGAAGCATTTTTAAACGTCAGTAGAATTCCGAGAACAATGGAAGAGTTCCGAAGCATTTTTAAACTTCAGCGTAATTCCAAGAACAATGGAAGAGTTCCGAAGCATTTTTAAACATCAGCAGAATTCCGAGAGCAATGAAAGAGATCCGAAGAATTTTTACACGTCAGCGGAATTCCAAGAACAATGGAAGAGTTTTGAGGCATTTTTAACTGTCAGCAGAATTCCTTGAACAATGGAAGAGTTCTGAAGCATTTTTAAACTTCAGCAGAATTCCAAGAACAATGGAAGTTTTCCGAAGCATTTTTAAATGTCAGCGGAATTCCAAGAACAATGGAATCGTTCCGAAGCATTTTTAAACGTCAGCGGAATTCCATAAAAAAGAAGAGTTCTGAAGCATTATTAAACCTCAGCGGTATTCCATGAACGATGGAAGAGTTCCAAAGCATTTTTAAACTTCAGTAGAATTCCGAGAACAATGGAAGAGTTCCGAAGCTTTTTTAAACGTCAGCAGAATTCCGAGAACAATGGAAAAGTTCCGAAGCATTTTTAAACTTCAGCAGAATTCCGAGAACAATGGAAGAGTTCTGAAGCGTTTTTAAACTTCAGCAGAATTCCGAGAACAATAGAAGAGTTCTGAAGCAATTTTAAACCTCAGTGGAATTCCGTTAACAATGGAAGGGCTCCAAAGCATTTTTAAACTTCAGCAGAATTCCGAGAACAATAGAAAAGTTCTGAAGCATTTTTAAACGTCAGCAGAATTCCGAGAACAATGGAATAGTTCCGAAGCATTTTTAAACTTCAGCGGAATTCCGAGAAAAATGGAAGAGTTCCGAAGCATTTTTAAACTTCAGTGGAATTCCGAGAAAAAAGAAAGAGTTCCGAAGCATTTTTAAACCTCAGCGGAATTCCCTGAACAATGGAAGGGCTCCGTAGCATTTTTAAACTTCAGCAGAATTCCGAGTACAATAGAAAAGTTCTTAAGCATTTTTAAACATCAGCAGAATTCCGAGAACAATGGAAGAGTTCCGAAGCATTTTTAAACTTCAGCGGAATTACGAGAAAAATGGAAGAGTTCTGAAGCATTTTTAAACTCCAGCAGAATTCCAAGAACAATGGAAGATTCCCTAAGCATTTTTAAATGTCAGCGGAATTCCGAGAACAATGGAATAGTTCCGAAGCATTTTTAAACATCAGCGGAATTCCATAAAAAAGGAAGAGTTCCGAAGCATTATTAAACCTCAGCGGTACTCCGTGAACAATGGAAGACTTCCAAAGCATTTTTAAACTTCAGTAGAATTCCGAGAACAATGGAAGAGTTCCGAAGCTTTTTTTAAACGTCAGCAGAATTCCGAGAACAATGGAAGAGTTCCGAAGCATTTTTAAACTTCAGCAGAATTAAGAGAACAATGGAAGAGTTCTGAAGCATTTTTGAACTTCAGCAGAATTCCTAGAACAATGGAAGAGTTCTGAAGCAATTTTAAACCTCAGTGGAATTCCGTGAACAATGGAAGGGCTCCAAAGCATTTTTAAACTTCAGCAGAATTCCGAGAACAATAGAAAAGTTCTGAAGCATTTTTAAACGTCAGCAGAATTCCGAGAACAATGGAAGAGTTCCGAAGCATTTTTAAACTTCAGCGGAATTACGAGAAAAATGGAAGAGTTTCGAAGTATTATGAAACGTCAGCGGATTTCCGAGAACAATGGAAGAGTTCCGAAGCATTTTTCAACCTCAGCAGAATTATGTGAACAATGGAAGAGTTCCAAAGCATTTTTGATCCTCAGTAGAATTCCGAGAACAATGGAAGAGTTCCGAAGCATTTTTAAACTTCAGCAGAATTCCGACAACAATGCAAGAGTTCCGAAGCAAATTTAAACTTCAGAATTCCATGAACAATGGAAGAATTCCAAAGCATTTGTAAACTTCAGCGGAATTCCGAGAAAAATGGAAGAGTTCCGAAATATTTTTAAACATCAGCGGAATTCCGAGAACAATGGAAGATTTCCAAAGCATTTTTAATGTCAGCGGAATTCCGAGAACAATGGAAGAGTTGCGAAGCATTTTTAAACATCAGCAGAATTCCGAGAACAATGAAAGAGGTACGAAGTATTATTGATCGTTAGCGGAATTCCAAGAACGATGGAAGAGTTCCGAAGCATTTTTAAACGTCAGAGGAATTCCGTGAACAATGGAAGAGTTCTGAAGCATTTTTAAACTTCAGCAGAATTCCAAGAACAATGGAAGATTTCCAAAGCATTTTTAAATGTCAGCGGAATTCCTTGAACAATGGAATAGTTCCGAAGCATTTTTAAATGTCAGCGGAATTCCATAAACAAAGGAAGAGTTCCGAAGCATTTTTAAACATCAGCAGAATTCCGAGAATAATGGAAGAGTTCCGAAGCATTTTTAAACGTCAGTAGAATTCCGAGAACAATGGAAGAGTTCCGAAGCATTTTTCAACGTAAGCAGATTTCCGAGAACAATGGAAGTGTTCCGAAGCATTTTTAAACTTCAGCAGAATTCCGAGAACAATAGAAGAGTTCCGAAGCAAATTTAAACATCAGCAGAATTCCATGAACAATGGAAGAATTCCGAAGCCTTTTTAAACTTCAGAGGAATTCCAAGAACAATGGAAGAGTTCTGAAGCATTTTTAAACATCAGCAGAATTCCGAGAACAATGAAAGAGATCCGAAGTATTTTTAAACGTCAGCGGAATTCCAAGAACAATGGAAGAGTTTCGAGGCATTTTTAAACATCAGCGGAATTCCTTGAACAATGGAAGAGTTCTGAAGCATTTTTAAACTTCAGCAGAATTCCAAGAACAATGGAAGATTCCCGAAGCATTTTTAAATGTCAGCGGAATTCCGCGAACAATGGAATAGTTCCGAAGCATTTTTAAACATCAGCGGAATTCCATGAAAAAGGAAGAGTTCTGAAGCATTATTAAATCTCAGCGGTACTCCGTGAACAATGGAAGAGTTCCAAAGCATTTTTAAACTTCAGTAGAATTCCGAGAACAATGGTAGAGTTCCGAAGCTTTTTTAATCGTCAGCAGAATTCCGAGAACAATGGAAGAGTTCCGAAGCATTTTTAAACTTCAGCTGAATTCCGAGAACAATGGAAGAGTTCTGAAGCATTTTTAAACTTCAGCAGAATTCCGACAACAATGCAAGACTTCCGAAGCAAATCTAAACTTCAGAATTCCATGAACAAAGGAAGAATTCCAAAGCATTTGTAAACTTCAGCAGAATTCCGAGAAAAATGGAAGAGTTCCGAAGTATTTTTAAACATCAGCGGAATTCCGAGAACAATGGAAGATTTCCAAAGCATTTTTAATGTCAGCGGAATTCCGTGAACAATGGAATAGTTCCGAAGCATTTTTAAATGTCAGCGGAATTCCATAAACAAAGGAAGAGTTCTGAAGCCTTTTTAAACCTCAGCAGAATTCCGAGAAAAACGGAAGAGTTCCGAAGTATTTTTAAACGTCAGCAGAATTCTGAGAACAATGGAATAGTTCCGAAGCATTTTTAAACTTCAGGAGAATTCCGAGAACAATGGAAGAGTTCAAAAGCAAATTTAAACTTCAGCAGAATTCCGAGAACAATGGAAGAGTTCCGAAGCATTTTTAAACCTCAGCAGAATTACATGAACAATGGAAGAGTTCCAAAGCATTTTTGATCCTCAGTAGAATTCCGAGAACAATGGAAGAGTTCCGAAGCATTTTTAAACTTCAGCAGAATTCCGACAACAATGCAAGAGTTCCGAAGCAAATTTAAACTTCAGAATTCCATGAACAATGGAAGAATTCCAAAGCATTTGTAAACTTCAGCGGAATTCCGAGAAAAATGGAAGAGTTCAGAAGCATTTTTAAACGTCAGTGGAATTCGGAGAACAATGGAAGAGTTCCAAAGCATTTTTAAACATCAGCAGAATTCCGAGAACAAAGTAAGAGTTTCGAAGTATTATGAAACGTCAGCGGAATTCCGAGAACAATGGAAGAGTTCCAAAGCATTTTTAAACCTCAGCAGAATTACTTGAACAATGGAAGAGTTCCGAAGCATTTTTAAACGTCAGCTGAATTCCGAGAACAATGGAAGAGTTCTGAAGCATTTTTAAACTTCAGCAGAATTCCGACAACAATGCAAGAGTTCCGAAGCAAATCTAAACTTCAGAATTCCATGAACAAAGGAAGAATTCCAAAGCATTTGTAAACTTCAGCAGAATTCCGAGAAAAATGGAAGAGTTCCGAAGTATTTTTAAACATCAGCGGAATTCCGAGAACAATGGAAGATTTCCAAAGCATTTTTAATGTCAGCGGAATTCCGTGAACAATGGAATAGTTCCGAAGCATTTTTAAATGTCAGCGGAATTCCATAAACAAAGGAAGAGTTCTGAAGCCTTTTTAAACCTCAGCAGAATTCCGAGAAAAACGGAAGAGTTCCGAAGTATTTTTAAACGTCAGCAGAATTCTGAGAACAATGGAATAGTTCCGAAGCATTTTTAAACTTCAGGAGAATTCCGAGAACAATGGAAGAGTTCAAAAGCAAATTTAAACTTCAGCAGAATTCCGAGAACAATGGAAGAGTTCCGAACCAAATGTAAACTTCAGCAGAATTCCATAAACAATAGAAGAGTTCCGAAGCATTTTTAAACATCAGCAGAATTCCGAGAATAATGGAAGAGTTACGAAGCATTTTTAAACGTCAGTAGAATTCCGAGAACAATGGAAGAGTTCCGAAGCATTTTTAAATGTAAGCAGATTTCCGAGAACAATGGAAGAGTTCCGAAGCATTTTTAAACTTCAGCAGAGTTCCGAGAACAATGGAAGAGTTCCGAAGCAAATTTAAACATCAGCAGAATTCCATGAACAATGGAAAAATTCCGAAGCCTTTTTAAACTTCAGCGGAATTCCGAGAACAATGGAAGAGTTCCCAAGCATTTTTAAACATCAGCAGAATTCCGAGAACAATGAAAGAGATCCGAAGTATTTTTAAACGTCAGCGGAATTCCAAGAACAATGGAAGAGTTCCGAAGCATTTTTAAACTTCAGTGGAATTACGAGAACAAAGAAAGAGTTCCGAAGCATTTTTAAACTTCAGCATAATTCCAAGAACAATAGAAAAGTTCTGAAGCATTTTTAAACGTCAGCAGAATTCCGAGAACAATGGAAGAGTTCCGAAGCATTTTTAAACTTCAGCGGAATTACGAGAAAAATGGAAGAGTTCCGAAGCATTTTTAAACGTCAGTGGAATTCCGAGAACAATGGAAGAGTTCCGAAGCATTTTTAAACATCAGCAGAATTCCGAGAACAAAGTAAGAGTTTCGAAGTATTATGAAACGTCAGCGGATTTCCGAGAACAATGGAAGAGTTCCGAAGCATTTTTCAACCTCAGCAGAATTATGTGAACAATGGAAGAGTTCCAAAGCATTTTTGATCCTCAGTAGAATTCCGAGAACAATGGAAGAGTTCCGAAGCATTTTTAAACTTCAGCAAAATTCCGAGAATAATGGAAGAGTTCCGAAATATTTTTAAACATCAGCGGAATTCCGATAACAATGGAAGATTTCCAAAGCATTTTTAATGTCAGCGGAATTCCGAGAACAATGGAAGAGTTCCGAAGCATTTTTAAACATCAGCAGAATTCCAAGAACAATGAAAGAGGTATGAAGTATTATTAATCGTTAGCGGAATTCCAAGAACAATGGAAGAGTTCCAAAGCATTTTTAAACGTCAGAGGAATTCCGTGAACAATGGAAGAGTTCTGAAGCATTTTTAAACTTCAGCAGAATTCCAAGAACAATGGAAGATTTCCAAAGCATTTTTAAATGTCAGCGGAATTCCGTGAACAATGGAATAGTTCCGAAGCATTTTTAAATGTCAGCGGAATTCTATAAACAAAGGAAGAGTTCCGAAGCATTTTTAAACGTCAGCAGAATTCCGAGAATAATGGAAGAGTTCCGAAGCATTTTTAAACGTCAGTAGAATTCCGAGAACAATGGAAGAGTTCCGAAGCATTTTTAAACGTAAGCAGATTTCCGAGAAAAATGGAAGAGTTCCGCAGTATTTTTAAACTTCAGCAGAATTCCGAGAACAATGGAAGAGTTCCGAAGCAAATTTAAACATCAGCAGAATTAAATGAACAATGGAAGAATTCCGAAGCCTTTTTAAACTTCAGCGGAATTCCAAGAACAATGGAAGAGTTCCGAAGCATTTTTAAACATCAGCAGAATTCCGAGAACAATGAAAGAGATCCGAAGTATTTTTAAACGTCAGCGGAATTCCAAGAAAAATAGAAGAGTTTCGAGGCATTTTTAAACATCAGCGGAATTCCTTGAACAATGGAAGAGTTCTGAAGCATTTTTAAACTTCAGCAGAATTCCAAGAACAATGGAAGATTCCCGAAGCATTTTTAAATGTCAGCAGAATTCCGAGAACAATGGAATAGTTCCGAAGCATTTTTAAACATCAGCGGAATTCCATGAAAAAGGAAGAGTTCCGAAGCAATTTTAAACCTCAGTGGAATTCCGTGAACAATGGAAGGGCTCCAAAGCATTTTTAAACTTCAGCAGAATTCCGAGAACAATAGAAAAGATCTGAAGCATTTTTAAACGTCAGCAGAATTCCGAGAACAATGGAAGAGTTCCGAAGCATTTTTAAACTTCAGTGGAATTACGAGAAAAATGGAAGAGTTCCGAAGCATTTTTAAACTTCAGTGGAATTCCGAGAACAAAGAAAGAGTTCCGAAGCATTTTTAAACCTCAGCGGAATTCCCTGAACAATGGAAGGGCTCCGTAGCATTTTTAAACTTCAGCAGAATTCCGAGAACAATAGAAAAGTTCTGAAGCATTTTTAAACCTCAGCAGAATTCCGAGAACAATGGAAGAGTTCCGAAGCATTTTTAAACTTCATCGAAATTACGAGAAAAATGGAAGAGTTCCGAAGCATTTTTAAACTTCAGCGGAATTCAGAGAACAAAGAAAGAGTTCCGAAGCATTTTTAAACCTCAGCGGAATTCCCTGAACAATGGAAGGGCTCCGAAGCATTTTTAAACTTCAGCAGAAATCCAAGAACAATAGAAGAGTTCTGAAGAATTTTTAAACTTCAGAGGAATTCCGAGAAAAATGGAAGAGTTCCGAAGCATTTTTAAACTTCAGCGGAATTCCGAGAACAAAGAAAGAGTTCCGAAGCATTTTTAAATGTCAGTGGAATTCCGAGAACAATGGAAGATTTCCAAAGCATTTTTAATGTCAGCGGAATTCCGAAAACAATGGAAGAGTTCCGAAGCATTTTTAAACATCAGCAGAATTCCGAGAACAATGAAAGAGGTACGAAGTATTATTAAACGTTAGCGGAATTCCGAGAACAATGGAAGAGTTCTGAAGCATTTTTAAACTTCAGCGGATTTTCAAGAACAATGGATGAGTGCCGACGCATTTTTAAACTTCAGCAGAATTCCGAGAACAATGAAAGATTTACGAATCAAATTTAAATGTCAGCGGAATTCCGAGAACAATGGAAGTGTTCCGAAGCATTTTTAAACTTCAGCAGAATTCGTAGAACAATGGAAGAGTTCTGAATCAAATTTAAACTTCAGCAGAATTCTGAGAACAATGAAAGAATTCCAAAGCAAATGTAAACTTCAGCAGAATTCCATAAACAATAGAAGAGTTCCGAAGCATTTTTAAACGGCAGCAGAATTCCGAGAATAATGGAAGAGTTCCGAAGCATTTTTAAACATCAGTAGAATTCCGAGAACAATGGAAGAGTTCCGAAGCATTTTTAAACGTAAGCAGATTTCCGAGAACAGTGGAAGAGTTCCGAAGTATTTTTAAACGTCAGCGGAATTCCAAGAACAATGGAAGAGTTCCGAAGCATTTTTAAACTTCAGTGGAATTCCGAGAACAAAGAAAGAGTTCCGAAGCATTTTTAAACTTCAGCAGAATTCCGAGAACAATAGAAAAGTTCTGAAGCATTTTTAAACGTCAGCAGAATTCCAAGAACAATGGAAGAGTTCCGAAGCATTTTTAAACTTCAGCGGAATTACGAGAAAAATGGAAGAGTTCCGAAGCATTTTTAAACGTCAGTGGAATTCCGAGAACAATGGAAGAGTTCCGAAGCATTTTTAAACATCAGCAGAATTCCGAGAACAAACTAAGAGTTTCGAAGTACTATGAAACGTCAGCGGATTTCCGAGAACAATGAAAGAGTTCCGAAGCATTTTTCAACCTCAGCAGAATTATGTGAACAATGGAAGAGTTCCAAAGCATTTTTGATCCTCAGTAGAATTCCGAGAACAATGGAAGAGTTCCGAAGCATTTTTAAACTTCAGCAGAATTCCGACAACAATGCAAGAGTTCCGAAGCAAATTTAAACTTCAGAATTCCATGAACAATGGAAGAATTCCAAAGCATTTGTAAACTTCAGCGGAATTCCGAGAAAAATGGAAGAGTTCCGAAATATTTTTAAACATCAGCGGAATTCCGAGAACAATGGAAGATTTCCAAAGCATTTTTAATGTCAGCGGAATTCCGAGAACAATGGAAGAGTTTTGAAGCATTTTTAAACATCTGCAGAATTCCGAGAACAATGAAAGGGGTATGAAGTATTATTAATCGTTAGCGGAATTCCAAGAACAATGGAAGAGTTCCGAAGCATTTTTAAACGTCAGAGGAATTCCGTGAACAATGGAAGAGTTCTGAAGCATTTTTAAACTTCAGCAGAATTCCAAGAACAATGGAAGATTTCCAAAGCATTTTTAAATGTCAGCGGAATTCCGTGAACAATGGAATAGTTCCGAAGCATTTTTAAATGTCAGCGGAATTCCATAAACAAAGGAAGAGTTCCGAAGCATTTTTAAACGTCAGCAGAATTCCGAGAATAATGGAAGAGTTCTGAAGCATTTTTAAACGTCAGTAGAATTCCGAGAACAATGGAAGAGTTCCGAAGCATTTTTAAACGTAAGCAGATTTCCGAGAACAATGGAAGATTTCCGAAGCATTTTTAAACTTCAGCAGAATTCCGAGAACAATGGAAGAGTTCCGAAGCAAATTTAAACATCAGCAGAATTAAATGAACAATGGAAGAATTCCGAAGCCTTTTTAAACTTCAGCGGAATTCCAAGAACAATGGAAGAGTTCCGAAGCATTTTTAAACATCAGCAGAATTCCGAGAACAATGAAAGAGATCCGAAGTATTTTTAAACGTCAGCGGAATTCCAAGAACAATTGAAGAGTTTCGAGGCATTTTTAAACATCAGCGGAATTCCTTGAACAATGGAAGAGTTCTGAAGCATTTTTAAACTTCAGCAGAATTCCAAGAACAATGGAAGATTCCCGAAGCATTTTTAAATGTCAGCGGAATTCCGAGAACAATGGAATAGTTCTGAAGCATTTTTAAACATAAGCGGAATTCCATGAAAAAGGAAGAGTTCCGAAGCATTATTAAACCTCAGCGGTACTCCGTGAACAATGGAAGAGTTCCAAAGCATTTTTAAACTTCAGCAGAATTCCGAGAACAATGGAAGAGTTCTGAAGCATTTTTAAACTTCAGCAGAATTCCGAGAACAATGGAAGAGTTCTGAAGCAATTTTAAACCTCAGTGGAATTCCGTGAACAATGGAAGGGCTCCAAAGCATTTTTAAACGTCAGCAGAATTCCGAGAACAATGGAAGAGTTCCGAAGCATTTTTAAACTTCAGTGGAATTACGAGAAAAATGGAAGAGTTCCGAAGCATTTTTAAACTTCAGTGGAATTCCGAGAACAAAGAAAGAGTTCCGAAGCATTTTTAAACCTCAGCGGAATTCCCTGAACAATGGAAGGGCTCCGTAGCATTTTTAAACTTCAGCAGAATTCCGAGAACAATAGAAAAGTTCTGAAGCATTTTTAAACCTCAGCAGAATTCCGAGAACAATGGAAGAGTTCCGAAGCATTTTTAAACTTCATCGAAATTATGAGAAAAATGGAAGAGTTCCGAAGCATTTTTAAACTTCAGCGGAATTCAGAGAACAAAGAAAGAGTTCCGAAGCATTTTTAAACCTCAGCGGAATTCCCTGAACAATGGAAGGGCTCCGAAGCATTTTTAAACTTCAGCAGAAATCCAAGAACAATAGAAGCGTTCTGAAGAATTTTTAAACTTCAGAGGAATTCCGAGAAAAATGGAAGAGTTCCGAAGCATTTTTAAACTTCAGCGGAATTCCGAGAACAAAGAAAGAGTTCCGAAGCATTTTTAAACGTCAGTGGAATTCCGAGAACAATGGAAGATTTCCAAAGCATTTTTAATGTCAGCGGAATTCCGAAAACAATGGAAGAGTTCTGAAGCATTTTTAAACATCAGCAGAATTCCGAGAACAATGAAAGAGGTACGAAGTATTATTAAACGTTAGCGGAATTCCGAGAACAATGGAAGAGTTCCGAAGCATTTTTAAACTTCAGCGGATTTTCAAGAACAATGGATGAGTGCCGAAGCATTTTTAAACTTCAGCAGAATTCCGAGAACAATGAAAGATTTACGAATCAAATTTAAATGTCAGCGGAATTCCGAGAACAATGGAAGTGTTCCGAAGCATTTTTAAACTTCAGCAGAATTCGTAGAACAATGGAAGAGTTCTGAATCAAATTTAAACTTCAGCAGAATTCCGAGAACAATGAAAGGGTTCCAAAGCAAATGTAAACTTCAGCAGAATTCCATGAACAATAGAAGAGTTCCGAAGCATTTTTAAACGTAAGCAGATTTCCGAGAACAGTGGAAGAGTTCCGAAGCATTTTTAAACTTCAGCAGAATTCCGAGAACAATGGAAGAGTTCCGAAGCAAATTTAAACATCAGCAGAATTCCATGAACAATGGAAGAATTCCAAAGCCTTTTTAAACTTCAGCGGAATTCCAAGAACAATGGAAGAGTTCCGAAGCATTTTTAAACATCAGCAGAATTCCGAGAACAATGAAAAAGATCCGAAGTATTTTTAAACGTCAGCGGAATTCCAAGAACAAAGGAAGAGTTTCGAGGCATTTTTAAACGTCAGCGGAATTCCTTGAACAATGGAAGAGTTCTGAAGCATTTTTAAACTTCAGCAGAATTCCAAGAACAATGGAAGATTTCCGAAGCATTTTTAAATGTCAGCGGAATTCCGAGAACAATGGAATAGTTCCGAAGCATTTTTAAACGTCAGCGGAATTCCATAAAAAAGGAAGAGTTCCGAAGGATTATTAAACCTCAGCGGTACTCCGTGAACGATGGAAGAGTTCCAAAGCATTTTTAAACTTCAGCGGAATTCCGAGAACAAAGAAAGAGTTCCAAAGCATTTTTAATCGTCAGTGGAATTCCGAGAACAATGGAAGAGTTCAGAAGCATTTTTACACATCAGCAGAATTCCGAGAACAAAGTAAGCGTTTCGAAGTATTATGAAACGTCAGCGGAATTCCGAGAACAATGGAAGAGTTCCGAAGCATTTTTAAACCTCAGCAGAATTACGTGAACAATGGAAGAGTTCCAAAGCATTTTTGATCCTCAGTAGAATTCCGAGAACAATGGAAGAGTTCCGAAGCATTTTTAAACTTCAGCAGAATTCCGACAACAATGCAAGAGTTCCGAAGCAAATTTAAACTTCAGAATTCCATGAACAATGGAAGAATTCCAAAGCATTTGTAAACTTCAGCGTAATTCCGAGAAAAATGGAAGAGTTCGGAAGCATTTTTAAACGTCAGTGGAATTCGGAGAACAATGGAAGAGTTCCAAAGCATTTTTAAACATCAGCAGAATTCCGAGAACAAAGTAAGAGTTTTGAAGTATTATGAAACGTCAGCGGAATTCCGAGAACAATGGAAGAGTTCCGAAGCATTTTTAAACCTCAGCAGAATTACTTGAACAATGGAAGAGTTCCGAAGCATTTTTAAACGTCAGCAGAATTCCGAGAATAATGGAAGAGTTCCGAAGCATTTTTAAACGTCAGTAGAATTCCGAGAACAATGGAAGAGTTCCGAAGCATTTTTAAACGTAAGCAGATTTCCGAGAAAAATGGAAGAGTTCCGAAGCATTTTTAAACTTCAGCAGAATTCCGAGAACAATGGAAGAGTTCCGAAGCAAATTTAAACATCAGCAGAATTAAATGAACAATGGAAGAATTCCGAAGCCTTTTTAAACTTCAGCGGAATTCCAAGAACAATGGAAGAGTTCCGAAGCATTTTTAAACATCAGCAGAATTCCGAGAACAATGAAAGAGATCCGAAGTATTTTTAAACGTCAGCGGAATTCCAAGAACAATGGAAGAGTTTCGAGGCATTTTTAAATATCAGCGGAATTCCTTGAACAATGGAAGAGTTCTGAAGCATTTTTAAACTTCAGCAGAATTCCAAGAACAATGGAAGATTCCCGAAGCATTTTTAAATGTCAGCAGAATTCCGAGAACAATGGAATAGTTCCGAAGCATTTTTAAACATCAGCGGAATTCCATGAAAAAAGGAAGAGTTCCGAAGCAATTTTAAACCTCAGTGGAATTCCGTGAACAATGGAAGGGCTCCAAAGCATTTTTAAACTTCAGCAGAATTCCGAGAACAATAGAAAAGATCTGAAGCATTTTTAAACGTCAGCAGAATTCCGAGAACAATGGAAGAGTTCCGAAGCATTTTTAAACTTCAGTGGAATTACGAGAAAAATGGAAGAGTTCCGAAGCATTTTTAAACTTCAGTGGAATTCCGAGAACAAAGAAAGAGTTCCGAAGCATTTTTAAACCTCAGCGGAATTCCCTGAACAATGGAAGGGCTCCGTAGCATTTTTAAACTTCAGCAGAATTCTGAGAACAATAGAAAGGTTCTGAAGCATTTTTAAACCTCAGCAGAATTCCGAGAACAATGGAAGAGTTCCGAAGCATTTTTAAACTTCATCGAAAGTACGAGAAAAATGGAAGAGTTCCGAAGCATTTTTAAACTTCAGCGGAATTCAGAGAACAAAGAAAGAGTTCCGAAGCATTTTTAAACCTCAGCGGAATTCCCTGAACAATGGAAGGGCTCCGAAGCATTTTTAAACTTCAGCAGAAATCCAAGAACAATAGAAGAGTTCTGAAGAATTTTTAAACTTCAGAGGAATTCCGAAAACAATGGAAGAGTTCCAAAGCATTTTTAAACGTCAGTGGAATTCCGAGAACAATGGAAGAGTTCCGAAGCATTTTTAAACATCAGCAGAATTCCGAGAACAAAGTAAGTGTTTCGAAGTACTATGAAACGTCAGCGGATTTCCGAGAACAATGGAAGAGTTCCGAAGCATTTTTCAACCTCAGCAGAATTATGTGAACAATGGAAGAGTTCCAAAGCATTTTTGATCCTCAGTAGAATTCCGAGAACAATGGAAGAGTTCCGAAGCATTTTTAAACTTCAGCAGAATTCCGACAACAATGCAAGAGTTCCGAAGCAAATTTAAACTTCAGAATTCCATGAACAATGGAAGAATTCCAAAGCATTTGTAAACTTCAGCGGAATTCCGAGAAAAATGGAAGAGTTCCGAAATATTTTTAAACATCAGCGGAATTCCGAGAACAATGGAAGATTTCCAAAGCATTTTTAATGTCAGCGGAATTCCGAGAACAATGGAAGAGTTTTGAAGCATTTTTAAACATCTGCAGAATTCCGAGAACAATGAAAGAGGTATGAAGTATTATTAATCGTTAGCGGAATTCCAAGAACAATGGAAGAGTTCCGAAGCATTTTTAAACGTCAGAGGAATTCCGTGAACAATGGAAGAGTTCTGAAGCATTTTTAAACTTCAGCAGAATTCCAAGAACAATGGAAGATTTCCAAAGCATTTTTAAATGTCAGCGGAATTCCGTGAACAATGGAATAGTTCCGAAGCATTTTTAAATGTCAGCGGAATTCCATAAACAAAGGAAGAGTTCCGAAGCATTTTTAAACGTCAGCAGAATTCCGAGAATAATGGAAGAGTTCCGAAGCATTTTTAAACGTCAGTAGAATTCCGAGAACAATGGAAGAGTTCCGAAGCATTTTTAAACGTAAGCAGATTTCCGAGAACAATGGAAGATTTCCGAAGCATTTTTAAACTTCAGCAGAATTCCGAGAACAATGGAAGAGTTCCGAAGCAAATTTAAACATCAGCAGAATTAAATGAACAATGGAAGAATTCCGAAGCCTTTTTAAACTTCAGCGGAATTCCAAGAACAATGGAAGAGTTCCGAAGCATTTTTAAACATCAGCAGAATTCCGAGAACAATGAAAGAGATCCGAAGTATTTTTAAACGTCAGCGGAATTCCAAGAACAATGGAAGAGTTTCGAGGCATTTTTAAACATCAGCGGAATTCCTTGAACAATGGAAGAGTTCTGAAGCATTTTTAAACTTCAGCAGAATTCCAAGAACAATGGAAGATTCCCGAAGCATTTTTAAATGTCAGCAGAATTCCGAGAACAATGAAAGAGATCCGAAGTATTTTTAAACGTCAGCGGAATTCCAAGAACAATGGAAGAGTTTCGAGGCATTTTTAAACATCAGCGGAATTCCTTGAACAATGGAAGAGTTCTGAAGCATTTTTAAACTTCAGCAGAATTCCGAGAACAATGGAATAGTTCTGAAGCATTTTTAAACATAAGCGGAATTCCATGAAAAAGGAAGAGTTCCGAAGCATTATTAAACCTCAGCGGTACTCCGTGAACAATGGAAGAGTTCCAAAGCATTTTTAAACTTCAGCAGAATTCCGAGAACAATGGAAGAGTTCTGAAGCATTTTTAAACTTCAGCAGAATTCCGAGAACAATGGAAGAGTTCTGAAGCAATTTTAAACCTCAGTGGAATTCCGTGAACAATGGAAGGGCTCCAAAGCATTTTTAAACGTCAGCAGAATTCCGAGAACAATGGAAGAGTTCCGAAGCATTTTTAAACTTCAGTGGAATTACGAGAAAAATGGAAGAGTTCCGAAGCATTTTTAAACTTCAGTGGAATTCCGAGAACAAAGAAAGAGTTCCGAAGCATTTTTAAACCTCAGCGGAATTCCCTGAACAATGGAAGGGCTCCGTAGCATTTTTAAACTTCAGCAGAATTCCGAGAACAATAGAAAAGTTCTGAAGCATTTTTAAACCTCAGCAGAATTCCGAGAACAATGGAAGAGTTCCGAAGCATTTTTAAACTTCATCGAAATTATGAGAAAAATGGAAGAGTTCCGAAGCATTTTTAAACTTCAGCGGAATTCAGAGAACAAAGAAAGAGTTCCGAAGCATTTTTAAACCTCAGCGGAATTCCCTGAACAATGGAAGGGCTCCGAAGCATTTTTAAACTTCAGCAGAAATCCAAGAACAATAGAAGAGTTCTGAAGAATTTTTAAACTTCAGAGGAATTCCGAGAAAAATGGAAGAGTTCCGAAGCATTTTTAAACTTCAGCGGAATTCCGAGAACAAAGAAAGAGTTCCGAATCATTTTTAAACGTCAGTGGAATTCCGAGAACAATGGAAGATTTCCAAAGCATTTTTAATGTCAGCGGAATTCCGAAAACAATGGAAGAGTTCTGAAGCATTTTTAAACATCAGCAGAATTCCGAGAACAATGAAAGAGGTACGAAGTATTATTAAACGTTAGCGGAATTCCGAGAACAATGGAAGAGTTCCGAAGCATTTTTAAACTTCAGCGGATTTTCAAGAACAATGGATGAGTGCCGAAGCATTTTTAAACTTCAGCAGAATTCCGAGAACAATGAAAGATTTACGAATCAAATTTAAATGTCAGCGGAATTCCGAGAACAATGGAAGTGTTCCGAAGCATTTTTAAACTTCAGCAGAATTCGTAGAACAATGGAAGAGTTCTGAATCAAATTTAAACTTCAGCAGAATTCCGAGAACAATGAAAGGGTTCCAAAGCAAATGTAAACTTCAGCAGAATTCCATAAACAATAGAAGAGTTCCGAAGCATTTTTAAACGTAAGCAGATTTCCGAGAACAGTGGAAGAGTTCCGAAGCATTTTTAAACTTCAGCAGAATTCCGAGAACAATGGAAGAGTTCCGAAGCAAATTTAAACATCAGCAGAATTCCATGAAGAATGGAAGAATTCCAAAGCCTTTTTAAACTTCAGCGGAATTCCAAGAACAATGGAAGAGTTCCGAAGCATTTTTAAACATCAGCAGAATTCCGAGAACAATGAAAGAGATCCGAAGTATTTTTAAACGTCAGCGGAATTCCAAGAACAAAGGAAGAGTTTCGAGGCATTTTTAAACGTCAGCGGAATTCCTTGAACAATGGAAGAGTTCTGAAGCATTTTTAAACTTCAGCAGAAATCCAAGAACAATAGAAGAGTTCTGAAGAATTTTTAAATGTCAGCGGAATTCCGAGAACAAAGAAAGAGTTCCAAAGCATTTTTAATCGTCAGTGGAATTCCGAGAACAATGGAAGAGTTCCGAAGCATTTTTAAACATCAGCAGAATTCCGAGAACAAAGTAAGTGTTTCGAAGTACTATGAAACGTCAGCGGATTTCCGAGAACAATGGAAGAGTTCCGAAGCATTTTTCAACCTCAGCAGAATTATGTGAACAATGGAAGAGTTCCAAAGCATTTTTGATCCTCAGTAGAATTCCGAGAACAATGGAAGAGTTCCGAAGCATTTTTAAACTTCAGCAGAATTCCGACAACAATGCAAGAGTTCCGAAGCAAATTTAAACTTCAGAATTCCATGAACAATGGAAGAATTCCAAAGCATTTGTAAACTTCAGCGGAATTCCGAGAAAAATGGAAGAGTTCCGAAATATTTTTAAACATCAGCGGAATTCCGAGAACAATGGAAGATTTCCAAAGCATTTTTAATGTCAGCGGAATTCCGAGAACAATGGAAGAGTTTTGAAGCATTTTTAAACATCTGCAGAATTCCGAGAACAATGAAAGAGGTATGAAGTATTATTAATCGTTAGCGGAATTCCAAGAACAATGGAAGAGTTCCGAAGCATTTTTAAACGTCAGAGGAATTCCGTGAACAATGGAAGAGTTCTGAAGCATTTTTAAACTTCAGCAGAATTCCAAGAACAATGGAAGATTTCCAAAGCATTTTTAAATGTCAGCGGAATTCCGTGAACAATGGAATAGTTCCGAAGCATTTTTAAACGTCAGCAGAATTCCGAGAATAATGGAAGAGTTCCGAAGCATTTTTAAACGTCAGTAGAATTCCGAGAACAATGGAAGAGTTCCGAAGCATTTTTAAACGTAAGCAGATTTCCGAGAACAATGGAAGATTTCCGAAGCATTTTTAAACTTCAGCAGAATTCCGAGAACAATGGAAGAGTTCCGAAGCAAATTTAAACATCAGCAGAATTAAATGAACAATGGAAGAATTCCGAAGCCTTTTTAAACTTCAGCGGAATTCCAAGAACAATGGAAGAGTTCCGAAGCATTTTTAAACATCAGCAGAATTCCGAGAACAATGAAAGAGATCCGAAGTATTTTTAAACGTCAGCGGAATTCCAAGAACAATGGAAGAGTTTCGAGGCATTTTTAAACATCAGCGGAATTCCTTGAACAATGGAAGAGTTCTGAAGCATTTTTAAACTTCAGCAGAATTCCAAGAACAATGGAAGATTCCCGAAGCATTTTTAAATGTCAGCAGAATTCCGAGAACAATGAAAGAGATCCGAAGTATTTTTAAACGTCAGCGGAATTCCAAGAACAATGGAAGAGTTTCGAGGCATTTTTAAACATCAGCGGAATTCCTTGAACAATGGAAGAGTTCTGAAGCATTTTTAAACTTCAGCAGAATTCCGAGAACAATGGAATAGTTCTGAAGCATTTTTAAACATAAGCGGAATTCCATGAAAAAGGAAGAGTTCCGAAGCATTATTAAACCTCAGCGGTACTCCGTGAACAATGGAAGAGTTCCAAAGCATTTTTAAACTTCAGCAGAATTCCGAGAACAATGGAAGAGTTCTGAAGCATTTTTAAACTTCAGCAGAATTCCGAGAACAATGGAAGAGTTCTGAAGCAATTTTAAACCTCAGTGGAATTCCGTGAACAATGGAAGGGCTCCAAAGCATTTTTAAACGTCAGCAGAATTCCGAGAACAATGGAAGAGTTCCGAAGCATTTTTAAACTTCAGTGGAATTACGAGAAAAATGGAAGAGTTCCGAAGCATTTTTAAACTTCAGTGGAATTCCGAGAACAAAGAAAGAGTTCCGAAGCATTTTTAAACCTCAGCGGAATTCCCTGAACAATGGAAGGGCTCCGTAGCATTTTTAAACTTCAGCAGAATTCCGAGAACAATAGAAAAGTTCTGAAGCATTTTTAAACCTCAGCAGAATTCCGAGAACAATGGAAGAGTTCCGAAGCATTTTTAAACTTCATCGAAATTATGAGAAAAATGGAAGAGTTCCGAAGCATTTTTAAACTTCAGCGGAATTCAGAGAACAAAGAAAGAGTTCCGAAGCATTTTTAAACCTCAGCGGAATTCCCTGAACAATGGAAGGGCTCCGAAGCATTTTTAAACTTCAGCAGAAATCCAAGAACAATAGAAGAGTTCTGAAGAATTTTTAAACTTCAGAGGAATTCCGAGAAAAATGGAAGAGTTCCGAAGCATTTTTAAACTTCAGCGGAATTCCGAGAACAAAGAAAGAGTTCCGAATCATTTTTAAACGTCAGTGGAATTCCGAGAACAATGGAAGATTTCCAAAGCATTTTTAATGTCAGCGGAATTCCGAAAACAATGGAAGAGTTCTGAAGCATTTTTAAACATCAGCAGAATTCCGAGAACAATGAAAGAGGTACGAAGTATTATTAAACGTTAGCGGAATTCCGAGAACAATGGAAGAGTTCCGAAGCATTTTTAAACTTCAGCGGATTTTCAAGAACAATGGATGAGTGCCGAAGCATTTTTAAACTTCAGCAGAATTCCGAGAACAATGAAAGATTTACGAATCAAATTTAAATGTCAGCGGAATTCCGAGAACAATGGAAGTGTTCCGAAGCATTTTTAAACTTCAGCAGAATTCGTAGAACAATGGAAGAGTTCTGAATCAAATTTAAACTTCAGCAGAATTCCGAGAACAATGAAAGGGTTCCAAAGCAAATGTAAACTTCAGCAGAATTCCATAAACAATAGAAGAGTTCCGAAGCATTTTTAAACGTAAGCAGATTTCCGAGAACAGTGGAAGAGTTCCGAAGCATTTTTAAACTTCAGCAGAATTCCGAGAACAATGGAAGAGTTCCGAAGCAAATTTAAACATCAGCAGAATTCCATGAAGAATGGAAGAATTCCAAAGCCTTTTTAAACTTCAGCGGAATTCCAAGAACAATGGAAGAGTTCCGAAGCATTTTTAAACATCAGCAGAATTCCGAGAACAATGAAAGAGATCCGAAGTATTTTTAAACGTCAGCGGAATTCCAAGAACAAAGGAAGAGTTTCGAGGCATTTTTAAACGTCAGCGGAATTCCTTGAACAATGGAAGAGTTCTGAAGCATTTTTAAACTTCAGCAGAATTCCAAGAACAATGGAAGATTTCCGAAGCATTTTTAAATGTCAGCGGAATTCCGAGAACAATGGAATAGTTCCGAAGCATTTTTAAACGTCAGCGGAATTCCATAAAAAAGGAGGAGTTCCGAAGGATTATTAAACCTCAGCGGTACTCCGTGAACGATGGAAGAGTTCCAAAGCATTTTTAAACTTCAGCGGAATTCCGAGAACAAAGAAAGAGTTCCGAAGCATTTTTAATCGTCAGTGGAATTCCGAGAACAATGGAAGAGTTCAGAAGCATTTTTACACATCAGCAGAATTCCGAGAACAAAGTAAGCGTTTCGAAGTATTATGAAACGTCAGCGGAATTCCGAGAACAATGGAAGAGTTCCGAAGCATTTTTAAACCTCAGCAGAATTACGTGAACAATGGAAGAGTTCCAAAGCATTTTTGATCCTCAGTAGAATTCCGAGAACAATGGAAGAGTTCCGAAGCATTTTTAAACTTCAGCAGAATTCCGACAACAATGCAAGAGTTCCGAAGCAAATTTAAACTTCAGAATTCCATGAACAATGGAAGAATTCCAAAGCATTTGTAAACTTCAGCGTAATTCCGAGAAAAATGGAAGAGTTCGGAAGCATTTTTAAACGTCAGTGGAATTCGGAGAACAATGGAAGAGTTCCAAAGCATTTTTAAACATCAGCAGAATTCCGAGAACAAAGTAAGAGTTTCGAAGTATTATGAAACGTCAGCGGAATTCCGAGAACAATGGAAGAGTTCCGAAGCATTTTTAAACTTCATCGAAATTACGAGAAAAATGGAAGAGTTCCGAAGCATTTTTAAACTTCAGCGGAATTCAGAGAACAAAGAAAGAGTTCCAAAGCATTTTTAAACCTCAGCGGAATTCCCTGAACAATGGAAGGGCTCCGAAGCATTTTTAAACTTCAGCAGAAATCCAAGAACAATAGAAGAGTTCTGAAGAATTTTTAAACTTCAGAGGAATTCCGAGAAAAATGGAAGAGTTCCGAAGCATTTTTAAACTTCAGCGGAATTCCGAGAACAAAGAAAGAGTTCCGAAGCATTTTTAAACGTCAGTGGAATTCCAAGAACAATGGAAGATTTCCAAAGCATTTTTAATGTCAGCGGAATTCCGAAAACAATGGAAGAGTTCTGAAGCATTTTTAAACATCAGCAGAATTCCGAGAACAATGAAAGAGGTACGAAGTATTATTAAACGTTAGCGGAATTCCGAGAACAATGGAAGAGTTCCGAAGCATTTTTAAACTTCAGCGGATTTTCAAGAACAATGGATGAGTGCCGAAGCATTTTTAAACTTCAGCAGAATTCCGAGAACAATGAAAGATTTACGAATCAAATTTAAATGTCAGCGGAATTCCGAGAACAATGGAAGTGTTCCGAAGCATTTTTAAACTTCAGCAGAATTCGTAGAACAATGGAAGAGTTCTGAATCAAATTTAAACTTCAGCAGAATTCCGAGAACAATGAAAGAGTTCCAAAGCAAATGTAAACTTCAGCAGAATTCCATAAACAATAGAAGAGTTCCGAAGCATTTTTAAACGGCAGCAGAATTCCGAGAATAATGGAACAGTTCCGAAGCATTTTTAAACGTCAGTAGAATTCCGAGAACAATGGAAGAGATCCGAAGCATTTTTAAACGTTAGCAGATTTCCGAGAACAGTGGAAGAGTTCCGAAGCATTTTTAAACTTCAGCAGAATTCCGAGAACAATGGAAGAGTTCCGAAGCAAATTTAAACATCAGCAGAATTCCATGAACAATGGAAGAATTCCGAAGCCTTTTTAAACTTCAGCGGAATTCCAAGAACAATGGAAGAGTTCCGAAGCATTTTTAAACATCAGCAGAATTCCGAGAACAATGAAAGAGATCCGAAGTATTTTTAAACGTCAGCGGAATTCCAAGAACAAAGGAAGAGTTTCGAGGCATTTTTAAACGTCAGAGGAATTCCTTGAACAATGGAAGAGTTCTGAAGCATTTTTAAACTTCAGCAGAATTCCAAGAACAATGGAAGATTTCCAAAGCATTTTTAAATGTCAGCGGAATTCCGTGAACAATGGAATAGTTCCGAAGCATTTTTAAATGTCAGCGGAATTCCATAAACAAAGGAAGAGTTCCGAAGCATTTTTAAACGTCAGCAGAATTCCGAGAATAATGGAATAGTTCCGAAGCATTTTTAAACGTCAGTAGAATTCCGAGAACAATGGAAGATTTCCGAAGCATTTTTAAACGTAAGCAGATTTCCGAGAACAATGGAAGATTTCCGAAGCATTTTTAAACTTCAGCAGAATTCCTAGAACAATGGAAGAGTTCCGAAGCAAATTTAAACATCAGCAGAATTAAATGAACAATGGAAGAATTCCGAAGCCTTTTTAAACTTCAGCGGAATTCCAAGAACAATGGAAGAGTTCCGAAGCATTTTTAAACATCAGCAGAATTCCGAGAACAATGAAAGAGATCCGAAGTATTTTTAAACGTCAGCGGAATTCCAAGAACAATGGAAGAGTTTCGAGGCATTTTTAAACATCAGCGGAATTCCTTGAACAATGGAAGAGTTCTGAAGCATTTTTAAACTTCAGCAGAATTCCAAGAACAATGGAAGATTCCCGAAGCATTTTTAAATGTCAGCGGAATTCCGAGAACAATGGAATAGTTCTGAAGCATTTTTAAACATAAGCGGAATTCCATGAAAAAGGAAGAGTTCCGAAGCATTATCAAACCTCAGCGGTACTCCGTGAACAATGGAAGAGTTCCAAAGCATTTTTAAACTTCAGCAGAATTCCGTGAACAATGGAAGAGTTCTGAAGCATTTTTAAACTTCAGCAGAATTCCGAGAACAATGGAAGAGTTCTGAAGCAATTTTAAACCTCAGTGGAATTCCGTGAACAATGGAAGGGCTCCAAAGCATTTTTAAACTTCAGCAGAATTCCGAGAACAATAGAAAAGATCTGAAGCATTTTTAAACGTCAGCAGAATTCCGAGAACAATGGAAGAGTTCCGAAGCATTTTTAAACTTCAGTGGAATTACGAGAAAAATGGAAGAGTTCCGAAGCATTTTTAAACTTCAGTGGAATTCCGAGAACAAAGAAAGAGTTCCGAAGCATTTTTAAACCTCAGCGGAATTCCCTGAACAATGGAAGGGCTCCGTAGCATTTTTAAACTTCAGCAGAATTCCGAGAACAATAGAAAAGTTCTGAAGCATTTTTAAACCTCAGCAGAATTCCGAGAACAATGGAAGAGTTCCGAAGCATTTTTAAACTTCATCGAAATTACGAGAAAAATGGAAGAGTTCCGAAGCATTTTTAAACTTCAGCGGAATTCAGAGAACAAAGAAAGAGTTCCGAAGCATTTTTAAACCTCAGCGGAATTCCCTGAACAATGGAAGGGCTCCGAAGCATTTTTAAACTTCAGCAGAAATCCAAGAACAATAGAAGAGTTCTGAAGAATTTTTAAACTTCAGAGGAATTCCGAGAAAAATGGAAGAGTTCCGAAGCATTTTTAAACTTCAGCGGAATTCCGAGAACAAAGAAAGAGTTCCGAAGCATTTTTAAACGTCAGTGGAATTCCGAGAACAATGGAAGATTTCCAAAGCATTTTTAATGTCAGCGGAATTCCGAAAACAATGGAAGAGTTCTGAAGCATTTTTAAACATCAGCAGAATTCCGAGAACAATGAAAGAGGTACGAAGTATTATTAAACGTTAGCGGAATTCCGAGAACAATGGAAGAGTTCCGAAGCATTTTTAAACTTCAGCGGATTTTCAAGAACAATGGATGAGTGCCGAAGCATTTTTAAACTTCAGCAGAATTCCGAGAACAATGAAAGATTTACGAATCAAATTTAAATGTCAGCGGAATTCCGAGAACAATGGAAGTGTTCCGAAGCATTTTTAAACTTCAGCAGAATTCGTAGAACAATGGAAGAGTTCTGAATCAAATTTAAACTTCAGCAGAATTCCGAGAACAATGAAAGATTTACGAATCAAATTTAAATGTCAGCGGAATTCCGAGAACAATGGAAGTGTTCCGAAGCATTTTTAAACTTCAGCAGAATTCGTAGAACAATGGAAGAGTTCTGAATCAAATTTAAACTTCAGCAGAATTCCGAGAACAATGAAAGAATTCCAAAGCAAATGTAAACTTCAGCAGAATTCCATAAACAATAGAAGAGTTCCGAAGCATTTTTAAACGGCAGCAGAATTCCGAGAATAATGGAAGAGTTCCGAAGCATTTTTAAACATCAGTAGAATTCCGAGAACAATGGAAGAGTTCCGAAGCATTTTTAAACGTAAGCAGATTTCCGAGAACAGTGGAAGAGTTCCGAAGTATTTTTAAACGTCAGCGGAATTCCAAGAACAATGGAAGAGTTCCGAAGCATTTTTAAACTTCAGTGGAATTCCGAGAACAAAGAAAGAGTTCCGAAGCATTTTTAAACTTCAGCAGAATTCCGAGAACAATAGAAAAGTTCTGAAGCATTTTTAAACGTCAGCAGAATTCCAAGAACAATGGAAGAGTTCCGAAGCATTTTTAAACTTCAGCGGAATTACGAGAAAAATGGAAGAGTTCCGAAGCATTTTTAAACGTCAGTGGAATTCCGAGAACAATGGAAGAGTTCCGAAGCATTTTTAAACATCAGCAGAATTCCGAGAACAAAGTAAGAGTTTCGAAGTACTATGAAACGTCAGCGGATTTCCGAGAACAATGGAAGAGTTCCGAAGCATTTTTCAACCTCAGCAGAATTATGTGAACAATGGAAGAGTTCCAAAGCATTTTTGATCCTCAGTAGAATTCCGAGAACAATGGAAGAGTTCCGAAGCATTTTTAAACTTCAGCAGAATTCCGACAACAATGCAAGAGTTCCGAAGCAAATTTAAACTTCAGAATTCCATGAACAATGGAAGAATTCCAAAGCATTTGTAAACTTCAGCGGAATTCCGAGAAAAATGGAAGAGTTCCGAAATATTTTTAAACATCAGCGGAATTCCGAGAACAATGGAAGATTTCCAAAGCATTTTTAATGTCAGCGGAATTCCGAGAACAATGGAAGAGTTTTGAAGCATTTTTAAACATCTGCAGAATTCCGAGAACAATGAAAGAGGTATGAAGTATTATTAATCGTTAGCGGAATTCCAAGAACAATGGAAGAGTTCCGAAGCATTTTTAAACGTCAGAGGAATTCCGTGAACAATGGAAGAGTTCTGAAGCATTTTTAAACTTCAGCAGAATTCCAAGAACAATGGAAGATTTCCAAAGCATTTTTAAATGTCAGCGGAATTCCGTGAACAATGGAATAGTTCCGAAGCATTTTTAAATGTCAGCGGAATTCCATAAACAAAGGAAGAGTTCCGAAGCATTTTTAAACGTCAGCAGAATTCCGAGAATAATGGAAGAGTTCTGAAGCATTTTTAAACGTCAGTAGAATTCCGAGAACAATGGAAGAGTTCCGAAGCATTTTTAAACGTAAGCAGATTTCCGAGAACAATGGAAGATTTCCGAAGCATTTTTAAACTTCAGCAGAATTCCGAGAACAATGGAAGAGTTCCGAAGCAAATTTAAACATCAGCAGAATTAAATGAACAATGGAAGAATTCCGAAGCCTTTTTAAACTTCAGCGGAATTCCAAGAACAATGGAAGAGTTCCGAAGCATTTTTAAACATCAGCAGAATTCCGAGAACAATGAAAGAGATCCAAAGTATTTTTAAACGTCAGCGGAATTCCAAGAACAATGGAAGAGTTTCGAGGCATTTTTAAACATCAGCGGAATTCCTTGAACAATGGAAGAGTTCTGAAGCATTTTTAAACTTCAGCAGAATTCCAAGAACAATGGAAGATTCCCGAAGCATTTTTAAATGTCAGCGGAATTCCGAGAACAATGGAATAGTTCTGAAGCATTTTTAAACATAAGCGGAATTCCATGAAAAAGGAAGAGTTCCGAAGCATTATTAAACCTCAGCGGTACTCCGTGAACAATGGAAGAGTTCCAAAGCATTTTTAAACTTCAGCAGAATTCCGAGAACAATGGAAGAGTTCTGAAGCATTTTTAAACTTCAGCAGAATTCCAAGAACAATGGAAGATTTCCAAAGCATTTTTAAATGTCAGCGGAATTCCGTGAACAATGGAATAGTTCCGAAGCATTTTTAAATGTCAGCGGAATTCCATAAACAAAGGAAGAGTTCCGAAGCATTTTTAAACGTCAGCAGAATTCCGAGAATAATGGAAGAGTTCTGAAGCATTTTTAAACGTCAGTAGAATTCCGAGAACAATGGAAGAGTTCCGAAGCATTTTTAAACGTAAGCAGATTTCCGAGAACAATGGAAGATTTCCGAAGCATTTTTAAACTTCAGCAGAATTCCGAGAACAATGGAAGAGTTCCGAAGCAAATTTAAACATCAGCAGAATTAAATGAACAATGGAAGAATTCCGAAGCCTTTTTAAACTTCAGCGGAATTCCAAGAACAATGGAAGAGTTCCGAAGCATTTTTAAACATCAGCAGAATTCCGAGAACAATGAAAGAGATCCAAAGTATTTTTAAACGTCAGCGGAATTCCAAGAACAATGGAAGAGTTTCGAGGCATTTTTAAACATCAGCGGAATTCCTTGAACAATGGAAGAGTTCTGAAGCATTTTTAAACTTCAGCAGAATTCCAAGAACAATGGAAGATTCCCGAAGCATTTTTAAATGTCAGCGGAATTCCGAGAACAATGGAATAGTTCTGAAGCATTTTTAAACATAAGCGGAATTCCATGAAAAAGGAAGAGTTCCGAAGCATTATTAAACCTCAGCGGTACTCCGTGAACAATGGAAGAGTTCCAAAGCATTTTTAAACTTCAGCAGAATTCCGAGAACAATGGAAGAGTTCTGAAGCATTTTTAAACTTCAGCAGAATTCCGAGAACAATGGAAGAGTTCTGAAGCAATTTTAAACCTCAGTGGAATTCCGTGAACAATGGAAGGGCTCCAAAGCATTTTTAAACTTCAGCAGAATTCCGAGAACAATAGAAAAGATCTGAAGCATTTTTAAACGTCAGCAGAATTCCGAGAACAATGGAAGAGTTCCGAAGCATTTTTAAACTTCAGTGGAATTACGAGAAAAATGGAAGAGTTCCGAAGCATTTTTAAACTTCAGTGGAATTCCGAGAACAAAGAAAGAGTTCCGAAGCATTTTTAAACCTCAGCGGAATTCCCTGAACAATGGAAGGGCTCCGTAGCATTTTTAAACTTCAGCAGAATTCCGAGAACAATAGAAAAGTTCTGAAGCATTTTTAAACCTCAGCAGGATTCCGAGAACAATGGAAGAGTTCCGAAGCATTTTTAAACTTCAGCGGAATTCCGAGAACAAAGAAAGAGTTCCGAAGCATTTTTAAACGTCAGTGGAATTCCGAGAACAATGGAAGATTTCCAAAGCATTTTTAATGTCAGCGGAATTCCGAAAACAATGGAAGAGTTCTGAAGCATTTTTAAACATCAGCAGAATTCCGAGAACAATGAAAGAGGTACGAAGTATTATTAAACGTTAGCGGAATTCCGAGAACAATGGAAGAGTTCCGAAGCATTTTTAAACTTCAGCGGATTTTCAAGAACAATGGATGAGTGCCGAAGCATTTTTAAACTTCAGCAGAATTCCGAGAACAATGAAAGATTTACGAATCAAATTTAAATGTCAGCGGAATTCCGAGAACAATGGAAGTGTTCCGAAGCATTTTTAAACTTCAGCAGAATTCGTAGAACAATGGAAGAGTTCTGAATCAAATTTAAACTTCAGCAGAATTCCGAGAACAATGAAAGAGTTCCAAAGCAAATGTAAACTTCAGTAGAATTCCATAAACAATAGAAGAGTTCCGAAGCATTTTTAAACGGCAGCAGAATTCCGAGAATAATGGAAGAGTTCCGAAGCATTTTTAAACGTCAGTAGAATTCCGAGAACAATGGAAGAGTTCCGAAGCATTTTTAAACGTAAGCAGATTTCCGAGAACAGTGGAAGAGTTCCGAAGCATTTTTAAACTTCAGCAGAATTCCGAGAACAATGGAAGAGTTCCGAAGCAAATTTAAACATCAGCAGAATTCCATGAACAATGGAAGAATTCCGAAGCCTTTTTAAACTTCAGCGGAATTCCAAGAACAATGGAAGAGTTCCGAAGCATTTTTAAACATCAGCAGAATTCCGAGAACAATGAAAGAGATCCGAAGTATTTTTAAACGTCAGCGGAATTCCAAGAAAAAAGGAAGAGTTTCGAGGCATTTTTAAACGTCAGCGGAATTCCTTGAACAATGGAAGAGTTCTGAAGCATTTTTAAACTTCAGCAGAATTCCAAGAACAATGGAAGATTTCCGAAGCATTTTTAAATGTCAGCGGAATTCCGAGATCAATGGAATAGTTCCGAAGAATTTTTAAACGTCAGCGGAATTCCATAAAAAAGGAAGAGTTCCGAAGCATTATTAAACCTCAGCGGTACTCCGTGAACGATGGAAGAGTTCCAAAGCATTTTTAAACTTCAGCGGAATTCCGAGAACAAAGAAAGAGTTCCGAAGCATTTTTAATCGTCAGTGGAATTCCGAGAACAATGGAAGAGTTCAGAAGCATTTTTACACATCAGCAGAATTCCGAGAACAAAGTAAGCGTTTCGAAGTATTATGAAACGTCAGCGGAATTCCGAGAACAATGGAAGAGTTCCGAAGCATTTTTAAACCTCAGCAGAATTACGTGAACAATGGAAGAGTTCCAAAGCATTTTTGATCCTCAGTAGAATTCCGAGAACAATGGAAGAGTTCCGAAGCATTTTTAAACTTCAGCAGAATTCCGACAACAATGCAAGAGTTCCGAAGCAAATTTAAACTTCAGAATTCCATGAACAATGGAAGAATTCCAAAGCATTTGTAAACTTCAGCGTAATTCCGAGAAAAATGGAAGAGTTCGGAAGCATTTTTAAACGTCAGTGGAATTCGGAGAACAATGGAAGAGTTCCAAAGCATTTTTAAACATCAGCAGAATTCCAAGAACAAAGTAAGAGTTTCGAAGTATTATGAAACGTCAGCGGAATTCCGAGAACAATGGAAGAGTTCCGAAGCATTTTTAAACCTCAGCAGAATTACTTGAACAATGGAAGAGTTCCGAAGCATTTTTAAACGTCAGCAGAATTCCGAGAACAATGGAAGAGTTCTGAAGCATTTTTAAACTTCAGCAGAATTCCGACAACAATGCAAGAGTTCTGAAGCAAATCTAAACTTCAGAATTCCATGAACAATGGAAGAATTCCAAAGCATTTGTAAACTTCAGCGGAATTCCGAGAAAAATGGAAGAGTTCCGAAGTATTTTTAAACATCAGCAGAATTCCGAGAACAATGGAAGATTTCCAAAGCATTTTTAATGTCAGCGGAATTCCGAGAACAATGGAAGAGTTCCGAAGCATTTTTAAACATCAGCAGAATTCTGAGAACAATGAAAGAGGTACGAAGTATTATTAAACTTTACCGGAATTCCGAGAACAATGGAAGAGTTCCGAAGCATTTTTAAACGTCAGCGGAATTCTTGAACAATGGAAGAGTTCTGAAGCATTTTTAAACTTCAGCAGAATTCCAAGAACAATGGAAGATTTCCAAAGCATTTTTAAATGTCAGCGGAATTCTGTGAACAATGGAATAGTTCCGAAGCATTTTTAAATGTCAGCGGATTTCCATAAATAAAGGAAGAGTTCCGAAGCATTTTTAAACGTCAGCAGAATTCCGAGAATAATGGAAGAGTTCCGAAGCATTTTTAAACGTCAGTAGAATTCCGCGAACAATGGAAGAGTTCCGAAGCATTTTTAAATGTAAGCAGATTTCCGAGAACAATGGAAGAGTTCCGAAGCATTTTTAAACTTCAGCAGAATTCCGAGAACAATGGAAGAGTTCCGAAGCAAATTTAAACATCAGCAGAATTAAATGAACAATGGAAGAATTCCGAAGCCTTTTTAAACTTCAGCGGAATTCCAAGAACAATGGAAGAGTTCCGAAGCATTTTTAAACATCAGCAGAATTCCGAGAACAATGAAAGAGATCCGAAGTATTTTTAAACGTCAGCGGAATTCCAAGAACAATGGAAGAGTTTCGAGGCATTTTTAAACATCACCGGAATTCCTTGAACAATGGAAGAGTTCTGAAGCATTTTTAAACTTCAGCAGAATTACAAGAACAATGGAAGATTCCCGAAGCATTTTTAAATGTCAGCGGAATTCCGAGAACAATGGAATAGTTCCGAAGCATTTTTAAACATCAGCGGAATTCCATGAAAAAGGAAGAGTTCCGAAGCATTATTAAACCTCAGCGGTACTCCGTGAACAATGGAAGAGTTCCAAAGCATTTTTAAACTTCAGCAGAATTCCGAGAACAATGGAAGAGTTCTGAAGCATTTTTAAACTTCAGCAGAATTCCGAGAACAATGGAAGAGTTCTGAAGCAAATTTAAACCTCAGTGGAATTCCGTGAACAATGGAAGGGCTCCAAAGCATTTTTAAACTTCAGCAGAATTCCGAGAACAATGGAAGAGTTCCGAAGCATTTTTAAACTTCAGTGGAATTACGAGAAAAATGGAAGAGTTCCGAAGCATTTTTAAACTTCAGTGGAATTCCGAGAACAAAGAAAGAGTTCCGAAGCATTTTTAAACCTCAGCGGAATTCCCTGAACAATGGAAGGGCTCCGTAGCATTTTTAAACTTCAGCAGAATTCCGAGAACAATAGAAAAGTTCTGAAGCATTTTTAAACCTCAGCAGAATTCCGAGAACAATGGAAGAGTTCCGAAGCATTTTTAAACTTCAGTGGAATTACGAGAAAAATGGAAGAGTTCCGAAGCATTTTTAAACTTCAGTGGAATTCCGAGAACAAAGAAAGAGTTCCGAAGCATTTTTAAACCTCAGCGGAATTCCCTGAACAATGGAAGGGCTCCGTAGCATTTTTAAACTTCAGCAGAATTCCGAGAACAATAGAAAAGTTCTGAAGCATTTTTAAACCTCAGCAGAATTCCGTGAACAATGGAAGAGTTCCGAAGCATTTTTAAACTTCATCGAAATTACGAGAAAAATGGAAGAGTTCCGAAGCATTTTTAAACTTCAGCGGAATTCAGAGAACAAAGAAAGAGTTCCGAAGCATTTTTAGACCTCAGCGGAATTCCATGAACAATGGAAGGGCTCCGAAGCATTTTTAAACTTCAGCAGAATTCCAAGAACAATAGATGAGTTCTGAAGAATTTTTAAACTTCAGAGGAATTCCGAGAAAAATGGAAGAGTTCCGAAGCATTTTTAAACTTCATCGAAATTACGAGAAAAATGGAAGAGTTCCGAAGCATTTTTAAACTTCAGCGGAATTCAGAGAACAAAGAAAGAGTTCCGAAGCATTTTTAAACGTCAGTGGAATTCCGAGAACAATGGAAGATTTCCAAAGCATTTTTAATGTCAGCGGAATTCCGAAAACAATGGAAGAGTTCCGAAGCATTTTTAAACATCAGCAGAATTCCGAGAACAATGAAAGAGGTACGAAGTATTATTAAACGTTAGCGGAATTCCGAGAACAATGGAAGAGTAACGAAGCATTTTTAAACTTCAGCGGATTTTCAAGAACAATGGATGAGTGCCGAAGCATTTTTAAACTTCAGTAGAATTCCGAGAACATTGAAAGATTTACGAATCAAATTTAAATGTCAGCGGAATTCCGAGAACAATGGAAGTGTTCCGAAGCATTTTTAAACTTCAGCAGAATTCGTAGAACAATGGAAGAGTTCTGAATCAAATTTAAACTTCAGCAGAATTCCGAGAACAATGAAAGAGTTCCAAAGCAAATGTAAACTTCAGCAGAATTCCATAAACAATAGAAGAGTTCCGAAGCATTTTTAAACGGCAGCAGAATTCCGAGAATAATGGAAGAGTTCCGAAGCATTTTTAAACGTCAGTAGAATTCCGAGAACAATGGAAGAGTTCAGAAGCATTTTTAAACGTAAGCAGATTTCCGAGAACAGTGGAAGAGTTCCGAAGCAAATTTAAACATCAGCAGAATTCCATGAACAATGGAAGAATTCCGAAGCCTTTTTAAACTTCAGCGGAATTCCAAGAACAATGGAAGAGTTCCGAAGCATTTTTAAACATCAGCAGAATTCCGAGAACAATGAAAGAGATCCGAAGTATTTTTAAACGTCAGCGGAATTCCAAGAACAAAGGAAGAGTTTCGAGGCATTTTTAAACGTCAGCGGAATTCCTTGAACAATGGAAGAGTTCTGAAGCATTTTTAAACTTCAGCAGAATTCCAAGAACAATGGAAGATTTCCGAAGCATTTTTAAATGTCAGCGGAATTCCGAGAACAATGCAATAGTTCCGAAGCATTTTTAAACGTCAGCGGAATTCCATAAAAAAGGAAGAGTTCCGAAGCATTATTAAACCTCAGCGGTACTCCGTGAACGATGGAAGAGTTCCAAAGCATTTTTAAACTTCAGCGGAATTCCGAGAACAAAGAAAGAGTTCCGAAGCATTTTTAATCGTCAGTGGAATTCCGAGAACAATGGAAGAGTTCAGAAGCATTTTTACACATCAGCAGAATTCCGAGAACAAAGTAAGCGTTTCGAAGTATTATGAAACGTCAGCGGAATTCCGAGAACAATGGAAGAGTTCCGAAGCATTTTTAAACCTCAGCAGAATTACGTGAACAATGGAAGAGTTCCAAAGCATTTTTGATCCTCAGTAGAATTCCGAGAACAATGGAAGAGTTCCGAAGCATTTTTAAACTTCAGCAGAATTCCGACAACAATGCAAGAGTTCCGAAGCAAATTTAAACTTCAGAATTCCATGAACAATGGAAGAATTCCAAAGCATTTGTAAACTTCAGCGTAATTCCGAGAAAAATGGAAGAGTTCCGAAGCATTTTTAAACATCAGCAGAATTCCGAGAACAAAGTAAGAGTTTCGAAGTATTATGAAACGTCAGCGGAATTCCGAGAACAATGGAAGAGTTCCGAGGCATTTTTAAACCTCAGCAGAATTACTTGAACAATGGAAGAGTTCCGAAGCATTTTTAAACGTCAGCAGAATTCCGAGAACAATGGAAGAGTTCTGAAGCATTTTTAAACGTCAGCGGAATTCCATAAAAAAAGGAAGAGTTCCGAACCATTATTAAACCTGAGCGGTACTCCATGAACAATGGAAGAGTTCCGAAGCAACTTTAAACTTCAGTAGAATTCCGAGAACAATGGAAGAGTTCCAAAGCTTTTTTAAACGTCAGCAGAATTCCGAGAACAATGGAAGAGTTCTGAAGCATTTTTAAACTTCAGCATATTTCCGAGAACAATGGAAGAGTTCAGAATCAAATTTAAACTTCAGCAGTATTCCAAGAACAATGGAAGAGTTCCAAAGCATTTTTAAACGTCAGCAGAATTCCGAGAACAATGGAAGAGTTCCGAAGCATTTTTAAACTTCAGCAGATTTCCAAGAACAATGGAAGAGTTCCGAAGCATTTTTAAACTTCAGCAGAATTCCGAGAACAATGGAAGATTTACGATTAAAATTTAAACGCCAGCGGAATTCCGAGAACAATGGAAGTGTTCCGAAGCATTTTTAAACTTCAGCAGAATTCGTAGAACAATGGAAGAGTTCTGAATCAGATTTAAACTTCAGCAGAATTCCGAGAACAATGGAAGAGTTCCGAAGCAAATGTAAACTTCAGCAGAATTCCATAAACAATAGAAGAGTTCTGAAGAATTTTTAAACGTCAGCAGAATTCCTAGAATAATGGAAGAGTTCCGAAGCATTTTTAAACGTCAGTAGATTTCCGAGAACAATGGAAGAGTTCCGAAGCATTTTTAAACTTCAGCAGAATTCCGTGAACAATGGAAGAGTTCCGAAGCAAATTTAAACATCAGCAGAATTCCATGAACAATGGAAGAATTCAGAAGCCTTTTTAAACTTCAGCGGAATTCCAAGAACAATGGAAGAGTTCCGAAGCATTTTTAAACATCAGCAGAATTCCGAGAACAATGAAAGAGATCCGAAGTATTTTTAAACGTCAGCGGAATTCCAAGAACAATGGAAGAGTTTCGAGGCATTTTTAAACATCAGCGGAATTCCTTGAACAATGGAAGAGTTCTGAAGCATTTTTAAACTTCAGCAGAATTCCAAGAACAATGGAAGATTCCCGAAGCATTTTTAAATGTCAGCGTAATTCCGAGAACAATGGAATAGTTCCGAAGCATTTTTAAACATCAGCGGAATTCCATGAAAAAGGAAGAGTTCCGAAGCATTATTAAACCTCAGCGGTACTCCGTGAACAATGGAAGAGTTCCAAAGCATTTTTAAACTTCAGTAGAATTCCGAGAACAATGGAAGAGTTCCGAAGCTTTTTTAATCGTCAGTAGAATTCCGAGAACAATGGAAGAGTTCCGAAGCATTTTTAAACTATAGCAGAATTCCGAGAACAATGGAAGAGTTCTGAAGTATTTTGAAACTTCAGCAGAATTCCGAGAACAATGGAAGAGTTCTGAAGCAATTTTAAACCTCAGTGGAATTCCGTGAACAATGGAAGGGCTCCAAAGCATTTTTAAACTTCAGCAGAATTCCGAGAACAATAGAAAAGATCTGAAGCATTTTTAAACGTCAGCAGAATTCCGAGAACAATGGAAGAGTTCCGAAGCATTTTTAAACTTCAGTGGAATTACGAGAAAAATGGAAGAGTTCCGAAGCATTTTTAAACTTCAGTGGAATTCCGAGAACAAAGAAAGAGTTCCGAAGCATTTTTAAACCTCAGCGGAATTCCCTGAACAATGGAAGGGCTCCGTAGCATTTTTAAACTTCAGCAGAATTCCGAGAACAATAGAAAAGTTCTGAAGCATTTTTAAACCTCAGCAGAATTCCGAGAACAATGGAAGAGTTCCGAAGCATTTTTAAACTTCATCGAAATTACGAGAAAAATGGAAGAGTTCCGAAGCATTTTTAAACTTCAGCGGAATTCCGAGAACAAAGAAAGAGTTCCGAAGCATTTTTAAACCTCAGCGGAATTCCCTGAACAATGGAAGGGCTCCGAAGCATTTTTAAACTTCAGCAGAATTCCAAAAACAATAGAAGTGTTCTGAAGAATTTTTAAACTTCAGAGGAATTCCGAGAAAAATGGAAGAGTTCCGAAGCATTTTTAAACATCAGCAGAATTCCGAGAACAATGAAAGAGATCCGAAGTATTTTTAAACGTCAGCGGAATTCCAAGAACAAAGGAAGAGTTTCGAGGCATTTTTAAACGTCAGCGGAATTCCTTGAACAATGGAAGAGTTCTGAAGCATTTTTAAACTTCAGCAGAATTCCAAGAACAATGGAAGATTTCCGAAGCATTTTTAAATGTCAGCGGAATTCCGAGAACAATGCAATAGTTCCGAAGCATTTTTAAACGTCAGCGGAATTCCATAAAAAAGGAAGAGTTCCGAAGCATTATTAAACCTCAGCGGTACTCCGTGAACGATGGAAGAGTTCCAAAGCATTTTTAAACTTCAGCGGAATTCCGAGAACAAAGAAAGAGTTCCGAAGCATTTTTAATCGTCAGTGGAATTCCGAGAACAATGGAAGAGTTCAGAAGCATTTTTACACATCAGCAGAATTCCGAGAACAAAGTAAGCGTTTCGAAGTATTATGAAACGTCAGCGGAATTCCGAGAACAATGGAAGAGTTCCGAAGCATTTTTAAACCTCAGCAGAATTACGTGAACAATGGAAGAGTTCCAAAGCATTTTTGATCCTCAGTAGAATTCCGAGAACAATGGAAGAGTTCCGAAGCATTTTTAAACTTCAGCAGAATTCCGACAACAATGCAAGAGTTCCGAAGCAAATTTAAACTTCAGAATTCCATGAACAATGGAAGAATTCCAAAGCATTTGTAAACTTCAGCGTAATTCCGAGAAAAATGGAAGAGTTCCGAAGCATTTTTAAACATCAGCAGAATTCCGAGAACAAAGTAAGAGTTTCGAAGTATTATGAAACGTCAGCGGAATTCCGAGAACAATGGAAGAGTTCCGAGGCATTTTTAAACCTCAGCAGAATTACTTGAACAATGGAAGAGTTCCGAAGCATTTTTAAACGTCAGCAGAATTCCGAGAACAATGGAAGAGTTCTGAAGCATTTTTAAACGTCAGCGGAATTCCATAAAAAAAGGAAGAGTTCCGAACCATTATTAAACCTGAGTGGTACTCCATGAACAATGGAAGAGTTCCGAAGCAACTTTAAACTTCAGTAGAATTCCGAGAACAATGGAAGAGTTCCAAAGCTTTTTTAAACGTCAGCAGAATTCCGAGAACAATGGAAGAGTTCTGAAGCATTTTTAAACTTCAGCATATTTCCGAGAACAATGGAAGAGTTCAGAATCAAATTTAAACTTCAGCAGTATTCCAAGAACAATGGAAGAGTTCCAAAGCATTTTTAAACGTCAGCAGAATTCCGAGAACAATGGAAGAGTTCCGAAGCATTTTTAAACTTCAGCAGATTTCCAAGAACAATGGAAGAGTTCCGAAGCATTTTTAAACTTCAGCAGAATTCCGAGAACAATGGAAGATTTACGATTAAAATTTAAACGCCAGCGGAATTCCGAGAACAATGGAAGTGTTCCGAAGCATTTTTAAACTTCAGCAGAATTCGTAGAACAATGGAAGAGTTCTGAATCAGATTTAAACTTCAGCAGAATTCCGAGAACAATGGAAGAGTTCCGAAGCAAATGTAAACTTCAGCAGAATTCCATAAACAATAGAAGAGTTCTGAAGAATTTTTAAACGTCAGCAGAATTCCTAGAATAATGGAAGAGTTCCGAAGCATTTTTAAACGTCAGTAGATTTCCGAGAACAATGGAAGAGTTCCGAAGCATTTTTAAACTTCAGCAGAATTCCGTGAACAATGGAAGAGTTCCGAAGCAAATTTAAACATCAGCAGAATTCCATGAACAATGGAAGAATTCAGAAGCCTTTTTAAACTTCAGCGGAATTCCAAGAACAATGGAAGAGTTCCGAAGCATTTTTAAACATCAGCAGAATTCCGAGAACAATGAAAGAGATCCGAAGTATTTTTAAACGTCAGCGGAATTCCAAGAACAATGGAAGAGTTTCGAGGCATTTTTAAACATCAGCGGAATTCCTTGAACAATGGAAGAGTTCTGAAGCATTTTTAAACTTCAGCAGAATTCCAAGAACAATGGAAGATTCCCGAAGCATTTTTAAATGTCAGCGTAATTCCGAGAACAATGGAATAGTTCCGAAGCATTTTTAAACATCAGCGGAATTCCATGAAAAAGGAAGAGTTCCGAAGCATTATTAAACCTCAGCGGTACTCCGTGAACAATGGAAGAGTTCCAAAGCATTTTTAAACTTCAGTAGAATTCCGAGAACAATGGAAGAGTTCCGAAGCTTTTTTAATCGTCAGTAGAATTCCGAGAACAATGGAAGAGTTCCGAAGCATTTTTAAACTATAGCAGAATTCCGAGAACAATGGAAGAGTTCTGAAGTATTTTGAAACTTCAGCAGAATTCCGAGAACAATGGAAGAGTTCTGAAGCAATTTTAAACCTCAGTGGAATTCCGTGAACAATGGAAGGGCTCCAAAGCATTTTTAAACTTCAGCAGAATTCCGAGAACAATAGAAAAGATCTGAAGCATTTTTAAACGTCAGCAGAATTCCGAGAACAATGGAAGAGTTCCGAAGCATTTTTAAACTTCAGTGGAATTACGAGAAAAATGGAAGAGTTCCGAAGCATTTTTAAACTTCAGTGGAATTCCGAGAACAAAGAAAGAGTTCCGAAGCATTTTTAAACCTCAGCGGAATTCCCTGAACAATGGAAGGGCTCCGTAGCATTTTTAAACTTCAGCAGAATTCCGAGAACAATAGAAAAGTTCTGAAGCATTTTTAAACCTCAGCAGAATTCCGAGAACAATGGAAGAGTTCCGAAGCATTTTTAAACTTCATCGAAATTACGAGAAAAATGGAAGAGTTCCGAAGCATTTTTAAACTTCAGCGGAATTCCGAGAACAAAGAAAGAGTTCCGAAGCATTTTTAAACCTCAGCGGAATTCCCTGAACAATGGAAGGGCTCCGAAGCATTTTTAAACTTCAGCAGAATTCCAAAAACAATAGAAGTGTTCTGAAGAATTTTTAAACTTCAGAGGAATTCCGAGAAAAATGGAAGAGTTCCGAAGCATTTTTAAACATCAGCAGAATTCCGAGAACAATGAAAGAGATCCGAAGTATTTTTAAACGTCAGCGGAATTCCAAGAACAAAGGAAGAGTTTCGAGGCATTTTTAAACGTCAGCGGAATTCCTTGAACAATGGAAGAGTTCTGAAGCATTTTTAAACTTCAGCAGAATTCCAAGAACAATGGAAGATTTCCGAAGCATTTTTAAATGTCAGCGGAATTCCGAGAACAATGCAATAGTTCCGAAGCATTTTTAAACGTCAGCGGAATTCCATAAAAAAGGAAGAGTTCCGAAGCATTATTAAACCTCAGCGGTACTCCGTGAACGATGGAAGAGTTCCAAAGCATTTTTAAACTTCAGCGGAATTCCGAGAACAAAGAAAGAGTTCCGAAGCATTTTTAATCGTCAGTGGAATTCCGAGAACAATGGAAGAGTTCAGAAGCATTTTTACACATCAGCAGAATTCCGAGAACAAAGTAAGCGCTTCGAAGTATTATGAAACGTCAGCGGAATTCCGAGAACAATGGAAGAGTTCCGAAGCATTTTTAAACCTCAGCAGAATTACGTGAACAATGGAAGAGTTCCAAAGCATTTTTGATCCTCAGTAGAATTCCGAGAACAATGGAAGAGTTCCGAAGCATTTTTAAACTTCAGCAGAATTCCGACAACAATGCAAGAGTTCCGAAGCAAATTTAAACTTCAGAATTCCATGAACAATGGAAGAATTCCAAAGCATTTGTAAACTTCAGCGTAATTCCGAGAAAAATGGAAGAGTTCCGAAGCATTTTTAAACATCAGCAGAATTCCGAGAACAAAGTAAGAGTTTCGAAGTATTATGAAACGTCAGCGGAATTCCGAGAACAATGGAAGAGTTCCGAGGCATTTTTAAACCTCAGCAGAATTACTTGAACAATGGAAGAGTTCCGAAGCATTTTTAAACGTCAGCAGAATTCCGAGAACAATGGAAGAGTTCTGAAGCATTTTTAAACGTCAGCGGAATTCCATAAAAAAAGGAAGAGTTCCGAACCATTATTAAACCTGAGCGGTACTCCATGAACAATGGAAGAGTTCCGAAGCAACTTTAAACTTCAGTAGAATTCCGAGAACAATGGAAGAGTTCCAAAGCTTTTTTAAACGTCAGCAGAATTCCGAGAACAATGGAAGAGTTCTGAAGCATTTTTAAACTTCAGCATATTTCCGAGAACAATGGAAGAGTTCAGAATCAAATTTAAACTTCAGCAGTATTCCAAGAACAATGGAAGAGTTCCAAAGCATTTTTAAACGTCAGCAGAATTCCGAGAACAATGGAAGAGTTCCGAAGCATTTTTAAACTTCAGCAGATTTCCAAGAACAATGGAAGAGTTCCGAAGCATTTTTAAACTTCAGCAGAATTCCGAGAACAATGGAAGATTTACGATTAAAATTTAAACGCCAGCGGAATTCCGAGAACAATGGAAGTGTTCCGAAGCATTTTTAAACTTCAGCAGAATTCGTAGAACAATGGAAGAGTTCTGAATCAGATTTAAACTTCAGCAGAATTCCGAGAACAATGGAAGAGTTCCGAAGCAAATGTAAACTTCAGCAGAATTCCATAAACAATAGAAGAGTTCTGAAGAATTTTTAAACGTCAGCAGAATTCCTAGAATAATGGAAGAGTTCCGAAGCATTTTTAAACGTCAGTAGATTTCCGAGAACAATGGAAGAGTTCCGAAGCATTTTTAAACTTCAGCAGAATTCCGTGAACAATGGAAGAGTTCCGAAGCAAATTTAAACATCAGCAGAATTCCATGAACAATGGAAGAATTCAGAAGCCTTTTTAAACTTCAGCGGAATTCCAAGAACAATGGAAGAGTTCCGAAGCATTTTTAAACATCAGCAGAATTCCGAGAACAATGAAAGAGATCCGAAGTATTTTTAAACGTCAGCGGAATTCCAAGAACAATGGAAGAGTTTCGAGGCATTTTTAAACATCAGCGGAATTCCTTGAACAATGGAAGAGTTCTGAAGCATTTTTAAACTTCAGCAGAATTCCAAGAACAATGGAAGATTCCCGAAGCATTTTTAAATGTCAGCGTAATTCCGAGAACAATGGAATAGTTCCGAAGCATTTTTAAACATCAGCGGAATTCCATGAAAAAGGAAGAGTTCCGAAGCATTATTAAACCTCAGCGGTACTCCGTGAACAATGGAAGAGTTCCAAAGCATTTTTAAACTTCAGTAGAATTCCGAGAACAATGGAAGAGTTCCGAAGCTTTTTTAATCGTCAGTAGAATTCCGAGAACAATGGAAGAGTTCCGAAGCATTTTTAAACTATAGCAGAATTCCGAGAACAATGGAAGAGTTCTGAAGCATTTTGAAACTTCAGCAGAATTCCGAGAACAATGGAAGAGTTCTGAAGCAATTTTAAACCTCAGTGGAATTCCGTGAACAATGGAAGGGCTCCAAAGCATTTTTAAACTTCAGCAGAATTCCGAGAACAATAGAAAAGATCTGAAGCATTTTTAAACGTCAGCAGAATTCCGAGAACAATGGAAGAGTTCCGAAGCATTTTTAAACTTCAGTGGAATTACGAGAAAAATGGAAGAGTTCCGAAGCATTTTTAAACTTCAGTGGAATTCCGAGAACAAAGAAAGAGTTCCGAAGCATTTTTAAACCTCAGCGGAATTCCCTGAACAATGGAAGGGCTCCGTAGCATTTTTAAACTTCAGCAGAATTCCGAGAACAATAGAAAAGTTCTGAAGCATTTTTAAACCTCAGCAGAATTCCGAGAACAATGGAAGAGTTCCGAAGCATTTTTAAACTTCATCGAAATTACGAGAAAAATGGAAGAGTTCCGAAGCATTTTTAAACTTCAGCGGAATTCCGAGAACAAAGAAAGAGTTCCGAAGCATTTTTAAACCTCAGCGGAATTCCCTGAACAATGGAAGGGCTCCGAAGCATTTTTAAACTTCAGCAGAATTCCAAAAACAATAGAAGTGTTCTGAAGAATTTTTAAACTTCAGAGGAATTCCGAGAAAAATGGAAGAGTTCCGAAGCATTTTTAAACTTCAGCGGAATTCCGAGAACAAAGAAAGAGTTCCGAAGCATTTTTAAACGTCAGTGGAATTCCGAGAACAATGGAAGATTTCCAAAGCATTTTTAATGTCAGCGGAATTCCGAAAACAATGGAAGAGTTCCGAAGCATTTTTATACATCAGCAGAATTCCGAGAGCAATGAAAGAGGTACGAAGTATTATTAAACGTTAGCGGAATTCGAGAACAACGGAAGAGTTCCGAAGCATTTTTAAACTTCAGCGGATTTTCAAGAACAATGGATGAGTGCCGAAGCATTTTTAAACTTCAGCAGAATTCCGAGAACAATGAAAGATTTACGAATCAAATTTAAATGTCAGCGGAATTCCGAGAACAATGGAAGTGTTCCGAAGCATTTTTAAACTTCAGCAGAATTCGTAGAACAATGGAAGAGTTCTGAATCAAATTTAAACTTCAGCAGAATTCCGAGAACAATGAAAGAGTTCCGAAGCAAATGTAAACTTCAGCAGAATTCCATAAACAATAGAAGAGTTCCGAAGCATTTTTAAACGGCAGCAGAATTCCGAGAATAATGGAAGAGTTCCGAAGCATTTTTAAACGTCAGTAGAATTCCGAGAACAATGGAATAGTTCCAAAGCATTTTTAAACTTCAGCGGAATTCCGAGAACAAAGAAAGAGTTCCGAAGCATTTTTAATCGTCAGTGGAATTCCGAGAACAATGGAAGAGTTCAGAAGCATTTTTACACATCAGCAGAATTCCGAGAACAAAGTAAGCGTTTCGAAGTATTATGAAACGTCAGCGGAATTCCGAGAACAATGGAAGAGTTCCGAGCATTTTTAAACCTCAGCAGAATTACGTGAACAATGGAAGAGTTCCAAAGCATTTTTGATCCTCAGTAGAATTCCGAGAACAATGGAAGAGTTCCGAAGCTTTTTTAAATGTCAGCAGAATTCCGAGAACAATGGAAGAGTTCTGAAGCATTTTTAAACTTCAGCATATTTCCAAGAACAATGGAAAAGTTCAGAATCAAATTTAAACTTCAGCAGTATTCCAAGAACAATGGAAGAGTTCCAAAGCATTTTTAAACGTCAGCAGAATTCCGAGAACAATGGAAGAGTTCCAAAGCATTTTTAAACCTCAGCAGAATTACGTGAACAATGGAAGAGTTCCAAAGCATTTTTGATCCTCAGTAGAATTCCGAGAACAATGGAAGAGTTCCGAAGCATTTTTAAACTTCAGCAGAATTCCGACAACAATGCAAGAATTCCGAAGCAAATTTAAACTTCAGAATTCCATGAACAATGGAAGAATTTCAAAGCATTTGTAAACTTCAGCGTAATTCCGAGAAAAATGGAAGAGTTCGGATGCATTTTTAAACGTCAGTGGAATTCGGAGAACAATGGAAGAGTTCCAAAGCATTTTTAAACATCAGCAGAATTCCGAGAACAATGAAAGAGGTAAGAAGTATTATTAAACGTTAGCGGAATTCCGAGAACAATGGAAGAGTTCCGAAGCATTTTTAAACGTCAGCGGAATTCTTGAACAATGGAAGATTTCCAAAGCATTTTTAAATGTCAGCGGAATTCCGTGAACAATGGAATAGTTCCGAAGCATTTTTAAATGTCAGCAGAATTCCGAGAATAATGGAAGAGTTACGAAGCATTTTTAAACGTCAGTAGAATTCCGAGAACAATGGAAGAGTTCCGAAGCATTTTTAAACGTAAGCAGATTTCCGAGAACAATGGAAGAGTTCCGAAGCATTTTTAAACTTCAGCAGAATTCCGAGAACAATGGAAGAGTTCCGAAGCAAATTTAAACATCAGCAGAATTCCATGAACAATGGAAGAATTCCGAAGCCTTTTTAAACTTCAGCGGAATTCCGAGAACAATGAAAGAGATCCGATGTATTTTTAAACGTCAGCGGAATTCCAAGGACAATGGAAGATTTCCGAAGCGTTTTTAAATGTCAGCGGAATTCCGAGAACAATGGAATAGTTCCGAAGCATTTTTAAACGTCAGCGGAATTCCATAATAAAAGGAAGAGTTCCGAACCATTATTAAACCTCAGCGGTACTCCATGAACAATGAAAGAGTTCTGAAGCATCTTTAAACTTCAGTAGAATTCCGAGAACAATGGAAGAGTTCCGAAGCTTTTTTAAATGTCAGCAGAATTCCGAGAACAATGGAAGAGTTCTGAAGCATTTTTAAACTTCAGCATATTTCCAAGAACAATGGAAAAGTTCAGAATCAAATTTAAACTTCAGCAGTATTCCAAGAACAATGGAAGAGTTCTGAAGCATTTTTAAACCTCAGCAGAATTCCGAGAACAATAAAAAAGTTCCGAAGCATTTTTAAATGTCAGCAGAATTCCGAGAACAATGGAAGAGTTCCGAAGCATTTTTAAACTTCATAAGAATTCCGAGAACAATGGAAGAGTTCCAAAGCAAATTTAAACTTCAGCAGAATTCCGAGAACAATGGAAGAGTTCCGAAGCATTTTTAAACTTCAGCAGAATTGCGAGGACAATGGAAGAGTTCTGAAGCATTTTTAAACTTCAGCGGAATTCTGAGAACAATGGAAGAGTTCCAAAGCATTTTTAAACGTCAGCGGAATTCCGAGAACAATGGAAGAGTTCCAAAGCATTTTTAAACTTCAGCACAATTGCGAGAACAATGGAAGAGTTCCGAATCAAATTTAAACTTCAGCAGAATTCCGAGAACAATGGAAGAGTTCCGAAGCATTTTTAAACTTCAGCAGAATTGCGAGGACAATGGAAGAGTTCTGAAGCATTTTAAAACTTCAGCGGAATTCCAAGAACAATGGAAGAGTTCCAAAGCATTTTTAAACGTCAGCGGAATTCCGAGAACAATGGAAGAGTTCCGAAGCATTTTTAAACATCAGCGAAATTCCGAGAACTATGGAAGATTTCCGAAGCATTTTTAAACGTCAGCGGAATTCCGAGAACAATGGAAGAGTTCCGAAGCATTTTTAAACATCAGTGGAATTCCGAGAACAATGTAAGAGTTTCGAAGCATTATTAAACTCATTGATTGTGATGTGTGTCAGGGCTCTTTATATCACCGCAAGCAATTGCAGACACCTGTGCTAATTAGTTTGGCAGGTGTGTCCAATGAAAGGCAAGACTACTTAAGAAGTTTGTCCCACATTATTAAGCAGCCTACATTTTCTGCCAAAATGGGAAAGAAAAGGGATGTGTCGGCTGCTGAGAAGCAACAAATTGTGGAGTGTTAAGGTCAAGGCATGACTACAATCAACGTTGCCAAGACCCTACATCCTGATCATCGCACAATCAAGAAGTATGTAGCTGATTCACAGTACACATGTGTGCGTGCCGATAAGGGAAAATTAAGGACTCTTTCCTACAGGCAATTACATCAGGTTAAAAGAGCAGCGGCAAAAGATCCTTGTCATAGCAGCAGACAAGTTTTTGAAGCTGCTGGTGCCTCCAGCGTCCCCCGAACAACAAGATGCAGGGTCCTTCAGAGGTTTGCAGCTGTGCGTAAGCCATCCTGTCGACCTTCTCTATCCACTGTACACAAGCAGAAATGGCTCCAGTAGGCCAAACAATACATGAAGACTGACATCAAAACTGTTTTGTTTACCGATGAGAGCTGTGCAACGCTCAATGGTCCAGATGGATGGAGTGGAGGATGGCTGGTTGATGGACACTCCATGCAAACACAGCTACGGCACCAACAAGGAGGAGGTGGAGTAATGTTTTGAGCTGGATTCATGGGGAGAGAGATTGTCGGCCCCTTTAGGATACCTGAAGGGGTAAAGATGAACTCCATAATGTATGTGGAGTTTCTCAAACAGCACTTCCTGCCATGGTTCAAGAAGAAGAACCGTGTATTCCACAGCAAGATCATTTTCATGCATGATAATGCACCGTCTCATGCTGCACATAACACATCTGCATCTCTGGCTGCCATGAGCATAAAAGGGGACAAACTTATGGTGTGGAACACATGCTCCCCTGACCTCAACCCCATTGAGAACCTCTGTAGCATCATCAAAAGGAGTGTCTATGATGGTGGGAGGCAGTTCACATCTAAGCAACAGCTCTGGGAGGGTATTCTGTCCTCATGCAAAACAATTAAAGCAGAAACCATCCAAAACCTGACAAATTCAATTCAACATGTAACGCCCCTGTCCATGCCTACTCATCCAAGTGTCTGTGGTGAAATGCATTCTGTCACACACAGAGTTTCTCAAAGAAGTAGTGATGTTGTGTGCGACATGCTGGTGGAGCGCTGGTACACACCTTTCTTTGAGAAGTAGTGCCGACTGGGCATCTGGTACTGGGGTACTGCGACGGACATAAGGACATTAAAATCCTCTGTGTACACCAGGCGGAAAGGCAGCATTTCTGTAGCCAAGAGCTTGTAGATGGTGAAATTCAACCTCTTAGCTTTCTCATGGCTAGGAGGAAATGGTCTTTTACTTGTCCACATCTGAGGGACCAAGGGCTGGCTATTGTGCTTAGACGGGGTTGAGAAGGGTGTCCCCGGCAAACTGCCGGTCTGAGAAGAAGATGCAGGCGGACATGTTAGGCTGCCTTGATCCAAAGGTGGTGCTATCGATGTCGGACAGCGCTGAACACCAGCAGGTGTTTCCACCTCCAAATAAAATGATGACCTGCCAATCACGCTGGCTGTTGCGGGTAAAGAGGTGGCAGGTCTGTGTCCCAAAACAGGTGTGACTGCTGTCCCCCCAGTCACAGAGGATGAAGAGGCCGCGGATGCACAAGATGTGGCAGACGGTGGTTGGCCCGGCCGGCTAGGCCGCATTGTAGCACAGTGAGCTTCCCACTGCAACTTATGCTTCATATCCATGTGCTGGTTCATGCATGAAGTACTCAAACTATGTATTTTTTGGCCTCTACTTAGCTTTTGCTGACAAATGTTACAGATAACACGAGTTGGGTCATCCTTATCGATCTGAAATAATGCCCAGGCTATGCAAGGCTTAGCACCCATGCGACCTGAAGAGCCACCACGACTTGTGGTCAGAGGCAGAGTTGTGTTTGAGGATGCAGTTGTTGACTTGCTTCCAGTACTACGTCTCTGTCCAGGAAGGCGCAACCTCACCTCGTCGTCACTAGCATCCTCCTCCACCTCCTCCTCTGACCTCATCGACTGGCTGACTGTGGGTTGACAGTAAGTGGGATCTCCAACCTCGTCATCATCACCCTGTGTGTTATCACACCCGTCGTCCTCAGAGCCAACCTCTTCCTGCCCTGGTAAAAAACTAAAGTTGTCGCTCCAATCAGGTATTTGAGTCTCATCATCGTCTTCCTCATTGTCTCCACCAACAGGAGTTACAGTTTGGGAACGAGGGTCTACATTATGGTCAGAACCTTCTGCGTCTGGTCCTGGATCCGACTCATAAAGATTCTGGGCATCAGTGCAGATCATTTCCTCGTCTGCATTCACAGAAGCTCTGGAGCCGACCTCTGATTCCCAGGCTATAGTATGAGTAAACAGCTCTGCAGACTCAACCATCTGTTCTACCCCATACTCAGACGGGCAGCTGGAGACTTGGGAGCTGTGAGGAAGCAAGTGCGATTGGGGTGACTCCTCTGACGACTGGAGTATTTGTGATGTTGAAGTTGATGTGGAGGAGAGCCCACTTAAAGGAGCACTTGATATCTGTTGAAGCACCTGCTGTTTTTGTGCCTCATCTGGAATTTGTAGCGATTGACGTGGCAGTAAGAAAGGGATCTTATCACATTGTCCGCTAAAAGAAGTAGACATCTTAGTTTGGCTGGAAGATGGTCTTTCTTCTGCAGATGTTACTGTTGCTTTAACACCTAGACTACGGACTAGAGATGAGCGTTGTTCTACTCGAACTGTTCGCCAATCTCAAATTCGAGCTGTTTTGGGCGGTGTTCGAGCCGTTCGGCGAACACGAACAATTTGAGAAAAATTCGGCTGTTCGAGGTTATGTTCGATAACTGTTCGTGCACCAAAATCATAACTGGATTTTTTCTCAGTAATGATGAAAATTAATGTTAATACGCAGTTTGAGTGTACAGCGGGGTGGGGGGAGGGGCAGGGGATGGATCTCTGCAGGAACAATGAAGATCTCCATTTTTTTTCCTCTTTCCCGCATTTACAGTGGGGAGGTGCAATCTGTCAGCCTATCAGCAGCACACACACGGAGCGAAGTGCTTTTTTTCACACAAGCAAGGGCATGTGTCATTGGCAGTGTATGTCACATGTCCTTGCCCTATAAGACCAAGCCATTTTCCCCGTCACCACCATTTTCTCACTGCTGCAGCTGCGTGTTAGACGGCACCGCTGTTGCTGTGTGCGCTATACCTTGTTAATTTCAAGCCAATTTTCGCACAAATCTACAGATAGCTTGGGAGTAGGGAATAGTTGTGATTGCAGTCCTTTTAAGGACTAGGTTACAGCATTTCCTACGACTTTTATCAGGCAGGTCTGTGCTCTTAAATAGATAGATTGTGGGAGTAAAGACTAGTGTTGAGCCACCCCCGTAGTGTTCGGGTTCGGTTCGGTTCGTCGAACACCGGGATGTTCGAGGAACTGTTCGTCGAACTGTTCGTCGAACACCTTAGAACACCGTCGAACACCGTTAAAACCAATGGCAGGCAAACAAAAACACATAGAAACACATAGAAAACACCTGCAAAGGTGTCCAAAAGCTGACAAACTGCTCAGAAGACACTCTCTTTAAAAAAAGCCGGCCGGCAAATTCAGCAGCGGCATACACCGGTACCCGACAATTTAGACAAGAAGGAATAGAGCATCACACATAGATTAGATAGATAGAAACATGTCAGTCACACATATAAGAAGCACAGTGACAGTGTTGGTTACTGCACTTGTCATTTAGTGTAAAGGATTTATTAAAAAAAATAATAGTGTTTTCATGCACCGTCTCTTTAAAAAAGCCGGCCGGCAATTCAGCATCTGTACCCGACAATTTAGAACAGAAAGAATAGAGCTTCACACATAGATTAGATAGATAGAAACATGTCAGTCACATATATAATAAGTACAGTGATAGTGTTGCTTACTGTACTTGTCATTTAGTGTAAAGGATTTATTTAAAAAAATAATAGTGTTTTCATGCACTGTCTCTTTAAAAAAGCCGGCCGGCAATTCAGCAGCGGTACCCGACAATTTATAACAGACAGAATAGAGCATCACACATAGATTAGATAGATAGAAACATGTCAGTCACATATATATGAAGTACAGTGATAGTGTTGGTTACTGTACTTGTCATTTAGTATTAAAATAAAGGATTTATTATTAAAAAAATTGTCGTGGGGTTCCCCTTAATTTTAGGCTCTAGCGGAGGTTAAGCAGACGGCTGGGGCAGATGTTTGAAGCCTGGGAAGGGGGTAATACCCACGGAGCTTCCCAGGCTACTAATATCAGCCCCCAGCTGAATACATAGCCTTTACTAGCTATTAAAATGGGGGACCCCCCCAAAAAAATGACGTGGGGTCCCCCCTAATTTAATAGCTAGCAAAGGCTAGGCAGACAGCTGGGGGCTGATATTAATAGCCCAGGAAGGGAGCCATGAATATTGGCCCCCTCCCAGGCTAGAAACACCAGCCGTCAGCCGCCCCAGAAATGGCGCATTCATAGGATGCGCCAATTCTGGCACTTAGCCTCGCTCTTCCACGCTGCCCTGGTGCGGTGGCAGGGGGTAATAGGGTTGGGGTTGATGTCAGCTTATAATGCCAGCTGACATCAAGCCCAGGTTAGTAATGGAGAGGCGACTATAAGACACCCCCATTACTAACCCCATAGTCAAAGTTAAAAAAAACACAAACACCCAGAATAAAGTCCTTTAATTGAAATAAAGACACAATCCTTTATTGTTCTAAATTAAACCATACTTACCATCACGCCCATTCCAGCTGAAGCCAACGATCTCCTGCAATAAAAGAAAAATAATAAAGCAACCTCATCCTTACCTTTCCATGGTTCCCACGACAGCTTCAGCTCTGCTACATCGAGATGACAGGCTGGACCGCAGCAGAACGCTGCCATCCAGCCTGTCATCCCGCAGACACTGAGAAGCGCAGGCTTGCTTGCGCTGCTCAGCGTCTCTCTGCGACGACATCCAGATGAGCCGAGTTCATGTCCAATGAACTCGGCTCACCTCATGCACGTCACTGACAGCGTGGGAAAATTCTCACGCTGAAGCGCTGATTGCAGGAGAATTTTCCCACGCTGTCAGTGACGTGCAGGAGGTGAGCTGAGTTCATTGGACATGAGCTCACCTCATGCACATCACTGACAGCGTGGGAGAATTCTCCTGCACTCAGCACTTCAGCGTGAGAATTTTCCCACGCTGTCAGTGACGTGCATGAGGTGAGCCGAGTTCATTGGACATGACCTCGGCTCATCTGGATGCCGTCACAGCGAGACAGTGAGGAGCGCAAGCATGCCTGCGCTTCTCAGTGTCTGCGGGATGACAGACTGGATGGCAGCGTTCTGCTGCGGTCCAGCCAGTCATCTCGATGTAGCAGAGCTAAAGCTGTCGTGGGAACCATGGAAAGGTAAGGATGAGGTTGGTTTATTATTTTTCTTTTATTGCAGGAGATCGTTGGCTTCAGCTGGAATGGGTGTGATGGTAAGTATGGTTTAATTTAGAACAATAAAGAATTGTGTGTTTATTTCAATTAAAGGACTTTATTCTGGGTGTTGTGTTTTTTTTAACTTTGACTATGGGGTTAGTAATGGGGGTGTCTTATAGACGTCTCTCAATTACTAACCTGGGCTTGATGTCAGCTGGCATTATAAGCTGACATCAACCCCAACCCTATTACCCCCTGCCACCGCACCAGGGCAGCGTGGAAGAGCGAGGCTAAGTGCCAGAATTGGCGCATCCTATGAATGCGCCATTTCTGGGGCGGCTGACGGCTGGTGTTTCTAGCCTGGGAGGGGGTCAATATTCATGGCTCCCTTCCTGGGCTATTAATATCAGCCCCCAGCTGTCTGCCTAGCCTTTGCTAGCTATTAAATTAGGGGGGACCCCACGTCATTTTTTTGGGGGGGTCCCCCATTTTAATAGCTAGTAAAGGCTATGTATTCAGCTGGGGGCTGATATTAGTAGCCTGGGAATCTCCGTGGGTATTACCCCCTTCCCAGGCTTCAAACATCTGCCCCAGCCGTCTGCTTAGCCTCCGCTAGAGCCTAAAATTAAGGGGAACCCCACGCCAATTTTTTTAATAATAAATCCTTTATTTTAATACTAAATGACAAGTACAGTAACCAACACTATCACTGTACTTCATATATATGTGACTGACATGTTTCTATCTATCTAATCTATGTGTGAAGCTCTATTCTGTCTGTTATAAATTGTCGGGTACCGCTGCTGAATTGCCGGCCGGCTTTTTTAAAGAGACGGTGCATGAAAACACTATTATTTTTTTTGATAAATCCTTTACGCTAAATGACAAGTACAGTAACCAACACTGTCACAGTACTTCATATATATGTGACTGACATGTTTCTATCTATCTAATCTATGTGTGAAGCTCTATTCTTTCGGTTCTAAATTGTCGGGTACAGGTGTATGCCGCTACTGAATTGCCGGCTTTTCATGTTTCACTGTTGGTACTGTTCCCATCGATTTGGGCAATCACTGTAATGCCACAACCACCATGGCTGTGGCATTACAGTGAGTGGCAGACAATCCCTGCATGATTGGTGCTCTAAATAGCGCCAGACATGCAGGACACGCTTTTGGTGCACGAACAGTTATCGAACATAACCTCGAACAGCCGAATTTTTTGCAAATCGTTCGGGTTCGTCGAACAACTCGAACACCGCCCAAAACAGCTCGAATTTGAGATTGGCGAACAGTTCTAGTCGAACACCGCTCATCTCTAGTAAAGACTAATTGTAATTGGAGTCCTTTTCAGGACTAGGTTACATCAGTTCCTATCAGTTTTTGCCAGGCAGGTCTGTGCCAGTGCTGTGCAAGTTTTTTTCACAGCATTTGGCTGAATCTAGCAAAGCTAATCCTTTTTGGCCTATTGCAGAGTGTGTTAGTCAGTGGAGTAGCCTATCTGTGTTGCAAGATATACCACCTGTGTATAGAATACCAATTTTTTTACTGCACCTAGTGAAGTAAAATCTTTTGGGCATAGCATCATTCTATTAGTCCATCTATACTGACCTCCATCAGGTTGCAAACTGAATATAATTTTTTTCTGCATCTAGCTCTGAAAAAATATTGGGCTTCTAGCTGTGTGTGGGACTTGTTGTATTAGTCCATCTATACTGACCTCCATCAGGTTGCAAACTGCATATATTTTTTTCTTCATCTACCTCTGAAAAAATATTGGGCTTCTAGCTGTGTGTGGGACTTGTTCTATTAATTCATCTATACAGACCTCCATCAGGTTGCAAACTGAATATATTTTTTTCTGCATCTACCTCTGAAAAAATATTGGGCTTCTAGCTGTGTGTGGGACTTGTTCTATTAATCCATCTATACAGACCTCCATCAGGTTGCAAACTGAATATATTTTTTACTGCATCTACCTCTGAAAAAATATTGGGCTTCTAGCTGTGTGTGGGACTTGTTCTATTAATCCATCTATACAGACCTCCATCAGGTTGCAAACTGAATATATTTTTTTCTGCATCTACCTCTGAAAAAATATTGGGCTTCTAGCTGTGTGTGGGACTTGTTCTATTAATCCATCTATATAGACCTCCATCAGGTTGCAAACTGAATATATTTTTTTCTGCATCTACCTCTGAAAAAATATTGGGCTTCTAGCTGTGTGTGGGACTTGTTGTATTAGTCCATCTATACTGACCTCCATCAGGTTGCAAACTGAATATATTTTTTTCTGCATCTACCTCTGAAAAATTATTGGGCTTCTAGCTGTGTTTGGGACTTGTTCTATTAATCCATCTATACAGACCTCCATCAGGTTGCAAACTGAATATATTTTTTTCTGCATCTACCTCTGAAAAAATATTGGGCTTCTAGCTGTGTGTGGGACTTGTTGTATTAGTCCATTTATACTGACCTCCATCAGGTTGCAAACTGAATATATTTTTTTCTGCATCTACCTCTGAAAAAATATTGGGCTTCTAGCTGTGTGTGGGACTTGTTCTATTAATCCATCTATACAGACCTCCATCAGGTTGCAAACTGAATATATTTTTTTCTGCATCTAGCTCTGAAAAAACATTTGGACTTCTAGCAGTGTGTGGGACTTTCTCTATTAGTCCATCTATACTGACCTCCATCAGGTTGCAAATTGAATATAATTTTTTTCTGCATCTAACCCAGCCAATAGTTTTGGCCTAATACCACAGTTTGGCCACTCAGCTCTGCTCGGTTCCCATCCATTGTTTTTTTGTGCAAACAACTCCAGAGTTGTTAATTAGTTAACCACCAAAATGAGTGGAAAAAGGCCTGCTGCTGGTGGAAAGGGGAATAGGCGTGTTGGGAAGGGGAAAAAAGGTTGTGTCCGTGGGGTAGGTGTTAAAGCAACAGTAACATCTGCAGAAGAAAGACCATCTTCCAGCCAAACTAAAATGTCTACTTCTTTTAGCGGACAATGTGATAAGATCCCTTTCTTACGGCCACGCCAATCGCTACAAATTCCAGATGAGGCACAAAAACAGCAGGTGCTTCAACGGATATCAAGTGCTCCTTTAAGTGGGCTCTCCTCCACATCAACTTCAACATCACAAATACTTCAGTCCTCAAAGGTGTCACCCCAATCGCACTTGCTTCCTCACAGCTCCCAAATCTCCAGCTGCCCTTCTGAGTATGAGGTAGAACAGATGGTTGAGTCTGCAGAGCTGTTTACTCATACTATAGCCTGGGAATCAGAGGTCGACTCCAGCGCTTCTGTGAATCCAGACGAGGAAATGATCTGCACTGATGCCCAGAATCTTTATGAGTCGGATCCAGGACCAGATGCAAAAGGTTCTGACCATAATGTAGACCCTCATTCCCAAACTGTAACTCCTGTTGGTGGAGACAATGAGGAAGACGATGATAAGACTCAAATACCTGATTGGAGCGACAACTTTAGTTTTTTGTCAGGGCAGGAACAGGTTGGCTCTGAGGACGACGGGTGTGATAACGCACAGGGTGATGATGATGAGGTTGGAGATCCCACTTGCTGTCAACCCACAGTCAGCCAAGAGATGAGGTCAGCAGAGGAGGTGGAGGAAGATGCTAGTGACGACGAGGTCAGGTTGCGCCTTCCTGGACAGAGACGTAGTACTGGAAGCACGTCAACAACTGCATCCTCAAACACAACTCTGCCTCTCACCACAAGTCGTGGTGGCTCTTCAGGTCGCATGGGTGCTAAGCCTTGCATAGCCTGGGCATTTTTTCAGATCGATAAAGATGACCCAACTCGTGTTATCTGTAACATTTGTCAGCAAAAGCTAAGTAGAGGCCGAAAAATACATAGTTTGAGTACTTCATGCATGAACCGGCACATGGACATGAAGCCGGCCGGGACAACCACCGTCTGCCATATCTTGTGCATCCGCGGCCTCTTCATCCTCTGTGACTGGGGGGACAGCAGTCACACCTGTTTTGGGGCGCAGACCTGCCACCTCTTTACCCGCAACAGCCAGCGTGATTGGCAGGTCATCATTTTCTTTGGAGGTGGTAACACCAGCTGGTGTTGAGCGCTGTACGACATCGATAGCACCACCTTTGGATCAAGGCAACCTAACATGTCCTCCTGCATCTTCCTCACAGACCGGCAGTTTGCCGGGGACACCCTTATCAACCCCGTCTAAGCACAATAGCCAGCCCTCGGTCCCTCAGATGTGGACAAGTAAAAGATCATTTCCTCCTAGCCATGAGAAAGCTAAGAGGTTGAATTTCACCATCTGCAAGTTCTTGGCTACAGAAATGCTGCCTTTCCGCCTGGTGGACACAGAGGATTTTCGAGACCTTATGTCCGTCGCAGTGCCCCAGTACCAGATGCCCAGTCGGCACTACTTCTCAAAGAAAGGTGTGCCTGCGCTCCACCAGCATGTCGCACACAACATCACCGCTTCTTTGAGAAACTCTGTGTGTGACAGGGTGCATTTCACCACAGACACTTGGACGAGTAGGCATGGACAGGGGCGTTACATGTCGCTGACTGGGCACTGGGTAGCTATGGTGACAGCAGGACAAGGGGCTGCTGTCCAAGTCTTGCCGTCCCCACGAGTTGTGCGTCAATCCTCTTTATGTCAAAGTTCCTCCACTGCTTCTGCCTCCTCAACCTCCTCTCGGTCTTCCACCTGCACCCAAAGCCTGTCTGGTCATGCCACAAGCTTTCTAACTGCGCAGAAGGGATCCTGCACACCTCCTTACTATGCTGGCAGTAGGGCTCAACGTCATCAGGCGGTTTTTACATTGAAATGTCTGGGAAATGTGAGTCACACAGCTGAGGAGTTGTGGTCAGCTCTGGAGAACCAATTTCATGGATGGTTGTCTCCACTGGACCTGAAACCAGGGAAGGCCGTGTGCGACAATGCTGCAAACCTGGGTGCAGCCCTTCGCCGGGGCAATGTCACACACGTGCCTTGTATGGCTCACGTGTTGAACCTGGTTATCCAGCAATTTTTAGCCCACTATCCCAGACTAGTTGGCCTTCTGCAGAGGGCACGGTCGCTGTGTGCTCACTTTCGCCGTTCGCATCCCGCAGCTCAGCGACTTACATCTCTACAGAAGTCGTTGGGCCTGCCACTTCACCGGCTAAAATGCGATGTGCCTACTCGGTGGAATTTAACTCTGCACATGTTGCAGCGACTGTGGCAGCACCGACAAGCCCTGGTGCAATACGTTCTGACGTATAGCCTGGGCCAACGAGATCCAGAGGTGGGGCAAATCACGCTGGAGGAGTGTTCTCAGATCAGGGACCTATGCACCCTTCTGCACAGTTTTGAAATGGCGACGAAGATGTTTAGTGCTGACGATGCCATTATCAGCATGACTATTCCGGTGATTTACATGCTGGAGCACATGTTAAACAGAATTCGGAGTCAGGTGGTGGCACCAGAGGAGGTGGAGGAAGTAGAGGAGGAGGAGTTGTATGCGGAAGGGCTAACATCTGCAAGGTCCAGACGGTCGGCAGCACCAAGGCGGCAGGCATGTGAGGGTGGGGGAGATGGTTTTACCAGGGCGCATGGTAGCAGCCAAACTAGTGAGGAAGGTGCAGGAGCCCAGGAAGAAGTGGAGGACGAACTGATGGAAGACTCATCAGATGAGGGAGACCTTGATCACATTTCTGTTGTGCGAGGTTGGGGGGAGAGGACAGAGGAAGGAAGCATGATTGTTACCTCGCCACCAACACAACAGAGACTTGGTGCTCCTGGATGCGCAACACACATGAGTGCCTTCTTGCTGCACTACCTGCAACATGACCCTAGAATTGTGAGAATTAGAAATAATCCTGACTACTGGGTTGCCACACTGTTAGATCCGCGGTACAAAAATAAATTTGCAGAAATTATTCCTGCCATAGAAAGGGATGCACGCATGCAGGAGTATCAGCAGAGACTGTTGCAGAATCTTACATGTGCTTTTCCACAAAATACCAGTGGTGCACGTAGTGAATCTCACAGTTCCAACTTGCCAACCGTGGGACCGTCAAGTGTTCAGCACTCAAACCGTAACAGAACCACAGTATCTGCTGGTAACATCAATTTTGCGGAATCATTTCACCACTTTTTTAGCCCATCCTTTGCAAGGCCACAGGAGACAAGAAGTCTGACACATAGTCAACGCCTAGAGACGATGGTACAGGAGTATCTCCAAGTAAACATTGAAGCCATGACTGTGTCACTGGACCCTTGCTCTTTTTGGGCTTCCAATCTGGATAAATGGTCGGAGCTAGCCACTTACGCCTTGGAGATCTTGTCATGCCCCGCAGCCAGCGTTCTGTCTGAACGTGTGTTCAGCGCTGCTGGTGGTGTGCTGACAGATAAGCGCACGCGGCTCTCCACTAGTGTTGAGCCACCCCCGTAGTGTTCGAGTTCGGTTCGGTTCGTCGAACACCCGTGTGTTCGCCGAACTGTTCGTCGAACTGTTCGTCGAACACCTTCGAACACCGTTAAAACCAATGGCAGGCAAACAAAAACACATAGAAACACATAGAAAACACCTTCAAAGGTGTCCAAAAGCTGACAAACTGCTCAGAAGACACAACTAACACATGGAAAAGTGACAAGTACATATAGTCATGCGAAAATAAAAGAGGTGGAGGAGTAAAAGGAGGGGGAGACACAGATATAGGCATGTCATGCCCTTCTAAAATCCAAAAAGTGAGAAGCCGACACGGCCAGTCCGCTCCTGCCCGTGCCACCTCCGTGTCGCCGGGTTTGTGCCAGAGCCGCGGTGAACCCTGATGGCCAGCCCCCCTCTCCCAATACTGGTGCCTGTCCGCTGGTGGGTCGAGCGAGCCCCCCTGTGGTGGAGGCAGCTCTAAGCTTTTTAATTTAAATTGTCTCTCTAATTTAAATGAATATACTTTAAATCCATTTACAAGGATCTATTGGAGGGCAAGTCTCATGCCAGCAGCCGCGTAATTCCAGCTCCAGTAGCGTCCACTAAAGCTGCTGCAGTTAAAAAGCTTTTATAAGGATCGAGCTCGGCTGTCCACCGCAAGGCATCCTACTGCCAGTCCCAGCCCCTATGCCTTGGGGTGCCTCCTGATGCTCTTCACTGAGTATCCCATGGTCCCGAAGCATTTCCTTTGAAAAAATTAAGTGTCTAAACTACAGGTGGTGTAGCTTGATTAACAGCCGGGATAATCCGCTGACTAGCAGACACTGCTACTAGGCACAAAGTATTTCTTGGGCTAGATGCAGTTAAAAATTTGTAATTAGATACTCTCGTTGGATGCTGAGAAAGCATTCCATAGAGTCTCCTGGCACGCCATATATGATTCTCTTAAAAAGCTTGGGGTAGGGGTCTAGGGGACCCTTTTATAGCCAAAATCACGGCCCTGTATCGCAATACGTCACCTAGGCTGAAGATAAATGGAACTGTAGCACCCTGAGGGCTCGGTTGCTACAGACGTATTGCACCTCACCCAGAGGTGTGATATCTCACTCTCAGGTAAGGATGGAGTGTGGATCAGGACCCGACACCTGCATGCATTACACCACATTGCCGTGGGGCAGGGCGACCAATATGCCCCTGAGATGGGCACGACAGTCCCTGTCCCTGGCTGGAGTGGGGGGAGCGAACACTGAGGAAGGGGAACCCTGTAGTGCAGGAGCAGGGAGGAAGCAGTTCCTGGGTGCATTGAGAAGGGAGTAAAAAAGGTGGGCACCATCTTAGTTCAGTGCAGAGAAGTCTGAGCAGAAGTGGCAGGGAGCAGGGGCTCTGCATGAGCTCTGCTCCGGAGGCGGGCCTAGTAACAGAGGCCCAGGCCTGGAAGAGGGAGAAGGAAGGAAGAGGAGCGGAGAAGGCTCCAGGAACGAGGAATGAAGGGATCCCAGGGGTGCGGACGGGCGAGTCGCCACCGCACGCCCGAATCCACCTGCGTGGAGGGGTCAGGCCAAAGGGGGAGACCGGTCCCCGAACTAGTGGAGGCAGGAAACTACCCTCAACTAGAAACCGGAGGCTCTGACATTTTATGTGGCGCAGCCCCTTGCTCCACCCGCTAGGAAGGTACCACATAGGGTCAGGGAAACTGTCGCCAAGTTTACCAAGAGGAGGCCCGAGTCAGCCGGACAGAAGTGTTGGTAAGAAAGGCCAGACAAAGGACACACAAAGGGGGTCCTGTGAAGTGCTCCAAAGTTATCTGGGAGTTGTCTGAGCCCCTCACCTGGTGAGCACAGTATGACGTGGGCAGCCGTTACCTGCAGACGTGGTCTGGATAATAAGAACTGTGAGTAAAGGCCCTGGACTGCATCACTGACTCCGTGTCGTTACTGCTGCTGCCCTGCACCATCACCCCCATCCTCCGCATACACTGCCCTGAGGCTATACTCCTCCCGTGGGGAGTTATGCTACGCTCTGCTGCACCCACAACACCAGCCTCAGCGGTCTGCCCTGTAGCGGCGGTTCACTCTGACCGCAATCCACGGGTGGCGTAGTCGGACATTTAAACATCAAAACCACATAAATAGTTCCGCCACTGGTTTGACCGCCCTGAGCCACGGAACCGGGTCGCCACCACGAAGACTACAACCACCAGCATCCACCAAAAAGGGTCCGGCTCCGGGTGTCCCAAGGCCCAGGGGGTGCGTCAGAACATTTTCATCACCTTTCACAATCACCAATGGGACAAGGCAGGGATGTCCTCTGTCCCCTCTCTTATACATCCTAGTGACGGAGCACCTGCTCTCATCAATTCGCCATAACCCCAATATTAGGTGGATTGAGGTGGGAGGCACCGAGTACAAGTGCTCTCTATTTGCTGATGATGTCCTAGTATATATCACTCAATCACATATATCCATCCATGCTGTTATGGCTGAAATAGATCACTTTGTTACATGGTAAAATTTTAAAATCAATGCAGCGAAGTCTGAGGCCCTCAATATCTCCCTCCCCAAATCCATATAGGATTCCATCCAGTCCAATTTTCCCTTTGCCTGGCCCTCACAGGGTATCAAATACTTAGGAATTCCTATTCATAGAGACCTCTCCCATCTATGTTATCTTAATTTTGGGCCCTTTATTGAACAATTCCATACAGACCACGGTTGGCAAGTTAGAACTGTAAGATTCACTACGTGAACCGCTGGTGTTTTGTGGAAAAGCACATGTACACCGCGTTCCAAATTATTATGCAAAAAGTGTTTAGGAGTGATAAGGGAAGAATTTGTTTGTTTGTCAGTTAAACTCATTGATGGTGATGTGTGTCAGGGCTCTTTATATCACTGTAAGCAATTGCAGACACCTGTGCTAATTAGTTTGGCAGGTGTGTCCAATGAAAGGCAAGACTACTTAAGAAGGCTCTCTCACATTATTAAGCAGCCTACATTTTCTGCCAAAATGTGAAAGAAAAAGGAAGTGTCGGCTGCTGAGAAGCAACAAATTGTGGAGTGTTTAGGTCAAGGCATGACTACAATCAACATTGTGCGATGATCAGGATGAAGTATCTTGGCAATCAAGAAGTATGTAGCTGATTCACAGTACACACGTGTGCGTGCAGATAAGGGCAAATTGAGGACTCTTTCCTACAGGCAATTACGTCAGGTTGAAAGAGCAGCGGCAAAAAGCCTTGTCATAGCAGCAGACAAGTTTTTGAAGCTGCTTGTGCCTCCAACGTCCCCCGAACAACAAGATGCAGGGTCCTTCAGAGGTTTGCAGCTGTGCATACGCCATCCTGTCGACCTCCTCTATCCACTTCACACAAGCAGAAACGGCTCCAGTGGGCCAAACATTACATGAAGACTGATTTCAAAACTGTTTTGTTCACGGATGAGTGCCGTGCAGCGCTCGATGGTCCAGATGGATGGAGTGGAGGATGGCTGGTTGATGGACACCCCACGCAAACACGGCTACAGCGCCAACAAGGAGGAGGTGGAGTAATGTTTTGGGCTGGAATCATGGGGAGAGAGATTGTCGGCCCCTTTAGGATCCCTGAAGGCGCTAAAGATGAACTCCATAATGTATGTGGATTTTCTCAAACAGCACTTCCTGCCATGGTTCAAGAAGAAGAACCGTGTATTTCACAGCAAGATCATTTTTCTGCATGATAATGCACCATCTCATGCTGCACATAAAACATCTGCATCTCTGGCTGATATGGGCATAAAAGGGGACAAACTTATGGTGTGACCCCCCATGCTCCCCTGACCTCTACCCCATTCAGAACCTTTGGAGCATCATTAAAAGGAGTGTCTATGATGGCGGGAGGCAGTTCACATCTAAGCAACAGCTCTGGGAGGGTATTCTGTCCTCATGCAAAACAATTGAAGCAGAAACCATCCAAAACCTGACAAATTCAATGGACGAGAGTTCAGAAGCTCCTTTCGAACAAGGGGTCCTATGTGAAAATGTAACATCACCTAGAATAAAGTTTTGAGTTGAAAACTGTTTGATTTCAGTTTCTAACAACCTGCTAATGCTTATAATTTCAAAAATGACCATTTTTTTGGTCTTTATTAAAATGAAAAGGTTGATCGAAAAGTTTGGGGGATCTAAGAGTGTGGCAACCCAGTAGTCATGATTACTTCGAATTCTGACAATATGAGGGTCATGCTGCAGGTAGTGCAGCAAGAAGGCACTTATGTGTCTTGCGCATCTCGGAGCCCCAAAATTATTTTCCGGGCTAGATGCAGCTAAAAATTATTTTTAATTTTAAATCTGGTGGAGCTTATTATAGATGGCCTAATAGGATCAGTGCTGCACACTGCTACAAAGCCCAAATTATTTTCCAGTCAAGATACAGATAAACATGATTAGTAATTTGAAAGCTTAAAACGTTTGGTAGGGTGATTTTAACCAATCATCAAGCTTTTACTCTCCCCAGGATGACACAGGGGTAGAAAAGTCGTTTCGGATCCATGATTTGTTCATCTTTATGAACGTGAGTCTGTCTACATTATCAGTGGAGAGCCGCGTGCGCTTATCTGTCAGCACACCACCAGCAGCGCTGAACACACGTTCAGACAGAACGCTGGCTGCGGGGCATGACAAGATCTCCAAGGCGTAAGTGGCTAGCTCCGGCCATTTATCCAGATTGGAAGCCCAAAAAGAGCAAGGGTCCAGTGACACAGTCGTGGCTTCAATGTTTACTTGGAGATACTCCTGTACCATCGTCTCTAGGCGTTGACTATGTGTCAGACTTCTTGTCTCCTGTGGCCTTGCAAAGGATGGGCTAAAAAAGTGGTGAAATGATTCCGCAAAATTCATGTTACCAGCAGATACTGTGGTTCTGTTAGGGTTTGAGTGCTGAACACTTGACGGTCCCACGGTTGGCAAGTTGGAACTGTGAGATTCACTACGTGCACCACTGGTATTTTGTGGAAAAGAACATGTAAGATTCTGCAACAGTCTCTGCTGATACTCCTGCATCCCTTTCTATGGCAGGAATAATTTCTGCAAATTTACTTTTGTACCGGGGATCTAACAGTGTGGCAACCCAGTAGTCAGGATTATTTCTAATTCTCACAATTCGAGGGTCATGTTGCAGGTAGTGCAGCAAGAAGGCACTCGTGTGTTGCGCATCCAGGAGCACCAAGTCCCTGTTGTGTTGGTGGCGAGGTAACAATCATGCTTCCTTCCTCTGTCCTCTCCCCCCAACCTCGCACAACAGAAATGTGATCAAGGTCTCCCTCATCTGATGAGTCTTCCATCAGTTCGTCCTCCACTTCTTCCTGGGCTCCTGCACCTTCCTCACTAGTTTGGCTGCTACCATGCGCCCTGGTAAAACCATCTCCCCCACCCTCACATGCCTGCCGCCTTGGTGCTGCCGACCTTCTGGACCTTGCAGATGTTAGCCCTTCCGCATACAACTCCTCCTCCTCTACTTCCTCCACCTCCTCTTGTGCCACCACCTGACTCCGAATTCTGTTTAACATGTGCTCCAGCATGTAAATCACCGGAATAGTCATGCTGATAATGGCATCGTCAGCACTAAACATCTTCGTCGCCATTTCAAAACTGTGCAGAAGGGTGAATATGTCCTTGATCTGAGACCACTCCTCCAGCGTGATTTGCCCCACCTCTGAATCTCGTTGGCCCAGGCTATACGTCAGAACGTATTGCACCAGGGCTTGTCGGTGCTGCCACAGTCGCTGCAACATGTGCAGAGTTGAATTCCACCGGGTAGGCACATCGCATTTTAGCCGGTGAAGTGGCAGGCCCAACGACTTCTGTAGAGATGTAAGTCGCTGAGCTGCGGGATGCGAACGGCGGAAGTGAGCACACAGCGACCGTGCCCTCTGCAGAAGGCCATCTAGTCTGGGATAGTGGGCTAAAAATTGCTGGACAACCAGGTTCAACACGTGAGCCATACAAGGCACGTGTGTGACATTGCCCCGGCGAAGGGCCGCACCCAGGTTTGCAGCATTGTCGCACACGGCCTTCCCTGGTTTCAGGTCCAGTGGAGACAACCATTCATGAAATTGGTTCTCCAGAGCTGACCACAACTCCTCAGCTGTGTGACTCACATTTCCCAGACATTTCAATGTAAAAACCGCCTGATGACGTTGAGCCCTACTGCCAGCATAGTAAGGAGGTGTGCAGGATCCCTTCTACGCAGTCAGAAAGCTTGTGGCATGACCAGACAGGCTTTGGGTGCAGGTGGAAGACCGAGAGGAGGTTGAGGAGGCAGAAGCAGTGGAGGAACTTTGACATAAAGAGGATTGACGCACAACTCGTGGGGACGGCAAGACTTGGACAGCAGCCCCTTGTCCTGCTGTCACCATAGTTACCCAGTGCCCAGTCAGCGACATGTAACGCCCCTGTCCATGCCTACTCGTCCAAGTGTCTGTGGTGAAATGCACCCTGTCACACACAGAGTTTCTCAAAGAAGCGGTGATGTTGTGTGCGACATGCTGGTGGAGCGCAGGCACACCTTTCTTTGAGAAGTAGTGCCGACTGGGCATCTGGTACTGGGGCACTGCGACGGACATAAGGTCTCGAAAATCCTCTGTGTCCACCAGGCGGAAAGGCAGCATTTCTGTAGCCAAGAGCTTGCAGATGGTGAAATTCAACCTCTTAGCTTTCTCATGGCTAGGAGGAAATGGTCTTTTACTTGTCCACATCTGAGGGACCGAGGGCTGGCTATTGTGCTTAGACGGGGTTGATAAGGGTGTCCCCGGCAAACTGCCAGTCTGTGAGGAAGATGCAGGCGGACATGTTAGGTTGCCTTCATCCAAAGGTGGTGCTATCGATGTCGGACAGCGCTCAACACCAGCTGGTGTTACCACCTCCAAAGAAAATGATGACCTGCCAATCACGCTGGCTGTTGCGGGTAAAGAGGTGGCAGGTCTGCGCCCCAAAACAGTCCCCCCAGTCACAGAGGATGAAGAGGCCGCGGATGCACAAGATATGGCAGACGGTGGTTGGCCCGGCCGGCTAGGCCGCATTGTAGCACACTGAGCTTCCCACTGCAACTTATGCTTCATGTCCATGTGCCGGTTCATGCATGAAGTACTCAAACTATGTATTTTTTGGCCTCTACTTAGCTTTTGCTGACAAATGTTACAGATAACACGAGTTGGGTCATCTTTATCGATCTGAAAAAATGCCCAGGCTATGCAAGGCTTAGCACCCATGCGACCTGAAGAGCCACCACGACTTGTGGTGAGAGGCAGAGTTGTGTTTGAGGATGCAGTTGTTGACGTGCTTCCAGTACTACGTCTCTGTCCAGGAAGGCGCAACCTGACCTCGTCGTCACTAGCATATTCCTCCACCTCCTCTGCTGACCTCATCTCTTGGCTGACTGTGGGTTGACAGTAAGTGGGATCTCCGACCTCATCATCATCACCCTGTGCGTTATCACACCCGTCGTCCTCAGAGCCAACCTGTTCCTGCCCTGACAAAAAACTAAAGTTGTCGCTCCAATCAGGTATTTGAGTCTTATCATCGTCTTCCTCATTGTCTCCACCAACAGGAGTTACAGTTTGGGAATGAGGGTCTACATTATGGTCAGAACCTTCTGCGTCTGGTCCTAGATCCGACTCATAAAGATTCTGGGCATCAGTGCAGATCATTTCCTCGTCTGGATTCACAGAAGCGCTGGAGTCGACCTCTGATTCCCAGGCTATAGTATGAGTAAACAGCTCTGCAGACTCAACCATCTGTTCTACCTCATACTCAGACGGGCAGCTGGAGATTTGGGAGCTGTGAGGAAGCAAGTGCGATTTGGGTGACACCTTTGAGGACTGGAGTATTTGTGATGTTGAAGTTGATGTGGAGGAGAGCCCACTTAAAGGAGCACTTGATATCCGTTGAAGCACCTGCTGTTTTTGTGCCTCATCTGGAATTTGTAGCGATTGGCGTGGCCGTAAGAAAGGGATCTTATCACATTGTCCGCTAAAAGAAGTAGACATTCTAGTTTGGCTGGAAGATGGTCTTTCTTCTGCAGATGTTACTGTTGCTTTAACACCTACCCCACGGACACAATCTTTTTTCCCCTTCCCAACACGCCTATTCCCCTTTCCACCAGCAGCAGGCCTTTTTCCACTCATTTTGGTGGTTAACTAATTCACAACTCTGGAGTTGTTTGCACAAAAAAACAATGGATGGTAACCGAGCAGAGCTGAGTGGCCAAACTGTGGTATTAGGCCAAAACTATTGGCTGGGTTAGATGCAGAAAAAAATTATTTTGAATTTGCAACCTGATGGAGGTCAGTATAGATGGACTAATAGAGAAAGTCAGACACACTATTAGAAGGCCAAATATTTTTTCAGAGGTAGATGCAGAAAAAAATATATTCAGTTTGCAACCTGATGGAGGTCAGTATAGATGGATTAATAGAACAAGACCCACACACAGCTAGAAGCCCAATATTTTTTCAGAGGTAGATGCAGAAAAAACTATATTCAGTTTGCAACCTGATGGAGGTCAGTATAGATGGACTAATAGAACAAGTCCCACACACTGCTAGAAGCCCAAATATTTTTTCAGAGGTACTGTAGATGCAGATAAAAATTAGTTTTAATTTGCAACCTGATGGAGGTCAGTATAGATGGACTAATAGAGAAAGTCCGACACACTACTAGAAGGCCAAATATTTTTTCAGAGGTAGATGCAGAAAAAAATATATTCAGTTTGCAACCTGATGGAGGTCAGTATAGATGGATTAATAGAACAAGATCCACACACAGCTAGAAGCCCAATATTTTTTCAGAGGTAGATGCAGAAAAAAATATATTCAGTTTGCAACCTGATGGAGGTCAGTATAGATGGACTAATAGAACAAGTCCCACACACTGCTAGAAGCCCAAATATTTTTTCAGAGGTACTGTAGATGCAGATAAAAATTAGTTTTAATTTGCAACCTGATGGAGGTCAGTATAGATGGACTAATAGAGAAAGTCCGACACACTACTAGAAGGCCAAATATTTTTTCAGAGGTAGATGCAGAAAAAAATATATTCAGTTTGCAACCTGATGGAGGTCAGTATAGATGGACTAATACAACAAGTCCCGCACACAGCTAGAAGCTCAAATATTTTTTCAGAGGTACTGTAGATGCAGATAAAAATTATTTTTAATTTGCAACCTGATGGAGGTCAGTATAGATGGACTAATAGAGAAAGTTCGACACACTACTAGAAGGCCAAATATTTTTTCAGAGGTAGATGCAGAAAAAAATATATTCAGTTTGCAACCTGATGGAGGTCAGTATAGATGGACTAATACAACAAGTCCCACACACAGCTAGAAGCCCAAATATTTTTTCAGAGGTACTGTAGATGCAGATAAAAATTAGTTTTAATTTGCAACCTGATGGAGGTCAGTATAGATGGACTAAAAGAGAAAGTCCGACACACTACTAGAAGGCCAAATATTTTTTCAGAGCTAGATGCAGAAAAAAATTATATTCAGTTTGCAACCTGATGGAGGTCAGTATAGATGGATTAATAGAACAAGACCCACACACAGCTAGAAGCCCAATATTTTTTCAGAGATAGATGCAGAAAAAAATATGTTCAGTTTGCAACCTGATGGAGGTCAGTATAGATGGACAAATAGAACAAGTCCCACACACTGCTAGAAGCCCAAATATTTTTTCAGAGGTACTGTAGATGCAGATAAAAATTAGTTTTAATTTGCAACCTGATGGAGGTCAGTATAGATGGACTAATAGAATGATGCTATGCCCAAAAGATTTTACTTCACTAGGTGCAGTAAAAAAATTGGTATTCTATACACAGGTGGTATTTCTTGCAACACAGATAGGCTAACACACTCTGCAATAGGCCAAAAAGGATTAGCTTTGCTAGATTCAGCCAAATGCTGTGAAAAAAACTTGCACAGCACTGGCACAGACCTGCCTGGCAAAAACTGATAGGAACTCATGTAACCTAGTCCTGAAAAGGACTGCAATTACAATTAGTCTTTACTCCCACAACCGATCTATTTAAGAGCACAGACCTCCATGATAAAAGTCGTAGGAAATGCTGTAACCTAGTCCTTAAAAGGACTGCAATCACAACTATTCCCTACTCCCAAGCTATCTGTATATTTGTGCGAAAAATTGGCTTGAAATTAACAAGGTATAGTGCACACAGCAACAGCGGTGCCGTCTAACACGCAGCTGCAGCAGTGAGAAAATGGTGGCGACGGGGAAAATGGCTTGGTCTTATAGGGCAAGGACATGTGACATACACTGCCAATGACACATGCCCTTGCTTGTGTGAAAAAAAGCACTTCGCTCCGTGTGTGCGCTGCTGATAGGCTGACAGATTGCACCTCCCCACTGTAAATGCGGGAAAGAGAAAAAAAATGGAGATCTTCATTGTTCCTGCAGAGATCCATCCCCTGCCCCTCCCCCCACCCCGCTGTACACTCAAACTGCGTATTAACATTAATTTTCATCATTACTGAGAAAAAATCCAGTTATGATTTTGGTGCACGAACAGTTATCGAACATAACCTCGAACAGCCGAATTTTTCTCAAATTGTTCGTGTTCGTCGAACGGCTCGAACACCGCCCAAAACAGCTCGAATTTGAGATTGGCGAACAGTTCGAGTAGAACAACGCTCATCTCTACTCTCCACTGATAATGTAGACAGACTCAAGTTCATAAAGATGAACAAATCATGGATCCGAAATTACTTTTCTACCCCTGTGTCATCCTGGGGAGAGTCAAAGCTTGATGATTGGTTAAAATCACCCTACCAACCGTTTTAAGCTTTCAAATTACTAATCATGTTTATCTGTATCTTGGCTGGAAAATAATTTGGGCTTTGTAGCAGTGTGCAGCACTGATTCTATTAGGCCATCTATAATAAGCTCCACCAGATTTAAAATTACTAATCATGTTTATCTGTATCTTGACTGGAAAATAATTTGGGCATTGTAGCAGTGTGCAGCACTGATCCTATTAGGCCATCTATACTAAAGCTTCACCAGATTTAAAATTAATAATAATTTTTAGCTGCATCTAGCCCGGAAAATAATTTTGGGGCTCCGAGATGCGCAAGACACATAAGTGCCTTCTTGCTGCACTACCTGCAGCATGACCCTCATATTGTCAGAATTCGAAGTAATCATGACTACTGGGTTGCCACACTCTTAGATCCCCCAAACTTTTCGATCAACCTTTTCATTTTAATAAAGACCAAAAAAATGGTCATTTTTGAAATTATAAGCATTAGCAGGTTGTTAGAAACTGAAATCAAACAGTTTTCAACTCAAAACTTTATTCTAGGTGATGTTACATTTTCACATAGGACCCCTTGTTCGAAAGGAGCTTCTGAACTCTCTCGTCCATTGAATTTGTCAGGTTTTGGATGGTTTCTACTTCAATTGTTTTGCATGAGGACAGAATACCCTCCCAGAGCTGTTGCTTAGATGTTAACTGCCTCCCGCCATCATAGACACTCCTTTTAATGATGCTCCAAAGGTTCTGAATGGGGTAGAGGTCAGGGGAGCATGGGGGTCACACCATAAGTTTGTCCCCTTTTATGCCCATATCAGCCAGAGATGCAGATGTTTTATGTGCAGCATGAGATGGTGCATTATCATGCAGAAAAATGATCTTGCTGTCAAATACACGGTTCTTCTTCTTGAACCATGGCAGGAAGTGCTGTTTGAGAAAATCCACATACATTATGGAGTTCATCTTTAGCGCCTTCAGGGATCCTAAAGGGGCCGACAATCTCTCTCCCCATGATTCCAGCCCAAAACATTACTCCACCTCCTCCTTGTTGGCGCTGTAGCCGTGTTTGCGTGGGGTGTCCATCAACCAGCCATCCTCCACTCCATCCATCTGGACCATCGAGCGCTGCACGGCACTCATCCGTGAACAAAACAGTTTTGAAATCAGTCTTCATGTAATGTTTGGCCCACTGGAGCCGTTTCTGCTTGTGTGAAGTGGATAGAGGAGGTCGACAGGATGGCGTATGCACAGCTGCAAACCTCTGAAGGACCCTGCATCTTGTTGTTCGGGGGACGTTGGAGGCACAAGCAGCTTCAAAAACTTGTCTGCTGCTATGACAAGGATTTTTTGCTGCTGCTCTTTCAACCTGACGTAATTGCCTGTAGGAAAGAGTCCTCAATTTGCCCTTATCAGCACGCACACGTGTGTACTGTGAATCAGCTACATACTTCTTGATTGCCAAGACACTTCATCCTGATCATCGCACATTGCTTACAGTGATATAAAGAGCACTGACACACATCACCATCAATGAGTTTAACTGACAAACAAACAAATTCTTCCCTTATCACTCCTAAACACTTTTTGCATAATAATTTGGAACACAGTGTACATGTGCTTTTCCACAAAACACCAGTGGTTCATGTAGTGAATCTTACAGTTCTAACTTGCCAACCGTGGTCTGTATGGAGTTGTTCAATAAAGGGCCCAAAATTAAGATAACATAGATGGGAGAGGTCTCTATGAATAGGAATTCCTAAGTATTTGATACCCTGTGAGGGCCAGGCAAAGGGAAAGTTGGACTGGATGGAATCCTATATGGATTTGGGGAGGGAGACATCGAGGGCCTCAGACTTCGCTGCATTGATTTTAAAATTTGACCATGTAACAAAGTGATCTATTTCAGCCATAACAGCATGGATGGATATATGTGATTGAGTGATATATACTAGGACATCATCAGCAAATAGAGAGCACTTGTACTCGGTGCCTCCCACCTCAATCCACCTAATACTGGGGTTATGGCGAATTGATGAGAGCAGGTGCTCCGTCACTAGGATGTATAAGAGAGGGGACAGAGAACATCCCTGCCTTGTCCCATTGGTGATTGTGAAAGGTGATGAAAATGTTCTGACGCGCCCCCTGGGCCTTGGGACACCCGGAGCCAGACCCTTTTTGGTGGATGCTGGTGGTTGTAGTCTCCGTGGCGGTGACCCGGTTCCGTGCCTCTTGGCGGTCAAACCAGTGGCGGAACTATTTATGTGGTTTTGATGTTTAAATGTCCGACTACGCCACCCGTGGATTGCGGTCAGAGTGAACCGCTGCTCCAGGGCAGACCGCTGAGGCTGGTGTTGTGGGTGCAGCAGAGCGTAGCATAACTCCCCACGGGAGGAGTGTAGCCTCAGGGCAGTGTATGCGGAGGATGGCGGTGATGGTGCAGGGCAGCAGCAGTAATGACACGGAGTCAGTGATGCAGTCCAGGGCCTTTACTCACAGTTCTTATTATCCAGACCACGTCTGCAGGTAACGGCTGCCCACGTCGTACTGTGCTCCCCAGGTGAGGGGCTCAGACAACTCCCAGATAACTTTGGAGTGCTTCACAGGACCCCCTTTGTGTGTCCTTTGTCTGGCCTTTCTTACCAACCCTTCTGTCCGGCTGCCTCGGGCCTCCTCTTGGTAAACTTGGCGCCAGTTTCCCTGACCCTATGTGGTGCCTTCCTAGCGGGTGTAGCGAGGGGCTGCGCCACATAAAATGTCACAGCCTCCTGTTTCTAGCTGAGGGTCGTTTCCTGCCTCCACTAGTTTCAGGGACCGGTCTCCCCCTTTGGCCTGACCCCTCCACGCAGGTGGATTCGGGCGTGCGGTGGTGACTCGCCCGTCCGCACCCCTGAGATCCCTTCGTTCCTCGTTCCTGGAGCCTTCTCCGCTCCTCTTCCTTCCTTCTCCCTCTTCCAGGCCTGGGCCGCTGTTACTAGGCCCGCCTCCGGAGCAGAGCTCATGCAGAGCCCCTGCTCCCTGCCACTTCTGCTCAGACTTCTCTGCACTCAACTAAGATGGTGCCCACCTTTTATACTCCCTTCTCAATGCACTCAGGAACTGCTTCCTCCCTGCTCCTGCACTACAGGGTTCCCCTTCCTCAGTGTTCCCTCCCCCCACTCCAGCCAGGGACAGGGACTGTCGTGCCCATCTCAGGGGCATATTGGTCGCCCTGCCCCACGGCAATGTGGTGTAATGCATGCAGGTGTCGGGTCCTGATCCACACTACATCCTTACCTGAGAGTGAGATATCACACCTCTGGGTGAGGTGCAATACCTCTGTAGCAACCGAGCCCTCAGGGTGCTACAGTTCCATTTATCAGTATTGGGAGAGGGGGGCTGGCCGTCAGGGTTCACCGTGGCTCTGGCACAAACCCGGCGACACGGAGGTGGCACGGGCAGGAGCGGACTGAACGTGTCGGCTTCTCACTTTTTGGATTTTAGAAGGGCATGACATGCCTATATCTGTGTCTCCCCCTCCTTTTACTCCTCCACCTCTTTTCTTTTCGCATGACTATATGTACTTGTCACTTTTCCATGTGTTAGTTGTGTCTTCTGAGCAGTTTGTCAGCTTTTGGACACCTTTGAAGGTGTTTTCTATGTGTTTCTATGTGTTTTTGTTTGCCTGCCATTGGTTTTAACGGTGTTCGAAGGTGTTCGACGAACAGTTCGACGAACAGTTCGGCGAACACACTGGTGTTCGACGAACCGAACCGAACTCGAACACTACGGGGGTGGCTCAACACTACTACGGACACAACCCTTTTTTCCCTTCCCAACACGCCTATTCCCCTTTCCACCAGCAGCAGGCCTTTTTCCACTCATTTTGGTGGTTAACTAATTGACAACTCTGGAGTTGTTTGCACAAAAAACAATAGATGGGAACCGAGCAGAGCTGAGTTGCCAAACTGTGGTACTAGCCCAAAAGTATTGGCTGGGCTAGATGCAGATAAAAATTATTTTGAATTTGCAACCTGGTGGAGGTTAGTATAGATGGACTAATAGAACAAGTCCCACACACTGCTACAAGCCGAAGCCAAAATATTTTTCAGGGCTAGATACAGATAAAATTTATTTTGAATTTCCAACCTGGTGGAGGTTAGTATAGATGGACTAATAGAACAAGTCGCACACACTGCTACTAGCCGAAGCCAAAATATTTTTTCAGAGCTAGATGCAGATAAAAATTATTTTGAATTTGCAACCTGGTGGAGGATAGTATAGATGGACTAATAGAACAAGTCCCACACACTGCTACAAGCCGAAGCCAAAATATTTTTTCAGAGCTAGATGCATATAAAAATTATTTTGAATTTGCAACCAGGTGGAGGTTAGTGTAGATGGACTAAGAGAACAAGTCCCACACACTGCTACAAGCCGAAGCCAAAATATTTTTTCAGAGCTAGATGCAGATAAAAATTATTTTGAATTTCCAACCTGGTGGAGGTTAGTATAGATGGACTAATAGAACAAGTCCCACACACTGCTACAAGCCAAAGCCAAAATATTTTTTCAGAGCTAGATGTAGATAAAAATTATTTTGAATTTCCAGCCTGGTGGAGGTTAGTATAGATGGACTAATAGAATGATGCTATGCCCAAAAGGTTTTACTTCACTAGGTGCAGTAAAAAAAATTGTATTCTATACACAGGTGGTGTAGCTTGCAACACAGATAGGCTACTCCACTGACTAACACACACTGCAAGAGGCCAAAAAGGATTTGCTTTGCTAGATTTAGCGAAATGCTGTGAAAAAAACTTGCACAGCACTGGCACAGACCTGCCTGGCAAAAAGTGATAGGAACTGATGTAACCTAGCCCTCAAAAGGACTGCAATTACAATTAGTCTTTACTCCCAACCTATCTATTTAAGAGCACAGACCTGCCTGATAAAAGTGATAGGAACTGATATAACCTAGCCCTCAAAAGAACTGCAATTGCAATTAGTCTTTACTCCCAAGCTATCTGTAGATTTGTGCTAAAATTGGCTTGAAATTAACACTGAAAATATAGCGCACACAGCAACAGCGGTGCTGTCTAACACGCAGCTGCAGCAGTGAGAAAATGGTGGCGACGGGGAAAATGGCTGGGTCTTATAGGGCAAGGACATGTGACATACACTGCCAATAACACATACCCTTGCTTGTGTGAAAAAAAGCAGTTCACTCCGTTTGTGCGCTGCTGATAGGCTGACAGATTGCACCTCCCCACTGTAAATGAAAGAGAAAAAAAAATGGAGATCTTCATTATTCCTTCAGAGATCCATCCCCTGCCCCTCCCCCCGGCCCGCTGTATACTCAAACTGCGTATTAACATTAATTTTCAGCATTACTGAGAAAAAATCTAGTTATGATTTTGGTGCACGAACAGTTATCAAACATAACCTCGAACAGCCGAATTTTTTCAAATTGTTCGTGTTCGCCGAAAGGCTCGAACACCACCTAAAACAGCTCAAATTTGAGATTGGCGAACAGTTCGAGTCGAACACCGCTCATCTCTACCATTCACATTAGACAGCTGTTGGCCAATCGTTTCCCAACTTCACCCATACACAGCAACACTCAAATCGGTCACGAGATCCTGTGTTCTTTATGAAAGAATTACTCCTAGACTCCTCTTACAGGGGCTTTTACCTGTGGCAAACAAGAGGATTGAGAGTTAGAATTCCAACCTGTCGATCCTTCTCATACTTGTTTTCTTTGGCTGGGGTAGAGTCTGGAGGCCGCTATGAACATAACATTGTCAGTAAAGCCCTCCAATGTCAGTGGATTAGTTTTACTTAGTCTAATTTGTATGGATATCTTAACTTGCAAATGCAGAAAATCTGTTAAAATTTTAGGGAATAACATAGCGTGAAGCGTTTTATACTAACACTACTGGTTGCTTCACTTTTACTGTAGTATGATTATATTTTAAAATAAAAATAATTAGAAGTAAATATTTAGGAGTTCAAATTATTTATTAATTTATTTTCAATGTATGTGTCTCTAAATTATTTATGGGTTCTCTTGTTAGGTTATGTGCGCACGTTGAGCATTTGATTGCAGAAATTTCAGAAAAGTTTCTGCATCTCTTGGCAGCAAAAATGCTGCGTAAAAAAATGTGCATTTTTGCCACATTTTTGCATACTTTTTAAGTGTTTTTGTACATCAATGAATGCTTTTTGGAGCTAAATAAAAATATTTGAAAAAAGAAATGTGTGACATCGCTTTAACCCTTGGATTACCGTTGGATATGGAGTGAGTATATTGGGTTAATTTAAATGACTAAAGAATGTGACTGTTTTATTTCAAATAAACTGTTTTATTATCGATGTGTGTGTTTATTTAACTCTTTACTTAGAAGTTTAGTGATGAGGGTGCCTCGTTGACACCTCTTCATTACTAATCCTAGGGATTGGTGTAAGCAACAACTAATCCCATTACCTAATCCTAGTACCCCTAATCCCAATCAAATATGAATTGACATTTATGGGGCAGCTGAGGGCTATCAATAACAGCTCACAGCTGTTTGGTTAGCCTATGGGTATGTCCCCATGATTAGGAACCAACAGCGCTTTAGATGCAGCATATTTTTGCTGCATCCACATCACTAATGCCGCACTTGTTTTGTCAGTACATGCGGATCCACAGCATGTAATGACATTTCAATCATTCAAAGTCTACAGAGGAGACTAGCATCTCTGCTACAGAAATTGACCTGCTGTGGGTAAGTTTACACAGTGTCAAAAACAAGCACAGTGGGCATGTGATTTATTTTCAATAAACAACATGAAGAATTAAATGTAAAAAATGGCGTGGGGTCCAGCGTCATTTTCATAACCAGCAGAGGGAAAGCCAACCACTGGGTGCTGATATTACTAGCCAGGGAAGGGGCCATTAGTCAAAGATGTTCCTAGGCTTTAATAACAGCCCACAGCTCTTTGCTTAGCATTTACTGGCTAGATTACAGTGGGACCCCAGAAAAAAATTGACGAAGTGTCCCAATATAAAATCTAACTAGCAAAGGCTAAACAGACAGCTGTGGGATGATATTAATAGCCAGAAAGGGCCAATGGATACTGCCCCCCCCCCCGAGGCTAATAATATCAGCCCACAGCGGCCCCAAAACTGGCTCATCAATAAGATGTGCCAACTCTGGTGCTTACCCTTGTTCTTCCTACTTGCCATGATGCAGTGGCAAGTGGGGTAATAGGGTTGGGCTTCATGTCAGCCTTGTATTGGCAGCTGCCATGAAGCCCAGGTTAGTGATGGAGAGGCATTTATAAGATGCTCCGATTACTAACCCCATAGTAAAGTTTTGTAAATGAACATACAGCCTCAAACTGCACTCAAAATGCATGTTCCAAATTATTATGCACAGCAGAGTTTTCAACCTTTTCATTTTAATAAAGAACAAAAAAATGGTCATTTTTGAAATTATAAGCATTAGCAGGTTATTACAAACTGAAATCAAACAGTTTTCAACTCAAAACTTTATTCTAGGTGATGTTACATTTGCACATAGGACCCCTTGTTCGAAAGGAGCTTCTGAACTCTCTCGTCCATTGAATTTGTCAGGTTTTGGATGGTTTCTGCTTTAATTGTTTTGCATGAGGACAGAATACCCTCCCAGAGCTGTTGCTTAGATGTGAACTGCCTCTCGCCATCATAGACACTCCTTTTGATGATGCTCCAGAGGTTCTCAATGGGGTTGAGGTCAGGGGAGCATGGGTGCTACTCCATAAGTTTGTCCCCTTTTATGCCCATAGGAGCCAGAGATGCAGATGTGTTATGTGCAGCATGAGACGGGGCATTATCATGCATGAAATTATCTCGATGGTCCAGATGGATGGAGTGGAGGATGGCTGGTTGATGGACACCCCATGCAAACATGGCTACGGCACTAACAAGGAGGAGGTGGAGTAATGTTTTGGGCTGGAATCATGGGGAGAGAGATTGTCGGCCCTTTTAGGATCCCTGAAGGGGTAAATATGAACTCCATAATGAATGTTGAGTTTCTCAAACAGCACTTCCTGCCATGGTTCAAGAAGAAGAACCGTGCATTCCGCAGCAAGATCATTTTCATGCATGATAATGCCCCGTCTCATGCTGCACATAACACATCTGCATCACTGGCTGATATGGGCATAAAAGGGGACAAACTTATGGTGTGGCACCCAAGCTCCCCTGACCTCAACCCCATTGAGAACCTCTGGAGCATCATCAAAAGGAGTGTCTATGATGGCGGGAGGCAGTTCACATCTAAGCAACAGCTCTGGGAGGGTATTCTGTCCTCATGCAAAACAATTAAAGCAGAAACCATCCAAAACCTGACAAATTCAATGGATGAGAGAGTTCAGAAGCTCCTTTCGAACAAGGGGTCCTATGTGCAAATGTAACATCACCTAGAATAAAGTTTTGAGTTGAAAACTGTTTGATTTCAGTTTGTAATAACCTGCTAATGCTTATAATTTCAAAAATGACAATTTTTTTGTTCTTTATTAAAATGAAAAGGTTGAAAACTCTGCTGTGCATAATAATTTGGAACATGCATTATGAGTGCAGTTTGAGTTTTTTATTTTTTTAAAAATATACTGTTATCATAGGCAGTTTGCACAAAAACCTTTCAATTGTACTCTAATAGTTATTTGACTGGAAAATTACAATGACTGCAATTCATATAGGTAATTTGGGAAAATCTGAGAAAATATTATTTGCATAATAATTTGGAACACAGTGTATTTAAAAATAAAAAACACAGTTTTCTCACCTAATGCCTAATCCCCTGAAGCCATTGTACCTTGTAAAAAAACAGAAAATAAAAAAGCAACCTTATACTCACCTAGCACCTAATCCATTTGAAGCCATTGACACCTGTAAAAAAGCAAAAAGTAAAAACAGCATATCACCCACCTGTCCGACATGACGGCATAATACAGAGTGTCTCACGCCGATTGGATAATAATAATTTTGATTTATATAGCGCCAGCATATTCCGCAGCACTTTACAATTAAGAGGAGACATGTATAGATAATAAATAAATTCAATACAAAGTAAGACAGTTGAAACAGTTACATTGGGAGTGATGTCCCTGCTCGAAAGCTTACAATCTAAATCGGATCGGATCATTTGTAGAGCAATCACATCAGCAGTCACTGATGTGACTGCTCTACAAGACAACAGGCTACACACTGACACAGGAGTGTCATCACTCCTGAGTCAGTGCATAGCGCTGAGCTGCAGTGAGAGAGGTCACACAGGTTCATCAGCTGATGAGCTCTGGTGACCTCACTTACTGCACCACCGCTGCATGAGAATTTGCTCACTCAGCAATGGTGCTGTAAATGAGGTCACAGGAGTTCATCAGCTGATCTCCTGTAACCTCTCTCATGGCCGCTCAGCGCTAAACACTGCGGGAGCAATTATGCGCCTGTCAGTGTATTGCCGGCTGCCAGATAGAGCAGTCATATCTCCAGATTTGACTGTTCTATAAATCATACGATATCCATGGGACACTATGGATTAAGTGGATTGCAGCGGACAGGTGAGGGATATGGTGGTTTATTATTTTTTATTTTTTACAGGTGATATGGACATTGAGGATTTGGTGTTGGGTGAGTATAATGTGTTTTTATTTCCATATTTATTTATTTATTCCAATTTTTTTTTCTGGTCTGCGGGTCACAGATGCTGGTTGATGAGAGACTACTCCTCTCATCAGCTATGCTTGCTCTCTTATCAGTGGCAGCAGCCTCAGGCTGCTGAGAGTAGTAGTCTCTCATCAGCCGACGACTGTGACCCGAGGTCAATTCTTTGTGCGTTTTGCCTAGTTTTTTACCCATTGACTTCAAATGAGTTAGTCAAATACGCAGCAAAAATCCACAGCAAATCCACAGCAAATCCACAAATATTTTTAGATCTGCGTTTTTGCTGCAGATTTGACTGACTCAAGTGTAGTCAGTGGGTGAAAAACGCGGTACAAAGAATTGACATTCTGCAGATTTAATCGAACTGCAAATACTCAAAGGAAAATTCCTGATCGTGTCCACAGCACTTTAGGATTCTCATTTAATTAGCTGGCAGAATGATTCCCTGGCAATTTTGGCCCTATTCTGGGTGGAAAAAATGCCTCGAATATGCACCAAAAACACACTGTGTGCACACAGCCTTATTGGTCCTAACTACCACACTGGAATATTTTAGTAAATATTTTTCATGATTTATTTTATCTAAATGATTTAAAATGATCTAAGAATGTTTTGATGAAAGCAACATAGATTTCCTATAGTCTGGCAGTACAATTGTTTTAACTTCCCATTTGGAACTCTTCTATTAGCTAGAGGGCAGAACTCATTCCATTTTACTGAAGCTAACTGTTCCATGCTAAAGTATAAATAATAATCTTGCTGATATATTTTAAGAAATAAATAATTATATTGTAGGATTATGCATACATTATACAATATAAATAAAAAAGATATATATTATAAAATTATACACTTTTCAACATTGAAATTGATACACCAGTAACGCAAAATTGTGGAATTATACAGTTACAATTAAAAAAAAGATACTTAGAATTAATAAAACTTAAGCTGACCATCCGTAAACTATCATCTCTTTTTATAATGGATATACAGTTGAAACCATAAGTTTACATACGCTATATAAAAAGACACATATGCATGTTTTTCTCAATATCTGACATGAAATCAGAATAAACCTTTCCCGTTTTAGGTCAATTAGTATTACCATAATTTTTCATATTTGCCAAATGCCAGAATAATGAGAGAGCGAGAGAATGTTTTAAGGCCATTTTTTTTACTTACTGCAAAACCAAAAGTTTACATACATTTCATTAGTATTTGGTACCATTGCCCTTAAACTGAATAACTTGGGTCAAAGGTTTGGTATATCCTTTCGATATAGGGAAAATATATATTCTTGTACCGTGTTAGCCAGTAGATAGAAAAATATTTAGATTTGAGAGTCCTCAGTGGTTGAGACCTTTTAATGGCTAACTAAAAAGATGGTAACAAATTGCAAGCTTTCGAGACTACGCAGGTCTCTTCATCAGGCTAGTATACCACAAAATCTGAAGAGTCACATATTTATACAAAATAAGACACACAAAAAATGCAATAGGTAAGACAGGTGATGAAAAGCAGAGTTATTATGGAAGAGATAAACAGCTCTGGCTATAAATATTTTAGCAATTAATAGATAAGGAGTGTAAAGGTTTTATTGTCCTGTGACTAGGTCCAGTGTTATGATGGCCTCACAAGTCTGAGGAGCACATTCCTTAGTTGATGTAGAATGACATAAATCCATGTGGCACATTCATTCCTGCTCTGAAAGTGTTAAAGGTCACCATCAGTTTATATTCTGAGATTCTTCTTTCTCTTTGAGATTTGAAGTTACCTTTCAAAACCATTAATTTCATGTCTTTTATGCTGTGATCAAGGGAACAAAAATGCTTGGCTACAGTTAGATCTATTCTTTTTTCTTTTATTGTGTGGCGATGATGATTCATCCTTGTTCTAAGTTTTTGTCCTATCTCCCCTACATAAAGACACCCAGCTGGACATTTGGTACGTATAATTAAGTACACTACATTAGATGTGATACAGTTGAACATACCTGGGATCTTATAGTCCTGATGTGAATTGGGGATCTTTATCTTGTCTGTGGTCATTATTGTCATGTTTTGCATTTTTTCTAGTTGCAAGGAAAGGTACCTGTAGCTGGTGGAGATGACAGGGAGCTTCTGACAATGATGCTTCTTAGATTTGGGGGCTGCCTGAAACACAGAAGTGGGGGGTCTGGAAATATGGATTGTAATCGGGCATCTTTTTGTAGTAGGGGTTGTAGTTTCCGTGCAGCTCTTCTTAGCGTCTCCAGATTTGGATTGTAGGTGACTACTAGAGGCACCCGGTTGTTTTCTTGTTTGGTTTTGTAATGTAGGAGATAATTCCTTGATATTCTGGTGGCTCTTGTAATCTGGTTCTCAATTGTTCTTGGATGGTAGCCCTGTTTCTAAAAGGTCTTTCTGAGGCCATCAAGGTGTTTGTCTCTATCCATAGGCTTGGAACATATCCGATTGTATCTGATGGCTTGGCTGTAAACAATAGAGTTTTTTATGTGCTTTGGATGGAAACTGTCCCATTTAAGGTATGTAGGATGGTCGATTGGTCAATTAATATCCTTTCACAAGCTTCTCACAATAGTTGATCGGAATTTGGCCCATTCCTATTGACAAAACTGGTATAACTGATCCAAGTTTGTAGGTCGCCTTGATCGCACCTGCCTTTTCAGCTTTGCCCATAAATTTGCAATAGGATTGAGATCTGGGCTTTGTGATGGCCACTCCAAAACATTGACTTTGTTATCCTTAAGCCACTTTGTTATCATTTTGGCAGTATGTTTGGGGTCATTGTCCATTTGGAAGACCCATTTACACCCAAGCTTTAACTTCCTGGCTGATGTCTTGAGATGTTGCTTCTGTATTGCCACATAATCTTCTTTTCTCATGATGCCATCTATTTTGTGAAGTGCACCAGTCCCTCCTGCAGCAAAACAACCCCACAACATGATGCTGCCACCCCCGTGTTTCACAGTTAAGATGGTGTTCTTAGGCTTCCAAGCTTCTCCCTTTTTCCTCCAAAAGTAACGATGAGCATTATGCCCAAAAAGTTCAATTTTAGTTTCATCAGACTACAGGACATGTGTTCCTGTGTGCATTTTCAAACATTAATCTGGCTTTTTTATGTTTCTTTTGAAGTAATGGCTTCTTCCTGGCAGAGAGGCCTTTCAGCCCATGTTGATACAGTACTCATTTCACTGTGGATATTGACACAATCTTACCAGCTTCCGCCATCATCTTCACAAGGTCTTTTGCTTTTGTCCTTGGGTTGATATGCACATGTCAGACCAAAGCACGTTCATCTCTGGGACACAAAACTTGTCTCCTTCCTGAGCGGTATGATGGCTGGACATTCCCATCTAATTTGTACTTACATATAATTGCTTGTACAGATGAACCTTCAAGTATCTTGAAATAGTACCCAAGGATGAGTCAGACTTGTGCAAGTCCACATTTCTCTTCCTGATATCTTGGCTGATTTCTTTAGAGTTTCCCATGATGCTACACAAAGAAGCAGTGTGTTGAAGGTGTGCATTAAAATACATCCACAGGTGTGTCTCTAATTAACTCAGATGTTGCCAAAAAACCTATCAGAAGCTTACAAACGCATGACATCATCATATGGGCAGTCCAGAATTATTTAAAGGCATAGTATACTTAGTGTATGTAAACTTTTGACTTTGCAGTAAGTAATAAAAATGCCTTAAAACATTCTCTCTCATTATTCTGGCATTTGGCAAATATTACAAATTATGGTAATCCTAATTGACCTAAAACGGGAAAGTTTTGCTCTGATTTCATGTCAGATATTGAGAAAAACATGCATATGTGTTTTTTATATAGACTATGTAAACCTCTGTTTTCAACTGTATGATAAATTTGATTTTGTTTTGTATAAATTATATTTATGGTGTAGCAATGTAAAAAAGCAAACAATATGAAATTCTTCTTTTTTTCCCTAGCCACACACTTATATCATAATAGAAAATATTTTTTATATATTAAAAAGTCATAAATACTATTTAACGTATTGCCATTTGATTTCTCTATCAACACAAGGTAATTTTATTTTATGATACCATTCTTCCAACTTACTATGCGTCTCATAATGTTTTAATCGAAGAATGTAAATGCTTATAATTATCTCTATATACTTTAAGAACATCAATATTTCAATATACACATTATTCTGGAAAGGACAATATTCTGCAAGTGGGAAACCTGATTTCCTGGAAAGTACTATAAGCAATGGATGTCATTGAGATTACTACATTTTACATTATATTTTGTGGACACTGTTAAGTCAAAAAGTATTTGACTATATAACTGAACAAAGTTAAGAAAATGTTTTACTTTTACAATTCATGGACAGTTTGTTGCATAATGTTCAAAATAGTCTGGTCAACATGTTAGGTTATTGTCTATCTGAATACATCAAAAGGAATTATATATTTTATACTGGTAGTTCTGTTGCAGAAAAATTGATACTAAAAATTAAGTATGAACAGTATACAAGTAGTTTACAGGTAGATTTGGTACCGATATTAAACTACAACCCGTATTGTACTCCGGAGCTCAAATGCCTTAATTTTTTCTTTGGGGTCAAAAATACCTTGGAACGTGTTCTGGTAAAATACATTCAGGGAAGAGAAGTCTCATACTGTAGGCTATTGGCCCCAATCTCATTTTGGAGCACAGTTTTTGGAAGGGGAATTTCCACTACTCTGATATTGATTGAGTTTCGTCAGAATAAGACATCAATATCAGATCCTGAGGGGGTGGGAGGGGTGGCGACACCTGGAGCCCCACTGGTCAGCCCTTGCTCTGATCTAATATTTTTCACTAATGCCAGCTCCACTTGAGCATATTTCACAGATCATTTACAGACCGCTAAGCCTGGACTAGCCCCAGGTATCCATGCCTGAAATTAAAGCCTCAGAGACACATTTGAAGCGTTGGCCTAATAAATAATAGTATCAGAGTGGTGGAAGACCCTTTTAAGTCTATAGCGGTGAGTCTGTCTACAAATTTGTGGTGTATAGAGTAACCAGAAGAACTGTGGATACAGATCTGAGATGCAAAACAAAGGCTCAGGATCAGCACAAAAATAGATATTTTTTACTTCATATACTTATTCCATACCACTTTGCATAGCAAATTCAGTAGCTGTTAGCTAAATTTAGAGGCTAGTCTCAATTGACAATTGTGCATCACCCAAGGGCTGAGAATAGGGACACAGAAGAGCAGCAAGCCAATGTAGACTCTTTCCCAGGTAGAAAAGACCAAACCAATACTTGATCAAATGCCACCATTAAAGGAGGATGAGAATTGACTATGGAATTAGCCACAATAGATTGGAGTCTGAAAGCTGATGCCTGCGTGTCAGGAACATTGCCATGTCAAAGAAGCTAGGAGACTGATGTCTGAGTGTGAGGAACTCTGACATGGTAACTGGGACAGTAGGTTTACTAAGTTGCGGGTTAACAAAACACAGCTTATCAAATAGAATACCCGTTAAAATCTAACATTTATTAGTTCATTTAAAAATAGTCAAACAATCAGAGAAAAATACCAGAAAAAATACCAAATTGATCAAAGGCACTTGAATACTAAAAAGAGCTTATGGGAAAAAAGTTAATTAGGGAATGTAGATTACTTAGATTAAAAATTGTTCCTTCCTTGCTGCGGAGGTTGGCACCCTAACTTGGACGCAATATGGCACCGATGGCTAGCCCTGGAATACCCTAATTATCCCTCATCTGGGGCACAATCAATTACCCCGGAGATGCCAGATAACCTCAAATGCCTCAACTACCACTTACCATGCACCTTGTTGAGTGAGATTTGTGGTTTAGTATTACCAATGTTACTGACCTCTACTGATTTGGTATTAACAATCTGACATATATGGTTCCTTTTTTCTTTGATATCATTGTCTGAGACTATTTTCACACACTTTAACCTAGGGTATTTTTTGAAACATCATTAGGGGGAGTCGTCGAGCGGGGGCACCACATTGCATTCAAGCAAGGCTTGTTATGATATTGTAAAAATTTTAATATTTCTGATACTATCTACCTATTAAGGGTTTGATTTGTTGTTGTTATTTATTGTCTGGGATATTTTCTTTAATGCACTAAGGTATTTCCGTCAGGTCCCATTGTGATCTTGCCCTGGCGGAGTTTGTTTATTGTCTTTTGGTGGTGGTTGAGGTATTTGAGGTTAGCTGGCATCTCCGGGTTAATTGATTGTGCCACAAATGAGGGATCATTAGCATACTCCAGGGCTAGCCATCGGTGAGCAGGGGCGCCATATTGCGTCCAAGTAGAGAGTAGTTGTCAACCCTCCTATCAAGGAAGGGACAATTTTTAAGGGCATAACTAGGGTAAGATAGTAATCCACATTCCCTAATTAACTTATTTTTCCCATTAACTCTTTTTAGTATTCGAGTGCTTTTGATCAATTTGGTATTTTTTCTGTTTTTTGACAATTTCTAAATGAACTAATAAACGTTAGATTTTAATGGGTATTCTTACTGGGACAGTAGGTCTTAAGAATATGCCAGTAGTGGAGACCAAGCTATTGCAGAAGAAATGCAGGCGTGAGACCTGTGAGAGAGGTGTGATGTCACTGAGTGAGTGTGCACTGAGATGGAAATAGATAGCGACACAAAGTTTACCAACGTGTGACAGAGATGCTGCATTAGGGAATTACCAGCATAATATCACAAGTGTCACTAAATATGGCAAGTGTCAGAAAATTGTGACATGTATTAACCACTATCAACCAGCAAGCCTGTTGCCTTTTTGAGGAACACATTGATGTTGATAGTGTTGCTGAGACGCTGTTTGTCATTGTGCTGCAAATTTTCCTGCCTTTATGCTCTCTAGACCGGGTAAATAGAAAAGGAGGGGTATGTCCATATGTTAGGAGTGATATGAAAGTGAGTGTGATAAGGGTAATAGTTGGGAATGTTGAAACCTTGAAGGTCGAAATACATACGAATAACACTGAAAAGCTATTTTGTAATCTATAGACCCCCAGGATCCATGAAAAGTTGGAGGGTGGCTGCATAATCCAATGGTGTGGGCTGTAGAGGCTTGTACAGTAGTGATTATGGGAAATTTTAACTACCCAAGTATTGACTGAGGATGGAGGATGGATTTGCTTTAACTGCAAACGAGGAAGACAATTCCTCAGCTTGGTGCAAGATAATTTTATGGGTCCGTTTGTGGAAGAACCAACAAGCGCCGATGCTTACACAATAAACACATTGGGGTAGAGAAGACAAAGGCTTAAAATTTTTTAAAAGTCAATTTTCCCAGGTTAAATGCTGCACTTCATGATATTGACTGGGATTTGTGTATACATTTGCAAAATATATTCCTATAGGTAGTAAGTATAATCCATCGTTGGGAAGGCGAATATTGATAAATAAATGACATTTACAATATGTAAAGCTGATGAGTCAGATCTCGCATTTAAAAACTACAAACAGCTGAATAAAATCTATAAAAAGATAACAAAATCAGCTAAAGTAGAAAACGAATTTCAAATAGCAAAGGAAAGCAAGACAGGTCCCAAGAAATCCTTTAAAGATATATATACAAAAACCCTAGGTCCGCAAAGGTGGGTCACCTAAATAATGGTAGCAGAAGTTGTTCACTGAGGATCAAGAGAAAGTAGCATTAATAAATGAGTTATTTAGCTTTGTATATATACCAGAGAAGAGAGAGCAGCGGTTTACCTGATCTCAGTGCTCTTAAAATATCAACTGATCTATATATATATAATCGTCTAATTCTGTCTGTTTGTCTGTAACGGAAATCCTGTGGCGCTGATTGGTCATGCCAGCCGCCCGCGACCAATCAGCATCAGGCACAGTCCGGCCGCAAATTGGCGCGGAATTTGAACCACGCTTCGCTGATTGGTCACGCCCGGCCGGCCGCTACCAATCAGCGATATTGGTGAGGCTACTTTAAATTAACCCCCCTATGTATCCCCCCAGAGCCCCAAATTAATTTTGTAAATACCTCATGTTGCCAATACTGCCTGTGTGGGCGCTATCGCTGACTGCACACAGGCAGCATGTGACCCCCGGCTGCAGCCGGCTCTTGCTTCCACTTACATCACGACTATTTGCGTCTGCACCTAGGGGTCTACTGTTCCGCGTTCCACGGTGAGTGACGGGTTGTGGGTGGGGTTATCCCCCATCGCGTCACACCCGGCATCCACCGCGCGCTCTCTCAATGAATAGGCGCGCGGTAGATGCCGGGTGTGACGTGATGGGGGATAACGCCGCCCACAACCTATCACTCACCGTGGAACGGGGAACAGGACACCCCTGTTCTAGAATACCTGATGCGTTAGAATCGGTCCACCATCTAGTACTGTATAATCAGTTGCTTAAACATATACAGTACAGACCAAAAGTTTGGACACACCTTCTCATTTAAAGATTTTTCTGTATTTTCATGACTACGAAAATTGTAGATTCACACTGAAGGCATCAAAATTATGAATTAACACATGTGGAATTATATACTTTACAAAAAAGTGTGAAACAACTGAAAATATGTCTTGTATTCTAGGTTCTTCAAAGTAGCCACCTTTTGCTTTGATGACTGCTTTGCACACTCTTGGCATTCTCTTGATGAGCTTCAAGAGGTAGTCACCTTAAATGATCTTCCAACAATCTTGAAGGAGTTCCCAGAGATGCTTAGCACTTGTTGGCCCTTTTGCCTTCACTCTGCGGTCCAGCTCACCCCAAACCATCTGGATTCGGTCCAGGTCTGGCGACTGTGGAGGCCAGGTCATCTGGCGTAGAACCCCATCACTCTCCTTCTTGGTCAAATAGCCCTTGCACAGCCTGGAGGTGTGTTTGGGGTCATTGTCCTGTTGAAAAATAAATGATGGTCCAACTAAACGCAAACCGGATGGAATAGCATGCCGCTGCAAGATGCTGTGGTAGCCATGCTGGTTCAGTATGCCTTCAATTTTTAATAAATCCCCAACAGTGTCACCAGCAAAGCACTCCCACACCATCACACCTTTTCCTCCATGCTTCACGGTGGGAACCAGGCATGTAGAGTCCATCCGTTCACCTTTTCTGCGTCGCACAAAGACATGGTGGTTGGAACCAAAGATCTCAAATTTGGACTAATCAGACCAAAGCACAGATTTCCACTGGTCTAATGTCCATTCCTTGTGTTCTTTACCCCAAACAAGTCTCTTCTGCTTGTTGCCTGTCCTTAGCAGTGGTTTTCTAGCAGCTATTTTACCATGAAGGCCTGCTGCACAAAGTCTCTTCTTAACAGTTGTTGCAGAAATGTGTCTGCTGCTAGAACTCTGTGTGGCATTGACCTGGTCTCTAATCTGAGCTGCTGTTAACCTGCGATTTCTGAGGCTGGTGACTCAGATAAACTTATCCTCAGAAGCAGAGTTGACTCTTGGTCTTCCTTTCCTGGGGCGGTCCTCATGTGAGTAAGTTTCTTTGTAGCGCTTGATGGTTTTTGCAACTGCACTTGGGGACACTTTCAAAGTTTGCCCAATTTTTCGGACTGACTGACCTTCATTTCTTAAAGTAATGATGGCCACGCATTTTTCTTTATATAGCTGCTTTTTTCTTGCCATAATACAAATTCTAACAGTGTATTCAGTAGGACTATCAGCTGTGTATCCACCTGACTTCTGCACAACACAACTGATGGTCTGAACCCCATTTATAAGGCAAGAAATCCCACTTATTAAACCTGACAGGGCACACCTGTGAAGTGAAAGCCATTTCCGGTGACTACCTCTTGAAGCTCATCAAATGCAACATGGTATCCGCTAACAAATTGAATGGAAAATCGGCTCAAATTGTTAGCGGACACCATGTTGCGTTTGGAGAGCCCCTGTGTGCCCAAACATTGGGGCTCCCCCACAAGTGACCCCATTTTGGAAACTAGACCCCCCAAGGCACCTATCTAGATGCATAGTGAGCATTTGGAACCCCCAGGTGCTTCACAAATTGATTCGTAAAAATGAAAAAGTGAAAAAAAAACACTTTTTCATTTTTATGAATCAATTTGTGAAGCACCTGGGGGTTCCAAGTGCTCACTATGCATCTAGATAGGTGCCTTGGGGGGGTCTAGTTTCCAAAATGGGGTCACTTGTTGGGGAGCTCCAATGTTTGGGCACACAGGGACTCTCCAAATGCAACATGATATCCGCTAACAAATTGTCGGCCCAAATTGTTAGCGGACACCATGTTGCGTTTGGAAAGCCCCTGTGTGCCCAAACATTGGAGCTCCCCCACAAGTGACTCCATTTTGGAAACTAGACCCCCCAAGGCACCTATCTAGATGCATAGTGAGCACTTGGAACTCCCTAGGTGCTTCACAAATTGATTCGTAAAAATGAAAAATTGTTTTTTTTTCATTTTTTCATTTTTATGAATCAATTTGTGAAGCACCTGGGGTTCCAAGTGCTCACTATGCACCTAGATAGGTGCCTTGAGGGGTCTAGTTTCCAAAATGGGGTCACTTGTGGGGGAGCTCCAATGTTTGGGCACACAGGGACTCTTCAAATGCAACATGGTGTCCGCTAACAAATTGTCGGCTCAAATTGTTAGCGGACACCATGTTGCGTTTGGAGAGCCCCTGTGTGCCCAAACATTGGAGCTCCCCAGCAAGTGACCCCATTTTGGAAACTAGACCCCCCAAGGCACCTATCTAGATGCATAGTGAGCACTTGGAACCCCCAGGTGCTTCACAAATTGATTCATAAAAATGAATAAGTGAAAAAAAAACACTTTTTCATTTTTATGAATCAATTTGTGAAGCACCTGGGGGTTCCAAGTGTTCACTATGCATCTAGATAGGTGCCTTGGGGGTCTAGTTTCCAAAATGGGGTCACTTCTGGGGGAGCTCCAATGTTTGGGCACGCAGGGGCTCTCCAAACTTAACATGGCGTCCACTAACAATTTGAGACGATTTTCCATTCAATTTGTTAGCGGACACCATGTCGCGTTTGGAGAGCCCGTGATGTGCCTAAACATTGGAGCTCCCCAACAAGTGACCCCATTTTGGAAACTATACCCCCCAAGGATTTTATTATGGTGTATAGTGAACATTTTGAACCCAGAGGTACGACACAGAATTTGTTTACATTTGGTCATCATATTGAATAAGTTGTCATTAGTCTTGAGCACAAGTGCTCGCTACTTGAGTTTGCATCGGGTACTCAGGTATGCACCATGTACAGCGTGTGCTCGAGTGACATGCTCGAATCCCTGCTCCGCATGTTTCACGGTTATTAGACACCCAAAAAAAACCATGCGGGGATCGCTCATGCATGGCAGGCAATCCCCGTAAAGTTTTTTTGGCCACGAAGCATATGGGGCAGAGACTCGAGCATGTCACTCAAATACCCACGATACTCAATGCATACCAGAGCACCCGATGCAAACTCAAGTAGCAAGCACTTGCGCTCAACACTAGTCGCCATATCGTCATCTTTTTTTCTTACTTTTGAAAAAAATCACAACCCCATCACAACCCTAACCCCAACCCTAACCCCAATCCCAGTCCTAACCCTAGCACAACCCTAACCGTAGCACAACCCTAACCCTAGCACAACCCTAGCCCTAGCACAACCCTAGCCCCAAACCCAGCCCTAACCCTAGTCCAATCCTAACCCAAGAGTTTATTTTTGACGCCGTTCCTTGTGCGGTATAAGTGATTAGACGACTTTATTCTTCGGGTCGGTGTGATTACAGCGATACCAGAATCATATGGGGTTTTTATGACTGACAGCTGTCACACACTAAAAGACGCATTTTTTGTAAATCTAGTTTTTGCATCGCCATATTTTGAGAGCTATAATTTTTCCAGATTTTGGCAGACAGTCATGTGACGGCTCGTTTTTGCGGGATGACTTGACGTTGTTATTGGTGCCATTTTCAGGCACGTGACATTTTTTGATCACTTTCTATTCCGATTTTTGGGAGGCAGAATAAACAAAAACCAACAATTCAGGAATTGTTTTTTTTGTTTTTTTTTATTCTGTTCCGCGTGTGGTAAAATTGATAAGGTAGCTTTATTCTTCGGCTCAGTACGTTTACAGCGGTACAACATTTATATAGTTTTTCTATGTTTTGCACTTTTACATAATAAAAGCAATTTTATAGAAAAAAATATTTTTTAGCATCGCTTTATTCTGAGAGCTATAACTTTTTTATTTTTCGGATGATGGAGCTGTATGGCAGCTTGTTTTTTTGTGGGACGATATGACGTTTTCAGCGGTACCATTTTCATTTATATTTGTCTTTTTGATCGCGTGTTATTCCATTTTTTGTTTGGCGGTATGGTGATAAAGCATTGTTTTTTGCTTCGTTTTTTTTTTTTTTTTTTACCGTGTTCACTGAAGGGGTTAACTAGTGGGACAGTTTTATAGGTCAGGTTGTTCCGGACGCGGCGATACCAAATATGTGTACTTTTATTGTTTTTTTTGTTTTTTTTTATAATAATATTTATTAATGGGTACATTATATTTTTATTTTTGGTGGATTATTATTATTTTTTTTTTTTATATATATTTGCAATTTTTTTTTTTTTTTTCACTTTCTGGAAGCTTATATAGTTTATTACTTTGCCCCACTCTAGGACTTTCACTTTTTTTTCTCTGATCGCCTGCATGGCACAGGAATGCAGCACCATCCCTGTGCCATGCAGGCTGTCAGCGCCGGACAGGGAGAAGATTGTTTGGAGATGCACTGCGCATGTCCAAACAATCTTCCTGCTGTCTGGTGACCTGGATGTTGTCATGACGACATCGGGTCGTCATGGCAATACCCAGGAAGCCTTTGCAGACAGCGCTGGAAGCCGGAAGAGGAGGTGAGTATCTGCAATCACCTCCCCTTGCCCCCGCAATGCTGCGATCGACTTCGATCGACTTCGATCGCAGCATCGCGGGGGTTAATGTGCTGGGAGCAGTGCAGGACCGCTCCCTGCACATAGTATCGGGTGTCAGCTGTGACAATCAGCTGACACCCGGCGGCGATCGCACCCGCACAGCCTGTGTGCGAGCGCGATCGCCATGACGTACTAATACGGGTCTGGCTCTTAAGTCCCAGGGCACAAACGCGTATTAGTATGTCAGATGTTGTTAAGGGGTTAAAGGGAACACCACCATTATTCACAAGCAATCCTTACAAGTTGGAGGCCTTAATACTTATACCGTCCTCACACGTTAGCACGGTGTGCAGTGAGACATGTAGCTAAGCTCCCTGACTTCTTTAAGAAAGAGGCTGTGAAGTTGTAACCTTCTTTTATTGATTGAAGATTGCCAGTAAAGGTGAAACTATAGGCTGTGATAACAGGGTATTTCAGAACATATACAGTGCCTTCAAGTAGTATTCAACCCCCTGCAGATTTAGCTGGTTGACACATGCGGAATTAACTTGGCATTGTGACATTTGTACTGTAGATCAGCCTGGAAGTGGGAAATGCACTGCAGCAAATTTTGTTTTTGTTTTTTCTTTTTTTTTTTTTTAAAACGTTAAAAGTTAATTCAGAGTGTCATTTATTATTCAACCCCTCAAACCACAAGAATTCTGTTTGGTCCCCCAAAAGTATTAAGAAGAAGTTCAGGCACCAAGAATAATGAGCTTCACATGTGTGGATTAAAGATCTCTTTTGCCAGCCTTTTCTGACTATTTAAGACCCTCCCCAAACTTGTGAACAGCACTCAGACATGGTCAACATGGGAAAGACAAAGGAGCATTCCAAGGCCATCAAAGACAAGATCGTGGAGGGTCACAAGGCTGGCAAGGGGTACAAAACCCTTTCCAAGGAGTTGGGCCTACCTGTCTCCACTGTTGGGAGCATCATCCGTAAGTGGAAGGCTTATGGAACTACTGTTAGCCTTCCACGGCCAGGACAGCCTTTGAAAGTGTCCTCCCGTGCCGAGGCCAGGCTTGTCCGAAGAGTCAAGGCTAACCCAAGGACAACAAGGAAGGAGCTCCGGGAAGATCTCATGGCAGTGGGGACATTGGTTTCAGTCAATACCATAAGTAACGTACTCCACCGCAATGGTCTCCGTTCCAGACGAGCCCGTAAGGTACCTTTACTTTCAAAGCGTCATGTCAAGGCTCGTCTACAGTTTGCTCATGATCACTTGGAGGACTCTGAGACAGACTGATTCAAGGTTCTATGGTTTGATGAGACCAAGATCGAGATCTTTGGTGCCAACCACACACGTGACGTTTGGAGACTGGATGGCACTGCATACGACCCCAAGAATACCATCCCTACAGTCAAGCATGGTGGTGGCAGCATCATGCTGTGGGGCTGTTTCTCAGCCAAGGGGCCTGGCCATCTGGTTCGCATCCATGGGAAGATGGATAGCACGGCCTACCTGGAGATTTTGGCCAAGAACCTCCGCTCCTCCATCAAGGATCTTAAGATGGGTCGTAATTTCATCTTCCAACAAGACAACGACCCAAAGCACACAGCCAAGAAAACCAAGGCCTGGTTCAATAGGGAAAAAGTCAAGGTGTTGGAGTGGCCTAGTCAGTCTCCTGACCTTAACCCAATTGAAAACTTGTGGAAGGAGCTCAAGAATAAAGTCCACATGAGACACCCAAAGAACCTAGATAACTTGGAGAAGATCTGCATGGAGGAATGGGCCAAGATAACTCCACAGACCTGTGCCGGCCTGATCAGGTCTTATAAAAGACGATTATTAGCTGTAATTGCAAACAAGGGTTATTCCACAAAATATTAAACATAGGGGTTGTATAATAATTGATCCACACTTTTATGTTTAAAATTTAATAAAATTCAACTGAGCAACATAACTTTTTGGTTTGTAAGATTTATGCTTCTGTTCATAAAACCTACTCTCGTTTGCAGTTTGAAGGCTCTAACTTATTTGCATCTTATCAAACCAGCTAAATCTGCAGGGGGTTGAATACTACTTGTAGGCACTGTAACCGTACAATGCATAGATACAGATACTCTGCAATGCAGAGTATAATGACGCGCCCCCTGGGCCAGTGTTGTTTAGGGGATACCCGGAGCCGGATCAGATGGGGGTTGTAGTCTCCGAGTGGCGGTGACCCGGTCCGTGCCCAGGGTGTCAAGCTCAGTGTGTGGCAGTCCTACAGATGTTATTAGAGTTCTTTGTGTCGACTACGCCACCCGTTGATTTGCGGTCAAAAGGCCGCCGCTGCAGCAGGGTCCGCTGAGGCTGTTGGTATGTGTGCAGCTTTGGTAGTATAACCCCCAACGGGAGGGGTATAGCCTCAGGGGGTCAGATGTAGAGGATGGTGGTTGTGAAGGTGCAGGATGAATCAGCAAGAAGACTCAGAGTCGGGCTGTGTAGTTCAGGGGTTTTTACTTACGGGTGTTCTTATGGTCACTCTGGCCTGAAGCGACCACCCGAGCCGTGCTGCGTCCACCAGGTCCTGGACTCGGCTAACCCCCAGGCAGTTCTGGAGCGTGGTCCTGAGCTCCTGTCTGACTTTCCCTCTCTTCTGGCCGTTCTCACCAGGGATCCACCTATGTCCGGCTCCCTCGGGTCTCTTGGTGGGTACACCTCCTCTGGGTTCCCTGACCCTATACTTGGTCTGCCTTCCTGGTGGATTTGGTGAGGGTCGTGGCAGATCCTGCCCACGACCTCCGGTCTCTGGCTAAGGTGTGCTTTTCTCTCTGCCAGCTTGGGATCCGGTACCCTAGGTGCCAACTCTTCACCCTCTGATCTAATTTTGGGTTCTTGGAGTTCCCTCTTGTTTTCTCTGGGTCCTTCAGACTCCTCTCTCTCTCTTGGCCTTGGAGCTGGGCCCAGCCGGAACCACAACTCCCTGTCAGCCCTTCTGGCTGAGCTTCTCTGCTCTGCTCCTCAGGTTACACTCTGACAGACTGACTCACTCTACAAAAGACCCTGTCCTAAGATGGTGCCCACCTTATATACTCCCTCTATGTGTAAGCTCAGGTGACCAGCACCCAATGAGCTCCTAGCTTTACCCAGGCTGCTCCCCCTATCTGCCCCTACACTACTGGGATGTTCCACCCCCCTCCCACTCCAGCCAGGAACAGACACTGTCGTACCTGCACATTTCTCTAGTGGGAGTACCATCGGTCTGTTCCCCGGAAATGGGATGTGTGTAGTGCATGCAGCTAACTGAGCTCAGTTCCACACTCCATCCTTACCCGGGAGTGGAATACCACACCTCTGGCTTGAGGTGCAATACCCCTGTAGCAGCCGAATCCTCAGGGTGCTACAATAACATGAGGTAATAATGCAAGGTGGTGATTACCTATCTAATACATCAAAATACTTGCAGCAACACTGCATTAAAACACATAGATAATGGTTTACCAACTATACTTAGAGCAGGCTGTATGCAAGAAACATGACAGAACTACAAGCGATGTGGTTTCTCTTCAGGAGAATGCAGGAAATGGCTGCTGATTCTTTCCCAGTGTCATAACAAGACCACCATGCAACAGGAACAATCCCACAATACATTGCAAACTTAAAAAGTAGAATGCATACATTAAGGCTATGTGCCCACGATGCAGAAATGCTCCGGGTTTTTTCCTTAGCATTTCTGCATCTCCCTGGCAGAAAAAATGCATGCGGATTGTACATGCGTTTTTTCCTGCCAGGGACATGCGGATGTGAAGCGTTCTTCACATGCATTTCCGCATGCGGGTTGACAAGCGCTTTCCAAGTGATTTTAGCATCACTTGGAAAGTGCTTGACAGCTTGGTCACACTATATAAATCCATGCAAACGGCATGGATTTATATACTGTGACCGAAAGAATGTCAAAAAATTAAAAATAAATATATACTTCCCTTCCGATGGCAGTCTTTATTCGATCCGTCCTGGCTTGCCAGCAGCTCACTACACTGAAGGACCTGCCGTCACATGACTAAATGACGTTAGCGCAGGTCCTTCGGTCCACCGCGAGCTACCGGCAAGCGAAGACAAGGAGACCGGGGGCCCTCAGAAGGTAAATATAATATTTATTTTTTATTTTATTCCTTTTTTTACAGGTTCTATGGTACCCGAGTCCAGAGGAGAGTCTCCTCTCCTCCAGACCCAGGTACCATCTGCACATTGAAACGCTTGGATTCCGCATGTACAGATCCAGTGATGCGGAATCCAAGCGTTCCAATGCAAGTCAATGGCGGCGAAAACGCAGCGCTTCAGCAAAATAATTGGTAGTGTTGCGTTTTTTTCTGCAATGATAACCCGCAGAGGAAATTTCCGCAGCATGTGCACAGCACTTGCGAATTATCATTGGGGAACATGGCAGGCCTCCTACCATGCGTTTTTTAAGCGTTTCTGAAGCGTTTTTGCCCCTGCAGAAATGCTTAAAAACGCATCGTGGGCACACAGCCTAAATCACCAGCAGATGGCTCTGTTACCAAACAACAGGAAAATAAACAGAGTTAAATACACACAGAAAGTATTGTAGCTTGTAATAAACACAACATATGACTTTCAGATAGCAATTTACTGCCAGGACAGAACAATATTAGATTAGATTAGTCTTCCTGTAAACATTGGTGGCTTCATGTTCTAATGTGTAAAGTTATCAGTAGTCTTAGTGTTAAACCAAATTTTAATAGCTAAAAGTGTAGAATCACTATGGAACTACACTATACCGTACACCACTTGCCTGGAAGAAAGGAAGATTTCTTTGACTCCTGGAAAAGCATGCTAATTTCGCATAAACTGCATCTATAAACTAAAATCAGCTCATCCAGCTCCATTTTCAGTTCCTGCGACCACACAGGACATTGTCTGCCACAAATGGTTGGAGGTGAAATGAGTGCAGGAAAGGAGTAAGCTAAAGTGACTGTCAAAATGGATTATCTGATATAGGGGCTGTCTAAATGAGGGATGGGATCTGTGGTCTGTAGAAAGGAAGGGTTAAGTCTAAGATCACTTTAAGGGTGGGGTCTGGTTTGGCACTATAAAAATGAGAGGGTTTGTTTGATGTACTGTATGTGTAAAGGAGGGAGCAAGTATGTCATCTGTATAAAGGAGTGGTCTGGTCTGGGATCTGTATTAAAAGAGATCTAGGAGAGATCTTTATATGATTTAGATGAAGGAATTGAGGGTAAACTGATTAAATTTGCTGATGACACAAAGCTAGGAGGGATAGCTAATACTAGAGAAGAGAGAGAGAGGATTCAAAAAGACCTAAATAAACTGGAGCAGTGGGCAGCAACCAACAGAATGGTTTTTAACAGGGAAAAATGCAAAGTACTACATCTTGGCAATAAAAATAAAAAAAGCATATACAGAATGGGAGGAATAGAGCTAAGCAACAGTACATGTGAAAAAGACTTAGGTATACTAATAGATCATAGACTGAACATGAGTCAACAGTGTGATGCAGCAGCAAAAAAGGCAAATACAATTCTGGGATGTATTAACAGAAGCATACAGTCTAGATCACGTGAAGTCATTATCGGTCTTTACTCCTCTTTGGTCAGACCTCATCTGGAATACTGTGTACAGTTTTGGGCACCACATTTTAAAAAAGACATAGACAAACTGGAGCAAGTTCAGAGAAGAGCGACCAGAATGGTGACTGGTCTGCAAACCATGTCCTATGAGGAACGGTTGCAGGATTTGGGAATGTTTAGCTTGCAAAAAAGAAGACTGAGAGGAGACTTAATAGCTGTCTACAAATATGTCAAGGGCTGTCACATTGTAGAAGGATCATCTTTATTCTCATTTGCACAAGGAAAGACTAGAAGCAATGGGATGAAACTAAATGGGAGGAGACACAGATTAGATATTAGAAAAAACTTTTTGACAGTTAGGGTGATTAATGAGTGGAACAGGCTGCCACGAGAGGTGGTTAGTTCCCCTTCAATGGACGTCTTCAAACAGAGGCTGGACAGACATCTGTCTGAGATGATCTAGTGAATCCTACTTTGAGCAGGGGGTTGGACCAGATGACCCAGGAGGTCCCTTCCAACTCTACCATTCTATGATTCTATGATAAACATTGTCTGGCATCTGTACTGCCTGTATTTATTAAAGGAGTCCTGCCTATTGTCTCTTAGTTTTGGGCCTCTTTGAGAATGTATTTAGAGGGATGAATTAATGAATTAATTTGTGGGCTGCTTTTGTTCATGGCACCTGTATTTGCTTAGTTTACTGGACTTTTCAAAGCCTGTTTTAGATAAAGTGTGTCCCTTGGTCAAAATAAAAATTTGTCCCTTGGCAAAATGCTTAAATATCATATGAAAAACACAGAAACATACTACATGTTATAGTCACAGTCCCTACCATATACTATAACAGCCATAACTGTGCATATGTGGCACCCCAGGGGTCTGGTTTCCCACAGTAATGTAATGTTATGTCTGAGAGCAGGTGGGAGGTCCTTTGGTCAGGGATCCTGTGCATGCCACACCTCCTGCCCAGTCTTGGGAGGGGAAGAACTTCCCCTATATAAACCCGGGGCTGAGGCAGGGTTAGGAGTAGAGAAGAAGTAGAGACGAGAAACAGTCATAGGAAGAAACAGCAGAAGCTCAGTGGGAGCAATACTACTACGAGTCAGGGGCTGGCAGCTGCAGAGCTCGCCCTGACTGAGAAGCTTTCTTACCGGACCCGGCGTCCGAGGCTGTGGGGACTAACTCTTACCCAGCAGTAGAAGCCGACCGGCAGGGGATTTCAGGTCCTCAGGCCCAGAAACCCGAAGGCAAGGTCACACGCGTGGGACCAGCACCGCCATCGTGGAGCGGAAGCCATTAGAAGGCCCCGAGTCACCGGCCATACGGGTGAGCACCACACGGCACACTCAGGGACGTGGGCTACTTATATCCGCTTCTAGCAAGGTAGCCAGAAGAGTACAGTCAGTTTGGGAGGCCTACAACTCCGCCTGGCCAGGGGAGATCCCATCTGCTCAAGGACTGACCAGGCCCCGTTCGCTAGCAAGTACTCCGGGAGGGTCTATCGTTGTTACCAGTAAAGACCCTGAATTACACCGCACCGTCTCTGAGTGGTTCCTGCTACCCCCATCTTCCACGTCGGCTGCCCTGAGGCCATACCCCTCCCGTTGGGGGTTATACTATCACGCTGCACAATTCTACACCGGCCTCAGCGGTCTGCCATGCAGCGGCAGCTCCATAGCTGCAAATCAACGGGTGGCGTAGTCGACACTCAAATAACACCTATCAAGACTGCCACACACTGAGTTTGACTCCCTGGGCACGGACCGGGTCCCCGCCACTCGGAGACTACAACCCTCATCTGATCCGGTTCCGGGTAAGCCCCCGTGCGCGAGACGCTGCGCGACACAGCAGGCCCAGGGGCGCGTCACATACACGTACTATCTCTGCCTTTGTCGGTAGGCAGTGCAACACTAATATTGCAGATGCTGCTAGCTAGCAGTAGCATATTTCAGTATGACTTTTGGACAGCTTGTCGTACCTCCAGTTCATATGTGTTTTGCAACAGATGGCAGGAGTGTAATAGCTCTTTAAGGGGCACAATAGGCAAGACTCCTCCCTATTTAAACCCCTAGCAGTCTGTCTCTGACTGCCAGTTATAGATCATACTGTTGAAGAGAGCCATAGGCTCAAATACTTAATTAACCTCAAGACAAAGGAGATTGAGAGAAAAGACCCACAAAGTGTATTATTTCACCTTACATAAGGTTGTTTAGATCAAAAGATGGCTGCCATTTCCTGTTTCATCACACCATGCTCTGTTCTGGGAGGAAGCTGCATTCTATAGAAGGACTAACCAACCACAGGGTGACATATCGCAAGGATCACGCCCCCTGATGACCTCTTGGACCAACCCACCTTGATGACCTCATGGACTATGCCCCCTGATGACCTCATGGACTACGCCCCCTGATGACCTCATGGACTATGCCCCCTGATGACCTCATGGACTACACTCCCTGATGACCTCATGGACCAACCCACCCTGATGACCTCATGGACTACGCCCCCTGATGACCTCATGGACTACGCCCCCTGATGACCTCATGGACTACTCCCCATGATGACCTCATGGACCAACCCACCCTGATGACCTCATGGACTACGCTCCCTGATGACCTCATGGACCATGCCCCCTGATGACCTCATGGCTCACGCCCCCTGATGACCTCATGGATCTGCCCATGGACTAACCAATGAATACAACTGGTTACTCCCATTCTAGGGTTAACCGAGCCCCATATACAGTTTATATAAGTCTATGTTCAGGTTGAATAAAGACACTTGGAGCTGTGCCATAGCTGATCAAGGAGAGCTTACATCCGACTGTGCGTGTCTGATGTTATTCTTTCTTGCATGCACTTGATCATATACATTAGGCCTGGAGCAGGCAACTAGTGAACATATCAAAATGTTCACCCTAACATTTTTGGCTGCCCAACATGGGGCCAGCAGAGGGAGAAGCCCTACACCCTTAGGACCGGCGAGTGGAACGGCAGGACGCACTGAATACCCCGAGCCAGGAGACTGATCACCTCCTTAACCAAACACGGTAAGTCTGCTGATTTTTATAATCTGTAGTCTTTTCCTGTGTTCCTCGGGGTATCCTGTGCAGATTGCCTGACTGTGTCCGGTTTTCGAGGTATCTGTAAGACGGCAGAAGGGTCTCTCCGCTGCTGGCAATTTAATTGCGGAAGAACCGTCACATGCTCAGTTGCCTGCTGCCTGTTATGTGTTGTGTTGAGGGGAGATTGACTGGTATTAAAGGGAGCAAGTGGGTCTTTGAGCGGTGTCTGAAGAAGTAAAGGATAATGTCTGTGGTACAGTTCACGTTTGTCGCCTGTGATACGATTTTCAGTTCTGGTGGAGAAAGTAGGGGTACTTAGCCTGGAGTGAGTGACTCGGCGTGGCCTAGAGTGAGTGAGTCGGCCTGGTTCCGGCATGGAGTCTGGAGTGAGGGTCTCGGCCTGGAGCCTAGTAAATTGAGCTTCGGCACGTAGCCTAGAGTGAGTGACTCGGTACGGGGCCTAGTAATTGGATTAATACGAGGTGTTTTATTTATTTATTTATTTTTTTATATATACAGTACAGACCCAAAGTTTGGACACACCTTCTCATTTAAAGATTTTTCTGTATTTTCATGACTTTGAAAATTGTACATTCACACTGAAGGCATCAAAACTATGAATTAACACATGTGGAATTATATACTTAACAAAAAAGTGTGAAACAACTGAAAATATGTCTTATATTCTAGGTTCTTCAAAGTACCCACCTTTTGCTTTGATGACTGCTGTCTGATGTCTGTCCCCCCTGCTCTGCCTTTGCTCACCGCTTCGGCGGTTCTAGCCTGCTCTGCCTTTGCTCACCACTCCGGGCGGCCTTGTCATGCTCTACTCTTGCTCACCGCTCCAGGCGGCCTTGTCCTGCTCCACTCTGGCTCACCGCTCCAGGCGGCATTGTATTGCTCTACTCTTGCTCACTGCTCCAGGTGGCCTCGTCCTGCTCTACTCTTGCTCACCGCTCCAGGCGGTCTCGTCCTGCCCTGCTCTCGCTCACCTCTCTGGGCGGCCTCACTCCGCTGTGTTTGTCCGCCACATCTGTGGTTCTGTTCCTGAGTCCCAGTGTGTACTGGGTCCTATCCTGCCTGTGTTCCTACCTGCTAGTGCCTCCCTGTCTGCACTCTAGCCGTGCTTGCCTGTACCCCCCTGCCTGCATACCAGTCGTGCCTGCCTATTCCCACCAGTCTGTGTGCCAGCCTAACCAGTCTGTTCCTGTATTTCCCTGTGTGGGTCAACAGCCGTGTCAGGGGTCTGTCCTAGAGTAGCAACTGGTCCCTCTGCTCGGTTCCTCCTTGGTGCACTGGCGTCGTATGCCGTCGTGCGACCCTGGTCGGATTGGGTGAATACCTAGTTACGCCCCTCCAGGCATTCACTCTCCGGCACGGTCCAGTGGAATCACACGCACACGCCGCTCAGCCCGGGCGTGTGCATTACAGTGGGTAAGGGTGACATAACAACAATGGAAACGGACGCTATTGTTAATGCTGCCAACCCTCGGTTAGAGCACAACGGAGGTTTGGCTAGAGCTATAATGGAAGCAGGAGGGGCGACTATTCAAACTGATAGTCGAATCATTGTTGAGTCGCATGGTCAGATAGCTGTTGGGGACATAGCGGTGACTAAATCTGGCAATCTTCCTTGTAGAATGATCATACACGCTGTAATCCCTATTTTTGACCCTATTCATCCAGATGTCAGTGCTCGACAACTACGCGCGGCAATAACTCGTATCTTAGAATATGCGAATATTAGTGAGCAGATTGAGACCTTGGTAATTCCTGCCATTGGTGTTGGCATCTTCGGGTTCCCTGTTCATGCATGTGCAAGGGAGATTGTTGGAATTATAATGAACAAGTCTAGCCCCCCAAGCATTTGCTGCCTCACCGAAATCAGGTTAATTAGTAATGAGAACAGGACTGTTAAAGCTCTTAAGACTGCCTGCATCACCTGGACTCCACCCCATGATATAGGAGCTGCCCAAATAGAGCCCCTCATTCCAGGACTGTTACCTCCTGCTGCTCTTCATACACAAGTAATTACACCTGTACTTCCGGTGCCATCTCTACTCCCGCCTCAGGTGCCACCACCAACCATGCCAACGCCCACGTCGGAAGAGCCCAACCTTTATGTCAAGTTTACACCCCAGCAAGCTGCTACTCTGCTGAACCAACTCCCAGATCCAGAAAAACAGCCGATACCTTTCTATAGAAGCATGCTTCAAATCCAAAGGAATTACTTAGCCACTAGAGATGAGCGGTGTTCGACTAGAACTGTTCGCCAATCCCAAATTCGAGCTGTTTTGGGCGGTGTTCGAGTTGTTCGACGAACCAGAACGATTTGCAAAAAATTCGGCTGTTCCAGGTTATGTTCGATAACTGTTCGTGCACCAAAAGCGTGTCCTGCATGTCTGGCGCTATTTAGAGCACCAATCATGCAGGGATTGTCTGCCACTCACTGTAATGCCACAGCCATGGTGGTTGTGGCATTACAGTGATTGCCCAAATCGATGGGAACTGTGCTCACAGTGAAACACGAAAAGCCGGCAATTCAGCAGCGGCATACACCGGTACCGACAATTTAGAACCGAAAGAATAGAGCTTCACACATAGATTAGATAGATATAAACATGTCAGCCACATATATACGAAGTACAGTGAAAGTGCTGCTTACTGTACTTGTCATTTAGCGTAAAGGATTTATCAAAAAAAATAATAGTGTTTTCATGCACCATCTCTTTAAAAAAGCCGGCCGGCAATTCAGCAGCGGTACCCGACAATTTAGAATAGAAGGAATAGAGAATCACACATAGATTAGATAGATAGAAACATGTCAGTCACATATATATGAAGTACAGTGACAGTGTTGATTACTGTACTTGTCATTTAGCGTAAAGGATTTATCAAAAAAAATAATAGTGTTTTCATGCACCATCTCTTTAAAAAAGCCGGCCGGCAATTCAGCAGCGGTACCCGACAATTTAGAATAGAAGGAATAGAGAATCACACATAGATTAGATAGATAGAAACATGTAAGTCACATATATATGAAGTACAGTGACAGTGTTGATTACTGTACTTGTCATTTAGTGTAAAGGATTTATCAAAAAAAATAATAGTGTTTTCATGCACCGTCTCTTTAAAAAAGCCGGCCGGCAATTCAGCATCGGTACCCGACAATTTAGAATAGAAGGAATAGAGAATCACACATAGATTAGATAGATAGAAACATGTCAGTCACATATATATGAAGTACAGTGACAGTGTTGCTTACTGTACTTGTCATTTAGTGTAAAGGATTTATTAAAAAAAATAATAGTGTTTTCATGCACCGTCTCTTTAAGAAAGCCGGCCGGCAATTCAGCAGCGGTACCCGACAATTTATAACAGACAGAATAGAGCTTCACACATAGATTAGATAGATAGAAACATGTCAGTCACATATATATGAAGTACAGTGATAGTGTTGGTTACTGTACTTGTCATTTAGTATTAAAATAAAGGATTTATTATTAAAAAAAATTGGCGTGGGGTTCCCCTTAATTTTAGTCTCTAGCGGAGGTTAAGCAGACAGCTGGGTCAGATGTTTGAAGCCTGGGAAGGGGGTAATACCCACGGAGCTTCCCAGGCTACTAATATCAGCCCCCAGCTGAATACATAGCCTTTACTAGCTATTAAAATGGGGGACCCCCCCAAAAAAATGACGTGGGGTCCCCCCTAATTTAATAGCTAGCAAAGGCTAGGCAGACAGCTGGGGGCTGATATTAAAAGCCCAGGAAGGGAGCCATGAATATTGGCCCCCTCCCAGGCTAGAAACACCAGCCGTCAGCCGCCCCAGAAATGGCGCATTCATAGGATGCGCCAATTCTGGCACTTAGCCTCGCTCTTCCACGCTGCCCTGGTGCGGTGGCAGGGGGTAATAGGGCTGGGGTTGATGTCAGCTTATAATGCCAGCTGACATCATGCCCAGGTTAGTAATGGAGAGGCGTCTATAAGACACCCCCATTACTAACCCCATAGTCAAAGTTAAAAAAAACACAAACACCCAGAATAAAGTCCTTTAATTGAAATAAAGACACAATTCTTTATTGTTCTAAATTAAACCATACTTACCATCACGCCCATTCCAGCTGAAGCCAACGATCTCCTGTAATAAAAGAAAAATAATAAACCAACCTCATCCTTACCTTTCCATGGTTCCCACGACAGCTTCAGCTCTGCTACATCGAGATGACAGGCTGGACCGCAGCAGAACGCCGACATCCAGCCTGTCATCCCGCAGACACTGAGAAGAGCAGGCTTGCTTGCGCTCCACATTGTCTCTCTGTGACGGCATCCAGATGAGCCGAGGTCATGTCCAATGAACTCGGCTCACCTCATGCACGTCACTTACAGCGTGGGAGAATTCTCACGCTGAAGCGCTGAGTGCAGGAGAATTTTCCCACGCTGTCAGTGAGGTGCATGAGGTGAGCTGAGTTCATTGGACAAGAGCATGCCTGCTCTTCTCAGTGTCTGCGGCATGACAGGCTGGATGGCGGCGTTCTGCTGCGGTCCAGCCTGTCATCTCGATGTAGCAGAGCTGAAGCTGTCGTGGGAACCATGGAAAGGTAAGGATGAGGTTGGTTTATTATTTTTCTTTTATTGCAGGAGATCGTTGGCTTCAGCTGGAATGGGCGTGACGGTAAGTATAGTTTAATTTAGAACAATAAAGAATTGTGTGTTTATTTCAATTAAAGGACTTTATTCTGGGTGTTGTGTTTTTTTTAAATACTTTACTAGAAATTCATGGCGGTCATGTCTAATACTGGTGTGACCCCATGAATTTTGGGCTTCGGGCCAGCGGATAATACCAAGCTGGCCCTAACCCCTTTATTACCCAGTGAGCCACCGCACCAGGGCCCTGGATGAGTTGGGTACAGCGCCAGAAGATGGCGCTTCTATGAACGCGCCATTTTCCGGGGTGGCTGCGGACTGCAATTTGCAGCGGGGGGGGGCCAGAAAGCTTGGGCCTCCCTGCGCTGCACATTCCAGCCCCCAGCTGCCTAGTTGTACCTGGCTGGACACAAAAATAGGGCGAAGCCCCACGTATTTTTTTTTAATTATTTCATGAAATTCATGAAATAATTAAGAAAAAAAGGGCTTCCCTATATTGTTGTGTCCGGCCAGGTACAAATAGGCAGCTGGTGGTTGGGGGCAGCCCATTCCTGCCTGCTGTACCTGGCTGGACACAAATATAGTGCGAAGCCCCACTTCAATTTTTTTAAATTATTTCAGGAAATTCATGAAATAATTAAAAAAAAATTGACGTGGGGCTTCGCACTATATTTGTGTCCAGTCAGGTGCAGCAGGCAGGAACGGGCTGCCCCCAACCACCAGCTGCCTATTTGTACCTGGCCGGACACAACAATATAGGGAAGCCCTTTTTTTCTTAATTATTTCATGAAATAATTTAAAGAAAATTGACGTGGGGCTTCGCCCTGTTTTTGTGTCCAGCCAGGTACAACTAGGCAGCTGGGCCTGGAATCCGCAGCGCAGGGAGGCCCAAGCCTTCTGGGCCACCCCCGCTGCAAATTGCAGTCCGCAGCCACCCCGGAAAATGGCGCGTTCATAGAAGCGCCATCTTCTGGCGCTGTACCCAACTCATCCAGGGCCCTGATGCGGTGGCTCACTGGGTAATAAAGGGGCTAGGGCCAGCTTGGCATTATCAGCTGGCCCTAAGCCCAAAATTCATGGAGTCACGCCAATATTAGACATGACCACCATGAATTTCTAGTAAAGTATTTAAAAAAAACACAACACCCAGAAAAAAGTCCTTTAATTGAAATAAACACACAATTCTTTATTGTTCTAAATTAAACCATACTTACCGTCACGCCCATTCCAGCTGAAGCCAACGATCTCCTGAAATAAAAGAAAAATAATAAAGCAACATCATCCTTACCTTTCCATGGTTCCCATGACAGCTTCAGCTCTGCTACATCGAGATGACAGGCTGGACCGCAGCAGAACGCTGCCATCCAGCCTGTCATCCCGCAGACACTGAGAAGCGCAGGCTTGCTTGCGCTCCACAGTGTCTCTCTGTGAGGGCATCCAGATGAGCCGAGTTAATGTCCAATGAACTCGGCTCACCTCATGCACGTCACTGACAGCGTGGGAAAATTCTCCTGCACTCAGCGCTTCAGCGTGGGAGAATTCTCACACTGAAGCGCTGAGTGCAGGAGAATTCTCCCACGCTGTCAGTGACGTGCAGGAGGTGAGCTGAGTTCATTGGACATGAGCTCACCTTATGCACGTCACTGACAGCGTGGGAAAATTCTCCTGCACTCAGCGCTTCAGCGTGGGAGAATTCTCACGCTGAAGCGCTGAGTGCAGGAGAATTCTCCCACGCTGTCAGTGACGTGCAGGAGGTGAGCTGAGTTCATTGGACATGAGCTCACCTTATGCACGTCACTGACAGCGTGGGAGAATTCTCCTGCACTCAGCGCTTCAGCGTGAGAATTTTCCCACGCTGTCAGTGACGTGCATGAGGTGCGCCGAGTTCATTGGACATGAACTCGTCTCATCTTTATGCCGTCACAGCCAGACACTGCAGAGCGCAAGCATGCCTGCGCTTCTCAGTGTCTGCGGGATGACAGGCTGGATGGCAGCGTTCTGCTGCGGTCCAGCCAGTCATCTCGATGTAGCAGAGCTGAAGCTGTCGTGGGAACCATGGAAAGGTAAGGATGATGTTGCTTTATTATTTTTCTTTTATTGCAGGAGATCGTTGGCTTCAGCTGGAATGGGCGTGATGGTAAGTATGGTTTAATTTAGAACAATAAAGGATTGTGTCTTTATTTCAATTAAAGGACTTTATTCTGGGTGTTTGTGTTTTCTTTTAACTTTGACTATGGGGTTAGTAATGGGGGTGTCTTATAGACACCTCTCCATTACTAACCTGGGCTTGATGTCAGCTGGCATTATAAGCTGACATCAACCCCAGCCCTATTACCCCCTGCCACCGCTACAGGGCAGCGTGGAAGAGCGAGGCTAAGTGCCAGAATTGGCGCATCCTATGAATGCGCCATTTCTGGGGCGGCTGACGGCTGGTGTTTCTAGCCTGGGAGGGGGCCAATATTCATGGCTCCCTTCCTGGGCTATTAATATCAGCCCCCAGCTGTCTGCCTAGCCTTTGCTTGCTATTAAATTAGGGGGGACCCCACGTCATTTTTTTGGGGGGGTCCCCCATTTTAATAGCTAGTAAAGGCTATGTATTCAGCTGAGGGCTCATATTAGTAGCCTGGGAAGCTCCGTGGGTATTACCCCCTTCCCAGGCTTCAAACATCTGCCCCAGCCGTCTGCTTAACCTCCGCTAGAGCCTAAAATTACGGGGAACCCCACGCCAATTTTTTTTAATAATAAATCCTTTATTTTAATACTAAATGACAAGTACAGTAAGCAACACTATCACTGTACTTCATATATATGTGACTGACATGTTTCTATCTATCTAATCTATGTGTGAAGCTCTATTCTGTCTGTTATAAATTGTCGGGTACAGATGCTGAATTGCCGGCCGGCTTTTTTAAAGAGACGGTGCATGAAAACACTATTATTTTTTTTAATAAATCCTTTACACTAAATGACAAGTACAGTAAGCAACATTGTCACTGTACTTCATATATATGTGACTGACATGTTTCTATCTATCTAATCTATGTGTGAAGCTCTATTCTGTCTGTTATAAATTGTCGGGTACAGATGCTGAATTGCCTGCCGGCTTTTTTAAAGAGACGGTGCATGAAAACACTATTATTTTTTTTAATAAATCCTTTACACTAAATGACAAGTACAGTAAGCAACATTGTCACTGTACTTCATATATATGTGACTGACATGTTTCTATCTATCTAATCTATGTGTGAAGCTCTATTCTGTCTGTTATAAATTGTCGGGTACAGATGCTGAATTGCCGGCCGGCTTTTTTAAAGAGACAGTGCATGTAAACACTATTATATTTTTTAATAAATCCTTTACACTAAATGACAAGTACAGTAAGCAACACTGTCACTGTACTTCATATATATGTGACTGACATGTTTCTATCTATCTAATCTATGTGTGATTCTCTATTCCTTCTTGTCTAAATTGTCGGGTACCGGTTTATGCCGCTGCTGAAGTGCCAGCCGGCTTTTTTAAAGAAAGCGTCTTCTGAGCAGTTTGTCAGCTTTTGGACACCTTTGAAGGTGTTTTCTATGTGTTTCTATGTGTTTTTGTTTGCCTGCCATTGGTTTTAACGGTGTTCGACGGTGTTCTAAGGTGTTCGATGAACAGCTCCTCGAACATCCCGGTGTTCGACGAACCGAACCGAACCCGAACACTACGGGGTGGCTCAACACTATTAGCCACATGGTAATATCTCATTTCCCTGGCAAATCTTAAAGCAGGCGATGCATATTGGCCTGTTATGGACACTGCATTTAATGATGCCTCACTGGTCAGTGACACCACATGGGACTCTGGTGTTCAGTTCTGCCAACGACTTAAGACATGGGCCTCGGATAAATTGGCTGATCAGTCAACATCTTTCAAGGACGTCACGCCAGAACCAGGGGAATCGGTGGAGAGATATCATGCTCGTCTAAGCAAATGTTTAATGACCTTGGCTTCAGTAACCAAATAAAAGTTCAACGGACACTGCTCGTTTCCTCTTTTGTTGAGGGCTTTCGGGAAGCTCTGAGGAACCAATTTCAAGCAATTAGACCTGAACATGCTACATTGGATCCTAAGGATGTCTTAACGATAGCTAAGGGATTTGAAAAAACACTCCCTGAGAAATCTATGACAACCTCAAACAGAAAGACCCATATTCTATGTAGTGTTGAGCCACCCCGTAGTGTTCGGGTTCGGTTCGGTTCGTCGAACACCGGGATGTTCGAGGAACTGTTCGTCGAACTGTTCGTCGAACACCTTAGAACACCGTCGAACACCGTTAAAACCAATGGCAGGCAAACAAAAACACATAGAAACACATAGAAAACACCTTCAAAGGTGTCCAAAAGCTGACAAACTGCTCAGAAGACACTCTCTTTAAAAAAACCGGCCGGCAATTCAGCAGCGGCATACACCGGTACCCGACAATTTAGACAAGAAGGAATAGAGCCTCACACATAGATTAGATAGATAGAAACATGTCAGTCACATATATATGAAGTACAGTGACAGTGTTGCTTACTGTACTTGTCATTTAGTGTAAAGGATTTATTAAAAAATATAATAGTGTTTTCATGCACCGTCTCTTTAAAAAAACCGGCCGGCAATTCAGCATCTGTACCCGACAATTTATAACAGACAGAATAGAGCTTCACACATAGATTAGATAGATAGAAACATGTCAGTCACATATATATGAAGTACAGTGATAGTGTTGGTTACTGTACTTGTCATTTAGTATTAAAATAAAGGATTTATTATTAAAAAAAATTGGCGTCGGGTTCCCCTTAATTTTAGTCTCTAGCGGAGGTTAAGCAGACAGCTGGGGCAGATGTTTGAAGCCTGGGAAGGGGGTAATACCCACGGAGCTTCCCAGGCTACTAATATGAGCCCCCAGCTGAATACATAGCCTTTACTAGCTATTAAAATGGGGGACCAACCCCAAAAAATGACGTGGGGTCCCCCCTAATTTAATAGCTAGCAAAGACTAGGCAGACAGCTGGGGGCTGATATTAATAGCCCAGGAAGGGAGCCATGAATATTGGCCCCCTCCCAGGCTAGAAACACCAGCCGTCAGCCGCCCCAGAAATGGCGCATTCATAGGATGCGCCAATTCTGGCACTTAGCCTCGCTCTTCCACGCTGCCCTGTAGCGGTGGCAGGGGGTAATAGGGCTGGGGTTGATGTCAGCTTATAATGCCAGCTGACATCAAGCCCAGGTTAGTAATGGAGAGGCGTCTATAAGACACCCCCATTACTAACCCCATAGTCAAAGTTAAAAGAAAACACAAACACCCAGAATAAAGTCCTTTAATTGAAATAAAGACACAATCCTTTATTGTTCTAAATTAAACCATACTTACCATCACGCCCATTCCAGCTGAAGCCAACGATCTCCTGCAATAAAAGAAAAATAATAAAGCAACATCATCCTTACCTTTCCATGGTTCCCACGACAGCTTCAGCTCTGCTACATCGAGATAACAGGCTGGACCGCAGCAGAAAGCTGCCATCCAGCCTGTCATCCCGCAGACACTGAGAAGCGCAGGCATGCTTGCGCTCTGCAGTGTCTGGCTGTGACGGCATAAAGATGAGACGAGTTCATGTCCAATGAACTCGGCGCACCTCATGCACGTCACTGACAGCGTGGGAAAATTCTCACGCTGAAGCGCTGAGTGCAGGAGAATTCTCCCACGCTGTCAGTGACGTGCATAAGGTGAGCTCATGTCCAATGAACTCAGCTCACCTCCTGCACGTCACTGACAGCGTGGGAGAATTCTCCTGCACTCAGCGCTTCAGCGTGAGAATTCTCCCACGCTGAAGCGCTGAGTGCAGGAGAATTTTCCCACGCTGTCAGTGACGTGCATAAGGTGAGCTCATGTCCAATGAACTCAGCTCACCTCCTGCACGTCACTGACAGCGTGGGAGAATTCTCCTGCACTCAGCGCTTCAGTGTGAGAATTCTCCCACGCTGAAGCGCTGAGTGCAGGAGAATTTTCCCACGCTGTCAGTGACGTGCATGAGGTGAGCCGAGTTCATTGGACATTAACTCGGCTCATCTGGATGCCCTCACAGAGAGACACTGTGGAGCGCAAGCAAGCCTGCGCTTCTCAGTGTCTGCGGGATGACAGGCTGGATGGCAGCGTTCTGCTGCGGTCCAGCCTGTCATCTCGATGTAGCAGAGCTGAAGCTGTCATGGGAACCATGGAAAGGTAAGGATGATGTTGCTTTATTATTTTTCTTTTATTTCAGGAGATCGTTGGCTTCAGCTGGAATGGGTGTGATGGTAAGTATGGTTTAATTTAGAACAATAAAGAATTGTGTGTTTATTTCAATTAAAGGACTTTTTTCTGGGTGTTGTGTTTTTTTTAAATACTTTACTAGAAATTCATGGTGGTCATGTCTAATATTGGCGTGACCCCATGAGTTTTGGGCTTAGGGCCAGCTGATAATGCCAAGCTGGCCCTAACCCCTTTATTACCCAGTGAGCCACCGCATCAGGGCCCTGGATGAGTTGGGTACAGCGCCAGAAGATGGCGCTTCTATGAACGCGCCATTTTCCGGGGTGGCTGCGGACTGCAATTTGCAGCGGGGGTGGCCCAGAAAGCTTGGGCCTCCCTGCGCTGCGGATTCCAGCCCCCAGCTGCCTAGTTGTACCTGGCTGGACACAAAAACAGGGCGAAGCCCCACGTCAATTTTCTTTAAATTATTTCATGAAATAATTAAGAAAAAAAGGGCTTCCCTATATTGTTGTGTCCGGCCAGGTACAAATAATTAAAAAAAATTGAAGTGGGGCTTCGCACTATATTTGTGTCCAGCCAGGTACAGCAGGCAGGAACGGGCTGCCCCCAACCACCAGCTGACTATTTGTACCTGGCCGGACACAACAATATAGGGAAGGCCTTTTTTTCTTAATTATTTCATGAATTTCATGAAATAATTAAAAAAAAAATACGTGGGGCTTCGCCCTATTTTTGTGTCCAGCCAGGTACAACTAGGCAGCTGGGGGCTGGAATCTGCAGCGCAGGGAGGCCCAAGCTTTCTGGGCCCCCCCCGCTGCAAATTGCAGTCCGCAGCCACCCCGGAAAATGGCGCGTTCATAGAAGCGCCATCTTCTGGCGCTGTACCCAACTCATCCAGGGCCCTGATGCGGTGGCTCACTGGGTAATAAAGGGGTTAGGGCCAGCTTGGCATTATCAGCTGGCCCTAAGCCCAAAACTCATGGGGTCACGCCAATATTAGACATGACCACCATGAATTTCTAGTAAAGTATTTAAAAAAAACACAACACCCAGAATAAAGTCCTTTAATTGAAATAAACACACAATTCTTTATTGTTCTAAATTAAACTATACTTACCATCACGCCCATTCCAGCTGAAGCCAACGATCTCCTGCAATAAAAGAAAAATAATAAAGCAACCTCATCCTTACCTTTCCATGGTTCCCACGACAGCTTCAGCTCTGCTACATCGAGATGACAGGCTGGACCGCAGCAGAACGCTGCCATCCAGCCTGTCATCCCGCAGACACTGAGAAGAGCAGGCATGCTTGCGCTCCTCAGTGTCTCGCTGTGACGGCATCCAGATGAGCCGAGGTCATGTCCAATGAACTCGGCTCACCTCATGCACGTCACAGACAGCGTGGGAAAATTCTCCTGCACTCAGCGCTTCAGCGTGAGAATTCTCCCACGCTGTAAGTGACGTACATGAGGTGAGCCGAGTTCATTGGACATGACCTCGGCTCATCTTTATGCTGTCACAGAGAGACAATGTGGAGCGCAAGCATGCCTGCTCTTCTCAGTGTCTGCGGGATGACAGGCTGGATGGCGGCGTTCTGCTGCGGTCCAGCCTGTCATCTCGATGTAGCACAGCTGAAGCTGTCGTGGGAACCATGGAAAGGTAAGGATGAGGTTGCTTTATTATTTTTCTTTTATTGCAGGAGATCGTTGGCTTCAGCTGGAATGGGCGTGATGGTAAGTATAGTTTAATTTAGAACAATAAAGAATTGTGTCTTTATTTCAATTAAAGGACTTTATTCTGGGTGTTTGTGTTTTTTTTAACTTTGACTATGGGGTTAGTAATGGGGTTGTCTTATAGACGCCTCTCCATTACTAACCTGGGCTTGAAGTCAGCTGGCATTATAAGCTGACATCAACCCCAGCCCTATTACCCCCTGCCACCGCACCAGGGCAGCGTGGAAGAGCGAGACTAAGTGCCAGAATTGGCGCATCCTATGAATGCGCCATTTCTGGGGCGGCTGACGGCTGGTGTTTCTAGCCTGGGAGGGGGCCAATATTCATGGCTCCCTTCCTGGGCTATTAATATCAGCCCCTAGCTGTCTGCCTAGCCTTTGCTAGCTATTAAAATAGGGGGGACCCCACGTCATTTTTTTGGGGGGGTCCCCCATTTTAATAGCTAGTAAAGGCTATGTATTCAGCTGGGGGCTGATATTTGTAGCCTGGGAAGCTCCGTGGGTATTACCCCCTTCCCAGGCTTCAAACATCTGCCCCAGCTGTCTGCTTAACCTCCGGTAGAGCCTAAAATTAAGGGGAACCCCACGCCAATTTTTTTAATAATAAATCCTTTATTTTAATACTAAATGACAAGTACAGTAACCAACACTATTACTGTACTTCATATATATGTGACTGACATGTTTCTATCTATCTAATCTATGTGTGAAGCTCTATTCTGTCTGTTATAAATTGTCGGGTACAGATGCTGAATTGCCGGCCGGCTTTCTTAAAGAGACGGTGCATGAAAACACTATTATTTTTTTAAATAAATCCTTTACACTAAATGACAAGTACAGTAAGCAACACTGTCACTGTACTTCATATATATGTGACTGACATGTTTCTATCTATCTAATCTATGTGTGATTCTCTATTCCTTCTATTCTAAATTGTCGGGTACCGCTGCTGAATTGCCGGCCGGCTTTTTTAAAGAGACGGTGCATGAAAACACTATTATTTTTTTTGATAAATCCTTTACGCTAAATGACAAGTACAGTAAGCAGCACTTTCACTGTACTTCGTATATATGTGGCTGACATGTTTATATCTATCTAATCTATGTGTGAAGCTCTATTCTTTCGGTTCTAAATTGTCGGGTACCGGTGTATGCCGCTGCTGAATTGCCGGCTTTTCATGTTTCACTGTTGGCACTGTTCCCATCGATTTGGGCAATCACTGTAATGCCACAACCACCATGGCTGTGGCATTACAGTGAGTGGCAGACAATCCCTGCATGATTGGTGCTCTAAATAGCACCAGACATGCAGGACACGCTTTTGGTGCACGAACAGTTATCGAACATAACCTCGAACAGCCGAATTTTTTGCAAATCGTTCGGGTTCGTCGAACAACTCGAACACCGCCCAAAACAGCTCGATTTTGAGATTGGCGAACAGTTCTAGTCGAACACCGCTCATCTCTAATTCTATGGACTGATGTGTAGAGATGAGCGTTGTTCTACTCGAACTGTTCGCCAATCTCAAATTCGAGCTGTTTTGGGCGGTGTTCGAGCCGTTTGGCGAACACGAACAATTTGAGAAAAATTCGGCTGTTCGAGGTTATGTACGATAACTGTTCGTGCACCAAAATCATAACTGGATTTTTTCTCAGTAATGATGAAAATTAATGTTAATACGCAGTTTGAGTGTACAGCGGGGTGGGGGGAGGGGCAGGGGATGGATCTCTGCAGGAACAATGAAGATCTCCATTTTTTTTTCTCTTTCCCGCATTTACAGTGGGGAGGTGCAATCTGTCAGCCTATCAGCAGCGCACACATGGAGCGAAGTGCTTTTTTTCACACAAGCAAGGGCATGTGTCATTGGCAGTGTATGTCACATGTCCTTGCCCTATAAGACCAAGCCATTTTCCCCGTCGCCACCATTTTCTCACTGCTGCAGCTGCGTGTTAGACGGCACCGCTGTTGCTGTGTGCGCTATACCTTGTTAATTTCAAGCCAATTTTCGCACAAATATACAGATAGCTTGGGAGTAGGGAATAGTTGTGATTGCAGTCCTTTTAAGGACTAGGTTACAGCATTTCCTACGACTTTTATCAGGGATGTCTGTGCTCTTAAATAGATAGGTTGTGGGAGTAAAGACTAATTGTAATTGGAGTCCTTTTCAGGACTAGGTTACATGAGTTCCTATCAGTTTTTGCCAGGCAGGTCTGTGCCAGTGCTGTGCAAGTTTTTTTCACAGCAATTGGCTGAATCTAGCAAAGCTAAACCTTTTTGGCCTATTGCAGAGTGTGTTAGTCAGTGAAGTAGCCTATCTGTGTTGCAAGATATACCACCTGTGTATAGAACACCAATTTTTTTACTGCACCTAGTGAAGTAAAATCTTTTGGGCATAGCATCATTCTATTAGTCCATCTATACTGACCTCCATCAGGTTGCAAATTAAAACTAATTTTTATCTGCATCTACAGTACCTCTGAAAAAATATTTGGGCTTCTAGCAGTGTGTGGGACTTGTTCTATTAGTCCATCTATACTGACCTCCATCAGGTTGCAAACTGAATATATTTTTTTCTGCATCTACCTCTGAAAAAATATTGGGCTTCTAGCTGTGTGTGGGTCTTGTTCTATTAATCCATCTATACTGACCTCCATCAGGTTGCAAACTGAATATAATTTTTTTCTGCATCTAGCTCTGAAAAAATATTTGGCCTTCTAGTAGTGTGTCGGACTTTCTCTATTAGTCCATCTATACTGACCTCCATCAGGTTGCAAATTAAAACTAATTTTTATCTGCATTTACAGTACCTCTGAAAAAATATTTGGGCTTCTAGCTGTGTGTGGGACTTGTTGTATTAGTCCATCTATACTGACCTCCATCAGGTTGCAAACTGAATATATTTTTTTCTGCATCTACCTCTGAAAAAATATTTGGCCTTCTAGTAGTGTGTCGGACTTTCTCTATTAGTCCATCTATACTGACCTCCATCAGGTTGCAAATTAAAACTAATTTTTATCTGCATCTACAGTACCTCTGAAAAAATATTTGGGCTTCTAGCTGTGTGCGGGACTTGTTGTATTAGTCCATCTATACTGACCTCCATCAGGTTGCAAACTGAATATATTTTTTTCTGCATCTACCTCTGAAAAAATATTTGGCCTTCTAGTAGTGTGTCGGACTTTCTCTATTAGTCCATCTATACTGACCTCCATCAGGTTGCAAATTAAAACTAATTTTTATCTGCATGTACAGTACCTCTGAAAAAATATTTGGGCTTCTAGCAGTGTGTGGGACTTGTTCTATTAGTCCATCTATACTGACCTCCATCAGGTTGCAAACTGAATATATTTTTTTCTGCATCTACCTCTGAAAAAATATTTGGCCTTCTAGTAGTGTGTCGGACTTTCTCTATTAGTCCATCTATACTAACCTCCATCAGGTTGCAAACTGAATATAATTTTTTTCTGCATCTAGCTCTGAAAAAATATTTGGCCTTCTAGTAGTGTGTCGGACTTTCTCTATTAGTCCATCTATACTGACCTCCATCAGGTTGCAAATTATAACTAATTTTTATCTGCATCTACAGTACCTCTGAAAAAATATTTGGGCTTCTAGCAGTGTGTGGTACTTGTTCTATTAGTCCATCTATACTGACCTCCATCAGGTTGCAAACTGAATATATTTTTTTCTGCATCTACCTCTGAAAAAATATTGGGCTTCTAGCTGTGTGTGGGTCTTGTTCTATTAATCCATCTATACTGACCTCCATCAAGTTGCAAACTGAATATATTTTTTTCTGCATCTACCTCTGAAAAAATATTTGGCCTTCTAGTAGTGTGTCGGACTTTCTCTATTAGTCCATCTATACTGACCTCCATCAGGTTGCAAATTAAAACTAATTTTTATCTGCATCTACAGTACCTCTGAAAAAATATTTGGGCTTCTAGCAGTGTGTGGGACTTGTTCTATTAGTCCATCTATACTGACCTCCATCAGGTTGCAAACTGAATATAGTTTTTTCTGCATCTACCTCTGAAAAAATATTGGGCTTCTAGCTGTGTGTGGGTCTTGTTCTATTAATCCATCTATACTGACCTCCATCAGGTTGCAAACTGAATATATTTTTTTCTGCATCTACCTCTGAAAAAATATTTGGCCTTCTAGTAGTGTGTCGGACTTTCTCTATTAGTCCATCTATACTGACCTCCATCAGGTTGCAAATTAAAACTAATTTTTATCTGCATCTACAGTACCTCTGAAAAAATATTTGGGCTTCTAGCTGTGTGTGGGACTTGTTGTATTAGTCCATCTATACTGACCTCCATCAGGTTGCAAACTGAATATATTTTTTTCTGCATCTACCTCTGAAAAAATATTTGGCCTTCTAGTAGTGTGTCGTACTTTCTCTATTAGTCCATCTATACTGACCTCCATCAGGTTGCAAATTAAAAATAATTTTTATCTGCATCTACAGTACCTCTGAAAAAATATTTGGGCTTCTAGCTGTGTGCGGGACTTGTTGTATTAGTCCATCTATACTGACCTCCATCAGGTTGCAAACTGAATATATTTTTTTCTGCATCTACCTCTGAAAAAATATTTGGCCTTCTAGTAGTGTGTCGGACTTTCTCTATTAGTCCATCTATACTGACCTCCATCAGGTTGCAAATTCAAAATAATTTTTTTCTGCATCTAACCCAGCCAATAGTTTTGGCCTAATACCACAGTTTGGCCACTCAGCTCTGCTCGGTTACCATCCATTGTTTTTTTGTGCAAACAACTCCAGAGTTGTGAATTAGTTAACCACCAAAATGAGTGGAAAAAGGCCTGCTGCTGGTGGAAAGGGGAATAGGCGTGTTGGGAAGGGGAAAAAAGGTTGTGTCCGTGGGGTAGGTGTTAAAGCAACAGTAACATCTGCAGAAGAAAGACCATCTTCCAGCCAAACTAAAATGTCTACTTCTTTTAGCGGACAATGTGATAAGATCCCTTTCTTACGGCCACGCCAATCGCTACAAATTCCAGATGAGGCACAAAAACAGCAGGTGCTTCAACGGATATCAAGTGCTCCTTTAAGTGGGCTCTCCTCCACATCAACTTCAACATCACAAATACTCCAGTCCTCAAAGGTGTCACCCAAATCGCACTTGCTTCCTCACAGCTCCCAAATCTCCAGCTGCCCGTCTGAGTATGAGGTAGAACAGATGGTTGAGTCTGCAGAGCTGTTTACTCATACTATAGCCTGGGAATCAGAGGTCGACTCCAGCGCTTCTGTGAATCCAGACGAGGAAATGATCTGCACTGATGCCCAGAATCTTTATGAGTCGGATCCAGGACCAGACGCAGAAGGTTCTGACCATAATGTAGACCCTCATTCCCAAACTGTAACTCCTGTTGGTGGAGACAATGAGGAAGACGATGATAAGACTCAAATACCTGATTGGAGCGACAACTTTAGTTTTTTGTCAGGGCAGGAACAGGTTGGCTCTGAGGACGATGGGTGTGATAACGCACAGGGTGATGATGATGAGGTCGGAGATCCCACTTACTGTCAACCCACAGTCAGCCAAGAGATGAGGTCAGCAGAGGAGGTGGAGGAAGATGCTAGTGACGACGAGGTCAGGTTGCGCCTTCCTGGACAGAGACGTAGTACTGGAAGCACGTCAACAACTACATCCTCAAACACAACTCTGCCTCTCACCACAAGTCGTGGTGGCTCTTCAGGTCGCATGGGTGCTAAGCCTTGCATAGCCTGGGCATTTTTTCAGATCGATAAAGATGACCCAACTCGTGTTATCTGTAACATTTGTCAGCAAAAGCTAAGTAGAGGCCAAAAAATACATAGTTTGAGTACTTCATGCATGAACCGGCACATGGACATGAAGCATAAGTTGCAGTGGGAAGCTCAGTGTGCTACAATGCGGCCTAGCCGGCCGGGCCAACCACCGTCTGCCATATCTTGTGCATCCGCGGCCTCTTCATCCTCTGTGACTGGGGGGACAGCAGTCACACCTGTTTTGGGGCGCAGACCTGCCACCTCTTTACCCGCAACAGCCAGCGTGATTGGCAGGTCATCATTTTCTTTGGAGGTGGTAACACCAGCTGGTGTTGAGCGCTGTCCGACATCGATAGCACCACCTTTGGATGAAGGCAACCTAACATGTCCGCCTGCATCTTCCTCACAGACCGGCAGTTTGCCGGGGACACCCTTATCAACCCCGTCTAAGCACAATAGCCAGCCCTCGGTCCCTCAGATGTGGACAAGTAAAAGACCATTTCCTCCTAGCCATGAGAAAGCTAAGAGGTTGAATTTCACCATCTGCAAGCTCTTGGCTACAGAAATGCTGCCTTTCCGCCTGGTGGACACAGAGGATTTTCGAGACCTTATGTCCGTCGCAGTGCCCCAGTACCAGATGCCCAGTCGGCACTACTTCTCAAAGAAAGGTGTGCCTGCGCTCCACCAGCATGTCGCACACAACATCACCGCTTCTTTGAGAAACTCTGTGTGTGACAGGGTGCATTTCACCACAGACACTTGGACGAGTAGGCATGGACAGGGGTGTTACATGTCGCTGACTGGGCACTGGGTAACTATGGTGACAGCAGGACAAGGGGCTGCTGTCCAAGTCTTGCCGTCCCCACGAGTTGTGCGTCAATCCTCTTTATGTCAAAGTTCCTCCACTGCTTCTGCCTCCTCAACCTCCTCTCGGTCTTCCACCTGCACCCAAAGCCTGTCTGGTCATGCCACAAGCTTTCTAACTGCGCAGAAGGGATCCTGCACACCTCCTTACTATGCTGGCAGTAGGGCTCAACGTCATCAGGCGGTTTTTTCATTGAAATGTCTGGGAAATGTGAGTCACACAGCTGAGGAGTTGTGGTCAGCTCTGGAGAACCAATTTCATGAATGGTTGTCTCCACTGGACCTGAAACCAGGGAAGGCCGTGTGCGACAATGCTGCAAACCTGGGTGCGGCCCTTCGCCGGGGCAATGTCACACACGTGCCTTGTATGGCTCACGTGTTGAACCTGGTTGTCCAGCAATTTTTAGCCCACTATCCCAGACTAGATGGCCTTCTGCAGAGGGCACGGTCGCTGTGTGCTCACTTCCGCCGTTCGCATCCCGCAGCTCAGCGACTTACATCTCTACAGAAGTCGTTGGGCCTGCCACTTCACCGGCTAAAATGCGATGTGCCTACCCGGTGGAATTCAACTCTGCACATGTTGCAGCGACTGTGGCAGCACCAACAAGCCCTGGTGCAATACGTTTTGACGTATAGCCTGGGCCAACGAGATTCAGAGGTGGGGCAAATCACGCTGGAGGAGTGGTCTCAGATCAGGGACCTATGCACCCTTCTGCACAGTTTTGAAATGGCGACGAAGATGTTTAGTGCTGACGATGCCATTATCAGCATGACTATTCCGGTGATTTACATTCTGGAGCACATGTTAAACAGAATTCAGAGTCAGGTGGTGGCACAAGAGGAGGTGGAGGAAGTAGAGGAGGAGGAGTTGTATGCGGAAGGGCTAACATCTGCAAGGTCCAGAAGGTCGGCAGCACCAAGGCGGCAGGCATGTGAGGGTGGGGGAGATGGTTTTACCAGGGCGCATGGTAGCAGCCAAACTAGTGAGGAAGGTGCAGGAGCCCAGGAAGAAGTGGAGGACGAACTGATGGAAGACTCATCAGATGAGGGAGACCTTGATCACATTTCTGTTGTGCGAGGTTGGGGGGAGAGGAAAGAGGAAGGAAGCATGATTGTTACCTCGCCACCAACACAACAGGGACTTGGTGCTCCTGGATGCGCAACACACATGAGTGCCTTCTTGCTGCACTACCTGCAACATGACCCTCGAATTGTGAGAATTAGAAATAATCCTGACTACTGGGTTGCCACACTGTTAGATCCCCGGTACAAAAGTAAATTTGCAGAAATTATTCCTGCCATAGAAAGGGATGCACGCATGCAGGAGTATCAGCAGAGACTGTTGCAGAATCTTACATGTGCTTTTCCACAAAATACCAGTGGTGCACGTAGTGAATCTCACAGTTCCAACTTGCCAACCGTGGGACCGTCAAGTGTTCAGCACTCAAACCGTAACAGAACCACAGTATCTGCTGGTAACATCAATTTTGCGGAATCATTTCACCACTTTTTTAGCCCATCCTTTGCAAGGCCACAGGAGACAAGAAGTCTGACACATAGTCAACGCCTAGAGACGATGGTACAGGAGTATCTCCAAGTAAACATTGAAGCCACGACTGTGTCACTGGACCCTTGCTCTTTTTGGGCTTCCAATCTGGATAAATGGCCGGAGCTAGCCACTTACGCCTTGGAGATCTTGTCATGCCCTGCAGCCAGCGTTCTGTCTGAACGTGTGTTCAGCGCTGCTGGTGGTGTGCTGACAGATAAGCGCACGCGGCTCTCCACTGATAATGTAGACAGACTCACGTTCATAAAGATGAACAAATCATGGATCCGAAACGACTTTTCTACCCCTGTGTCATCCTGGGGAGAGTAAAAGCTTGATGATTGGTTAAAATCACCCTACCAAACGTTTTAAGCTTTCAAATTACTAATCATGTTTATCTGTATCTTGACTGGAAAATAATTTGGGCTTTGTAGCAGTGTGCAGCACTGATCCTATTAGGCCATCTATAATAAGCTCCACCAGATTTAAAATTAAAAATAATTTTTAGCTGCATCTAGCCCGGAAAATAATTTTGGGGCTCCGAGATGCGCAAGACACATAAGTGCCTTCTTGCTGCACTACCTGCAGCATGACCCTCATATTGTCAGAATTTGAAGTAATCATGACTACTGGGTTGCCACACTCTTAGATCCCCCAAACTTTTCGATCAACCTTTTCATTTTAATAAAGACCAAAAAAATGGTCATTTTTGAAATTATAAGCATTAGCAGGTTGTTAGAAACTGAAATCAAACAGTTTTCAACTCAAAACTTTATTCTAGGTGATGTTACATTTTCACATAGGACCCCTTGTTCGAAAGGAGCTTCTGAACTCTCTCGTCCATTGAATTTGTCAGGTTTTGGATGGTTTCTGCTTCAATTGTTTTGCATGAGGACAGAATACCCTCCCAGAGCTGTTGCTTAGATGTGAACTGCCTCCCGCCATCATAGACACTCCTTTTAATGATGCTCCAAAGGTTCTGAATGGGGTAGAGGTCAGGGGAGCATGGGGGTCACACCATAAGTTTGTCCCCTTTTATGCCCATATCAGCCAGAGATGCAGATGTTTTATGTGCAGCATGAGATGGTGCATTATCATGCAGAAAAATGATCTTGCTGTGAAATACACGGTTCTTCTTCTTGAACCATGGCAGGAAGTGCTGTTTGAGAAAATCCACATACATTATGGAGTTCATCTTTAGCGCCTTCAGGGATCCTAAAGGGGCCGACAATCTCTCTCCCCATGATTCCAGCCCAAAACATTACTCCACCTCCTCCTTGTTGGCGCTGTAGCCGTGTTTGCGTGGGGTGTCCATCAACCAGCCATCCTCCACTCCATCCATCTGGACCATCGAGCGCTGCATGGCACTCATCCGTGAACAAAACAGTTTTGAAATCAGTCTTCATGTAATGTTTGGCCCACTGGAGCCGTTTCTGCTTGTGTGAAGTGGATAGAGGAGGTCGACAGGATGGCGTATGCACAGCTGCAAACCTCTGAAGGACCCTGCATCTTGTTGTTCGGGGGACGTTGGAGGCACAAGCTGCTTCAAAAACTTGTATGCTGCTATGACAAGGCTTTTTTGCCGCTGCTCTTTCAACCTGACGTAATTGCCTGTAGGAAAGAGTCCTCAATTTGCCCTTATCAGCACGCACACGTGTGTACTGTGAATCAGCTACATACTTCTTGATTGCCAAGACACTTCATCCTGATCATCGCACAATGTTGATTGTAGTCATGCCTTGACCTAAACACTCCACAATTTGTTGCTTCTCAGCAGCCGACACATCCTTTTTCTTTCCCATTTTGGCAGAAAATGTAGGCTGCTTAATAATGTGAGAGAGCCTTCTTAAGTAGTCTTGCCTTTCATTGGACACACCTGCCAAACTAATTAGCACAGGTGTCTGCAATTGCTTACAGTGATATAAAGAGCCCTGACACACATCACCATCAATGAGTTTAACTGACAAACAAACAAATTCTTCCCTTATCACTCCTAAACACTTTTTGCATAATAATTTGGAACGCGGTGTACATGTGCTTTTGCACAAAACACCAGCGGTTCACGTAGTGAATCTTACAGTTCTAACTTGCCAACCGTGGTCTGTATGGAATTGTTCAATAAAGGGCCCAAAATTAAGATAACATAGATGGGAGAGGTCTCTATGAATAGGAATTCCTAAGTATTTGATACCCTGTGAGGGCCAGGCAAAGGGAAAGTTGGACTGGATGGAATCCTATATGGATTTGGGGAGGGAGACATCGAGGGCCTCAGACTTCGCTGCATTGATTTTAAAATTTTACCATGTAACAAAGTGATCTATTTCAGCCATAACAGCATGGATGGATATATGTGATTGAGTGATATATACTAGGACATCATCAGCAAATAGAGAGCACTTGTACTCGGTGCCTCCCACCTCAATCCACCTAATATTGGGGTTATGGCGAATTGATGAGAGCAGGTGCTCCGTCACTAGGATATATAAGAGAGGGGACAGAGGACATCCCTGTCTTGTCCCATTGGTGATTGTGAAAGGTGATGAAAATGTTCTGACGCACCCCCTGGGCCTTGGGACACCCGGAGCCGGACCCTTTTTGGTGGATGCTGGTGGTTGTAGTCTTCGTGGCGGCGACCCGGTTCCGTGGCTCAGGGCGGTCAAACCAGAGGCGGAACTATTTATGTGGTTTTGATGTTTAAATGTCCGACTACGCCACCCGTGGATTGCGGTCAGAGTGAACCGCCGCTACAGGGCAGACCGCTGAGGCTGGTGTTGTGGGTGCAGCAGAGCGTAGCATAACTCCCCACGGGAGGAGTATAGCCTCAGGGCAGTGTATGCGGAGGATGGGGGTGATGGTGCAGGGCAGCAGCAGTAACGACACGGAGTCAGTGATGCAGTTCAGGGCCTTTACTCACAGTTCTTATTATCCAGACCACGTCTGCAGGTAACGGCTGCCCACGTCGTACTGTGCTCACCAGGTGAGGGGCTCAGACAACTCCCAGATAACTTTGGAGCACTTCACAGGACCCCCTTTGTGTGTCCTTTGTCTGGCCTTTCTTACCAACACTTCTGTCCGGCTGCCTCGGGCCTCCTCTTGGTAAACGTGGCGCCAGTTTCCCTGACCCTATGTGGTGCCTTCCTAGCGGGTGTAGCGAGGGGCTGCGCCACATAAAATGTCAGAGCCTCCGGTTTCTAGCTGAGGGTCGTTTCCTGCCTCCACTAGTTCGGGGACCGGTCTCCCCCTTTGGTCTGACCCCTCCACGCAGGTGGATTCGGGCGTGCGGTGGCGACTCGCCCGTCCGCACCCCTGGGATCCCTTCATTCCTCGTTCCTGGAGCCTTCTCCGCTCCTCTTCCTTCCTTCTCCCTCTTCCAGGCCTGGGCCTCTGTTACTAGGCCCGCCTCCGGAGCAGAGCTCATGCAGAGCCCCTGCTCCCTGCCACTTCTGCTCAGACTTCTCTGCACTGAACTAAGATGGTGCCCACCTTTTATACTCCCTTCTCAATGCACCCAGGAACTGCTTCCTCCCTGCTCCTGCACTACAGGGATCCCCTTCCTCAGTGTTCCCTCCCCCCACTCCAGCCAGGGACAGGGACTGTCGTGCCCATCTCAGGGGCATATTGGTCGCCCTGCCCCACGGCAATGTGGTGTAATGCATGCAGGTGTCGGGTCCTGATCCACACTCCATCCTTACCTGAGAGTGAGATATCACACCTCTGGGTGAGGTGCAATACGTCTGTAGCAACCGAGCCCTCAGGGTGCTACAGTTCCATTTATCTTCAGCCTAGGTGACGTATTGCGATACAGGGCCATGATTTTGGCTATAAAAGGGTCCCCTAGACCCCTACCCCAAGCTTTTTAAGAGAATCATATATGGCGTGCCAGGAGACTCTATGGAATGCTTTCTCAGCATCCAACGAGAGTATCTAATTACAAATTTTTAACTGCATCTAGCCCAGGAAATACTTTGTGCCTAGTAGCAGTGTCTGCTAGTCAGCGGATTATCCCGGCTGTTAAGCAAGCTACACCACCTGTAGTTTAGACACTTAATTTTTTCAAAGGAAATGCTTCGGGACCATGGGATACTCAGTGAAGAGCATCAGGAGGCACCCCAAGGCATAGGGGCTGGGACTGGCAGTAGGATGCCTTGCGGTGGACAGCCGAGCTCGATCCTTATAAAAGCTTTTTAACTGCAGCAGCTTTAGTGGACGCTACTGGAGCTGGAATTACGCGGCTGCTGGCATGAGACTTGCCCTCCAATAGATCCTTGTAAATGGATTTAAAGTGTATTCATTCAAATTAGAGAGACAATTTAAATTAAAAAGCTTAGAGCTGCCTCCACCACAGGGGGGCTCGCTCGACCCACCAGCGGACAGGCACCAGTATTGGGAGAGGGGGGCTGGCCATCAGGGTTTACCGCGGCTCTGGCACAAACCCGGCGACACGGAGGTGGCACGGGCAGGAGCGGACTGGCCGTGTCGGCTTCTCACTTTTTGGATTTTAGAAGGGCATGACATGCCTATATGTGTGTCTCCCCCTCCTTTTACTCCTCCACCTCTTTTCTTTTCGCATGACTATATGTACTTGTCACTTTTCCATGTGTTAGTTGTGTCTTCTGAGCAGTTTGTCAGCTTTTGGACACCTTTGAAGGTGTTTTCTATGTGTTTCTATGTGTTTTTGTTTGCCTGCCATTGGTTTTAACGGTGTTCGAAGGTGTTCGACGAACAGTTCGACGAACAGTTCGGCGAACACACGGGTGTTCGACGAACCGAACCGAACTCGAACACTACGGGGGTGGCTCAACACTACTGATGTGCAACACCAAACCCAGAAACCTCCATTATCTCTTACCAAAGATGTCTGTTTCAATTGTGGTAATCCGGGTCACCAAAGACGGGATTGTAGGGCCCCTCTTCAAGGATGCAGATTCAGAAAACACAATGGGGATAATCGCAGATTCAACTATCTTCGACGAAATGACCAATACTACCAACGACCACCACAAGCTCGGACACATCCAGATACCAATCACACCGCTGCTCTGATGGATGTAAATATCCAATAGGACAAGGGCAAGCCTGTGTCCACTACTTTGGCTTCTATATCTGGTCCAATAGCCAAAGTAACTATCAACGTTCAAGGCAAACCCTTACCGTTCCTTGTGGACACCGGTGCAGCCAGAAGTGTTATCAGATTACAGGACCTGCCTTTTCCCGATTTGATATCCTCTGAAGCCGTGACATGTGTGGGAGTAAATGGCAAGCCTACTTCTAACAAGCTCACCCGGAAAATGCAGATTGGACCATACGAAGATGTGTTTATGCGCCTTGTGGTGTCCCCCACTTGTCCTACTAACCTTCTGGGAGCAGACCTTCTTCAAAAGTTTAGAGCGACCATCGCCTATTCATCAGATGGTCTCACCATCACCATCACTGACCTGCTCGATCCGAGTGAAGAGTGGCAACTTCAAGCCGCACCTCTGCTCATGATGATGGACGAATCTGCTAACACCACCTCAAGTGTTCCGCCAGAAGTGATGTCACAGGTCCCATCTACTCTATGGTCCACTGGCCCTGAAGATATTGGATGTCTTGCTGTACCTCCGGTACGGGTCATTCTTAAACCTGGAGCTCAACTCCCTAGGGTGCCCCAATACCCACTCAAATCTGCCCAGCAAGAGTCTTTAGGCACTCAAATCAACGCTCTCCTGGAAAATGGGGCACTAGTCAAATGTAACTCTCGCTGTAACATGCCCTTGTTCCCAGTAAAGAAGAGAACATTAAAGGGAGAAGACCCGAAGTACCGTATGGTTCAAGATCTCCGAGCTGTTAACGCGGCAACTGTACTAGAAAGTCCCATTGTGCCCAATCCACATACATTGTTGTCAGAAATACCATCAGATGCAAAACGTTTCACTGTCATCGACCTGGCTAATGCTTTCTTCAGCGTACCACTACATCCAGAAGATTGGTATCTGTTTGCCTTCACTTACAGAGGATCACAATACACCTGGACGGTCTTACCACAAGGAGCACAGTACTCACCAAGTCATTTCTCTCAGGCCCTTGCATCTTGTTTGAGACTAACCATCAAGTTGTCCTTCTTCAGTATGTGGATGGTCTCCTACTATGTTGTCTGGATCAGGCGACAGCTGAAGAGTCGAGTCTCAGTCTTCTCCTTCATCTTGCACAACAAAACTGCAAGTTGTCCCTCAACAAAATTCAGTGGTGTCAGCCCAAAGTTGTGTTTTTAGGCCACTGTCTCTCTCCAAACCTGAAGCATCTAACAGGTGAAAGGAAAATTGTTATTGAGACCGTTCCTCTACCAAAAACACCAAAGCAATTACAAGCTTTCTTAGGACTTATCACATATTGTCGCCAATGGATTCCAGATGCCTCAAAGCTGATGCAACCATTGTACAATGACCTCAAGACGTCAGCTTTTCCACTACGTCCCAAATCCGTGGAAGCCTTCTACGCTCTTAAACAGGCCATACAGTCTGCACCAGCTCTTGTAATCCCAAATTATCAACTACCATTTTACTTGTTTGTCAGTGAAGTAGCAGGACATAATTCCGGAGTCCCAGCACAGAAACATAGGGGAAGAACAAGACCCATCGGCTATTACTCTGCCCGCCTGGACTCGGTGTCTCAAGCTTCCCCCGACTTGCCTCAGAGCCGTTCTTGCTGCACATGTGCTTCTGGACAAAACTTCTGATATCATCTTAGGTTCTCTTAATGGCTCCACACGACATAAAAGCTATTCTTGACCAAACTCAACCTAAACATCTGTCACTGCAGCGTCATATGAGACTCCAATGTTCCCTCTTGATTCTGGATAATGTCACTCTTGTCCGCTGCACCATCCTCAACCCGTCCACGCTACTTCCTCTTTCCAGGGGGGATGTGGATGATGATACTGATGCTCTACATACTCAGAGGATCATGATTGTCTCGAACAGATGCAGGAAGAAGCTGCCTCCAAGAGAAATGTGTCTGAAGACTCACTCCCGCATGCTGACCTGACGTTCTTCACCGATGGTTCCAGATTGGCAGATGAAACAGGAAGATTCCATATGGGATATGCCGTGGTTACCCATGACTAGGTCATCTCAGCCGGATCTCTACCACCACACATGTCTGCACAAGAAGCGGAACTTAAGGCTTTGACACTGGCCTGTCAGGAAGCGGCTGAGAAGGTGGTCAACATCTACACAGATTCAAGATATGCTTTCGGAGTGGCTCATGACTTCAGCGTTATCTGGGCAGCCACAGGATACCTCACATCCAGTGGAACTCCTGTAAAGCATGCTGCTGCCATACAAGAACTTGTGGGCGCTCTAGATCTACCTTCGGAGGTTGCAGTGATCAAGATCAAAGCTCATGGGAGATTGGATTCTCTAGAAGCAAGAGGGAACTTCTTTGCTGACAAAACAGCAAAAACTTAGGCTGCGGATTCATTTAGGAAAGAGAAAGCAGTGGTGGATGTGTCTCAAGACACTGAAGGAGGGCCTCAAAGCCCTCTTATGAAGTTTATCCATTTACATCAAGAAAAGACATCGGATGATGAAAAGAAGTCGTGGCGAGAAGCAGGAGCTAAAAAGGATGAAGATGGAGTCTGGAGGAAGAGCAAAAAGATCTGTCTACCTCGTAATCTGTACCCCTCGTGACAGAATGGGCACACGGTATCACCCATAGAGGCAAGAATCAGATGAATGCCTTGATTTGGAAGACATATATGGCACCTGGAATTTCTACTGTCACCCAAAAATATTGCAAGTCCTGCTTTGTGTGTGCAACATGCAATCCAGCACCGTCTCAGAAAGTTACTCAGAAACATTTGGCTAAACCACTCTATCCCTTTCAAAGAATTCAAAGCAATCATATTCAAATGCCAAAAGTAGGGAAGTATGAGTATGTACTGGTAGTGACTGACTTGTTTTCGGGATGGCCTGAAGCCTATCCAGTAACCAACATGACTGCCAGAGTGACTGTTAAGAGACTGATGATTGAGGAAGTGTGCAGATATGGAATCCCAGAGGTAATTGAGAGTGACCAAGGACCCGCATTCATTGCAGCACTGACTAAGGAACTATGGACATTGGTAGAGGCCGATTTGGGTTTACATACTCCGTATCACCCCCAGAGCAGTGGTAAAGTAGAAAGGCTAAATGGCACCTTGAAAAACAAAATACTGAAAGCCAGTCAGGAGGTCAAACTTCCTTGGACAGACATTTTGCCCATTGCCTTATATTCAGTCAGAAACACTCTGAGGGGTCCCACTAAACTTACACCATATGAGATTCTTTTTGGGGGGCCTCCAAGGTTGGGTCAATATTTTCCACAACAGCTAGCCTTAGGAAGTGATACTCTTGTAAATTATGTCATTGCCCTTACTAAACAATTGTCAGTAACACATGCACGAGTTTTATCATCCATTCCAGATCCAGATTTCAGTGAAGGTACTCACACTTTCCAACCTGGTGACTACGTGCTGGTAAAGAAGTTCACCAGAAAGACATCCCTGGTGTTGAGATTTGAGGGTCCCTACCAATTGATCCTGACCACTCCTACTTCAGTCACACTTGAAGGAAGACTGACGTGGATACATGACTCCCACTGCAAGAAGTTCTTGCCTTCATCAGAGCCTTATACATAATGTTGCATATCCTCTACTTTCTGTGTTGTGCCATTCTATACTCATTTGTAGGAGGACACCAGGTCGCAATCACACAAGCAAGGGGGGTGATCACATTCTGGTATAACACCACAGCACACGTTGCTTCTTTCAAATTCGATTATTGTGATGTAGTACAGTGTAATACTCAATGGGTTTCCTCACCCTCCGCAATGAGTCAACAATATATATGTGTTACGGGAGATGGATGGGGACAAACTTGTAGTTCATGGAGGGCGGTCGGGTGGAACACTGGTAAAGATTGGGGGTATAGACCAAACACAGCCTTAAATAAACAAGATCCACAGGGTAAATCTCTACTCACTAGGATGACACTTTCCCGTACAAAAATTCTTAAGCCTTGTGATACCATCGGCCAATGTAATCCTTTAGTCCTCAACCTGGAGAACCCTCAGCCTGGCAATAAGGGCACATATCTGCTGGGTACATATGTATATGGTGTGTGTGCCAGTTGTGCCCAGCTGGGTATGTTCAAATTAGCGGACATAAAAGAAATGTCAACGAAAGATAATAATACACACTCAAACTCCATAATGTTCCGTATCCAAAAATTTAACAAAATGATAGCCGTTGCAAGTCCCACATTTGAAGATATTCTTGCCGTTGAAGCGGGGAACACTGAGACCAACTTATGGTTGAAGTGGATGAAATATACAGCCAATCAATATAATAAATCCAATTGCTTTGTCTGTGCAGGAGCGAGACCCCACTTGGGATCTGCCCCTCTAGACTTACCCCCAGATGTGGAAAAATGTTTTCTGAGTCTGCTCACTAACAAATCCCTTGACGGAATAAATTGCGAAAACTGGAAAAAGAAGTACCCCATAGTCACAGAAACACCTAACCCGGGTCAAGGCATTACCATATACCCGGGAAAATACACCTGTTATACCAGTACCGAAGGGAGCACATTTTTGGGTAATTTCACAAAGGGATATTGCAGCAGAGATAGTAATGCAACCAGAGGAGACCTGATCAACCAAACCCAGTCTATTTCTGATGTTTTCTGGATATGTGGAGACATGAAGATCAGAACTCATTTAGAAGGAGAGTGGATAGGAGAATGTACACTAGCCAAAGCCATAATGCCCTTCTACATAGCAGCAGAAGGTAGGGAAGCCCTAACTTCAGAAGATCTCCACAGAACAAAAAGGGAAACCATTTCGGAACCAAAAGGCAGTTTCGACCCCCACATTTATATCGATGCTATAGGGGCTCCAAGGGGGGTACCGGATGAATTTAAAGCCAGAGATCAAGTCAAAGCAGGTTTCGAATCATTTATCTTACCCCTAGTGACCATAAATAAAAATGTAGACTGGATCAATTACATCTATTATAATCAACAGAGATTTGTCAATTACACTAGAGAAGCTCTTCAAGGTTTAGCAGACCAACTAGGCCCTACATCGATAATGGCGTTTAAAAACAGAATGGCCCTTGACATGATATTAGCAGAAAAGTAGGTGTTTGCAAAATGGTGAAATCTGCATGTTGTACCTATATTCCAGATAATACAGGTCCCACTGGGAAGGTTACAGTAGCCATAAAAAAGCTAAATTCTCTACAAAAAAGAATTAAAAAGGAATTCAGGTGTAGAAGATCCTTGGGATCAATACTTTTCGTGGATGAATGGATGGCAGAGGTGGCTAGCTCAGATAGGCGTTGTTATCCTTGTCGTCTTAATTATTGCAGCTATTATTGTTTGTTGTGTTCTTCCTTGTGTAAGGAAGATGATCGAGAAAGGAGTAGAAACATCAGTGCCCACTTTCCTAGCTCAAGAGGTTAGTTATTCTGCAGATATAGAACAACTAGGCCCCCTTCAGTCTTTTACAGTCCCCAACTAGGCAGTCAGAGTAGGTGTATGCGAGTTTGTGTTTGTTGTGTTAATTTCCTTTGGATATACTTCTGATATGGCATGAAATGTTGACCAGCGATGCCCAAACCATTATGCTATTATCAAGGTGATTAGGTTCATCTATTAAGGGAAATGTTACCAAAGAATCCCTGGTGGTATAATATGGACCAGAGACAAGAAGGTCCATTAGTGTTGTGATAAAATTGTGGGTATCCAGGTAGGGAACTGAGGTGAAACAGGTAGGAAAGTCCCGAGGACGCGGGAAGCGTGCTCCTATATACATACTGAAATACTCATAATTGGTCACACATTCTCTGATGTCCATAGTATCCATATTGCCATGAAGCCTCTGATGTCATAATGACACTTAACACTGATGGGTGAGGGAACCACAGTAGGGACAGAAGGTTAATAAAGTATTTAGGGGGGACTGTTGAGGAGAGCAATAGGCTCAAATACTTAATTAACCTCAAGACATAGGAGATTGAGAGAAAAGACCCACAAAGTGTATTATTTCACCTTACATAAGGTTGTTTAGATCAAAAGATGGCGGCCATTTCCTGTTTCATCACACCATGCTCTGTTCTGGGAGGAAGCTGCATTCTATAGAAGGACTAACCAACCACAGAGCGACACATCGCATGGATCACGCCCCCTGATGACCTCATGGACCAACCCACCTTGTTGACCTCATGGACTACGCCCCCGATGACCTCATGGACTACGCCCCCTGATGACCTCATGGACTACGCCCCCTGATGACCTCATGGACTACGCCCCCTGATGACCTCATGGACCAACTCACCCTGATGACCTCATGGACTACGCCCTCTGATGACCTCATGGACCATGCCCCCTGATGACCTCATGGATCACACCCCCTGATGACCTCATGGATCTGCCCATGGACTAACCAATAAATACATCTGGTTACTCCCATTCTAGGGTTAATCGAGCCCCATATACAGTTTATATAAGTCTATGTTCGGGTTTAATAAAGACACTTAGAGCTGTGCCATAGCTGATCAAGGAGAGCTTACATCCGACTGTGTGTGTCTGATGTTATTCTTTCTTGCATGCACTTGATCATATACATTAGGCCTGGAGCAGGCAACTAGTGAACATATCAAAATGTTCACCCTAACAATACTTACTCTGATTCACTCCTGCTTCTAAGCTTTGACTGTTCATTCCTGTCGTTGACCATATCTTGTGCTTTGACTTCCTAACTGCCTCTTTATTTTGTTCTTGACCTCCTGGTTTTTACCCAACATTCTGACTATTCTCTGCCAGCCCACTCCACCAATCAGCAGACAATTTGTGGATGTAAGCCAGAGAGCTCGTTGTAAATCCAGAGCTCTAAATAGAGGTTAAGACATGAAGGCTAGAATTCCCCAGAGATCTGCCAGTCTTGTGTAAAGTCTTTCTGTAGAAGCCATTTAAGGAATTGCCAACCTTCCACTGACAGAGCTCTATTAAAGTACAACTGGCCTAAAAATATGGATAAATTCCAAGCTGTGGTATATAAAATTCACTGCTAGACCCAGTTGGTTCAGAACCTTGAAGGGCGAAATCAACATCATGATGCTACTAAATCCACTACAGCTTCTCCGCTGACTATTTCAGAACTGAAAGTGACTTTGCCAGACCATTTTTCAGGTGACTGTAAACATTTTTTCACTTTTTGGGTGTAGATGAGTGAACCCGATCTGTAAAGTTCAGGGTTCGTACCAGACACCTAGCGCCCAGTGCTGAATTCAGAACATGGACTTCTTACGCCTGTATAACTACCGGATCACAGGTGGCGTCAGTATTCTGCTCTGATTAGCATAGGGACAGGACGCGGCTTGAGTGAGGGACAGTATTAGGTTTTGTAGGGGTACTCTGCAAAACAGCCTTTGTAGGGGTACTGCAGAGTTTACCTGACATGCGCACAGTGAGATGGCGGCCAATGTGGAAGTAATTATACTGGCATGGTTTCCGAAGCGTATTCGCCACATTAATTGACACCATCTGGCCGGTGTACATATATACCTGAGGCGGGACACTTAAAATTACACCCCAGCTATGCAAAATGCGCGTTAGGGGCAGCAAGGAGGGAATTTGTGGTTCAGGGGCACTATGCGTAAGCGTCAGCTATTTTCACCCTGAATTTTATGCTCACTACTGTCCACTTGATTTGTTGTTAGTGAGCCCTTACTAGTATAATGATTGTTTTTCTGACCTTCTTTTATATTTTTGACACATATGATGTGGCTCCCAGTTGTTGCTCCCTTATCCCATTTTGGATTTTGCCTATCTTTGCATGTTTTTCATGTTTCCTCCTTACGAAAACCTTGATACTATATATGGTCTATACAGTGGGGAAACTAAGTATTTGATAAACTGCCGATTTTGCAAGTTTGCCCAAGTACAAAGAATGGAGAGGTCTGTAATTTTTATCGTAGGTACACTTCAACTGTGAGACACAGAATCTAAAAATAAGGACCGGAAAATCACATTGTATGATTTTTAAATAATTAAATTGCATGAAATCAGTATTTGGCCACCTACCAACCAGCAAGAATTCTGGCTCTCATAGACCTGTTAGTTTTTCTTTAAGAAGCCCTCCTACTCTTCACTCATTACCTGTATTAATTGCACCTGTTTGAACTCTTTACCTGTATAAGACACCTGTCCACACAATCAATCAATCACACTCCAACTTCTCCACCATGGCCAAGACCAAAGAGCTGTTGCAGACACCAGAGATAAAATTGTAGACCTGCACAAGGCTGGGATGGGCTGCAGGAAAATATTCAAGCAGCTTGTTGAGAAGGCAAAAACTGTTGGCGCAATTATTAGAGAATGGAAGAAACAAAAGATGACTGTCAGTCTTCCTCGGTCTGGGGCATCATGCAAGATCTCACCTCGTGGAGTAAAGATGATTTTGAGAAAGGTCAGGAATCAGATCAGAACTACATGGGAGGACCTGGTCAATGACCTGGAGAGAGCTGGGACGACAGTCTCAAACATTACCATTAGTAACACACTACGCCGTCAAGGATTAAAATCCTGCAGGGTATGCAAGGTCCCCCTGCTCACGCCAGCACATGTCCAGGCCCATTTGAAGTTCCCCAATGACTATCTGGGTGATCCAGAGGAGGCATGGGAGAAGGTCATGTGGTCAGATGAGACCAAAATAGGACTTTTTGGTATTAACTCCACTCACAGTGTTTGGAGGAAGAAGAAGGATGAGTACAACCTCAAGAACACCGTCCCAACCGTGAAGCATGGCAGGGGAAATGTCATACTTGGGGGTGCTGTCCTGTGGACAGGATGACCACACTGTATTGAAAGGAGGATGGATAGGGTAATGCATCGCAATATTTTGGCTAGCAACCTCCTTCCCTCAGTAAGAGCATTGAAGATGGGTCATGGCTGGGTCTTCCAGCATGCCAATGACTCATAACACACAGCCAAGGCAACTAAGGAATGGCTCTGTAAGAAGCATTTCAAGGTCCTGGAGTGGCCTAGCCAGTCTCCAGACCTGACTCCAATAAAAAATCTTTGGATGGAGCTGAAACTCAATATTGCCCGAAACCTGAAAGATATTGAGAAGATCTGTATGAAGAAGTGGGCCAAAATCCCTGCTGCAGTGTGTGCAAACTGTCAAGAACTAGAGGAAACGTCTGACCTCTGTAATTGCAAACAAAGGTTTCTGTACCAAATATTAAGTTTTGTTTTTCTATTGTATCAAATACTTACTTCATGCAATAAAATGCTAATTAATTATGTAAAAATCATACAATGTGATTTTCTGGATTTTTTTTAGATTCTGTCTCTCACAGTTGAAGTGCACCTGCGATAAAAATTAGAGACCTCTCCATTCTTTCTAGGTGAGAAAACTTGCAAAATTGACAGTGTATCAAATACTTATTTTCCCCACTGTATATATGTGTATTTTTAGTGAAATTTTTTTCTAAATAACCTTCCTCTGGTGCACACAGGTGACAGGACATTCTACGTAATTTCGTAGGCCTGAATACTGCTGGACGAAAGGTGAGGCTAGAACAAGCAGAGGCTAGTGAGGCGTGAACAAGCTCGCCACTGCTCGGTACTCATCCGAGCATCACTGTACTCGACAAGCTCGGTGCTCGGCGAATATTTCCGGGTTGCTCGGGCGGGAACTCGGGTCCCCTCCCTGCCTGTTTGGCGCTCTTTAGAGAGCCAATGAACATGCAGGGATTGTCTGCCATGTACTGTAATGCTGTAGCAATGTTGATTGTGGGCATTACAGTGATTGGCTGGCCGCACAGCATCATCACGTCCATATAAGACCTGGCACGGCTATGCTCGTCACAGTCTACCCCAGAAACAAGCAGAGTAGGGAGAGCTGCTGCTGAGTCAGGGAGAGATTTGCTTGCTTATAGGTAGTATAGGTATTCCACAACATATATATATATATATATATATATATATATATATATATATATATATATATATATTCAACTGAACTAACAGTCCTTCTGAGGACTAATCCAGCTTCATATATCCAGTGGTGATAGCAGGAGTTAGGCAGGCAGGCAGGGTATGTGGCAGACTGCAATGCATGATACAGCACAAGAGGGTACATTGAACGTTCTGTTAGTATAGGTATTCCACAACATATTTATATACAGTGCCTACAAGTAATATTCAACCCCCTGCAGATTTAGCTGGTTTGATAAGATGCAAATAAGTTAGAGCCTTCAAACTGCAAACGAGAGTAGGTTTTATGAACAGAAGCATAAATCTTACAAACCAAAAAGTTATGTTGCTCAGTTGAATTTTATTAAATTTTAAGCATAAAAGTGTGGGTCAATTATTATACAACCCCTATGTTTAATATTTTGTGGAATAACCCTTGTTTGCAATAACAGCTAATAATCGTCTTTTATAAGACCTGATCAGGCCGGCACAGGTCTGTGGAGTTATCTTGGCCCACTCCTCCATGCAGATCTTCTCCAAGTTATCTAGGTTCTTTGGGTGTCTCATGTGGACTTTATTCTTGAGCTCCTTCCACAAGTTTTCAATTGGGTTAAGGTCAGGAGACTAACTAGGCCACTCCAACACCTTGACTTTTTCCCTCTTGAACCAGGCCTTGGTTTTCTTGACTGTGTGCTTTGGGTCGTTGTCTTGTTGGAAGATGAAATTACAACCCATCTTAAGATCCTTGATGGAGGAGCGGAGGTTCTTGGCCAAAATCTCCAGGTAGGCCGTGCTTTCCATCTTCCCATGGATGCGGACCAGATGGCCAGGCCCCTTGGCTGAGAAACAGCCCCACAGCATGATGCTGCCACCACCATGCTTGACTGTAGGGATGGTATTCTTGGGGTCGTATGCAGTGCCATCCAGTCTCCAAACGTTACGTGTGTGGTTGGCACCAAAGATCTCGATCTTGGTCTCATCAGACCATAGAACCTTGAACCAGTCTGTCTCAGAGTCCTCCAAGTGATCATGAGCAAACTGTAGACGAGCCTTGACATGACGCTTTGAAAGTAAAGGTACCTTACGGGCTCGTCTGGAACGGAGACCATTGCGGTGGAGTACGTTACTTATGGTATTGACTGAAACCAATGTCCCCACTGCCATGAGATCTTCCCGGAGCTCCTTCCTTGTTGTCCTTGGGTTAGCCTTGACTCTTTGGACAAGCCTGGTCTCGGCACGGGAGGACACTTTCAAAGGCTGTCCAGGTCGTGGAAGGCTAACAGTAGTTCCATAAGCCTTCCACTTACGGATGATGCTCCCAACAGTGGAGACAGGTAGGCCCAACTCCTTGGAAAGGGTTTTGTACCCTTGCCAGCCTTGTGACCCTCCACGATCTTGTCTCTGATGGCCTTGGAATGCTCCTTTGTCTTTCCCATGTTGACCATGTCTGAGTGCTGTTCACAAGTTTGGGGAGGGTCTTAAATAGTCAGAAAAGGCTGGCAAAAGAGATCTTTAATCCACACATGTGAAGCTCATTATTCTTGGTGCCTGAACTACTTCTTAATACTTTAGGGGGACCAAACAGAATTCTTGTGGTTTCAGGGGTTGAATAATAAATGACACTCTGAATTAACTTTTAACGTTTTAAAAAAAATAAAAAATAAAAAAAAAAATTTGCTGCAGTGCATTTCCCACTTCCAGGCTGATCTACAGTACAAATGTCACAATGCCAAGTTAATTCCGCATGTGTCAACCAGCTAAATCTGCAGGGGTTGAATACTACTTGTAGGCACTGTATATATATGCATCTGAATTAACAGTCCTTCTGAGGACTAATCCAGCTGCATATAATACAGCACAAGAGAGTCCACTGAACGTCCTGTCTGCTGCTGCTGTAATAATTACAGATATTTGTAGACATAGCCTCAGATATCAAGGACCAGGGCAAATTTTTTTTTTATCTTAATCGTGGTTATTTGCTTAAAAAGCAATACAGAGCACACCATTTTCTGCTTCATTTGCTTGTTCTCACTGCAGAATAAAGCCAGATCTGTTCCATATTTCAGTGATAAAAATCCATAAATTTGAACTGAACGTGGAAAATATTGGCCTCCTTTTCCATTCTGTTGCAGTGTGTCGGTCAAGCTATTCACACTAGGTGTCTGTGAAGAATAGTATTAGTAAATTATAGGCCTGCTATTTAAAACCGTGGTTCTCTGTCATACATATCACCTATAACAGTGTTCCAAAATCAGCCATTTCTTCCATTTTCATTTCATTGCAGTGTGTCGGTCAAGCTATTCACACTAGGTCTCTGTGTAGAATAATATTAGTAAATTACAGGCCTTCTATTTAAAACCGTGGATCTCTGTCAGACATATCACCTATAAGACTGTTCCAAAATCAGACATTTCTTCCATTTCCATTCTGTTGCAGTGTGTCGGTGAAGCGATTCATTCTAGGTCTCTGTGTAGAATAACATTAGTAAATTACAGACCTGCTATTTAAAACTGTGGTTCTCTGTTAGACGTATCACATATAACTGTGATTCAAATCCAGCCATTTGTAGTGAACGTAGAAAATATTGTCCTCCATTTATAGATAGTAGCAGTGTGTCAGTGTACACCATTTTACAGCTCCATTTGCTTGTTTGCAGAATACAGCCAGATTTTTTTAGTTTTATTCAAATTACTGTATTGTGGAAGCAGAGGAACTTTTTTCAATGATCAGACGCACGTGATCCATATGACTGCTGTAATTATGCAGAAATTTTGTGGAGCGTGCCAAATATTCCACTCCTTTCAAAATCAGCCACCTGTGTTTTGTTGAAGCAATTGACACTTGGTCGCTGACAAATACCATACTATTAGGCGACTGTCTGAAACCGTGGCCATCAGACGTTATCCCATATGACTGCCCTAATAATCCAGCAATTATTGTGAGCATGTCAAATATTACACTCCATTTAAAGTATTGCAATTGAGGGTTCAAACCTATTCTCAGTTGGCCGCTGACAAATAGCATATTTATGCAAACAATTTTGAGTATTACGCCACTTTTGCAGACTGACAAAAAAAAAACTTACAAAAAAAGCTAAAATGGAAAAAATGTTAAGAAACATTCTTTCAAGGGTAATGACTTGTATGTAAGGCAAAAGAAATAAAAAAATAAAGTTATGGACTGTGGAACACATTTATGCTACTAGAATGAACACTCATCTGTAGCTGGTGATGATACCACCTAGCAGCAGCACCTGTTTCTATTGTAAATGCATCTAACAGCTTTATCGATAGGGAATAGAATAGATTTTAAATTTTTTTGGGCAGCACCAGCAGCATGCAGTATAAGACAATAATACCTGGCTGCATCAGTGTAATACGCTATCCATACTGCGATACCTCAACCGTAAAAGAACTTCAGATAAGACAGTTAATATTCTAGAATAACAAATCTATTTGAATCGTCTTTCCCATTAGTAAGGAGTGTGTTTCGTATACTGTTATTGCATATGCAACAATTTCAAGGATTGCCAAAAATTAGGACGTGCTCCAATACACATTTGAAGAGACGTAAAAAAATAAAAAACAAAAGAATAAAAACACCGTAGGATCTTTCTTTAGTATAAAAATCAGACTCGCCAGTGTAACCTCAATGTAATCACATTGTTCAGCTCCTGCACCTCCTCCTCCAGTTCGGTCTCCATCTCCAAAACGACCACATCAGTCACAAGCTGAAAGCACTGCAGCACTGCCTTGGCCAAGCGGCAACAGGCTGTGCTGAAGATAACATGCTTAATGCTTACTGCTGCAGAGTTGTTGAAAGCTGTAACACAGCAAGCTGATCTGTGGCTCTCACCGCTGAACATACAGCCAGGCATGGTCGTGTGACAATGGGTGGAACTTGGTGACGGAGAAATGACAGCTGGAGTAGATACGGTTTCCCTCTATGCCAGTCCTTTCACTGAGCTAAAGAATACAGCTGTGGTGAAATACAACTCTCACCGAGAAGCAGTGTCAGACTGAAAAACTTTGGGCCCACCAGAGGATTTGATTCTGAGGGCCCACCTTTCTCTCCTGCTCAAGAGCCCCACAGCAGCTGCAAAGTTTGCGCTATCATGAACTCTCCTGATGTAGAGGCAAGGGCCCACCCGAGGATTCTCTGGTGGGACCGTCCAACCCTGCCGAGAAGCAGCCCTGGCTAAGAAAAGTGTGTGGGAAGGTTCCCGGACACTCTATGGCTGCTTTCTACTGAGGGGGAAACATGGGGAGAACATACAAAATCCTTGCAGATGTTGTCCTTGCTGGGATTTTGTAACATACCTGGCGGCGTCCTTGCATAGTGGTCCATCTCCCACTGTGCAAGAGCGCTCACTTGATTTCCAGTCCAGACTGCCACTCTGGCTTCTTTCCATGCTGTCTGCTTTGCTCTGCTCTGGCTGCTTAGGGCGACGCCCGCTGAACTTCCTGTTTCTTGTAGCTTCTGCAGACACACCCCTAATGCGTCCTCAGCCTACTTCTGTCTGTCACCTGGTATTTAAACCAGCTTCTCCTTGGAATCCATGCCTGAGCATCTTGTTCTGTCAGTTGGCTTCTTGTCACTGATGTGCCCGGTCCTGTCTATGTTTCCTGCCTTGCGGTATCAGTTCCCGTGTCTGAACTGTGTCCTGTCTGTGTACTCTAGCCAGCTGTCTGTCTGCCTTCCTGGAGGCTGTATTTCCAGGCCTGTCTGAACACTCCTTGCCTGTTCGTCTCGCCCTCTGGGGGCCACATACCCAGACTCGCTCCTGTATTTGTTGCAGTACAGTCCCTGTCTGAACTGTCTCCTAGCTTCCTACCTGTTTTGCCTTTATGTCCATTTGTTCCCTTTTTCTGCAGTGTCTGAACCAGCACTTGGCTTTACCTAGGCTCGTTCTTGCATTTTCTTGCAGTAACTGTTCTTGTCTGAACTGTCTCCTAGCTTCTTACCTGTTTTGTCTTTATGTCCGTTTGTTCCCTTTTTCTGTAGAGTCTGAACCTGCACCTAACTTCTACTCATTGTCATTGTACTTCCGTTTGTGAGTTGGAGTCCTTTCGCTACTTCTTTGAAAGTACCTTGTGTGTATCTGGTTCTGCTTTTCTTTTCCAGTCTGTTCCGTGTGAACAGAGCCCTGTTCCCTTTGCTTTATCTTTGTTTACCACTTCGGCGATTTATCTCTGTCCTGTCTTACTTACGGCTTCGGCGGTTCCTGCCTGCTCTGCCTTGTCCACCGCACTTGCGGTTTTGCTCTGCTCAGCCCTGTCCACCGCGTCTGCGGTTTTGCTCTGCTCGGCCTTGTACACCGCATCTGCGGTTTTGCTCTGCTCAGCCTTGTCCACCGCGTCTGCGGTTTTGCTCTGCTCAGCCTTGTCTACCGCGTCTGCGGTTTCGCTCTGCTCAGCCTTGTCTACCGGGTCTGCGGTTTCGCTCTGCTCAGCCTTGTCTACCGCGCCTGTGGTTTCGCTCTGCTCAGCCTTGTCTACCGCGTCTGCGGCTCTGAACCCGTCTCCCAGTCTGTACTGGACCCTACCCAGCCTGCACTCTAGCGTGCTTGTTCCTGTATTCCCCGGTGTGGGTCAACAGCCGTGTCCGGGGTCTGACCTGGAGTGGCACCTGATCCCTCTGCTCGATTGGTGCACTGGCGTCGTATGCCGTCGTGCGACCTTGATCGGATCGGGCAGATACTTAGTTACGCCCCTCCAGGCACTCTCCGGTTCATGGCACAGTGGAATCACAAATCACGCACACGCCAGTCAGTCCAGACGTGTGCATTACTGCATGCTCAGTCCATGGTTCCCGTTGAGCCCCACGTCCTTCGCTCTCTGAGACGTTTTCCAGCGAATATGTGCATCTAGAAGAAATGTAATAATTTTTTTTTTTTTTGTTATTAGCTGAGTTCCAGGCGAATTACACACCCGTCCAGATGGAGCTTTTTGCACCCGTTCCTGCGGATCCGCCTCGGTACTATGGGGATCCAAGACAGAGTCGTGCATTTGTGGAGCAATGCATGCTACACTTCAAGTTCTACCCTTTTTATTTTCCCACCAATCGGGTTAAGGTGGGATTAATGATGTCTTACCTAGCGGGTGATGCCTTGAAATGGATCACCCCCCTATGGGACGCACAGGATCCTATCGTCCTGGACCTGCACGCCTTCCTGGTGGCCTTTCTAATGGTCTTCGATGACCCTAACCCGGAAGCCCCTGCTGAAACTTCACTTTCCAATATCCCGGAGCAGCCCCGATGGGTAATGTGCGTGGGTAGCGCACTAGTCCTCCTGCCCGAAGAGACTACTGCCCATCCAGAATCCATACAGGATGACTACGCTCTCCGGAATACTTCTCCCAACCTCAAGAGGCAGTCCAGACGTGCTAGGCGTAGAGGTAAGCCGTCACGCCAGGGTCTGTCCTCCCAAAGACCTCCTGACCCCAACTTTGAAGTCCCTGCTGAAGCTTCACTTCCCAGTATCCCGGAGGAGCCCCGACGGGTAATGTGCGTGGGTAGTGCACCAGTTCTCCTGCCCGAAGAGACTGCTGCCCACCCAGAATCCACACAGGAGGACTTCCTGCTCCCAGTATCTGATACTTCACCCACTTTACTCGGTGAGCCTGACCAAGGGTACTCTGAAGCAGTGATTACCTCCGAGTCCGTGCACCTCTACAACCTGGCGGAGGACCCCCTGTTGCCTCCTGAATCCTCCGGGATACCACTTGATGACAAATGTAGAGAGACTTCCCTACATCTGGTACCTGATACCTCGCCCGCTCCATCCAGTGAGTCGGACCTAGTGTCCTCCGAAGCATAGGTTACCCCCGAGTCTCTACACCCCTCCGACCAGGCGGAGGACGTCCAGTTGTCTCCTGAACCCTTCGGGGTGCTACCTGGTAGCGAATGGACAGAGACTTTCCTATACTCTGCACCTGATACCTTGCCCGCTTCGTCCAGTGAGTCCGTCCTAGTGTACTACGAAGTAGAGGTTACCCCCGAGTCTCTACACCCCTCCGACCAGGCGGAGGACCTCCAGTTGTCTCCTGAACCCTTTGGGGTGCTACCTAGTAGCGAATGGACAGAGACTTTTCTACACCTTGTACCTGATACCTCACCCATTTCATCCTGTGAGCTTGACAAGATGTATCCCGAAGCAGAGGTAACCCCAGAGTCTCTGCACCCCTCCAACCCAGCAGAGGACTTCCAGTTGTCTCCTGAACCCCCTGGGGTGCTACCTGATAATAAGTGGAGAGAGACTTCCTTGTGTGCTGTTCGTGGTACTCCACCCATTTCGTCTGTTGCTGAGGATGGCTGGATAGGAGGTAGCATCCTAGCTATCCAGATGAGACCAGTTTTGTCTCTTCCTGTGGACAGTAGAAGTAATCTCCTTGAAGAGAAGGATTGGCCCTCAAATTCCCTGCGGAAGATTCTGGCAGGCCTGAAGAAGAGGGGGCGTAAGGGGGGGGGTACTGTAACATACCTGGCGGCGTCCTTGCATAGTGGTCCATCTCCCACTGTGCAAGAGCGCGCACTTGATTTCCAGTCCAGACTGCCACTCTGGCTTCTTTCCATACTGTCTGCTTTGCTCTGCTCTGGCTGCTTAGGGCGACGTCCACTGAACTTCCTGTTTCTTGTAACTGCTGCAGACACACCCCTAATGCATCCTCAGCCTATTGCTGTCTGTCACCTGGTATTTAAACCAGCTCCTCCTTGGAATCCATGCCTGAGCATCTTGTTCTGTCAGTTGGCTTCTTGTCACTGATGTGCCAGGTCCTGTCTATGTTTCCTGCCTTGCGGTATCAGTTCCCGTGTCTGAACTGTGTCCTGTCTGTGTACTCTAGCCAGCTGTCTGTCTGCCTTCCTGGAGGCTGTATTTCCAGGCCTGTCTGAACACGCTCCTTGCCTGTTCGTCTTGCCCTCTGGGGCCCGCATACCCAGACACGCTCCTGTATTTGTTGCAGTAGAGTCCCAGTCTGAACTGTCTCCTAGCTTCCTACCTGTTTTGCCTTTATGTCCGTTTGTTCCCTTTTTCTGCAGTGTCTGAACCAGCACTTGGCTTTACCTAGGCTCGTTCTTGCATTTTCTTGCAGTAACTGTTCTTGTCTGAACTGTCTCCTAGCTTCTACCTGTTTTGTCTTTATGTCCTTTTGTTCCCTTTTTCTGTAGAGTCTGAACCTGCACCTAACTTCTACTCGTTGTCATTTTACTTCCGTTTGTGAGTTGGAGTCCTTTCGCAACTTCTTTGCAAGTACTTTGTGTGTATCTGTTTCTGCCTTTCTTTTCCAGTCTGTTCCGTGTGAACAGAGCCCTGTCCCCTTTGCTTTGTCTTTGTTTACCACTTCGGCGATTTATCTCTGTCCTGTCTTACTTACAGCTTCGGCGGTTCCTGCCTGCTCTGCCTTGTCCACCGCACTTGCGGTTTTGCTCTGCTCAGCCCTGTCCACCGCGTCTGCGGTTTTGCTCTGCTCGGCCTTGTCCACCGCATCTGCGGTTTTGCTCTGCTCAGCCTTGTCCACCGCGTCTGCGGTTTTGCTCTGCTCAGCCTTGTCTACCGCGTCTGCGGTTTCGCTCTGCTCAGCCTTGTCTACCGGGTCTGCGGTTTCGCTCTGCTCAGCCTTGTCTACCGCGCCTGTGGTTTCGCTCTGCTCAGCCTTGTCTACCGCGTCTGCGGCTCTGAACCCGTCTCCCAGTCTGTACTGGACCCTACCCAGCCTGCACTCTAGCGTGCTTGTTCCTGTATTCCCCGGTGTGGGTCAACAGCCGTGTCCGGGGTCTGACCTGGAGTGGCACCTGGTCCCTCTGCTCGATTGGTGCACTGGCGTCGTATGCCGTCGTGCGACCTTGATCGGATCGGGCAGATACTTAGTTACGCACCTCCAGGCACTCTCCGGTTCATGGCACAGTGGAATCACAAATCACGCACACGCCAGTCAGTCCAGGCGTGTGCATTACTGCATGCTCAGGCCATGGTTCCCGTTGAGCCCCACGTCCTTCGCTCTCTGAGACGTTTTCCAGCGAATATGTGCATCTAGAAGAAATGTAATAATTTTTTTTTTTTTTGTTATTAGCTGAGTTCCAGGCGAATTACACACCCGTCCAGATGGAGCTTTTTGCACCCGTTCCTGCGGATCCGCCTCGGTACTATGGGGATCCAAGACAGAGTCGTGCATTTGTGGAGCAATGCATGCTACACTTCAAGTTCTACCCTCTTTATTTTCCCACCAATCGGGTTAAGGTGGGATTAATGATGTCTTACCTAGCGGGTGATGCCTTGAAATGGATCACCCCCCTATGGGACGCACAGGATCCTATCGTCCTGGACCTGCACGCCTTCCTGGTGGCCTTTCTAATGGTCTTCGATGACCCTAACCCGGAAGCCCCTGCTGAAACTTCACTTTCCAATATCCCGGAGCAGCCCCGATGGGTAATGTGCGTGGGTAGCGCACTAGTCCTCCTGCCCGAAGAGACTACTGCCCATCCAGAATCCATACAGGATGACTACGCTCTCCGGAATACTTCTCCCAACCTCAAGAGGCAGTCCAGACGTGCTAGGCGTAGAGGTAAGCCGTCACGCCAGGGTCTGTCCTCCCAAAGACCTCCTAACCCCAACTTTGAAGTCCCTGCTGAAGCTTCACTTCCCAGTATCCCGGAGGAGCCCCGACGGGTAATGTGCGTGGGTAGTGCACCAGTTCTCCTGCCCGAAGAGACTGCTGCCCACCCAGAATCCACACAGGAGGACTTCCTGCACCCAGTATCTGATACTTCACCCACTTTACTCGGTGAGCCTGACCAAGGGTACTCTGAAGCAGTGATTACCTCCGAGTCCGTGCACCTCTACAACCTGGCGGAGGACCCCCTGTTGCCTCCTGAATCCTCCGGGATACCACTTGATGACAAATGTAGAGAGACTTCCCTACATCTGGTACCTGATACCTCGCCCGCTCCATCCAGTGAGTCCGACCTAGTGTCCTCCGAAGCATAGGTTACCCCCGAGTCTTTACACCCCTCCGACCAGGCGGAGAACGTCCAGTTGTCTCCTGAACCCTTCGGGGTGCTACCTGGTAGCGAATGGACAGAGACTTTCCTATACTCTGCACCTGATACCTTGCCCGCTTCGTCCAGTGAGTCCGTCCTAGTGTACTACGAAGTAGAGGTTACCCCCGAGTCTCTACACCCCTCCGACCAGGCGGAGGACCTCCAGTTGTCTCCTGAACCCTTTGGGGTGCTACCTAGTAGCGAATGGACAGAGACTTTTCTACACCTTGTACCTGATACCTCACCCATTTTATCCTGTGAGCTTGACAAGATGTATCCCGAAGCAGAGGTAACCCCAGAGTCTCTGCACCCCTCCAACCCAGCAGAGGACTTCCAGTTGTCTCCTGAACCCCCTGGGGTGCTACCTGATAATAAGTGGAGAGAGACTTCCTTGTGTGCTGTTCGTGGTACTCCACCCATTTCGTCTGTTGCTGAGGATGGCTGGATAGGAGGTAGCATCCTAGCTATCCAGATGAGACCAGTTTTGTCTCTTCCTGTGGACAGTAGAAGTAATCTCCTTGAAGAGAAGGATTGGCCCTCAAATTCCCTGCGGAAGATTCTGGCAGGCCTGAAGAAGAGGGGGCGTAAGGGGGGGGGTACTGTAACATACCTGGCGGCGTCCTTGCATAGTGGTCCATCTCCCACTGTGCAAGAGCGCGCACTTGATTTCCAGTCCAGACTGCCACTCTGGCTTCTTTCCATACTGTCTGCTTTGCTCTGCTCTGGCTGCTTAGGGCGACGTCCACTGAACTTCCTGTTTATTGTAGCTGCTGCAGACACACCCCTAATGCATCCTCAGCCTATTGCTGTCTGTCACCTGGTATTTAAACCAGCTCCTCCTTGGAATCCATGCCTGAGCATCTTGTTCTGTCAGTTGGCTTCTTGTCACTGATGTGCCAGGTCCTGTCTATGTTTCCTGCCTTGCGGTATCAGTTCCCGTGTCTGAACTGTGTCCTGTCTGTGTACTCTAGCCAGCTGTCTGTCTGCCTTCCTGGAGGCTGTATTTCCAGGCCTGTCTGAACACGCTCCTTGCCTGTTCGTCTTGCCCTCTGGGGCCCGCATACCCAGACACGCTCCTGTATTTGTTGCAGTAGAGTCCCAGTCTGAACTGTCTCCTAGCTTCCTACCTGTTTTGCCTTTATGTCCGTTTGTTCCCTTTTTCTGCAGTGTCTGAACCAGCACTTGGCTTTACCTAGGCTCGTTCTTGCATTTTCTTGCAGTAACTGTTCTTGTCTGAACTGTCTCCTAGCTTCTACCTGTTTTGTCTTTTATGTCCGTTTGTTCCCTTTTTCTGTAGAGTCTGAACCTGCACCTAACTTCTACTCGTTGTCATTTTACTTCCGTTTGTGAGTTGGAGTCCTTTCGCAACTTCTTTGCAAGTACTTTGTGTGTATCTGTTTCTGCCTTTCTTTTCCAGTCTGTTCCGTGTGAACAGAGCCCTGTCCCCTTTGCTTTGTCTTTGTTTACCGCTTCGGCGATTTATCTCTGTCCTGTCTTACTTACCGCTTCAGTGGTTCCTGCCCGCTCAGCCTTGTCCACCGCACTTGCGGTTTTGCTCTGCTCAGCCCTGTTCACCACGTCTGTGGTTTTGCTCTGCTCGGCCTTGTCCACCGCGTCTGCGGTTTTGCTCTGCTCAGCCTTGTCCACCGCGTCTGGGGTTTTGCTCTGCTCAGCCTTGTCTACCGCGTCTGCGGTTTTGCTCTGCTCAGCCTTGTCTATCGCGTCTGCGGTTTCGCTCTGCTCAGCCTTGTCTACCGCGTCTGCGGTTTCGCTCTGCTCAGCCTTGTCTACCGCGTCTGCGGTTTTGCTCTGCTCAGCCTTGTCTACCGCGTCTGCGGTTTCGCTCTGCTCAGTCTTGTCTACCGCGTCTGCCGTTTCTTTCTGCTCAGCCTTGTCTACCGCGTCTGTGGTTTCGCTCTGCTCAGCCTTGTCTACCGCGTCTGCGGTTTTGCTCTTCTCAGCCTTGTCTACCGCGTCTGCAGTTTCGCTTTGCTCAGACTTGTCTACCGCGTCTGCGGTTTCGCTCTGCTCAGCCTTGTCCACCACGTCTGGGGTTTTGCTCTGCTCGGCCTTGTCCACCGCGTCTGCGGTTTTGCTCTGCTCGGCCTTGTCTACCGCACCTGCTGTTTCGCTTTGCTCTGCTTGATTACCGCTCTGAACCCATCTCCCAGTCTGTACTGGACCCTACCCAGCCTGCACTCTAGCCTGCCTGTTCCTGTATTCCCCGGTTTGGGTCAACAGCCGTGTCCGGAGTCTGACCTGGAGTGGCACCAGGTCCCTCTGCTCGGTTCCTCCCTGGTGCACTGGCGTTGTATGCCGTCGTGCGACCTTGGTCGGATCGGGCAGATACTTAGTTACGCCCCTCCAGGCACTTTCCGGTTCATGACACAGTGGGATCACTAATCACGCACACGCCAGTCAGTCCGGGCGTGTGCATTACAGATTTGAACCCAGGATCCCAGCGCTGCAATGCTTCAGTGCTAACCACTGAGCCACTGTGCTACCGTTCACCCTCTGATATCTAACAGGTTGGAGAAATTTGCACCTACTGCCACTCTGTATCTTCAGCTCCTTTGTGAGAAACTAATGTATTTGGGCAGCCACTCAGTCTACCAAATACAATTCCTGAGAAGGAAATTGAGGATGTATTCACTACTGGTACTGGGGGCATTGCTAATACCATGACGTCGGACCATAGTTCACTGGAAATATTCCAGGCTGGTAGGAGGCAAGCAGTTTCCCACAGAAAAGTACCAGCAGTAATGTTCTGGGACCCGTGCTTGTGGAAGGCGGGGACGACACCTGGAGAAATAGTGGCGGCTGGGGACCGAGTATGGATACCTGGCTGCCACCGCCATGAGGTTGTGAATAGCTTCCACCTCCACGAGCCTAAAAGGCAACATTTCAAGTGTAAGCAGCTGTCCAAAAATGTGGCAGTTTAGTATTGCGGTACTATGAACTCTCCTGAAGGAGAAGTCAGGGCCCACCAGAGGAGTCTCCGGTTCTTTGGTGGGCCCGTCCAACCCTGCCAAGAAGCAGCGCTAGCTAAGAAAAGTGTGTGGGAAGTTTCCCGGACACTCTATGGCTGCTATTTTACTGTGGACTGGCTCCAGCAATCTATAAGATTGCAATCTGTGATCCCTTCACTGCCTCCCCAGTACATACCTGCACGCAACCTCCGATCCTCACAAGATCTCCTTCCCTTCTCCCGTCTCCTCTCCCTTCTACTCTTGAACTCTGTACCCCAACATATCAGACTCTCGCCTACTGTTGAAACCTTTAAAAGGAACTGTACCCTCACCTACTGTATGCTCACCCATCCCTTATAGGCTGTTTGTGCACCCTCACGGGCAGTGTCCTCTCTGCTCTTGTAGGAGGAGGAGGGAGAAGGGGGAGGGCGGCATAAAATAGAACAATTCCGGACAGGTATACCCATGTCTGGGTGTGAAGGGGTGCATGGGAAAAGACCCCAAAAAAATGACCACTGGATTTGAGTTTATGTTTGATGCTATCATTCAGCGGTGTTGAGAAGTCTGGCCCAATCCAGCCCTTGTTCATTTTTATAAGAGTCAGCCTGTCAGCATTTTCAGTTGACAGGCGGATGCGCCTATCAGTTTTCTCAGTTATAATGCCCCCGGTGGCACTAAAAACCATCTCTGACAAAACGCTAGTAGCAAGGACCTCCAAGGCGTAGAAAGACAGTTCATGCCACATGTCCAGCTTGCATCTTCCAAAACTTTTCCCTCCTTGTCAGAGTACCCCGTGTATCAGGGCCTGGGCGCTGCGAGAGAGTCTGAGAAAACTGCCTCGCTTGTACTCCTTGGTTGTCCAATGAACTGTCTGACTGTGACCTCTGCCGCCAGTGTTGTCAGATGGGAATTTTTTTTTTGTTATAATTCTTCAACAAGAGCCTGAACTTAATATCTCCAAAATTAACTTCTTCGGTTTCCTCCCTCTCAAAACCTACCTATAACTGACTTTGCAATTTCCTTTAGGTACGGCCACCATAACTCCCACTCGGCACGCCTGCTATCTTGGAGTCATATTTGTCACACAACTTTCCTTTATTCAACGTGGAAAATCACTCATTCGCTCATGTCACCTGCACCTTAAAAACTTATCCAGAAGTCGATCTTTTCTCACCTTTGATACTGCAAAAACTCTTTCTGTCACTCTTATTCACTAGTGCAACTCTCTTCTAATCTGTCTCTCTCTAAACAAGCTGTCTCCTCTCCAATCCCTTCTGAATGCATCAGCCAGGGTTGTATTTCTATCTGACGCCTCTTCCCTGTGCCAGTCATTGCATTGGTTAGGTTAAACAATCACTAAAGAATACAATACAAACTCATCTCTCTCACCCACCAAGCTGTCCACAGTTCGGCACCGGCTTAAATCTCTTCCCTCATTTCTATGTATCACCCCTCCTGTGCCCTCTGTTCTGCAACTGATCTAAGACAGACATCCTCCTTAATCAGAACCTCACACCTCCGTCTCCAATAATTCTCTTGTGCCATGCCAGTTTTCTGTAATGCCCAAAATGCATACAATGCGATGGTCAATGTAAAGGCAGGGGAACATAAAGTCAGCCTGGTGTGCCAGACTGCCAACAGCCAAGACTTCCCTGTTCTCACCAAAAGTATGACTGTCTATGTTCTCTTCCGCCTCCTCATTATCAAACAATCTGCATTGAGATGAGATGAGGCTGGGCTGGGTAGCATCACACTGTATAGTTTCTTGCTCCGCCTGCAATGCCTACTCTTTAATTGTGAGCAGCGAGCATTTCAGTAGACAGAGAAGCGGGATGGTGACACTAATTATATCACTCACCATCTTGGTGGAGTCCACAAAGTTTTGGAGGAGGGCACAGATGTCAGACATCCATGCCCACTCATCAGCTTTTATGTGCGGAGGCTGACCTGAATACCGACGGACGTGTTAAAGCTGGTACTCAACAACTGCTTTCTGCTGCTCAAAATCATTACAAACATCTGCATCGTTTATTTCTAATGCATAGTCACATCACACACCAGTCGGTGAGCTGGAAGCTGCAAACACTGCTGAAGCCCTGCCAGGGAGGTGGAAGCTGTAGGTGACTTTCTGGAATGGGCACACACGCAGCATACTTTCACAAGCAGCTCTGGCAGATCCGTGTAGATTTTGAGAAACTGCAGAACCACTAAGTTGAGCACATGGGCCAGGCATGGTACATGTGCGAGCTTGCCTAGCTTCAGAGCCACCACCAGGTTCTCTGATACAGCTTTCAACAACTCTGCAATGGTGTGTGGTTTGTCGCCTAAGCATACAGTTCTGCTTATTGTTATTGGCACACACGAAGTTTAAGTAAATAATCTGGAATATTTCCTGAAAAAATGAATCAAGTGATGGAGATGGAGGCTGAAGAGGAGGAGGAGGAGTTGGTGCAGGAGCTGTCGAATGTAGGGGAAACCCTGAATGTCCCAGGGCCCGCAATCCTTTGCGTCGGGAGGACGTGTTTCATCTCAGGGTCCCACTGGGTCCCAGCGTCCTGAATATTTACCCAGTGGAATGCGTCAGCGAGATGATGCGTCCCTGACTACACTCACTTGTCCACGTGTTTGTGGTTAGGTGGTCCTTCCCACTTAAGTGCACTGGGGAGGACACGGGTAATGTTCTGGGACCTGCGCTTGTGGAAGGTGGGGACAAAACCGGGAGAAATAGTGGTGACTGGGGACCGAGTATGGACACCTAGCTGCTGCCATGAGGTTGTGGAAACCTTCACCCTCCATGAGCCTAAAAGGCAACATTTCAAGTGCAAGCAGCTGTCCAGAAATGTGTCAATTTAGCATTGGGACCTGTGGATGGGTGGGTGGCTGGCTGCATACTTACGCTTGCATTCCAAGTAACAGAAAACTAAGGAGATGGTGGCCTCTATCATCATCACTACCTCACCCCGGCACTATGAACTCTCCTGATGGAGAACCAGGGCCCACCGGAGAATTCTCTGGTGGGCCCGTCCAACCCTACCGAGAAGCAGACCTGGCTAAGAAAAGTGTGTCGGAAGGTTCCCGGGCACTCTATGGCTATTTGTGTGGACCACTCAGTATCTTCAGCTCCTTTTTGAGAAACTAATGTATTTGGGCAGAAGAAATGGAAATTGTGGATGGCTTCGCTACTGGTACTGGGGGCACTGCTAATACCATGGCGTCGTGCCATAGTTCATTGGAAATATTCCAGGCTAGTCGGAGCCAAGCTGATTCCCATAGAAAAGTACCAGAAGCAAGCTAAGGAGATGGTGGCCTCTATCATCATCACGACCTTCATCAACATCATGACCTCGGCACTATGAACTCTCCTGAAGGAGAAGCCAGGGCCCACCCATTCTCTGGTGGGCTCGTCCAAACCTGCCGAGAAGCATCCCTGGCTAAGAAAAGTGTGTGGGAAGGTTCCAGGACACCTTATGGCTGCTTTTTTACTGTGGGCTTGACTCTAGTGAGATGTACCGTCCCTGGCCACATTCACTTGTCCACGTGTTTGTGGTTAGGCGGTCCTTCCCACTTAAGTCCACTGGAAAGGGCACAGGTAATGTTGTGGGACCCGTGCTTGTGGAAGGCGGAGACGACACCGTGAGAAATAGTGGCGGTTGGGGACTGAGTATGGACACTCGGCCGCATGAGGTTGTGGACAGATTCCGCCTCCACGAGCCTAAAATGTCACATTTCAAGTGCAGCTGCCCAGAAATCTGACAATTTACTATTGAGGCCTGTGGGTGGGTGGCTGGCTGCATACTTGCGCTTGCATTCCAAGGAATGGGGTAGGGACAACTGAACGCTGCACTGGTACAAGGACGTGGACGGTGATTGTTGCAAATCTGCAATGACAGGTGCATGGAGGGAGGCATCTTCGCATGTGCAAAGGATCACTTCTGATGGGCACACTTTTAGGCAGTTACCTGGGAGTCAGAGATGCTTTCAGAGGTCTTCCCCATGCTGTTCCCATGTCTTTTCAGCACTGCATGCATGTGTCTGATCATGTTTCACACACCACATGGCCAGATAAGGTTGTAAAATGTTAAAATGACATTTCCAGGTGAATGCATTTGTCTTGGTTGAAAGCAATGCAAAAGTGCAAAAATGCATCAAAAACGCTACGTGTGAATATAGCCCAAGGTGTGGAGGAGCATTTTTTTTGTATATTTATTTTGCCTTAAATACAAGTCATTACCCTTGAAATGATGTTCCTTAATATATTTCCCAGGAAAATTAAATTTGGTTTCGTTTTTTTCATGTTTTATTATGAGTCCTTAAAAGTGGCTTAATACCTCTGACATCATTGTTGACAGCAGTGGCCTGGGAGTCAGAAATGCTTCCAGGGGTCTTCCCCATGCTGTTCCCATGCCATTTGAGCACTGTTCCCATCAACTTGGGCAATTTTTAGGCCCTCTGCAGACCGCCGGGGGGGGCCCCAGAAAAATGCTCGAGTTTTCCATAGACTTACATTGGGATTGTTACGCAGGCTGAGCACTCGAGCATTCCTATTTGCTCGACTAGAACAACGAGTACCCAAGCATTTTAGTGCTTGCTCATCACTAGTAGAGGCGGTTTTAAAATGGATGGCTGAGAGTGCGTCCAGTTCGTTTGCTTTTTCTTCCTCCCTGTCCTCTGCTGTAAGTGCAGAGTTTGCACCTGCGGCCCATGGGCATCTGTCTTCCACCTCACCCCCTTGCAAATCAGGCAAACAGTCTGAGCCCCAAGTCATGCAGTAGTCACTTCTGCTTTTCGATGACTCCACTGGCTGTGTTTCCATGGGCCATCCATCTGGCCCTGCCCACAAGTGGAAGAGATTGAGTGCACTGATGTACAACCACTAGTTCTATTTGAGGATAAGTACATGGGAGGGGTAGTGCAAATGGTCAGTGAATCACTACAATACATCTCTGATGTTGATGACGAAACACAGGTGCCAACTCTTGTGACTTTCTGCAGTGTGCAAACCGGCAAAAAGGGCAGGGGTGAGAAGTGGGTGGAAGAAGATGCGAGAATGATGAAGTCCTAGACTCCACATGGAGTTAAGGCCATCCGAGTTACTTGGGCAGTTCGGAGGAAGAGGTGGTAGTCACGCTTCCCAAGCTGCACAGCAAAAGAGGGAGCAGGGTGCAAAAGCACAGCGACCGGCCCCTAGCCAGTACATTGGCTGCTACTTCCTACCGCGTCGACGAACTGAGCACACCAATTCCAGCTCAAAGAAGACACTTGTTCAGGCAATATGCTGATGACAAGACACAGGAATGAATGCCAGTATTTCAAAATTTCTAGTCTATGAAATGCCGCCTCCAGCACAGCCAGGGGCAAAAGACAGCAGGTTGTTCTGAAACCCATCTATATGGGGGCAAAATGACGTACCACGCAGGAGCTCTGGACGGGGATCAAACAACTGACCAATGAGTGGTTGGTGCAGCTGAACCTCAAGCCCAGACTGGTGGTGTGCGATAATGGGCGAAATATCGTAGCCGGTTTGATGCACATCCCTTGCCAGGCGCATGTGCTGAATTAGGTGGGGTAGAGCTTCCTAAAAAATCACCTTGAGATGTCAGAGCTGCAGAAAGTGTTGGCTATCTGTTCTCGCATTTGGCATTCTCACTCTGCTGCTGCTCGCCTGTCTGTGCTGCAGCGTCACTTCTGCCTTCTATTTCTTACACATTCCTCACATGTAATAAAGCTGCCAAACAGTTGCAAATCATGCACATGGGAGGGATTCAAGCATATCACCGAGCAGCTATAAATACTCGGAGCTTGGCCCGAGCGTACTCGGACAGAACATACTCACACAACACTAATCCCTATCCAAATTTGTTTGCAGGGAAATTGTCCTACTCTTACACCCATTTTGCTTCCTTTGGCAGTCCCTTAGTCATTTTACAGCCCTTTTACAGCACCGAAGTTCGGATCCCCATTGACTTCTATGGGGTCTGATTCTGGCTCAAGTTTAGGAAGAGTTCTGGTACCCGAACCAAACTTTGGAGTAAAGTTTGGTCGAACCTGACAAACTCGAACATCTATGAGTCCACTCATCCCTCCCTACTCTTGGGAAAATTATTGCTTGATCTTCAGGCATTGCCCATGTTCATCTGATTCTGAAAGCTAACATGTGAGTCTCATTTTATCACTGCTGCAGGATAACCCTCAAGCTGGGATCTTGTCCCTTTCTCCTAATGCTCCTGAACTTTCCACAGCTGACTCTGTCTTTGATGCTCTTAGGCTCTTTTATTATGACCCAGATCGTGTAGCATAAGTAGAAAGTAAATTGCATTCCTTCTCCAAAGGTGACGTACTGCTGAGAAATACTGTGCAGAGCTTTGGTGCTGGGCCATAGACTCTCAATCGAATGTCCAGGCCTCTGCTGTCTCTTCCATACTGGATTTTCTGACCAAATTAAGGACAGTATCCTTTATCTGATTCCCTTAACTTTGCCATGTTCTTGGCAATCCATCTTGATAGACAGTTACATGAATGCAGACAGGATCACAGCACTGACTCTGCAAATCCACCTAAGACTTATGTGCCTGCTACACTTATTGATGGGACCATGCAGATTGGGGTGACTCAGTCCCATCAACGACTATGGGTCAAGTAACTAAAGATGGAACAATATAGCTACTATATAGAGTTTGTACATCTGATATTTACTGCAAAGCAACCGCCGCATGAGAAGTGCCAGTTCCTAGGTGTGTCCAGGGATGTCCACCTACGTACAAGTATTACCCTAAATGATTGCTCCTGCTTTGTTTATCTTATCTAAAAAAACTGATTGCTTAAAATCTTTTTTTGTTTGTGGTTCTACAGCAAATTTTGTTGATGCCAAAGTGGCATTAGAACTTCGTTTACTCTTGCTAAAATTATGTTTTCTTACGAAAGCCACTGCTATTGATAAAACACCCTAGTGGTGAAACACATCAACAAGAAGTTTTTACTGCTTATTGGTACCTTTTATTTTGAATTAGAAGAACAGTTCTTGTCTGACACTGTATTAGTTTAGCCTATTTAGAGCATCCTTTTGTAGTGGAAGTAGATGCCTCAGAGTTTGGAGTTGGAACCATTTTATCACAATTATGATATCAGTATTCGTGAGCTGTTGGCAATAAAGTGAGTTTTCAAGAAATTGAGTCATTTCCTTGAAGGTGTCAATCATAAAGTAACTGTTATCAAAAAACACAACAATCTTACTACCTAGAATCACTCAAGAAACTAAACCCTAGGCAAGCCAGATGGGCTTTTTTCCGTTTTAGGTTTGATTTGGTGGTGGCATTTAGAAGTAGTACTAAAAATGTTAAAGTCCTTTATGTGCATCTCAACCTATAGACTCTGAACAAGTTCCTATTTTAGCTGAGGATATACTTGTGTATCCCTAGATCTTGTGAAGGAGATCTCTAGATTTCAAGAGTAAGTTACTAGTGATGAGCGAGCACTAAAATGATCGGTAACTCGTTGTTCAAGTCGAGCAAATTGGAATGCTCGAGTGCTCGGACTGAGTAACGAGCCCAATGTAAGTCTATGGGAAACTTGAGCATTTTTCCAGCCGCTCCCCCCAGCGGTCTGCAGAGGGCCTAAAAATTGCCCAAATCGATGGGAACAGAGCTCAAATGACATGGGAACAGCATGGGGAAGACCCCTGGAAGCATTTCTGACTTCCAGGTTACTGTTGTCAACAACGTTGTCAGAGGTATTGCGCCACTTTTACGGACTCACAATAAAACATGCAAAAACGAAACCAAAATGGATTTTCCTGAGAAATATGTTAAAGAACATCCTTTCAAGGGTAATGACTTGTATATAAGGCAAAATAAATATACAAAAACAAAAATACTCCTCCACACCATGGGCTATGTTTACAGGTAGCGTTTTTGAGGCGTCTTTGCACTTTTTCATTGCTTTCAACCAAGACAAATGCATTCTCCAGGAAATGTCATTTTAACATTTTACAACCTTATCTGGCCATGTGGTGTGTGACACATCATCAGACACATCCTGTTTCATTTATGATGGAGGGACTCTGAAAGCCACAAAGCCTATATTTATAGGGCCATCAGGCGGCCCTTACTATTCTTAAAGGGCCAGTAGTCGGCCCTCGCTATTGTTAGAGAGCATTCCGTCTCCCATACTGTTTGCCTATGCAGTAAAGCAACGGCTCCCAAAAAATTGCAGGAACTCCAATGTCCCTTGCAAGAGACAAATAGGTCAGAGGGCCTCCTGCAAAAAATGCTCCCATTATTAGAAAGTGTGTCTCCCATACTTTTTGCCCATGCAGTGAAGCAAGGGCTGCCAAAAATTTGGAGGAACTCCAATGTCCTTTGCAAGAGACGTAGAGGTCGGAGGGCCACCTGCAAAAAATGCTCCCATTATTAGGAAGTGTGTCTCCCATACTGATTGCTTATGCAGTGAAGCAACAGCTGCCAAAAATTTGGAGGAACTCCAGTGTCCCTTGCAAGAGACGTAAAGGTCGGAGGGCTTCCTGCCAAAAATGCTCCCATTTTTAGGAAGTGTGTCTCCAATACTGTTTACCTATGCAGTGAAACAACGGCTGCCAAAAATTTGGAGGAACTCCAATGCCCCTTGCAAGAGACATAGAGGTCGGAGGGCCTACTGAAAACAATGTTCCCATTATTAGTAAGTGTGTCTCCCATACTGTGTGCCTATGCAGTGAAGCAACGGCTGCCAAAAATTTGGAGGAACTCCAATGTCCGTGGCAAGAGACGTAGAGGCCGGAGGGCCTCCTGCAAAAAATGCTCCCTTTATTAGGAAGTGTGTCTCCCATACTGTTTGCCTATGCAGTGAAGCAGCGGCTGCCAAAAATTTGGAGGAACTCCAAAGTCCCTTGCAAGAGATGTAGAGGTTGGAGGGCCTCCTGCAAAAAAATGCTCCCATTTTTAGGAAGTGTGTCTCCAATACTGTTTACCTATGCAGTGAAGCAACGGCTGCCAAAAATTTGGAGGAACTCCAATGCCCCTTGCAAGAGACATAGAGGTCGGAGGGCCTACTGAAAACAATGTTCCCATTATTAGGAAGTGTATCTCCCATACTGTGTGCCTATGCAGTGAAGCAACAGCTGCCAAGCATTTGGAGGAACTCCAATGTCCCTTGCAAGAGACGTAGATATGTTGATATGGTACATAAGTTGGTAATATGGTGGTGGAGGATGAGGATGCGGAGAAGGAGGAGGACAAGAGCAAATAGACTAACCGTATACTCATGTCTGGGTGTGAAGACAGAGGTGCATGGGAATAGAGTTAGATCTCCCCAAAAAAAGACACTTTATTTGAGTTTATATTACGCTGTTATCATTCAGTGGTGTTGAGAAGTCTTGCCCAATCCAGCCCTTGTTCATTTTTATAAGAGTTAGCCTGTCAGCATTTTCAGTAGACAGGCGGATGTGCCTATTGGTTATAATTCCACCGGTGGCACTAAAAATTGGCTCTGACAAAACGCTAGTGGCAGAGCAGGCCAGGACCTCCAAGGCGTAGAGAGCCAGTTCATGCCACGTGTCCAGCTTTGATACCCAATAATTATAATGCACAGAGGAATCACGGAGGACATTGGTACGGTCGGCAAGGTACTCCCTCACCGTCTCCTGAAACTTTTCTTTCCTTGAGAGAGTACCCCGCGTATCAGGGCTTGTGTGATGAGAGGGTCTGAGAAAACTGTCCCAGAACTTTGATAGTGTTCCTCTGCCTCTGCTCGATTGCATTTGTGTCTCTCTTGCCTGTACTCCTTGGTTGTCCAACGAACTGTGACCTCTATCGCCAGTGTTTTCAGATAGGAATTTTTTTAATAATTCCACAACAAGGGCCTTCTCGTACTGCACCATTTTATTAGGCCTGTCCTGTAAGGGAATAAGAGACACAAAGTTCTCCTTGTAGCATGGGTCTAGAAGTGTCACCAACCGATAATGACTGTCACCCAAAATTTGGACAATGCGAGGGTCATGGGAAAGGTAGCGTCATGGGTGTGTCAGAGGTGACAGACAGTCACCCTGTAGTCGTTTGCAAGAGAACTCCACGTTTGGCAATGCAGACAGCTGTCTAGATAGGAGGCCGTGTTTAGGACCCAGCGACAACCTCCCTTTAGTCTGGGTGTATATATACCTGGTGTGTCTAGGTGGGCATCGCCGGTTATACTCATTTCTACTTGGAACTTGGCTGAAGCAGCATCATGTCCTCTCTGGAGTCTTGAGGCCGTGTGCCCTGTTGGAGTTCTTCTAAATCTGAGTTGTTGTTCCCCTGTGTTGTCTTCCCCTTTTGTCTTTAGCGTGCTAGCAGAGGTTGACTAGTGCTCATCTCCTTCCACCCCCAGCTATAGCCTTATGCCAGGGATAGTAGGGCAAGGCGCGTGATCGGTGACAGCTGCGGAGTCTGTATAGGGACGTTAGGGGGAGACAGGGTGATGCTAGTCGAGATTAGGAGGTCACCTCTTCCCCCTTTCCCTAGTGTCTGGGCTCCCTTTCCCCTCTGTGTTGCACTCACACCTGGCGTGACTCTCTGTGTTGACTCACACCTGGCATGACTTTATACCCGGCCGAGCACGTTTTGGGAAGAAAAAAAAAAACGACACAAGATTGACATTTTTTTTTTCTTTGTGTGTTTTTGGGAGTGCACTTTTTTTTTTCCTTTCTCCCCTTAGTATGGAATCAGTGGCAGAGCTGGCAGAGTAGTTCCGCTGTCTGTCTCTGGAGGTGAATGACCTCCGCTGTGAGGTTCAGTAGAAGTATCAGCAGTTACGGGTGCCAATGTGGGGGTCTCTGCAGGTAGGCCTGTCCAGCCTGAACCTAAAGTTGCCCCCCGGACAGGTTTTCAGGAGGTAGGGACAGTTTTTTTGTGTTTAAGGAGGCACGCAAATTGTATTTCAATTTCTTTCCTACTCCTCCGGTAATGAGGAGCAACGGGTTGGCATTGTGATCTCTCTACTGCAGGGAGATCCTCAGTTGTGGGCATTTTCGTTACCGCAGGATTCGGTTTGTCTCCAATCTGTGGAGGGGTTTTTTGGAGCACTTGCCCTCATCTATGATGACCCTGACCGAGTCGCCTTGGCTGAGTCTAAGCTACGTCGCCTTCAGCAGGGAATTCGGTCAGTGGAAACATACAGTTTGGAATTCCGTAGATGGGCAACGGGTTCCAAATGGAATGACTCAGCCCTTAAAAGTCAATTTTGTGACGGGCTAACGGAAAGGTTGAAAGATGCCTTGGCTGTATATAATACCCCTCAGTCCTTGAAGGCTGCCATGTCTTTGGCCATACGTCTGGATAGGCGCCTTCGGGATAGACGGGTGCGACCACCTTCTCTGGGGCCTTCTTGTCGGCGTTGTGTACCTTTGCCAAGGGAGCGGTCTGGGGGCGAACCAGTACTGGGGGAGGTGGAGGAACCTATGCAGTCAGGGGGTGTCTCTATATCATACATCTCCCCAGAGATTCGCAAGAAAAAAGGAGTATGTTTTTTTTGTGGGAAAAAGGGACACTTTGTTGGGACCTGTCCTACAATTCCTAAACAAAAAGAGACTTGATTAACTCTTGGTAGTCTGGAGTTGGATAAACAAGGGGTGCATTTGTGGCCAAAATGCAGTTCACGCTTTGTCCTGACTGCAGAGGTGGTGCTAGAGAGCAAAATCGAAAAAAAAAATTGTGTTTGTTGCCAGTGGAGCCAGGGTCAGCATGGTTGATGCTGAGTTTGTGAAAACTCATGGTCTCGCTTGCTGTGCTTAATCTGAACCTATTTCCATCTTTGCCATTGACTCGGTGCCACTCACACAGAAAGCATTTACTCAGATTGTACATAATGTGAAACTGAGGGTGGGGTCAGTTCATTGTGAAATCATTCCTTGCTATGTTTTGGAGAATCTCCCTACTCTGATTGTTTTAGGTATCCCCTGGCTTGTTAAACATAATCCATTGGTGGATTGGCAAGCCGGGGAGATTATTGAATGGGGAGATTACTGCCATGAGAACTGTCTGAATGTTTCCATTGTTGCTGTCTCTACGGAGATTCTGCCTGCTTTTGTATCTGGTTTTGAGGACGTTTTTTCTGAGAAGGGATGTCAGGATTTGCCTCCTCATCGTGCTTATAAGTGTCCTATTAACCTGACCCCCAGAGCTAGACTACCCAAGTCCAGACTGTATAATCTTTCTGGCCGTGAGAGACAAGCCATGAAGAATTTCATTGCGGAAAGTCTGGAGAAGGGACATATCAGACCCTCATCTTCGCCCGTGGCAGTAGGGTTCTTCTCTGTGAAGAAAAAAGATGGCGGTCTACGTCGATGTTTAGATTTCCCGGAAATAAATCAAATTACCATCTGTAACCCATACCCTCTTCCTCTGATTCCAGGTTGTGGGAGCTAAGGTATCCTCCAAGTTGTATTTAGGAGGAGCCTACAATAGGTTAGAATCAGAGAAGGGGACGAATGGAAGACAGCGCTCAATACCCCGGAAGGTCATTTCAAGAGTCTGGTTATGCCTTTTGGCTTGACCAATGCACCTGCGGTATTCCAGCATTTCATAAATGATATGTTTCATCATTTGGTGGGGAGGTTTATGGTGGTCTATCTGGACGATATTTTGGTTTATTCATCTGATTTTGAGACCCATCGGGGGCATGTTAAGCAGGTGCTCCAGATATTAAGGGATAACAAACTCTATGCCAAACTAGAGAAATGTGTTTTCGCTGTTCAGGAGGTGCAGTTTTGGGGGTACTTGTCATCTTCAGATTTTCGGATGGATCCGGAGAAGATCCCTACAGTCCTTGACTGGGAATGTCCCAAGGACCAGAAGGCCCTACAACTAGTGTTGAGCGTGCATACTCGACACTGCTCGGTACTCGCCCGAGCATCTCACTACTCGGGATGTATGGCGAGCACCGAGCATTTCCGGGTTACTCGGACGGGAGCTCGGGTCTCCGCTCTGCATGTTTGGCGCTCTTTACAGAGCCAATGAACATGCAGGGATTGCCAGCCAGTCACTGTAATGCCGCAGCTAAGTTGTTTGTGGGCATTACAGTGATTGGCTGGCCGCACGGCATCACCTCGAGTATTTAAAACCGGGCACCGCCATCTTGGACACAGTCGCCCGGGATCAGACAGTGTAGGGAGAGTGCTGCTGAGCTAGGGAGAGATTTATACTGCGAAATAGGTAGTGTAGGGTCTCTAAAGCCTGCAAAATCAAACAAACAGTCCTTCTCAGGACTAATATCCATCCCAGATATCAGGCAGACAGGCAGGCTGTATAGGAGACAAAGTAGTTATACCATGGTTCAAATCTCTGTATTATCCACCTTTTTGTCTTTTTTCCATAAAAATAAACATTTTCAGTGTCTCGCTGACTGTTCAGACACCAATATATCTGTTTAAAAAATTCTGGTGTAGGCCAGATAACTAGAACTGTGGTTTTGCAGTTCCATGCTTCAAATCTCTGCATTATCCACTTTTTTGTCTTTTTTCCATAAAAAAAAACAGTTTGAGTGTGTCGCTGACTGTTCAGACACAAATATATCTGTTTAAAAGATTCTGGTGTAGGCCAGAGAAATATAACTGTGTTTTTCCTCTTCCACGGTTCAAATTTGGGTGTTATCAACCTGCTTGTCTTTTTTCCATAAAAATAACCAGTTTGAGTGTGTCGCTGACTGTTCAGACACAAATATATCTGTTTAAAAGAGTGTGGTGTAGGCCAGATAACTAGAACTGTGGTTTTCCTCTTCCACGGTTCAAATCACTGTATTATCCACTTTTTTGCCTTTTTTGCATAAAAAAAACATTTTGAGTGTCTCGCTGACTGTTCAGACACAATTATATCTGTTTGAAAGAGTCTGGTTTAGGCCAGATAACTAGAACTGTGTTTTTGCAGTTCCACGGTTCAAATCTCTGTATTATCCTCTTTTTTGCACAAAAAATACCATTTTGAGTGCCTCGCTGACTGTTCAGACACAAATATATCTGTTTGAAAGAGTCTGGTGTAGGCCAGATAACTATAACTGTGTTTTTGCAGTTCCACGGTTCAAATTTCTGTATTATCCACTTTTTTGCATTAAAAAAAACATTTTGAGTTTCTCGCTGACTGTTCAGACACAAATATATCTGTTTGAAAGAGTCTGGTGTAGGCCAGATAACTAGAACTGTGGTTTTTCTCTTCCACGGTTCATATTTCTGTATTATCCACTTTTTTGCCTTTTTTGCATAAAAATAAAACATTTTGAGTGTCTCGCTGACTGTTCAGACACAAATATATCTGTTTAAAAGAGTCTCATGTAGGCCAGATAACTAGAACTGTGGTTTTCCTCTCCCACGGTTCAAATCTGGGTGTAATCCACCTTTTTGCATAAAAAAAAAACATTTTGAGTGTCTCGCTGACTGATGCTCCTTCCTCCCACCATGCCGAGTGTCGTCAAACAGCAACTGATCCCATAGTTGAAAACTCTAAAGAACTGTTCACTGGTCCATTTCCATTTTTGTGCCCCTCGCATGCTCCGCTTGAAGTGGTGGAAGAGGAGATCCCATATATCGATGGCCAAATATTTGAACAGCCACGGCCACAGGAAGGCGATGCTGGCAATTTGTCACAAGAGGTGGACGATGACGAGACACAATTGACACGAAGTGAGGAGGAGGACAGTGGTGCGGAAATGGAAGAGGAGGAGTTGGTGGATGATCTAGTTACTGACCCAACGTGGCAGGAGGACACGCAGAGCAAGGCCAGCAGCACACAGGGGGAGGGAGGCAGAGTACCCCAACAGTCAGCAAGAAGCAGTGTGGTGGCCGCAGACAGAAGGCGGGCAACCGTTCCCCGTAACACCAACACGAGGGACGTTGCTATTAGAACCGGTAGGTCTTCCAGAGTCTGGATTTTTTTTAAAGACTCTGCTGATAACCCCAAAAAGGCCATTTGTACCATCTGCCAGGCCAGCATCAGCAGAGGTGACAAAACTACCAGCCTGACCACCACCAGCATGTTCAGGCACATGTCAACAAAGCACCCGACTTTGTAGGGTGAACCCCAGGGTCCACAACCAGTGTCAGCGGGTGTCACCACTGCTTCTTCCGCTGTTGTGCGTGTAAGAGAATCCCCTGTTGTGCGTGCAAGGCAATCCCCTGTCGATACTGCATGCAAAGATGCCCCCTCCTCTCAGTCTTCACTTGTAATGGCAGTTTCTCAAGAAACAGCATCAACGTCCACATCCACGTCCCACCGCAGCGTTCAGTTGTCCATATCCCAGACATTTGAACGAAAGCGCAAATTCGCAGCCAACGCCCCACAGACCACAGTCCTAAATTTGCACATTTCACGACTGCTTGCGTTGGAAATGCTGCCTTTTAGGCTGGTGGAGACGGAATCCTTCCGCAACCTTATGGCGGTGGCCATCCCTCAGTACTCGGTCTCCAGCCGACACTATTTTGCCTGGTGTGCCATCCCCGCACTACACAAGCCAGTGTCCCAAAATATCTGCCGTACCCTCAACAACGCAGTTACTGGGAGAGTCCATCTGACAACAGACACGTGGACAAGTGCTTGAGGCCAGGGACGGTACATCTCCCTGACGGCACACTGGGTAAACATAGTGGAAGCCGGGACCCAGTCGGACCTTGGGACGGAACACATCCACCCACACCAAGGATTGCAGGCCCTATGTCAGTCAGAGTTGCCCCCACAGTGTACAGCTCCTGCGCATCATCCTCCTCCTCTTCCTCATGTTCAGCTTCCATCTCAGATATCACCACATCAGTTACAAGCTGGAAGCACTGCAGTACTGCCTCCGCCAAGCAGCAACAGGCTGTGCTGAAACTCATAAGCTTAGGTGATAAACCTCACACTTCTTGTGAGTTGTGGACAGCTGTGAAAGAGCAGGCAGATCTGTGGCTGAGACCGCTGAACCTACATCCAGGCATGGTCATGTGTGACAATGGCCGTAACCTGGTTGCGGCTCTGAGGCGAGGCGAGATCACACACGTACCATGCCTGGCTCATGTGCTTAACCTCGTGGTTCAGCGGTTTCTTAAATCGTACCCCGAGTTGCCAGATCTGCTCGTCAAAGTACGCCACCTGTCAGCTCATTTTCGGAAGTCGGCTACAGCTTCCACCGCCCTTGCTGTGTTGCAGCAGCATTTGCAGCTTCCGGCACACCGACTGGTGTGTGATGTCCCCACACGTTGGAACTCTACCCTCCACATGTTGCAAAGGATTTGTGAGCAGAAGAGAGCAGTTGTGGAGTAAAAGCTGCAACAAGGCCGTCGATATTTAGGTCAGACTACCGACATAAGACCTCAGGAGTGGACCTGGATATTTGACATATGTTCCATCCTGACAAACTTTGAGGAGTCCACCAAGATGTTAAGTGGCGATCATTAGCGTCAGCATCCCACTTGTCTGTCTTTTGCAAAGCCCTCTGCAGAGAATTAAAGAGGAGGCATTTCAGCCAGAGTATGATGAGATGGATCAAAAAGCCGTAGCGGGCGATTACACACAGCCCAGCCTCATCTCATCCCAAAGTGCATTGGAGGACAATGAGGGAGAGGAGGAGGAGGAGGAGGAGGAAGAATAGGAGCTGGTATCATGTATGTAGACGGTAGTACCTGTACAACAGTCATACCATCGGTTCAGCGTGGGTGGCCTGAGGACAGGGGGGAGAAGGAGGAGGAGGAGGAGTGCATGATCAGTCATCATCTTGGTGAGGACACGGAAGGCTTGCCCGTTACCAGTCTGGCACGCATGGCTGACTTTATGTTACGCTGCCTTAACCCTGACCCTCGCATTGTCAATATGTTGGGTGACAGTCATTACTGGTTGGTGACACTTTTAGACCCCCGCTACAAGGAGAACTTTTACTCTCTTATTCCTGAGGTGGATAGGTCTACAAAAATGGGGCAGTACCAGAAGGCCCTTGCTGCAGAACTGTTAAAAAAATTCCCATCTGAACACGCTAGCGGCAGAGGTCACAGTTCGTTGACCAACCAAGGCGTACAGGCGAGAGGCGCAACTCCAATCCAGCAGAGGCAGGGGAACACTGTCAACATTCTGGGACAGTTTTCTGAGACCCACCCAGCTTACAGGCCCTGAGTCGCGGGGTAATCTCACAAGGAGTGGAAAGTTTCAAAAGATGGTGAGGGAGTACCTTGCCGACCGTACCAGCGTCCTCCGTGATTCCTCTGTGTCTTTTAATTATTGGGTATCCAAGCTGGACACTTGGAATGAACTCGCTCTGTACACCTTGGAGGTCTTGGCCTGCCCTGCCACTATCATGTTATCGGAGCGTGTTTTTCGTGCCGCTGGGGGAATTATAACTGATAAGCGCACTCGCCTGTCAACTGACAATGCTGACAAGCTGACCCTTATCAAAATGAACAAGGGCTGGATTGGGCCAGACTTCTCATCACCACCAAATGACAGCAGAGTAACATAAAGTCAAATCCACTGTGTTGTTTTGGGAGGGGTATTCCCATGCACCGCTTCACACCCACACATGGGTATATGCTTCCTCATTTCAGCTGTTTTTTTGCTCTTCTCCTTATCCTCAGCCTCCACCACCACTATACCACCAGGGTGACCATGGTCCATGTTGCCAGCATTGCAAGTTCCTCCGTCCTAATTTTTGGCAGCTTTTGCTTGGAAGGCATAGGCAAAGACTTTGGGAGACCCACTCCCCCATAATGGGAATAATGTTTTTAATATGCTGTACTGCATGGCTCTTGTACGCGACATTGCAAGTTCCTCCGTCCTAATTTTTGCCAGCTTTTGCTTGGAAGGCATAGGCAAAGACTATGGGAGACCCACTCCCCAATAATGGAAATAATGTTTTTAATATGCTGTACTGCATGGCTCTTGTAAGGGGCATTAAAATCGTATTGTTAAGCTACTGTGACCTCCACGTCTCTTCCAAGGGGCATTGATATTGTCTTTTCATTCCACTGCGACCTCCACCACTCTTCCAAGGGGCATTAAAACCGTCTTGTTAAACCACTCTGACCTCCACATCTCTTCCAAGGGGTATTAAAACAGTCTTGTTAAACCACTCTGACCTCCACTTCTCTTCCACGGGGCATTGATATTGTCTTTTAATTCCACTGCGACCTCCACCACTCTTCCAAGAGGCATTGATATTGTCTTTTTATTCCACTGTGACCTCCACCACTCTTCCAAGGGGCATTGATATTGTCTTTTTATTCCACTGCGACCTCCACCACACTTCCAAGGGGCATTAAAACTGTCTTGTTTAGCTACTGTGACCTCCACTTCTCTTCCACGGGGCATTTATATTGTCTTTTTATTCCACTGCGACCTCCACCACTCTTCCAAGGGGCATTAAAACCGTCTTGTTAAGCTACTGTGAACTCCACTTCTCTTCCACGGGGCATTGATATTGTCTTTTTATTCCACTGCGACCTCCACCACTCTTCCAAGAGGCATTGATATTGTCTTTTTATTCCACTGCGACCTCCACCACTCTTTCAAGGGGCATTAAAACCGTCTTGTTAAGCTACTGTGACCTACACGTCTCTTTCACGGTGCACTGATATTGTCTTTTTATTCCACTGCGACCTCCACCACTCCTCTAAGGGGCTCTAATATTGTCTTTTTAATCCACTGCAAACTCCAACACACTTTCAAGGGGCATTAAAACCGTCTTGTTAAGCTACTGCGACCTCCACCACTCTTCCAAGGGGCGTTGATATTGTCTTTTAATTCCACTGCGACATTCACCAGTCTTCCAAAGGGCATTAAAACTGTCTTGTTAAGCTACTGTGACCTCCATGTCTCTTCCAAGGGTCATTAAAACTGTCTTATTAAACCACTCTGAACACCACAGCTCTTCCAAGGGGCATTAAAACCGTCTTGTTAAGCTACTGTGACCTCCACGTCTCTTCCAAGGGGCATTAAAACAGTCTTGTTAAACCACTCTGACCTCCACGTCTCTTCCAAGGGGCATTAAAACCGTCTTGTTAAACCACTCTGACCTCCACCTCTCATCCAAGGGGCATTAAAACCGTCTTGTTAAGCTACTGTGACATCCACGTCTCTTCCACGGGGCATTGATATTGTCTTTTTATTCCACTGCGACCTTTACCACTCATCCAAGGGGCATTGATATTGTGTTTTTATTCCACTGCGTCCTCCACCACTCTTCCAAGGGACATTAAAACCATCTTGTTAAGCTACTGTGAACTCCACGTCTCTTCCGAGGGGCATTAAAACCGTCTTGTTCAACCACTCTGAACTTCACAGCTCTTCCAAGGGGCATTAAAGCCGTCCTGTTAAACCACTCTGACCTCCATGTCTCTTCCAAGGGGCATTAAAACCATCTTGTTAAACCACTCTGACCTCCACGTCTCATCCAAGGGGCATTAAAACCATCTTGTTAAGCTACTGTGAACTCCAAGTTTTTTTCAAGGGGCATTAAAACTGTCTTGTTAAACCACTCTGAACTCCACGTCTCTTCCAATTGGCATTAAAACCATCTTGTTAAACCACTCTGACCTCCAAGTCTCTTCCAAGGGGCATTAAAACAGTCTTGTTAAGCTACTGTGACCTCCACGTCTCTTCCACGGGGCATTGATATTGTCTTTAAATTCCACTGCGACCTTTAACACTCTTCCAAGAGGCATTGATATTGTCTTTTTATTACATTGCGTCCTCCACCACTCTTCCAAGGAGCATTAAAACCATCTTGTTAAGCTACTGTGACCTCCACGTCTCTTCCACTGGGCATTGATATTGTCTTTGTACTCCACTGCGACCTCCACCACTATTCCAAGGGGCATTGATATTGTCTTGTTAATCCACTCTGAACTCCACAGCTCTTCCAAGGGGCATTAAAACCGTCTTGTTAAGCTACTGTGACCTTCACGTCTCTTCCAATGGGCATTTAAACCATCTTGTTAAACCACTCTGACCTCAACGTCTCTTCCAAGGCGAATTAAAACAGTCTTGTTAAACCACTCTGAACTCCAAGTCTCTTCCAAGGGGCATTAAAACCGCCTTGTTAAACCACTCTGACCTCCACGTCTCTTCCAAGGGGCATTAAAACCGTCATGTTAAACCACTCTGACCTCCACGTCTCATCCAAGGGGCATTAAAACCGTCTTGTTAAAGCACTCTGAACTATACTTCTCTTCCAAGGGGCATTAAAACCATCTTGTTGAGCTACTGTGACCTCCACATCACTTCCACGGGGCATTGATTTTGTCTTTGTACTCCACTGCGACCTCCACCACTCTTCCAAGGGGCATTGATATTGTCTTTTTATTCCACTGTGACCTCCACCACTCTTTTAAGGGGCATTAAAACCGTCTTGTTAAGCCACTGTGAACTCCACGTATCTTCCAAGGGGCATTAAAACCGTCTTCTTAAACCACTCTGAACTCCACAGCTCTTCCAAGGGGCATGAAAACCATATTGTTAAACCACTCTGACCTCCACGTCTCATCCAAGGGGCATTAAAACCGTCTTGTTAAGCCAGTGTGAACTCCACGTCTCTTCCAAGGGGCATTAAAACCATTTTTTTAAACCACTCTGAACTCCACAGCTCTTCAAAGGGGCATTAAAACCGTCTTGTTAAACCACTCTGACCTCCACGTCTCATTCAAGGGGCATTAAAACCGTCTTGTTAAGCTACTGTGAACTCCAAGTCTCTTCCAAGGTGCATTTAAACCGTCTTGTTAAACCACTCTGACCTCCGCGTCTCTTCCAAGGGGCATTAAAACCATCTTGTTAAACCACTCTGAACTCCACATCTCTTCCAAGGGGCATTAAAACCGCCTTGTTAAACCACTCTGACCTCCACGTCTCATCCAAGGGGCATTAAAACCTTCTTGCTAAGCTACTGTGAGCTCCAAGTCTCTTCCAAGGGGCATTAAAACCGTCTTGTTAAACCACTCTGAACTCCACGTCTCTTCCAAGGGGCATTAAAACCATCTTGTTAAGCTACTGTGACCTCCACATCACTTCCACGGGGCACTGATTTTGTCTTTGTACTCCACTGCGACCTCCTCCACTCTTCCAAGGGGCATTGATATTGTCTTTTTATTCCACTGTGTCCTCCACCACTCTTTTAAGGGGCATTAAAACCATATTGTTAAGCCACTGTGAACTCCACGTCTCTTCCAAGGGGCATTAAAACCATCTTGTTAAACCACTCTGATCTCCACAGCTCTTCCAAGGGGCATTAAAACCGTCTTGTTAAACCACTCTGACCTCCACGTCTCATCCAAGGGGCATTAAAACCGCCTTGTTAAGCTGCTGTGACCTCCACGTCTCTTCCACGGGGCATTGATATTGTCTTTTTATTCCACTGCGACCTCTACCACTCTTCCAAGGGGCATTGATATTCTCTTTTTATTCCACTTCGACCTCCACCACTCTTCCAAGGGGCATAAAAACCATCTTGTTAAGCTACTGTGACATCCACGTCTCTTCCACGGGGCATTGATATTGTCTTTGTACTCCACTGCGACCTCCAAAACTCTTCCAAGGGGCATTAAAACCGTCTTTTTAAGCTACTGTGACCATCACGTCTTTTCCAAGGGGCATTAAAACCGTCTTGTTAAACCACTCTGAACTCCACAGCTCTTCCAAGGGGCATTAAAAACGTTTTGTTAAGCTACTGTGACCTCCACGTCTCTTCCAAGGGGCATTTAAACCGTGTTGTTAAACCACTCTGACCTCCACGTCTCTTCCAAGTTGCATTAATACAGTCTTGTTAAACCACTCTGAACTCCATGTCTCTTCCAAGGGGCATTAAAACCGCCTTGTTAAACCAGTCTGACCTCCACGTCTCTTCCAAGGGGCTTTAAATCCGTCTTGTTAAACCACTCTGACCTCCACGTCTCATCCAAAGGGCATTAAAACCGTCTTGTTAAACCACTCTGAACTCCACGTCTCTTCCAAGGGGCATTAAAACCATCTTTTTAAACCACTCTGACCTCCACGTCTCTTCCAAGGGGCATTAAAACCTTCTTGTTAAGCTACTGTGACCTCCACGTCTCTTCCCAGGGGCATTAAAACCATCTTGTTAAACCACTCTGACCTCCACGTCTCTTTTAAGGTGCATTAAAACTGTCTTGTTAAGCTACTGTGCACTCCAAGTCTCTTCCAAGGGGCATTAAAACCGTCTTATTAAACCACTCAGACCTCCACGTCTCATCCAAGGGGCATTAAAACCGTCTTGTTAAGCTACTGTGAACTCCACGTCTCTTCCAAGGGGCATTAAACCCATCTTGTTAAACCACTCTGACCTCCACGTCTCTTCCCAGGGGCATTAAAACCGTCTTTTTAAGCTACTGTGACCTCCACGTCTCTTCCAAGGGGCATTAAAACCATCTTGTTAAACCACTCTGACCTCCACATCTCTTCCATTGGGAATTAAAACCATCTTTTTAAACCACTCTGTCCTCCACGTCTCTTCCAAGGAGCATTAAAACCGTCTTGTAAGCTACTGTAACCTCCACCTCTCTTCCACGGAGCATTGATATTGTCTTTTTATTCCAATTCAACCTCTACCACTGTTCCAAGGGGCATTGATATTGTCTTTTTATTCCACTGCGACCTCCACCACTCTTCCAAGGGGCATTAAAACTGTCTTGTTAAGCTACTGTGACCTCCATGTCTCTTCTAAGGGGCATTAAAACTGTCTTGTTAAACCACTCTGAACTCCACAGCTCTTCCAAGGGGCATTGAAATGTTGTTTTTAATTACCTCTAACCTCCACGTCTCTTCCAACGGGAATTGCGTTTCCTCCTAATTTTAGTCAGCTTTTGCTTTTCAATGCATAGGCGAACACTAAGGGAGACCCACTCCCCAATAATGGGTAGAAGGTTTTTAGTACGCTGTAATCCACGTCTGTTTCAAGGGGCATTGCAGTTCCTCATAATTTTTGTTAAGCCTTCCATTCACTGCTTAGGCCAACAGTGTACAGGAGACCCAGTTGCTATAAATGGAAAAAACTGTTTAGTTAAGGCCCTCTGACCTCCATGTCACTTCCAAGGGACATTGGAGTGCTTCAAAATTTTTGGTAGCCGAAACGCTCCTTTTGGTACAGAAACATATCCTACAAGACATGTGTGGTTGACTGGCCTGATAATGATGTGAATGGTCCCTGTTCCTCCTGCTCTTTCTCCTTTGCCACCACCTCATCCATCATTCATCACCTGAAGCTTTGTTTTAACGGGAGTCATAGAACTGGGATAGTAGCAGAAAAACATCCAGCAATCCTCGGAGGAGGTAGGATATGCGCCAAAACGCTGACCACCTCAGGCCTAGCCAGTACTACATACATGCACTTGCATTCCAAGGAACAGAAAGCTACGGAGATGGATGGCCTCATAATCCTGAATAATTTACTCGTTGTGTAGGAGGCCGATCACTGCTGCTGTCTACCTTCTGACCTTTGTGTTGAAGCCTGATTGACCCAGTACCCGCAATCCTCTATGTCTGGAGGATGTGTTGCATCCCAGTGTCCAACTGTGTCCCGGCTTCCACAATATTAAACCAGTGTGAAGGCGTCAGTGAGATGGACCATCCCTGGCCACATTCACTTGTCCACGTGTTTGTGGTTAGGCTGTCCTTCCCACTAAATGCACTGGGGAGGGCACAGGTATTGGGGCGGCTGGGGGCCGTTTATGGACACCCGGCCGCCCCCAGGTGGCTGGGGACCGTGTGTGGGCACCCGGCCGCTTGGCGGCTGGGGACTGAGTATGGATACCAGGCCGCCGACGCAGCCATGATATGGCGGCCGGTATCTGCCTCCACAAGCCTAAAAGGCCTCATTTCACGTACAAGCAAGCTAGCAGTATAGTATTGCAGCCTGGGGGTGGGTGGGTGGCAGGCTGCACACTTACGCTTGCATTCCAAGAAAACAAAGCAGATGCTAACTTCTATCATTATCATCATGCTCCTCACCTTGGTACTCTCAACTACCCTGATGGTGAAGCCAGGGCCCACCGGAGGAGTCTGGTTGTCTGGTGGGCTCGGCCAATGCTGCCCTAAAGCAGGCCAGGCTAAGAAAAGTGTGGGGAAGGTTACCGGGACAAATAGGGGCAGCTGGGGACCGAGTATGGACACCCGCCCGCCGGGCGGCTGAGGACTGAGTATGGATACCAGGCCACCAACGCAGCCATGACATGGTCGCCGGCATCTGCCTCCAGAAGCCTAAAAGGCCTCGTTTCAAGTACAAGCAAGCTATCAGTATAGTATTGCAGCCTGGGGGTGGGTGGGTGGCAGGCTGCATACTTGCACTTGCATTGCAAGAAATGGGGGAGGTACAATTGAACACTGCCCTGGGACAAGGACTTGCATGGGGATAGTTGCAAGTCTGCATCTTCTGATGCGGCAAGGATCACTTCTGATGGGCACTCTTTTAGACAGTGACCTGGGTGTCAGAGATGCTTCCAGGGGTCTTCCCCATGCTGTTCCCATGTCTTTTCAGCACTGTATGCATGTGTCACACAGCACATGGCCTGATAAGGTTGTAAAATGTTAAAATGACATTTCCCGGTGAATGCATTTGTCACGGTTGAAAGCAATACAAAAGTGCAAAAATGCATAAAAAATGCTACTTGTGAACATAGCCCAAGCTGTGGAGGAGTACTTTTGTTTTTGGTTATTTATTTTACCTTATACACAAGTCTTTACCCTGGAAAGGATGTTCCTTAACATATTTCACAGGAAAGCAGTTTCAGTTTCGTTTTTGAACGTTTTATTGTGAGCCCGTAAAAGTGGCTTAATTCCTCTGACCACTTTGTTGACAGCAGTGACCTGGGGGTCAGAAATGCTTCCTGGGGCGATCCCCATGCTGTCCCCATGTCATTTGAGCACTGTCACTATCGTTTTTGGCACTTTTTAGGCTTTCTACAGACTGCCGGGGGTGCCGCCGCAAAAATGCTCGGGTCTCCCATAGACTAACATTGGGCTTGTTGCACGGGTCGAGCACCCGAGTACCATGGTGGGCTCGGCCCGAGCATTTTAGTGCTCGATCAACACTACCTACAACATTTTCTGGGCTTTACTCATTTTTACAGGAAATTCATCCAAAATTACTCTGTTGTAGTGAAACCCCTTACTGACATGACTAAGAAGGGGTCTGATTTTTCCAAATGGTCGGATGCTTTCCTCCAGGCTTTTTCTTCGTTAAAGAATCATTTTGTCACTGCACCTATACTCAGTCAACCCAATGTTTCTCAACCCTTTATTGTGGAGGTCGATGCTTCAGATGTCGGGGTTGGGGCTGTGTTGTCTCAGGTTTCGTCCCCTGGTAGATGGTGCCCATGCGCCTTCTTTTCTAAAAAATTGTCTTCAGCTGAGAGAAATTATGACGTGGGTAATAGGGAGCTTTTGGGAATCAAATTGGCGTTCAAGGAATGGCGACACTGATTGGAGGGGACTGTCCATCCTGTTACTGTTATTACTGACCATAAGAACCTGTCATATCTCCAGTCAGCTAAACGTCCCAACCCTAAGCAAGCCAGATGGTCCCTCTTTTTTACTAAGTTCAATTTTGTTGTCACTTTTCGTCCAGGGGTCAAAAACGTCAAGGCTGATGCTTTGTCCCGCAGCTTCCCTGGTAATGGTGACCATGAGAACCTTGCCCCGATAAAACAGAAAGGGGTAGTTATTTCGGCTCTTTTTCCTTAACTGGAGGGTGAGGTTCTGGAGGCTCAGGGGGACGCCCCTGCCTCCTGCCCTTCAGGAAAGTTATTTGTACCACCTGATCTGCGCCGTAAAGTAATTAAGGAACATCATAACTCTGTGCTTACCGGGCATCCAGGTGGTAAGGCAACCGCAGACCTCCTCTCTCGTCATTTTTGGTGGCTGGGGTTGCATCGGGATGTAATTGAACACGTAGCTACTTGTAGTATTTGCACGTGTTCCCGTCCATCTGGTACTCTTCTTCTGCTACCTATCTGTAGCAGGCCATGGATACAGTTGTCCATGGATTTTATTACTGACCTACCGGTTTCTGCAGGCAAAAGGGTGGTTTTGGTAGTAGTAGATAGGTTCAGTAAAATGGTTCACTTCGTCGCTTTACCTGCACTTCCCAATGCTAAGACACTTGCTCAGGTGTTCATAAATGAGATTGTGAAGCTTCACGGGGTTCCCTCCGATGTGGTGTCTGATTGGGGGACAATCAGAAGGCATTCTGTTCTCGACTGGGGGTCCAGCTGTCCTTTTCCTCTGTCTTCCACCCTCAGTCGAATGGTCAGACCGAGCGGGTCAATCAGAACTTGAATACATACCTCAGGTGTTTTGTCTCTGAAAATCAGGAGGATTGGGCATCCTACTTATCGCTGGCAGAATTTGCCATCAATAATCATGGTCAAGAATCCACTGGCAGGTCTCTGTTTTTGTGCATACGGTTATCATCCACAGTTTGGTACTTTCAGTGGGGGAGGAGCTTCAGGAGTTCCTGTAGAGGAATGGTTTGCTTTGTCGCTCTCCTCGGTGTGGCAGCGTGTGTAATTTGAAGACCATGGGTGACAGGTATAAACATGTGGCTGACAGAAAATACTTGCCAGGTTCGGACCTGAATATGAATGATTTTGTGTGGTTGTCTACTAAGAATACAAGATTGAAAGTTCCTTCTTGAAAGCTGGGACCTAGGATTATTGGTCCCTACAAAATTACTGCTGTCATTAACCCAGTAGCGTTTTGTCTTGAACTTTCTCGGGCCCTTAAGGTTCACAATGTGTTCCACAGGTCCTTACTCAAAAGGTACGTAGAACCTCTTGAGCCCACACCTCTACCATCACCCAAAGTAATGGTTGATGGTAATTTGGAGTTCGAGATTTTGAGGACAGTAGATTCTCATCTCCAATGTCGTTCTCTGCAATGCTTGGTGTACTGGAAAGGCTATGGTCCGGAGGAGAGGACATGGATTTCAGCGTCAGAGGTGAACGCTCCCAGATTAGTTCACTCTTTTCACACCACTTTCCTGAGAAACCCGGTCCTGCCATGGATGTGTCAGAGGTGACAGACAGTCACCCTGTAGTAGTTTGCAGGAGATCTCCACGTTTGGCAATGCAGACAGCTGCTTTGATAGGAGGCCGTGTTTAGGGCCAAGCAACTAGGTCCCGTTAGTCTGGGTGTATATATACCTGGTGTGTCTAGGTGGGCGTCGTCGGTTATACTCATTTCTACTTGGAACTTGGCTGAAGCAGCATCACGTCCTCTATGGAGTCTTGAGGCCCTGTTGGAGTTCGTCTAAAGCTGAGTTGTTGTTCCCCTGTGTTGTCTTCCACTTTTGTCTTTAGAGTGCTAGCAGAGGTTGTCTAGTGCTCATCTCCTTCCACCCCCAGCTATAGCCTTACGCCAGGGATAGTAGGGCGAGGCATGTGATCGGCGACAGATACGGGGTCTGTATAGGGACATTAGGGGGAGACATGGTGACTCTAGTCCAGATTAGGAGCTCACCTCTTCCCTCTTTCCCTAGTGTCTGGGCTCCCTTTCCCTTTTCCCTCTGTGTTGCACTCATACCTAGCGTGACTCTCTGTGTTGCACTCACACCTGGTGTGACAGTAACATAAACTCAGCCATGTGTGCCAGACTGCAAAGAGGCAAGACTTCCGTGCCCTCACCAAGAGGATGACTGACCATGCTTTCCTCCTCATCATCGCAGATCAGTCGGTGAGCTGAAAGCTGCAAACGCTGCTGAAGCACGGCAACGGCGGCGGAAGCTGTAGATGACTTTCTAAAATGGGCACACAGGCTGCGTACTTTGACAGGCAGATCCAACAGATCCGGGTAGGTTTGGATAAACTGCTGAACTGCTGAACCACGAGGTTAAGCACATGGGCCAGGCATGGTACATGTGTGAGCTCGCCTCGCCTCAGAGCAGCCACCAGGTTCCAGCCACTGTCACACACGACCATGCCTGGATGTAGGGTCAGTGGTGCTAGCCACAGATCTGCCAGGTGTTTCAGAGCTGTCCACAACTCTTCAGTGTTTTGCAGTTTGTCACCATATTAGCTTCAGCACAGCCTGTTGCCACTTGGCCGAGGAAGTGATGCAGTGCTTCCAGCTTGCGACTGATGTGGTCATTTCGGAGATGGAGACTGAAGAGGAGGAAGAGGAGGCGCAAGAGCTGTAGAATGTGGGGGCTACCCTGATTGACCCAGGGCCCGCAATTCTCGGCGTTGGGAGGACGTGTTCCGCCCCAAGGTCTGACTAGGTCCCGGCTTCCACTATATTGACCCAGTGTGCCGTCAGCAAGATACACCATCCCTGATCCCTGCCCCCAAACACTTTTCCCAGTAACTGCGTTGTTGAGGGAACGTCTAATGTTGTGGGACACATGCTCGTGTAATGCGGGAACGGCAAACCGGGAGAAATAGTGGCGGCTGGGGACCGAGTACCGAGGGATGGCTGCCGCCATTAGGTGGTGGAAAGCTTCCATCTCCATGAGCCTAAAAAGCAACATTTCGAGCGCAAGCATTCATGAAATATGTGAAGTTAGTAGTGTGGCCTGTGAATGTTGGCTGCGTATTTGCGCTTGCGTTCCAAGGACTGGAGTAGAGACAACTAAACGCTGCGCAAGGACGTGAACGTGCTTGTTGATGGTGCTAGTTGAGAGTGTGCAACGACAGGTTCAGGGCGGGAGGCATCTTGGCATGTGCCATGGACAAGGGATTGGCATGCACGCACAACAGTGGAACAAGCAGTGGTGTCACCCGCAGACACTGTTGCTGGACTCTGGGGTTCGGCCCACTTAGTCGGGTGCTTTGCTGCCATGTGCCTGATCATGCTGGTGGCGGTCAGGCTGCTAGTTTTGATACTCCTGCTGATGCTGGCCTGGCAGGTGGTGCACATGGCCTTTTTGGGGTTATCTGCAGAGTCTTTAAAAAATAACCAGACTAGGGAAGACCTAACAGTTGTACTGGCAACTTCCGTCATGTTGGCGTTACGAGGAACGCTTTCCCGCCTTGTGTCTGTGGCCACCAAACTACTTCTTCCTGCCTGTTGTGGTGCTACGCCTCCCTCCCCCTGTGTGCTGCTTTCCTCGCTATGTATGTCCCCCTGCCAGGCTGGGTCAGTTACTATATCATCCACCACCTCGTCTTCCACTTCGGTACCCTGGTCCTCCTCCTGACTTTCTGGCAATTGTGTCTCATCATCATTGTCATCCACCTCTTGCGACAGTAATTGTACTTTCCCACCGTCGCCTTCATGTGACCATGGCTGCTCCAATATTTGGGCATCGCTGCTTGCATTCTCCTCTTGACTCGCTTGAAGCTGACCGGCGAGACGCCCGAATCTACAAATAGAAAAGTGAACAGCTCTTCTGAGTGTCCAAGTGTGGGATCAGTTGTCTCCGAGCACTCGGCATGGTGGGAGGAAGGAGGATCAGGGTGAGGAATATGCGGTCCAGACTCACGGCTTCTAAGACTTGACCATGTGGAAGACAGAGTGGTGGTGGTGACTAAGTCATTCGAAGCATTATCTGCTATCCAACCAATAACCTTTTGACACTACTCTGTGTTCAATAGTGGTTTTCTACAGTCTCCTATTAATTGGGAAAGGAAGGTCGAGCGACAAGATGTGGGTGTTTGTTGAGGCACAATTTCAGCTTACCCACGGCCACATCCTCAGCCTCAGCAAGCACCATCACCATCATGTCCACTTCCCCGTCCCTTGCTACGCACTTTGCCCATTTTTAATGGAGGACAATATTTTCCACGTTCACGAGAAATGGCTGATTTTGGAACGCAGTTATATGTGATACATCTGACAGAGAACAAGGGCTGTAATTTGCTAATAATATTCTTCACAGACACCTTGTGTGAATAGCTTGACCAACACACTGCAACAAAATGAAAATGTAAGAAATGTCTGATTTTGGAACACTCTTATAGGTGTTATGTCTGACAGATAACAACGGTTTTAAATAGTAGACATGTAATTTGATAATCTTATTCTACACAGAGACCTAGTGTGAATAGCTTCACTCACACACCTCAACGGATTGAAAATGGAAGAAATGTCTGATTTTTGAACAGTCTTATAGGTGATATGTCTGACAGAGAACCATGGTTTTAAATAGTAGGCCTGTATAATTTACTAATATTATTTTACACAGAGACCTAGTGTGAATAGCTTCACCGACACATTGCAACGGAATGAAAATGGAAGAAATTTCTGATTTTTGAACAGTCTTATAGGTGATATGTCTGACAGAGAACCACAGTTTTAAATAGTAGGCCTGTAATTTACTAATATTATTCTGCACAGAGACCAAGCATGAATAGCTTGACTGACACACTACAACAGAATGGAAAAGGAGGCCAATATTTTCCACGTTCAGTTCAATTTATGGATTTTTATCGCTGAAATATGGAACAGATCTGGCTTTATTTTGCAGTGAGAGCAAGCAAATGGAGCAGAAAATTGTGTACTATGGATTGCTTTTTAATCAAATAACCAGGATTAAGATTAAAAAAAGAATTGCCTTATGTCTAGAATTATCTGTAATTATTACAGCAGCAGCAGACAGAATATTCAATGGATCTTCTTGTGCTGTATCATACACTGCAGTCTGCCACATACACTGCCTGCCTGCCTAGCACTGATTATATGCAGCTGGATTAGTCCTCAGAAGGACTGTTAGTTCAGATGGATATATATATACAGTATGTTGTGGAATACCTATACTAACAGGACATTCAATGGACCCTCTTGTGCTGAATCGTGCACTGCAATCTGCCAAATACACTGCCTGCCTGCCTAACTTCTGCTATCACCACTGAATATATGCAGCTGGATTAGTCCTCAGAAAGACTGTTAGTTCAGATGGATATAGATATGTGTTGTGGAATACCTATACTAACTATAAACAAGCAAATCTCTCCCTGACGCAACAGCAGCTCTCCCTACTCTGCCTGATTCCAGGGTAGACTGTGATGAGCATGGCGGCGCCCGGTCTTATATACACCTGATGATGCTGTGTGGCCAGCCAATCACTGTAATGCCCACAACCAACATGGCTATGGAATTACAGTGTGTGGTAGGCAATCCCTGCATGTTCATTGGCTCTCTAAAGAGCACCAAACATACTCGCCGAGTGCCGAGCTCGTCGAGCACAGTGATGGTCGAGCGAGCACGTTCGCTCATCACTATTAGTTACCTAAAAATTATTTGTTCCTTAATTAATTATTTGTTGCATAACATACTGTGTATATGTGTGTAACATGTAATGTGTAGCGTTGGTGTCCCTGCCTCTTGCTAGGCAGGGACGCTGTTCCCCTCACCTCTCCGCTCCGTGCCCGGCGTCCTCCTCCCGCTCTGCTGGCAGCGCGCGCTGCTTCCCGGCCACTGTGCTTAGGGCGTGCGCGCTCCCCCTCTCTTAAAGGGGCTGGCGCGCCGTCCTAAGGAGTCCCCGGCCAATGGCCAGAGGACCTCACCATATATAAGGCACCTCCTCCAAAATGGAGGTGCCCGAGCAATGTTGTTGCATAGTCTATCACTCTGCTTCAGCCCTCAGGTCCCGTTACCAGTTACCTGCCAGTTACCTGCCAGTTACCTGCCAGTTACCTGCCAGATTACTGCTTGATACCTGCCTGATACTTGTCTATCTACTTGCATTCCTGCGGTCCGACAGTCTGCCTACCAGCCCTGCCAGTCTGTCTATGGATCTGATTGCCCGCTCACCTGGGAGCGCTCATCTGCTACCTGCCTGCTAGCCTACCTGGAGGCTCTGCCATCACGTGCTGTGACCACCTGCCTGCCCAGAGACTCTTACCCGCTCACCTGGGAGCGTCCGCCTGCTACCTGCCTGCTAGCCTACCTGGAGGCTCTGCCGTCACGTGCTGTGACCACCTGCCTGCCCAGAGACTCTTACCCGCTCACCTGGGAGCGTCCGCCTGCTACCTGCCTGCTAGCCTACCTGGAGGCTCTGCCGTCACCTGCTGTGACGACCTGCCTGTCCAGAGACTCTTGCCCGCTCACCTGGGAGCGTCCGCCTGCTACCTGCCTGCTAGCCTACCTGGAGGCTCTGCCGTCACTTGCTGTGACCACCTGCCTGTCCAGAGACTCTTGCCCGCTCACCTGGGAGCGTCTACCTGCTACCCGCCTGCTAGCCTATCTGGAGGCTTCGCCGTCACTTGCCGTGACCACCCGCCTGTCAAGAGACTGTTCCCGTCACTTGCCGTGACCTCCTGCCCCCCTACCCAGAGACTGTCCCCGTCACTTGCCGTGACCTCCTGCCCTTCTACCCAGAGACTGTCCCCGTCACTTGCTGTGACCTCCTGCCCTTCTACCCAGAGACTGTCCCCGTCACTTGCCGTGACTACCTGCCCGCCTACCCTGGGAGCCACCCGCTTCCTTACAAGGACTGCCCCTTTGTATCGTAGCTCAGAGGTTCCACCTCCCAGACCCGTTACATAATGTGTATATAAGATATGCAGAGTGTGTAATAGTGTGTAATATGTAATGTGTGTGTATCATGCAGTATTTATAACAAGCAATGTGTGTACCATGCAGCGTATTTTACATTCAGTGTGTGTGTATCATGCTGTATATGTAACATGTATTCTGTGTGTAACATGAAGTAGGTACCATACTGTACGCGTATCGTGTAGTGTGTTTGTAACATGCAGTGTGCGTAATAAGCAGCGTGTGTGTAACATGCAGTGTATTTAACGTGCAGTTTGTGTGCAACATGCAGTGTATATCATGCAATGTCTGTATGTATGCAACATGCAGTATGTGTATAATATGTAGTGTGTGTATAACATTCAGGTGTGCATCATTCAATGTGCATGTGTAACATGCTGTATGTTTGTGTGTAACATGCAGTGAGTATAATATGTGGTATGTGTTGTTAATATACAGTGTGTATTTAGCATGGTGTTTTACAGTGTGTGTGCCTTTGTGCAGCATGTAGAATGTGTAACATACAGTGTGTGTGTATTATAGAGCATGTGTATATGTAGCATACAGTATGTTAGCATACAAGTGTGTGTGTAATGTAGTCATGCAAGACATTCAAAGAAACTTGTTTCCAAGTCATTTGCATTGCAAAAAGTATTCACCATGTGTATTGTGTATCATGTATGTTTTAGCTGCTGCAATCACTCACATCTACTGCCCCTTCACACACTCTGTACACTCCATCTATATCAGCCCCTCTTTCTTCTCCTATATACAGGTCTCACACTCTTTTCAAAATCTTAAACCACACTGATCCATTCCCTCTCATCATACAACACAAGAGACGCTCTCACAAAACAATTAATCATCTGCTCACTCTATTCTCCTTCTCCTAGTTGCAGGAGATATCTCTCCTAATCCTGGCCCTTTTTGTAATAGTAAGTTTAACTCCTCCCCTGCTACATTCAAAAGCCCTGCGAATCTCATTAATGTTCCTTGCACACCTTCTGTCTGTTTTAACTGTGTCCCCTGGAACTCACGGTCAGCGTGTAACAAACTCTCCTACATCTATGACTTTTTCCTTTCAAATTCCCTTGGCTCTTACTGAAACCTGGAACCAGCAGTTGGACACCACTGCTGCTGCTGCTCTCTCGTATGGTGGCCTTTCTTTTTTCACAAACCCCCAGACCTATTTTAATATAGCTGTATCTCAGATTCTGGAAAGAGAAAATGGAAAAAGGAACGGCGCAGATCTAAGTGCAATATTACTCAAAAAAGTAGTAAAAGGTGGGGTAACTGAATACTGCTCACCTTGCAGAAGTCTTGAGATTCAGCATTTAATAGTGATATGACTCCTGTGACTTACAGAGTCTTCATTTGGCTTGCAGCACACTTTGCCAGGAAAATCAGGTTTCCATATAGGAATATCCTTGCAGAAGTCTTGAAATTCACATAGCAATAGAACTTATGAGGCTTATGGAGTCTTTAATTGGCATGCAGCGCACTTTACTAGAAGAATCAGGCTTCCATATAGGAAGATCCTGTTAAGGCAGTTAATCAAATAGGTGTGTTCTGGTTAAAGTATTGCGGCGCTTCCAGATAAGATCCAGTAGGTTTTTTCATCCACAATTTATTTTTCAAAAGAATATAAAATATAGAATAGCAATTGCTATATTCTTTTGAAAAATAAATTCTGGATGAAAAAACCTACTGGATCTTATCTGGAAGCGCCGCAATGCTTTAACCAGAACACACCTATTTGATAAACCCCCAGACCTGGGAATAGACCAGGTGGAGGTATCTGTCTGCTCCTCTTAACGAAATGTACTTTTCATGTTATCCCCCAGTACCCTCACTTATCTTCTCTTCTTTTGAGGTCCACACTGTCAGACAGAACCGACCCTTCTTCCTGCGAGTGGCGTTTGTCTATTGCCTTTCCACTCCCATCATGGGGGACTTTAGCATCCCAATTGGTGATCCCCTTTCCCCATCTGCCACTCACCTTATATCTCTAATTTCCTCTCTTTGTCTTTCAAAGCTTACTAACTCTTCTATGAATGAAGACGGGAATATGCTGGACCTGATCTTCTTCTGGCTCAGCTCAGTGGATGATTTTACTAACTGCCTTCTCCCGCTCTCTGATCACAACCTTGTTTCATTCTCTGTCAAGAACTCTCATCCCGCTCAGAACACCCCCACTTACCACACTTATAGAAATATATTTACCATTAATACCCAGAAACTTATGAAGAATTTACAGTCATTGGCCCCAATCTCCTCCCTCTCATGTCCTGACTCTGCATTGAAACATTATAATGACACATTTTCTTTGATGAAGCTGCACTTTCTAGATTTACAAACAGGACTAGTAAATATTGTCATAGCAATGATAATTGTTGCAACCGATATTGAATTATCAACATATATTGATTGTGCAAAATAAACGCATTGTGTGAACTGTATCAAACACTCAAGAACAATAAAGTTCAACACCATGTGCACAAATAAATATGTGCAGAAAAGAAAAAAATGCACTATAGACCAACAAATTGCATTTTTGTTGCATTTTTACATACTTTATGATGCGTTTTTGATGCACATTTGATGCAACATGTTTCTAATGCATTTCTATAGTTCATAAACCTTAGGATTCTGCACTTAAAGTGCACCAGGTGGGCCCCATTACACTGATTAAAATGATACCTTGGTTGATGAAGTCCGTTTTGTGGTTCTTGTGTAATCTTTACTTTCAGTTTGGAGATAATTGTATGCCCGTGCTCCGGGGTGGCCTGTGGAGTGGGTTCTATCTGGTGCTCTGCTTACATATTTATCTGTATGCTCTTATGACAGCTCACTGATCGTTCACTGACCTGCCTCCTATTTTACCAAGCCCGAGCTACTAGATGCATCACAGGCTGCCCCGAAGCACGAGCATATCATTATCTTCAAAGTAAAGATTACAGAAGAACCACAGGACGGATTTCATCAACCAAGGTATCATTTTAATCAGTGTAATGTCGGCCACCTGACAGTGCATGTGGTTTACTCAACACAATTCTGCTTACAGTTGCACTTTAAAAATTCTATTGCATTTTTACACACATTTTTTCACTGTATCCAAAGAAACCAATACTAAAATATGCACAGTTCAACAGTGTTTACAAATGTACAGTGGTCATGAGTTTTCATGAAATCACATCCACTTTGCTTAAATTATTGAACGTAGCAGATTTTCTGCGCAAAAAAAATGCACCAGAAAAAAAGTGGTGTTTACACTACGTGGGAACAGGAGCCAATAGTTTTGTGTTATGGTAAAAAAAAAAAAAAGAGGAGAAAGCAGGTCCTTCCTGACATTATCCACTTATGTTACCAAGGGTGAACAATAGATATAAAAATTAGATAGGTTCTTATGTTTAATGCGGTTGTCCACTACTCGAGCAACCCCTTTTCAATCACTATATTTCCCCCATGTAAAACAAAAGTAGCTATACTCACCTCTAATGGTGGCTCCTGCTCTCTCAGGGCTCACATGACATTGTTATGTCATGTGAGCCCTGCAGACAGTCAGAAGCAGCTTCCCTCTTACCTACTTCGGATGTAACTGAAATCTAGAGGAAGTCAGAGAATAGCAGCATGCTCTCGGATGTAAATTTCTTCTAAAGGAGATGAGAATATGCTGCTGTTTGGCTGCAGGGAGAGAAGGCGCTGACATCACTGGAACGATGCCTGCACCAGAAGTGAGTATAGCTACTATTGTTATATGTGGGGGATAATGCAACAGAAATATACACAGAAGTGATTATAACTGTTATTATTTTATATTTGAGAGATATAATGATTGAGAAGGGGTTGTTCGAGTAGTGGACAACCCATTTATACCCTTGGGCGTGTTGATGTTTAATATAATAATAATATCATAACCCATTGTCTTTTAATTTTTGGAGGAAAGTGGGCTGTATGCTCCTCTCACAGGTTTATTCACCTTAGCAATGGTGTGGGTTGGCATAATGTACAGTAGTCATCTTCCATCGAGCACATTTAGGACATTTGTGGTCGCCAATTGGAAAGTGAGTCACCCGCAGCGGATCTTGATGACTTACATGCCCTTGCATGCCCAAGTGCATTCTTAGTGGCTGAACATTCCTCAGACAACCATGAATAACCTCATTAATAGCTTGTCAAGACAGGTAAGTGCGGATGTTTCTGAACATGGCTCTTATACTCAACAGTATATCAATCAAGATGTTTTCAAAATTTTTCATCATTTGCATATCATTTATAACAATAAGGAATAAGGATAAAAATAATAATTTTATTTATATAACGGGAACATATTCTGCAGCACTTTACATTTAAGCATTTACATTATCGATTATGTGATTTCCATAATTCCATGTCATTTCCTTCTTAGTGTTGCAATTTCATTGTTGAGGTATGTATTTCTTAAAAATGGAAACTACACTGTATTGCACTGTATTCTGTAGAAAAGGTGCTCCTACTTTTGTGATGATTAGTTTTATACATTTTGGATTTGTTAATATTCTAGCTATAGGTCACCACATTCATGGCTCTAGATCCATCGCCACTGTGCCAATCAAGACATACAGTAGATAGGAAATGTATTGCATGTCTATGAGTTCTAGATGACAGGGCTGTCCAGTGAAAGTACCTTGTATTCAATGCAATGCTATTCTACAGGCATTACTATTCTACCTTGCATTTGGACCTAAAACCTAGAGAACAATGCAGAAAATCTAGACAACAAGTGAAGTAATAAAAAGCATGCATGTTATGTTTGAAGAAACCAAAGGGTGCAATCTATTAACCCTTGGTCAGGCACATCTCTGGCACTCCTGAGTTCAGGTGCAGTAAGCCTGACTGGCACAGGTTAGAAAACCACTTATAATATAGAATAATCAATGACATTCATAGGAATGTATTAAAGAGAGTACACAAAATCAGATGCAAAAAGCGACATTTAATAACCATAAATGTAATAAAACAAAAAGTACCAAAAGTTAACAACTACCGCCAAATACCCTTCAGTTTTCAGGGCATAACTATTACTAAACATTTAAAATTAGGAAAAAACTTAATTGTAAGGCACTAAGATGCTACTGGAGTCGTATTCACTCAGATTCAGATGTTAAAAGTTCTGCAGAAGAAACACATTGAAAGAGAGAAAAGCAAGGTTGGTAGATCAAATTATCATATTATATGAGAGATTATTATTATTACTGTATGTATTTGGGCGCAATGTGCCTAAAAAGCCATTTCTAAGAAAACCCTCTTATTTGTAAGAAAACCCTACTTATTTTTTGAAATATGCACAAACTTTGCATTATTCATTCAGAAAATAAGCAAAATAAACAGTTGTGATGAAAAAAACACAGAAAGTGAGCCAGCAGCGATGCCGGGAGCAGACCGAGGCTGCCGGAATGGTGAGTATAAGGGTATTTTTTATTTTAATTCTTTTTTTACTTACAGGTACTATGGTACCCGGGTCTGGAGGAGAGTCTCCTCTTCTCCAGACCCGGGTACCATCCACGCATTAATCGCATAAGATCCGCATGACTACATGTAGTCATGCGGATCTTATGAGATCCAATGCAAGTCAATGGCGGCGATTTCGCGCTAGAATTGGTCTTGTTACGGTTTTTACCGCAATGCGAATTCGCAGCGGAAATTTCCGCATGATGTGCATAGCACATGTGGATTTGCATTGCAGTAAATGGCAGACCTATTACAAGCGATTTTAATGTGTTTTGCAGCGAAAATACGCCGCAAAAGCGGATTAAAATCGCTTTGTGTGCACATAACCTAAATGCTACGTATTTTGCGGAGAAAATCTACTCTGGTTAACTGTCAAAGCAAAATTAATGTGAGTTCATGAAACTTAAAAATAAATGTAAAAACACCGTTAAACAGGATGAACTGGTTTTGATGTGTTTTTTCTCTTTGGCCTTCTATTGGAAGCCTGAAAAATGTTGTTGCATTTTTAAGTGGAAAATCAGACCTTTTCTCTAGTAATTAAACACTAAAAGAGCAGCTTTAAATCTGCACCAAAAATGCTTCAAATAAAGGGCACAATGCATAGAACATAGCAAAAACACGATGATCAGAAAAGATTGTTACTGCGCATTTTGGTGCAGACACCTGCAGAAAACTTGCAGATATAAATAGTTTGGGGGGTGGAATCATGCTGACTTGGCTGTTGCCAGAGTGAACATGTGTGTCCACAATCAGTTCATGGCAGGGGTTCTCCTTTTTTGGCTTGCGCCCTCAGGGACAAGGTAATGTTTAATAGGATGTGGAAATTGAGGAGAAGGGGGAGGAGAGTAGATGGATGTGGAAGGGAACATTGTGTTATCCCATACACAGGCAGGACATGAGGATATTAGTAAGTGTGTGTAATGTTCCGTTCGTGGTAGCATGACAGCTCTTAATAGGGCTTTACAGTAGCCACTCCATTTAGTAGGTCACAGGGGAACCTCTCCCTTTACTCTTTAACCTGCATACAGGAATCTAAACATATCAAAAGTCCTTGAGTTATGTCTGCAGAGAGTCTGCTGGCCTGTGGAGGCAGCTGGAAGAGAAGAGTCATATAAGCCAAGTCAAAATAGAGATAACAGAAAACTAAGAATCATCAGGCAAAGAAAAAGTGTAAATAATCCGTGGTCACCAATAGTGATGGGCGAACCCGTGACTGTTCGGGTTTGGCTAATTAAGCCAAACGCCGAACAGTTTTTTAAATGTTCAGGCTCGGGTACCAGAACAGTACCCGAACCCGAACACGGACCCCATTCATGTAAATGCGGGAGCCGAATATCTCTGGTTTCCTGCGTTGCCACTTGCGTGACAGCGCAGGAAACACAGGCTCTGATCAGTGGTAATAGTATTACTGCGGTCAGAGCGCTGTGGCATCATGCTGACAGGTGTCAGCATGATGCCACATCTGTGACAGTGACCCGCGGTAAAAAGCTACTACCACCATCTGCCGGCGCTACCTGCCATAGGAAACATCGAGCACAGGCACCGCTGGATGGGATCAGTAGTCTCCCATCCGCCGGCGTCTGTGCTCTGCTGAAAGTAAAAAAAAAGTTATATTAATAAAAAAAATTCAAATAAAAATAAAACACATTATACTCACCTACACCTTGTCCAAGATGTTCGCCGCCCCTGCAAAAAATAAAAAAACACCATATACTCACCTTACACCTAATCCCCGAAGCCCACGATCACCTGTAATAAAAATAAAATAATAAAGGAACCTCATCCTCACCTGTTCGCCGCAGTCCAAATAGTGAGGGTCCCACGAAGATCCCAGGAACAGAGTGGGCACATTGTAAAATGTACCCGCTCTTTTCAGCAGCCGGCAATACACTGACTCAGTGTATTGCCAGCAAATGAGGTCAGCGCATGCGCCGTGAGCATTTTCCCACACTTGCTAATAAGTTGAACTCATTAAACTCATTTCAGTTTTTTGTGTTAAAAAGCTTCTTGGAGTTAGCCCTTAACATCTTTTAAGTTCAACTGGAGGCTTTGCAATACTTTCAATTTGCGACAATATGATTTACCACAAATCTAATTTCTCTGTATCAACTAAATTCCGTTGTAGCCATCAATAAGTACAAGAAGCAATAACCTCCATCTCCATATAAGTAAGTTTTGTATTGCTGTATACAATTTAAAATATAGTAATAAAATCAAGATGCTACATTGATAAACAATAGTGTGCCAAAGTCTTATGCAGGTGGAGAAACTGCTGCAAAATAAACTATTTTTAAAATAGTGCTGTTGATGGTTTATTTTTATCAATTAATGACATGCAGAGTGAATGAACAAAAGAGAAATCTAAATCAGATAAGTATTTGCTGTGACCACCCTTTTCCTTCAAAACAGCATAAAAGCATTAATTCTTTTAGATACACTTGCACACAGATTTTGAAGCAGTTGGACAAGGAGGTTGTTGCAAACATCTTGGAGACCTAACCATAGACCTACTAGGCATGCATGCTTGTGAAAAATTATTATTTATTTTACACACTTATATAGTGCCATTAATTCCACAGCGCTTTACAGACATTATGGGCACTGTCCCCATTGGGGCTTGCAATCTACATTCCCTATCAGTATGTCTTTGGAGTGTGGGAGGAAACTGGAGAACCCAGAGGAAACCCACAGAAACACAGGGAGAACATACAAACTCCTTGCAGATGTTGTCCTAGATGGGATTTGAACCCAGGACCCCAGTGCTGCAAAGCTGCAGTGCTAACCACTGACAAATCCTTCTTTCTCTTTGTGTAATCCTACACAGGCTCAATAATGTTGAGATCAGGGCTCTGTCGGGTCATGTCCTCACCTCTGAGTCAGAAAGAAAGCAAGGAAAGGAGGACAGTAAAGAGCAAATACTAATGTAGAATGAGCAATAGAAGGACGGAGCAGAAAGGAGAATGGAATCACCTAATGGTGCAGAGGAGAGAGTGAAAAACAAAAGGGGTAGAAAGTGGCTGCAACATAAGTGGGCTGCTCATAAGTATCTGCAGACATATAAGTAAAAGTTTTCATATAGTTTCTACTATATCAACTTTTGGACGGGGCACAAAATTAGAATATCATCAAAAAGTTGAAAAAAGTTCCATGTATCAGTAAAGCAGTCCACATTTCATATATTAAATATTGGCACATCTTAGCTGTTACAGAGGCAGCTGTATTAATTTGTTTGTATGTGTGTGACATGGTAAAGAATACCTTATTAATGCTCATACTAGTTGCAGTATTAGTAACCTTAAAGGAAAATATGTTTTTGTATATTAAAATTAATATAGCCAGTAATTACATAATTATATATTTTTCATAATGTTAATATTTCTGATTGTCCACATCTATTTTTGTTACACCTGTGATCCAACACCAATATTTTTGTTACATCTGTGATTCAAGTACAATTACATTTTTATACTTTATTGCTACCTACAGTATTTTCCTAGTCTTTGAGATTGTTCAATAATTATAAATGTGAGTATAAATTAAAATATGCTTGATAATATTAAAATTCCATTACTTTTAACAATAACATACTATACAATGTGATATGTAAAATCACTTTCTATTATATTTTGGTGGTGTGCAGCAAACAAATAATACAATGTATTAATCTTGTACTAATATATTAATTGCAATGGAGAAATAATTAAAGGTCACATGAAATTAAAGTATAAGATGACAAAAAATATTATGCATCAAAGGAACCTTACTTTATAGTATAGTCTACATTTATACATTTCATTCCTAGCCACAGGGGGTCAGCACAGCACTTTTCCAGCACGTCTGAGGATTCTAGTGGGACTACATCCAGAATATCCATACTTGCAGTTGCAATCACACATACTCACATAGATACATACTCACACAGATAAATATGAACATCATATATTTAATAGGCTGACTGGTAAGTGTTTTATTTGAATACTTTCAGCCTTCCAAAAAAGGAGGCAGATTTTTTTATACGATGCTAAACCCCAAAGCACAAACAACTATCTGCTGTATTTATAATATATTGGACATACAAGAAATTAATAAGAATTCTTGTTATTGTAGCACGTGAGCCATGGTGACTTCTAGGCTTCAAAAACTATATATTGTTTACAGATAATTGCCACAGTTTCACATCAAATAGAGGTTAAACTTATAAAAGTTATAGCCCCGTCTTATCAAGAATGGCATTATTCACGTCAGTGTTGATGAGAGAGCATGTTGGAATCAGGGGTGCCTAATTCATTAAAAGGAGCCTGTCTCTTAATGAATCAGGTGCGTATTAAAAGTGGTGTGTGCACTGCTCCACAAATCTGATTTGTGGTGTAAAGTATGTTTAAAGCTCGTCATGAATTAGACAAGTGGTCTTTTAGTGAAGCAAGTCAAAACTGGTGTGAAAACATCCAAAGTCACAAAATGTTTGTGTAACCCGGTGTTGCATAAAAATTTGGCAACTTTTGAAAGTGTTTTATGTCAGATTTCTGGCATAAATACTTTGACGAATCAAGGCCTTCGTGCAGATTTTGTATTAACATTTTACTTGGGGATTTCTGTTCAAAGTGAGCAGAAAATTAATTTAATGTACTTTTATGGTACCGTCCAATAAGCTGGATTATCTAACAGTCTAATCAGGTTGAATTTCTTCTTCTCTCTGTGTGTTTAGTTATATATTGTCTTTATGAAAGGACAGATAGATAGATAGATAGATAGATAGATAGATAGATAGATAGTGAGCGATAACTACAGTATAGGTAGCGATAGGTAGTTATTAAGAAGCACAAATAATGTTGATAATCCACAAATTTTATTTACTTTCCTGCTACCATTTAATAACCCAAAAAATCTAATATTTAGGCATCTCTCAAATTCCAATTAGCACAAGTCAAAATGAACCTGTCATCAGGTGAGATAAGACCACCACATTTCAGCCCTGTTATACAGCATTCTAATGTGATGTATATATTTCCCCAATCCGGCTGTAACAAAAGAAAAAGACCATTTATTATACTCACCTACTGGGCAGTCATGTTGATAGGTGTCTCTGGTCTTGGTCTGATGCCTCCCTTCTCTTTCAATGCCTTCCTCCTTCTTGCTTCGTGTGGATGACGCTTCCTACGTCATCCACACAGTGCTTCTCGGCATCATGCTCCTGCGCAGGTCTACTTCTCTGCCATGACCAGGAAAGAGAAAAGCACTACAGTGCACCACATGTGCCGGAAAAGATCAAAGAGCCCCATCGCATGCCCACTGCAGTACTTTACTCTGCCCTGGTCAGCGCAGAGAAGTAGGCCTGCTCATGAGCGCGATGCCGGGGAACACTATGTGGATGACGTAGGACATGTCATCCACACGAAGCTCAGCAAAGCTTTGGCAGAAACTTTGCTGAGCAAAGAACACGATTTATCCTGGTAATACACAAATTTGAACTCCATTTTGTAAGCTGAAAAAAATTCCCCATTTAGCTTTTATAGTGAGAGTCTAAAAGTATGGCAGGCCAATAGTCTTCCTTTTGCTTGATGGTAATAATACCTCTGCCATCCTACAAGCATTCTTGCCATACTCGCTAGCCAAAATGAGGACCCCATTTGTTTACTCTCTGTAAAACGCTGTGGCAGTTGGTCATCGTGTCCAGCTTAATTGTCATTTTCACTCTGACTGTCAGCCTCATAGCCTGTCTTGGGCCTGGGATAACTCAATGTTCACCTCCACATCTACCTGCTGATGCTCCTCCTCCCCTTCCTCCACATCTTGCTGTTTACAACATGCAACTTTAAGGTTGAACAAACAGTCCCAGGATGACAATGAACATGTACAAGCTGCTGATATTCCCCCAACGCTTGTTGCATCCTGCAAGTGCTTTTTCCGGTTTAAATATTTGGGGGATGGCATTGTTGATGTCACATTTCTCCCTACTGACAAATGTAGTAGCCTTTTCGAAAGGCTTCAGACATGTGTTCCTCATCATCAGCTGCCAATGGTGGATCTCAAAGTAACCCATGCTTGTGTTTTTCCGCAGGATGATATGATCCATCACCATTTTACGCTACTCATACAAATTCTTCAACATATGTGGTCTACAATTCCAGCAGATTACAACATAGCAAATCATTCTGCTTTTGAAATACTAGGAGGGCATGCTTCGCCACATAAGAATAGTTGAAATGAGCAGACACTTTCCTGGCCATAGTCACCACTAGTGATGAGCGAGCGTGCTTGTTTAACTGTTTAACCAAGCATGCTAGGGTGCTTACCAAGTATCTTCAGCGTGCTCATATATTATGTTCGAGTGCCTGCGTCTGCATGATTTACGGCTGTTAGACAGCCTCGACACATGCCTGTTTGGTAGTGAATCCTCACATGTGTTGAGGCTGTCTAACAGCCATAAATCATGAAGATGCAGGAACTCGAACATAATATATGAGCACGCCGAAGATACTCGGTAAGCACCAGGGCATGCTAAGTTAAACAGTTAAACGAGCATGCTCGCTCATCACTAGTGGTGACTATGGCCAGGTTAAAGGGTTAAACGGGCATGCTCAATCATCACTAGTCACTACTTATCTTTAATGCGCCTACTTCTTCAGAAATGTTGCATGGTTACATTCACGACATGCGCCAATCAAAGATCATTAAGATAGCAAAGGAAAAGAAGGGTATGTATATTCAAAGGATCAATAATAAAGATATATAACTTTATTTGTACAAATACACAAGTTAAAAGCAGTAAAAAAGCCCAAAATATTAAAACAGTAACTGAATTGCTGTTTTTTCTTTATTCTGGGTCAGAACAATCTGAATAAAAAGCGATCAAAAAAGTCATGTGCCCCAAAGTGGTATCTAAAATATCTTCAACTTGTCCCAAAAAAACCCATCTTCAGCTCGTCTTCAAATAAGTCCTCATACAGCTCTTTGGACTAAAAAGTAAAACAGTTATAGCTCTCAGAATATGTCGACAAAGAAAATATTATTTATAAATAAGCTTTTTTTAGTGTGTGATAGTAGCAAAACATTAAAAACTATGTAAATCTGGTATCGCTGTAATTGCACCGACCCAAAAAAAAAGTTGTTATTACTTTTGCCACATGAAAAACGGTGTAAAAATGAAAATTAAAATAATTAAATCTATTTTTGTACTGCTGCTTATTTGTTCATTTTGCCTCCCAAAAATTGGAGTTAGGCTGTGTGCACACGATGCGTTTTTAATGCATTTCCGCGGCGTTTTTTCAGCTGCAGAAACGCTGCGGAAACGCATTAAAAACGCATGGTAGAAGCGCAGCAATGTTCCCCAATGGAAATCAGCATGTGCTGTGCCCATGCTGCGGATTTTTCCGCAGCGTTTATGCTGAGCTCAAAAATCCGCAGCATATCCATTAAATTTGCCGAAACGCGGCATTTTCGCCACCATTGACTTGCATTAGAACGCGCCAATACCGCAAGACTGCATTTGTACTTGCGTTATTGGCGCGTTCTAATGTGCGGATGGTAACCGGGTGTAGAGGAGAGGAGAGTCTCATCCACACCCAGGTACCATAAAAAAGCTGTAAAAACAAGAATAAAATAAAAATAAATGTATACTTACCTACCGGCGGCCCGCGCAGCGCTCCTTCTTGGTTCCCGGCACTTTACAGTGAGTTGAAGGACCTGCGCTGACATCAGAGACATGTGACGGGTCACGTGACGCTAACGTGGGCAGGTCTTTCAATTCACTGTTGCCGGCAAGGGAGAACGGAGTGAGCGGGACACCGGGGGCCATCGGAGGGTAAGTATACATTTATTTTTTTATTTTTACCACTCTCTCGGGTCACACTATATAAATCCATGCTATTTGCATGGATTTATATAGTGTGAGCTAGTTGTCACAAGCACTTTCCAAGTGATGCTAATCGCTTGGAAAGCGCTTGTCAATCCGCATGCGGAAATGTCAGTGGGTAACCGCTTCATTTCCGCATGTCCCTGGTAGGAAAACGCATGTACAATCCGCATGTGTTTTTTTCTGCCAGGGAGATGTAGAAACGCTCAGGAAAAAATCCTGAGCATTTCTGCATCGTGTGCACATTGTCTTAGGCTCAATTCACATTTATCCTGTTCTCTCTGCTGAGCGCTTACATCAGGGTTTCCGTGTAAATTCTCAAAAACTGTGATTTAGACAAAACCCCTGATGGAATCATTCATTATAATGATGCAGATGGAGTTACTTAGGATTCTGTTCTGGCGGGGTCCCATCATTTTATGCATCTTTTAGCGCACAAGTGTGGTTGACCACAGTTGTGTGCACACCTAAAATGATGGATACTACCGGAACACATGCCAAATGGAGTCCAAAGCGTCTACATCTGCCTTATTATAATGAATGGTTCCATCAGGGGTTTCATCTGAATCACATTTTTGTGGGATTTACACAAAAACCACTTCATAAGTGCTCAGTGTAGAACACAAGAATATGATCCCAGCCTTATACAGAAAATGATCCAAAAATGTTATGTACCCCAAAATGTTACCAATAAAACCCCTAACTTATCCCGCACAACACCAGCCCCACTCAGGTACGTCCTCTGTCACTAGAAATATAGGGGGTTTCCATGTTACAAAGTCTTTGGAAAAGCGACATGGCTCCCACACACTCAAATAAAATCTAGTGGAATCTGCACTCCCAAATCTAAATGCCCCCCTCCTTCTCAGCCCCACTGTGCCTAAACTGCAGTAAATGGCCACATGTTTGCCCTTAGTGTAGTGGGGTGAGAGCACTTAACAATTTACTGGGAGCATGTCTCCAGAAGCACAAGTTGGGCACAATATATCGTCACTAAACTGACATATTTGCAATTCTCCAGAAAAAAAGCATGGTGTGGATGATGCAAAGTAAAAACCCCTGTGGGGCCAAAATAGTCACTGCAGCTGTTGATGAATTCATTAGAGATGACATTTCTAAATAGGGTCACTTTGGGTTTTTTTCTGCTGTTCCCGGGACTTTCTGGGTTCCGCAAATATCATCTGCAAATTATTCCAGCAAAATCTGTGCTCCAAAAGCAAAATAGCGCTCCTTCCTACTATGACCTGCGTGACCTGTGTGACCAAATAATGATTTCTGAGGACATAGGAAGCATCACCGCATTTGGGAGAAATTACACAACAAATTGTGGGGTCCAGTTTCACTTATTAACCCTCGTGTAACTGAACAATTTACAGCTAACAAAAAATATGTTTTTACCACTAAAATGTTATATCTCCACATCTCAATATTATAAAAAGTGAGGCACATGTGGGTTCAAAATGCTCACTATACCCCTAGATGAAATCCTTAAGCAGTTAAGTTTCCAATATGGGGTCACCTGTGGGAGTTTCTGCTGATCTGTCACCTCAGGGGCTCAGCTAATCACATCCATAATCTATTCAAATAGAATCTGCGTTCTAAAAGCCAAAAACCAAAATAGCCCTTATTCACGCAGGATGTCACTATGACACAGGGTAAGGTTTTAACATTAGAGGTTAGGACCATACCGAACTTACACCTTGACATTGGTGGGATGGCTTCTACACATTTTTTTTTATCAAAAATGGTGTTTACTAAGTACCCAATGTTATTGATATGAACTATTGATTTTACTTATTTATTTTCAGCAGGGTATTTATTTATTTTGCTTCTGTTTTGGTTTTTGTCTGTTTTTCGGCCAGTCTGAACATGCTTCTATTTTGCATGCATACCAATTTGACTCAAGTTAATTTTTTCTTTTTTTGTTTTGTTCTAAAAGCCAAGTAGCACGCCTTCCCATCTGATCCCTGTTGTGTGTTCAAGCAGTTGGGTAAAAACACATATGGTGCATTGCAAAATTCAGTAAAAATTGCATAATAAATTTTCCTGTCCATCTTGTCCTATTAGCTTTTGTGTAAATTAAAGCTTTGAAGCTAAAGTAAAATTTTGCTGAAAATTTTTTATGAAATTCTGTGATGCAGTTTGTGGAATAAAAATGCTCACCACACCCCTAGATGAATTAAATTTGCAGATCAGTTTGCCAAATAGGGTCATTTGCTTTTGGGTGTGTCTGCTTTTTTGGCACCTTAGGGCTCTGCAAATGGAAATGGAGTCGAAATTTGCTACCCTAAAATTAAATAGCTCTCTTTGTATTCCAAGTTTTGCCATGTGCCCAAACATTAGTTTTTGACCACATTTGTGATATCATTGCATTCAACCGAAATTGTAGAATTAATTTTTGGACCATGATATTACCTCTCATGGTATTGATTAAATTTGGTGCTAAAATTGTATTTTAGTAGAAAAATAAATTTTTTTGTTTTCACATCTAATTGTTATAATGTTTCATGAATCACTTGTGGGTTAAAATGCTCAATGCACCCACAGATGAATTCCTTGAGGAATTAGGTCAGTTGTGTAGGGTTTCTGCTGTTTTGATATGTCAGGGGCTCTGCAAATGCGACATGGTATTCATCATCTATTCTAGCTAAATTTACACTCCAAAAATTAAATAGCGCTCTTTCTTTTCTGAGCCCTGCCATGTACCCAAACAGAAGTTTTTGACCACATATGGGGTATCATCACGTTCAGGAGAAATTGCATAACAAACTATGGGGTCCATTTTTGCCTAATATACCTTGTGAAAATTATGAGCTTGGGGTTAAAACAACATTGTAGTGGAAAAAAATATAATTTTCATATTCACATCCAAACTTTAAAGAGTTCTGTGAAGCAGCTATTGGTTCAAAATTCTTAACACACCGCTAGATTAATTTTTTGAGGGGTCTAATTTCCAAAATGGGATCAATTGTCGGGCTTTCCACAGTTTTGGCATGTCAAGGACACTGAAAATGCGAAATGGCATCAACAATCTCTTTCACCCAAATTTCCTCTCCAAAAATGAAATAAAGCTCTTTCTATTCCAGACAGGGCCGGCGTCAGCACCCGGCGTACCCGGGCAAGTGCTGGGGCCCTGGACCACCAGGGGGGCCCACTTGCTATTGGGGCCCTAGCCACTTCCCCGGCATCTGTGCAGGACCGCCGTTCCTGTGTGAGTGTTGTCACTTTCCAGACATTGCTGCCCGCAGTGCTGCGTGGCTGTGTCTGGTAGTAATGATATGGCACCTTTAATTGCGCCTTTAATTGTGCTTGTGTCACGTCATGACTACCAGACAAAGCCGCACAGCACACTGCGCATGGCCATGTCTCTAAAGTGACAGCACTCACACAGCGCCGGCGGCCATGCACAGATGCTGGGGAAGCAGCCAGGGCACCGACAGTGAGTGGGCCTCCCTGATGGTCCCAGGCCATGTCTGTGACACGCCGGCAGCCCTGCACAGCCACATGCCTGTGAAGCTACTGGACAGGACACAATCCGGGGACAGGCGAGCGAGCTTCCCCAATCCCAATATTAAAAACATTTCTAATGTGTCTATGTGTGTATTGTGAGGCAGTGAGGGGGATCATATGCGAGGGATAGTATGTATCCCCCAGGATGCGCATAGAGACATATTGAACACGCTGGAGTGCATTGCAATCACAGAAATAGCTGTGGTTGCAGTACAGAATAAAAGTAAGTTTGGACTTGATCAACCTATTTGACCAAGGCAGATTTAGTAAAACCCAGCATGGGCTTTTATTCTTGGAGTGGACTACAGGATGGCAGTGGGGCGGTCCACTCCCTCCAGCCCGTGTCTTGCATGTGGCTCATGTCCACAGTTTTCACTTAAAATCCTGCAGCAAAGGTTTGGGTGTGTTAGTCTTTGGTTTTCCAAGCTGCAGCACAGACAGCTCTGTGCTATAGAGGTCTGTGTAAAGTGAACACCGAGCCTCAGGAAGGGAAAGATTCTGACACAACTTGGAGTGATATGGCTGCTCAATTGCCCATGGCAATGGTGTTTATTTGTATGGACTATTGTGGACAACCCGGCTGCGATCTGGAGGATAAAGCTGCCTTCACTGTGTTTTATTTGGACAATAAAAACTTTAAGTTGGACATTCTTGGGTCACTGGCTATTAAATCGCATTGTGTGAACACCGCCGCGCTACAATATGGTGGAGAATATGGGCTGTGTGAACTGAGGCATACCCCGACAACTGCATGTCCATGATCAAACCTGCAAAACTACAGCTCAGGCCTGCCGACAACATGGAGGAGCTACTAAAGCAGTTGGTAGTTACCCAGTAGCAGCAGCTGCAGTTTCAGTAGCAACAGCAGGAGTAGCACCAGCATCTCCAGCGGCAACAGCAGGAGCAACAACAGCAACACAATCAGCAGCAGCTACTGTATCAACAGCAGCAGAAAAATAATAAACTGATCTTGCAACAGATTGCAGTCCTGCGAGACACACCCCCCACACTGACCTCGCTTCGATCTGAGACCTGGGACAAAGTCAGGTCAGCACTGAGAAAGATGAGTCCTGAGGACGACATGGAAACTTTCCTGATGGTGCTTGAATACACAGCGGAGTGGGAGAGCTTGCCAATTTCTCAGTGGGCTGAGGTGGTGGCCACATTCCTGATGAGAGATGCCCAGAAGGCGTACTTTGACCTCACCCGGGAAGATGCCCTGAACTACGGGAAGCTGAAAGGTGAGATCCTTGTGTGACTGGGGGATAGCTCTTATGTGCGGGAACGTGTTTACCAGTGGTCCTTGCGGAGTCCCGACCCACTAGGTCTCAGGCATATCACTTATTAAAGTTAGTCAAAAAGTTGCTCCAGCCTGAGACCTTGAGCCCAGCCCAAATGGTAGAAAGGGTAGTGGTTGACTGGCTGGTGCGAACTCTGCTAGCAGCCATACAACATTGGGTTGGGCAAGGGGACCCGAGTAACCTAGACCAGGTGGTCACCCAGGACTTTGTACGGGACTCTGCCCCACTGCGGCTATCACGCCAGACCCTGCAAGCCCAGGATCCTGGGAAATGGTCACGTCCCTCTGCTGCGGACAGTCGAAACCAAGCCCATACTGAGGGGGTAACCCGGAGTGAGGGAGGCAGATGCTGGCGATGCCAAAGGCCAGGATATGTGGTTGCCAACTGCCCCCTGACTGTGGAACCCATGGACTGTGGGTTTAAACGCCGAGTGTCTATGTATGCTCGCACAGTCTACACCGCGGACACTGTCGGTCCAGCGACTGAACCCCATCTGTGTCATGTGCGCGTCAATGAACATTGAGCGGAGGCTTTCTTGAACTCAGGGAGCCTTGTGACCAGTAAAACAGTAAAGTCAGGGTTTTTTTGCATACATAGCGAACTTTGCGAATATCCGACGCTGAAGGTTACCTTTTCCACTCCTTATGGAGAGGTTAAACATGTGGCGGGAGTGGTAAAGACTCTTCCTTACGAGACTGTGCTGGGAAGAGATTTACCCCTGTTTTGGTCCTTGTAGGAGAATAAGATTAACCCTCCCAGAATAAAAGTGTGTCCTGGTGCGGAACCTGAAGATCCTGAGTCAGGGATACCTGCCGTAGGGGTCGCCAACCTAGGGACAGAGTGTAAACCCGATAGGTTTCCCCTAGAGGTATTGGCAGGAGAGGTTAAGGAGACCCCATCAATCCCAGAGCTGGAAGTGTCCCAGGGAACATTTGGGACAGCTCAGGTGCAGGATCCTACCCTGACCCGGGCACGGGAAAGGGTAATAAAGGTAAATGAGGTGGCTCAGCAACCGGGTGCAGAGACAGTTTTTCCGCACATGGTGGTCAACCAAGATTTACTCTATAGGGTTGACAAGATCTGAGACGAGGTTGTGGAACAGCTAGCAGTGCCTCAGTTGTACCGTCGGGCAGTACTCGAGATGGCCCACACACACCTGCTGGGTGGACATCTAGGGGTTAAAAAGACGCAAGAGCGCATCTTGCAGCGGTTCTTTTGGCCTGACCACACCCACCGCAAGCTTCCGTAGCCCATTGGTACCTCTGCCGGTTATAGAGGTACATTTTGAATGGATTGCGATGGATTTGGTGTGGCCCATTGTAAAGTCAGCTTGTGGCCACCAACACATACTTGTGGTCACCAACACATACTTGTGGTCATCGATTATGCCACCCGTTATCCAGAGGCCATTCCACTACGCCACACTTCAGCTAAACTTAATGCCCAGGAGCTGTTTGCTATGTTCTGTCGCTTTGGGCTGCCTAAAGAGATCCTGATGGATCAGGGGGCTCCTTTTATGTCCAAGGTGACGAAAGAACTGTGCAAGCTGCTAAAAATAAAACAGTTGTGCATGTCGGTGTACCATCCACAGACCGACGGTTTAGTCGAGCGGTTTAATAAAACCCTTAAATCCATGCTAAAAAAGGTAGTTTCGAAGAATGGGAGGGATTGAGACATGTTACTGCCCTATTTAATGTTTGCAGTCCTCGAGGTACCACAGGCTTCTACGGGGTTTTCACCCTTTTAGATATTGTATGGCAGGCATCTTAGGGGTCTGCTGGACGTAGCCAAAGAGATGTGGGAACAGGAACCTACCCCACATAAGACTCTAATAGAACACGTGGCAAGTATGCAGGACCAGATCGGGGTGGTCATGCCCATAATAAGGGAACATCTCCTGGATGCTCAGGCAGGGCAGAGCCATGCGTATAATAGAAAGGCCAGAGTTAGGTCCTTTAAAGAAGGGGATCGGGTATTGGTATTAGTGCCCACTGCAGAGAGTATGCTATTGGCCAAGTGGCAAGGGCTATATGAAGTCCGAGAGGTAAATTATAGAGTATGCCAGCCCAGGCAACCTGGAGCCGGCCCTGATTCCAGACCTTGCCATGAGTCGAAACAGCAGTTTTTGACAACATATGGAATATTGCCACATTCGGGAGAAATTACATAACAAATTAAAGGTGTCCATTTTCTGCTATTACCCCTTGTGAAAATTAAAAACTGGGGGCGAAAAACGTTTTACTGGAAAAAACGTTACTTTTTCTTTATCCCACCCAAATGTTATAAAAGTCTGTGAAGCACCTATGGATTCAAAATGCTTAACACACCCTTAGATGAATTCATCGAGGAGTTTAGTTTCCAAAATGTTGTCAGTTTTGGGGGTGTCTGCTGTTTTGGTACCTCTAGGGCTTTGCAAATGAGAAATGGTGTTTGCAATCTATTCTAGACAAATTTTCTTTCCAAAAAACAAACAGCGCTTCTTTTCTTTCGTGCCCTGCCATGTGCCTAAAAAGCAGTTTTTGATCACATATTGCCACATTCAGAAAAAAATGTGTATTATATTTTAGGGTCCATTTTCTCCTACTACCCCTTGTGAAAATGAAAAATTTGCTGCTAAAGCAATATTTTAGAGGAAAAAATATAATTTTACATTTTTTCATTCCACTTTCATTAATTCCTGTGTAGCACCTGAAGGGTTAACAAATTTCCTGATAGCAGTTTAGAAAAATTTGAGGGGTGCAGTTTTTAAAATGGAATCACTTTTGGGGATTTTCTGATGTATAGGTTCTTCAAAAACTGACTAGTTCTGTAAAAAATTGGATTTGTAAATTTCCTTGAAAAAAAATAATTTTACCCCTTCTAACATTGTAACAAAATCAAAGGTCTTTTGAAAAATGATGCTGATATAAAGTAGACATATGGGAAATGTTATTTTTTAACTATTTCGTGTGAAACCTAAAATGAAAATGTGCAAGAACTGAATAAAGAAAAAGTAATCAAAGATTCTTCTCAAATAGTTTGTTAAAAAAAAGAGGGATAAACATCCGACATCAAACATGGATAAAAATGGTGGGTGATTCAAATCAAAACAGGACATCTAGACAAAAAAACCTTTTATGCAATACATAACCTTTTTTGTTTGTCACAGAATCAATAAGTACTGACTTTGAGTAATGAATTGTTCCAAAAATCTAAGTGATATAAAAACAATAAAGTGCAGGAAAAGGGTAAATTCATGATTAACTCAATAAAGCAGAGTAAACAACATGATAGAGGTGTCAACGATGTTGTAGTCCTGTACAATCAATAATGTAAAGTGCAAACAGTGCATGTAATAATTAGAGATGAGCGTTGTTCTACTCGAACTGTTCGCCAATCTCAAATTCGAGCTGTTTTGGGCGGTGTTCGAGCCGTTCGGCGAACACGAACAATTTGATAAAAATTCGGCTGTTCGAGGTTATGTTCGATAACTGTTCGTGCACCAAAATCATAACTGGATTTTTTCTCAGTAATGATGAAAATTAATGTTAATACGCAGTTTGAGTGTACAGCGGGGTGGGGGGAGGGGCAGGGGATGGATCTCTGCAGGAACAATGAAGATCTCCATTTTTTTTTCTCTTTCCCACATTTGCAGTGGGGAGGTGCAATCTGTCAGCCTATCAGCAGCGCACACACGGAGCGAAGTGCTTTTTTCACACAAGCAAGGGCATGTGTCATTGGCAGTGTATGTCACATGTCCTTGCCCTATAAGACCAAGCCATTTTCCCCGTCGCCACCATTTTCTCACTGCTGCAGCTGCGTGTTAGACGGCACCGCTGTTGCTGTGTGTGCAATACCTTGTTAATTTCAAGCCAATTTTCGCACAAATCTACAGATAGCTTGGGAGTAGGGAATAGTTGTGATTGCAGTCCTTTTAAGGACTAGGTTACAGCATTTCCTACGACTTTTATCAGGGAGGTCTGTGCTCTTAAATAGATAGGTTGTGGGAGTAAAGACTAATTGTAATTGGAGTCCTTTTCAGGACTAGGTTACATCAGTTCCTATCAGTTTTTGCCAGGCAGGTCTGTGCCAGTGCTGTGCAAGTTTTTTTCACAGCATTTGGCTGAATCTAGCAAAGCTAATCCTTTTTGGCCTATTGCAGAGTGTGTTAGTCAGTGGAGTAGCCAATCTGTGCTGCAAGATATACCACCTGTGTATAGAATACCAATTTTTTTACTGAACCTAGTGAAGTAAAATCTTTTGGGCATAGCATCATTCTATTAGTCCATCTATACTGACCTCCATCAGGTTGCAAATTAAAACTAATTTTTTTCTGCATCTACAGTACCTCTGAAAAAATATTTGGGCTTCTAGCTGTGTGTGGGACTTGTTGTATTAGTCCATCTATACTGACCTCCATCAGGTTGCAAACTGAATATATTTTTTTCTGCATCTACCTCTGAAAAAATATTTGGGCTTCTAGCTGTGTGTGGGTCTTGTTCTATTAATCCATCTATACTGACCTCCATCAGGTTGCAAACTGAATATAATTTTTTTCTGCATCTAGCTCTGAAAAAATATTTGGCCTTCTAGCAGTGTGTCGGACTTGCTCTATTAGTCCATCTATACTGACCTCCATCAGGTTGCAAATTAAAAATAATTTGTATCTGCATCTACAGTACCTCTGAAAAAATATTTGGGCTTCTAGCTGTGTGTGGGACTTGTTGCATTAGTCCATCTATACTGACCTCCATCAGGTTGCAAATTAAAAATAATTTTTATCTGCATCTACATTACCTCTGAAAAAATATTTGGGCTTCTAGCTGTGTGTGGGACTTGTTGTATTAGTCCATCTATACTGACCTCCATCAGGTTGCAAACTGAATATATTTTTTTCTGCATCTACCTCTGAAAAAATATTGGGCTTCTAGCTGTGTGTGGGTCTTGTTCTATTAATCCATCTATACTGACCTCCATCAGGTTGCAAACTGAATATAATTTTTTTCTGCATCTAGCTCTGGAAAAATATTTGGCCTTCTAGCAGTGTGTCGGACTTTCTCTATTAGTCCATCTATACTGACCTCCATCAGGTTGCAAATTAAAAATAATTTTTATCTGCATCTACAGTACCTCTGAAAAAATATTTGGGATTCTAGCTGTGTGTGGGACTTGTTGTATTAGTCCATCTATACTGACCTCCATCAGGTTGCAAATTAAAAATAATTTGTATCTGCATCTACAGTACCTCTGAAAAAATATTTGGGCTTCTAGCTGTGTGTGGGACTTGTTGTATTAGTCCATCTATACTGACCTCCATCAGGTTGCAAACTGAATATATTTTTTTCTGCATCTACCTCTGAAAAAATATTTGGGCTTCTAGCTGTGTGTGGGACTTGTTGTATTAGTCCATCTATACTGACCTCCATCAGGTTGCAAATTAAAAATAATTTGTATCTGCATCTACAGTACCTCTGAAAAAATATTTGGGCTTCTAGCTGTGTGTGGGACTTGTTGTATTAGTCCATCTATACTGACCTCCATCAGGTTGCAAATTAAAAATAATTTGTATCTGCATCTACAGTACCTCTGAAAAAATATTTGGGCTTCTAGCTGTGTGTGGGACTTGTTGTATTAGTCCATCTATACTGACCTCCATCAGGTTGCAAATTAAAAATAATTTGTAACTGCATCTACAGTACCTCTGAAAAAATATTTGGGCTTCTAGCTGTGTGTGGGACTTGTTGTATTAGTCCATCTATACTGACCTCCATCAGGTTGCAAATTAAAAATAATTTGTATCTGCATCTACAGTACCTCTGAAAAAATATTTGGGCTTCTAGCTGTGTGTGGGACTTGTTGTATTAGACCATCTATACTGACCTCCATCAGGTTGCAAATTAAAAATAATTTGTATCTGCATCTACAGTACCTCTGAAAAAATATTTGGGCTTCTAGCTGTGTGTGGGACTTGTTGTATTAGTCCATCTATACTGACCTCCATCAGGTTGCAAACTGAATATATTTTTTTCTGCATCTACCTCTGAAAAAATATTGGGCTTCTAGCTGTGTGTGGGTCTTGTTCTATTAATCCATCTATACTGACCTCCATCAGGTTGCAAACTGAATATAATTTTTTTCTGCATCTAGCTCTGAAAAAATATTTGGCCTTCTAGCAGTGTGTCGGACTTTCTCTATTAGTCCATCTATACTGACCTCCATCAGGTTGCAAATTAAAAATAATTTGTATCTGCATCTACAGTACCTCTGAAAAAATATTTGGGCTTCTAGCTGTGTGTGGGACTTGTTGTATTAGTCCATCTATACTGACCTCCATCAGGTTGCAAACTGAATATATTTTTTTCTGCATCTACCTCTGAAAAAATATTTGGGCTTCTAGCTGTGTGTGGGACTTGTTGTATTAGTCCATCTATACTGACCTCCATCAGGTTGCAAATTAAAAATAATTTGTATCTGCATCTACAGTACCTCTGAAAAAATATTTGGGCTTCTAGCTGTGTGTGGGACTTGTTGTATTAGTCCATCTATACTGACCTCCATCAGGTTGCAAATTAAAAATAATTTGTATCTGCATCTACAGTACCTCTGAAAAAATATTTGGGCTTCTAGCTGTGTGTGGGACTTGTTGTATTAGTCCATCTATACTGACCTCCATCAGGTTGCAAATTAAAAATAATTTGTAACTGCATCTACAGTACCTCTGAAAAAATATTTGGGCTTCTAGCTGTGTGTGGGACTTGTTGTATTACTCCATCTATACTGACCTCCATCAGGTTGCAAATTAAAAATAATTTGTATCTGCATCTACAGTACCTCTGAAAAAATATTTGGGCTTCTAGCTGTGTGTGGGACTTGTTGTATTAGTCCATCTATACTGACCTCCATCAGGTTGCAAACTGAATATATTTTTTTCTGCATCTACCTCTGAAAAAATATTGGGCTTCTAGCTGTGTGTGGGTCTTGTTCTATTAATCCATCTATACTGACCTCCATCAGGTTGCAAACTGAATATAATTTTTTTCTGCATCTAGCTCTGAAAAAATATTTGGCCTTCTAGCAGTGTGTCGGACTTTCTCTATTAGTCCATCTATACTGACCTCCATCAGGTTGCAAATTAAAAATAATTTGTATCTGCATCTACAGTACCTCTGAAAAAATATTTGGGCTTCTAGCTGTGTGTGGGACTTGTTGTATTAGTCCATCTATACTGACCTCCATCAGGTTGCAAACTGAATATATTTTTTTCTGCATCTACCTCTGAAAAAATATTTGGGCTTCTAGCTGTGTGTGGGACTTGTTGTATTAGTCCATCTATACTGACCTCCATCAGGTTGCAAATTAAAAATAATTTGTATCTGCATCTACAGTACCTCTGAAAAAATATTTGGGCTTCTAGCTGTGTGTGGGACTTGTTGTATTAGTCCATCTATACTGACCTCCATCAGGTTGCAAATTAAAAATAATTTTTATCTGCATCTACAGTACCTCTGAAAAAATATTTTGGCTTCTAGCTGTGTGTGGGACTTGTTGTATTAGTCCATCTATACTGACCTCCATCAGGTTGCAAATTAAAAATAATTTGTATCTGCATCTACAGTACCTCTGAAAAAATATTTGGGCTTCTAGCTGTGTGTGGGACTTGTTGTATTAGTCCATCTATACTGACCTCCATCAGGTTGCAAACTGAATATATTTTTTTCTGCATCTACCTCTGAAAAAATATTTGGGCTTCTAGCTGTGTGTGGGACTTGTTGTATTAGTCCATCTATACTGACCTCCATCAGGTTGCAAATTAAAAATAATTTGTATCTGCATCTACAGTACCTCTGAAAAAATATTTGGGCTTCTAGCTGTGTGTGGGACTTGTTGTATTAGTCCATCTATACTGACCTCCATCAGGTTGCAAATTAAAAATAATTTTTATCTGCATCTACAGTACCTCTGAAAAAATATTTTGGCTTCTAGCTGTGTGTGGGACTTGTTGTATTAGTCCATCTATACTGACCTCCATCAGGTTGCAAACTGAATATAATTTTTTTCTGCATCTACCTCTGAAAAAATATTTGGCCTTGTAGCAGTGTGTCGGACTTTCTCTATTAGTCCATCTATACTGACCTCCATCAGGTTGCAAACTGAATATATTTTTTTCTGCATCTAACCCAGCCAATAGTTTTGGCCTAATACCACAGTTTGGCCACTCAGCTCTGCTCGGTTACCATCCATTGTTTTTTTGTGCAAACAACTCCAGAGTTGTGAATTAGTTAACCACCAAAATGAGTGGAAAAAGGCCTGCTGCTGGTGGAAAGGGGAATAGGCGTGTTGGGAAGGGGAAAAAAGGTTGTGTCCTTGGGGTAGGTGTTAAAGCAACAGTAACATCTGCAGAAGAAAGACCATCTTCCAGCCAAACTAAAATGTCTACTTCTTTTAGCGGACAATGTGATAAGATCCCTTTCTTATGGCCACGCCAATCGCTACAAATTCCAGATGAGGCACAAAAACAGCAGGTGCTTCAACGGATATCAAGTGCTCCTTTAAGTGGGCTCTCCTCCACATCAACTTCAACATCACAAATACTCCAGTCCTCAAAGGTGTCACCCAAATCGCACTTGCTTCCTCACAGCTCCCAAATCTCCAGCTGCCCGTCTGAGTATGAGGTAGAACAGATGGTTGAGTCTGCAGAGCTGTTTACTCATACTATAGCCTGGGAATCAGAGGTCGACTCCAGCGCTTCTGTGAATCCAGACGAGGAAATGATCTGCACTGATGCCCAGAATCTTTATGAGTCGGATCCAGGACCAGACGCAGAAGGTTCTGACCATAATGTAGACCCTCATTCCCAAACTGTAACTCCTGTTGGTGGAGACAATGAGGAAGACGATGATAAGACTCAAATACCTGATTGGAGCGACAACTTTAGTTTTTTGTCAGGGCAGGAACAGGTTGGCTCTGAGGACGACGGGTGTGATAACACACAGGGTGATGATGATGAGGTTGGAGATCCCACTTACTGTCAACCCACAGTCAGCCAAGAGATGAGGTCAGCAGAGGAGGTGGAGGAAGATGCTAGTGACGACGAGGTCAGGTTGCGCCTTCCTGGACAGAGACGTAGTACTGGAAGCACGTCAACAACTGCATCCTCAAACACAACTCTGCCTCTCACCACAAGTCGTGGTGGCTCTTCAGGTCGCATGGGTGCTAAGCCTTGCATAGCCTGGGCATTTTTTCAGATCGATAAAGATGACCCAACTCGTGTTATCTGTAACATTTGTCAGCAAAAGCTAAGTAGAGGCCAAAAAATACATAGTTTGAGTACTTCATGCATGAACCGGCACATGGACATGAAGCATAAGTTGCAGTGGGAAGCTCAGTGTGCTACAATGCGGCCTAGCCGGCCGGGCCAACCACCGTCTGCCATATCTTGTGCACCCGCGGCCTCTTCATCCTCTGTGACTGGGGGGACAGCAGTCACACCTGTTTTGGGGCGCAGACCTGCCACCTCTTTACCCGCAACAGCCAGCGTGATTGGCAGGTCATCATTTTATTTGGAGGTGGTGTTGAGCGCTGTCCGACATCGATAGCACCACCTTTGGATCAAGGCAACCTAACATGTCCGCCTGCATCTTCCTCACAGACCGGCAGTTTGCTGGGGACACCCTTATCAACCCCGTCTAAGCACAATAGCCAGCCCTCGGTCCCTCAGATGTGGACAAGTAAAAGACCATTTCCTCCTAGCCATGAGAAAGCTAAGAGGTTGAATTTCACCATCTGCAAGCTCTTGGCTACAGAAATGCTGCCTTTCCGCCTGGTGGACACAGAGGATTTTCGAGACCTTATGTCCGTCGCAGTGCCCCAGTACCAGATGCCCAGTCGGCACTACTTCTCAAAGAAAGGTGTGCCTGCGCTCCACCAGCATGTCACACACAACATCACCGCTTCTTTGAGAAACTCTGTGTGTGACAGGGTGCATTTCACCACAGACACTTGGACGAGTAGGCATGGACAGGGGCATTACATGTCGCTAACTGGGCACTGGGTAACTATGGTGACAGCAGGACAAGGGGCTGCTGTCCAAGTCTTGCCGTCCCCAAGAGTTGTGCGTCAATCCTCTTTATGTCAAAGTTCCTCCACTGCTTCTGCCTCCTCAACCTCCTCTCGGTCTTCCACCTGCACCCAAAGCCTGTCTGGTCATGCCACAAGCTTTCTAACTGCGCAGAAGGGATCCTGCACACCTCCTTACTATGCTGGCAGTAGGGCTCAACGTCATCAGGCGGTTTTTACATTGAAATGTCTGGGAAATGTGAGTCACACAGCTGAGGAGTTGTGGTCAGCTCTGGAGAACCAATTTCATGAATGGTTGTCTCCACTGGACCTGAAACCAGGGAAGGCCGTGTGCGACAATGCTGCAAACCTGGGTGCGGCCCTTCGCCGGGGCAATGTCACACACGTGCCTTGTATGGCTCACGTGTTGAACCTGGTTGTCCAGCAATTTTTAGCCCACTATCCCAGACTAGATGGCCTTCTGCAGAGGGCACGGTCGCTGTGTGCTCACTTCCGCCATTCGCATCCCGCAGCTCAGCGACTTACATCTCTACAGAAGTCGTTGGGCCTGCCACTTCACCGGCTAAAATGCGATGTGCCTACCCGGTGGAATTCAACTCTGCACATGTTGCAGCGACTGTGGCAGCACCGACAAGCCCTGGTGCAATACGTTCTGATGTATAGCCTGGGCCAACGAGATTCAGAGGTGGGGCAAATCACGCTGGAGGAGTGGTCTCAGATCAGGGACCTATGCACCCTTCTGCACAGTTTTGAAATGGCGACGAAGATGTTTAGTGCTGACGATGCCATTATCAGCATGACTATTCCGGTGATTTACATGCTGGAGCACATGTTAAACAGAATTCGGAGTCAGGTGGTGGCACAAGAGGAGGTGGAGGAAGTAGAGGAGGAGGAGTTGTATGCGGAAGGGCTAACATCTGCAAGGTCCAGACGGTCGGGAGCACCAAGGCGGCAGGCATGTGAGGGTGGGGGAGATGGTTTTACCAGGGCGCATGGTAGCAGCCAAACTAGTGAGGAAGGTGCAGGAGCCCAGGAAGAAGTGGAGGACGAACTGATGGAAGACTCATCAGATGAGGGAGACCTTGATCACATTTCTATTGTGCGAGGTTGGGGGGAGAGGACAGAGGAAGGAAGCATGATTGTTACCTCGCCACCAACACAACAGGGACTTGGTGCTCCTGGATGCGCAACACACATGAGTGCCTTCTTGCTGCACTACCTGCAACATGACCCTCGAATTGTGAGAATTAGAAATAATCCTGACTACTGGGTTGCCACACTGTTAGATCCCCGGTACAAAAGTAAATTTGCAGAAATTATTCCTGCCATAGAAAGGGATGCACGCATGCAGGAGTATCAGCAGAGACTGTTGCAGAATCTTACATGTGCTTTTCCACAAAATACCAGTGGTGCATGTAGTGAATCTCAGAGTTCCAACTTGCCAACCGTGGGACCGTCAAGTGTTCAGCACTCAAACCGTAACAGAACCACAGTATCTGGTGGTAACATCAATTTTGCGGAATCATTTCACCACTTTTTTAGCCCATCCTTTGCAAGGCCACAGGAGACAAGAAGTCTGACACATAGTCAACGCCTAGAGACGATGGTACAGGAGTATCTCCAAGTAAACATTGAAGCCACGACTGTGTCACTGGACCCTTGCTCTTTTTTGGCTTCCAATCTGGATAAATGGCCGGAGCTAGCCACTTACGCCTTGGAGATCTTGTCATGCCCCGCAGCCAGCGTTCTGTCTGAACGTGTGTTCAGCGCTGCTGGTGGTGTGCTGACAGATAAGCGCAAGTGGCTCTCCACTGATAATGTAGACAGACTCACGTTCATAAAGATGAACAAATCATGGATCCGAAACGACTTTTCTACCCCTGTGTCATCCTGGGGAGAGTAAAAGCTTGATGATTGTTTAAAATCACCCTACCAACCGTTTTAAGCTTTCAAATTACTAATCATGTTTATCTGTATCTTGACTGGAAAATAATTTGGGCTTTGTAGCAGTGTGCAGCACTGATCCTATTAGGCCATCTATAATAAGCTCCACCAGATTTAAAATTAAAAATAATTTTTAGCTGCATCTAGCCCGGAAAATAATTTTGGGGCTCCGAGATGCGCAAGACACATAAGTGCCTTCTTGCTGCACTACCTGCAGCATGACCCTCATATTGTCAGAATTCGAAGTAATCATGACTACTGGGTTGCCACACTCTTAGATCCCCCAAACTTTTCGATCAACCTTTTCATTTTAATAAGACCAAAAAAATGGTCATTTTTGAAATTATAAGCATTAGCAGGTTGTTAGAAACTGAAATCAAACAGTTTTCAACTCAAAACTTTATTCTAGGTGATGTTACATTTTCACATAGGACCCCTTGTTCGAAAGGAGCTTCTGAACTCTCTCGTCCATTGAATTTGTCAGGTTTTGGATGGTTTCTGCTTCAATTGTTTTGCATGAGGACAGAATACCCTCCCAGAGCTGTTGCTTAGATGTGAACTGCCTCCCGCCATCATAGACACTCCTTTTAATGATGCTTCAAAGGTTCTGAATGGGGTAGAGGTCAGGGGAGCATGGGGGTCACACCATAAGTTTGTCCCCTTTTATGCCCATATCAGCCAGAGATGCAGATGTTTTATGTGCAGCATGAGATGGTGCATTATCATGCAGAAAAATGATCTTGCTGTGAAATACACGGTTCTTCTTCTTGAACCATGGCAGGAAGTGCTGTTTGAGAAAATCCACATACATTATGGAGTTCATCTTTAGCGCCTTCAGGGATCCTAAAGGGGCCGACAATCTCTCTCCCCATGATTCCAGCCCAAAACATTACTCCACCTCCTCCTTGTTGGCGCTGTAGCCGTGTTTGCGTGGGGTGTCCATCAACCAGCCATCCTCCACTCCATCCATCTGGACCATCGAGCACTGCACGGCACTCATCCGTGAACAAAACAGTTTTGAAATCAGTCTTCATGTAATGTTTGGCCCACTGGAGCCGTTTCTGCTTGTGTGAAGTGGATAGAGGAGGTCGACAGGATGGCGTATGCACAGCTGCAAACCTCTGAAGGACCCTGCATCTTGTTGTTCGGGGGACGTTGGAGGCACAAGCAGCTTCAAAAATTTGTCTGCTGCTATGACAAGGCTTTTTTGCCGCTGCTCTTTCAACCTGACGTAATTGCCTGTAGGAAAGAGTCCTCAATTTGCCCTTATCAGCACGCACACATGTGTACTGTGAATCAGCTACATACTTCTTGATTGCCAAGACACTTCATCCTGATCATCGCACAATGTTGATTGTAGTCATGCCTTGACCTAAACACTCCACAATTTGTTGCTTCTCAGCAGCCGACACATCCTTTTTCTTTCCCATTTTGGCAGAAAATGTAGGCTGCTGAATAATGTGAGAGAGCCTTCTTAAGTAGTCTTGCCTTTCATTGGACACACCTGACAAACTAATTAGCACTGGTGTCTGCAATTGCTTACAGTGATATAAAGAGCCCTGACACACATCACCATCAATGAGTTTAACTGACAAACAAACAAATTCTTCCCTTATCACTCCTAAACACTTTTTGCATAATAATTTGGAACACAGTGTACATGTGCTTTTCCACAAAACACCAGTGGTTCACGTAGTGAATCTTACAGTTCTAACTTGCCAACCGTGGTCTGTATGGCGTTGTTCAATAAAGGGCCCAAAATTAAGATAACATAGATGGGAGAGGTCTCTATGAATAGGAATTCCTAAGTATTTGATACCCTGTGAGGGCCAGGCAAAGGGAAAGTTGGACTGGATGGAATCCTATATGGATTTGGGGAGGGAGACATCGAGGGCCTCAGACTTCGCTGCATTGATTTTAAAATTTGACCATGTAACAAAGTGATCTATTTCAGCCATAACAGCATGGATGGATATATGTGATTGAGTGATATATACTAGGACATCATCAGCAAATAGAGAGCACTTGTACTCGGTGCCTCCCACCTCAATCCACCTAATATTGGGGTTATGGCGAATTGATGAGAGCAGGTGCTCCGTCACTAGGATGTATAAGAGAGGGGACAGAGAACATCCCTGCCTTGTCCCATTGGTGATTGTGAAAGGTGATGAAAATGTTCTGACGCGCCCCCTGGGCCTTGGGACACCTGGAGCCGGACCCTTTTTGGTGGATGCTGGTGGTTGTAGTCTCCGTGGCGGCAACCTGGTTCCGTGGCTCAGGGCGGTCAAACCAGTGGCGGAACTATTTATGTGGTTTTGATGTTTAAATGTCCGACTACGCCACCCGTGGATTGCGGTCAGAGTGAACCGCCGCTCCAGGGCAGACCGCTGAGGCTGGTGTTGTGGGTGCAGCAGAGCGTAGCATAACTCCCCACGGGAGGAGTATAGCCTCAGGGCAGTGTATGCGGAGGATGGGGGTGATGGTGCAGGGCAGCAGCAGTAATGACACGGAGTCAGTGATGCAGTCCAGGGCCTTTACTCACAGTTCTTATTATCCAGACCACGTCTGCAGGTAACGGCTGCCCACGTCGTACTGTGCTCACCAGGTGAGGGGCTCAGACAACTCCCAGATAACTTTGGAGCGCTTCACAGGACCCCCTTTGTGTGTCCTTTGTCTGGCCTTTCTTACCAACCCTTCTGTCCGGCTGCCTCGGGCCTCCTCTTGGTAAACTTGGCGCCAGTTTCCCTGACCCTATGTGGTGCCTTCCTAGCGGGTGTAGCGAGGGGCTGCGCCACATAAAATGTCACAGCCTCCTGTTTCTAGCTGAGGGTCGTTTCCTGCCTCCACTAGTTTCGGGGACCGGTCTCCCCCTTTGGCCTGACCCCTCCACGCAGGTGGATTCTGGCGTGCGGTGGCGACTCGCCCGTCCGCACCCCTGAGATCCCTTCGTTCCTCATTCCTGGAGCCTTCTCCGCTCCTCTTCCTTTACTTCTCCCTCTTCCAGGCCTGGGCCTCTGTTACTAGGCCCGCCTCCGGAGCAGAGCTCATGCAGAGCCCCTGCTCCCTGCCACTTCTGCTCAGACTTCTCTGCACTGAACTAAGATGGTGCCCACCTTTTATACTCCCTTCTCAATGCACCCAGGAACTGCTTCCTCCCTGCTCCTGCACTACAGGGTTCCCCTTCCTCAGTGTTCCCTCCCCCCACTCCAGCCAGGGACAGGGACTGTCGTGCCCATCTCAGGGGCATATTGGTCGCCCTGCCCCACGGCAATGTGGTGTAAAGCATGCAGGTGTCGGGTCCTGATCCACACTACATCCTTACCTGAGAGTGAGATATCACACCTCTGGGTGAGGTGCAATACCTCTGTAGCAACCGAGCCCTCAGGGTGCTACAGTTCCATTTATCTTCAGCCTAGGTGACGTATTGCGATACAGGGCCGTGATTTTGGCTATAAAAGGGTCCCCTAGACCCCTACCCCAAGCTTTTTAAGAGAATCATATATGGCGTGCCAGGAGACTCTATGGAATGCTTTCTCAGCATCCAACGAGAGTATCTAATTACAAATTTTTAACTGCATCTAGCCCAGGAAATACTTTGTGCCTAGTAGCAGGGTCTGCTAGTCAGCGGATTATCCCGGCTGTTAAGCAAGCTACACCACCTGTAGTTTGGACACTTCATTTTTTCAAAGGAAATGCTTCGGGACCACGGGATACTCAGTGAAGAGCATCAGGAGGCACCCCAAGGCATAGGGGCTGGGACTGGCAGTAGGATGCCTTGCGGTGGACAGCCGAGCTCGATCCTTATAAAAGCTTTTTAACTGCAGCAGCTTTAGTGGACGCTACTGGAGCTGGAATTACGCGGCTGCTGGCATGAGACTTGCCCTCCAATAGATCCTTGTAAATGGATTTAAAGTGTATTCATTCAAATTAGAGAGAGAATTTAAATTAAAAAGCTTAGAGCTGCCTCCACCACAGGGGGGCTCGCTCGACCCACCAGCGGACAGGCACCAGTATTGGGAGAGGGGGGCTGGCCATCAGGGTTCACCGCGGCTCTGGCACAAACCCGGCGACACGGAGGTGGCACGGGCAGGAGCGGACTGGCCGTGTCGGCTTCTCACTTTTTGGATTTTAGAAGGGCATGACATGCCTATATCTGTGTCTCCCCCTCCTTTTACTCCTCCACCTCTTTTATTTTCGCATGACTATATGTACTTGTCACTTTTCCATGTGTTAGTTATGTCTTCTGAGCAGTTTGTCAGCTTTTGGACACCTTTGAAGGTGTTTTCTATGTGTTTCTATGTGTTTTTGTTTGCCTGCCATTGGTTTTAACGGTGTTCGAAGGTGTTCGACGAACAGTTCGACGAACAGTTCGGCGAACACACGGGTGTTCGACGAACCGAACCGAACTCGAACACTACGGGGGTGGCTCAACACTAGTAATAATATGGACAAAATGAGCCTCATCTACCAAACACCCGACATGCATTTCAACAATGCTTCGTCAACAATTACCACCCCTGGCGAAGCATTGTTGAATCACGCATGCACTGTTTGCACTTTACATTATTGATTGTATGGGACTACAACATTGTTGGCACCTCTTTCACTTTGTTTGGGCTGCTTTATTCAGTTAATCATGAATTTACCCTTTAACTGCACTTTATGATTTTTATGTCACTTGGATTTTTGGAACAATTCATTACTCATTAATTATTGGTTATGTGACAAATATAAAGGGTTATGTATTGCATATAAGGTTTTTTTGCCTACAGTGGGGAAAATAAGTATTTTATACACTGTCGATTTTGCAACTTTTCCCACCTACAAAGAATGGAGAGGGCTGTAATATTATCATTAGTATCAGGTACACTTCAACTTTTAAAGACAGAATCTAAAAAAATCCAGAAAATCACATTGTATGATTTTAAAATAATTAAATAGCATTTTATTTCATGAAATAAATATTTGATCACCTACAAACCAGGAAGAATTCTGCCTCTCACAGACCTGTTAGTTTTTCTTTAATAAGCCTTTCTACTCTGCACTCCTGCACTCACCTGTATTAATTGCACCTGTTTGAACTCTTTACCTGTATGAAGGACACTTGTCCACACACAATCAATCACACTCCAACCTCTCCATCATGGCCAAGACTAAAAAGCCGTCTAAGGTCATCAGGGACAAAATTGTAGACTTGCACAAGGCTGGGATGGGCAACAAATGTTGGCACAATTATTAGAAAATGAAAAAAAACAGAAGATGACTGTCAATCTTCCTCGGTCTGGGGCTCCATGCAATGTCTCGCCTCATGGGAAAGGATGATTTTGAGAAAGGTCAGGAATCAGCCCAGAACTGCATGGAAGTATCTGGTCAATGACATGAAAAGAGCTGGGACCACAGTCTCAAACATTACCTTTAGTAACACACTTTGCCATCATGGATTAAAAAAACTGCAGTACACGCAAGGTCCCCCATGCTCATGCCAGCAGTCTGCCAGGCCCATTTAAAACTTTCCAATGACTATCTGGATGATCCAGAGGAGGCATGGGAGAAGGTCATGTGGTCAGATGATACCAAAATAGAACTTTTTGGTATCAACTCCAGCCAGCGTGTTTGGAGGAAGAAGAAGGATGAGTACAAATCCAAGAACACCGTCCCAATGATGAAGCATGGTGGGGAAAATATCATACTTTGGGTGTGCTTTTCTGCAAAGGGAACAGGACGACTGCACCGTATTGAAGGGTAGATGGATGGGGTCATGCATTGCGATATTTTGGCCAATAACCTCCTTCCCTAAGCAAGATCACTGAATATGGGTCGTGGCTGGGTCTTCCAGGATGACAATGACCCGAAACAACTAAGGAGTGGCTCTGTAAGAAGCATTTCAAAGTCCAGGAGTGGCCTAGCTAACGCCCAGACCTGAACCCAATGGAAAATCTTTGGAGGGAGCTGAAATATAATGTTGCCCAGCGACGGCCCTGAAACTTGAAAGATCTGGAGAAGATCTGTATGGAGGAGAGGACCAAAATTCCTGCTGCAGTATGTGCAAACTTGGTCAAGAACTACAGGAAACATCTGACCTCTGTAATTGCAAACAAAGTTTTCTATACAAAATATAAAGTTCTGTTTTTCTATTGTATCAAATACTTATTTCATGCAATAAAAACACAATTTAATTATGTAAAAATCATACAATATCATTTTCTGTATTTTTTTTAGATTCTGTCTCTCACCAGTTGAAGTGTACCTACAATAAAAATTACTGACCTCTCCATTCTTTGTAGGTGGGAAAACTTAAAAAATCAGCAGTGTATCAAATACTTATTTTCCCCACTGTAGGTGTCCTTTTGTTTTGCTTTGATTTTTTGGGGTAATCTTTTTTCCTTTTGGCTCACCCACCATTTTTGTCCATGTTTGATATGTTGAATATTTATTAACTCTTTTTAAACAAACTATTTAATACAGATTGTTTGATTACTTTTTATTTATTCAGTCCTTGCACAATTTCTATTTTGGATTTGGATCTGATTAAGTGTTCTTTGAACATTTATCCTTTGTCTGGGTTACAACCCCTCATCTCTTTTACTATTCTCTGTCGTATGACTATTTGTTTTAAGGATGAAAGCATTTGAAGTTTGAAAATCGATAATTTTTCTAAATTGCAATAAAATTTCAGATATTTTCACAAAAAAAAAAAGTAGAAAACTAAATTTACCGCTTACATAAAGTACAATGTGTCACTTAAGAACAATTTCACGGAGATATATTATACAGAAGCATTCTTGAGTTATCATCACATAAAGTGATACTGGTTAGCTTTGAAAAATGGGGCTTGGTCATTAAGCTCAAAATTGGCTCTGTCACTAAGGGGTTAAAGAGAAGAAAGATAGCTGAAAGTAATGCATAATTCTTAAGGCTCGTGCACACAACTGTAAATATCTGTCTTTGTTTTAGCGGATAGCGCTCATTCCCATGTTATTCTATAGGGCCATGAGCATGTCTGATATTTTTGTAGGACAGAGTCTGCATGAGTTGTAATCGATTATCAGATTGCACTCAGCCATTCATGTCGATGTGTCAAAAAATTCAGACTGCACTTTTTTCTTTACCACATCTGAGAAAATTAGATTACACTGTGATCAAACTTTGATCAAGTTCTGATCAGAGTGTGATTAGAGTGTGATTTGCATAATCAGACCGATTTTATCGGATGAAAGAAAATTGGTTGTTTGACTCTAGCCTTACCCGATAATTATTATGATGATTCATAGATCTGCTGTGGATCTTCATGCTCAATTCTAGAAAGATTATTAATCAAGATCATATGTAAAATTGTCTAATTTGTTAATGATAGATGCAATGGATTAAAACAAACAATTGTTTGCAAAAAGTGTACATGTTGTTTACTCAACTGGAAAGTGAAAATTCCTAAGTTGCATAATAATAACCTATAGTACATACTATTGTTGTAAATGACCTGATTTAAGATTCAGACAGTTTACTGTATCCATTTATAGGTTGAGGCTATGTGCCCACGTTGCGGAACTCAAGCATATTTTTTGCGCTTCTCCCTGGCGGGAAAATCGCATTCGGATTTTACATGCGGTTTTCCCGCCAGGTAGAAGCGTTTGTGAGACGTCTTTGCATGCATTTCCGCATGCGGGTTATCAAGCACTTCTCCAAGTGATTTAAGCATCACTTGGAAAAGTGCTTGACAACTTGTTCACACTATATAAATCCATGCAACCGGCATGGATTTATATAGTGTGACCAAGTAATAGTTAAAAAAAAAGAATCAGAAAGGTAAAAAATAAAAAAATAACGTTTATACTCGCTTTCCGATGCATTCTCTGCCCCGTCCGGAGTCTTGAGCGGCTCACGCTGTTGTGTGCAGGACCTGATGGGTCACATGACTCAATGACGTGGCAGGTCCTTAACACAACAGCGCGATGGCGGGAAAACACCGGGAAGACATCAGAAGATAAGTATAAACTTTATTTTTTCTTTTTTTTTACAGGTTCTTTGGTACCCAGGTCTGGATGAGAGTCTCCTCCCATCCAGACTTGGGTACCATCCGCACATTGATTCCGCTGCGCTTACGCAAAATTAATGAACATGCTGCGGATTTTTGACCGCAGCATATACGCTGCGGAAAAATCCGCAGCATGGGCATTGACATTGTGGAATGCCATTGGGAACCATGGGGTGCGGATATACATGCGTTTTACAAGCGTTTACGCTGCGGAAACTCCGCAGCATATACGCTTGTAATACGCAACGCACGCAGCCTGAGGGTCCTGGTTGGAATTAAAATCTACAGTATCATTTATTCTATAAAATTAGTTAGAGCTGGAATATATACATTTCAGAACCGTTAAACATGGAAACTATATCCAATTGTTATACATTTTACAACAATCCTAAGCACTTAGATCATTAAGAGAAAATAATGACTTAAGCTACAGAACACGACACATGTTCAAACAGAGGAGAAAAAAAGATTTGTCATCTCTTTACCCAAACAATAGTGAGTAATGTTGGGTAGGTGCAAAATATAAAACAATAAGTTTCTTACACTTCTCTGCAGGTGTGGAAGCCTGTGCACACATGGTACATCAAAGTGCTGCTCTGCAGACATTTACATTACCAGTGAAGGAGCCCTGAATAAGTAACATATTAACAACAGTAAAGGTGTTACTAGAGGCCTTTCATTTGTTCCTAGCCCTCCACAAACATCTTCTACCAGATGGGGTTCCTTCTCCCACACATATTATAAACATGCTCAATATGAACATGCTATATGTTTGGGGGCACTGATAACCTTACACCTCTGGAACACAGTGGGGGGTCAGCAACATTCACTTTTAATTCTTTTTAATACATGGACTATACAGTCATATGTCTGACATTACAATAATTAGAATATAGACTTAGGCAGTAAATTAACTTGCATTTAAAGATTTTGTTTAATTAGAAATATATTAGGATCGTTTATTTCTCAACATCTCAGGGTGACATCTAATTATACATAATTTAATATTTATATTATTCACTTTATTAACTTGACTAATCACTTAATCATGGGCATAATGTATGTAATTTTTACTCGTAATTCAAATCACTGAATTCCTATATATATTGTTTCTTTCTGTATTTTTCTCTGTGCTTTATTTTCACATATTTCATTATAAAGTAAAGTTGTGATATATAATTCCTTTTTCGAGGAAGTGGAAATGAACAATTGGAACCTGGAGAAAGAAATGTCTTCTGAGCACGATTTTTCTTTTGTCTGAAAACATTTTTTTAAGCCATGGAATAAAAGTATTAACATCTCTTTCTTTGTAGGACATGTCGAACATTAGGCTGGTTACACTATTGTGAGCTCCAAAGCAGAAAGACAAATCTAGGAAACTCGTCTTTATACAGCAGATTACTTTATTTCATCCCCCTGTGCATTACAGGTATATCACACGGGGGGAACAAGTACAAAATGCAGCCAGTATTTGTATGCTTCCAAATGACACAAACCAATAAGTCAGACAATCATATTTGTGTGCAGAGAGAGCTACGGAGACTCCCTCATATTTTTATGCATCTCAAATGCTTTGTTCTCCAATTGCTGGGTTGACCTGCATGTCAGATCTCATTCAGACGTCCGTGATTTTTCATATATGCACAAAAATTATACTGATGGCATTTGTGTTTTGGATCCGACATCATCAGCTTTTCTAGCTGCTGCTCTGTGCAGTCAGTAAAAAACAATTCAGGGTCGGACAAAATTGTTGGCAACCTCAACTTAATATTTGGTTGCACACCCTTTGGAATAAATAACTGCAATCAATCAGTTCCCAATAAAAAAGGCAACTAACACAGCAGAAAATAGGTAATACCCATCAAACCAAAATAGATGACCAAAAATACGCAGTAGTGAAATAACTTTCTCACAATCAGAATTGTATCTTCCAGTGGGGTTATATTGACTGGATAAACCTTCTAATAAACATTTGGTATGTGTCAGTTCATAGGCTACAAAAATAAATGAAAGAGATACAAAGTCAAGGAGAGCTATACAGGTACCCATAGCACTAATATATACCTGAGCTTTACCTGCCTAAGCATCGGAGGTTGACACCCTAAAGATGAAAATGAAAAATGGTGACAATAATTCTTTCTTTGCATCTTTATTAGAGAGTCATATTTATATATTTGCACTTTATTTCGGATTATAGTTTAGGTATCATGTGTATTTATTAGGGTTGAGCGAGTATGTTCTGTCCGAGTATGCTCGGGCCGAGCTCCGAGTATTTACAGCTGCTCGGTGATAAGTAGAGATGAGCGGTGTTCGACTAGAACTGTTCGCCAATCTCAAATTCGAGCTGTTTTGGGTGGTGTTCGAGTTGTTCAACGAACCCGAACGATTTGCAAAAAATTCGGCTGTTCGAGGTTATGTTCTATAACTGTTCGTGCACCAAAAGCGTGTCCTGCATGTCTGGCGCTATTTAGAGCACCAATCATGCAGGGATTGTCTGCCACTCACTGTAATGCCACAGCCATGGTGGTTGTGGCATTACAGTGATTGCCCAAATCGATGGGAACAGTGCTCACAGTGAAACATGAAAAGCCGGCAATTCAGCAGCGGCATACACCGGTACCCGACAATTTAGAACCAAAAGAATAGAGCTTCACACATAGATTAGATAGATAGAAACATGTCAGTCACATATATATGAAGTACTGTGACAGTGTTGCTTACTGTACTTGTCATTTACTGCAAAGGATTTATTAAAAAAAATAATAGTGTTTTCATGCACCGTCTCTTTAAAAAAGCCGGCCGGCAATTCAGCAGCGGTACCCGACAATTTATAACAGACAGAATAGAGCTTCACACATAGATTAGATAGATAGAAACATGTCAGTCACATATATATGAAGTACTGTGACAGTGTTGCTTACTGTACTTGTCATTTACTGCAAAGGATTTATTAAAAAAAATAATAGTGTTTTCATGCACCGTCTCTTTAAAAAAGCTGGCCGGCAATTCAGCATCTGTACCCGACAATTTATAACAGACAGAATAGAGCTTCACACATAGATTAGATAGATAGAAACATGTCAGTCACATATATAATAAGTACAGTGACAGTGTTGGTTACTGTACTTGTCATTTACTATTAAAATAAAGGATTTATTATTAAAAAAAATTGGCGTGGGGTTCCCCGTAATTTTAGTCTCTAGCGGAGGTTAAGCAGACAGCTGGGGCAGATGTTTGAAGCCTGGGAAGGGGGTAATACCCACGGAGCTTCCCAGGCTACTAATATCAGCCCCCAGCTGAATACCTAGCCTTTACTAGCTATTAAAATGGAGGACCCCTGCCCCAAAAAATGACGTGGGGTCCCCCTTAATTTAATAGCTAGCAAAGGCTAGGCAGACAGCTGGGGGCTGATATTAATAGCCCAGGAAGGGAGCCATGAATATTGGCCCCCTCCCAGGCTAGAAACACCAGCCGTCAGCCGCCCCAGAAATGGCGCATCCATAGGATGCGCCAATTCTGGCACTTAGCCTCGCTCTTCCACGCTGCCCTGGTGCGGTGGCAGGGGGTAATAGGGTTGGGGTTGATGTCAGCTTATAATGCCAGCTGACATCAAGCCCAGGTTAGTAATGGAGAGGCGTCTATAAGACACCCCCATTACTAACCCCATAGTCAAAGTTAAAAGAAAACACAAACACCCAGAATAAAGTCCTTTAATTGAAATAAAGACACAATTCTTTATTGTTCTAAATTAAACCATACTTACCATCACGCCCATTCCAGCTGAAGCCAACGATCTCCTGCAATAAAAGAAAAATAATAAAGCAACCTCATCCTTACCTTTCCATGGTTCCCACGACAGCTTCAGCTTTGCTACATCGAGATAACAGGCTGGACCGCAGCAGAATGCTGCCATCCAGCCTGTCATCCCGCAGACACTGAGAAGCGCAGGCATGCTTGCGCTCTGCAGTGTCTGGCTGTGACGGCATAAAGATGAGACGAGTTCATGTCCAATGAACTCGGCGCACCTCATGCACGTCACTGACAGCGTGGGAGAATTCTCCTGCACTCAGCACTTCAGCGTGAGAATTCTCCCACGCTGTCAGTGACGTGCATGAGGTCAGCTGAGTTCATTGGACATGAATGAGCTCACCTCATGCACGTCACTGACAGCGTGGGAGAATTCTCACGCTGTAGCGCTGAGTGCAGGAGAATTTTCCCACGCTGTCAGTGACGTGCATGAGGTGAGCTGAGATCATTGGACATGAATGAGCTCACCTCATGCACGTCACTGACAGCGTGGGAAAATTCTCCTGCACTCAGCGCTTCAGCGTGAGAATTTTCCCACGCTGTCAGTGACGTGCATGAGGTGAGCTCATTCATGTCCAATGAACTCAGCTGACCTCCTGTACGTCACTGACAGCGTGGGAGAATTTTCACGCTGAAGTGCTGAGTGCAGGAGAATTCTCCCACGCTGTCAGTGACGTGCATGAGGTGCGCCGAGTTCATTGGACATGAGCTTGTCTCATCTTTATGCCGTCACAGCGAGACACTGAGGAGCGCAAGCATGCCTGCGCTTCTGAGTGTCCGCGGGATGACAGGCTGGATGGCAGCGTTCTGCTGCGGTCCAGCCTGTCATCTCGATGTAGCAGAGCTGAAGCTGTCGTGGGAACCATGGAAAGGTAAGGATGAGGTTGCTTAATTATTTTACTTTTATTGCAGAAGACATTGGCTTCAGCTGGAATGGGCGTGACGGTAAGTATGGTTTAATTTAGAACAATAAAGAATTGTGTGTTTATTTCAATTAAAGGACTTTATTCTGGGTGTTGTGTTTTTTTAAATACTTTACTAGAAATTCATGGTGGTCATGTCTAATATTGGCGTGACCCCATGAATTTCGGGCTTAGGGCCAGCTGATAATGCCAAGCTGGCCTTAACCCTTTTATTACCCAGTGAGCCACCGCACCAGGGCCCTGGATGAGTTGGGTACAGCGCCAGAAGATGGCGCTTCTATGAACGCGCCATTTTCTGGGGCAGCTGCGGACTGCAATTTGCAGCGGGTGGGGCCCAGAAAGCTTGGGCCTCCCTGCGCTGCGGATTCCAGCTCCCAGCTGCCTAGTTGTACCTGGCTGGGCACAAAAATAGGGCGAAGCCCCACGCATTTTTTTTTTAAATTATTTCATGAAATTCATGGAATAATTAAGAAAAAAAGGGCTTCCCTATATTGTTGTGTCCAACCAGGTACAAATAGGCAGCTGGTGGTTGGGGGCAGCCCGTCCCTGCCTGCTGTACCTGGCTGGACACAAATATAGTGCGAAGCCCCACGTCAATTTTTTTTTAATTATTTCATGAAATAATTTTTTTAAAAAAGGGCTTCCCTATATTGTTGTGTCTGGCCAGGTACAAATAGGCAGCTGGTGGTTGGGGGCAGCCCGTCCCTGCCTGCTGTACCTGGCTGGACACAAATATAGTGCGAAGCCCCACGTCAATTTTTTTTTAATTATTTCATGAAATAATTTTTTTAAAAAAGGGCTTCCCTATATTGTTGTGTCTGGCCAGGTACAAATAGGCAGCTGGTGGTTGGGGGCAGCCCGTTCCTGCCTGCTGTACCTGACTGGACACAAATATAGGGCGAAGCCCCACGTCAATTTTTTTTAATTTATTTCAGGAAATTCATGAAATAATGAAAAAAAAATTGATGTGGGGCGTCGCCCTATATTTGTGTCCAGTCAGGTACAGCAGGCAGGAACGGGCTGCTCCCAACCACCAGCTGCCTATTTGTACCTGGTTGGACACAACAATATAGGGAAGCCCTTTTTTTCTTAATTATTCCATGAATTTCATGAATTTAAAAAAAAAATACGTGGAGCTTCGCCCTATTTTTGTGTCCAGCCAGGTACAACTAGGCAGCTGGGGGCTGGAATCTGCAGCGCAGGGAGGCCCAAGCTTTCTGGGCCCCACCCGCTGCAAATTGCAGTCCGCAGCCGCCCCGGAAAATGGCGCGTTCATAGAAGCGCCATCTTCTGGCGCTGTACCCAACTCATCCAGGGCCCTGGTGCGGTGGCTCACTGGGTAATAAAGGGGTTAAGGCCAGCTTGGCATTATCAGCTGGCCCTAAGCCCGAAATTCATGGGGTCACGCCAATATTAGACATGACCACCATGAATTTCTAGTAAAGTATTTAAAAAAAACACAAACACCCAGAAAAAAGTCCTTTAATTGAAATAAACACACAATTCTTTATTGTTCTAAATTAAACCATACTTACCGCCACGCACATTCCAGCTGAAGCCAATGATCTCCTGCAATAAAAGTAAAATAATAAAGCAACATCATCCTTGAGGTGCATGAGGTGAGCCGAGTTCATTGGACATGACCTCTGCTCATCTGGATGCCGTCACAGTCAGACACTGAGGAGCGCAAGCATGCCTGCGCTTCTCAGTGTCTGCGGGATGACAGGCTGGATGGCAGCGTTCTGCTGCGGTCCAGCCTGTCATCTCGATGTAGCAGAGCTGAAGCTGTCCTGGGAACCATGGAAAGGTAAGGATGAGGTTGCTTTATTATTTTTCTTTTATTGCAGGAGATCGTTGGCTTCAGCTGGAATGGGCGTGATGGTAAGTATGGTTTAATTTAGAACAATAAAGAATTGTGTCTTTATTTCAATTAAAGGACTTTATTCTGGGTGTTTGTGTTTTTTTTCTAACTTTGACTATGGGGTTAGTAATGGGGGTGTCTTATAGACGCCTCTCCATTACTAACCTGGGCTTGATGTCAGCTGGCATTATAAGCTGACATCAACCCCAACCCTATTACCCCCTGCCACCGCACCAGGGCAGCGTGGAAGAGCGAGGCTAAGTGCCAGAATTGGCGCATCCTATGGATGCGCCATTTCTGGGGCGGCTGACGGCTGGTGTTTCTAGCCTGGGAGGGGGCCAATATTCATGGCTCCCTTCCTGGGCTATTAATATCAGCCCCCAGCTGTCTGCCTAGCCTTTGCTAGCTATTAAATTAGGGGGGACCCCACGTCATTTTTTTGGGGGGGGTCCTCCATTTTAATAGCTAGTAAAGGCTAGGTATTCAGCTGGGGTCTGATATTAGTAGCCTGGGAAGCTCCGTGGGTATTACCCCCTTCCCAGGCTTCAAACATCTGCCCCAGCTGTCTGCTTAACCTCCGCTAGAGACTAAAATTACGGGGAACCCCACGCCAATTTTTTTTAATAATAAATCCTTTATTTTAATACTAAATGACAAGTACAGTAAGCAACACTGTCACAGTACTTCAAATATATGTGACTGACATGTTTCTATCTATCTAATCTATGTGTGATTCTCTATTCTTTCTGTTATAAATTGTCGGGTACAGATGCTGAATTGCCGGCCGGCTTTTTTAAAGAGACGGTGCATGAAAACACTATTATTTTTTTTAATAAATCCTTTGCAGTAAATGACAAGTACAGTAAGCAACACTGTCACAGTACTTCATATATATGTGACTGACATGTTTCTATCTAATCTATGTGTGAAGCTCTATTCTGTCTGTTATAAATTGTCGGGTACCGCTGCTGAATTGCCGGCCGGCTTTTTTAAAGAGACGGTGCACGAAAACACTATTATATTTTTTAATAAATCCTTTACACTAAATGACAAGTACAGTAAGCAACACTGTCACTGTACTTCGTATATATGTGGCTGACATGTTTCTATCTATCTAATCTATGTGTGATTCTCTATTCCTTCTATTCTAAATTGTCGGGTACAGATGCTGAATAGAGATGAGCGTTGTTCTACTCGAACTGTTCGCCAATCTCAAATTCGAGCTGTTTTGGGCGGTGTTCGAGCCGTTCGGCGAACACGAACAATTTGAGAAAAATTCGGCTGTTCGAGGTTATGTTCGATAACTGTTCGTGCACCAAAATCATAACTGGATTTTTTCTCAGTAATGATGAAAATTAATGTTAATACGCAGTTTGAGTGTACAGCGGGGTGGGCGGAGGGGCAGGGGATGGATCTCTGCAGGAACAATGAAGATCTCCATTTTTTTTTCTCTTTCCCGCATTTGCAGTGGGGAGGTGCAATCTGTCAGCCTATCAGCAGCGCACACACGGAGCGAAGTGCTTTTTTTCACACAAGCAAGGGCATGTGTCATTGGCAGTGTATGTCACATGTCCTTGCCCTATAAGACCAAGCCATTTTCCCCGTCGCCACCATTTTCTCACTGCTGCAGCTGCGTGTTAGACGGCACCGCTGTTGCTGTGTGCGCTATACCTTGTTAATTTCAAGCCAATTTTCGCACAAATATACAGATAGCTTGGGAGTAGGGAATAGTTGTGATTGCAGTCCTTTTAAGGACTAGGTTACAGCATTTCCTACGACTTTTATCAGGGAGGTCTGTGCTCTTAAATAGATAGGTTGTGGGAGTAAAGACTAATTGTAATTGGAGTCCTTTTCAGGACTAGGTTACATGAGTTCCTATCAGTTTTTGCCAGGCAGGTCTGTGCCAGTGCTGTGCAAGTTTTTTTCACAGCATTTGGCTGAATCTAGCAAAGCTAATCCTTTTTGGCCTATTGCAGAGTGTGTTAGTCAGTGGAGTAGCCTATCTGTGTTGCAAGATATAACACCTGTGTATAGAATACCAATTTTTTTACTGCACCTAGTGAAGTAAAATCTTTTGGGCATAGCATCATTCTATTAGTCCATCTATACTGACCTCCATCAGGTTGCAAACTGAATATAATTTTTTTCTGCATCTAGCTCTGAAAAAATATTTGGGCTTCTAGCAGTGTGTGGGACTTGGTCTATTAGTCCATCTATACTGACCTCCATCAGGTTGCAAATTAAAAATAATTTTTTTCTGCATCTAGCTCTGAAAAAATATTTGGGCTTCTAGCAGTGTGTGGGACTTGTTCTATTAGTCCTTCTATACTGACCTCCAGCAGGTTGCAAATTGAATATAATTTTTTTCTGCATCTAGCTCTGAAAAAATAGTTGGGCTTCTAGCGGTGTGTGGGACTTGGTCTATTAGTCCATCTATACTGACCTCCATCAGGTTGCAAATTAAAAATAATTTTTTTCTGCATCTAGCTCTGAAAAAATATTTGCGCTTCTAGCAGTGTGTGGGACTTGGTCTATTAGTCCATCTATATTGACCTCCATCAGGTTGCAAATTAAAAATAATTTTTTTCTGCATCTAGCTCTGAAAAAATATTTGGGCTTCTAGCAGTGTGTGGGACTTGGTCTATTAGTCCATCTATACTGACCTCCATCAGGTTGCAAATTAAAAATAATTTTTTTCTGCATCTAGCTCTGAAAAAATATTTGGGCTTCTAGCAGTGTGTGGGACTTGGTCTATTAGTCCATCTATACTGACCTCCATCAGGTTGCAAATTAAAAATAATTTTTTTCTTCATTTAGCTCTGAAAAAATATTTGGGCTTCTAGCAGTGTGTGGGACTTGTTCTATTAGTCCTTCTATACTGACCTTCAGCAGGTTGCAAATTGAATATAATTTTTTTCTGCATCTAGCTCTGAAAAAATAGTTGGGCTTCTAGCGGTGTGTGGGACTTGGTCTATTAGTCCATCTATACTGACCTCCATCAGGTTGCAAATTAAAAATAATTTTTTTCTGCATCTAGCTCTGAAAAAATATTTGGGCTTCTAGCAGTGTGTGGGACTTGGTCTATTAGTCCATCTATACTGACCTCCATCAGGTTGCAAATTAAAAATAATTTTTTTCTGCATCTAGCTCTGAAAAAATATTTGGGCTTCTAGCAGTGTGTGGGACTTGGTCTATTAGTCCTTCTATACTGACCTCCATCAGGTTGCAAATTAAAAATATTTTTTTCTTCATTTAGCTCTGAAAAAATATTTGGGCTTCTAGCAGTGTGTGGGACTTGGTCTATTAGTCCATCTATACTGACCTCCATCAGGTTGCAAATTAAAAATAATTTTTATCTGCATCTACAGTACCTCTGAAAAAATATTTGGGCTTCTAGCAGTGTGTGGGACTATTTGTATTAGTCCATCTATACTGACCTCCATCAGGTTGCAAATTCAAAATAATTTTTTTCTGCATCTAACCCAGCCAATAGTTTTGGCCTAATACCACAGTTTGGCCACTCAGCTCTGCTCGGTTACCATCCATTGTTTTTTTGTGCAAACAACTCCAGAGTTGTGAATTAGTTAACCACCAAAATGAGTGGAAAAAGGCCTGCTGCTGGTGGAAAGGGGAATAGGCGTGTTGGGAAGGGGAAAAAAGGTTGTGTCCGTGGGGTAGGTGTTAAAGCAACAGTAACATCTGCAGAAGAAAGACCATCTTCCAGCCAAACTAAAATGTCTACTTCTTTTAGCGGACAATGTGATAAGATCCCTTTCTTATGGCCACGCCAATCGTTACAAATTCCAGATGAGGCACAAAAACAGCAGGTGCTTCAACGGATATCAAGTGCTCCTTTAAGTGGGCTCTCCTCCACATCAACTTCAACATCACAAATACTCCAGTCCTCAAAGGTGTCACCCAAATCGCACTTGCTTCCTCACAGCTCCCAAATCTCCAGCTGCCCGTCTGAGTATGAGGTAGAACAGATGGTTGAGTCTGCAGAGCTGTTTACTCATACTATAGCCTGGGAATCAGAGGTCGACTCCAGCGCTTCTGTGAATCCAGACGAGGAAATGATCTGCACTGATGCCCAGAATCTTTATGAGTCGGATCCAGGACCAGACGCAGAAGGTTCTGACCATAATGTAGACCCTCATTCCCAAACTGTAACTCCTGTTGGTGGAGACAATGAGGAAGACGATGATAAGACTCAAATACCTGATTGGAGCGACAACTTTAGTTTTTTGTCAGGGCAGGAACAGGTTGGCTCTGAGGACGACGGGTGTGATAACGCACAGGGTGATGATGATGAGGTCGGAGATCCCACTTACTGTCAACCCACAGTCAGCCAAGAGATGAGGTCAGCAGAGGAGGTGGAGGAAGATGCTAGTGACGACGAGGTTAGGTTGCGCCTTCCTGGACAGAGACGTAGTACTGGAAGCACGTCAACAACTGCATCCACAAACACAACTCTGCCTCTCACCACAAGTCGTGGTGGCTCTTCAGGTCGCATGGGTGCTAAGCCTTGCATAGCCTGGGCATTTTTTCAGATCGATAAAGATGACCCAACTCGTGTTATCTGTAACATTTGTCAGCAAAAGCTAAGTAGAGGCCAAAAAATACATAGTTTGAGTACTTCATGCATGAACCGGCACATGGACATGAAGCATAAGTTGCAGTGGGAAGCTCAGTGTGCTACAATGCGGCCTAGCCGGCCGGGCCAATCACCGTCTGCCATATCTTGTGCATCCGCGGCCTCTTCATCCTCTGTGACTGGGGGGACAGCAGTCACACCTGTTTTGGGGCGCAGACCTGTCACCTCTTTACCCGCAACAACCAGCGTGATTGGCAGGTCATCATTTTCTTTGGAGGTGGTAACACCAGCTGGTGTTGAGCGCTGTCCGACATCGATAGCACCACCTTTGGATCAAGGCAACCTAACATGTCCGCCTGCATCTTCCTCACAGACCGGCAGTTTGCCGGGGACACCCTTATCAACCCCGTCTAAGCACAATAGCCAGCCCTCGGTCCCTCAGATGTGGACAAGTAAAAGACCATTTCCTCCTAGCCATGAGAAAGCTAAGAGGTTGAATTTCACCATCTGCAAGCTCTTGGCTACAGAAATGCTGCCTTTCCGCCTGGTGGACACAGAGGATTTTTGAGACCTTATGTCCGTCGCAGTGCCCCAGTACCAGATGCCCAGTCGGCACTACTTCTCAAAGAAAGGTGTGCCTGCGCTCCACCAGCATGTCGCACACAACATCACCGCTTCTTTGAGAAACTCTGTGTGTGACAGGGTGCATTTCACCACAGACACTTGGACGAGTAGGCATGAACAGGGGCGTTACATGTCGCTGACTGGGCACTGGGTAACTATGGTGACAGCAGGACAAGGGGCTGCTGTCCAAGTCTTGCCGTCCCCACGAGTTGTGCGTCAATCCTCTTTATGTCAAAGTTCCTCCACTGCTTCTGCCTCCTCAACCTCCTCTCGGTCTTCCACCTGCACCCAAAGCCTGTCTGGTCATGCCACAAGCTTTCTAACTGCGCAGAAGGGATCCTGCACACCTCCTTACTATGCTGGCAGTAGGGCTCAACGTCATCAGGCGGTTTTTACATTGAAATGTCTGGGAAATGTGAGTCACACAGCTGAGGAGTTGTGGTCAGCTCTGGAGAACCAATTTCATGAATGGTTGTCTCCACTGGACCTGAAACCAGGGAAGGCCGTGTGCGACAATGCTGCAAACCTGGGTGCGGCCCTTCGCCGGGGCAATGTCACACACGTGCCTTGTATGGCTCACGTGTTGAACCTGGTTGTCCAGCAATTTTTAGCCCACTATCCCAGACTAGATGGCCTTCTGCAGAGGGCACGGTCGCTGTGTGCTCACTTCCGCCGTTCGCATCCCGCAGCTCAGCGACTTACATCTCTACAGAAGTCGTTGGGCCTGCCACTTCACCGGCTAAAATGCGATGTGCCTACCCGGTGGAATTCAACTCTGCACATGTTGCAGCGACTGTGGCAGCACCGACAAGCCCTGGTGCAATACGTTCTGACGTATAGCCTGGGCCAACGAGATTCAGAGGTGGGGCAAATCACGCTGGAGGAGTGGTCTCAGATCAGGGACCTATGCACCCTTCTGCACAGTTTTGAAATGGCGACGAAGATGTTTAGTGCTGACGATGCCATTATCAGCATGACTATTCCGGTGATTTACATGCTGGAGCACATGTTAAACAGAATTCGGAGTCAGGTGGTGGCACAAGAGGAGGTGGAGGAAGTAGAGGAGGAGGAGTTTTATGCGGAAGGGCTAACATCTGCAAGGTCCAGACGGTCGACAGCACCAAGGCGGCAGGCATGTGAGGGTGGGGGAGATGGTTTTACCAGGGCGCATGGTAGCAGCCAAACTAGTGAGGAAGGTGCAGGAGCCCAGGAAGAAGTGGAGGACGAACTGATGGAAGACTCATCAGATGAGGGAGACCTTGATCACATTTCTGTTGTGCGAGGTTGGGGGGAGAGGACAGAGGAAGGAAGCATGATTGTTACCTCGCCACCAACACAACAGGGACTTGGTGCTCCTGGATGCGCAACACACATGAGTGCCTTCTTGCTGCACTACCTGCAACATGACCCTCGAATTGTGAGAATTAGAAATAATCCTGACTACTGGGTTGCCACACTGTTAGATCCCCGGTACAAAAGTAAATTTGCAGAAATTATTCCTGCCATAGAAAGGGATGCACGCATGCAGGAGTATCAGCAGAGACTGTTGCAGAATCTTACATGTGCTTTTCCACAAAATACCAGTGGTGCACGTAGTGAATCTCACAGTTCCAACTTGCCAACCGTGGGACCGTCAAGTGTTCAGCACTCAAACCGTAACAGAACAACAGTATCTGCTGGTAACATCAATTTTGCGGAATCATTTCACCACTTTTTTAGCCCATCCTTTGCAAGGCCACAGGAGACAAGAAGTCTGACACATAGTCAACGCCTAGAGACGATGGTACAGGAGTATCTCCAAGTAAACATTGAAGCCACGACTGTGTCACTGGACCCTTGCTCTTTTTGGGCTTCCAATCTGGATAAATGGCCGGAGCTAGCCACTTACGCCTTGGAGATCTTGTCATGCCCCGCAGCCAGCGTTCTGTCTGAACGTGTGTTCAGCGCTGCTGGTGGTGTGCTGACAGATAAGCGCACGCGGCTCTCCACTGATAATGTAGACAGACTCACGTTCATAAAGATGAACAAATCATGGATCCGAAACGACTTTTCTACCCCTGTGTCATCCTGGGGAGAGTAAAAGCTTGATGATTGGTTAAAATCACCCTACCAACCGTTTTAAGCTTTCAAATTACTAATCATGTTTATCTGTATCTTGACTGGAAAATAATTTGGGCTTTGTAGCAGTGTGCAGCACTGATCCTATTAGGCCATCTATACTAAAGCTTCACCAGATTTAAAATTAAAAATAATTTTTAGCTGCATCTAGCCCGGAAAATAATTTTGGGGCTCCGAGATGCGCAAGGCACATAAGTGCCTTCTTGCTGCACTACCTGCAGCATGACCCTCATATTGTCAGAATTCGAAGTAATCATGACTACTGGGTTGCCACACTCTTAGATCCCCCAAACTTTTCGATCAACCTTTTCATTTTAATAAAGACCAAAAAAATGGTCATTTTTGAAATTATAAGCATTAGCAGATTGTTAGAAACTGAAATCAAACAGTTTTCAACTCAAAACTTTATTCTAGGTGATGTTACATTTTCACATAGGACCCCTTGTTCGAAAGGAGCTTCTGAACGCTCTCGTCCATTGAATTTGTCAGGTTTTGGATGGTTTCTGCTTCAATTGTTTTGCATGAGGACAGAATACCCTCCCAGAGCTGTTGCTTAGATGTGAACTGCCTCCCGCCATCATAGACACTCCTTTTAATGATGCTCCAAAGGTTCTGAATGGGGTAGAGGTCAGGGGAGCATGGGGGTCACACCATAAGTTTGTCCCCTTTTATGCCCATATCAGCCAGAGATGCAGATGTTTTATGTGCAGCATGAGATGGTGCATTATCATGCAGAAAAATGATCTTGCTGTGAAATACACGGTTCTTCTTCTTGAACCATGGCAGGAAGTGCTGTTTGAGAAAATTCACATACATTATGGAGTTCATCTTTAGCGCCTTCAGGGATCCTAAAGGGGCCGACAATCTCTCTCCCCATGATTCCAGCCCAAAACATTACTCCACCTCCTCCTTGTTGGCGCTGTAGCCGTGTTTGCGTGGGGTGTCCATCAACCAGCCATCCTCCACTCCATCCATCTGGACCATCGAGCGCTGCACGGCACTCATCCGTGAACAAAACAGTTTTGAAATCAGTCTTCATGTAATGTTTGGCCCACTGGAGCCGTTTCTGCTTGTGTGAAGTGGATAGAGGAGGTCGACAGGATGGCGCATGCACAGCTGCAAACCTCTGAAGGACCCTGCATCTTGTTGTTCGGGGGACGTTGGAGGCACAAGCAGCTTCAAAAACTTGTCTGCTGCTATGACAAGGCTTTTTTGCCGCTGCTCTTTCAACCTGACGTAATTGCCTGTAGGAAAGAGTCCTCAATTTGCCCTTATCAGCACGCACACGTGTGTACTGTGAATCAGCTACATACTTCTTGATTGCCAAGACACTTCATCCTGATCATCGCACAATGTTGATTGTAGTCATGCCTTGACCTAAACACTCCACAATTTGTTGCTTCTCAGCAGCCGACACATCCTTTTTCTTTCCCATTTTGGCAGAAAATGTAGGCTGCTTAATAATGTGAGAGAGCCTTCTTAAGTAGTCTTGCCTTTCATTGGACACACCTGCCAAACTAATTAGCACAGGTGTCTGCAATTGCTTACAGTGATATAAAGAGCCCTGACACACATCACCATCAATGAGTTTAACTGACAAACAAACAAATTCTTCCCTTATCACTCCTAAACACTTTTTGTATAATAATTTGGAATGCAGTGTACATGTGCTTTTCCACAAAACACCAGTGGTTCACGTAGTGAATCTTACAGTTCTAACTTGCCAACCGTGGTCTGTATGGAGTTGTTCAATAAAGGGCCCAAAATTAAGATAACATAGATGGGAGAGGTCTCTATGAATAGGAATTCCTAAGTATTTGATACCCTGTGAGGGCCAGGCAAAGGGAAAGTTGGACTGGATGGAATCCTATATGGATTTGGGGAGGGAGACATCGAGGGCCTCAGACTTCGCTGCATTGATTTTAAAATTTTACCATGTAACAAAGTGATCTATTTCAGCCATAACAGCATGGATGGATATATGTGATTGAGTGATATATACTAGGACATCATCAGCAAATAGAGAGCACTTGTACTCGGTGCCTCCCACCTCAATCCACCTAATATTGGGGTTATGGCGAATTGATGAGAGCAGGTGCTCCGTCACTAGGATGTATAAGAGAGGGGACAGAGGACATCACTGCCTTGTCCCATTGGTGATTGTGAAAGGTGATGAAAATGTTCTGACGCACCCCCTGGGCCTTGGGACACCCGGAGCCGGACCCTTTTTGGTGGATGCTGGTGGTTGTAGTCTTCGTGGCGGCGACCCAGTTCCGTGGCTCAGGGCGGTCAAACCAGTGGCGGAACTATTTATGTGGTTTTCATGTTTAAATGTCCGACTACGCCACCCGTGGATTGCGGTCAGAGTGAACCGCCGCTACAGGGCAGACCACTGAGGCTGGTGTTGTGGGTGCAGCAGAGCGTAGCATAACTCCCCACGGGAGGAGTATAGCCTCAGGGCAGTGTATGCGGAGGATGGGGGTGATGGTGCAGGGCAGCAGCAGTAACGACACGGAGTCAGTGATGCAGTTCAGGGCCTTTACTCACAGTTCTTATTATCCAGACCACGTCTGCAGGTAACGGCTGCCCACGTCGTACTGTGCTCACCAGGTGAGGGGCTCAGACAACTCCCAGATAACTTTGGAGCACTTCACAGGACCCCCTTTGTGTGTCCTTTGTCTGGCCTTTCTTACCAACACTTCTGTCCGGCTGCCTCGGGCCTCCTCTTGGTAAACTTGGCGCCAGTTTCCCTGACCCTATGTGGTGCCTTCCTAGCGGGTGTAGCGAGGGGCTGCGCCACATAAAATGTCAGAGCCTCCGGTTTCTAGCTGAGGGTCGTTTCCTGCCTCCACTAGTTCGGGGACCGGTCTCCCCCTTTGGCCTGACCCCTCCACGCAGGTGGATTCGTGCGTGCGGTGGCGACTTGCCCGTCCGCACCCCTGGGATCCCTTCATTCCTCGTTCCTGGAGCCTTCTCCGCTCCTCTTCCTTCCTTCTCCCTCTTCCAGGCCTGGGCCTCTGTTACTAGGCCCGCCTCCGGAGCAGAGCTCATGCAGAGCCCCTGCTCCCTGCCACTTCTGCTCAGACTTCTCTGCACTGAACTAAGATGGTGCCCACCTTTTATACTCCCTTCTCAATGCACCCAGGAACTGCTTCCTCCCTGCTCCTGCACTACAGGGTTCCCCTTCCTCAGTGTTCCCTCCCCCCACTCCAGCCAGGGACAGGGACTGTCGTGCCCATCTCAGGGGCATATTGGTCGCCCTGCCCCACGGCAATGTGGTGTAATGCATGCAGGTGTCGGGTCCTGATCCACACTCCATCCTTACCTGAGAGTGAGATATCACACCTCTGGGTGAGGTGCAATACGTCTGTAGCAACCGAGCCCTCAGGGTGCTACAGTTCCATTTATCTTCAGCCTAGGTGACGTATTGCGATACAGGGCCGTGATTTTGGCTATAAAAGGGTCCCCTAGACCCCTACCCCAAGCTTTTTAAGAGAATCATATATGGCGTGCCAGGAGACTCTATGGAATGCTTTCTCAGCATCCAACGAGAGTATCTAATTACAAATTTTTAACTGCATCTAGCCCAGGAAATACTTTGTGCCTAGTAGCAGTGTCTGCTAGTGAGCGGATTATCCCGGCTGTTAAGCAAGCTGCACCACCTGTAGTTTAGACACTTAATTTTTTCAAAGGAAATGCTTCGGGACCATGGGATACTTAGTGAAGAGCATCAGGAGGCACCCCAAGGCATAGGGGCTGGGACTGGCAGTAGGATGCCTTGCGGTGGACAGCCGAGCTCGATCCTTATAAAAGCTTTTTAACTGCAGCAGCTTTAGTGGACGCTACTGGAGCTGGAATTACCGCGGCTGCTGGCATGAGACTTGCCCTCCAATAGATCCTTGTAAATGGATTTAAAGTGTATTCATTCAAATTAGAGAGACAATTTAAATTAAAAAGCTTAGAGCTGCCTCCACCACAGGGGGGCTCGCTCGACCCACCAGCGGACAGGCACCAGTATTGGGAGAGGGGGGCTGGCCGTCAGGGTTCACCGCGGCTCTGGCACAAACCCGGCGACACGGAGGTGGCACGGGCAGGAGCGGACTGGCCGTGTCGGCTTCTCACTTTTTGGATTTTAGAAGGGCATGACATGCCTATATCTGTGTCTCCCCCTCCTTTTACTCCTCCACCTCTTTTATTTTCGCATGACTATATGTACTTGTCACTTTTCCATGTGTTAGTTATGTCTTCTGAGCAGTTTGTCAGCTTTTGGACACCTTTGAAGGTGTTTTCTATGTGTTTCTATGTGTTTTTGTTTGCCTGCCATTGGTTTTAACGGTGTTCGAAGGTGTTCGACGAACAGTTCGACGAACAGTTCGGCGAACACACGGGTGTTCGACGAACCGAACCGAACTCGAACACTACGGGGGTGGCTCAACACTAATGCTGAATTGCCAGCCGGCTTTTTTAAAGAGACGGTGCATGGAAACACTAATATTTTTTTTAATAAATCCTTTGCAGTAAATGACAAGTACAGAAAGCAACACTGTCACAGTACTTCATATATATGTGGCTGACATGTTTCTATCTATCTAATCTAGGTGTGATTCTCTATTCCTTCTATTCTAAATTGTCGGGTACAGATGCTGAATTGCCGGCCGGCTTTTTTAAAGAGACGGTGCATGAAAACACTATTATTTTTTTTAATAAATCCTTTGCAGTAAATGACAAGTACAGTAAGCAACACTGTCACAGTACTTCATATATATGTGACTGACATGTTTCTATCTATCTAATCTATGTGTGAAGCTCTATTCTGTCTGTTATAAATTGTCGGGTACCGCTGCTGAATTGCCGGCCGGCTTTTTTAAAGAGACGGTGCACGAAAACACTATTATATTTTTTAATAAATCCTTTACACTAAATGACAAGTACAGTAAGCAACACTGTCACTGTACTTCATATATATGTGACTGACATGTTTCTATCTATCTAATCTATGTGTGATGCTCTATTCCTTCATGTCTAAATTGTCGGGTACCGGTGTATGCCGCTGCTGAATTGCCGGCCGGCTTTTTTAAAGAAAGCGTCTTCTGAGCAGTTTGTCAGCTTTTGGACACCTTTGAAGGTGTTTTCTATGTGTTCCTATGTGTTTTTGTTTGCCTGCCATTGGTTTTAACGGTGTTCGACGGTGTTCTAAGGTGTTCGACGAACAGTTCGACGAACAGTTCCTCGAACATCCCGGTGTTCGACGAACCGAACCGAAACCGAACACTACGGGGGTGGCTCAACACTAGTGATAAGGTTAAATCGCTCCCGTGTGCATGATTTGCAACTGTTTGACAGCTTTATTACATGTGAGGAATGTCTATTTCTTACACATTCCTCCCATGTAATAAAACTGTCAAACAGTTGCAAATCATGCACACGGGAGTGATTTAACCTTATCACCGAGCATCTGTAAATACTCGGAGCTCGGCCCGAGCATACTCGGCGAAGGGGTTAATAGAACATTCTCGCTCAACACTATATAATAGTTTAGGTGCTGATCATATATGCCCTCTGATTTTTTCCTTTACAATGTACCAGGAACAGAGAAGGAGTGCACAAGTACATAACACTATAACCAAAAGAAAATAATGTGAGATGGCATTACACCATGCATGCTCATATGTGACTAAGCATATAACGCACACATACAATGGATCAGCTCCATCCCCAGTCATCTCGGCAACCATAAGGCGCCTGAGTTATCGCGCATGGTAGATAAGCAAAGATGACGTGGGCTGCTCATGCGTGCAAACATCCAGTGATTCACTTATCTCTCCATCATCTCAGCAGTCATCGGACATCTTCATTGCCTGTGCCTGCTGTGTGGAAAAAACGCACAGATGTCGACCCATAAGAGCTACGGAGTCACCAACAGCCATCGATACTAATGCAGAGTATTAAGTCAAGCACCCAATCCACATCTAAACCAAGATATTCGCAAGACTATATCTATTTATTATTTACACAAACATTTTTTGACTGTCACCCTAATATGTATATAGAATGTTTGTGTACATTTTTAGTTCTCATCCATGGGAATAATTCCCTTTAGTGTGATTGCAACATACACAAAGTTTTGTAACATTGCAGCATTGTTTACTGGTGGGTCAATCATCACAAAACTAATAATTATCTAATACAGTGGTCCCCAACCTTTTTTGCACCAGGGACCGGCTTGAAGCAAGATCATTTTTCCATGGCCCAGCAAGGAGGGGGTGGGGTGGGCGGGGCTTTGGTCATATGGGGGCAGGGTAATGGAGGGATTTGGAGTTTAGTGCATACTTATCATATAGTGTAGACCAGGTCCCCGCCAGGAGCTATGCCAGGAGCCCCACATAATGTGCTGTGCCAGGAGCCGCATCACTGAGGCCCCATCACGCCCTGCAGCAGGACAGGGCAGCTGTCCTGACAGCTGCTGTTCAGCTGCATTTACTTCATCCCAGGGGCGGACACAGACTGTAGTGGGCCCCTGTGCAAGAAATTTTTGGGGGCCCCCCCCGCCCTTCATAAGGCAACAAAGTTATGTAAACATAACCCCCCCATGTGCATCTCTCACCCCCCCATGTGCAGCTCACCCCCGTGCATCTCTCATCCCCCTCCGTGCATCTCTCATCCCCCTCCGTGCATCTCTCATCCCCCTCCGTGCATCTCTCATCCACCCCCCGTGCATCTCTCATCCCCTCCGTGCATCTCTCATCCCCTCCATGCATCTCTCATCCCCCCGTGCATCTCTCACCCCTCCGTGCATCTCTCACCCCCCCGTGCATCTCTCATCCACCCCCCGTGCATCTCTCATCCCCCCCGTGCATCTCTCATCCACCCCCCGTGCATCTCTCATCCCCCCCGTGCATCTCTCACCCCCCCTGTGCATCTCTCACCCCCCCGTGCATCTCTCATCTCTCCCCTCCCTCCCATGTGCATCTCTCATCTCTCCCCTCCCCCATGTGCATCTCTCATCTCTCCCCTCCCTCCCATGTGCATCTCTCATCTCTCCCCTCCCCCCCATGTGGATCTCTCATCTCTCCCCTCCCCCATGTGCATCTCTCATCTCTCCCCTCCCCCCCATGTGGATCTCTCATCTCTCCCCTCCCCCATGTGCATCTCTCATCTCTCCCCTCCCCCCCATGTGGATCTCTCATCTCTCCCCTCCCCCATGTGCATCTCTCATCTCTCCCCTCCCCCCATGTGCATCTCCCATTCCCCCCACTCCTAGTTAATTGTATTTAAAAAAAAATAAAACTTGTTATACTTACCCCCATGCGATCCCTGCAGAATCCTGGCGCTCGTCCAAATCGCTGACACCAGGTTCTCCTGACTTCCGGCCATGTGACGGCGCCGTCACATGACCGGAAGTCAGGGGAATCATGAAGGTGCTGCCGCAGCAGCGCAGCGCTAAGATGTCCCGGACCCGGCGCTTAGCATGCGGCCAGGGGCCTCATGAGGAGAGAGACGCACAAGAGGGGGGCTCCGAGGGGGCTCCTACCGGCCGGGCCCCATACTGGAGTCAGGGCAGTCATGCCCTGATGGCGGCCCTGCTGGAGGCTGGAGGGGCCCCCTCTCCCCGCGGACCGGCTGAAAAACCCCAACGGCCCGGTCCTGGTCCGCGGACCGGCGGTTGGGGACCTCTGATCTAATATATATAATTGTCTTATCCCATCTGTCTGTCTGTCTGTCTGTCTATCTGTCTGTCTGTCCAGGAAATCCCACGTCGCTGATTGGTCAGGCCGCGGCCAATCAGCGACATGGGATTTCAGAACAAGATGGCGGCCATTAGCGGCTCACCCTCACACCCTCAGACGCTCACCCTCAGACGCTAACCCTCAGACACTCACGCTCTGACGCTCACGCTCGGACGCTCACGCTCAGACGCTCACGCTCTGACGCTCACCCTCAGACGCTCATGCTCTGACGCTCACGCTCAGACGCTCACCCTCAGACGCTGACCCTCAGAAGCTCACGCTCGGACTCTCACGCTCACGCACTGACGCTCACGCTCTGACGCTCACCCTCAGACGCTCATGCTCTGACGCTCACGCTCACGCTCAGACGCTCACCCTCAGACGCTGACCCTCAGAAGCTCACGCTCGGACTCTCACGCTCACGCACTGACGCTCACGCTCTGACGCTCACGCTCGGACGCTCACGCTCACGCTTGGTTGCTCACGCTTGGTTGCTCATGCTTGGTTGCTCACGCTCTGACGCTCACGCTCGGACGCTCACGCTCACGCTCTGACGCTCACACTCTGACGCTCACATGCTCACGCTCGGACGCTCACGTCTGACGCTCACGCTCACGCTCTGACGCTTACGCTCTGACGCTCACGCTCGGACGCTCACGCTCTGACGCTCACACTCACGCTCTGACACTCACGCTCTGACGCGCACGCTCTGATGCTCACGCTCACGCACTGACGCTCACGTTCAGACGCTCACGCACTGACGCTCACGCTCTGACGCTCATGCTCACGCACTGACGCTCACCCTCTCGCTCACACACTGACACTCACACTCACGCTCTGACGCTCACGCTCTGACGCTCACGCTCGGACGCTCACACGCTCACATTCTCACGCTCTGATGCTCACGCTCTGACGCTCACGCTCGGACGCTCACACTCAAGCTCTGACGCTCACGCTCTGACGCTCATGCTCTGACGCTCATGCTCACGCTCTGACGCTCATGCTCGAATGCTCACGCTCGGACGCTCACGCTCTGATGCTCATGCTCACGCTCGGACGCTCACGTTCACGCTCTGACGCTGACGCTCGGACGCTCACGCTCTGACACTCATGCTCACGCTCGGACGCTCACGCTCACGCTCGGACGCTCACGCTGACGCTCGGACGATCACGCTCGGACGGTCACGCTCTGAAGCTCACGGTCTGACGCTCACGCTCGGACGCTCACGCTCTGACGCTCACGCTCGGACACTGATGCTCTGACGCTCATGCTCACGCTCTGACGCTCACGCTCGGACGCTCACGCTCAGATGCTCACGCTCTGACGCTCATGCTCACGCTCGGACGCTCATGTTCACGCTCGGACACTCACGCTCTGACGCTGATGCTCAGGCGCTCACACTCTGACACTCATGCTCACGCTCTGACTCTCACGCTCACGCTCTGACGCTCACGCTCAGACGCTCACGCTCTGACGCTCACGCTCGGACTCTCACGCTCAGACGCTCACGCTCTGACGCTCATGCTCACGCTCGGACGCTCACGCTCGGACGCTCACGCTCTGATGCTCACGCTCACACTCTGACGCTCACGCTCAGACGCTCATGCTCTGACGCTCATGCTCGGACGCTCGGACGCTCACGCTCTGACGCTCACGCTCTGATGCTCACGCTCAGACACTCACGCTCAGACACTCATGCTCTGACGCTCACGCTCTGACGCTCACGCTCGGACGCTCAGACGCTCACGCTCGGATGCTCACGCTCACGCTCTGACGCTCACGCTCAGACACGCTCAGACACTCACGCTCTGACGCTCAGACGCTCACGCTCGGACGCTCATGCTTACGCTATAACGCTCAAGCTCGGACGCTCACGCTCGGATGCTCAGACGCTCACGCTCTGACGCTCACGCTCTGACGCTCACCCTCGGACGCTCACCCTCGGACGCTCACCCTCAGATGCGCACCCTCACACGCTCCCACTCACACGCTCACACGCTCACCCTCACACACTCTAATTCTCACGCTCACATTCTCAAGCTCCCACGCTCACCCTCACACGCTCCCACGCTCACCCTCACACGCTCCCACGCTCACCCTCACACCCGCTCCCACGCTCACCCGCTCCCACTTTCACCCTCACACCCTCACATTCTCACCCTCCCACGCTCACCCTCACACGCTCCCACGCTCACGCTCACACTGTGCTAGCCGGTCATCTCCCTCACACGCTCACCCTGTGCTAGCCGGTCATCTCCCGGCTACTCGCAGCAGAAGTACCCAGACCGGAGGCCTCGCTCCCCGGTACTCCAAAATTCATTAGGGGCCCCGGGGGGATACATTGGGAGGTTAATTTAAAGTAGTGCACAACCCATTTAAACACTGCTTCGCTGATTAGTCGCGCCCGGTCGGACGCATACATATTCTAGAATACTCGATGTGTTAGAATCGGGCCACCATCTAGTTTATAATAAATGTCTTGCAGCAAAGTAAGTGTACAATTTTACAGTAGTTTCACTTTTTTTTTTTAACGAAACACGCTTTATTTGGTTCAGGATAGTCATGGTGATGCTTCTACACACTCTGGAGAATAAACTGTTTCTGGTCTTCTTGAGTGCTCAGGGACGAATTGAATGGACTCATGAGTGCAATGGAGCATTTGGCAGCATCATCCATGATTTTCAATCAGGCGACTTTTGAGGATGCATAGATGTACCTTGCATTCATGTGCCACAGACAAGGATCTTGATGAAGAAAATCTTGGTTTATTTCCAGTGTAACAAACAGTTTTTTTTTGTGTTGGACGACATGAAGTGATGAAGCTTCTTGTGTGACACAAGGTCTTCGGCAAGCTGCATGTGAGTTGAGCAGACATCGTTGTCTTCCTTTTGCGGAGCCAGTACCATCTCAACCTTTTCTGCAGTTGAAACCTCACTGTCAAAAAAAAGCCAGACCCAGGATAATCTCACTGAGGTACCACAGGTGTCAGTTGAAAGTTTTTATTGCTGCCTCAGCAACAGGCGCGTTAATTCCTTTGTATGCTCCAAGTTCTAGCAGTAATGTCATTATTGCTGCTCTAAATTAAAACTACCCAAATCCTATTTTAACAGCTATTAAGTATGCAAGGGCTAACATTGAGGACATTGAGCCACCTTTTAAACACAACCAAAAAAAACGATTTTTTAAAGGATACAGCTAAATATCTTCCAATTACACATACTCCCTATTTAGAGCAGGGGATCTTGGCCCAATATATGTATGAATTGCTTTTAGAGCGATACAGCACAATATCTTCCATATTGAAATTCACAATTGGTTATCGAAGAAAAGATATGAACAGAGGATGGGGCAAAAAATTCACTAGCAATGAATAAGGAATTCTTTCCAATACGCGTCTGTCTATAGCACACTCTCCTAGTGTTTATTCACATTTGACTCTTGAAAGTTTCTCACATTCATTTTTAATATTATCATTCATTAAAAGGATTTTTTAAGAAGTTTTTTGGAGCGCTGGATTTTTCTTTTTCCGACTTTTTTCCTGCGGCACTGCTGGTTTCTGTGCGTAAAAACGTCTAAAATGGGTGAGCTGACTATTTCTTTATTTTTTCTTAAAAAATGGGAGAACTTACAATGTTACTGGCTCCAAAAAGGGCAAGATAGTAATATTATAATTATTAAAATTATTAATTGTCATAAGGTGCCTCTCACAATGGGAATCATAATAGGTCAAGTAATATCTTCACAAGTAAGGACAAAAATACATTTATCTAAATAAAATAATTGTACAATCTGTTCATTTAGACCATTGAGAGAAAGTGTCAAAAAATCCACTGACATTCTTTCTGCAATATTAGTGTATTCCATTCACCTTTCCTGCCATGTTTAACAATTTCTAGGACACAGAATGCTAGAACTCTGCTATTCCCCTGATGATATTCCCTAATGTGTTTAGTAATGGGGTGTCTCTAACTCATCTGAAAACAGCGCAATGTAAGAAAAGAGAGCCTGATTCCAGTGAAGTACCACTTAGTTTACTGGGTGCAGCAGCTGTGATAGATGTAGCATGTAGCAGAGCTCAGGAAGCTGATCCCACCCACACCAGGATTTCTGTGTACATTGTCTATTGACAGTGAGCTGCTAATCAGTGGTGGGGGCACAGTTGGACCATTTGGCACATGAGCTTTAATCTAGCAGTGATAATCTCCTGCTGATGAACCACTCATTGTATTGAAACAACAGCACGCAACCTAATAAATTGACACATCGCTGAAATCAGTTTCTCAGCCCTTACCTCATGCAGCCCTCAGATTACATAGCAAAAACCCACTGACAAACTTCCTTTAAACAAATTGATTATCTACATACTGTAAAAAGCATCCACTGATTTCAGTGAGATGCTTGGCCCTTCACCCCAATGTGATGATGGGATCTACAGCAGGAGAAAACAGAATGCACAAAACAGCATCCTGAGTGAGGAACAAACAGCTTTGTTGCACAGCAAGGAGCACGAGTAGTGTCACAGATCTTCCTTGCTGGGCCTTTGTGAAGCCATATAGATTATATGTTTAACCCTGGACTGTAGGATGAGCAATAAAGTAACACTGAGCCAATTTTTCTTTACTGGATAAACATAATTCAAATAAAAAAATTACCTTATATATGCACAATTTACCTTCTTTTAGTCCCAGTAATATTACAGTTGTAAATGCAGCATAATAATGTAAAATATCCTTATTATATCCTTATAAATATTTGCAACCATGACTGATTACAATATCAATAATGAAGAGTTACGTGTACTTCTTTTTTATTTTTCACTGCTAAGTTGAGAGTTTGTGCTCCTCAAGATTTGGCATTACAGTCTGTTCATAGAAAAAAAAATCTCCAGAATATCCATTTATCTAAAAAAAGATACTGAATTTAGAAATTATTCCATTCTTTGAGTTGTGGCAATCATTAATAACATGTAATAAATATTCTGCAATGCTTCCCTTTTAGCTTTTACATTCACTCCCATTCCTGAAATCTGTTTTCCATCAGACATTAGAGCCAAGCAAAAGACATCAGAAAAAAAGATTCACTTTGACTTAATTAAGATGTTGCGGATTAACCGATATTATAGATAAAAATCGAGGAGTATTAGACAAATGTTTTATTAAATGAAATAAATGGATGACATAGGACTGCTTGCCAAAACAAATCTATGTATATAAGGTGCTTTCTATGCACTAAATTTGTCTATGCTTGGTTTTCCATTATTGATGCATTTTTGTATTTTCTTTTTAAGGGAAGTCTTAAAGATAGAGATGAACAGATCACTTAGCGCAACCTCAGTCCACACTCCAGGTTAGTGCTCTTCGGATGTGGGCGGGAGCTGTGCACCTTTCCTGGGCATCTGTGGCTTCTTGGCGTGGAGCTTGATTTGATGGCCTGGTGTGACATCATCTGGCGGCATAACAGGTGACATCTCACCAGTCAGGCTAATGATAAGCCGAGAATGGTACTTTGAGTGGAAAAGAAAATTTGCACAGCTCCTCTCGACAGCCAGAGAGCACTAACATGGATCGTGGATGTGACGATACAGCCTAAAATCTTAATTAGCCAGGCAATTAGATTTGTTAATCCACGAGAAATACCTTATTGTGTTTTATTAGAGATTGCTGGCTGTGTTTTATTAATTTTCTGCTTACTGGTCAGTTTATGTACACTAATTTAACTTGTAAAGTGTACAGCATTCCACTAATCTCATTAGTATCTCAGGAGCCTCTAACCATTGTTCAAAAATCATCCAGACCCATTTTGTAAGTGTTCAATGAAGATCCGGCAGAGCCTTCACCACAGGGAGTCTCACATGTAGACCTAAGTAATGCGGTCGACCTGAGAAAGATACCTCCACTAATGCACACGTAGCTTTGGAGGGGGAGGGTTACAGCAGTTCTGCCATTCAGGGGGCTGAGCCCAGAGAAGCAGAAGGGACATGTGTTTCTGTAGCAGTCACACTTGAAACAGAGATTGGAGAAAAACTTTACAAGGAGAATGTGAGACATCCTTCAGGACTGGACTGCATGGCATTACCCAAAGAGACACAGATTTGTATTCTAAATGATTCTATCCTAAGGGTACTGGCCCTGAGTGGAAAGATTCGGATCTGCTCTATTGACCATCAGAGAGACATGGATACATTTTGGGGAGACCAGGTTGGAACAAAGAAGTTGCTTGGCCCCATGGATATGTTGCTTGGGGCTGCCAGGAGGGACCCACCGGTTGCCTGCAACCCATGGAAACTCTCAGAGAGGCCAGGTTGGGACCCTCTGGATGGTGGATGGACTGCTAGCTTCCTAAGCTTGCCGCTACCTCCTCCCTGACGGAGTCCACCAGAAGTGGGGGGCCACTGGTTGAGGTAGTTGGCCCTGGAAAACACCAAAGACACAGCTGTTCCATCCCAGGCGGGCAGAGAAGGAAGGGTGAGACTGTGTAATGTTATACCATCTTGGGTATTTGCTGGGACTGTTCTGTGCGTTTATTGTCCGCTTTGTGGCTCAATAAAGTATTGCCACACTGTTTTACTATCACCCTGTGTTGTCTGAGTAGCATTACGCCCATGGAAGACCCCGGGTCTGCACAGTGGACTAGAGTTCTCTAATTATAAATATGTTAAAGGGGTGTGCAAAAGCATAACTTAAAGTTCCTGTGACCTAATCTAAAATCTGTAACTGCATCCCAAACTACCATGTGCTGTTTATCGTACTGGTGGTGTCTTCTTATATGGAAGAGGGAACACTAAAACTACGATCTTGGCAACATGTAAATCCATCTGTGATGGAAACAGCATCATTTGTACAACTGCCTCTAGGGATCTATTGAAATTAACTAACTTTTATTTCACCATGGGTGTACATTAAAGAGAGTGAGTGATAACTATGGACAGAAGGTCATCTGTAATGAAACATGACTCATTTGATGTAAAAATAGATTTTTTTTCTACAAGTAAGATCTTTTTTTAAGTGAAAGGAGCCAAGAATTTCTTTCATGGCAAATAAATAGGCTGCTAATTGCAGGTACCCCAATTGCCCTAAAAACACCAGTATAACACTCTGAGGTCTCATGCAACCTCTTTCAAGCTGTTTAACGCAAATATACAGTACTTTATGGAGCATTTACACTGAAAGATAATAGTGAACCAGTATTCTTAATAAAGCATTTTTCACGAATATCTTTCAGTATAATCAGGCTGCCTATTGTAACGCTTGTCTGATGCCATAGGCTCAAAAGGCTACCCCGGACAGACTTGGCACAAGCCACTCTGTCAGAAATTCCAATACCCTTTAACCCCTGCACAGGGATCTGGTTTTATAACAGGACCCAGTGGAATGCTACCATGGAAGGGCTGCCGTCCAGAGGCAGTAGTGGTCACCAAGCACGGTCAGAGCCCAGAGCTCACAACAAGGACAAAATTAGGATCCATAAGAATTGTCAGAAGCATAAGCCGAGATCAAAACAGGAAAACACTAAAACAAAGCAGGAAAAGAAGACACACACCTAACCATGGAAGCACAAAGCTACAGTTATATGAAAAAGTTTGGCCACCCCTATTAATCTTAAGCTTAATGTTTTATAAAAATTGGTGTTTTTGCAACAGCTATTTCAGTTTGATATATGTAATAATTGTTGGACACAGTAATGTTTCTGCCTTGAAATGAGGTTTATTGTACTAACGGAAAATGTGCAATCTGCATTCAAACAAAATTTGACAGGTGCATAAGTATGGGCACCCTTATCATTTTCTTGTTTTAAATACTCCTACCTACTTTTTACTGACTTACTAAAGCACTTTTTTTAGTTTTGTAACCTCATTGAGCTTTGAACTTCATAGCCAGGTGTATGCAATCATGAGAAAAGCTACTTAAAGTGGCCACTTGCAAGTTGTTCTCCCGTTTGAATCTCCTCTGAAGAGTGGCATCATGGGCTCCTCAAAACAACTGTCAAATGATCTGAAAACAAAGATTATTCAACATAGTTGTTCAGGGGAAGGATACAAAAAGCTGTCTCAGAGATTTAACCTGTCAGTTTCCACTGTGAGGAACATAGTAAAGAAATGGAAGAACACAGGGACAGTTCTTGTTAAGGTCAGAAGTGGCAGGCCAAGAAAAACATCAGAAAGGCAGAGAAGAAGAATGGTGAGATCAGTCAAGGACAATCCTCAGACCACCTCCAGAGAGCTGCAGCATCAACTTGCTGCAGATGGTGTCACTGTGCATCGGTTAACTATACAACGCACTTTGCACAAGGAGAAGCTGTATGGGAGAGTGATGCGAAAGAAGCCGTTTCTGCAAGCACGCCACAAACAGAGTCGGCTGAGGTATGCTAAAGCACATTTGGAGAAGCCAATTTCTTTTTGGAAGAAGGTCCTGTGGACTGATGAAACCAAGATTGAGTTGCTTCATGCTTTGGGGCTGTGTGGCCAATGCCGGCACCGGGAATCTTGTTAAAGTTGAGGGACGCATGGATTCCACTCAGTATCAGCAGATTCTTGACAATAATGTTCCAGAATCAGTGATAAAGTTGAAGTTACGCAGGGGATGGATCTTTCAGCAAGACAATGATCCAAAGCACCGCTCCAAATCTACTCAGGCATTCATGCAGAGGAACAATTGCAATGTTCTGGAATGGCCATCCCAGTCCCCAGACCTGAATATCATTTAATATCTGTGGGATCATTTGAAGAGGGCTGTCCATGCTCGGCGACCATCAAACTTAACTGAACTGGAATTGTTTTGTAAAGAGGAATGGTCAAAAATACCTTCATCCAGGATCCAGGAACTCATTAAAAGCTTCAGGAAGCGAATAGAGGCTGTTATTTTTGCAAAAGGAGGATCTACTAAATATTAATGTCACTTTACTGGTGAGGTGCCCATACTTATGCACCTGTCAAATTTTGTTTGAATGCAGATTGCACATTTTCTGTTAGTACAATAAACCTCATTTCAAGGCAGAAACATTACTGTGTCCAACAGTTATTACATATATCAAACTGAAATAGCTGTTGCAAAAACACCAATTTTTATAAAACATTAAGCTTAAGATTAATAGGGGTGCCCAAACTTTTCATATAACTGTATATCTGACAGCTTCCAGCAACAAGCTGTAAGCTTTAGTAGGATGTGGTGTTCTCCAATTGGGTGGAGCAGGGAGCTGATAACTTCAACTGAACGGCACACAAATCCACACAGTCAGACTGAATGGCACTGCAGATCCCAGCCACTCTAACCTTAGTGGCTGGACAGGGCCTACCATCCAGAACTTCTAGTTCTGACATATCCTCTATCACCAGCACCACCTGCAGAGTGAATACGGCGGCGCCTGGTGACAGAAGCTGAAGTCACAGGAGCAGGTTCTGATGGAGATGAGACACCTATCACATGAGGAACAAGCAAAATGCTCATTAATCAGGTAAAATATCTTTTGCACATCACAGAAGATCATCATTCTTGTAGATTCATCGACCTGTATAAACAAAACTTGCACTGCCAAGAACAATGGCAGCCTATGCACACTGAACGATTTATTACAGATCGCTCAGTGCGCATTGTTTACTTTGGTCTGCTAGTGTAAACAGGCTACTAAATGACCACCTTATGGCTATGAGTGGTAACTGTTCTTCGCTGCTGCTTTGTCATGCAAACTATCTCTACAGTTCATTAAGAGTTTGGAGGCTTTTTTCCCCAATTTCTATTGCTAAGCTGTTATCTGTAACATTATCTCACTAAACAGATTCACCAAAAAATGGTGGTTGTGCTGCATTGCCTGTCTCAGCTTTTACACAGGTCTTTATATGCTGTACTATACTATGTGCTGTGCTATACTGTGGGATGGCTGTGATATACTATGTAGTGTGAGAACTGCCATGCATTATTGAGAAACGCTTTAGCTTCCTCCCGAGTTTATGTGAGCGTTCTCGAGCTAATGCAATCTTCTGCATTGTGTAAAATAGCAGGGGTATTTTTGGCAATTTGAAAGAATCGATTTGGAAATGATTTAAATTTCCTGTGTTTATCGAATTTCCAAAAATTCAACACTAACTCGATTCTCATTGAATTGATTCACTCATCTCTAAAAGCAACTAAAACATCTACCTTTATTTGGATATTTGTTGGATGGTCATTGGGTCACCCTAATTATTTTCCTTTTACACCAGTCCATAGCTTACCTTTGAAATGTAGGATATGAAAGGTCATAAATAGACATGAACGGACCCATGAAAGTTCGGGTTCTGGTACCCTACCCGAACTTTATTCCAAAGTTCGGTTTGAGTACCAGAGCTGTAGCTGAACTTGAAGCAGAACCCAAACCACATTGAAAAGAATGGGGACCCAAACTTTTAAGATGGAAAATATTCTCTCTCCGGGAGAAGTCCATGTTCAGCGTTTAGCGCTGGACATTAACTCTCCGGTACGAACCCCGAACTTTTAAGTTCAGGTTCGCTCATCTCTAGTCATAAACCATTTTTTAAATTATCAATGGATTGCTTGCAAAATGAATGGTTTGCTTAGGGAATGAAATTTGAATTCACGACTGATACTTTGTTAGATGGCTTCCACTTCAGTTGTCTCAATATTTTTTTATATTAACTTTGAATTCCAATAATATTTAAAAAGTAGAAGAAATGGGTCAAAACTGTAGTTAAATGAATAAATTATTCCAGAATGAATTTTTGTTATTTGTGCAAAAAAATAATATTCCAAAAAATATATGTTCCCAAATATCACATAGGTTTAGAAAGATAGTAAGCTGATGAGGGTTAAATGCAGTGATCTTTTATGTTGGCAAGGGGAGGGCAAATGTTTTAAAAATAAAAATATTTTAAAATTCTTTCATCTTTATGTAATTTTTAGCAGTACTATGTTTACTTTTCCATCATACTGTAATAAAGATTAATGTATTCTTCTTGGGTACACGGGTATGTTTTTTAGGGGCAACACACCTTGTCTTTTAGCGCTAATGTAATTAAGTAATCATCACTCTTTTTAAGCTACACTGTTGTTTTGTATGAATACAAACTATGATAAAATTATTAACATTTAATAATGTAACACAATTACAAATAAATTAGCTGTCACTTTAAATTAGTTCACAGTTGTTTTTTCAACTTTTCTAATTGTATTTAATAAAATAAGAAAAAGATTGGGGAGCAAAATAAACATAAGAGACTGCACAAAAAATTTAGTATGAAGCAAAAATGGTTAAATAAAATGTAACAGTGAAAGGTATTTTTTGGCATGACTGTAAAAATGAAATCCAACAAGGCTTCAATGCTATGCTAAACTATGATTTAGAAACTGTATAAAAATGTCCAAACTGCTAGGACAAAAATTGAAAGTCTTGCCTTAGTTTGTTTATAGAAGCAAAGAAAAAGTACAGTGTATCCGTCTGTAATCCAACATCAAAGACCTTTCAGTGCTGAATTAGTATATTTGGAGTCACAGTATGAGATCAGACTGTTAGGGAGTCACAGGGTTGTGATTTTATTTTTAAAGAAAGTTAAAAGCTAATTGTGATCCCATCACTTTCTGCTATGTATTATCACATCGTGCTTAACATATGTCTACGGATTGGATTAACAACACCACAATTTTGACAATGAATACAAGTCTCCCTGTTTAATTTAGAAAATAGGTGAAGTGATTGTAATTTTTTATCAATTAAAAATAGTATCCTCTTAGATGATCACTGTAATGGTTGAGGAGTACTAGCATTATATTTTGTGTATTAAATATCAACACAATTTTATTGATCCTAATTTGTAGCCAGGTAAAATAATTAACATTTTTAAAATTCAAGTCTCTACCACATACCTGACAACACACACACACGTAAGACAATTTTTACATTATATTATCTATTATCTAATACATATGTTGTACCAAAACATGCTCATAAACCTATTTCTATATTTCTGTAAAAAATGCTATATTCTTAAAACAGCAGAAAAAAAACAAAGAACAAAAGGACACAAACAAAAATCTTATGGAAAAGAAAACATTTGTACTGATATCATATTGCACTACTATACTTTGAATTTTAACAACAAATACTATTTCATTTTTTTATAAAAAAAATATCCCAATATTCTGTTGGAACTCTATCATTCTACAGGGTGGGCCATTTATATAGATACACCTAAATTAAATGGGAATGGTTGGTGATATCAACTTCCTGTTTGTGGCACATTAGTATATGGGAGGGGGAAAACTTTTCCAGATGGGTGGTGACCATGGCGGCCATTTTGAGGTCGGCCATTTTGGATCCAACTTTATTTTTTTCAATGGGAAGAGGGTCATGTGACACATCAAACTTATTGAGAATTTCATAAGAAACACAATGGTGTGCTTGGTTTTAATGTAGCTTTATTTTTTCATGAGTTTTTTTTACAAGTTTATGACTACTAATAAAATGTGTTCAAAGTGCTGCCCATTGTTTTGGATTGTCAATGCAACCCTCTTCTCCCATTCTTGACACACTGATAGCAACACCACAGAAGAAATGCTAGCACAGACTATAGGAGGCGATCAAAACATCGTATCTACCCCAAAATGGTATAAAAAATGACAGCTCACGGAGCAAAAAATAAGCCCTCACATAGTCCCATAGACCAAGAATTGAAAACGTTTATGTATGTATTCTTATTTACCATTTTGTAAAGAATCCTTTTTCTTCAATTTTATTATTTTAAATAAGACCTCTTTACCAGTTGTAGCATGTTACACTAGCCACATTATGGACCAGTGGCTGCAGAGCAGAATAAAATGATGATTTCATTTTTTTATTTCTCCTCTTCGTTATTTAAGTGGTGAAAAAAAAATTTGGAAATTTGAAATTTGTAAAAATGCAATTTTACTTATTTCGTAATTTTCCTATATCTGTAACGCTTTCAGTTATTGGTTGATGGGACTCTGTGAGGACTTGTTTTTTTGCAGGCTTAGCAGACATTTTTGCCATGCAAAGCAATGTGAATTCGGATGTGCTAATTTCCGCGCCGAATTCACATTGGTTTGCAAAACGCAGCATGACCATTTCTACCGCGATTACGCTGCAGCATAATCGCGGTGCGTGTGGTACCTGGGATGAAGAGGAGACTACAACTCCTCTTCATCCCGGCTACCACGCAGTGAAAAAAAGAAATAAAAAAGTTAAAAATAAACAAAACCTGTATATTCACCTCTCCGGCGGCCCCCGGTCTCCTCCGGTCTCCTCCAGTCTGCTCCCAGCCGCGTCTTCTCTCTTAAGCATCCTACAGTGTACTGTCATGACCTGCGGTGACGTCATTTAGTCACCTGATGGTCACGCGACCGCTGACGTCGGCGGTCAGGTGATGGTCGCGTGACCATCAGTTGACTAAATGACGTCACCGCAGGTCCTGACAGTACACTGTAGGACGCTTAAGAGAGAAGGCGCGGCCGGGAGCAGACTGGAGGAGACCGGAGAGCAGACCGGGGGCCGCCGGAGAGGTGAATATACAGGGTTTTTTTTTATTTTTAACGTTTTAATTCTTTTTTTTTTTACTATAGATGCTGCATTTAAAGCATCTAAGTTGTTCACACATTATAAAGCCGTGCTGGTTGCATGGATTTATATTGTGTGATCAACTTGTCAAGCACTTTTCCAAGTGATGCTCAAAATCGCTTGGAAAAGTGCTTGAAAAAACGCATGCAAAAACGTATGTAAAAACGCTTCTCTCTGGCAGAAAAAACGTATGTAAATCTGCATGCGTTTTTTCTGCCAGAGAGAGGCAAAAACACTCTGCATCAAATCTGCTATGTGGGCACATAGCCTAAGTGATGCCGCCACTGATTGACAGTGGCATTTACAAGGTTGAAAGACGCTGATGGAGCACCGCTCCACTCATGACTGTTAGGCCACGTTCACACGTTCAGTATTTGGTCAGTGTTTTACATCTGTATTTGTAAGCCAAAATCAGGAGTAGAACAATCAGAGGAAAAGTATAATAGCAACAAGTCACCACTTCTGTATTTTTCACCCACTCCTGATTTTGGCTTACAAATACTGAGGTAAAAATCTCACCAAATACTGAACGTGTGAACATGGCCTTAGAGACAGATGATAGCTGAATAAATACAACCATAGCCTGCCAACAAAGATGCAGCCTCAGTTCCAGCTCAAAGCCAGGGAGTTGAAATTGAACATACCAATACGTCCAACATTGTTAAGGGTTTAAGGGAGGTACAAAACCTACAATACATTGTCGTTGTAAGGAAATAATGAAGGCCAAACAGATGCACACTTTAAATAGAACCAGCTACATAGTGTGTCTACTTCTGGTTTTAGCAAAAACCATCAACCCAAAACACATTAAATCTTCTCATCATAGTATTGCAGTCTTCTTTTAATATTTAGAATGAATATGAAGAGTATATCTCTATTTTGTTTTTTTTAAATAACAGATAATCCAGCTTTACTTCAATATATTTGGTGCTATATGTATTTCTGACTAACTCTGATGCAGCATCATTTTGTCTACCCATGCACTACTAATCCCATGTTATTTGCTTGCAATCTGTGTTTAAGCTCAGTTTGAAGAACCTTTTCAACCGTGAAGGATCACTTAAAACCAAACACTTTGCTTTTAGAAAAGCAAAATGCTTGCAGAGCAAACAAAACAGAACAAAATATAATTCTTTTTTTCTTATGTTTCTTCTTAAATGATGGCAAATAATATATCATTTCCTTGAGTAAGGGTCCATGTTTTTTCATCTCGCCGTTTTTAGATTCATCATACTGTGCTTATTTATTTCTAAATACATATTTTCAGATTGTGGGTCTTGAGTGGTTTTCCTTTGATCGAACCAAATAAATTCAAACTATTCAATCTTACTGATCTCAACTTGAGGTACAATGGCACTCTAAGCATTAAGATTAGTGTTGAGCGAGCATGCTCGACACTGCTCGATACTCGCCCGAGCATCTCACTACTCGTGATGTTCGGCGAGCACCGAGCATTTTCGGGTTACTCGGGCGGGAGCTCGGGTCTCCGCCCTGCATGTTGGCGCTCTTTACAGAGCCAATGAACATGCAGGGATTGCCAGCCAGTCACTGTAATGCCGCAGCCATGTTGGTTGTGGGCATTACAGTGATTGGCTGGCCGCACAGCGTCACCTCTAGTATTTAAAACCGGGCGCCGCCATCTTGGACACAGTCGCTCCGGATCAGAGGGCATAGGGAGAGTGCTGCTGAGTTAGGGAGAGATATATACTGCGAAATAGGTAGTGTAGGGTCTATAAAGCCTGCAAAATCGAACTAACAGTCCTTTTCAGGACTAATATTCATCCCAGATATCAGGCAGGCAGGCAGACTGTATAGGAGACGAAGTAGTTATATCAACAAACACTGCATTACAGTCCTGTGTGCTGCTTTTCAAATTGCTAGACTTAGCCCCAGGTCTCAAGGGCCAGGAAAAATCCTTTTTTTTTCATCTAATTCCTCTTCTTTTTTTTCCCTCAGTCAGACTGTACAAATACCTGCCTTATTAACCTTTTGGTATCCCCCCCCCCCCCAAAAAAAAAATTGAGTGTGTCTGTGAGTGTTCAGACACAAATATATAGTATCTATCTGTTTAAAAGATTCTGGTGTAGGCCCGATAACTAGAACTGTGGTTTTACTCTCCCACGGTTCAAATCTGGGTGTAATCCACCTTTTTGCATAAAAAAAACATTTTGAGTGTCTCGCTGACTGTTCAGACACAAATATATCTGTTTAAAAGAGTCTGGTGTAGGCCAGATAACTAGAACTGTGGTTTTGCAGTTCCACGGTTCAAATCTCTGTATTATCCACTTTTTTGCCTTTTTTCAATATAAAAAAACATTTTGAGTGTTTCGCTGACTGTTCAGACACAAATATATCTGTTTAAAAGAGTCTTGTGTAGGCCAGATAACTAGAACTGTGGTTTTCCTCTTCCACGGTTCAAATCTCCTTTCTATTACCCTTTTGCCATTGATAGCACGAGTGTAAGCTATTTTCCTTCATTTACAATGGGCAAGGCGCGTGGCAAGGGACGTGGAACTGGACGTTCTGGTGATGGTGCGTGCAGAGGATGGGGCCATGGCCAAGGTGAAAATGTGCCATGACCAACAGCCACATCTTCTCGCTCCCAGTTCTTGACCGAATTACTAGGGAAGCACACAACAGCACCACTATTGTGAACTGATCAGTGTGAACAGGTTATTAATTGGATAGCAGATAATACTTCCAGTCACCTGGGCACCACCACCTCCGGTCTGTCTTTCACACGGTCAAGTGTTAGTAGCCGTGAGTCTTGACTGCATACTCCTCCTCACCCTGATGCTCCTTCCTCCCACCATGCCAAGTGTCGTCAGACAGCAACTGATCCTACAGTTGGACACTCTGAAGAGCTGTTCACTGGTCAATTTCCATATTTGGGCCCCTCGCCTGCTCCGCTTGAAGTGGTGGAAGAGGAGATCCCATGTAGTGATGGCCAAATATTTGAACAGCCACGGCCACAGGAAGGCGACGCTGGCAATTTGTCACAAGAGGTGGACGATGACGAGACACAATTGACACAAAGTGAGGAGGAGGATCGTGGTGCGCAAGTGGAAGAGGAGGAGGTGGTGGATGATCTAGTAACTGACCCAACGTGGCAGGAGGACACGCAGAGCGAGGCCAGCAGCACACAGGGGGAGGGAGGCTGAGAAGCCCAACAGTCAGGAAGAAGCAGTGTGGTGGCCGCAGACAGAAGGCGGGCAGCCATTCCCCGTAACACCAACACGAGGGATGCTGCCAGTACAACCGGTAGGTCTTCCAGAGTCTGGAATTTTTTTAAAGACTCTGCTGATAATCCCAAAAAGGCCATTTGTACCACCTGCCAGGCCAGCATCAGCAGGGGTGACAAAACTACCAGCCTGACCACCACCAGCATGATCAGGCACAAGTCAGCAAAGCACCCGACTTTGTGGGGCAAACCCCAGGGTCCAGGACTAGTGTTGAGTAGTGTTGAGCCACCCCCGTAGTGTTCGAGTTCGGTTTGGTTCGTCGAACACCAGCGTGTTTGCCGAACTGTTCGTCGAACTGTTCGTCGAACACCTTCGAACACCGTTAAAACCAATGGCAGGGAAACAAAAACACATAGAAACACATAGAAAGCACCTTCAAAGGTGTCCAAAAGCTGACAAACTGCTCAGAAGACATAACTAACACATGGAAAAGTGACAAGTACATATAGTCATGCGAAAAGAAAGAGGCGGAGGAGTAAAAGGAGGGGGAGACACAGATATAGGCATGTCATGCCCTTCTAAAATCCAAAAAGTGAGAAGCCGACACGGCCAGTCGGTTCCTGCCCGTGCCACCTCCGTGTCGCCGGGTTTGTGCCAGAGCCGCGGTGGACCCTGACGGCCCGACCCCCTCTCCCAATACTGGTGCCTGTCCACTGGTGGGTCGAGCGAGCCCCCCTGTGGTGGAGGCAGCTCTAAGCTTTTAAATTTAAATTGTCTCTCTAATTTGAATGAATACACTTTAAATCCTTTTACAAGGATCTATTGGAGGGCAAGTCTCATGCCAGCAGTCGCGTAATTCCAGCTCCAGTAGCGTCCACTAAAGCTGCTGCAGTTAAAAAGCTTTTATAAGGATCGAGCTCGGCTGTCCACCGCAAGGCATCCTACCGCCAGTCCCAGCCCCTATGCCTTGGGGTGCCTCCTGATGCTCTTCACTGAGTATCCCGTGGTCCCGAAGCATTTCCTTTGAAAAATTTAAGTGTCCAAACTACAGGTGGTGTAGCTTGCTTAACAGCCAGGATAATCCGCTGACTAGCAGACACTGCTACTAGGCACAAAGTATTTCCTGGGCTAGATGCAGTTAAAAATTTGTAATTAGATACTCTCGTTGGATGCTGAGAAAGCATTCCATAGAGTCTCCTGGCACGCCATATATTATTCTCTTAAAAAGCTTGGGGTAGGGGTCTAGGGGACCCTTTTATAGCCAAAATCACGGCCCTGTATCGCAATACGTCACCTAGGCTCAAGATAAATGGAACTGTAGCACCCTGAGGGCTCGGTTGCTACAGAGGTATTGCACCTCACCCAGAGGTGTGATATCTCACTCTCAGATAAGGATGGAGTGTGGATCAGGACCCGACACCTGCATGCATTACACCACATTGCCGTGGGGCAGGGCGACCCATATGCCCCTGAGATGGGCACGACAGTCCCTGTCCCTGGCTGGAGAGGGGGGAGGGAACACTGAGGAAGGGGAACCCTGTAGTGCAGGAGCAGGGAGGAAGCAGTTCCTGGGTGCATTGAGAAGGGAGTATAAAAGGTGGGCACCATCTTAGTTCAGTGCAGAGAAGTCTGAGCAGAAGTGACAGGGAGCAGGGGAGCTGCATGAGCTCTGCTTCTGAGGCGGGCCTAATAACAGAGGCCCAGGCCTGGAAGAGGGAGAAGGAAGGAAGAGGAGCGGAGAAGGCTCCAGGAACGAGGAACGAAGGGATCCCAGGGGTGCGGACGGGCGAGTCGTCACCGCACGCCCAAATCCACCTGCGTGGAGGGGTCAGGCCAAAGGGGGAGACCGGTCCCCGAAACTAGTGGAGGTGGGAAACGACCCTCAGCTAGAAACCGGAGGCTGTGACATTTTATGTGGCGCAGCCCCTCGCTACACCCGCTAGGAAGGCACCACATAGGATCAGGGAAATTGGCGCCAAGTTTACCAAGAGGAGGCCCGAGGCAGCCGGACAGAAGGGTTGGTAAGAAAGGCCAGACAAAGGACACACAAAGGGGGTCCTGTGAAGTGCTCCAAAGTTATCTGGGAGTTGTCTGAGCCCCTCACCTGGTGAGTACAGTACGACGTGGGCAGCCGTTACCTGCAGAAGTGGTCTGGATAATAAGAACTGTGAGTAAAGGCCCTGGACTGCATCACTGACTCCGTGTCATTGCTGCTGCTGCCCTGAACCATCACCCCCATCCTCCGCATACACTGCCCTGAGGCTATACTCCTCCTGTGGGGACTTATGCTACGCTCTGCTGCACCCACAACACCAGCCTCAGCGGTCTGCCCTGCAGCGGCGGTTCACTCTGACCGCAATCCACGGGTGGCGTACTCGGATGTTTAAACATCAAAACCACATAAATAGTTCCGCCACTGGTTTGACCGCCCTGAGCCACGGAACCGGGTCGTCGCCACGGAGACTACAACCACCAGCATCCACCAAAAAGTGTCCGGCTCCGGGTGTCCAAAGGCCCAGGGGGCACGTCAGAACATTTTCATCATTTTTCATAATCACCAATGGGACAAGGCAGGGATGTCCTTTGTCCCCTCTCTTATACATCCTAGTGATGGAGCAACTGCTCTCATCAATTCGCCATAACCCCAATATTAGGTGGATTGAGGTGGGAGGCACCGAGTACAAGTGCTCTCTATTTGCTGATGATGTCCTAGTATATATCACTCAATCACATATATCCATCCCTGCTGTTATGGCTGAAATAGATCACTTTGTTACATGGTCAAATTTTAAAATCAATGCAGCGAAGTCTGAGGCCCTCGATGTCTCCCTCCCCAAATCCATACAGGATTCCATCTAGTCCAACTTTCCCTTTGCCTGGCCCTCACAGGGTATCAAATACTTAGGAATTCCTATTCATCGAGACCTTTCCCGTCTATGTTATGCTGGTGGAGCGCAGGCACACCTTTCTTTGAGAAGTAGTGCCGACTGGGAATCTGGTACTGGGGCACTGCGACGGACATAAGGTCTCGAAAATCCTCTGTCCACCAGGCGGAAAGGCAGCATTTCTGTAGCCAAGAGCTTGCAGATGGTGAAATTCAACCTCTTAGCTTTCTCATGGCTAGGAGGAAATGGTCTTTTACTTGTCCACATCTGAGGGACCGAGGGCTGGCTGTTGTGCTTAGACGGGGTTGATAAGGGTGTCCCCGGCAAACTGCCGGTCTGTGAGGAAGATGCTGGGGGACATGTTAGGTTGCCTTGATCCAAAGGTGGTGCTATCGATGTCGGACAGCGCTCAACACCAGCTGGTGTTACCACCTCCAAAGAAAATGATGACCTGCCAATCACGCTGGCTGTTGCGGGTAAAGAGGTGGCAGGTCTGCGCCCCAAAACAGGTGTGACTGCTGTCCCCCCAGTCACAGAGGATGAAGATGCCGCGGATGCACAAGATATGGCAGACGGTGGTTGGCCCGGCCGGCTAGGCCGCATTGTAGCACAGTGAGCTTCCCACTGCAACTTATGCTTCATGTCCATGTGCCGGTTCATGCATGAAGTACTCAAACTATGTATTTTTTGGCCTCTACTTAGCTTTTGCTGACAAATGTTACAGATAACATGAGTTGGGTCATCTTTATCGATCTGAAACAATGCCCAGGCTATGCAAGGCTTAGCACCCATGCGACCTGAAGAGCCACCACGACTTGTGGTGAGAGGCAGAGTTGTGTTTGAGGATGCAGTTGTTGACGTGCTTCCAGTACTACGTCTCTGTCCAGGAAGGCGCAACCTGACCTCGTCGTCACTAGCATCTTCCTCCACCTCCTCTGCTGACCTCATCTCTTGGCTGACTGTGGGTTGACAGTAAGTGGGATCTCCAACCTCATCATCATCACCCTGTGCGTTATCACACCCGTCATCCTCAGAGCCAACCTGTTCCTGCGCTGACAAAAAACTAAAGTTGTCGCTCCAATCAGGTATTTGAGTCTTATCATCGTCTTCCTCATTGTCTCCACCAACAGGAGTTACAGTTTGGGAATGAGGGTCTACATTATGGTCAGAACCTACTGCGTCTGGTCCTGGATCCGACTCATAAAGATTCTGGGCATCAGTGCAGATCATTTCCTCGTCTGGATTCACAGAAGCGCTTGAGTCGACCTCTGATTCCCAGGCTATAGTATGAGTAAACAGCTCTGCAGACTCAACCATCTGTTCTACCTCATTCTCAGACGGGCAGCTGGAGATTTGGGAGCTGTGAGGAAGCAAGTGCGATTGGGGTGACACCTTTGAGGACTGGAGTATTTGTGATGTTGAAGTTGATGTGGAGGAGAGCCCACTTAAAGGAGCACTTGATATCCGTTGAAGCACTTGCTGTTTTTGTGCCTCATCTGGAATTTGTAGCGGATGGCGTGGCCGTAAGAAAGGGATCTTATCACATTGTCCGCTAAAAGAAGTAGACATTTTAGTTTGGCTGGAAGATGGTCTTTCTTCTGCAGATGTTACTGTTGCTTTAACACCTACCCCACGGACACAACCTTTTTTCCCCTTCCCAACACGCCTATTCCCCTTTCCACCAGCAGCAGGCCTTTTTCCACTCATTTTGGTGGTTAACTAATTCACAACTCTGGAGTTGTTTGCACAAAAAAATAATGGATGGGAACCGAGCAGAGCTGAGTGGCCAAACTGTGGTATTAGGCCAAAACTATTGGCTGGGTTAGATGGAGAAAAAAATTATATTCGATTTGCAAACTGATGGAGGTCAGTATAGATGGACTAATAGAACAAGTCCCACACACAGCTAGAAGCCCAAATATTTTTTCAGAGGTAGATGCAGAAAAAAATTATATTCAGTTTGCAACCTGATGGAGGTCTGTATTGATGGATTAATAGAACAAGTCCCACACACAGCTAGAAGCCCAATATTTTTTCAGAGGTAGATGCAGAAAAAAAAATATTTTTAATTTGCAACCTGATGGAGGTCAGTATAGATGGACTAATAGAGAAAGTCCCACACACTGCTAGAAGGCCAAATATTTTTTCAGAGCTAGATGCAGAAAAAAATTATATTCAGTTTGCAACCTGATGGAGGTCAGTATAGATGGACTAATAGAACAAGTCCCACACACAGCTAGAAGCCCAAATATTTTTTCAGAGGTAGATGCAGATAAAAATTATTTTTAATTTGCAATCTGATGGAGGTCAGTATAGATGGACTAATAGAGAAAGTCCCACACACTGCTAGAAGGCCAAATATTTTTTCAGAGCTAGATGCAGATAAAAATTATTTTTAATTTGCAACCTGATGGAGGTCAGTATAGATGGACTAATAGAGAAAGTCCCACACACTGCTAGAAGGCCAAATATTTTTTCAGAGCTAGATGCAGAAAAAAATTATATTTAGTTTGCAACCTGATGGACGTCAGTATAGATGGACTAATAGAACAAGTCCCACACACAGCTAGAAGCCCAAATATTTTTTCAGAGGTAGATGCAGATAAAAATTATTTTTAATTTGCAACCTGATGGAGGTCAGTATAGATGGACTAATAGAGAAAGTCCCACACACTGCTAGAAGGCCAAATATTTTTTCAGAGCTAGATGCAGATAAAAATTATTTTTAATTTGCAACCTGATGGAGGTCAGTATAGATGGACTAATAGAGAAAGTCCCACACACTACTAGAAGGCCAAATATTTTTTCAGAGCTAGATGCAGAAAAAAATTATATTCAGTTTGCAACCTGATGGAGGTCAGTATAGATGGACTAACAGAACAAGTCCCACACACAGCTAGAAGCCCAAATATTTTTTCAGAGGTAGATGCAGATAAAAATTATTTTTAATTTGCAACCTGACGGAGGTCAGTATAGATGGACTAATAGAGAAAGTCCCACACACTGCTAGAAGGCTAAATATTTTTTCAGAGCTAGATGCAGATAAAAAATATTTTTAATTTGCAACCTGATGGAGGTCAGTATAGATGGACTAATAGAGAAAGTCCCACACACTGCTAGAAGGCCAACTATTTATTCAGAGCTAGATGCAGAAAAAAATTATATTCAGTTTGCAACCTGATGGAGGTCTGTATAGATGTATTAATAGAACAAGTCCCACACACAGCTAGAAGCCCAATATTTTTTCAGAGGTAGATGCAGAAAAAAAATATATTCAGTTTGCAACCTGATGGAGGTCAGTATAGATGGACTAATAGAGAAAGTCCCACACACTGCTAGAAGGCCAAATATTTTTTCAGAGCTAGATGCAGAAAAAAATTATATTCAGTTTGCAACCTGATGGAGGTCAGTATAGATGGACTAATAGAACAAGTCCCACACACAGCTAGAAGCCCAAATATTTTTTCAGAGGTAGATGCAGATAAAAATTATTTTTAATTTGCAACCTGATGGAGGTCAGTATAGATGGACTAATAGAGAAAGTCCCACACACTGCTAGAAGGCCAAATATTTTTTCAGAGCTAGATGCAGAAAAAAATTATATTCAGTTTGCAACCTGATGGAGGTCAGTATAGATGGACTAATAGAACAAGTCCCACACACAGCTAGAAGCCCAAATATTTTTTCAGAGGTAGATGCAGATAAAAATTATTTTTAATTTGCAATCTGATGGAGGTCAGTATAGATGGACTAATAGAGAAAGTCCCACACACTGCTAGAAGGCCAAATATTTTTTCAGAGCTAGATGCAGATAAAAATTATTTTTAATTTGCAACCTGATGGAGGTCAGTATAGATGGACTAATAGAGAAAGTCCCACACACTGCTAGAAGGCCAAATATTTTTTCAGAGCTAGATGCAGAAAAAAATTATATTTAGTTTGCAACCTGATGGACGTCAGTATAGATGGACTAATAGAACAAGTCCCACACACAGCTAGAAGCCCAAATATTTTTTCAGAGTTAGATGCAGATAAAAATTATTTTTAATTTGCAACCTGATGGAGGTCAGTATAGATGGACTAATAGAGAAAGTCCCACACACTGCTAGAAGGCCAAATATTTTTTCAGAGCTAGATGCAGATAAAAATTATTTTTAATTTGCAACCTGATGGAGGTCAGTATAGATGGACTAATAGAGAAAGTCCCACACACTGCTAGAAGGCCAAATATTTTTTCAGAGCTAGATGCAGAAAAAAATTATATTTAGTTTGCAACCTGATGGACGTCAGTATAGATGGACTAATAGAACAAGTCCCACACACAGCTAGAAGCCCAAATATTTTTTCAGAGGTAGATGCAGATAAAAATTATTTTTAATTTGCAACCTGATGGAGGTCAGTATAGATGGACTAATAGAGAAAGTCCCACACACTGCTAGAAGGCCAAATATTTTTTCAGAGCTAGATGCAGATAAAAATTATTTTTAATTTGCAACCTGATGGAGGTCAGTATAGATGGACTAATAGAGAAAGTCCCACACACTACTAGAAGGCCAAATATTTTTTCAGAGCTAGATGCAGAAAAAAATTATATTCAGTTTGCAACCTGATGGAGGTCAGTATAGATGGACTAACAGAACAAGTCCCACACACAGCTAGAAGCCCAAATATTTTTTCAGAGGTAGATGCAGATAAAAATTATTTTTAATTTGCAACCTGACGGAGGTCAGTATAGATGGACTAATAGAGAAAGTCCCACACACTGCTAGAAGGCTAAATATTTTTTCAGAGCTAGATGCAGATAAAAAATATTTTTAATTTGCAACCTGATGGAGGTCAGTATAGATGGACTAATAGAGAAAGTCCCACACACTGCTAGAAGGCCAACTATTTATTCAGAGCTAGATGCAGAAAAAAATTATATTCAGTTTGCAACCTGATGGAGGTCTGTATAGATGTATTAATAGAACAAGTCCCACACACAGCTAGAAGCCCAATATTTTTTCAGAGGTAGATGCAGAAAAAAAATATATTCAGTTTGCAACCTGATGGAGGTCAGTATAGATGGACTAATAGAGAAAGTCCCACACACTGCTAGAAGGCCAAATATTTTTTCAGAGCTAGATGCAGAAAAAAATTATATTCAGTTTGCAACCTGATGGAGGTCAGTATAGATGGACTAATAGAACAAGTCCCACACACAGCTAGAAGCCCAAATATTTTTTCAGAGGTAGATGCAGATAAAAATTATTTTTAATTTGCAACCTGATGGAGGTCAGTATAGATGGACTAATAGAGAAAGTCCCACACACTGCTAGAAGGCCAAATATTTTTTCAGAGCTAGATGCAGAAAAAAATTATATTCAGTTTGCCACCTGATGGAGGTCAGTATAGATGGACTAATAGAACAAGTCCCACACACAGCTAGAAGCCCAAATATTTTTTCAGAGGTAGATGCAGATAAAAATTATTTTTAATTTGCAATCTGATGGAGGTCAGTATAGATGGACTAATAGAGAAAGTCCCACACACTGCTAGAAGGCCAAATATTTTTTCAGAGCTAGATGCAGATAAAAATTATTTTTAATTTGCAACCTGATGGAGGTCAGTATAGATGGACTAATAGAGAAAGTCCCACACACTGCTAGAAGGCCAAATATTTTTTCAGAGCTAGATGCAGAAAAAAATTATATTTAGTTTGCAACCTGATGGACGTCAGTATAGATGGACTAATAGAACAAGTCCCACACACAGCTAGAAGCCCAAATATTTTTTCAGAGTTAGATGCAGATAAAAATTATTTTTAATTTGCAACCTGATGGAGGTCAGTATAGATGGACTAATAGAGAAAGTCCCACACACTGCTAGAAGGCCAAATATTTTTTCAGAGCTAGATGCAGATAAAAATTATTTTTAATTTGCAACCTGATGGAGGTCAGTATAGATGGACTAATAGAGAAAGTCCCACACACTACTAGAAGGCCAAATATTTTTTCAGAGCTAGATGCAGAAAAAAATTATATTCAGTTTGCAACCTGATGGAGGTCAGTATAGATGGACTAACAGAACAAGTCCCACACACAGCTAGAAGCCCAAATATTTTTTCAGAGGTAGATGCAGATAAAAATTATTTTTAATTTGCAACCTGACGGAGGTCAGTATAGATGGACTAATAGAGAAAGTCCCACACACTGCTAGAAGGCTAAATATTTTTTCAGAGCTAGATGCAGATAAAAAATATTTTTAATTTGCAACCTGATGGAGGTCAGTATAGATGGACTAATAGAGAAAGTCCCACACACTACTAGAAGGCCAAATATTTTTTCAGAGCTAGATGCAGAAAAAAATTATATTCAGTTTGCAACCTGATGGAGGTCAGTATAGATGGACTAACAGAACAAGTCCCACACACAGCTAGAAGCCCAAATATTTTTTCAGAGGTAGATGCAGATAAAAATTATTTTTAATTTGCAACCTGACGGAGGTCAGTATAGATGGACTAATAGAGAAAGTCCCACACACTGCTAGAAGGCTAAATATTTTTTCAGAGCTAGATGCAGATAAAAAATATTTTTAATTTGCAACCTGATGGAGGTCAGTATAGATGGACTAATAGAGAAAGTCCCACACACTGCTAGAAGGCCAACTATTTATTCAGAGCTAGATGCAGAAAAAAATTATATTCAGTTTGCAACCTGATGGAGGTCTGTATAGATGTATTAATAGAACAAGTCCCACACACAGCTAGAAGCCCAATATTTTTTCAGAGGTAGATGCAGAAAAAAAATATATTCAGTTTGCAACCTGATGGAGGTCAGTATAGATGGACTAATAGAGAAAGTCCCACACACTGCTAGAAGGCCAAATATTTTTTCAGAGCTAGATGCAGAAAAAAATTATATTCAGTTTGCAACCTGATGGAGGTCAGTATAGATGGACTAATAGAACAAGTCCCACACACAGCTAGAAGCCCAAATATTTTTTCAGAGGTAGATGCAGATAAAAATTATTTTTAATTTGCAACCTGATGGAGGTCAGTATAGATGGACTAATAGAGAAAGTCCCACACACTGCTAGAAGGCCAAATATTTTTTCAGAGCTAGATGCAGAAAAAAATTATATTCAGTTTGCAACCTGATGGAGGTCAGTATAGATGGACTAATAGAACAAGTCCCACACACAGCTAGAAGCCCAAATATTTTTTCAGAGGTAGATGCAGATAAAAATTATTTTTAATTTGCAATCTGATGGAGGTCAGTATAGATGGACTAATAGAGAAAGTCCCACACACTGCTAGAAGGCCAAATATTTTTTCAGAGCTAGATGCAGATAAAAATTATTTTTAATTTGCAACCTGATGGAGGTCAGTATAGATGGACTAATAGAGAAAGTCCCACACACTGCTAGAAGGCCAAATATTTTTTCAGAGCTAGATGCAGAAAAAAATTATATTTAGTTTGCAACCTGATGGACGTCAGTATAGATGGACTAATAGAACAAGTCCCACACACAGCTAGAAGCCCAAATATTTTTTCAGAGTTAGATGCAGATAAAAATTATTTTTAATTTGCAACCTGATGGAGGTCAGTATAGATGGACTAATAGAGAAAGTCCCACACACTGCTAGAAGGCCAAATATTTTTTCAGAGCTAGATGCAGATAAAAATTATTTTTAATTTGCAACCTGATGGAGGTCAGTATAGATGGACTAATAGAGAAAGTCCCACACACTACTAGAAGGCCAAATATTTTTTCAGAGCTAGATGCAGAAAAAAATTATATTCAGTTTGCAACCTGATGGAGGTCAGTATAGATGGACTAACAGAACAAGTCCCACACACAGCTAGAAGCCCAAATATTTTTTCAGAGGTAGATGCAGATAAAAATTATTTTTAATTTGCAACCTGACGGAGGTCAGTATAGATGGACTAATAGAGAAAGTCCCACACACTGCTAGAAGGCTAAATATTTTTTCAGAGCTAGATGCAGATAAAAAATATTTTTAATTTGCAACCTGATGGAGGTCAGTATAGATGGACTAACAGAGAAAGTCCCACACACTGCTAGAAGGCCAACTATTTATTCAGAGCTAGATGCAGAAAAAAATTATATTCAGTTTGCAACCTGATGGAGGTCTGTATAGATGTATTAATAGAACAAGTCCCACACACAGCTAGAAGCCCAATATTTTTTCAGAGGTAGATGCAGAAAAAAAATATATTCAGTTTGCAACCTGATGGAGGTCAGTATAGATGGACTAATAGAGAAAGTCCCACACACTGCTAGAAGGCCAAATATTTTTTCAGAGCTAGATGCAGAAAAAAATTATATTCAGTTTGCAACCTGATGGAGGTCAGTATAGATGGACTAATAGAACAAGTCCCACACACAGCTAGAAGCCCAAATATTTTTTCAGAGGTAGATGCAGATAAAAATTATTTTTAATTTGCAACCTGATGGAGGTCAGTATAGATGGACTAATAGAGAAAGTCCCACACACTGCTAGAAGGCCAAATATTTTTTTCCGAGCTAGATGCAGAAAAAAATTATATTCAGTTTGCAACCTGATGGAGGTCAGTATAGATGGACTAATAGAACAAGTCCCACACACTGCTAGGAGCCCAAATATTTTTTCAGAGCTAGATGCAGAAAAAAATTATATTCAATTTGCAACCTGATGGAGGTCAGTATAGATGGACTAATAGAATGATGCTATGCCCAAAAGATTTTACTTCACTAGGTGCAGTAAAAAAATTGATATTCTATACACAGGTGGTATATCTTGCAACACAGATAGGCTACTCCACTGACTAACACACTCTGCAATAGGCCAAAAAGGATTAGCTTTGCTAGATTCAGCCAAATGCTGTGAAAAAAACTTGCACAGCACTGGCACAGACCTGCCTGGCAAAAACTGATAGGAACTGATGTAACCTAGTCCTGAAAAGGACTGCAATTACAATTAGTCTTTACTCCCACAATCTATCTATTTAAGAGCACAGACCTGCCTGATAAAAGTCGTAGGAAATGCTGTAACCTAGTCCTTAAAAGGACTGCAATCACAACTATTCCCTACTCCCAAGCTATCTGTAGATTTGTGCGAAAATTGGCTTGAAATTAACAAGGTATAGCGCACACAGCAACAGCGGTGCCGTCTAACACACAGCTGCAGCAGTGAGAAAATGGTGGCGACGGGGAAAATGGCTTGGTCTTATAGGGCAAGGACATGTGACATACACTGCCAATGACACATGCCCTTGCTTGTGCGAAAAACAGCAGTTCGCTCCGTGTGTGCGCTGCTGATAGGCTGACAGACTGCACCTCCCCACTGCAAATGCGGGAAAGAGAAAAAAAAATGGAGATCTTCATTATTCCTGCAGAGATCCATCCCCTGCCCCTCCCCCCACCCCGCTGTACACTCAAACTGCGTATTAACATTAATTTTCATCATTACTGAGAAAAAATCCAGTTATGATTTTGGTGCACGAACAGTTATTGAACATAACCTCGAACAGCCGAATTTTTCTCAAATCGTTCGTGTTCGCCGAACGGCTCGAACACCGCCCAAAACAGCTCGAATTTGAGATTGGCGAACAGTTCGAGTCGAACAACGCTCATCTCTAGTGTTGAGCCACCCCCGTAGTGTTCGGGTTCGGTTCGGTTCGTTGAACACCGGGATGTTCGTGGAACTGTTCGTCGAACACCTTAGAACACCGTCGAACACCGTTAAAACCAATGGCAGGCAATCAAAAACACATAGAAACACATAGAAAATACCTTCAAAGGTGTCCAAAAGCTGACAAACTGCTCAGAAGACACTCTCTTTAAAAAAGCCGGCCGGCAATTCAGCATCGGCATACACCGGTACCCGACAATTTAGACAAGAAGGAATAGAGCATCACACATAGATTAGATAGATAGAAACATGTCAGTCACCTATATAAGAAGTACAGTGACTGTGTTGCTTACTGTACTTGTCATTTAGTGTTAAAGGATTTATTAAAAAAAATAATAGTGGTTTCATGCACCGTCTCTTTAAAAATGCCGGCCGGCAATTCAGCAATGGTACCTGACAATTTATAACAGAAAGAATAGAGCATCACACATAGATTAGATAGATACAAACATGTCAGTCACATATATAAGAAGTACAGTGATAGTGTTGATTACTGTACTTGTCATTTAGTGTTAAAATAAAGGATATATTAAAAAAAAAATTGGCGTGGGGTTCCCGGTAATTTTACGCTCTAGCGGAGGTTAAGCAGATGGCTGGGGCAGATATTTGAAGCCTGAGAAGGGGGTAATACCCACGGAGCTTCGCAGGCTACTAATGTCAGCCACCAGCTGAATACCTAGCCTTTACTAGCTATTAAAATGGGGGACCCCCAAAAAAATGACATGGGGTCCCCCCTATTTTAATAGCTAGCATAGGCTAGGCTGACAGCTGGGGGCTGATATTAATAGCCCAGGAAGGGTGAATATTGGCCCCCTCCCAGGCTAGAAACACCAGCCGTCAGCCTCCCCAGAAATGGCACATCCATAGGATGCGCCAATTCTGGCACTTAGCCTCTCTCTTCCCACTGCCCTGTAGCGGTGGCAGTGGGGTAATAGGACTGGGGTTGATGTCAGCTTATAATGCCAGCTGAAATCAAGCCCAGGTTAGTAATGGAGAGGCGTCTATAAGACACCCCCATTACTAACCCCATAGTCAAAGTTAAAAAACACAAACACCCAGAATAAAGTCCTTTAATTGAAATAAAGACACAATTCTTTATAGTTCTAAATTAAACCATACTTACCATCACGCCCATTCCAGCTGAAGCCAACGATCTCCTGCAATAAAAGTAAAATAATAAAGCAACATCATCCTTACCTTTCCATGGTTCCCACGACAGCTTCAGCTCTGCTACATTCACATGACAGGCTGGATTGCAGCGGAACGCTGCCATCCAGCTTGCCATGCCGCAGACACTGAGAAGCGATAGCATTCTTGCGCTACTCAGTGTCTCGCTGTGACAGCATAAATAATGGGAATAATGTTTTTAATATGCTGTACTGCCTGGCTCTTGTAAGGGGCATTAAACCGTCTTGTTAGACCACTCTGACCTCCACGTCTCATCCAAGGTGCATTAAAACCATCTTGTTAAGCTACTGTGACCTCCACGTCTCTCCCAAGGGGCATTAAAACTGTCTTGTTAAGCTATTATGATCTCCACATCTCTACCAAGGGGCATTAAAACCGTCTTGTTAAACCACTCTGACCTCAACGTCTCTTCCAAGGGGCATTAAACCCGTCTTGTTAAGCTACTGTGACCTCCATGTCTCTTCCAAGGGGCATTAATACCATCTAGTTAAACCACTCTGACCTCCACGTCTCTTCCAAGGGGCATTAATACCGTCTTGTTAAGCTACTGTGACCTCCGCGTCTCTTCCAAGGGGCATTAAAACAATCTTGTTAAACCACTCTGACCTCCACATCTCTTCCAAGGGGCATTAAAACCGTCTTGTTAAACCACTCTGACCTCAACATCTCTTCCAAGGGGCATTAAAACCATCTTGTTAAACCACTCTGACCTCTACGTCTCTTCCAAGGGGCATTAAAACCATCTTGTCAAACCACTCTGACCTCCACGTCTCTTCCAAGGGGCATTAAAACCATCTTGTTAAACCACTCTGACCTCCAAGTCTCTTCCAAGGAGCATTAAAACCGGCTTGTTAAGCTACTATGACCTCCACGTCTCTTCCAAGGGGGATTAAAACCATCTTGTTAAACCACTCTGACCACCACGTCTCTTCCAAGGGGCATTAAAACCGTCTTGTTAAGCTACTGTGACCTCCATGTCTCTTCCAAGGGGCATTAAAACGTCTTGTTAAACCACTCTGACCTCCACGTCTCTTCCAAGCGGCATTAAAACCGTCTTGTTAAGCTACTGTGAACTCCACGTCTCTTCCAAGGGGCATTAAAACCGTCTTGTTAAACCACTCTGATCTCCACATCTCTTCCAAGGGGCATTAAAATCATCTTGTTAAACCACTGTGACCTCCACATCTCTTCCAAGGAGCATTAAAACCGTCTTGTTAAGCTACTGTAACCTCCACGTCTCTTCCAAGGGGGATTAAAACCATCTTGTTAAACCACTCTGACCTCCACGTCTCTTCCAAGGGGCATTAAAACCATCTTGTCAAGCTACTGTGACCTACACGTCTCTTCCAAGGGGCAATAAAACCGTCTTATTAAACCACTCTGACCTCCATGTCTTTTCCAAGGGGCATTAAAACCGTCTTGTTAAACCACTCTGAACTTCACTTCTCTTCCAAGGGGCATTTAAACCATCTTGTTAAACCACACTGACCTCCACCTCTCTTCCAAGGGTCATTAAAACCGTCTTGCTAAGCTACTGTGACCTCCATGTCTCTTCCAAGGGGCATTAAAACCGTCTTCTTAAACCACTCTGAACTCCACGTCTCTTCCAAGGGGCATTAAAACCGTCTTGTTAAACCACTCTGAACTCCACGTCTCTTCCAAGGGGCATTAAAAAAATTTTGTTAATCCACTCTGACCTCCACGTCTCTTCCAAAGTGCATTAAAACCATCTTGTTAAACCACTCTGACCTCCACGTCTCTTCCAAGGGGCATTAAAACTGTCTTGTTAAGCTACTGTGACCTCCACATCTCTTCCAAGGGGGATTAAAACCGTCTTGTTAAACTACTCTGACCTCCAAGTCTCTTCCAAGTGGCATTAAAACCGTCTTGTTAAGCCACTGTGACCTCCATGTCTCTTCCAAGGGGCATTAAAACAGTATTGTTAAACCACTCTGAACTCCACAGCTCTTCCAAGGGGCAATGAAATGTTGTTTTTAATTACCTCTAACCTCCACGACTCTTCCAACGGACATTGCATTTCCTCCTAATTTTAGTCAGCTTCTGCTTTTCAATGCATAGTCAAACACTAAGGGAAACCCACTACCCAATAATGGGTAGAAGGTTTTTAGTACACTGTAATCCACGTCTGTTTAAAGGGGCATTGCAGTTCCTCATAATTTTTGGAAAGCCTTCCATTCACTGCTTAGGCCAACAGTGTACAGGAGACCCAGTTGCTATAAATGGAAAAAATGGTTTAGTTAAGACCCTCTGACCTCCATGTCACTTCCATGGGGCATTGGAGTGCCTCGAAATTTTTGGTAGGCATTGCACTCACTGTATGCCCTATAACTGTGTAGCCAAACCGCTCCTTTTCATACAGAAACATTTCCTACAAGACATGTGTGGTTGACTGGCCTGATATTGATGTGAATGGTCTCTGTTCCTCCTGCTCTTTCTCCTTTGCCACCACCCCATCCATCATTCATCACCTGAATCTTTGTTTTAATGGGAGTCATAGAACTGAGAAAGTAGCAGGAAAACATCCAGCAATCCTCGGAGGAGGTAGGATATGCGCCAAAACGCTGACCACCTCAGGCCTAGCTGCTACTACATATATGCGCTTGCATTCCAAGGAACAGAAAGCTAAGCAGATGGATGGCCTCATGATCATGAATAATTTACACGTTGTGTAGGAGGCCGACCACTGCTGCTGTCTACCTTCTGAACTTTGTGTTGAAGCCTGATTGACCCAGGACCCGCAATCCTCTATGTCTTGAGGACGTGTTGCATCCTAGTGTCCAAATGTGCCCCGGCTTCCACAATATTAACCCAGTGTGAAGGCGTCAGTGAGATGGATCATCCCTGGCCACATTCACTTGTCCACGTGTTTGTGGTTAGGCTGTCCTTCCCACTAAATGCACTGGGGAGGGCACAGGTAATGTTTTGGTATGCGCGCTTTTGCATAAGGCGCACCTGGACAAATAGGGGCGGCTGGGGACCGTTTATGGACACCCGGCTGCCCCCAGGCGGCTGGGGACCGTGTGTGGGCACCCGGCCGCGGGGCGGCTCGGGACCGAGCATGGACACCAGACTGCCAAAGCAGCCATGACGTGGTGGCCAGATTCCGTCTCCACATACCTAAAAGGCCCAATTTCAAGTGCAAGCAAGCAGTTTGGTATTGCAGCCTGGGGGTGGGTGGGTGGCAGGCTGTGTACTTGCGCTTGCATTGCAAGGAATGGGGGAGGTAAAATTGAACACTGCCCTGGGACAAGGACTTGCACGGGGATAGTTGCAAGTCTGCATCTTCTGATGCGGCAAGGATCACTTCTGATGGGCACACTTTTAGGCTGTGACCTGGGTGTCAGAGATGCTTCCAGGGGTATTCCCCATGCTGTTCCCATGTATTTTCAGCACTGTATGCACGTGTCACACAGTATATGGCCAGATAAGGTTGTAAAATGTTAAAATGACATTTCCCGGTGAATGCATTTGTCACGGTTGAAAGCAATTCAAAAGTGCAAAAACGCATAAAAAATGCTACTTGTGAACATAGCCCAAGGTGTGGAGGAGTATTTTTGTTTTTGGTTATTTATTTTACTTTATATACAAGTCTTTACCCTGGAAAGGATGTTCCTTAACATATTTCACAGGAAAGCAGTTTCAGTTTTGTTTTTGAATGTTTTTTATTGTGAGCCCGTAAAAGTGGCTTAATATCTCTGACCACGTTGTTGACAGCAGTGACCTGGGGGTCATAAATGCTTCCTGGGGCGATCCCCATGCTGTCCCCATGTCATTTGAGCACTGTCACTATCGTTTTGGGCACTTTTTAGGCTTTCTACAGACTGCCGGTGGTGCCGCCGCAAAAATGCTGGGGTCTCCCATAGACTAACATTGGGTTCGTTGCTCGGGTCGAGCACCCGAGTATCACGGTGAGCTCGGCCTGAGCTTCGAGCACCCGAGCATTTTAGTGCTCACTCAACACTAATTATGATTACTATCTCTCTTGGTGCGATATGATTAGTGGTGTCAACACTCTTATGAGAGATAATTCTTGAGCGTTACAGAATAAGCCAAACGGATATACAGTGGTGGCCAAAAGTATTGGCACCCCTGCAATTCTGTCAGATAATACTCAGTTTCTTCGTGAAAATGATTGCAATCACAAATTCTTTGGTATTATTATCTTCATTTAATTTTCTTGCAAGGAAAAAACACAAAAGAGAATGAAGCAAAAATCAAATCATGGATCAATTCACACAAAACTCCAAAAATGGGCCAGACAAATGTATTGGCACCCTCAGCCTAATACTTGGTTGCACAACCTTTAGCCAAAATAACTGCAAACAACCGCTTCCGGTAACCATCAATAAGTTTCTTACAATGCTCTGCTGGAATTGTAGACCATTCTTCTTTGGCAAACTGCTCCAGGTCCCTGATATTTGAAGGGTGCCTTCTCCAAACTGCCATTTTGGGATCTCTCCACAGGTGTTCTATGGGATTCAGGTCTGGACTCATTGCTGGCCACCTTAGAAGTCTCCAGTGCTTTCTCTCAAACCATTTTATAGTGCTTTTGGAAGTGTGTTTTGGGTCATTGTCCTGCTGGAAGACCTATGACCTCTGAGGGAGACCCTGCTTTCTCACACTGGGCCCTACATTATGCTGCAAAATTTGTTTGTAGTCTTCAGACTTCATAATACCATGCACACGGTCAAGCAGTCCAGTGCCAGAGGCAGCAAAGCAACCCCAAAACATCAGGGAGCCTCCGCCATGTTTGACTGTAGGGACTGTGTTCTTTTCTTTGAATGCCTCTTTTTTTTCCTGTACACTCTATGTTGATGCTTTTTGCCAAAAAGCTCTACTTTTGTCTCATCTGATCAGAGAACATTCTTCTAAAACGTTTTAGGCTTTCTCAGGTAAGTTTTGGCAAACTCCAGCCTGGCTTTTTTATGTATCGGGGTAAGAAGTGGGGTCTTCCTGGGTATCCTACCATACAGTCCCTTTTCATTCAGACACCAACGGAGAGTACGGGTTGACACTGTTGTACCCTCGGACTGCAGGGCATCTTGAACTTGTTTGGATGTTAGTTGAGGTTCTTTATCCACCATCCGGACAATCTTGCGTTGAAATCTCTCGTCAATTTTTCTTTTCCGTCCACATCTAGGGAGGTTAGCCACAGTGCCATGGACTTTAAACTTCTTGATGACACTGCGCACGGAAGACACAGGAACATCCAGGTCTTTGGAGATGGACTTGTAGCCTTGAGATTGCTCATGCTTCCTCACAATTTGGTTTCTCAAGTCCTCAGACAGTTATTTGGTCTTCTTTCTTTTCTCCATGCTCAATGTGGTACACACAAGGACACAGGACAGAGGTTGAGTCAACTTTAATCCATGTTAACTGGCAGCAAGTGTGATTTAGTTATTGCCAACACCTGTTAGGTGCCACAGGTAAGTTACAGGTGCTGTTAATTACACGAATTAGAGAAGCATCACATGATTTTTCAAACAGTGCCAATACTTTTGTCCACCCCCTTTTTTAGATATGGTGTGGAATTGTATCCAATTTGGCTTTAGGACAATTCTTTTTGTGTTTTTTCATTGAAGACAAATTAAATGAAGATAATAATACCAAAGAATTTGTGATTGCAATCATTTTCAGGAAGAAACTGAGTATTATCTGACAGAATTGCAGGGGTGCCAATACTTTTGGCCACCACTGTAACACAGGACAATTCATATAAACTACTCATTCGGGTTTTCGTTCCTTAATGTTTTGTTAACTCACAGCATTCTCTCATCCAAGTGTTAGGTTACATTTTCTCATAGAATCTATTCTCAAGGGATCTGTCCATTTAACACATAACCCCGTTTTTCAAAGCATCAATATCTCTGCCACCATTTTCTGGAACTCAACATTCTTTCCTAGTCATGTCCAGTAAGTAGTCTCCTATGGAACAATTAGACCTTTCAGGCCTCTATAGAGGCAATCAGTTGTGTATATAAAACATTTCATCACTATTTACTCGACAACCCATATAAAATAGTAGTAGCTACATCTCCAACACAGACCAACATAATCAGCCCCCGACCGCTATTTGCTTGATGTAGTGGATTTACATCTGCACACTCTTAGGGGCCATGCTTGGCAAAGAAACTTTACTGCTCTCTGTTCCAAGGTATTGTCATGGTTTAACCAGTGATCTTTCACCTTCGTGTCTCCCAACTTCTGGTTCACCACCTTCATACATACCTCTTTTGAGTTTCTCCCATTGCAAAGGGTTGGGAGCAAGTTCATCCACCAGGTAAGCAAATTTCTGACCTATAATTTTGTTCTAATACTCAGGTCTAGCACAAGTTGAGTCTGCTTTTACAATGGCATAAACTCAAATCTTTGCATGATGTCTCCTCTTCCTTCACCTGACAACTTAGTGTCACAGAATACCACCATCACTATGCTTTGTCCACCAAGGCTCTTCCTAGGCATAGCCAGTCCCCTCTAACCTCAATTTGGTTGCAAAAAATCCCACACACCATTAGCAGACTTACATGCTTCTTCAGTTTGGCCCTTCACGAGGTCAAAAGACAAATTGGAGCTCAAAAAATCCAAGGCATCAGAAAATTTCACTTAATTGAAAAACTTAGCTTTTATTCCATTCTTAAAATTACATACAATAGCAACAATAATACATAGCAATGTTTTGCCCAGATATGGCCTTTTACAAGCCTAAATTTTATATAAAGGTAAGTTTTTCATGAAGTGTAATATTCTATTGATGGAGATTTTTTTTAAAATGCATTCAGGTCCCTCTAACTATGACCCAAAGATTATCATTCCTTCTTCCAATCACAGCATTATTCATAGAATAGTTTTGTAGTCGGCTTCCACCAATATCCAGAGACCTACAAAATAAAACAGATGTATAATGCAACATTAACATAATATGGCATAATCAATACTAACTGAGGTGTCCCTCTGTTAAAACGGATGTCCATAAAGTGTACCTACACTTTCTCCCATAATTTTAAAAAGCATTCTAAACCTTAACTATATAATGAGCAAAGATTTCACTGATGTGTAAAATCACAGTCTTAAGCTTTTTTTCTAGTGTTTGAAAACTTTGATGCACCTCCTTTGCATTACTATACTTTTATTTCAAACTGCATCCTTGGGGACGAGACGGCACTGTTTTGAAGTTTTGCCAGTAAAGCTAACTTTCCTTTGCCCTCACTATCCAACTCCATCATCTGTGCCTTGATTAGCGCCTAAGACTTCCACCAATCCTCTTCAATAAAGGAAGACCCTCTTGTCTCACCTTTCTCCTTCACAGGTTACAACTGAACAATGGTGTGTGACTTATGTCAAAACTTCAGGTTTATACACTATGCTCCATGCTTCTCCAGATGCAGTCTTCCTTCCTATGTCTGACTTTCCAGTGTGTTCTCAGTGTCCATCCTCTTTCATTTCCACTGCACTTGTCATCGTTTTGTCACATTGCCACCATCTTAGTGTACCACAGTTCTATCTGTATCATGCTCTTGTATGTCCTCCTATATGTTCAGTGTTCATCCCCTTCACACATACCACATAGGAAGATACTGAAGAGTGGGTTACAGACAGGACAGAGGCAGACTCTTTCATGTGTTCACAGCCATGCTCCTCCATCTCATTCTGCATATACATATATATATATATATAGTAGTGACCAAAAGTTTTGCATTTTTTTTAAAGTTCCCCTGATGAAGCATTTGTAAAATGTGCGTTGGGTGTTGGTGGATGAGTATGGTTATGTATAGCACTGCTCAATGATACTTATTATACTTACCTGTGGGCTGTTTTACAACCCTAGTTACATGTGTGACCTGTGGAAATGGGATTTTTAACAATTATCTGCTTACTTATACCCATATACTGCATATTGATTTATACATCTCCATAAATCTATTTATTGGTCACCTTATCTTTGTGTATATATCCATGATTAGGGTTCCCCACAGTGCTCACCCACCAATATGTTTTTGTGTCTGTATCTTGGAATGTTTTTTATGTAATTTTTAATAATTGTGTTTAACCACTTCGCCCCAGAGCCTGTTTTTGCCTTCGTGACCAGGCCAATTTTTTCAAATCTGACCACTGTCACTTTATGAAGTAATTACTCTGGAACGCTTGAATGGATTCTCCTGATTCTGAGATTGTTTTTTCAATACATATTGTACTTCATAATAGTGGTAAAGTTTCTTCGATATCACTTGCATTTATTTGTGAAAAAATTTGAAATTTGGCGAAAATTTTGAAAATTTTGCAATTTTCAAACTTTGAATTTTTATGCCCTTAAGTCAGAGAGATATGTCACACAAAATAGTTAATAAATAACATTTCCCACATGTTTTGCACAATTTTGGAACCAAATTTGTTTTTGTTAGGAAGCTATAAGGGTTAAAAGTTGACCAGCGATTTCTCATTTTTCCAACATAATTTACAAAAACATTTTTTTAGGGACCACATCTTATTTGAAGTGACTTTGAGGGGCCTTTATGACAGAAAATACCCAAAAGTGACACCATTCTAAAAACTGCACCCCTCAAGGTGCTCAAAACCACATTCAAGAAGTTTATTAACCCTTCCGGTGTTTCACGGGAATTTTTGGAATGTGGAAGAAAACAATGAACATTTAACTTTTTTTCACAAAAATTTTACTTTAGACCCAATTTTTTTATTTTCACAAGGGTAACAGGAAAAAATGGAATAAACAATTTGTAGAGCAATTTCTCATGAGCACGCTGATACCCCATATGTGAGGGAAAACTACTATTTGGGTGCACTGCAGGGTTTGGAAGGGAAGGAGCGCCATTAGACTTTTTGAATGTAAAATTTGTTTGAATAATTAGCAGATGCCATGTTGCGTTTGGAGAGCTCCTGATGTGCGTAAACAGTGGAAACCCCCCACAAGTGACACCATTTTGGAAACTAGACCCCTTAGGGAACTTATCTAGATGTGTGGTGAGCACCTTGCACCGCCAGGTGCTTCACAGAAGCTTATAATATTGAGCCGTAAAAATAAAATTTTCACATTTTTCCCACAAAAAATGTTTTTCATCCCCTAATTTTGCATTATCATAAGGGTAACAGGAGAAATTGCACCATGAAATTTTCTGTGCAATTTCTCCTGAGTATGCCGATACCCCATATGTGGGGGAAAACCACTATTTGGGTACACTGCAGGGTTCGGAAGGGAAGGAGCGCCATTTGACTTTTTGAATGTAAAATTTGCTTGAATAATTAGCGGACACCATGTTGCATTTGGGGAGCCCCTAATGTGCCTAAACAGTGGAAACCCCCCAAAAGTGACACCATTTTGGAAACTAGACCCCTTTGGGAACTTATCTAGATGTGTGGTGAGCACCTTGCACCCCCAGGTGCTTCACAGAAGTTTATAATATTGAGCCGTAAAAATAAAATTTTCACATTTTTCCCACAAAAAATGTTTTTCATCCCTAATTTTGCATTATCATATGGATAATTGCACCATGAAATTTGTTGTGCAATTTCTCCTGAGTACGCCGATACCCAATATGTGGGGGAAAACCACTGCTTTGGTGTAAGGCAGGGTTCGGAAGAGAAAGGAGCGCTATGTTGGCTGGGATAGGTTGCAGACACCATGTCACATTTGAAGAGTCGCTGACATGCAGAAACAGCAGAAACCCCCACAAGTGACTCCATTTTGTAAACTACACCTCTCAAGGAATTCATCTAGGGAAGTAGTGAGTATTTTTTAATTTTTAAATTTATACCATTGGGCAGTGAAGAAAACAATTATATTTTTCCACAAAAAAATGTTTTACCCTCAGATTTTACATTTTCACACAGGGCAATGGGTAAAAATGGTGCCGAAATGTGTCACACAATTTCTTCTAAAAGTGGAAATACCCGATATGTGGCTGTATCGTACCGCTTAGCCATAAGGTGAGATCTGGGAGGGACGGAGCGCTATTTGACAATTGGAGAACAAATTATTGTAGAATAGGCATTTGGATTTGGGAGCACAAAATTTTCTGAATTTCTTTTGGGGGGCAAGGGCCATTTTGCTTTTCCAGAGCCTTTCTGCTACCAGTAACTTGGAAGTCCCTTATATTTTTAACAGATGACAGACCTGAGTGGGGACTAGCATTTTTTGAGGACTGAGATGAAACTTTTATTCGGAACATTTTACGTAACATTTATTCGGCGCTCTAGGCTGAGCACTTACATCGGGGTTTCCATCTAAATTTCCAAGTGATGTAATTCAGATGAAACCCCTGTGGGATCCATTCACTGTAATGAGGCAGCAGAGTTACTCTGGACTCCGTCTGGCCTCTGTTTAGCGGTGTCCTTTTTTTCAGAAGTGCGCAAAACTGTGGCCAACCGCACTTTTATGCACGCCTAAAAAAAAATGACACCGTGGGATCACAGGCCAGATGGCATCCACAGTGGCCTATATCTGCCTCATTACAGGGAATCTTCCCTCATGGGTTCCGTCTGAATCACGTATTTCAGAGATTTATACAGAAACTCTGGTGTAAGTGCTCAGCGCAGAGCCCAGGGTAAATGTGACCAGAGCCTTACTGCGATCTTTGGGAGACATAATAAACAAATCAGTAGCAGGTGAAGAATTGGTTTTATTTATTTTTTACGCCGTTCCTCGTGCGGTTTAAGTGATGAGATTACTTTATTCTTCGGGTCGGTGCGATTACAGAGATACCAGATTTATATCGGGTTTTTATGACTGACAACTGTCACACACTAAAAGACGCTTTTTTTGCAAAATCTAGTTTTTGCATCGCCATATTTTGAGAGCTATAATTTTTCCATATTTTGGCCAACAGAGTCATGTGATGGCTTGTTTTTGGTGGGACGAGTTGACATTTTTATTGGTACCATTTTTGGGTACGTGACATTTTTTGATCGCTTTCTATTCCGTTTTTTGGGAGGTAAAATTAACAAAAACCAACAATTCAGGAATTGTTTTTGAGGGTTTTTTTAATGCCGTTCTGCGTGTGGTAAAAGTAATAAGGCAGCATTATTCTTCAGGTCAGTACGTTTACAGCGATACTACATTTACTGTATATTTTTTTTAGATTTTGGCGCTTTTACACAATAAAACAATTTTATAGAAAAAATATTTTTTTTCCATCGCTTTATTCTGAGAGCTATAACTTTTTTATTTTTCGGTTGATGGAGCTATATGGTGGCTTTTCTTTTGCGGAACAAGATGACGTTTTCAGCGGTACCATTTTTATTTCCATCTTGCTTTTTGATGGCATTTTTTCCCATTTTTTGTTTGGCGATATGATGAAAAAGCATAGCTTTTTGCTCCGTTTTTTTATTTATTTTTATTACGGTGTGCACAGAAGGAGTTAATTAGTGTGACAGTTTTATAGATCGGGTTGTTTTGGATGCGGCGATACCAAATATGTGTACTTTTTTTGTTTTTGCATAAATATACGGATTTATTGGTTTAATATTTAATTTATTTATTTTTATTTATTTTGTGATTTTTTTTAACAGTTTGAAAACATTTTTTAGACTTTTTTTTTACATTTTTACTTAGTCCCTGTATGGGACATTAATTTTTATTTTTCTAATCACTGTTCTCATGCAATGCAATAGACATGTATTGCATTGCATGAGAACTTTGCTGACAGTTTCACACTGTCTGTCTCCTGCTAGACTTCAGCTGCATGCTGAGCCTAGCAGGACATCATATATGGCAGATCCATAGGCGGTCATGTGACCTCCGGCTACCATAACAACGGCAGGTCCTGGAAGACATCAGGGGGCCATCGGAGAGGTAAGTTGATGACCCCCTCTCCTCTCACTATATTCTAAATGCCGCGATCACTATAGATCGCGGCATATAGAAGATAGCAAAGGGTTAACATCATTGGGACCTGATCCAATCAGGTCCAGATGATGTCCCCTGTCAGAGCTGTCACTCTGAACAGCAACTGCAGCACTTGTAGGACCCTGGGGGTCCTGAGGGCTGCGGGACCACCAACCATTCATAAACGTCGGTGCTGCACGGAGCCCAGGCAGCACCAACGTTTATGTACAGTGGGCGGTCTGGAAGCGGTTAACAAAGATTCTTTATGTTTTATTACTTTTTGTGTGAACATTTTTGGTCCTCGCACACATTCTTTTGTTGGTTTTCATGTACAATGATATACTGGAGAATGTAATGCTGCCAGTTGGAAATTCCAGCAAAACAATGATGTTAAGCACACATCCAATTTAGTCAAAAATTGGCAAGCAAAGAAAAATGTTCGCCTGTTGCAATGGCCAAGCCAATCACCTGATTTACACCCTATACAGCACCTTTGGGATCAGTTAGGGCGACGATTAGGGGCCCGTACCTATAGCAATAAAGATGAATTGTTCGCAGATTTGCAAATGGAATGGAGCAAGATCCCTCAAGATGTCTTGAATACCCTAGGGGCTTCAATGCCCCGTCGGTGTGGTGAAGTAATTAAAGCAAGAGGTTATACTAGAAAATACTAAGTTATGGCATTGCAAACAATGAATTACTCTCTATGTTGTGATCAATAAATAGTATATGCAGTCAGTTTTATTTAATTAAATGACCATACCCATATTCAAAAGCATTTTGCATAATGACAACTTCCTGCACTTTTAATTCATCACCTGGGAAATGGCATCACAACAACCAGACAGAAGTAATCATACTTTAAAAAAAAGCAAAACTTTTGGTCGCAACTTTATACACATAACACGTGTTTACATAATGACATTTTGTGACAATTTTCTTGTTCATTCAATCATAGAAGTAACAGCCATACTTTATTTTTACATAAGTCTCACTATGTTGGTTTTGATTTTTTTGTGGAATGACCTGTAATTTATTTAAGTGTCTATTTGCCAAACAAGTATGTAATAGTTACATTTTCACTGACTTTTTTATGGATTTAATTAAAAAAAAAATAACCATGCCATATTTTACTGATCACCATAAAAAAATTTCTTCACTGTGTTGCACGGATTGTTACTAGAGATTAGTGATGAGCCAATTTGTTCGAAATGCGAACTTACAGCTTAAATTCATCACGAATATGGCACATTCGGATTCGTGATCGGAAAGGCGAGCAAAATTTCTTAAATTCAGGAAAAATCGGCAACGTTCGGCAAATAAATGCAGGAACGTGATTGCGGGGCAATTACAGCGTTTTTAACAGTTTTGCTAGCATAGTGCTTGTGTATGATGAACAGGGGGACGTGTAAGGTGAGTGATCACTGAGGCTTGTGATAGCTCAGAACAGGTTAGATCAGCGGTGCGCTTGTAATCTTTTTTTTTTTCCTGTAGGCGATAACTTTAAGTGGGGAAAGCGCTGCTAGCCAATCAGAGCACAGGAAACATCCACACTGACCAGACACAAGGTCTTCTGTCATTGGCTGCTGAAATTACATGTTCTCTCTATATTAAAAGCAGACATGTGACCTCAGCGCCATTTTATGCATGTCACTCGTGATAGACGCTGCTCCTACACCCTGCTCCTGTGTAATGAGAGATATTAGCTAGATAGATGGGCGCTTGTTTGCAAGTCAGATAGTGTAGATAAGTCCTGTGCTGTACCTGTCAAATCGATGTTGTAGCACATTTTTTTTTTCTTGTGCAATTACTGAGTTTCTGACAGGGCCCATGCCATAGAACTGTGTTGTGCACCGGTTGTATTGTACTCCATGCACAAGTATGACTTAAATCTATTTTTTCACGTGCTAATTAGCGATGAGCAAGTATGTTCTGTTAACCCTTTCGGCAAGTATGCTCGGGCCGAGCACCGAGTAGTTACAGCTGCTTGGTGTTATGTTTGAATCACTCCCGTGTGCATGATTTGCGACTGTTTGACAACTTTAATACATGTGAGGAATGTGTAAAAAATAGACATTCCTTGCATGTACTAAAGCTGTCAAACAGTCGCAAATCATGCACACGGGAGTGATTCAAACATAACACCGAGCAGCTGTAAATGCTCGGTGCTTGCCGGAGCATACTCGGCGAAAGCGTTAACAGAACATACTCGCTCATCACTAGTGCTAATGTGATAAACCAAGCAAGCCCTTGTAGCCCACCATTTGATTTTGTGGGGTTGAAATTGAGCTGTATGCAGACTCTGCAGACCGTCACAGTGCAGAGCACAAAAAACTTTTTTTTTTTCATTTGCTAATGTGATAGTGCAAGCTATAGCAGCCCACTTTGTCATTTTTTGGTGGGTGAAATTCAGCTGTATGCACAGTAAAAAAATTGATTTTTTTCTGTTGCTAGCCACAGTCCAGCAAAGATTGTTTTGTGTCGCAAACATCATACACTCTGCTAAAAGCCACCTACTGTTTTAGTGGCATTGAAGTTCAGCTATTTTCAGAGTAAAAAAAAAGATTTTTTCTGTTGCTAAGCAGAGTCCAAAAAATATTTTTTTATGTCACAAACATGTTACACTCTGCTATAAGCCACCTAGTCCTTTAGTGGCGGTGAAATTCAGCTGTGTTCAAAGCTTATGCAGAGTAAAAAAATCTATTTTTTTGGTGTTCCTAATGTGATACAGCAGGCTAGATCTGAGTTTGAAATAGTTTGAAGAATATCTCATATGTTATACAGGCCTCATCCGCACTAAAAAAAATACTTTGTTCGGTTCCTAACGTTATACAGCAGGGACATCTCAGTTTGAAATTGTTTGGAGAATATCTCCTATGTTATACAGGCCTCATCCACAGTAAAAAAATATACTTTGTTTTGTTCCTAACATTATACAGCAAGCCATATCTTACCTTTTCATTTAGTGCCGCAGAAAATTCAGGTGTGTGCAGAGCTGTTGTAGAGGAAAAAATCTAATTTTGTTTTGCTAATAGCATGCTCTTACCACAGTATCTCAGCAACATGAGTGGGAAAAAGAGAGGTCGTGGTGGAAGGGGGAATAGACTTGGTGTTCAAGCTATACGTGGGTTAGGTGGTAATATTAATGAAAGCACTAGAGAACCAACACCATCATGTCCTATCAGACAACTGACAACTTCTGTTACTGGACAGGCTACTCCACTCCCTTTCTTTGATAGCCGCACAGCGATACGACTTGTTGATAAGGCCCAGAAAGAGCAGGTGCTCCAGTGGATGGCAAGCGCTGCTTCAAGTGGCCTCTCCTATTCTTCCTCCACCTCAACATCACACACAGTACAGTCCACAGAGGTAGCACCCCAATTACCCTTGCTTCCCCCCACCTCACAACTGTCCAACTGCCCAACTGAGTGTAGGGAACCACAGATAGGCGAGTCTGTAGAACTGTCCACCCATTCTATACCATGGGCATCAGAATTGTACAACAAACATTCACAGATTAAAGAGGAATGCATCTGCACCGATGGCAAAAAATTTTTTAGGTTGGATTCGGGGCAGGACAAAGTAGGGTCTGAGCAGGCTCCTGACCCTCATCACCAGACATTAACCACCGGGGAGGAAGGTGATCCTGATAAGACTCAGATACCTGAGGCTCATGCGGACTGTACTGTGCTGTCAGGGCAACAAGAGGAGAAGGGTCACTCTGAGGGCGAGGACTCGGATAACACATTGTATGATGACAAGGTTGAAGATCTTACTTGGAGTGAACCCAGAGTCACGCAGCCGAGTCGCTCATCTGAGGAGGTGGAGGAGGAAGATGAGGAGGTTACATTAGGCCTTACGGCGCAGACACGTAGTGATGCAAGCACAAGGAGTACTGCATCCTTAGCCCCAAACTGTGGCTGTGGCCAGCAGTGATGGGGGGTCTGTAGCTCGCAGGGACGGCAAGGTCTGCCTTGTCTGGGCCTTTTTTGTCACCGCATATGAAAAGCCAACTCACATTATCTGCAAACTTTGCGATAAAAAACTCAGTAGAGGGAAAAAATAATTTGACTACTACATGCATGAATGTTCACATGCGCAAACAACATGTGTTATGTTGGGAATCTCACCGCACTGAAATGCGGACCAGCGGACCTCAACAACCATCAGCTGCCCTATTAACCGCATCCGCTGTTTTTTCCTTCTCCTCTGTTACCATGCCAAGTATAGTCAAGCAGGTCTCCCACCACAGAACCTCCGGTTCTCTACCTGCTCCAGTCTTGCTGAGTGAGAGCCCTTCAGCTGTAACTGAAGCGGATATGCCTGCTGTGTTTGTTTCACCAAGCATACCACATGTTTCTCAATCCACCGTAACATCTGCACCTGCACTTCACTCACGGTCCATCAGTTTGTCCGTTTCACTGTACTGCACCACACTGTACTGTGACCACAATTGCAGCCAGCCTTCGGTCCTGCAGATGTGATCACGTAAAAGATTGTTTCATCCTACACATGACAAAGCTAAGAGGTTGAACTCCACCATCTCCAATCTGTTGGGCACGGAAATGCTGCCTTTCCGCAAGGTAGATACAGACTGTTTCCGAAAGCTGATGGGCGTTGCAGTCCCCCAATACCAGTTGCCCAGTCGCCATTACTTCTCAAAGAAAGCTGTGCCTGCACTACACCAGCATGTTGCAGACAACATCACCTGTTCCTTGACTAAATCTATGTCTGCCAGGGTGCATTTCACCACAGACACCTGGACGAGTAAGCGTGGCCAAGGGCGTTACATCTCGCTGACTGGGCACTGGGTGACTCTGGTGGTTGTTGGGGCAGGCGGGGAAGGGGCTGCTCCACAAATCTTGGAATCTCCAAGTCTTACAGAACAAACCTCTGTATTTCCCACTTCCTCCACTGCTTCTGCCTCCTCCACCTCCTCTAGGGCCTCCACCTGTGCACTCAACCTCTGCCTTAACGAGACACGCATTCCAACAGTGCAGAGCAAATCCACACCATCTCTGTACTTCGCAGTCAGGGCTCACCGCAATCAAGCAGTCTTCAAGTTAATATGCCTTGGAGATCGCAGTCATACAGATGAAGAGTTGTGGACAGGTTTCCAGCCTGAGTTTGAGCAATGGCTGTCTCCGCTGAACCTGGAGCCAGGGAAGGCCGTGTGCAATAACAGTGCGAACCTGTTGGCAGTCCTACGCCGAGGCGAGCTCACATACGTATCTGGTATGGCTCACGTCCTCAACCTGGTGGTACAGCGATTTCTTCACTACTATCCTGGCCTGGATGAGCTACTTCAGAAAGTACGGAAACTGTGTGCTCACTTCCGCCTTTCGCACCTCTCATGTCATCGACTTACATCGATACATAAGTCTTTCTCCATGCCAGTTAACAGGTTGATATGTGATATGCCAACATGGTGGAATTCCACTCTGCACATGTTGCAGCAACTGTGTCAGCAGCAATGAGCCCTGATGCAGTATGTCATGTCGTGTAGCCTGGGCCAACGCTGTAGGGACGTGGGCCATATCACGTTTATGGAGTGGGAACAGATTAAAGACCTCTGCACCTTTCTGCACTTTTTTGAAATGACTACTAAATTAGTTAGCGCTGATGATGCCATCATCAGCATCACTTTTCTGATCATCTACATGCTAGAGCAGACTTTGAATAGCGTGCGGCACGAGGTGGTTGTCCCAGAGGAGGATGTGGAAGGGATAAGAATGTCTCAAAGTTCCAGACTGTCATCACACAGGCAGATGCCAAGTGATGGTGGATTCCTGCAATTGAGGGATGTTTGGTGGTACCAGACATACTGCAAGAGTCGAGGAACAAATGGAGGAGGAAGAGGTGATGGGCGAGCAAAAGTCAGAAGATGAAGTGGATAATCATCCCCTCTCTGTTGAACGTGGTAGGCAGGAGGGGACGGAGAAAACAAGCATCAGTGTTATGCAGCCAAAAATAGAGCCTGGCTTTGGACCTACTGGAAGAGCCTGACATAAGAGTGCCTTTTTGATGCACTATCTGCAACATGATTCCCGTATAGTTTGGATTCAAAATAATTCTGACTACTGGGTTGCCACTTTGTTATATCCACGTTATAAGAGTAAATTTTTCCAGATGATTCCCACCCTGGAAAAGGGCCCGCTAATATTGGAGTATCGAAACAAGCTTTTAAGCAACCTTAATAGAGCTTTTCCCCAAGATAGGAGTGAGGCACACAGTGTGCATCGCAGCTATAGTCTTTCAACCTCCGGCACGTCAGTGCATCAACGCCAAAACATTACCAGCAGCAGCAGAGTAAGTGGCAGACCAGCTTGTTCACCAGCACAACAGAGTACAAGTCTGACACGTGGTGAATGACTGGAGAGGATGGTGGAGGACTATCTAGAGCTCAATATGAATACCATCAGGAAGGATTTGGACCCTTTCACATTTTGGTCTTCAAAAATGGATGAATGGCATGAGCTTGCCTGTCACGCCTTGGAGGTTTTATCATGTCCGGCAGCCAGCGTTCTCTCACAGCGTGTCTTCAGCGCTGCTGGTGGTGTCCTGATGGATAAACGCAGCTAGCTGTCCCATGAAAGTGTAGACCACCTAACTTTCATCAAGATGAACAAGTCATTGATCTCCAAGGACTTTTGCACCCCAATCGCAGACTGTACAGACTAGGCGATGTTGTAGTTTTTAGTATGCTGCATTGATCTTGCGGAATTGCAGTCTGTGATATGACTTGTGTGCCTGCTCTTGCTGCTGCTGCAGGTTTTAGGCCCTAATTTTTTGAAATGTGCAGAATCCTGATTGGTTCTCCATCTATTGGGTTGGCTCTAGTGGAAGAGGTGTCATTCCTAATTCTACAATTTCTACTGTACTGAAATTGATGCCACTTTGCTGGTGTCTGCCACTAATTTTTGGAAATGTGGGGAATCCTGATTGGGTCTCCATCTACTGGGTTGGCTGTAGTGGAAGAGGTGTCAGTCTCCATTATGCTACTTATTCTCTAGTGAAATTGATGCCGCTTTGGTGGTTATAGGCCCAAATGTTTTCAAATGTAAACACCCCTACTTGAGTCTCCATCTAAAGGGTTGACTGTAGGGGAAGAAGTGTCAGTCCTAATTATATTATTTCTACTGTAGTGAAATTGATTCCACTTTGGTGGTTTTAGGCCCAAATGTTTTCAAATGTGAACATTGCTGATTGGGTCTCCATCTGCTGGGTTGGCTGTAGGGGAAGAGGTGTCGTTCCTAATTGTACAGTTTCTACTGTAGTGAAATTGATGCCACTTTGTTGGTGTCTGCCACTAATTTTTAGAAATGTGGGGAATCCTGATTGTGTCTCCATCTAATGGGTTGGCTGTAGTAGAAGAGGTGTTGGTCCCCATTATACCACTTATACTCTAGTGAAATTGATGCCCCTTTGGTGGTTCTAGGCCCAAATGTTTTCAAATGTGAAAACTCCTGATTGAGTCTCCATCTAATGGGTTGGCTATAGGAGAAGAAGTGTCAGTCCTAATTATACTATTTCTACTGTAGTGAAATTGATGCCACTTTGGTGGTTTTAGGCCCAAATGTTTTCAAATGTGAAAACTCCTGATTGAGTCTCCATCTAATGGGTTGGCTGTAGGGCAAGAATTGTCGGTCTTAATTATACTATTTCTACAGTACTATAGTGAAATTGATGCCATTTTGTTGGTGTTAGGCCCTAATTTAGGGAAATGTGAACACTCCTGATTGGGTCTCCATCTGCTGGGTTGGCTGGAAGAGGTTTTGGTCTCCATTGCAATAGTTCTACTCTAGTGAAATTAATTTTTTGGTGCAGATATTGTTCTCCACCCAGGGGTACACAGAGATGATAAACTCAAAATTGGTATATAAAGCAGGCTACATCTCTGCTTAAAATTGTTTGAACATTGAAATATTCATTCATATGAGTGCATCGATTTGCAGAGGTTTCATGAAATTCTCAACTTCACATGAATTCAAGCATTTTTTTACATTTGATTTGCAGTTCACAAAGCCTTTTTACAAGCTGCTAAAACATCAGAGAGTGGGCTAATGTAATTTTTCATTGCCTCTGCGGGTTTCCCCATAATACCCTGCAGCTATGACATCTTGCGGATTATCATACCTTGTACAGCGGTGGCCTGTACCCTGGCCATCCCAGTGGAGCACAGTTTTTTTGGCAGAGTCATTTTCCAATCTTCAGAGTCACTGAGTATGTCTTTCTCTTATGCAAAATGCAAGCTCTTATGGTCAGCAAGGTCCTCTCTGTATCACTCCTGTAGAGTGTAAACTTTTATGATCTGCAGAGTCCTCTCTCTTTCTTTTCTGTAGAGTGTAAACTTTTATGATCAGCAGGGTTCTCTGTGTTTCTCTTCTGTAGAGTGCAAACTTTTATGATCAACAGGGTCCTGTCTAGTGTTGAGCCACCCCCGTAGTGTTCGAGTTCGGTTCGGTTCGTCGAACACCCGTGTGTTCGCCGAACTGTTTGTCGAACTGTTCGTCGAACACCTTCGAACACCGTTAAAACCAATGGCAGGCAAACAAAAACACATAGAAATACATAGAAAACACCTTCAGAGGTGTCCAAAAGCTGACAAACTGCTCAGAAGACATAACTAACACATGGAAAAGTGACAAGTACATATAGTCATGCGAAAATAAAAGAGGTGGAGGAGTAAAAGGAGGGGGAGACACAGATATAGGCATGTCATGCCCTTCTAAAATCCAAAAAGTGAGAAGCCGACACGGCCAGTCCGCTCCTGCCCGTGCCACCTCCGTGTCGCCGGGTTTGTGCCAGAGCCGCGGTGAACCCTGATGGCCAGCCCCCCTCTCCCAATACTGGTGCCTGTCCGCTGGTGGGTCGAGCGAGCCCCCCTGTGGTGGAGGCAGCTCTAAGCTTTTTAATTTAAATTGTCTCTCTAATTTGAATGAATACACTTTAAATCCATTTACAAGGATCTATTGGAGGGCAAGTCTCATGCCAGCAGCCGCGGTAATTCCAGCTCCAGTAGCGTCCACTAAAGCTGCTGCAGTTAAAAAGCTTTTATAAGGATCGAGCTCGGCTGTCCACCGCAAGGCATCCTACTGCCAGTCCCAGCCCCTATGCCTTGGGGTGCCTCCTGATGCTCTTCACTGAGTATCCCATGGTCCCAAAGCATTTCCTTTGAAAAAATTAAGTGTCTAAACTACAGGTGGTGTAGCTTGCTTAACAGCCGGGATAATCCGCTGACTAGCAGACACTGCTACTAGGCACAAAGTATTTCCTGGGCTAGATGCAGTTAAAAATTTGTAATTAGATACTCTCGTTGGATGCTGAGAAAGCATTCCATAGAGTCTCCTGGCACGCCATATATGATTCTCTTAAAAAGCTTGGGGTAGGGGTCTAGGGGACCCTTTTATAGCCAAAATCACGGCCCTGTATCACAATACGTCACCTAGGCTGAAGATAAATGGAACTGTAGCACCCTGAGGGCTCGGTTGCTACAGAGGTATTGCACCTCACCCAGAGGTGTGATATCTCACTCTCAGGTAAGGATGGAGTGTGGATCAGGACCCGACACCTGCATGCATTACACCACATTGCCGTGGGGCAGGGCGACCAATATGCCTCTGAGATGGGCACGACAGTCCCTGTCCCTGGCTGGAGTGGGGGGAGGGAACACTGAGGAAGGGGAACCCTGTAGTGCAGGAGCAGGGAGGAAGCAGTTCCTGGGTGCATTGAGAAGGGAGTATAAAAGGTGGGCACCATCTTAGTTCAGTGCAGAGAAGTCTGAGCAGAAGTGGCAGAGAGCAGGGGCTCTGCATGAGCTCTGCTCCGGAGGCGGGCCTAGTAACAGAGGCCCAGGCCTGGAAGAGGGAGAAGGAAGGAAGAGGAGCGGAGAAGGCTCCAGGAACGAGGAATGAAGGGATCCCAGGGGTGCGGACGGGCGAGTCGCCACCGCACGCCCGAATCCACCTGCGTGGAGGGGTCAGGCCAAAGGGGGAGACCGGTCCCCGAAACTAGTGGAGGCAGGTAACAACCCTCAGCTAGAAACCGGAGGCTGTGACATTTTATGTGGCGCAGCCCCTCGCTACACCCGCTAGGAAGGCACCACATAGGGTCAGGGAAACTGGCGCCAAGTTTACCAAGAGGAGGCCCGAGGCAGCCGGACAGAAGGGTTGGTAAGAAAGGCCAGACAAAGGACACACAAAGGGGGTCCTGTGAAGCGCTCCAAAGTTATCTGGGAGTTGTCTGAGCCCCTCACCTGGTGAGCACAGTACGACGTGGGCAGCCGTTACCTGCAGACATGGTCTGGATAATAAGAACTGTGAGTAAAGGCCCTGGACTCCATCACTGACTCCGTGTCGTTACTGCTGCTGCCCTGCACCATCACCCCCATCCTCCGCATACACTGCCCTGAGGCTATACTCCTCCCTTGGGGAGTTATGCTACGCTCTGCTGCACCCACAACACCAGCCTCAGCGGTCTGCCCTGCAGCGGCGGTTCACTCTGACCGCAATCCACGGGTGGCATAGTCGGACATTTAAACATCAAAACCACATAAATAGTTCCGCCACTGGTTTGACCACCCTGAGCCACGGAACCGGGTCGCCGCCACGAAGACTACAACCACCAGCATCCACCAAAAAAGGGTCCGGCTCTGGGTGTCCCAAGGCCCAGGGGGTGCATCAGAACATTTTCATCACCTTTCACAATCACCAATGGGACAAGGCAGGGATGTCCTCTGTCCCCTCTCTTATACATCCTAGTGACGGAGCACCTGCTCTCATCAATTCGCCATAACCCCAATATTAGGTGGATTGAGGTGGGAGGCACCGAGTACAAGTGCTCTCTATTTGCTGATGATGTCCTAGTATATATCACTCAATCACATATATCCATCCATGCTGTTATGGCTGAAATAGATCACTTTGTTACATGGTCAAATTTTAAAATCAATGCAGCGAAGTCTGATGCCCTCGATGTCTCCCTCCCCAAATCCATATAGGATTCCATCCAGTCCAACTTTCCCTTTGCCTGGCCTTCACAGGGTATCAAATACTTAGGAATTCCTATTCATAGAGACCTCTCCCATCTATGTTATCTTAATTTTGGGCCCTTTATTGAACAACTCCATACAGACCATGGTTGGCAAGTTAGAACTGTAAGATTCACTACGTGAACCACTGGTGTTTTGTGGAAAAGCACATGTACACTGCGTTCCAAATTATTATGCAAAAAGTGTTTAGGAGTGATAAGGGAAGAATTTGTTTGTTTGTCAGTTAAACTCATTGATGGTGATGTGTGTCAGGGCTCTTTATATCACTGTAAGCAATTGCAGACACCTGTGCTAATTAGTTTGGCAGGTGTGTCCAATGAAAGGCAAGACTACTTAAGAAGGCTGTCTCACATTATTAAGCAGCCTACATTTTCTGCCAAAATGGGAAAGAAAAAGGATGTGTCGGCTGCTGAGAAGCAACAAATTGTGGAGTGTTTAGGTCAAGGCATGACTACAATCAACATTGTGCGATGATCAGGATGAAGTGTCTTGGCAATCAAGAAGTATGTAGCTGATTCACAGTACACACGTGTGCGTGCTGATAAGGGCAAATTGAGGACTCTTTCCTACAGGCAATTACGTCAGGTTGAAAGAGCAGCGGCAAAAAAGCCTTGTCATAGCAGCAGACAAGTTTTTGAAGCTGCTTGTGCCTCCAACGTCCCCCGAACAACAAGATGCAGGGTCCTTCAGAGGTTTGCAGCTGTGCATACGCCATCCTGTCGACCTCCTCTATCCACTTCACACAAGCAGAAACGGCTCCAGTGGGCCAAACATTACATGAAGACTGATTTCAAAACTGTTTTGTTCATGGATGAGTGCCGTGCAGCGCTCGATGGTCCAGATGGATGGAGTGGAGGATGGCTGGTTGATGGACACCCCACGCAAACACGGCTACAGCGCCAACAAGGAGGAGGTGGAGTAATGTTTTGGGCTGGAATCATGGGGAGAGAGATTGTCGGCCCCTTTAGGATCCCTGAAGGTGCTAAAGATGAACTCCATAATGTATGTGGATTTTCTCAAACAGCACTTCCTGCCATGGTTCAAGAAGAAGAACCGTGTATTTCACAGCAAGATCATTTTTCTGCATGATAATGCACCATCTCATGCTGCACATAAAACATCTGCATCTCTGGCTGATATGGGCATAAAAGGGGACAAACTTATGGTGTGACCCCCATGCTCCCCTGACCTGTACCCCATTCAGAACCTTTGGAGCATCATTAAAAGGAGTGTCTATGATGGCGGGAGGCAGTTCACATCTAAGCAACAGCTCTGGGAGGGTATTCTGTCCTCATGCAAAACAATTGAAGCAGAAACCATCCAAAACCTGACAAATTCAATGGACGAGAGAGTTCAGAAGCTCCTTTCGAACAAGGGGTCCTATGTGAAAATGTAACATCACCTAGAATAAAGTTTTGAGTTGAAAACTGTTTGATTTCAGTTTCTAACAACCTGCTAATGCTTATAATTTCAAAATGACCATTTTTTTGGTCTTTATTAAAATGAAAAGGTTGATCGAAAAGTTTGGGGGATCTAAGAGTGTGGCAACCCAGTAGTCATGATTACTTCGAATTCTGACAATATGAGGGTCATGCTGCAGGTAGTGCAGCAAGAAGGCACTTATGTGTCTTGCGCATCTCGGAGCCCCAAAATTATTTTCCAGGCTAGATGCAGCTAAAAATTATTATTAATTTTAAATCTGGTGAAGCTTTAGTATAGATGGCCTAATAGGATTAGTGCTGCACACTGCTACAAAGCCCAAATTATTTTCCAGCCAAGATACAGATAAACATGATTAGTAATTTGAAAGCTTAAAACGGTTGGTAGGGTGATTTTAACCAATCATCAAGCTTTTACTCTCCCCAGGATGACACAGGGGTAGAAAAGTCGTTTCGGATCCATGATTTGTTCATCTTTATGAACGTGAGTCTGTCTACATTATCAGTGGAGAGCCGCGTGCGCTTATCTGTCAGCACACCACCAGCAGCGCTGAACACACGTTCAGACAGAACGCTGGCTGCGGGGCATGACAAGATCTCCAAGGCGTAAGTGGCTAGCTCCGGCCATTTATCCAGATTGGAAGCCCAAAAAGAGCAAGGGTCCAGTGACACAGTCGTGGCTTCAATGTTTACTTGGAGATACTCCTGTACCATCGTCTCTAGGCGTTGACTATGTGTCAGACTTCTTGTCTCCTGTGGCCTTGCAAAGGATGGGCTAAAAAAGTGGTGAAATGATTCCGCAAAATTGATGTTACCAGCAGATACTGTGGTTCTGTTACGGTTTGAGTGCTGAACACTTGACGGTCCCACGGTTGGCAAGTTGGAACTGTGAGATTCACTACGTGCACCACTGGTATTTTGTGGAAAAGCACATGAAAGATTCTGCAACAGTCTCTGCTGATACTAATGCATGCGTGCATCCCTTTCTATGGCAGGAATAATTTCTGCAAATTTACTTTTGTACCGGGGATCTAACAGTGTGGCAACCCAGTAGTCAGGATTATTTCTAATTCTCACAATTCGAGGGTCATGTGGCAGGTAGTGCAGCAAGAAGGCACTCATGTGTGTTGCGCATCCAGGAGCACCAAGTCCCTGTTGTGTTGGTGGCGAGGTAACAATCATGCTTCCTTCCTCTGTCCTCTCCCCCCAACCTCGCACAACAGAAATGTGATCAAGGTCTCCCTCATCTGATGAGTCTTCCATCAGTTCGTCCTCCACTTCTTCCTGGGCTCCTGCACCTTCCTCACTAGTTTGGCTGCTACCATGCGCCCTGGTAAAACCATCTCCCCCACCCTCACATGCCTGCCGCCTTGGTGCTGCCGACCGTCTGGACCTTGCAGATGTTAGCCCTTCCGCATACAACTCCTCCTCCTCTACTTCCTCCACCTCCTCTTGTGCCACCACCTGACTCCGAATTCTGTTTAACATGTGCTCCAGCATGTAAATCACCGGAATAGTCATGCTGATAATGGCATCGTCAGCACTAAACATCTTCGTCGCCATTTCAAAACTGTGCAGAAGGGTGCATAGGTCCCTGATCTGAGACCACTCCTCCAGCGTGATTTGCCCCACCTCTGAATCTCATTGGCCCAGGCTATACGTCAGAACGTATTGCACCAGGGCTTGTCGGTGCTGCCACAGTCGCTGCAACATGTGCAGAGTTGAATTCCACCGGGTAGGCACATCGCATTTTAGCCGGTGAAGTGGCAGGCCCAACGACTTCTGTAGAGATGTAAGTCGCTGAGCTGCGGGATGCGAACGGCAGAAGTGAGCACACAGCGACCGTGCCCTCTGCAGAAGGCCATCTAGTCTGGGATAGTGGGCTAAAAATTGCTGGACAACCAGGTTCAACACGTGAGCCATACAAGGCACGTGTGTGACATTGCCCCGGCGAAGGGCCGCACCCAGGTTTGCAGCATTGTCGCACACGGCCTTCCCTGGTTTCAGGTCCAGTGGAGACAACCATTCATGAAATTGGTTCTCCAGAGCTGACCACAACTCCTCAGCTGTGTGACTCACATTTCCCAGACATTTCAATGTAAAAACCGCCTGATGACGTTGAGCCCTACTGCCAGCATAGTAAGGAGGTGTGCAGGATCCCTTCTGCACAGTTAGAAAGCTTGTGGCATGACCAGGCAGGCTTTGGGTGCAGGTGGAAGACCGAGAGGAGGTTGAGGAGGCAGAAGCAGTGGAGGAACTTTGACATAAAGAGGATTGACGCACAACTCGTGGGGACGGCAAGTAGTGTTGAGCCACCCCCGTAGTGTTCGAGTTCGGTTCGGTTCGTCGAACACCCGTGTGTTCGCCGAACTGTTCGTCGAACTGTTCGTCGAACACCTTCGAACACCGTTAAAACCAATGGCAGGCAAACAAAAGCACATAGAAACACATAGAAAACACCTTCAAAGGTGTCCAAAAGCTGACAAACTGCTCAGAAGACATAACTAACACATGGAAAAGTGACAAGTACATATAGTCATGCGAAAATAAAAGAGGTGGAGGAGTAAAAGGAGGGGGAGACACAGATATAGGCATGTCATGCCCTTCTAAAATCCAAAAAGTGAGAAGCCGACACGGCCAGTCCGCTCCTGCCCGTGCCACCTCCGTGTCGCCGGGTTTGTGCCAGAGCCGCGGTGAACCCTGACGGCCAGCCCCCCTCTCCCAATACTGGTGCCTGTCCGCTGGTGGGTCGAGCGAGCCCCCTTGTGGTGGAGGCAGCTCTAAGCTTTTTAATTTAAATTGTCTCTCTAATTTGAATGAATACACTTTAAATCCATTTACAAGGATCTATTGGAGGGCAAGTCTCATGCCAGCAGCCGCGGTAATTCCAGCTCCAGTAGCGTCCACTAAAGCTGCTGCAGTTAAAAAGCTTTTATAAGGATCGAGCTCGGCTGTCCACCGCAAGGCATCCTACTGCCAGTCCCAGCCCCTATGCCTTGGGGTGCCTCCTGATGCTCTTCACTAAGTATCCCATGGTCCCGAAGCATTTCCTTTGAAAAAATTAAGTGTCTAAACTACAGGTGGTGCAGCTTGCTTAACAGCCGGGATAATCCGCTTACTAGCAGACACTGCTACTAGGCACAAAGTATTTCCTGGGCTAGATGCAGTTAAAAATTTGTAATTAGATACTCTCGTTGGATGCTGAGAAAGCATTCCATAGAGTCTCCTGGCACGCCATATATGATTCTCTTAAAAAGCTTGGGGTAGGGGTCTAGGGGACCCTTTTATAGCCAAAATCACGGCCCTGTATCGCAATACGTCACCTAGGCTGAAGATAAATGGAACTGTAGCACCCTGAGGGCTCGGTTGCTAAAGACGTATTGCACCTCACCCAGAGGTGTGATATCTCACTCTCAGGTAAGGATGGAGTGTGGATCAGGACCCGACACCTGCATGCATTACACCACATTGCCGTGGGGCAGGGCGACCAATATGCCCCTGAGATGGGCACGACAGTCCCTGTCCCTGGCTGGAGTGGGGGGAGGGAACACTGAGGAAGGGGAACCCTGTAGTGCAGGAGCAGGGAGGAAGCAGTTCCTGGGTGCATTGAGAAGGGAGTATAAAAGGTGGGCACCATCTTAGTTCAGTGCAGAGAAGTCTGAGCAGAAGTGGCAGGGAGCAGGGGCTCTGCATGAGCTCTGCTCCGGAGGCGGGCCTAGTAACAGAGGCCCAGGCCTGGAAGAGGGAGAAGGAAGGAAGAGGAGCGGAGAAGGCTCCAGGAACGAGGAATGAAGGGATCCCAGGGGTGCGGACGGGCGAGTCGCCACCGCACGCCCGAATCCACCTGAGTGGAGGGGTCAGGCCAAAGGGGGAGACCGGTCCCCGAACTAGTGGAGGCAGGAAACGACCCTCAGCTAGAAACCGGAGGCTCTGACATTTTATGTGGCGCAGCCCCTCGCTACACCCGCTAGGAAGGCACCACATAGGGTCAGGGAAACTGGCGCCAAGTTTACCAAGAGGAGGCCCGAGGCAGCCGGACAGAAGTGTTGGTAAGAAAGGCCAGACAAAGGACACACAAAGGGGGTCCTGTGAAGTGCTCCAAAGTTATCTGGGAGTTGTCTGAGCCCCTCACCTGGTGAGCACAGTACGACGTGGGCAGCCGTTACCTGCAGACGTGGTCTGGATAATAAGAACTGTGAGTAAAGGCCCTGATCTGCATCACTGACTCCGTGTCGTTACTGCTGCTGCCCTGCACCATCACCCCCATCCTCCGCATACACTGCCCTGAGGCTATACTCCTCCCGTGGGGAGTTATGCTACGCTCTGCTGCACCCACAACACCAGCCTCAGTGGTCTGCCCTGTAGCGGCGGGTCACTCTGACCGCAATCCACGGGTGGCGTAGTCGGACATTTAAACATCAAAACCACATAAATAGTTCCGCCACTGGTTTGACCGCCCTGAGCCACGGAACTGGGTCGCCGCCACGAAGACTACAACCACCAGCATCCACCAAAAAGGGTCCGGCTCCGGGTGTCCCAAGGCCCAGGGGGTGCGTCAGAACATTTTCATCACCTTTCACAATCACCAATGGGACAAGGCAGTGATGTCCTCTGTCCCCTCTCTTATACATCCTAGTGACGGAGCACCTGCTCTCATCAATTCGCCATAACCCCAATATTAAGTGGATTGAGGTGGGAGGCACCGAGTACAAGTGCTCTCTATTTGCTGATGATGTCCTAGTATATATCACTCAATCACATATATCCATCCATGCTGTTATGGCTGAAATAGATCACTTTGTTACATGGTAAAATTTTAAAATCAATGCAGCGAAGTCTGAGGCCCTCGATGTCTCCCTCCCCAAATCCATATAGGATTCCATCCAGTCCAACTTTCCCTTTGCCTGGCCCTCACAGGGTATCAAATACTTAGGAATTCCTATTCATAGAGACCTCTCCCATCTATGTTATCTTAATTTTGGGCCCTTTATTGAACAACTCCATACAGACCACGGTTGGCAAGTTAGAACTGTAAGATTCACTACGTGAACCACTGGTGTTTTGTGGAAAAGCACATGTACACTGCGTTCCAAATTATTATACAAAAAGTGTTTAGGAGTGATAAGGGAAGAATTTGTTTGTTTGTCAGTTAAACTCATTGATGGTGATGTGTGTCAGGGCTCTTTATATCACTGTAAGCAATTGCAGACACCTGTGCTAATTAGTTTGGCAGGTGTGTCCAATGAAAGGCAAGACTACTTAAGAAGGCTCTCTCACATTATTAAGCAGCCTACATTTTCTGCCAAAATGGGAAAGAAAAAGGATGTGTCGGCTGCTGAGAAGCAACAAATTGTGGAGTGTTTAGGTCAAGGCATGACTACAATCAACATTGTGCGATGATCAGGATGAAGTGTCTTGGCAATCAAGAAGTATGTAGCTGATTCACAGTACACACGTGTGCGTGCTGATAAGGGCAAATTGAGGACTCTTTCCTACAGGCAATTACGTCAGGTTGAAAGAGCAGCGGCAAAAAAGCCTTGTCATAGCAGCAGACAAGTTTTTGAAGCTGCTTGTGCCTCCAACGTCCCCCGAACAACAAGATGCAGGGTCCTTCAGAGGTTTGCAGCTGTGCATGCGCCATCCTGTCGACCTCCTCTATCCACTTCACACAAGCAGAAACGGCTCCAGTGGGCCAAACATTACATGAAGACTGATTTCAAAACTGTTTTGTTCACGGATGAGTGCCGTGCAGCGCTCGATGGTCCAGATGGATGGAGTGGAGGATGGCTGGTTGATGGACACCCCACGCAAACACGGCTACAGCGCCAACAAGGAGGAGGTGGAGTAATGTTTTGGGCTGGAATCATGGGGAGAGAGATTGTCGGCCCCTTTAGGATCCCTGAAGGCGCTAAAGATGAACTCCATAATGTATGTGGATTTTCTCAAACAGCACTTCCTGCCATGGTTCAAGAAGAAGAACCGTGTATTTCACAGCAAGATCATTTTTCTGCATGATAATGCACCATCTCATGCTGCACATAAAACATCTGCATCTCTGGCTGATATGGGCATAAAAGGGGACAAACTTATGGTGTGACCCCCATGCTCCCCTGACCTCTACCCCATTCAGAACCTTTGGAGCATCATTAAAAGGAGTGTCTATGATGGCGGGAGGCAGTTCACATCTAAGCAACAGCTCTGGGAGGGTATTCTGTCCTCATGCAAAACAATTGAAGCAGAAACCATCCAAAACCTGACAAATTCAATGGACGAGAGAATTCAGAAGCTCCTTTCGAACAAGGGGTCCTATGTGAAAATGTAACATCACCTAGAATAAAGTTTTGAGTTGAAAACTGTTTGATTTCAGTTTCTAACAACCTGCTAATGCTTATAATTTCAAAAATGACCATTTTTTTGGTCTTTATTAAAATGAAAAGGTTGATCGAAAAGTTTGGGGGATCTAAGAGTGTGGCAACCCAGTAGTCATGATTACTTCGAATTCTGACAATATGAGGGTCATGCTGCAGGTAGTGCAGCAAGAAGGCACTTATGTGCCTTGCGCATCTCGGAGCCCCAAAATTATTTTCCGGGCTAGATGCAGCTAAAAATTATTTTTAATTTTAAATCTGGTGAAGCTTTAGTATAGATGGCCTAATAGGATCAGTGCTGCACACTGCTACAAAGCCCAAATTATTTTCCAGTCAAGATACAGATAAACATGATTAGTAATTTGAAAGCTTAAAACGGTTGGTAGGGTGATTTTAACCAATCATCAAGCTTTTACTCTCCCCAGGATGACACAGGGGTAGAAAAGTCGTTTCGGATCCATGATTTGTTCATCTTTATGAACGTGAGTCTGTCTACATTATCAGTGGAGAGCCGCGTGCGCTTATCTGTCAGCACACCACCAGCAGCGCTGAACACACGTTCAGACAGAACGCTGGCTGCGGGGCATGACAAGATCTCCAAGGCGTAAGTGGCTAGCTCCGGCCATTTATCCAGATTGGAAGCCCAAAAAGAGCAAGGGTCCAGTGACACAGTCGTGGCTTCAATGTTTACTTGGAGATACTCCTGTACCATCGTCTCTAGGCGTTGACTATGTGTCAGACTTCTTGTCTCCTGTGGCCTTGCAAAGGATGGGCTAAAAAAGTGGTGAAATGATTCCGCAAAATTGATGTTACCAGCAGATACTGTGGTTCTGTCACGGTTTGAGTGCTGAACACTTGACGGTCCCACGGTTGGCAAGTTGGAACTGTGAGATTCACTACGTGCACCACTGGTATTTTGTGGAAAAGCACATGTAAGATTCTGCAACAGTCTCTGCTGATACTCCTGCATGCGTGCATCCCTTTCTATGGCAGGAATAATTTCTGCAAATTTACTTTTGTACCGGGGATCTAACAGTGTGGCAACCCAGTAGTCAGGATTATTTTTAATTCTCACAATTCGAGGGTCATGTTGCAGGTAGTGCAGCAAGAAGGCACTCATGTGTGTTGCGCATCCAGGAGCACCAAGTCCCTGTTGTGTTGGTGGCGAGGTAACAATCATGCTTCCTTCCTCTGTCCTCTCCCCCCAACCTCGCACAACAGAAATGTGATCAAGGTCTCCCTCATCTGATGAGTCTTCCATCAGTTCGTCCTCCACTTCTTCCTGGGCTCCTGCACCTTCCTCACTAGTTTGGCTGCTACCATGCGCCCTGGTAAAACCATCTCCCCCACCCTCACATGCCTGCCGCCTTGGTGCTGCCGACCGTCTGGACCTTGCAGATGTTAGCCCTTCCGCATACAACTCCTCCTCCTCTACTTCCTCCACCTCCTCTTGTGCCACCACCTGACTCCGAATTCTGTTTAACATGTGCTCCAGCATGTAAATCACCGGAATAGTCATGCTGATAATGGCATCGTCAGCACTAAACATCTTCGTCGCCATTTCAAAACTGTGCAGAAGGGTGCATAGGTCCCTGATCTGAGACCACTCCTCCAGCGTGATTTGCCCCACCTCTGAATCTCGTTGGCCCAGGCTATACGTCAGAACGTATTGCACCAGGGCTTGTCGGTGCTGCCACAGTCGCTGCAACATGTGCAGAGTTGAATTCCACCGGGTAGGCACATCGCATTTTAGCCGGTGAAGTGGCAGGCCCATCGACTTCTGTAGAGATGTAAGTCGCTGAGCTGCGGGATGCGAACGGCGGAAGTGAGCACACAGCGACCGTGCCCTCTGCAGAAGGCCATCTAGTCTGGGATAGTGGGCTAAAAATTGCTGGACAACCAGGTTCAACACGTGAGCCATACAAGGCATGTGTGTGACATTGCCCCGGCGAAGGGCCGCACCCAGGTTTGCAGCATTGTCGCACACGGCCTTCCCTGGTTTCAGGTCCAGTGGAGACAACCATTCATGAAATTGGTTCTCCAGAGCTGACCACAACTCCTCAGCTGTGTGACTCACATTTCCCAGACATTTCAATGTAAAAACCGCCTGATGACGTTGAGCCCTACTGCCAGCATAGTAAGGAGGTGTGCAGGATCCCTTCTGCGCAGTTAGAAAGCTTGTGGCATGACCAGACAGGCTTTGGGTGCAGGTGGAAGACCGAGAGGAGGTTGAGGAGGCAGAAGCAGTGGTGGAAAAATTACATAAAGAGGATTGACGCACAACTCGTGGGGACGGCAAAACTTGGACAGCAGCCCCTTGTCCTGCTGTCACCATAGTTACCCAGTGCCCAGTCAGCGACATGTAACGCCCCTGTCCATGCCTACTCGTCCAAGTGTCTGTGGTGAAATGCACCCTGTCACACACAGAGTTTCTCAAAGAAGCGGTGATGTTGTGTGCGACATGCTGGTGGAGCGCAGGCACACCTTTCTTTGAGAAGTAGTGCCGACTGGGCATCTGGTACTGGGGCACTGCGACGGACATAAGGTCTCGAAAATCCTCTGTGTCCACCAGGCGGAAAGGCAGCATTTCTGTAGCCAAGAGCTTGCAGATGGTGAAATTCAACCTCTTAGCTTTCTCATGGCTAGGAGGAAATGGTCTTTTACTTGTCCACATCTGAGGGACCGAGGGCTGGCTATTGTGCTTAGACGGGGTTGATAAGGGTGTCCCCGGCAAACTGCCGGTCTGTGAGGAAGATGCAGGCGGACATGTTAGGTTGCCTTGATCCAAAGGTGGTGCTATCGATGTCGGACAGCGCTCAAGACCAGCTGGTGTTACCACCTCCAAAGAAAATGATGACCTGCCAATCACGCTGGCTGTTGCGGGTAAAGAGGTGGCAGGTCTGCGCCCCAAAACAGGTGTGACTGCTGTCCCCCCAGTCACAGAGGATGAAGAGGCCGCGGATGCACAAGATATCGCAGACGGTGGTTGGCCCGGCCGGCTAGACCGCATTGTAGCACACTGAGCTTCCCACTGCAACTTATGCTTCATGTCCATGTGCCGGTTCATGCATGAAGTACTCAATCTATGTATTTTTTGGCCCCTACTTAGCTTTTGCTGACAAATGTTACAGATAACACGAGTTGGGTCATCTTTATCGATCTGAAAAAATGCCCAGGCTATGCAAGGCTTAGCACCCATGCGACCTGAAGAGCCACCACGACTTGTGGTGAGAGGCAGAGTTGTGTTTGAGGATGCAGTTGTTGACGTGCTTCCAGTACTACGTCTCTGTCCAGGAAGGCGCAACCTGACCTCGTCGTCACTAGCATCTTCCTCCACCTCCTCTGCTGACCTCATCTCTTGGCTGACTGTGGGTTGACAGTAAGTGGGATCTCCGACCTCATCATCATCACCCTGTGCGTTATCACACCCGTCGTCCTCAGAGCCAACCTGTTCCTGCCCTGACAAAAAACTAAAGTTGTCGCTCCAATCAGGTATTTGAGTCTTATCATCGTCTTCCTCATTGTCTCCACCAACAGGAGTTACAGTTTGGGAATGAGGGTCTACATTATGGTCAGAACCTTCTGCGTCTGGTCCTGGATCCGACTCATAAAGATTCTGGGCATCAGTGGAGATCATTTCCTCGTCTGGATTCACAGAAGCGCTGGAGTCGACCTCTGATTCCCAGGCTATAGTATGAGTAAACAGCTCTGCAGACTCAACCATCTGTTCTACCTCATACTCAGACGGGCAGCTGGAGATTTGGGAGCTGTGAGGAAGCAAGTGCGATTTGGGTGACACCTTTGAGGACTGGAGTATTTGTGATGTTGAAGTTGATGTGGAGGAGAGCCCACTTAAAGGAGCACTTGATATCCGTTGAAGCACCTGCTGTTTTTGTGCCTCATCTGGAATTTGTAGCGATTGGCATGGCCGTAAGAAAGGGATCTTATCACATTGTCCGCTAAAAGAAGTAGACATTTTAGTTTGGCTGGAAGACGGTCTTTCTTCTGCACCTACCCCACGGACACAACCTTTTTTCCCCTTCCCAACACGCCTATTCCCCTTTCCACCAGCAGCAGGCCTTTTTCCACTCATTTTGGTGGTTAACTAATTCACAACTCTGGAGTTGTTTGCACAAAAAAACAATGGATGGTAACCGAGCAGAGCTGAGTGGCCAAACTGTGGTATTAGGCCAAAACTATTGGCTGGGTTAGATGCAGAAAAAAATTATTTTTAATTTGCAACCTGATGGAGGTCAGTATAGATGGACTAATAGACCAAGTCCCACACACCGCTAGAAGCCCAAATATTTTTTCAGAGCTAGATGCAGAAAAAAATTATTTTTAATTTGCAACCTGATGGAGGTAAGTATAGATGGACTAATAGACCAAGTCCCACACACCGCTAGAAGCCCAAATATTTTTTCAGAGCTAGATGCAGAAAAAAATTATATTCAATTTGCAACCTGCTGGAGGTCAGTATAGAAGGACTAATAGAACAAGTCCCACACACTGCTAGAAGCCCAAATATTTTTTCAGAGCTAAATGAAGAAAAAAATTATTTTTAATTTGCAACCTGATGGAGGTCAGTATAGATGGACTAATAGACCAAGTCCCACACACCGCTAGAAGCCCAAATATTTTTTCAGAGCTAGATGCAGAAAAAAATTATTTTTAATTTGCAACCTGATGGAGGTCAGTATAGATGGACTAATAGACCAAGTCCCACACACCGCTAGAAGCCCAAATATTTTTTCAGAGCTAGATGCAGAAAAAAATTATATTCAATTTGCAACCTGCTGGAGGTCAGTATAGAAGGACTAATAGAACAAGTCCCACACACTGCTAGAAGCCCAAATATTTTTTCAGAGCTAAATGAAGAAAAAAATTATTTTTAATTTGCAACCTGATGGAGGTCAGTATAGATGGACTAATAGACCAAGTCCCACACACCGCTAGAAGCCCAAATATTTTTTCAGAGCTAGATGCAGAAAATTTTTTTATTCAATTTGCAACCTGATGGAGGTCAGTATAGATGGACTAATAGACCAAGTCCCACACACTGCTAGAAGCCCAAATATTTTTTCAGAGCTAGATGCAGAAAAAAATTATTTTTAATTTGCAACCTGATGGAGGTCAGTATAGATGGACTAATAGACCAAGTCCCACACACTGCTAGAAGCCCAAATATTTTTTCAGAGCTAGATGCAGAAAAAAATTATTTTTAATTTGCAACCTGATGGAGGTCAGTATAGATGGGATGGACTAATAGAAAAAGTCCCACACGCTGCTAGAAGCCCAAATATTTTTTCAGAGATAAATGAAGAAAAAAATTATTTTTAATTTGCAACCTGATGGAGGTCAGTATAGATGGACTAATAGACCAAGTCCCACACACCGCTAGAAGCCCAAATATTTTTTCAGAGCTAGATGCAGAAAAAAATTATTTTTAATTTGCAACCTGATGGAGGTCAGTATAGATGGACTAATAGACCAAGTCCCACACACCGCTAGAAGCCCAAATATTTTTTCAGAGCTAGATGCAGAAAAAAATTATATTCAATTTTCAACCTGCTGGAGGTCAGTATAGAAGGACTAATTGAACAAGTCCCACACACTGCTAGAAGCCCAAATATTTTTTCAGAGCTAAATGAAGAAAAAAATTATTTTTAATTTGCAACCTGATGGAGGTCAGTATAGATGGACTAATAGACCAAGTCCCACACACTGCTAGAAGCCCAAATATTTTTTCAGAGCTAGATGCAGAAAAAAATTATTTTTAATTTGCAACCTGATGGAGGTCAGTATAGATGGACTAATAGACCAAGTCCCACACACCGCTAGAAGCCCAAATATTTTTTCAGAGCTAGATGCAGAAAAAAATTATTTTTAATTTGCAACCTGATGTAGGTCAGTATAGATGGACTAATAGAACAAGTCCCACACACTGCTAGAAGCCCAAATATTTTTTCAGAGCTAGATGCAGAAAAAAATTATTTTTAATTTGCAACCTGATGGAGGTAAGTATAGATGGACTAATAGACCAAGTCCCACACACCGCTAGAAGCCCAAATATTTTTTCAGAGCTAGATGCAGAAAAAAATTATATTCAATTTGCAACCTGCTGGAGGTCAGTATAGAAGGACTAATAGAACAAGTCCCACACACTGCTAGAAGCCCAAATATTTTTTCAGAGCTAAATGAAGAAAAAAATTATTTTTAATTTGCAACCTGATGGAGGTCAGTATAGATGGACTAATAGACCAAGTCCCACACACCGCTAGAAGCCCAAATATTTTTTCAGAGCTAGATGCAGAAAAAAATTATTTTTAATTTGCAACCTGATGGAGGTCAGTATAGATGGACTAATAGACCAAGTCCCACACACCGCTAGAAGCCCAAATATTTTTTCAGAGCTAGATGCAGAAAAAAATTATATTCAATTTGCAACCTGCTGGAGGTCAGTATACAAGGACTAATAGAACAAGTCCCACACACTGCTAGAAGCCCAAATATTTTTTCAGAGCTAAATGAAGAAAAAAATTATTTTTAATTTGCAACCTGATGGAGGTCAGTATAGATGGACTAATAGACCAAGTCCCACACACCGCTAGAAGCCCAAATATTTTTTCAGAGCTAGATGCAGAAAATTTTTTTATTCAATTTGCAACCTGATGGAGGTCAGTATAGATGGACTAATAGACCAAGTCCCACACACTGCTAGAAGCCCAAATATTTTTTCAGAGCTAGATGCAGAAAAAAATTATTTTTAATTTGCAACCTGATGGAGGTCAGTATAGATGGACTAATAGACCAAGTCCCACACACTGCTAGAAGCCCAAATATTTTTTCAGAGCTAGATGCAGAAAAAAATTATTTTTAATTTGCAACCTGATGGAGGTCAGTATAGATGGGATGGACTAATAGAAAAAGTCCCACACGCTGCTAGAAGCCCAAATATTTTTTCAGAGATAAATGAAGAAAAAAATTATTTTTAATTTGCAACCTGATGGAGGTCAGTATAGATGGACTAATAGACCAAGTCCCACACACCGCTAGAAGCCCAAATATTTTTTCAGAGCTAGATGCAGAAAAAAATTATTTTTAATTTGCAACCTGATGGAGGTCAGTATAGATGGACTAATAGACCAAGTCCCACACACCGCTAGAAGCCCAAATATTTTTTCAGAGCTAGATGCAGAAAAAAATTATATTCAATTTTCAACCTGCTGGAGGTCAGTATAGAAGGACTAATTGAACAAGTCCCACACACTGCTAGAAGCCCAAATATTTTTTCAGAGCTAAATGAAGAAAAAAATTATTTTTAATTTGCAACCTGATGGAGGTCAGTATAGATGGACTAATAGACCAAGTCCCACACACTGCTAGAAGCCCAAATATTTTTTCAGAGCTAGATGCAGAAAAAAATTATTTTTAATTTGCAACCTGATGGAGGTCAGTATAGATGGACTAATAGACCAAGTCCCACACACCGCTAGAAGCCCAAATATTTTTTCAGAGCTAGATGCAGAAAAAAATTATTTTTAATTTGCAACCTGATGTAGGTCAGTATAGATGGACTAATAGAACAAGTCCCACACACTGCTAGAAGCCCAAATATTTTTTCAGAGCTAGATGCAGAAAAAAATTATTTTTAATTTGCAACCTGATGGAGGTCAGTATAGATGGACTAATAGACCAAGTCCCACACACCGCTAGAAGCCCAAATATTTTTTCAGAGCTAGATGCTGAAAAAAATTATTTTTAATTTGCAACCTGATGGAGGTCAGTATAGATGGACTAATAGACCAAGTCCCACACACCGCTAGAAGCCCAAATATTTTTTCAGAGCTAGATGCAGAAAAAAATTATATTCAGTTTGCAACCTGATGGAGGTCAGTATAGATGGACTAATAGAATGATGCTATGCCCAAAAGATTTTACTTCACTAGGTGCAGTAAAAAAATTGGTATTCTATACACAGGTGTTATATCTTGCAACACAGATAGGCTACTCCACTGACTAACACACTCTGCAATAGGCCAAAAAGGATTAGCTTTGCTAGATTCAGCCAAATGCTGTGAAAAAAACTTGCACAGCACTGGCACAGACCTGCCTGGCAAAAACTGATAGGAACTCATGTAACCTAGTCCTGAAAAGGACTCCAATTACAATTAGTCTTTACTCCCACAACCTATCTATTTAAGAGCACAGACCTCCCTGATAAAAGTCGTAGGAAATGCTGTAACCTAGTCCTTAAAAGGACTGAAATCACAACTATTCCCTACTCCCAAGCTATCTGTAGATTTCAGAGAAAATTGGCTTGAAATTAACAAGGTATAGCACACACAGCAACAGCGGTGCCGTCTAACACGCAGCTGCAGCAGTGAGAAAATGGTGGCGACGGGGAAAATGGCTTGGTCTTATAGGGCAAGGACATGTGACATACACTGCCAATCACACATGCCCTTGCTTGTGTGAAAAAAAGCACTTCGCTCCGTGTGTGCGCTGCTGATAGGCTGACAGATTGCACCTCCCCACTGCAAATGCGGGAAAGAGAAAAAAAAATGGAGATCTTCATTGTTCCTGCAGAGATCCATCCCCTGCCCCTCCCCCCGCCCCGCTGTACACTCAAACTGCGTATTAACATTAATTTTCATCATTACTGAGAAAAAATCCAGTTATGATTTTGGTGCACGAACAGTTATCGAACATAACCTCGAACAGCCGAATTTTTCTCAAATTGTTCGTGTTCGCCGACCGGCTCGAACACCGCCCAAAACAGCTCGAATTTGAGATTGGCTTACAGTTCGAGTAGAACAACGCTCATCTCTAACGGCAAGACTTGGACAGCAGCCCCTTGTCCTGCTGTCACCATAGTTACCCAGTGCCCAGTCAGCGACATGTAACGCCCCTATCCATGCCTACTCGTCCAAGTGTCTGTGGTGAAATGCACCCTGTCACACACAGAGTTTCTCAAAGAAGCGGTGATGTTGTGTGCGACATGCTGGTGGAGCGCAGGCACACCTTTCTTTGAGAAGTAGTGCCGACTGGGCATCTGGTACTGGGGCACTGCGACGGACATAAGGTCTCGAAAATCCTCTGTGTCCACCAGGCGGAAAGGCAGCATTTCTGTAGCCAAGAGCTTGCAGATGGTGAAATTCAACCTCTTAGCTTTCTCATGGCTAGGAGGAAATGGTCTTTTACTTGTCCACATCTGAGGGACCGAGGGCTGGCTATTGTGCTTAGACGGGGTTGATAAGGGTGTCCCCGGCAAACTGCCGGTCTGTGAGGAAGATGCAGGCGGACATGTTAGGTTGCCTTGATCCAAAGGTGGTGCTATCGATGTCGGACAGCGCTCAACACCAGCTGGTGTTACCACCTCCAAAGAAAATGATGACCTGCCAATCACGCTGGCTGTTGCGGGTAAAGAGGTGGCAGGTCTGCGCCCCAAAACAGGTGTGACTGCTGTCCCCCCAGTCACAGAGGATGAAGAGGCCGCGGATGCACAAGATATGGCAGACGGTGGTTGGCCCGGCCGGCTAGGCCGCATGGTAGCACACTGAGCTTCCCACTGCAACTTATTCTTCATGTCCATGTGCCGGTTCATGCATGAAGTACTCAAACTATGTATTTTTTGGCCTCTACTTAGCTTTTGCTGACAAATGTTACAGATAACACGAGTTGGGTCATCTTTATCGATCTGAAAAAATGCCCAGGCTATGCAAGGCTTAGCACCCATGCGACCTGAAGAGCCACCACGACTTGTGGTGAGAGGCAGAGTTGTGTTTGAGGATGCAGTTGTTGACGTGCTTCCAGTACTACGTCTCTGTCCAGGAAGGCGCAACCTCACCTCGTCATCACTAGCATCTTCCTCCACCTCCTCTGCTGACCTCATCTCTTGGCTGACTGTGGGTTGACAGTAAGTGGGATCTCCAACCTCATCATCATCACCCTGTGCGTTATCACACCCGTCGTCCTCAGAGCCAACCTGTACCTGCCCTGACAAAAAACTAAAGTTGTCGCTCCAATCAGGTATTTGAGTCTTATCATCGTCTTCCTCATTGTCTCCACCAACAGGAGTTATAGTTTGGGAATGAGGGACTACATTATGGTCAGAACCTTCTGCGTCTGGTCCTGGATCCGACTCATAAAGATTCTGGGCATCAGTGCAGATCATTTCCTCGTCTGGATTCACAGAAGCGCTGGAGTCGACCTCTGATTCCCAGGCTATAGTATGAGTAAACAGCTCTGCAGACTCAACCATCTGTTCTACCTCATACTCAGACGGGCAGCTGGAGATTTGGGAGCTGTGAGGAAGCAAGTGCGATTGGGGTGACACCTTTGAGGACTGGAGTATTTGTGATGTTGAAGTTGATGTGGAGGAGAGCCCACTTAAAGGAGCACTTGATATCCGTTGAAGCACCTGCTGTTTTTGTGCCTCATCTGGAATTTGTAGCGATTGGCGTGGCCGTAAGAAAGGGATCTTATCACATTGTCCGCTAAAAGAAGTAGACATTTTAGTTTGGCTGGAAGATGGTCTTTCTTCTGCAGACGTTACTGTTGCTTTAACACCTACCCCACGGACACAACCTTTTTTCCCCTTCCCACCACGCCTATTCCCCTTTCCACCAGCAGCAGGCCTTTTTCCACTCATTTTGATGGTTAACTAATTCACAACTCTGGAGTTGTTTGCACAAAAAAACAATGGATGGGAACCGAGCAGAGCTGAGTGGCCAAACTGTGGTATTAGGCCAAAACTATTGGCTGGGTTAGATGCAGAAAAAAATTATATTCAATTTGCAACCTGATGGAGGTCTGTATAGATGGATTAATAGAACAAGTCCCACACACAGCTAGAAGCCCAATATTTTTTCAGAGGTAGATGCAGAAAAAAATATATTCAGTTTGCAACCTGATGGAGGTCAGTATAGATGGACTAATACAACAAGTCCCACACACAGCTAGAAGCCCAATATTTTTTCAGAGGTAGATGCAGAAAAAAATATATTCAGTTTGCAACCTGATGGAGGTCTGTATAGATGGATTAATAGAACAAGTCCCACACACAGCTAGAAGCCCAATATTTTTTCAGAGGTAGATGCAGAAAAACATATATTCAGTTTGCAACCTGATGGAGGTCTGTATAGATGGATTAATAGAACAAGTCCCACACACAGCTAGAAGCCCAATATTTTTTTCAGAGGTAGATGCAGAAAAAAATATATTCAGTTTGCAACCTGATGGAGGTCTGTATAGATGGATTAATAGAACAAGTCCCAAACACAGCTAGAAGCCCAATATTTTTTCAGAGGTAGATGCAGAAAAAAAGATATTCAGCTTGCAACCTGATGGAGGTCTGTATAGATGGATTAATAGAACAAGTCCCACACACAGCTAGAAGCCCAATATTTTTTCAGAGGTAGATGCAGAAAAAAATATATTCAGTTTGCAACCTGATGGAGGTCTGTATAGATGGATTAATAGAACAAGTCCCACACACAGCTAGAAGCCCAATATTTTTTCAGAGGTAGATGCAGAAAAAAATATATTCAGTTTGCAACCTGATGGAGGTCTGTATAGATGGACTAATACAACAAGTCCCACACACAGCTAGAAGCCCAATATTTTTTCAGAGGTAGATGCAGAAAAAAATATATTCAGTTTGCAACCTGATGGAGGTCAGTATAGATGGACTAATACAACAAGTCCCACACACAGCTAGAAGCCCAATATTTTTTCAGAGGTAGATGCAGAAAAAAATATATTCAGTTTGCAACCTGATGGAGGTCTGTATAGATGGATTAATAGAACAAGTCCCACACACAGCTAGAAGCCCAATATTTTTTCAGAGGTAGATGCAGAAAAAAATATATTCAGTTTGCAACCTTATGGAGGTCTGTATGTATGGATTAATAGAACAAGTCCCACACACAGCTAGAAGCCCAATATTTTTTCAGAGGTAGATGCAGAAAAAACTATATTCAGTTTGCAACCTGATGGAGGTCTGTATAGATGGATTAATAGAACAAGTCCCACACACAGCTAGAAGCCCAATATTTTTTCAGAGGTAGATGCAGAAAAAAATATATTCAGTTTGCAACCTGATGGAGGTCTGTATAGATGGATTAATAGAACAAGTCCCACACACAGCTAGAAGCTCAATATTTTTTCAGAGGTAGATGCAGAAAAAAATATATTCAGTTTGCAACCTGATGGAGGTCTGTATAGATGGATTAATAGAACAAGTCCCACACACAGCTAGAAGCCCAATATTTTTTCAGAGCTAGATGCAGAAAAAAATTATATTCAATTTGAAACCTGATGGAGGTCAGTATAGATGGACTAATAGAATGATGCTATGCCCAAAAAATTTTACTTCACTAGGTGCAGTAAAAAAATTGGTATTCTATACACAGGTGGTATATCTTGCAACACAGATAGGCTACTCCACTGACTAACACACTCTGCAATAGGCCAAAAAGGATTAGCTTTGCTAGATTCAGCCAAATGCTGTGAAAAAAACTTGCACAGCACTGGCACAGACCTGCCTGGCAAAAACTGATAGGAACTGATGTAACCTAGTCCTGAAAAGGACTCCAATTACAATTAGTCTTTACTCCCACAATCTATCTATTTAAGAGCACAGACCTGCCTGATAAAAGTCGTAGGAAATGCTGTAACCTAGTCCTTAAAAGGACTGCAATCACAACTATTCCCTACTCCCAAGCTATCTGTAGATTTGTGCGAAAATTGGCTTGAAATTAACAAGGTATAGCGCACACAGCAACAGCGGTGCCGTCTAACACGCAGCTGCAGCAGTGAGAAAATGGTGGCGACGGGGAAAATGGCTTGGTCTTATAGGGCATGGACATGTGACATACACTGCCAATGACACATGCCCTTGCTTGTGTGAAAAAAAGCACTTCGCTCCGTGTGTGCGCTGCTGATAGGCTGACAGATTGCACCTCCCCACTGCAAATGCGGGAAAGAGAAAAAAAAATGGAGATCTTCATTGTTCCTGCAGAGATCCATCCCCTGCCCCTCCCCCCACCCCGCTGTACACTCAAACTGCGTATTAACATTAATTTTCATCATTACTGAGAAAAAATCCAGTTATGATTTTGTTGCACGAACTTTTATCGAACATAACCTCGAACAGCCGAATTTTTCTCAAATTGTTCGTGTTCGCCGAACGGCTCGAACACCGCCCAAAACAGCTCGAATTTGAGATTGGCGAACAGTTCGAGTAGAACAACGCTCATCTCTAGTCCTGTCTCTCTCTTCTGTAGAGTGCAAGCATTTCTGATCAACAGGGTCCTGTTTCTCTCTTTTGAAGAGTGCAAGCGTTTATGGACAACAGGGTTCTATTGCGCTCTCTTTCTTGTAGAGGGTAAATTACTATGATGAGCAGAGTCCTCTCCCTCTTGCCTGTAGATTGTAAGCCCTTATGGTTAGCAGGGTTCTCTCTCTCTCTGGGTGCTGTCATAGACGTTACAGTGCCTCATACACAGTGACTATGGGCGCTGTTCTCCAGTGCTATTCACAGCATTGCCCTTTTTCACAACACAAATAATGATGAAGTATAAAATTCTGGCAAAGTGTAGCTACCACCAGTATCAGCACCCCACTCTTGGACCTTCAGAATTCATCATTTATCATCTATCCTTTGGATCGGTGATACATGTTTTTGGTAGCAAAACCCCTTTAAGCAGATAAGCTATGCGAAGGATGGGCAACTAATTTTCCCAATGGGCCACGCAACTGACTGTGACTGTTGTTTAGAGCCAAACAAACTGGACAAGCTTAATTCTGCTCATTATTATTAATGTTTTATATTAATCACTTAATATTGAGCAGAATAATGTGTGTTGATTAGCTGCTACTGCTAAAACATGTTACGATAGTGCTTATTGTAACATGTATTCTTACCTGTAGCAGCAAATCAACACCATATAATTCACTGCTTTTTATAAATCTTATGAAAAGCAGTAAATCATATTGCTCATGTTATTTAGCCCTTGTACCTTGATTAACAGATCCCAAAATAATATGATGACTTCACAGTCCTCCCACAGAGTATGATGTCCCAACAAAGCCTCTCAAACAGTATGATGCCCACTCAAACAGTATGAGTCCCAATACAGAACCTCAAACAGTATAATGTCCCACAAAGCCCCCCACACAGTATGGTGTCTTCACACAGCTCGCCACAGAGTATGATGTCCTCACCCAGTCCCTCAAACAGTATGAAGTCCCCACAAAAAACCCAAAGAGTATGTCTATTGATAGTCTTCCACAAATTTTGATATCTCAGAAAAGCCCCCCACACAGCATGATGTTTCCATATAGCCCCTATTACAGCATGATGCTTCAAACACAGCCCCCCATGCAGAATGATGTCCCCACAAAGCCTCTCTTGTAGTATGATGTGCTTACAAAGCTCTCAATACAGCATGATGTCCCCACATAGCCCTCCACACAATATGATTTCCCCACATAGCCCCACACATGCAGTGTGATGTTCCCACACATTATTATGTCCCCACAGCCAGCAACACAGTATGATGTGTCCACATGGCCCTCTATGCAGTATGAAGCCAACACAAAGCTCCCCACACAGTATGATATCCTCACAGGCAGAATTATGTTCCTAGAAAGCCATTCAGAAAGTATGATGTCCCCACAAAGCCCCCCACATTGCATGATGGCCTCACACAGCCCCCACACCACACAGTTTGTTGTTACCAAACGGGTGATACTTTTCCTGAGAAGAAAAAATACAGATCTTATTCTTATCTCAATTCAATCAGTTTGTCATTATGTGCTAAACTCAGGACAGAGACTGGTGTCTATATACGCAATCTATGTACCATGCTGTAGAATTTATACAATCTATTTGTGAACCTAATTATGAAGAGTTTGCCAATCCTCAGTGAAAAACATTTCTACAAATGCTGCAGTTGGTCCAAAAGTGCTCTAGGAAATCCATGACTATTGCATTCTTCTGTGTTTTACAGAACCATTTCTTTGTATCTGCAATGTAAAAAAGCTACAGATATCACATAAATAATTCCTACAAGAGACAGAGTCATTGTCTATTAAGATATGTCAAAATATCAAAATTTATTGAAAGAGTATAACATAAATGGGCAAAATACATAAACATCAAATGTATAAAAATAGTCTACAATAGCAAAGACGCAGTCTCTAATGAGACAAAAAAGATGTAATACTATAAGATGCACACCTTACCCATGATGTGCCAGTGTGGACCCACACTAACAGCAGACCCAACGAGCGTTTAGCGTGGGCTTCTTCTGGGGGCTGTACCTCCATGTGATTTCTCTGCGTTATATAGGAGACTATACAGGTGTCGGCAATATCCGCATAAAAGGTGGCGTAAGTGTGGTATACCACACAATGTGCAGGGCAGTGCTTCCGGCGCTCAGAATGGCTGAGTGGGTCAGAGGGAAATCCCTTGTGACGTCAATGACCCGCACGTCATAATCAAGCGCCGTGGTATACCGCACATGCGCCACCTTTTATGTGGATATTGTCTCATTAGACTGTGTAATACAGTACTTAGGTCTTTATACATGTGGCCTGTATTCATCCCTTGGCGTTACTGAGTGGCTCTCAGACCTGAATCCAATCGAGAATCTGTGGAAAGAGCTGAAAACTGCTGTTCAAATGCCCTCCATCCAACCTCACTGAGCTCGAGCTGTTTTGCAAGGAAGAATGGGCAAGAATTTCAGCCTCTCGATGTGCAAAACTGATAGAGACATACCCCAAGCGACTTGCAGCTGTAATTGCAGCAAAACGTGGCACTACAAAGTATTAACTCAAGGGGGCCGAATAATATTGCACGCCCCACTTTTCAGTTTTCAGTTTTTAATTTTTTTTAAAAAGTTTAAAATATCCAATAAATTTCGTTCCACTTCACGATTGTGTCCCACTTGTTGTTGATTCTTCCCAAAAAAATTAGAATTTAATATCTTTATGTTTGAAGCCAGAAATGTCTCTAATCAATTTTTCGAACTGACTGACCTTCATTTCTTAAAGTAATGATGGCCACTCGTTTTTCTTTACTTAGCTGCTTTTTTCTTGCCATAATACAAATTCTAATAGTCTATTCAGTAGGACTATCAGCTGTGTATTCACCTGACTTCTGCACAACACAACTGATGGTCCCAACCCCATTTATAAGGCAAGAAATCCCACTTATTAAACCTGACAGGGTACACCTGTGAAGTGAAAACCATTTCCGGTGACTACATCTTGAAGCTCATCAAGAGAATGCCAAGAGTGTGCAAAGCAGTCATCAAAGCAAAAGGTGGCTACTTTGAAGAACCTAGAATATAAGACATATTTTCAGTTGTTTCACACTTTTTTGTTAAGTATATAATTCCACATGTGTTAATTCATAGTTTTGATGCCTTCAGTGTGAATGTACAATTTTCATAGTCATGAAAATACAGAAAAATCTTAAAATGAGAAGGTGTGTCCAAACTTTTGGTCTGTACTGTATGTTGCTTATGACTGTTGAATATGAACCTCTGAATTGTAAAGCGCTGCAGAATAGCTTGGCACTATGTAAATAAAGAGTATTATTATTATTATTATTATTATTGGTTTGACCCGCAGACACAGATTTGGTAGCCTGGTGTTCCGCCCCCTACGGGGTTGCTTGGCTGCCATGTGGTTTCTCATAGTGATGGTACTCAGGTTGCCTTTGCCCTGGCCTCTGCTCAACTTGGTATGGCAGATTCTACAGACAACAATGTTTTTCTCTGAAGGACTTTCAGAAAAAAAAATTCCACATTGCAGCTGAACGCCCCTAGCCCTGACTTGGCACACAGCGGGGGTGCTCTTGGGAACAGTTGACCCAGTTCTCACTCTGGGCAAAGCATGACCCCTTGGTGCCTGTGTTGGTGCTACATATCCATCTTCCTCTGCGTTGCTGTCATGGCTATGCGTGCCAACGGTCCAGGTCGGATCAGTGGACTCATCATCGACCACCTCATCTTCTATCGCATCCTCCTTCCCAGTTGAGATTGTAGGGATGGTAACTGTGTCTCATTATCATCATCCTCCACCTTCCACCTCTGGAGACAGTAAATGACGTTCCTCCAAGTGGCTTTCTTCTGGCCATCAATGCACGCCACCTCCTCTTGTCCCTCTTCAGTGCTGCACGGTGATAGTCCAGAGCCAACCAAAGGATACGTACCAAACAGATCCTCGGAGTGGCCAAGCTTGGGGTCATATGTCTCCTGTGAATGATAATGGTGGGAGGAAGGAGAGCCAGCTTCACGATTGGAAGGGCCAGCCTTCTGTATATCCACAGTAGACTGTGTGGTCGTGGAAGATTTTTTGCTGCTTGACAAATGTGTAGAGGCCTTGTCTGCTATCCTAGACAGAATCTAATCTCACCCTTCTGGCTTCCATACACGTTTACGATCCAGACCTGGAACTTTTTCCAGGAACACAGTGGATGCATCAAGTTTCTTCTGACCTGACACAGACTGAGTGCCTTCTCGCGCACCACTGACAACACCACGTCCCTTAACAGCCTTTTTTGGCATTTTGGGTTTTGTTGACAGATTTTCAGATGTTGATGGCACAAGCCAAGCTAGTTGTCACAGGCACAGCCAAAATAGTGAGTCAACCATGACACAGCCCATAGGGCAAATTTTTACAAATCCTATGCACATTGTGAAGTGGACAAACCAGGACAGTATTCCTACTCCAGCCTAACTGCTATTTGTGATTGGAGGCCCTTGGGATGGTGGCTTCCTGTGTCAACCATGACTCAGCCCATAGGGCTAATTTTCACAAACCCTATGCACACTGCAACCCGTGCAGTGGACAAATCTGGAATGTACAGTAGTCCTACCAAACTAATATTTGTCATTGGAGGCCCTTGTCACAGGCTGTGCCACATTGTGACTAAGAAAGGTGATACATATTCAATAGAAATTTACACTGACTGTTGATGACCTACTGATGGCCCTCTGAAAACTTGAATTGAGGGCCACAACTACTACAGTACTCCATGTTAGATAATGTTTGTCAAGGGAGGCACTTGTCATGGAATCTTCCTGCACCTATGACACAGCCCCCAGCCCCAGAAGTAATTTTTGGAAATACAATGCACATTCTGCACTGGAGCAAGTAGTACAGTATCAAGAAGTCTTCTCTTGCTATATAATCTGGGGAATATTGACAATCAAAATCTCTAAGCCATTTGGAGAAGCTTCTCCAACCCATCCTGGAGGGGGGGCACCATATATCCTTTGTCCATTGACTTGCACAAATGATATATTTGAGCTCGTCATCGAGTTGACTAGTGCTGCTTTATTTTTCTGGTTCACAGAGTTCAGAAATACCTGAGGATCATAGGCCGCACTCACTGCTACCTTCTAGTACTCCATGTCTCTTGGCCTTTTTCTCTGTAGTATCTGTCCTTAAATGAGTTAAATAATAGAGTGAGGGCCCTACAATATGAATAAGTGAGGGCACTCTCAAATGTACACAAGAGGCACCTCCAAAATTTCTAGAGGAGGGTACTTCAAAATGTATGTTACAGAGCCACACGAGGGCTCTCACAAAACTCAGCTTTCCTGCTTACTGCAAGCAATCTGAACATTTGAATTTAGGGCCTCAGTATCACATGGTAGTGGAGGAAGAGGAGGAAGAGGGTCAAGCCCAACGCTACAATGGGCACATTGTAAACTGCTATGGAATATGTATTCCAATATCTGAGTGTCAATGATGGAGGGACCGCCCTAATGTCTAAGTAACAGCTGTCCCTCCAAAACGCATGTTACATAGCCACCTGACGCCTCTCAGGTCAAAGATCAACATACCTACTGGTGCGCTCTAGCTGTGCTTGTAAAGTGCTGGGGAATAGCGAACTAAACATGATGTATGACAGAGGGACCTACAAAATGTATAAGTCAGGGCCCTCCCAATTGTAAAAGGCGATTGTAAAAAAGCCACAACAGTATGTGTGAACAAAGGCTTCAAGGGATATTTTTTGGTTTCTCTGGTTTATTTAGCCTTATATACAAGTGATTATGCAGGAAAAACTGTTTCTTAATAGTGATGATCGAGCATGCTCATTGCTCGAGATTTACGAGTTTGCTTGGGCGAGCACCTCTTATCTTCTGTTTGACAGCTTTAAAACATGTGAGGAATGCTGGAAAAACAGGCATTCCTCACATGTATTAAAGCTGTCAAACAGTCGTAAATCATGTTCACGGAGCGACGAAAACTTATCGCCTGAGCACGCTGAGGATAATAGGTGCTCGCCCGAGCATGCTCGTAAATCTCGAGCAACGAGCATGCTCAATCATCACTATGTCTGTTGGGAGAAAGAAAGTCCGCACCTGTGCAACTGGTGAACAAATCCCCTGGACCGCAATCCAAATGGGAGACAAAAGAAATCCACAAGTTCCAACAAGACCAGGTGCTTACCAACAATGAAGTGAGTGTCCGAAGCAATGAGAAAAGAAAAAAAGGTAGCACTCACCGATCTTCTAATAAAAAGCCAAACATTTATTAAACCATTGAGAATGGTACAGGGGGAGAATGGAAGGAAACCTCCGGACGACGGCCGTTTCGCGCCTTCTTGCGCTTCAACGGGTCCTAAGGTCCTTCCATTTTCCCCCTGTACCATTCTCAATGGTTTAACACATTTTTGGCTTTTTACAAGAAGATCGGTGAGTGCTACCTTTTTTTCTTTTCTCATTGCTTCAATCATCACTATTTTGTAACCTTTTTGGCCTGTTAAATGCAATTTAGGTAAGGTTTGGTAGTTGTTCTTGTGTGTCTGTAAAAGTGGCGTATACAGCTTCCCAGAAACCATATGTGAGTCAGAAATGCATGCAGGCATATTCTCCAGGCTCTTCCCATTCTGCTTCATCACTTTCACATCCAATTCAGCATTTTCCTCAGGCCCCCAGACGCCTTTGTAGGGTCCAGCAGAAAATTACTCGCATTTCCCATTGACTTACATTGTACTCGCTATTCGGAACGAACACGTGATTATTACAAAGTGCTCATTACGATAGCGATTACGAATATTATGGTACTCACTCATCAATAAACACCACTCATGACCGATATATTTCTGTGGACTACTCCCTAAAATACCTGTGTCTTTGCTATTGTAGACTATTTTTATACATTTGATGTTTATGTATTTTGCCCGTTTATGTTATACTCTTTCAATAAATTTTGATATTTTGACATATCTTTATGGACTATGACTCTGTGTCACTTGTAGGAATTAGTTATATATGAGTGTCCTAGGCTATTACCCATTTCAGCTTGTTTTTTTGGTCATTTGGCTGGCTTAATATATATGTACATACTATGTATGTGTTTCGGATGATACTGATTTTAGATATCACATAAATGTAATAAATGTTAATGTCTTATTTAAAAGAATGTTTTTATTCAATTAGTGGTAAAAATTGAAATTTTTTACAGCATATGTGTTTGAAGTCACAATAAATTATAGTCATTTTCAATAAAATGTCAAATGATACTGTATTTATTGAATAATAGTATAAATATTATCAATATTTTCATTACTTTCAAAGAAGAAAACTAAACCGAGTATAATAAATTGTGCTCAAAAGCTTTAGACCACACACTGCCAATATATGGCCATACGTGTGGAAACACTTTATCAGAGGAGTAATTGTCAGCTATTACCATAAGGTGTTTTCTTTATCCATCTGTATTCACATGTCCAGCAGAGGGGTGATAATCCTATATAATTATCACAATAAACACTAGATTATTTCCAGAACAAATCTGCTGCAGGCACATATAACAGCAAAAAATGTACCTCTTTAATTTCTCACCCTCTTAGGGAAATACATACTATTTAAAGACATTAAGTTTTCAAACAGATATGGTTATATAATAATTACTACTTTTCTTTATATATCCTACTAATATTATAAATGCGAAAGTTTGTGAGTATGTATGTTTGTTACTCTTTCACGAAAAAACTACTGGACGGATTTGCATGAAACTTTACAGTAATATAGATTATACATCGGAATAACATATAGGCTACAATTTGTAATGATTTTATGTAATTTTGGTCGTAATATAACGATACATGTCAATTAAGTCGGAAAAAAATCTGGCCTCTGAGAGCTCCCTTATATACACACATACACAGGTGATATTTAAATGGCTGATTTACAGCAGTCAGAAGAGATTGATAATACAATAATTTGCCCATAGTGGATCATTGTATAGTGAGGTCACAGTTGCCGCCTGTCCACAGTCAGAATACAGGGGTGATCATATACCGTGGCCAGGTACAAGTGTGGCACAGGGGGTTCACACACGACCCCCATGGACTGACATTTCCTAGAAACTTTGGCAGCTGTCAGTCATGAGCTCACCCTGATACATTACACTCTGGAAACAGCTGAAGGGAGAAGGATAATTTATGACATTTTCTCAGACTAAAAAAAAAAAAAAAACCCACAGAAAACAGCCCATATGTCAGGAACAGGTTACTAGGGAACTACACGTCCCAGCTCGGCCTGCCCGCGCCCACAGCCCGGGGGGAGTGTGAGGCTTCCTCCTGCAGGTTGCCCGGGGGCACCGGGCTGTCATTGTCCTCACACAGGGGGTCCCTGCCGCCATTGTCCTTCCACATAACACCGTATAATAAAACATGCGCTCACCTGCGCCAGCTGCTGCAGCCGGGAAAGTTCCGAGCGCCTCACTTGGGCGGAGGGGAAGTGACTCACACACGGGGAGGGGCAGTAACCTGAGCGCGGCTCCATGGAGGATGCACACACTGCAGCCTGACAGCACCGGCAGCAGCGCTACACAAATGGTGTCCTCCCCTCCTGTGTGCAGCACAGCCCTGTGTGTGTGCAGCGCAGCATGTCACCCACAGCACCAGCAGGCTGCTCTCAGCTCCCACAGAGCACTGGGAATGGTTGCTATGGGTAACCGCGCCACAGCTGCTCCTCATAGACCAGTCATATATAACTGATATCGTCTGTACAGCGATCGTAGTATAACTAATTAGATTGTTTCAGTATTTTGTTTGAACTTTACTAAGTACCTATTTTGTAATTAGTACTTATAAAAATGCCGCGAAAGCGTAAGTCTAACATTTCGCAAAGCTCTAATAAAGCCCGAGCTATGAAAATAATTAGACGTGATGAGACGTCTCAACAAGCCGAGCAATGAAGGCTTGAGCAGGCGGTGCGTTGTGCGGCACATAGAGCTGCAGAGACTCCAGAACAATCCCAAGCCCGACGTGAACGGAATGCAGAGTTTTTGGCATCTCAACGGGCTGCTGAAACTCAAGAACAGTCCCAAGCCCGACGTGAACAGCATGCGGAGTATCTGGCGTCTCAACGGGCTGCTGAAACTCCAGAACAGTCCCAAGCTCGACGTCAGCAGCAAGCGACTTACATGGCGTCCCAAAGAGCCACTGAAACTTATGAAATGGCCGAATCTCGCAGACACACTGTTGCTGAAAGGGCAGCACAGCGACGTCAAACATTTACAAGAAATACATGGATATTGTTTAATAAAGCTGCATTTGAGTATGACGAGACTCTTGATTATGAAACTCACAAGCTTATAAAAATAGAAGCAATGACCATAGATTGCAAATATTGCGGAGCTCTTAAGTGGAAAGAGGAAGCAGCAGGTATGTGTTGTTTGGGCGGGAAAGTAGCTCTTCCTTATATAGACGAGCCAGTTCAACCTTTAAAAGAGCTTTTCTCTAATGAAACTGATGAATCTCGCCTTTTTCTAAATAATATAAGAAAATACAACATGTGCTTTCATATGACGTCTTTTGGAGCAGATCAAATTGTCTCAATGCCAGGGTTTTGCCCGACCTTTACAATACAAGGACAAGTATACCACCGTATCGGTTCTTTAATTCCTACGTCCATTTCGCAACCACAATTTTTACAAGTTTATTTCATAGGTGACGAAGAAGAACAAATCAACAGGCGTACTGAGTGCGTGCAAAGCGTAGATAGAAACATAGTTAAAAAATTACAACGAGTACTTCACGACCACAACATTTTGGTGCATGAATTTAAAACGGCTAGAGACAGAATGATCAATGACGATCATTTCAAAGTAGTGATTCACCCAGACCGTGTACCACGTGGTCAACATGAGAGACGATTCAATGCCCCTACTACAAATGAAATAGCTGCTGTAATAGTTAGTAGCGAACAAACGATGTCTCGGGACATCGTTGTGCAGCCGCGCGATGGCATGCTCACTAGGGTTCCCGATACACATAGATTCTATGACGCTCTCGAGTACCCAATAATTTTTTGGAAAGGACAAGAGGGGTACAGCATTGATATTCCTCAGATAAATCCAATTACCAAACAAGCAATGCCAAGCAAAAAGGTGTCCTGCAAAGATTTTTATGCCTTTCACTTGATGGTCCGTCGCAGTGATTTTAATTTGATGCTTAAGTGTAGGCTCCTACTTCATCAGTTTCTGGTCGACATGTTTGTAAAGATGGAAAGTGAGCGCTTAAGGTTCATTTCTTTAAATAAAAAAAAACTGCGCGCAGAAAATTATATTCACTTGCAAGATGCAATAAGAAATGATGCGGATTTGGATCCAAATAACTTAGGTCAGATGGTGATTCTCCCGTCATCATTTGTAAATAGCCCGAGATACCTACACGAATACACACAAGATGCTTTCACATACGTACGTAATTATGGGAGGCCTGATTTATTTATTACAATGACTTGCAACCCCGCTTGGCCAGAAATCATCAAAGAGCTTATGGCTGGTCAAAATTCAAAGGACAGACATGACTTAACAGCTCGAGTATTTAGAATAAAAGTACAGAAGTTGGTAGCTCTACTTACAAAAGGTAGCATATTTGGTGATATGCAATGCTTCATGTACTCGATCGAGTGGCAAAAGATAGGTTTGCCTCATGTGCACTTACTGCTGTGGTTAAAGGAAAAATTGCATCCGAACCAAATTGTCGAAATCATATGTGCTGAGATACCAAACCCAGAAACCGATAAAAAGCTCTATGATACAGTGACAAAGAATATGATTCACGGGCCATGTGGTACATTCAAATTCTTCATCGCCATGCATGAAGGATGGAAAATGTACCAAAAAATATCCGAGGAAGCTTTTAAAAGATACTCAAACCAATGACAAAGGTTATCCTTTGTACAGGCGCAGAGCACCAGAGAAAGGTGGACGCACGACGATTATAAAAACCCGTAGAGGAACACAGGAAATATTGGTGGACAATAGCTGGGTGGTCCCATATTCTCCACTCTTATCCAAAAAATTTAATTCTCATTTAAATGTAGAGTTCTGTAATACGGTACAGGCGATAAAATATATTTGTAAATATATTAATAAGGGTAGCGACCAGGCTATTTTTAACATCCGCCAGCAAGGGAATGTTAACATTGACCCAAGAGATGAGGTGCAGACCTTTAGAACCGGCCGATATGTTAGTAGTAACGAAGCAGCGTGGCGGATCTTAGGTCTGCCTCTGCACGAGAGACACCCAACCGTCACTCATCTCACAAATCATTTACCCAATGGCGAGAGGGTTTACTTTACGGAAAATTATTTTAGAGAGAGATTAGAAGCACCACCTAAAACTACACTAACTGCATTTTTCCTGTTGTGCCAAAGTGATACGTTTGCAAAAACATTACTTTACATTGACATGCCTTGCTACTATACTTGGAATGTGGCACGGAAGCAATGGAAACGTCGTTTACAAGGAACACCTGTCGATGGCTGGCCAGGTGTGAAGGCAGGAGACGCTCTAGGTCGCATTTACACGGTGCACGTTAGCAATTTTGAATGTTATTGCTTGCGTATGCTGCTGAATGTAATAAGGGGTCCAACCAACTTCTCGGATTTAAAAACATTTGAAGGTCAAGAACTTGCAACTTTTCGGCAGGTGTGTGAGAAGATGGGGTTGTTGGAAGATGATAACCACTGGGATACAACCTTAGAAGAGGCCGTGCTATGTCGCTCCCCGGCGCAAATAAGAGAGCTGTTTGCCATATTGATATGCACTTGCGGTTTATCCAATCCTCTACAACTCTGGCTTAAGTATAAAACTGCGTTATCAGTGGATATCATGCACAGATTTGAAAGAATGGATCACATTAACGATGATCTCTGTTTCAATGAGGCGTTGGGGCTTATCGAGGACAAAATATTAATAATTTCTGGAAAGAAATTGTCCGATTTTGGTCTACCTTCACCGCGGCGTAGAGGAGAGCTGTCGAACGAGTTGATAAAAGAGCTAAGCTATGATACCAACCAGTTAGACGCTCACGTTTGCGAAACTGAGCCACGTTTGCTACCTGATCAAAGAGAGATTTATCACAAAATAGTAGGACGAGTTGAGAATGGTGAAGGCGGACTTTTTTTCCTTGATGCCCCAGGTGGTACAGGAAAAACTTTCTTGCTTAATTTACTTTTAGCAAAAATTCGTAGCGGTCATAACGTTGCATTAGCTGTGGCTTCCTCTGGAATTGCTGCAACATTGCTAAGCGGTGGATGGACGGCATATTCAGTCTTTAAATTACCTCTTAATCTGGTGAACGAAGAAACCCCATCGTGTAATATCAGCAAGAGCAGCGCCCGTGGCCTCCTGTTGCAACAGTGCAAACTAATCGTGTGGGACGAGTGCACAATGTCACACAAACGCGCCATCGAAGCTCTTGATCGTTGTCTACAAGACTTACACAGTAAACAAACAATAATGGGTGGTGTGGTTGTTTTATTGGCTGGGGACTTTAAGCAAACTTTGCCTGTCATCGAGCGAGGCACTGCAGCAGACGAAATTAACGCATGTCTGAAATCCTCATATTTATGGACCAAAGTTGAAAAGCTGCACCTCACAACCAACATACGTGTCCAGTTATTCAGTGATCTAGAGTCGGGCGCGTACGCTGAGAAACTGCTCGAGATCTGTGAAGGTCGAATCGAAACTAACGAAGAAGGTATGGTTCTATTCACTAACCAATTTTGTCATGTTGTGGATTCGGAAGACGCACTTATTGGTCAAGTTTTTCCAAATTTGCAACAAAACATCCACGATGAAAATTGGCTATGTGAAAGAACTATACTAGCACCAAGAAATGAAACAGTTGCGAAAATCAATAAAATTATCTTGGACCAAGTAACCAGCGATGCAACAACCTACAACTCCATCGACACAGTCATGTCATCTGAAGACTGTACGAGCTACCCCGTGGAGTTTCTTAACTCTTTGGAGCTATCCGGGGTCCCATCTCATAAGCTCGAATTAAAGGTCGGTATACCCGTTTTGTTAATGCGCAACTTGGACGCCCCGAGATTATGTAATGGCACTAGATTGCGAGTCACTGAACTAGGCAGGCACATTGTAAAGGCCACAATTTTAACTGGAGAAGCTAAGGGTGAAAATATTCTTATACCACGCATCCCAATAATACCCAATAACTTACCCTTTAATTTCAAACGTTTGCAGTTCCCACTTAAAGTTGCATTTTCAATGACCATCAATAAATCGCAAGGGCAAACTTTGAAGGTAGCGGGGATACATTTAGGCACGCCCTGTTTTTTCCACGGTCAGCTATACGTAGCTTGCTCACGTGTTTCTAAATCGCAAAATCTACATATTTTCGCTGAACGAAAGAAATCAAATAACATAGTTTACAGGAGTATATTGCAGTAAAAACACATAGATAAATTACCTGCAGATGTCCATTATTCCAATTACATACTAATTCTTTACTAACACGAACAATATTAAACGCTAGTAACTTCAGTCCGTCCTGTTTATTAATCAGTGTTTAGTAATCCGTTTGTGATGAAATTTGATATGGATAATTTCAAGCCTGGGGAAGGACATAGGGCTACTTTTTATAAACACACCATACAGGCGAAGATTATATAAAACTGTAAACCTGATTGACTGACACACCTAGCAGTCAACGCACAGCCGAAAACACTGAACTTAGCATCTTGAAATTTGCAGATAGGTTCTATTATAGCTTAAATGAGCATTAAGAAAGGAATTTTGATAATTCCACCCTCAAGAGTTTCCCTCTTCATATTATAGGGGTTCAAAGATTGTATGGAATCCGTCAGTTTTGAAGTTAGACATCTGAAATTTTGGATGTACGAGTAACTAAATAAGATTATTTTTTTTTACTATTAAGATTATTTTTTTTTACTATTAAGATTATTTTTTTTTTACTATTAAAATGATCTGTCATGAAACTTAATGTGGCAGACCAAATTCCACGCGAGCGAAGCCGCGGGTAAAAGCTAGTGTAATATATATTAGAAATGATCGATCTGCTGCAAATTGAATTTGATTAAAAATTTTCAGGACCCAACGAATTCGAACTGTTTGTGATTCAAGTATATCGACAAAAAAAAAGCCCAGCTCCATTTCACATTTTGCTAAAGAGAGAGTGAGCTCAGATGAAGGTGCAGATGCATGGTCTTGCCCAAAATGCCTTGCAGCTATCACATCACATGGTCTAGCACAGTCAATCGGAAGGTGGGGGCTATCACAGGCAAAAATTATCCTAATGCTCATACCTTCATAGACTATTAAGATAACATGAATAGTGCTGATTTCCATCCTCACAGTAGCTGTAATTCTGTGACACTGGAGCTGCTCCCCCTTTTTTATGGGATATTACGTCATACATCAGGGGTGTGGCCTGCTCCTGGGTGCTAGCAACAGCCAGCCCCTGATACTATCTGCTTGTATTCAGTCCGATATCAGGGGGCATGGCCTGCTCACTGCTAGCTGCTGCTAGCCCCCCTGTTGATCTAATTTTATTCAGTCCGATATCAAGGGGCGTGGTGGGGGCATGACCTGCTCCAGGCTGCTAGCCCCCTGTTGATCTAATTTTATTCAGTCCGATATCAAGGGGCGTGGTGGGGGCATGACCTGCTCCAGGCTACTAGCCCTGTGTTGATCTAATTTTATTCAGTCCGATATCAGGGGGCGTGGCCTGCTCCCTGCTAGTTGCTGCTAGCCCCCTGTTGATCTAATTTAATTCAGTTTGATATCAGGGGGCGTGGTGGGGGCATGACCTGCTCCAGACTGCTAGCAGCTGCCAGTTCCTGATAATATCTGATTGTATTCAGTTCTGGATCAGGGGGCATGGCTTGCTCCATGATCTAGAACTGCAGGGAAGGAGATATTATCACGGGGTTGGCTGCCGCTAGGAGCGAGGAGCAGGCCATGCCCCCTGATATTGGGCTGAATACTAGCAGATGGTATCAGGGGGCTGGCTGTTGCTAGCAGCCATGAGCAGGACACACCCCCTGATGTGTGACATAATGTCCCATAAGGGAAGGGTAGCACCAAAGAGCAGCTCTAGGGTCACAGAATTACAGCTACTGTGAGGAAGGAAAACAGCTCTATTCATGTTATCCTAATAGTCTATGAATGTGTGATCATTAAGATAATTTTTTATCTCAGCGGAGTACCCCTTTAATGTTGTATATAGCAGAATTTCTATTTCTTCAATGACATCTGTTTCTGTTCCGTCCCATACTCCCTTCACTCACAGCACCTCAAGGGCTAAAGAGTATACTTCATCAGAACATCCTTCAATTGGTTTACTTGAAAAGATGAACAGTCAGCCTTCATACTTAGATGACATTGTGCTGGAAGAGATAGAGGAGACATTTTAAACCCTTAGGCCACGGCCCCACTATAAGTATTTGTTCAGTATTTTTTCTCTGGAGTGGGAGCCAAAACCAGGAGTGGGTGATAAATGCAGAATTGGTGACTTGTTTCCATTATACTTTTCCTCTGATTGTTCCTCACCTGGTTTGACTCCCACTCCAGAGAAAAAATACTGACCGAATACTGACCAAATACTGATAGTGGGGCCGTGGCCTTAGCTTTGTTGTTCGCTAAGCAAATTGTGGTAGAAGGGGCACTAGCAATAGTAGTAGACTTTGAACCAGGGCAAATCTCGAGGTGGGAATCTGGTATGGGAACAAGGAGCTCAGACAAATTTACACACAGAGGCATCTTTGAGCAGAGTCATTGATAATGCTAATTTTCTTACATTTTTGTCACGTTTCTGATATTTTTAAAAATAAACGCAAAACATGTCGACCTAAATTTACCCCTATCATAAAGTATAATGAGTCATGAAAAAATAATCTCAAAATCAATGGGACATGTTGAAGCATTACTACTAGTGATGAGACACCCCCGTAGTGTTTGAGTTCGGTTCGTCGAACACCCGTATGTTCGCCGAACTGTTCGTCGAACTGTTCGTCGAACACTTTCGAACACCATTAAAACCAATGGCAGGCAAACAAAAACACATAGAAACACATAGAAAACACCTTCAAAGGTGTCCAAAAGCTGACAAACTGCTCAGAAGACACAACTAACACATGGAAAAGTGACAAGTACATATAGTCATGCGAAAAGAAAAGAGGTGGAGGAGTAAAAGGAGGGGGAGACACAGATATAGGCATGTCATGCCCTTCTAAAACCAAAAAAGTGCGAAGCCGACACGGCCAGTCGGTTCCTGCCCGTGCGACCTCTGTGTCACCGGGTTTGTGCCAGAGCTGCGGTGGACCCTGACGGCCAGCCCCCCTCTCCCAATACTGGTGCCTGTCCGCTGGTGGGTCGAGCGAACCCCCCTGCGGTGGAGGCAGGTCTAAGCTTTTCAATTTAAATTGTCTCTCTAATTTGAATGAGTACACTTTAAATCCTTTTACAAGGATCTATTGGAGGGCAAGTCTGATGCCAGCTGCTGTGGGAATTCCAGCTTCAGTAGCGTCCACTAAAGCTGCTGCAGTTAAAAAGCTTTTATAAGGATCGAGCTTGGCGGTCCACCGCAAGGCGTCCTACCGCCAGTCCCAGCCCCTGTGCCTTGGGGTGCCTCCCGATGCTCTTCACTGAGTGTCCCGGGGGCCCGAAGCATTTCCTTTGAAAAAATTAAGTGTCCAAACTACAGGTGGTGTAGCTTGCTTAACAGCTGGGATAATCCGCTGACTAGCAGACACTGCTACTAGGCACAAAGTATTTCCTGGGCTAGATGCAGTTAAAAATTTGTAATTAGATACTCTCATTGGATGCTGAGAAAGCATTCCATAGAGTCTCCTGGCACGCCATATATTATTCTTTTAAAAAGCTTGGGATACGGGTCTAGGGGACCCTTTTATAGCCAAAATCACGGCCCTGTATCGCAATACGTCACCTAGGCTGAAGATAAATGGAACATTTTCATCACCTTTCATAATCACCAATGGGACAAGGCAGGGATGTCCTCTGTCCCCTCTCTTATACATTCTAGTGTTGGAGCACCTGCTCTCATCAATTCGCCATAACCCCAATATTAGGTGGATTGAGGTGAGAGGCACCGAGTACAAGTGCTCTGCATTTGCTGATGATGTCCTAGTATATATCACTCAATCACATATATCCATCCCTGCTGTTATGGCTGAAATAGATCACTTTGTTACATGGTCAAATTTTAAAATCAATGCAGCCAAGTCTGAGGCCCTCGATGTCTCCCTCCCCAAATCCACACAGGATTCCATCCAGTCCAACTTTCCCTTTGCCTGGCCCTCACAGGGTATCAAATACTTAGGAATTCCTATTCATAGAGACCTCTCCCGTCTATGTTATCTTAATTTTGGGCCCTTTATTGAACAACTCCATACAGACCACGGTTGGCAAGTTAGAACTGTAAGATTCACTACGTGAACCACTGGTGTTTTGTGGAAAAGCACATGTACACTGTGTTCCAAATTATTATGCAGAAAGTGTTTAGGAGTGATAAGGTAAGAATTTTTTTGTTTGTCAGTTAAACTCATTGATGGTGATGTGTGTCAGGGCTCTTTATATCACTGTAAGCAATTGCAGACACCTGTGCTAATTAGTTTGGCAGGTGTGTCCATTGAAAGGCAAGACTACTTAAGAAGGCTGTCCCACATTATTAAGCAGCCTACATTTTCTGCCAAAATGGGAAAGAAAAAGGATGTGACGGCTGCTGAGAAGCAACAAATTGTGGAGTGTTTAGGTCAAGGCATGACTACAATCAACATTGCCAAGACACTTCATCCTGATCATCGCACAATCAAGAAGTATGTAGCTGATTCACAGTACACACGTGTGCGTGCTGATAAGGGCAAATTGAGGACTCTTTCCTACAGGCAATTACATTAGGTTAAAAGAGCAGCGGCAAAAAAGCCTTGTCATAGCGGCAGACAAGTTTTTGAAGCTGCTGGTGCCTCCAACGTCCCCCGAACAACAAGATGCAGGGTCCTTCAGAGGTTTGCAGCTGTGCGTAACCCATCCTGTCGACCTCCTCTATCCACTGTACACAAGCAGAAATGGCTCCAGTGGGCCAAACAATACATGAAGACTGACATCAAAACTGTTTTGTTCACCGATGAGTGCCGTGCAACGCTCGATGGTCCAGATGGATGGAGTGGAGGATGGCTGGTTGATGGACACCCCACGCAAACACGGCTACGGCGCCAACAAGGAGGAGGTGGAGTAATGTTTTGGGCTGGAATCATGGGGAGAGAGATTGTCGGCCCCTTTAGGATCCCTGAAGGGGTAAAGATGAACTCCATAATGTATGTGGAGTTTCTCAAACAGCACTTCCTGCCAGGGTTCAAAAAGAAGAACCATGTATTCGGCAGCAAGATCATTTTCATGCATGATAATGCACCGTCTCATGCTGGACATAACACATCTGCATCTCTGGCTGATATGGGCATAAAAGGGGACAAACTAATGGTGTGACCCCCATGCTCCCCTGACCTCAACCCCATTGAGAACCTCTGGAGCATCATCAAAAGGAGTGTCTATGATGGCGGGAGGCAGTTCACATCCAAGCAGCAGCTCTGGGAGGGTATTCTGTCCTCATGCAAAACAATTGAAGCAGAAATCATCCAAAACCTGACAAATTCAATGAACGAGAGAGTTCAGAAGCTGCTTTCGAACAAGGGGTCCTATGTGAAAATGTAACATCACCTAGAATAAAGTTTTGAGTTGAAAACTGTTTGATTTCAGTTTGTAATAACCTGTTAATGCTTATAATTTCAAAAATGAACATTTTTTTGTTCTTTATTAAAATGAAAAGGTTGATCGAAGAGTGTGGGGGATCTAAGAGTGTGGCAACCCAGTAGTCAGGATTACTTCGAATTCTGACAATCTGAGGGTCATGTTGCAGGTAGTGCAGCAAGAAGGCACTCATGTGTCTAGCTCATCTAGGAGCCCCAAAATTATTTTCCGGGCTAGATGCAGCTAAAAATTATTATTAATTTTAAATCTGGTGGAGCTTAGTATAGATGGCCTAATAGAATCAGTACTGCACACTGCTACAAGGCCCAAATTATTTTCCAGCCAAGATACAGATAAACATGATTAGTAATTTGAAAGCTTAAAACGGTTGGTGAGGTGATTTTAACAAATCATCAAGCTTTTACTCTCCCCAGAATGACACAGGGGTAGAATAGTCGTTTCGGATCCATGATTTGTTCATCTTTATGAACGTGAGTCTGTCTACATTATCAGTGGAGAGCCGCGTGCGCTTATCTGTCAGCACACCACCAGTAGCGCTGAACACACGTTCAGACAGAACGCTGGCTGCGGGGCATGACAAGATCTCCAAGGCGTAAGTGGCGAGCTCCGGCCATTTATCCAGATTGAAAGCCCAAAAAGAGCAAGGGTCCAGTGACACAGTCATGGCTTCAATGTTTACTTGGAGATACTCCTGTACCATCGTCTTTAGGCGTTGATAATGTGTCAGACTTCTTGTCTCCTGTGGCCTTGCTAAGGATGGGCTAAAAAAGTGGTGAAATGATTCCGCAAAATTGATGTTACCAGCAGATACTCTGTTTCTGTTACGTTTTGAGTGCTGAACACTCGACAGTCCCACGGTTGGCAAGTTGGAACTGCACCACTAGTGTTTTGGGGAAAAGCACATGTAAGATTCTGCAACAGTCTCTGCTGATACTCCTGCATGCTTGCATCTCTTTCTATGGCAGGAATAATTTCTGCAAATTTACTTTTGTACCGGGGATCTAACAGTGTGGCAACCCAGTAGTCAGGATTATTTCTAATTCTCACAATTCGAGGGTCATGTTGCAGGTAGTGCAGCAAGAAGGCACTCATGTGTCTTGCGCATCCAGGAGCACCAAGTCCCTGTTGTGTTGGTGGTGAGGTATCAATCATGATTCCTTCCTCTGCCCTCTCCCCCAAACGTCGCACAACAGAAATGTGATCAAGGACTCCCTCATCTGATGAGTCTTCCATCAGTTCGTTCTCCACTTCTTCCTGGGCTCCTGCACCTTCCTCACTGGTTTGACTGCTACCATGCACCCTGGTAAAACCATCTCCCCCACCCTCACATGCCTGCTGCCTTGGTGCTGCCGACCGTCTGGACCTTGCAGATGTTAGCCCTTCCGCATACAACTCCTCCTCCTCTACTTCCTCTACCTCCTCTTGTGCCACCACCTGACTCCGAATTCTGTTTAACATGTGCTCCAGCATGTAAATCACAGGAATAGTCATGCTGATAAGGGCATCGTCAGCACTAAACATCTTCGTCGCCATTTCAAAACTGTGCAGAAGGGTGCATAGGTCCCTGATCTGAGACCACTCCTCCAGCGTGATTTGCCCCACCTCTGGATTTCGTTGGCCCAGGCTATACATCACAATGTATTGCACCAGGGCTTGTCGGTGCTGCCACAGTCGCTGCAACATGTGCAGAGTTGAATTCCACCGGGTAGACACATCGCATTTTAGCCGGTGAAGTGGCAGGCCCAACGACTTCTGTAGAGATGTAAGTCGCTGAGCTGCGGGATGCGAACGGCGGAAGTGAGCACACAGCGACCATGCCCTCTGCAGAAGGCCATCTAGTCCGGGATAGTGAGCTAAAAATTGCTGGTCAACCAGGTTCAACACGTGAGCCAAACAAGGCACGTGTGTGACATTGCCCCAGCGAAGGGAAGCACCGAGGTTTGCAGCATTGTTGCACACGGCCTTCCCTGGTTTCAGGTCCAGTGGAGACAACCATTCATGAAACTGGTTCTCCAGAGCTGACCACAACTCCTCAGCTGTGTGACTCACATTTCCCAGACATTTCAAAGTAAAAACCACCTGATGACGTTGAGCCCTGCTGCCAGCATAGTAAGAAGGTGTGCAGGATCTCTTCTGCGCAGTTAGAAAGCTTGTGGCATGACCAGACAGGCTTTGGGTGCAGGTGGAGGAAAGAGAGGAGGTTGAGGAGGCAGAAGCAGTGGAGGAACTTTGAGATAAAGAGGATTGACGCACAACTCGTGGGGACGGCAAGACTTGGACAGCAGCCCCTTGTCCTGCTGTCACCATAGTTACCCAGTGCCCAGTCAGCGACATGTAACGCCACTGTCCATGCCTACTCGTCCAAGTATCTGTGGTGAAATGCACCCTGTCACACACAGAGTTTCTCAAAGAAGCGGTGATGTTGTGTGCGACATGCTGGTGGAGCGCAGGCACACCTTTCTTTGAGAAGTAGTGCCGACTGGGCATCTGGTACTGGGGCACTGCGACGGACATAAGGTCTCGAAAATCCTCTGTGTCCACCAGGCGGAAAGGCAGCATTTCTGTAGCCAAGAGCTTGCAGATGGTGAAATTCAACCTCTTAGCTTTCTCATGGCTAGGAGGAAATGGTCTTTTACTTGTCCACATCTGAGGGACCGAGGGCTGGCTGTTGTGCTTAGACGGGGTTGATAAGGGTGTCCCCGGCAAACTGCCGGTCTGTGAGGAAGATGCAGGCGGACATGTTAGGTTGCCTTGATCCAAAGGTGGTGCTATCGATGTCGGACAGCGCTCAACACCAGCTGGTGTTTCCACCTCCAAAGAAAATGATGACCTGCCAATCACACTGGCTGTTGTGGGTAAAGAGGTGGCAGGTCTGCGTCCCAAAACAGGTGTGACTGCTGTCCCCCCAGTCACAGAGGATGAAGAGGCCACATATGCACAAGATGTGGCAGACGGTGGTTGGCCCAGCCGGTTAGGTCACATTGTAGCACAGTGAGCTTCCCACTGCAACTTATGCTTCATATCCATGTGTCGGTTCATGCATGAAGTACTCAAACTATGTATTTTTTGGCCTCTACTTAGCTTTTGCTGACAAATAATACAGATAACATGAGTTGGGTCATCTTTATCGATCTGAAAAAATGCCCAGGTTATGCAAGCCTTAGCAACCATGCGACCTGAAGAGCCACCATGACTTGTGGTCAGGGGCCGAGTTGTGTTTGAGGATGCAGTTGTTGACGTGCTTCCAGTACTACGTCTCTGACCAGGAAGGCGCAACCTGACCTCGTCGTCACTAGCATCCTCCTCCACCTCCTCTGCTGACCTCATCTCTTGGCTGACTGTGGGTTTACAGTAAGTGGGATCTCCAACCTTGTCATCATCACCCTGTGTGTTATCACACCCATCGTCCTCAGAGCCAACCTCTTCCTCCCCAGACAAAAAACTAAAGTTGTCGCTCCAATCAGGTATTTGAGTCTCATCATCGTCTTCCTCATTGTCTCCACCAACAGGAGTTACAGTTTGGGAACGAGGGTCTACATTATGGTCAAAACCTTCTGCTTCTGGTCCTGAATCCGACTCATAAAGATTCTGGGCATCAGTGCAGATCATTTCATCGTCTGGATTCACAGAAGCTCTGGAGCCGACCTCTGATTCCCAAGCTATAGTTTGAGTAAACAGCTCTGCAGACTCAACCATCTGTTCTATCCCATACTCAGACGGGCAGTTGGAGACTTGGGAGCTGTGAGGAAGCAAATGCGATTGGGATGACACCTCTGAGGACTGGAGTATTAGTGATGTTGAAGTTGAGGTGGAGGAGAGCCCACTTAAAGGAGAACTTGATATCCGTTGACGCACCTGCTGTTTTTGTGCCTCATCTGGAATTTGTAGCCATTGGCGTGGCCGTAAGAAAGGGATCTTATCACATTGTCGCCTAAAAGAAGTAGACATCTTAGTTTGGCTGGAATATGGTCTTTCTTCTGCAGATGTTACTGTTGCTTTAACACCTACCCCACGGACACAACCTTTTTTTCCCTTCCCAACATGCTTATTCCCCTTTCCACCAGCAGCAGGCCTTTTTCCACTCATTTTGGCGGTTAACTAATTCACAACTCTGGAGTAGTTTGCACAAAAAACAATGGATGGGAACCGAGCAGAGCTGAGTGGCCAAACTGTGGTATTAGCCCAAAAGTATTAGCTGGGTTAGATGCAGATAAAAATTATATTGAATTTGCAACCTGGTGGAGGTTAGTATAGATGGACTAATAGAACAAGTCCCACACACTGCTACAAGCCGAAATATTTTTTCAGAGCTAGATGCAGAAAAAAATGATATTGAATTTGCAAACTGGTGGAGGTTAGTTTAGATGGACTAATAGAACAAGTCCCACACACTGCTACAAGCCGAAATATTTTTTCAGAGCTAGATGCAGAAAAAATTATATTGAATTTGCAACCTGGTGGTCAGAATAGATGGACTAATAGAACAAGTCCCACACACTGCTACAAGCCAAAATATTTTTTCAGAGCTAGATGCAGAAAAAAATTATATTGAATTTGCAACATGGTGGACGTTAGTATAGATGGACTAATAGAACAAGTCCCACATCCTGCTACAAGCCGAAATATTTTTTCAGAGCTAGATGCAGATAAAAATTATATTGAATTTGCAACCTGGTGGAGGTTAGTATAGATGGACTAATAGAACAAGTCCCACACACTGCTACAAGCTGAAATATTTTTTCAGAGCTAGATGCAGAAAAAAAATATATTGAATTTGCAACCTGATGGAGGTTAGTATAGATGGACTAATAGAATAAGTCCCACACACTGCTACAAGCCAAAATATTTTTTCAGAGCTAGATGCAGAAAAAATTATATTGAATTTGCAACCTGGTGGAGGTAGTATAGATGGACTAATAGAACAAGTCCCACACACTGCTACAAGCCAAAATATTTTTTCAGAGCTAGATGCAGATAAAAATTATATTGAATTTGCAACCTGGTGGAGGTTAGTATAGATGGACTAATAGAACAAGTCCCACACACTGCTATAAGCTGAAATATTTTTTCAGAGCTAGATGCAGAAAAAGATTATATTGAATTTGCAACCTGGTGGAGGTTAGTATAGATGGACTAATAGAACAAGTCCCACACACTGATACAAGCCAAAATATTTTTTCAGAGCTAGATGCAGAAAAAAATTATATTGAATTTGCAACCTGGTGGAGGTTAGTATAGATGGACTAATAGAACAAGTCCCACACACTACTACAAGCCAAAATGTTTTTTCAGAGCTAGATGGAGAAAAAAATTATATTGAATTTGCAACCTGCTGGAGGTTAGTATAGATGGACTAATAGAGCTAGTCCCACACACCGCTACAAGCCGAAATATTTTTTCAGAGCTAGATGCAGAAAAAAATTATATTGAATTTGCAACCTGGTGGAGGTTACTATAGATAGCCTAATAGAACAAGTCCCACACACTGCTACAAGCCGAAATATTTTTTCAGAGCTAGATGCAGAAAAAAATTATATTGAATTTGCAACCTGGTGGAGGTTAGTATAGATGGAGTAATAGAACAAGTCCCACACACTGCTACAAGCCGAAATATTTTTTCAGAGCTAGATGCAGAAAAAAATTATATTGAATTTGCAACCTGGTGGAGATTAGTATAGATGGACTAATAGAACAAGTCCCCCACACTGATACAAGCCGAAATATTTTTTCAGACCTAGATGCAGAAAAAAATTATATTGAATTTGCAACCTGGTGGACGTTAGTATAGATGGACTAATAGAACAAGTCCCACACACTGCTACAAGCCAAAATATTTTTTCAGAGCTAGATGCAGAAAAAAATTATATTGAATTTGCAACCTGGTGGAGGTTAGTATAGATGGACTAATAGAACAGGTCCCACTCACCGCTACAAGCCAAAATATTTTTTCAGAGCTAGATGCAGAAAAAAATTATATTGAATTTGCAACCTGGTGGAGGTTAGTATAGATGGACTAATAGAACAAGTCCCACACACTGCTACAAGCCAAAATATTTTTTCAGAGCTAGATGCAGAAAAAAATTATATTGAATTTGCAACCTGGTGAAGGTTAGTATAGATGGACTAATAGAACAAGTCCCACACACTGCTACAAGCCAAAATATTTTTTCAGAGCTAGATGCAGAAAAAAATTATATTGAATTTGCAACCTGCTGGAGGTTAGTATAGATGGACTAATAGAACTAGACCCACACACCGCTACAAGCCGAAATATTTTTTCAGAGCTAGATGCAGAAAAAAATTATATTGAATTTTCAACCTGGTGGAGGTTAGTATAGATGGACTAATAGAACAAGTCCCACACACTGCTACAAGCCGAAATGTTTTTTCAGAGCTAGATGCAGAAAAAAATTACATTGAATTTGCAACCTGGTGGAGGTTAGTATAGATGGACTAATAGAACAAGTCCCACACACTGCTACAAGCCAAAATATTTTTTCAGAGCTAGATGCAGATAAAAATTATATTGAATTTTCAACCTGGTGGAGGTTAGTATAGATGGACTAATAGATCAAGTCCCACACACTGCTACAAGCCGAAATATTTTTTCAGAGCTAGATGCAGAAAAAAATTATATTGAATTTTCAACCTGGTGGAGGTTAGTATAGATGGACTAATAGAACAAGTCCCACACACTGCTACAAGCCGAAATGTTTTTTCAGAGCTAGATGCAGAAAAAAATTATATTGAATTTGCAACCTGGTGGAGGTTAGTATAGATGGACTAATAGAACAAGTCCCACACACTGCTACAAGCCAAAATATTTTTTCAGAGCTAGATGCAGATAAAAATTATATTGAATTTTCAACCTGGTGGAGGTTAGTATAGATGGACTAATAGAACAAGTCCCACACACTGCTACAAGCCGAAATATTTTTTCAGAGCTAGATGCAGAAAAAAATTATATTGAATTTGCAACCTGGTGGAGGTTTGTATAGATGGACTAATAGAACAAGTCCCACACACTGCTACAAGCCGAAATATTTTTTCAGAGCTAGATGCAGAAAAAAATTATATTGAATTTGCAACCTGGTGGAGGTTAGTATAGATGGACTAATAGAACAGGTCCCACACACTGCTACAAGCCGAAATATTTTTTCAGAGCTAGATGCAGAAAAAAATTATATTGAATTTGCAACCTGGTGGAGGTTAGTATAGATGGACTAATAGAACAAGTCCCACACACTGCTACAAGCCGAAATATTTTTTCCGAGCTAGATGGAGAAAAAAATGACATTGAATTTGCAACCTGGTGGAAGTTAGTATAGATGGACTAATAGAATGATGCTATGCCCAAAAGGTTTTACTTCACTAGTTTCAGTAAAAAAATTTGTATTCTATACACAGGTGGTGTAGCTTGCAACACAGATAGTCTTCTCCACTGACTAACACACACTGAAAGAGGACAAAAAGGATTTGCTTTGCTAGATTTAGCCTAATGCTGTGAAGCAAGCTTGCACAGCGCTGGCACAGGCCTGCCTGGCAAAAGGTGATAGGAACTGATATAACCTAGCCCTCAAAAGGACTGCAATTACAATTAGTCTTTACTCCCAACCTATCTATTTAAGAGCACAGACCTGCCTGATAAAAGTGATAGGAACTGATGTAACCTAGCCCTGAAAAGGACTGCAATTACAATTAGTTTGCTTTTTGATGTGCTGGGTGTCAACTGTCAAAATCAGCGGACAGACGGCGGCGATCAGGCATGCACAGCCTCTGTGTGCGCAAAATCGCCTGGACGTATCCATACTTAAGTACCTACCGACCTGGATGTTTGGATACGTCCAACGTTCATGAAGAGGTTAAATCATTTCATATTTTATAGATTGGACTTTTTTGTACACAGTGAAATCAAATATGCTTCTTTTCTTAATCCCTCCAAAGAAATGCCACAGAACACCAGGACTGGCAAAGTCGCCACTGGCGCCCTGTGCTCTTCACAGATGAAAGCAGGTTCACACTGAGCACATGTGACAGACGTGACAGAGTCTGGAGTCGACGTGGAGAGCGATCTGCTGCCTGCAACATCCTTCAGCATGACTGGTTTCGCAGTGGGTCAGTATTCGTGTGGGTTGGCATTTCTTTGGAGGGCTGCACAGCCCTCCATGTGCTCGCCAGAGGTAGCCTGACTGCCATTAGGTACCGAGATGAGATCCTCAGACCCCTTATGAGACCATATGCTAGTGCGGTTGGCCCTGGGTTCCTCCTAATGCAGGACAATGCCAGACCTCATGTGGCTGGAGTGTGTCAGCAGTTCCTGCAAGATGAAGGCATCGAAGCTATGGACTGGCCCCCCCGTTCCCCAGACCTGAATCCGATTGAGCACATCTGGGACATCATGTCTCGCTCCATCCACCAATGTCACAACAGACTGTCCAGGAGTTGGCGGATGCTTTAGTCCAGGTCTGGGAGGAGATCCCACAGGGGACCTTCCGTAACTTCATCAGGAGCATGCCCAGGCATTGTAGGGAGGTCATAAAGGCACGTGGAGGCCACACACAATACTGAGCCTCATTTTGACTTGTTTTAAGGACATTACATCAAAGTTGGATCAGCCTGTAGTGTGTTTTTCCACTTTAATTTTGGGGGTGACTCCAAATCCAGGCCTCCATTGGTTAATACATTTGATTTCCATTGATGATTTTTGTGTGATTTTGTTGTCAGCACATTCAACTTTTTACTGAACAAAGTATTCAATGAGAATATTTCATTAATTCAGATCTAGGATGTGTTATTTGAGTGTTCCCTTTATTTTTTTGAGCAGTGTATTGTTTCCAGCTTTTCTTATAACACTTGAATTGAGCGAGGCTGCACTTATCTACAGTATTTGTAGATACATCTATATGTATTGTATACAGAAACACACAAAGACACAGTAAAACAAACATATAAAAATACTCTGTTGTAAAAAAGTAATAGTAAACAGCAAGTGCTTGCAAAAAGGTGATAAAAAACAGGGTATTTAGTTGACACTAGTGTTGAGCGAGTATGTTCTATTAACCCTTTCGCCGAGTATGCTCGGGCTGAGCTCTAAGTATTTACAGCTGCTCGGTGATGTGTTTGAATCGCTCCCGTGTGCATGATTTGCGACTGTTTGACAGCTTTATTACATGTGAGGAATGTCTATTTCTTAAACATTCATCACATGTAATAAAGCTGTCAAACAGTTGCAAATCATGCACACAGGAGCGATTCAAACACATCACCGAGCAGCTGTAAATACTCGGCGATCGGCCCGAGCATACTCGGAACAGAACATACTCGCTCAACACTAGTTGACACGTTTTTTGCAAAAAAATGTATACTAAGCCGCTCTACCAACGTCAAGGTAACCCAGATAAGAGCAGTCCCTATTAGTGTTGAGCCACCCCCGTAGTGTTCGAGTTCGGTTCGGTTCGTCGAACACCCGTGTGTTCGCCGAACTGTTCGTCGAACTGTTCGTCGAACACCTTCGAACACCGTTAAAACCAATGGCAGGCAAACAAAAACACATAGAAACACATAGAAAACACCTTCAAAGGTGTCCAAAAGCTGACAAACTGCTCAGAAGACATAACTAACACATGGAAAAGTGACAAGTACATATAGTCATGCGAAAAGAAAAGAGGTGGAGGAGTAAAAGGAGGGGGAGACACAGATATAGGCATGTCATGCCCTTCTAAAATCCAAAAAGTGAGAAGCAAACACGGCCAGTCCGTTCCTGCCTGTGCCACCTCCGTGTCGCCGGGTTTGTGCCAGAGCAGCGGTGGACCCTGATGGCCAGCCCCCCTCTCCCAATACTGGTGCCTGTCCGCTGGTGGGTCGAGCGAGCCCCCCTGTGGTGGAGGCAGCTCTAAGCATTTTAATTTAAATTGTCTCTCTAATTTGAATGAATACACTTTAAATCCTTTTACAAGGATCTATTGGAGGGCAAGTCTCATGCCAGCAGCCGCGTAATTCCAGCTCCAGTAGCGTCCACTAAAGCTGCTGCAGTTAAAAAGCTTTTATAAGGATCGAGCTCGGCTGTCCACCGCAAGGCATCCTACCGCCAGTCCCAGCCCCTTTGCCTTGGGGTGCCTCCTGATGCTCTTCACTGAGTATCCCGTGGTCCCGAAGCATTTCCTTTGAAAAAATTAAGTGTCCAAACTACAGGTGGTGTAGCTTGCTTAACAGCTGGGATAATCCGCTGACTAGCAGACACTGCTACTAGGCACAAAGTGTTTCCTGGGCTAGATGCAGTTAAAAATTTGTAATTAGATACTCTCGTTGGATGCTGAGAAAGCATTCCATAGAGTCTCCTTTCACGCCATATATTATTCACTTAAAAAGCTTGGGGTAGGGGTCTAGGAGACCCTTTTATAGCCAAAATCACGTCCCCGTATCGCAATACGTCACCTAGGCTGAAGATAAATGGAACTGTAGCACCCTGAGAGCTCGGTTGCTACAGAGGTATTGCACCTCACCCAGAGGTGTGATATCTCACTCTCAGGTATGGATGGAGTGTGGATCAGGACCCGATACCTGCATGCATTACACCACATTGTCGTGGGGCAGGGCGACCAATATGCCCCTGAGATGGGCACGACAGTCCCTGTCCCTGGCTGGAGTGGGGGGAGGGAACACTGAGGAAGGGGAACCCTGTAGTGCAGGAGCAGGGAGGAAGCAGTTCCTTGGTGCGTTGAGAAGGGAGAATAAAAGGTGGGCCCCATCTTAGTTCAGTGCAGAGAAGTCTGAGCAGAAGTGACAGGGAGAAGGGGCTCTGCATAAGCTCTGCTCCGGAGGCGGGCCTAGTAACAGAGGCCCAGGCCTGGAAGAGGGAGAAGGAAGGAAGAGGAACGGAGAAGGCTCCAGGAACGAGGAATGAAGGGATCCCAGAGGTGCGGACGGGCGAGTCGCCACCGCACGCCCGAATCCACCTGCGTGAAGGGGTCAGGCCAAAGGGGGAGACCGGTCCCCAAACTAGTGGAGGCAGGAAACGACTCTCAGCTAGAAACCGGAGGCTGTGACATTTTATGTGGCGCAGCCCTCGCTATACCCGCTAGGAAGGCACCACATAGGGTCAGGAAAACTGGCGCCAAGTTTACCAAGAGGAGGCCCGAGGCAGCCGGACAGAAGGGTTGGTAAGAAAGGCAACAAAGGACACACAAAGGGGGTCCTGTGAAGCGCTCAAAAGTTATCTGGGAGTTGTCTGAGCCCCTCACCTGGTGAGCACAGTACGACGTGGGCAGCCGTTACCTGCAGAAGTGGTCTGGATAATAAGAACTGTGAGTAAAGGCCCTGGACTGCATCACAGACTCTGTGTCGTTACTACTGCTGCCCTGCACCATCACCCCCATCCTCCGCATACACTGCCCTGAGGCTATACTCCTCCCATGGGGAGTTATGCTATGCTCTGCTGCACCCACAACACCAGCCTCAGCAGTCTGCCACTCTGACCGCAATCCATGGTTGGCGTAGTCGGACATTTAAACATCAAAACCATATAAATAGTTCCGCCACTGGTTTGACCGCCCTGAGCCACGGAACCGGGTCGCTGCCACAGAGACTACAACCACCAGCATCCACCAAAAAGGGTCCGGCTCCGGGTGTCCCAAGGCCCAGAGAGCACGTCAGAACATTTTCATCACCTTTCATAATCACCAATGGGACAAGGCAGGGATGTCCTCTGTCCCCTCTCTTATACATCCTAGTGACGGATCACCTGCTCTCATCAATTCGCCATAACCCCAATATTAGGTGGATTGAGGTGGGAGGCACCAAGTACAAGTGCTCTCTATTTGCTGATGATGTCCTAGTATATATAACTCAATCACATATATCCATCCCTGCTTTTGAGGCTGAAATAGATCACTTTGTTACATGGTCAAATTTTAAAATCAATGCAGCGAAGTCTGAGGCCCTCGATGTCTCCCTCCCCAAATCCATACAGGATTCCATCCAGCCCAACTTTCCCTTTGCCTGGCACTCACAGGGTATCAAATACTTAGAAATTCCTGTTCATAGAGACCTCTCCCGTCTATGTTATCTTAATTTTTGGCCCTTTATTGAACAACTCCATACAGACCACAGTTGGCAAGTTAGAACTGTAAGATTCACTACGTGAACCACTGGTGTTTTGTGGAAAAGCACATGTACACTGTGTTCCAAATTATTATGCAAAAAGTGTTTAGGAGTGATAAGGGAAGAATTTGTTTGTTTGTCAGTTAAACTCATTGATGGTGATGTGTGTCAGGGCTCTTTATATCACTGTAAGCAATTGCAGACACCTGTGTTAATTAGTTTGGCTGGTGTGTCCAATGAAAGGCAAGACTACTTAAGAAGGCTGTCCCACATTATTAAGCAGCCTACATTTTCTGCCAAAATGGGAAAGAAAAAGGATGTGTCGGCTGCTGAGAAGCAACAAATTGTGGAGTGTTTAGGTCAAGGCATGACTACAATCAACATTGTGCGATGATCAGGATGAAGTGTCATGGCAATCAAGAAGTATGTAGCTGATTCACAGTACACACATGTGCTTGGTGATAAGGGCAAATTGAGTACTATTTCCTACAGGCAATTACATTAGGTTAAAAGAGCAGCGGCAAAAAAGCCTTGTCATAGCAGCAGACAAGTTTTTGAAGCTGCTGGTGCCTCCAACGTCCCCCGAACAACAAGATGCAGGGTCCTTCAGAGGTTGGCAGCTGTGCGTACGCCATCCTATCGACCTCCTCTATCCACTGCACTCAAGCACTCAAGCAGAAACGGCTCCAGTGGCCCAAACATTACATGAAGACTGATTTCAAAACTGTTTTGTTCACGGATGAGTGCCATGCAACGCTCGATGGTCCAGATGGATGGAGTGGAGGATGCCTGGTTGATGGACACCCCACGCAAACACGGCTACAGCGCCAACAAGGAGGAGGTGGAGTAATATTTTGGGCTGGAATCATGGGGAGAGAGATTGTCAGCCCCTTTAGGATCCCTGAAGGGGTAAAGATGAACTCCATAATGTATGTGGAGTTTCTCAAACAGCACTTCCTGCCATGGTTCAAGAAGAAGAAAAGTGTATTCCACAGCAAGATCATTTTCATGCATGATAATGCACCGTCTCATGCTGCACATAACACATCTGCATCTCTGGCTGATATGGGCATAAAAGGGGACAAACTTATGGTGTGACCACCATGCTCCCCTGACCTCTACCCCATTCACAACCTCTGGAGCATCATCAAAATGAGTGTCTATGATGGCGGGAGGCAGTTCACATCTAAGCAACAGCTCTGGGAGGGTATTCTGTCCTCATGCAAAACAATTGAAGCAGAAACCATCCAAAACCTGACAAATTCAATGGACGAGAGAGTTCAGAAGCTCCTTTCGAACAAGGGGTCCAATGTGCAAATGTAACATCACCTAGAATAAAGTTTTGAGTTGAAAACTGTTTGATTTCAGTTTCTAACAACCTGCTAATGCTTATAATTTCAAAAATGACCATTTTTTTGGTCTTTATTAAAATGAAAAGGTTGATCGAAGAGTGTGGGGGATCTAAGAGTGTGGCAACCCAGTAGTCAGGATTACTTCGAATTCTGACAATCTGAGGGTCATGTTGCAGGTAGTGCAGCAAGAAGGCACTTATGTGTCTTGCGCATCTCGGAGCCCCAAAATTATTTTCCGGGCTAGATGCAGCTAAAAATTATTATTAATTTTAAATCTGGTGGAGCTTTGTATAGATGGCCTAATAGAATCAGTATTGCACACTGCTACAAAGCCCAAATTATTTTCCAGCCAAGATACAGATAAACATGATTAGTAATTTGAAAGCTTAAAACGGTTTGTGAGGTGATTTTAACCAATCATCAAGCTTTTACTCTCCCCAGGATGACACAGGGGTAGTAAAGTCGTTTCGGATCCATGATTTGTTCATCTTTATGAACGTGAGTCTGTCTACATTATCAGTGGAGAGCAGCGTGCGCTTATCTGTCAGCACACCACCAGCAGCGCTGAACACACATTCAGACAGAACGCTGGCTGCGGGGCATGACAAGATCTCCAAGGCGTAAGTGGCTAGCTCCGGCCATTTATCCAGATTGGAAGCCCAAAAAGAGCAAGGGTCCAGTGACACAGTCATGGCTTCAATGTTTACTTGGAGATACTCCTGTACCATCGTCTCTAGGCGTTGACTATGTGTCAGACTTCTTGTCTCCTGCGGCCTTGGAAAGGATGGGCTAAAAAAGTGGTGAAATGATTCCGCAAAATTGATGTTACCAGCAGATACTGTGTTTCTGTTACGGTTTGAGTGCTGAACACTCGACGGTCCCACGGTTGGCAAGTTGGAACTGTGAGATTCACTACGTGCACCACTGGTGTTTTGTGGAAAAGCACATGTAAGATTCTGCAACAGTCTCTGCTGATACTCCTGCATGCGTGCATCCCTTTCTATGGCAGGAATAATTTCTGCAAATTTACTTTTGTACCGGGGATCTAACAGTGTGGCAACCCAGTAGTCAGGATTATTTCTAATTCTCACAATTCGAGGGTCATGTGGCAGGTAGTGCAGCAAGAAGGCACTCATGTGTCTTGCGCATCCAGGAGCACCAAGTCCCTGTTGTGTTGGTGGCGAGGTAACAATCATGCTTCCTTCCTCTGTCCTCTCCCCCCAACCTCGCACAACAGAAATGAGATCAAGGTCTCCCTCATCTGATGAGTCTTCCATCAGTTCGTCCTCCACTTCTTCCTGGGCTCCTGCACCTTCCTCACTAGTAGAGATGAGCGTTGTTCTACTCGAACTGTTCGCCAATCTCAAATTCGAGCTGTTTTGGGCGGTGTTCGAGCCGGTCGGCGAACACGAACAATTTGAGAAAAATTCGGCTGTTCGAGGTTATGTTCGATAACTGTTCGTGCACCAAAATCATAACTGGATTTTTTCTCAGTAATGATGAAAATTAATGTTAATAAGCAGTTTGAGTGTACAGCGGGGCGGGGGGAGGGGCAGGGGATGGATCTCTGCAGGAACAATGAAGATCTCCATTTTTTTTTCTCTTTCCCGCATTTGCAGTGGGGAGGTGCAATCTGTCAGCCTATCAGCAGCGCACACACGGAGCGAAGTGCTTTTTTTCACACAAGCAAGGGCATGTGTGATTGGCAGTGTATGTCACATGTCCTTTCCCTATAAGACCAAGCCATTTTCCCCGTCGCCACCATTTTCTCACTGCTGCAGCTGCGTGTTAGACGGCACCGCTGTTGCTGTGTGCGCTATACCTTGTTAATTTCAAGCCAATTTTCGCACAAATATACAGATAGCTTGGGAGTAGGGAATAGTTGTGATTGCAGTCCTTTTAAGGACTAGGTTACAGCATTTCCTACGACTTTTATCAGGCAGGTCTGTGCTCTTAAATAGATAGATTGTGGGAGTAAAGACTAATTGTAATTGGAGTCCTTTTCAGGACTAGGTTACATCAGTTCCTATCAGTTTTTGCCAGGCAGGTCTGTGCCAGTGCTGTGCAAGTTTTTTTCACAGCATTTGGCTGAATCTAGCAAAGCTAATCCTTTTTGGCCTATTGCAGAGTGTGTTAGTCAGTGGAGTAGCCTATCTGTGTTGCAAGATATACCACCTGTGTATAGAATACCAATTTTTTTACTGCACCTAGTGAAGTAAAATCTTTTGGGCATACCATCATTCTATTAGTCCATCTATACTGACCTCCATCAGGTTGCAAACTGAATATAATTTTTTTCTGCATCTAGCTCTGAAAAAATATTTGGGCTTCTAGCAGTGTGTGGGACTTGGTCTATTAGTCCATCTATACTGACCTCCATCAGGTTGCAAATTAAAAATAATTTTTTTCTTCATTTAGCTCTGAAAAAATATTTGGGCTTCTAGCAGTGTGTGGGACTTGTTCTATTAGTCCTTCTATACTGACCTCCAGCAGGTTGCAAATTGAATATAATTTTTTTCTGCATCTAGCTCTGAAAAAATATTTGGGCTTCTAGCGGTGTGTGGGACTTGGTCTATTAGTCCATCTATACTGACCTCCATCAGGTTGCAAATTAAAAATAATTTTTTTCTGCATCTAGCTCTGAAAAAATATTTGGGCTTCTAGCAGTGTGTGGGACTTGGTCTATTAGTCCATCTATACTGACCTCCATCAGGTTGCAAATTAAAAATAATTTTTTTCTTCATTTATCTCTGAAAAAATATTTGGGCTTCTAGCAGCGTGTGGGACTTGTTCTATTAGTCCATCTATACTGACCTCCATCAGGTTGCAAATTAAAAATAATTTTTTTCTGCATCTAGCTCTGAAAAAATATTTGGGCTTCTAGCAGTGTGTGGGACTTGGTCTATTAGTCCATCTATACTGACCTCCATCAGGTTGCAAATTAAAAATATTTTTTTTCTGCATCTAGCTCTGAAAAAATATTTGGGCTTCTAGCAGTGTGTGGGACTTGGTCTATTAGTCCATCTATACTGACCTCCATCAGGTTGCAAATTGAATAAAAAAAATTTCTGCATCTAGCTCTGAAAAAATATTTGGGCTTCTAGCGGTGTGTGGGACTTGGTCTATTAGTCCATCTATACTGACCTCCATCAGGTTGCAAATTAAAAATAATTTTTTTCTGCATCTAGCTCTGAAAAAATATTTGGGCTTCTAGCGGTGTGTGGGACTTGGTCTATTAGTCCATCTATACTGACCTCCATCAGGTTGCAAATTAAAAATAATTTTTTTCTGCATCTAGCTCAGAAAAAATATTTGGGCTTCTAGCGGTGTGTGGGACTTGGTCTATTAGTCCATCTATACTGACCTCCATCAGGTTGCAAATTAAAAATAATTTTTTTCTGCATCTAGCTCTGAAAAAATATTTGGGCTTCTAGCAGTGTGTGGGACTTGGTCTATTAGTCCATCTATACAGACCTCCATCAGGTTGCAAATTAAAAATAATTTTTTTCTGCATCTAACCCAGCCAATAGTTTTGGCCTAATACCACAGTTTGGCCACTCAGCTCTGCTCGGTTACCATCCATTGTTTTTTTGTGCAAACAACTCCAGAGTTGTGAATTAGTTAACCACCAAAATGAGTGGAAAAAGGCCTGCTGCTGGTGGAAAGGGGAATAGGCGTGTTGGGAAGGGGAAAGAAGGTTGTGTCCGTGGGGTAGGTGCAGAAGAAAGACCATCTTCCAGCCAAACTAAAATGTCTACTTCTTTTAGCGGACAATGTGATAAGATCCCTTTCTTACGGCCACGCCAATCGCTACAAATTCCAGATGAGGCACAAAAACAGCAGGTGCTTCAACTGATATCAAGTGCTCCTTTAAGTGGGCTCTCCTCCACATCAACTTCAACATCACAAATACTCCAGTCCTCAAAGGTGTCACCCAAATCGCACTTGCTTCCTCACAGCTCCCAAATCTCCAGCTGCCCGTCTGAGTATGAGGTAGAACAGATGGTTGAGTCTGCAGAGCTGTTTACTCATACTATAGCCTGGGAATCAGAGGTCGACTCCAGCGCTTCTGTGAATCCAGACGAGGAAATGATCTGCACTGATGCCCAGAATCTTTATTAGTCGGATCCAGGACCAGACGCAGAAGGTTCTGACCATAATGTAGACCCTCATTCCCAAACTGTAACTCCTGTTGGTGGAGACAATGAGGAAGACGATGATAAGACTCAAATACCTGATTGGAGCGACAACTTTAGTTTTTTGTCAGGGCAGGAACAGGTTGGCTCTGAGGACGACGGGTGTGATAACGCACAGGGTGATGATGATGAGGTCGGAGATCCCACTTACTGTCAACCCACAGTCAGCCAAGAGATGAGGTCAGCAGAGGAGGTGGAGGAAGATGCTAGTGACGACGAGGTCAGGTTGCGCCTTCCTGGACAGAGACGTAGTACTGGAAGCACGTCAACAACTGCATCCTCAAACACAACTCTGCCTCTCACCACAAGTCATGGTGGCTCTTCAGGTCGCATGGGTGCTAAGCCTTGCATAGCCTGGGCATTTTTTCAGATCGATAAAGATGACCCAACTCGTGTTATCTGTAACATTTGTCAGCAAAAGCTAAGTAGAGGCCAAAAAATACATAGTTTGAGTACTTCATGCATGAACCGGCACATGGACATGAAGCATAAGTTGCAGTGGGAAGCTCAGTGTGCTACAATGCGGTCTAGCCGGCCGGGCCAACCACCGTCTGCCATATCTTGTGCATCCGCGGCCTCTTCATCCTCTGTGACTGGGGGGACAGCAGTCACACCTGTTTTGGGGCGCAGACCTGCCACCTCTTTACCCGCAACAGCCAGCGTGATTGGCAGGTCATCATTTTCTTTGGAGGTGTTAACACCAGCTGGTCTTGAGCGCTGTCCGACAGCGATAGCACCACCTTTGGATCAAGGCAACCTAACATGTCCGCCTGCATCTTCCTCACAGACCGGCAGTTTGCCGGGGACACCCTTATCAACCCCGTCTAAGCACAATAGCCAGCCCTCGGTCCCTCAGATGTGGACAAGTAAAAGACCATTTCCTCCTAGCCATGAGAAAGCTAAGAGGTTGAATTTCACCATCTGCAAGCTCTTGGCTACAGAAATGCTGCCTTTCCGCCTGGTGGACACAGAGGATTTTCGAGACCTTATGTCCGTCGCAGTGCCCCAGTACCAGATGCCCAGTCGGCACTACTTCTCAAAGAAAGGTGTGCCTGCGCTCCACCAGCATGTCGCACACAACATCACCGCTTCTTTGAGAAACTCTGTGTGTGACAGGGTGCATTTCACCACAGACACTTGGACGAGTAGGCATGGACAGGGGCGTTACATGTCGCTGACTGGGCACTGGGTAACTATGGTGACAGCAGGACAAGGGGCTGCTGTCCAAGTCTTGCCGTCCCCACGAGTTGTGCGTCAATCCTCTTTATGTCAAAGTTCCTCCACTGCTTCTGCCTCCTCAACCTCCTCTCGGTCTTCCACCTGCACCCAAAGCCTGTCTGGTCATGCCACAAGCTTTCTAACTGCGCAGAAGGGATCCTGCACACCTCCTTACTATGCTGGCAGTAGGGCTCAACGTCATCAGGCGGTTTTTACATTGAAATGTCTGGGAAATGTGAGTCACACAGCTGAGGAGTTGTGGTCAGCTCTGGAGAACCAATTTCATGAATGGTTGTCTCCACTGGACCTGAAACCAGGGAAGGCCGTGTGCGACAATGCTGCAAACCTGGGTGCGGCCCTTCGCCGGGGCAATGTCACACACGTGCCTTGTATGGCTCACGTGTTGAACCTGGTTGTCCAGCAATTTTTAGCCCACTATCCCAGACTAGATGGCCTTCTGCAGAGGGCACGGTCGCTGTGTGTTCACTTCCGCCGTTCGCATCCCGCAGCTCAGCGACTTACATCTCTACAGAAGTCGTTGGGCCTGCCACTTCACCGGCTAAAATGCGATGTGCCTACCCGGTGGAATTCAACTCTGCACATGTTGCAGCGACTGTGGCAGCACCGACAAGCCCTGGTGCAATACGTTCTGACGTATAGCCTGGGCCAACGAGATTCAGAGGTGGGGCAAATCACGCTGGAGGAGTGGTCTCAGATCAGGGACCTATGCACCCTTCTGCACAGTTTTGAAATGGCGACGAAGATGTTTAGTGCTGACGATGCCATTATCAGCATGACTATTCCGGTGATTTACATGCTGGAGCACATGTTAAACAGAATTCGGAGTCAGGTGGTGGCACAAGAGGAGGTGGAGGAAGTAGAGGAGGAGGAGTTGTATGCGGAAGGGCTAACATCTGCAAGGTCCAGACGGTCGGCAGCACCAGGGCGGCAGGCATGTGAGGGTGGGGGAGATGATTTTACCAGGGCGCATGGTAGCAGCCAAACTAGTGAGGAAGGTGCAGGAGCCCAGGAAGAAGTGGAGGACGAACTGATGGAAGACTCATCAGATGAGGGAGACCTTGATCACATTTCTGTTGTGCGAGGTTGGGGGGAGAGGACAGAGGAAGGAAGCATGATTGTTACCTCGCCACCAACACAACAGGGACTTGGTGCTCCTGGATGCGCAACACACATGAGTGCCTTCTTGCTGCACTACCTGCAACATGACCCTCGAATTGTGAGAATTAGAAATAATCCTGACTACTGGGTTGCCACACTGTTAGATCCCCGGTACAAAAGTAAATTTGCAGAAATTATTCCTGCCATAGAAAGGGATGCACGCATGCAGGAGTATCAGCAGAGACTGTTGCAGAATCTTACATGTGCTTTTCCACAAAATACCAGTGGTGCACGTAGTGAATCTCACAGTTCCAACTTGCCAACCGTGGTCTGTATGGAATTGTTCAATAAAGGGCCCAAAATTAAGATAACATAGATGGGAGAGGTCTCTATGAATAGGAATTCCTAAGTATTTGATACCCTGTGAGGGCCAGGCAAAGGGAAAGTTGGACTGGATGGAATCCTATATGGATTTAGGGAGGGAGACATCGAGGGCCTCAGACTTCGCTGCATTGATTTTAAAATTTTACCATGTAACAAAGTGATCTATTTCAGCCATAACAGCAGGGATGGATATATGTGATTGAGTGATATATACTAGGACATCATCAGCAAATAGAGAGCACTTGTACTCGGTGCCTCCCACCTCAATCCACCTAATATTGGGGTTATGGCGAATTGATGAGAGCAGGTGCTCCGTCACTAGGATGTATAAGAGAGGGGACAGAGGACATCCCTGCCTTCCCATTGGTGATTGTGAAAGGTGATGAAAATGTTCTGACGCACCCCCTGGGCCTTGGGACACCCGGAGCCGGACCCTTTTTGGTGGATGCTGGTGGTTGTAGTCTTCGTGGCGGCGATCCGGTTCCGTGGCTCAGGGCGGTCAAACCAGTGGCGGAACTATTTATGTGGTTTTGATGTTTAAATGTCCGACTACGCCACCCGTGGATTGCGGTCAGAGTGAACCGCCGCTACAGGGCAGACTGCTAAGGCTGGTGTTGTGGGTGCAGCAGAGCGTAGCATAACTCCCCACGGGAGGAGTATAGCCTCAGGGCAGTGTATGCGGAGGATGGGGGTGATGGTGCAGGGCAGCAGCAGTAACGACACGGAGTCAGTGATGCAGTTCAGGGCCTTTACTCACAGTTCTTATTATCCAGACCACGTCTGCAGGTAACGGCTGCCCACGTCGTACTGTGCTCACCAGGTGAGGGGCTCAGACAACTCCCAGATAACTTTGGAGCGCTTCACAGGACCCCCTTTGTGTGTCCTTTGTCTGGCCTTTCTTACCAACACTTCTGTCCGGCTGCCTCGGGCCTCCTCTTGGTAAACTTGGCGCCAGTTTCCCTGACCCTATGTGGTGCCTTCCTAGCGGGTGGAGCAAGGGGCTGCGCCACATAAAATGTCAGAGCCTCCGGTTTCTAGCTGAGGGTCGTTTCCTGCCTCCACTAGTTCGGGGACCGGTCTCCCCCTTTGGCCTGACCCCTCCACGCAGGTGGATTCGGGCGTGCGGTGGCGACTCGCCCGTCCGCACCCCTGGGATCCCTTCATTCCTCGTTCCTGGAGCCTTCTCCGCTCCTCTTCCTTCCTTCTCCCTCTTGCAGGCCTGGGCCTCTGTTACTAGGCCCGCCTCCGGAGCAGAGCTCATGCAGAGCCCCTGCTCCCTGCCACTTCTGCTCAGACTTCTCTGCACTGAACTAAGATGGTGCCCACCTTTTATACTCCCTTCTCAATGCACCCAGGAACTGCTTCCTCCCTGCTCCTGCACTGCAGGGTTCCCCTTCCTCAGTGTTCCCTCCCCCCACTCCAGCCAGGGACAGGGACTGTCGTGCCCATCTCAGGGGCATATTGGTCGCCCTGCCCCACGGCAATGTGGTGTAATGCATGCAGGTGTCGGGTCCTGATCCACACTCCATCCTTATCTGAGAGTGAGATATCACACCTCTGGGTGAGGTGCAATACGTCTGTAGCAACCGAGCCCTCGGTGCTACAGTTCCATTTATCTTCAGCCTAGGTGACGTATTGTGATACAGGGCCGTGATTTTGGCTATAAAAGGGTCCCCTAGACCCCTACCCCAAGCTTTTTAAGAGAATCATATATGGCGTGCCAGGAGACTCTATGGAATGCTTTCTCAGCATCCAACGAGAGTATCTACTTACAAATATTTAACTGCATCTAGCCCAGGAAATACTTTGTGCCTAGTAGCAGTGTCTGCTAGTCAGCGGATTATCCCGGCTGTTAAGCAAGCTACACCACCTGTAGTTTGGACACTTAATTTTTTCAAAGGAAATGCTTCGGGACCACGGGATACTTAGTGAAGAGCATCAGGAGGCACCCCAAGGCATAGGGGCTGGGACTGGCACTAGGATGCCTTGCGGTGGACAGCCGAGCTCGATCCTTATAAAAGCTTTTTAACTGCAGCAGCTTTAGTGGACGCTACTGGAGCTGGAATTACGCGGCTGCTGGCATGAGACTTGCCCTCCAATAGATCCTTGTAAATGGATTTAAAGTGTATTCATTCAAATTAGAGGGACAATTTAAATTAAAAAGCTTAGAGCTGCCTCCACCACAGGGGGGCTCTCTCGACCCACCAGCGGACAGGCACCAGTATTGGGAGAGGGGGGCTGGCCGTCAGGGTTCACCGCGGCTCTGGCACAAACCCGGCGACACGGAGGTGGCACGGGCAGGAGCGGACTGGCCGTCTCGGCTTCTCACTTTTTGGATTTTAGAAGGGCATGACATGCCTATATCTGTGTCTCCCCCTCCTTTTACTCCTCCACCTCTTTTCTTTTCGCATGACTATATGTACTTGTCACTTTTCCATGTGTTAGTTGTGTCTTCTGAGCAGTTTGTCAGCTTTTGGACACCTTTGAAGGTGTTTTCTATGTGTTTCTATGTGTTTTTGTTTGCCTGCCATTGGTTTTAACGGTGTTCGAAGGTGTTCGACGAACAGTTCGACGAACAGTTCGGCGAACACACGGGTGTTCGACGAACCGAACCGAACTCGAACACTACGGGGGTGGCTCAACACTACTCACTAGTTTGGCTGCTACCATGCGCCCTGGTAAAGCCATCTCCCCCACCCTCACATGCCTGCCACCTTGGTGCTGCCGACCGTCTGGACCTTGCAGATGTTAGCCCTTCCGCATACAACTCCTCCTCCTCTACTTCCTCCACCTCCTCTTGTGCCACCGCCTGACTCCGAATTCTGTTTAACATGTGCTCCAGCATGTAAATCACAGGAATAGTCATGCTGATAATGGCATCGTCAGCACTAAACATCTTCGTCGCCATTTCAAAACTGTGCAGAAGGGTGCATGGGTCCCTGATCTGAGACTACTCCTCCAGCGTGATTTGCCCCACCTCTGGATCTCGTTGGCCCAGGCTATACATCAGAACGTATTGCACCAGGGCTTGTCGGTGCTGCCACAGTCGCTGCAACATGTGTAGAGTTGAATTCCACCGGGTAGGCACATCGCATTTTAGCCGGTGAAGTGGCAGGCCCAACGACTTCTGTAGAGATGTAAGTCGCTGAGCTGCGGGATGCGAACGGCGGAAGTGAGCACACAGCGACCGTACCCTCTGCAGAAGGCCATCTAGTCCGGGATAGTGGGCTAAAAATTGCTGGACAACCAGGTTCAACACGTGAGCCATACAAGGCACGTGTGTGACATTGCCCCGGCGAAGGGCCGCACCCAGGATTGCAGTATTGTCGCACACGGCCTTCTGTGGTTTCAGATCCAGTGGAGACAACCATTCATGAAATTGGTTCTCCAGAGCTGACCACAACTCCTCAGCTGTGTGACTCACATTTCCCAGACATTTCAAAGTAAAAACCGCCTGATGACTTTGAGCCCTACTGCCAGCATAGTAAGGAGGTGTGCAGGATCCCTTCTGCGCAGTTAGAAAGCTTGTGGCATGACCAGACAGGCTTTGGGTGCAGGTGGAGGACCAAGAGGAGGTTGAGGAAGCAGAAGCAGTGGAGGAACTTTGAGATAAAGAGGATTGACGCACAACTCGTGGGGACGGCAAGACTTGGACAGCAGCCCCTTGTCCTGCTGTCACCATAGTTACCCAGTGCCCAGTCAGCGACATGTAACGCCCCTGTCCATGCCTACTCGTCCAAGTGTCTGTGGTGAAATGCACCCTGTCACACACAGAGTTTCTCAAAGAAGCCGTGATGTTGTGTGTGACATGCTGGTGGAGCGCAGGCACACATTTCTTTGAGAAGTAGTGCCGACTGGGCATCTGGTACTGGGGCACTGCGGCGGACATAAGGTCTCGAAAATCCTCTGTGTCCACCAGGCAGAAAGGCAGCATTTCTGTAGCCAAGAGCTTGCAGATGGTGAAATTCAACCTCTTAGCTTTCTCATGGCTAGGAGGAAATGGTCTTTTACTTGTCCACATCTGAGGGACCGAGGGCTGGCTGTTGTGCTTAGACGGGGTTGATAAGGGTGTCCTCGGCAAACTGCCGGTCTGTGAGGAAGATGCAGGCGGACATGTTAGGTTGCCTTGATCCAAAGGTGGTGCTATCGATGTCGGACAGCGCTCAACACCAGCTGGTGTTACCACCTCCAAAGAGAATGATGACATGCCAATCACGCTGGCTGTTGTGGGTAAAGAGGTGGCAGGTCTGCGTCCCAAAACAGGTGTGACTGCTGTCCCCCCAGTCACAGAGGATGAAGAGGCCGCGGATGCACAAGATGTGGCAGGCGGTGGTTGGCCCGGCCGGCTAGGCTGCATTGTAGCACAGTGAGCTTCCCACTGCAACTTATGCTTCATGTCCATGTGCCGATTCATGCATGAAGTACTCAAACTATGTATTTTTTGGCCTCTACTTAGCTTTTGCTGACAAATGTTACAGATAACACGAGTTGGGTCATCTTTATCGATGTGAAAAAATGCCCAGGCTATGCAAGGCTTAGCACCCATGCGACCTGAAGAGCCACCACGACTCGTGGTGATAGGCAGAGTTGTGTTTGAGGATGCAGTTGTTGGCGTGCTTCCAGTACTACGTCTCTGTCCAGGAAGGCGCAACCTGACCTCGTCGTCACTAGCATTCTCCTCCACCTCCTCTGCTGACCTCATCTCTTGGCTGACTGTGGGTTGACAGTAAGTGGAATCTCCAACCTCATCATCATCACCCTGTGTGTTATCACACCCGTCGTCCTCAGAGCCAACCTGTTCTTGCCCTGACAAAAAACTAAAGTTGTCCCTCCAATCAGGTATTTGAGTCTCATCATCGTCTTCTTCATTGTCTCCACCAACAGGAGTTACAGTTTGGGAATGAGAGTCTACATTATGGTCAGAACCTTCTGCGTCTGGTCCTGGATCCGACTCATAAAGATTCTGGGCATCAGTGCAGATCATTTCCTCGTCTGGATTCATAGAAGCGCTGGAGCCGACCTCTGATTCCCAGGCTATAGTATGAGTAAACAGCTCTGCAGACTCAACCATCTGTTCTACCTCATACTCAGATGGGCAGCTGGAGATTTGGGAGCTGTGAGGAAGCAAGTGCGATTGGGGTGACACCTCTGAGGACTGGAGTATTTGTGATGTTGAAGTTGATGTGGAGGAGAGCCCACTTAAAGGAGCACTTGATATCCGTTGAAGCACCTGCTGTTTTTGTGCCTCATCTGGAATTTGTAGCAATTGACGTGGCCATAAGAAAGGGATCTTATCACATTGTCCTCTAAAAGAAGTAGACATTTTAGTTTGGCTGTAAGATGGTCTTTCTTCTGCAGACGTTACTGTTGCTTTAACACCTACCCCACGGACACAACCTTTTTTCCCCTTCCCAACACGCCTATTCCCCTTTCCACCAGCAGCAGGCCTTTTTCCACTCATTTTGGTGGTTAACTAATTCACAACTCTGGAGTTGTTTGCACAAAAAAACAATGGATGGGAACCGAGCAGAGCTGAGTGGCCAAACTGTGGTATTAGGCCAAAACTATTGGCTGGGTTAGATGCAGAAAAAAATTATACTCAATTTGCAACCTGATGGAGGTCAGTATAGATGGACTAATATACCAAGTCCCACACACTGCTAGAAACCCAAATATTTTTTCAGAGCTAGATGCAAATAAAAAATTTTTTTAATTTGCAACCTGATGGAGGTCAGTATAGATGGACTAATAGAACAAGTCCCACACACTGCTAGAAGCCCAAATATTTTTTCAGAGCTAGATGCAGAAAAAAATTATATTCAATTTGCAACCTGATGGAGGTCAGTATAGATAGACTAATAGGCCAAGTCCCACACACTGCTAGAAGCCCAAAAAATTTTTCAGAGCTAGATGCAGAAAAAAATTATATTCAATTTGCAACCTGATGGAGGTCAGTATAGATGGATTATTAGAACAAGTCCCACACACTGCTGGAAGCCCAAATATTTTTTCAGAGGTAGATGCAGAAAAAAATTATATTCAATTTGCAACCTGATGGAGGTCAGTATGGATGGACTAATAGACCAAGTCCCACACACTGCTAGCAGCCCAAATATTTTTTCAGAGCTAGATGCAGATAAAAATTATTTTTAATTTGCAACCTGATGGAGGTCAGTATAGATGGACTAATAGAACAAGTCCCACACACTGCTAGAAGCCCAAATATTTTTTCAGAGCTAGATGCAGATAAAAATTATTTTTAATTTACAACCTGATGGAGGTCAGTATAGATGGACTAAAAGAACAAGTCCCACACACTGGTAGAAGCCCAAATATTTTTTCAGAGCTCGATGCAGAAAAAAATTATATTCAATTTGCAACCTGATGGAGGTCAGTATAGATGGACTAATAGAACAAGTCCCACACACTGCTAGAAGCCCAAATATTTTTTCAGAGCTAGATGCAGAAAAAATTATATTCAATTTGCAACCTGATGGAGGTCAGTATAGATGGACTAATAGAATGATGCTATGCCCAAAAGGTTTTACTTCACTAGGTGCAGTAAAAAAACTGGTATTCTATACACAGGTGGTGTAGCTTGCAACACAGATAGGCTACTCCACTGACTAACACACTCTGCAATAGGCCAAAAAGGAATAGCTTTGCTAGATTCAGCCAAATGCTGTGAAAAAAACTGGCACAGCACTGGCACAGACCTGCCTGGCAAAAACTGATAGGAACTGATGTAACTTAGTCCTGAAAAGGACTGCAATTTCAATTAGTCTTTACTCCCAACCTATCTATTTAAGAGCACAGACCTGCCTGATTAAAGTCGTAGGAAATGCTGTATCCTAGTCCTTAAAAGGACTGCAATCAGAACTATTCCCTACTCCCAAGCTATCTGTAGATTTGTGCGAAAATTGGCTTGAAATTAACAAGGTATAGCGCGCACAGCAACAGCGGTGCCGTCTAACACGTAGCTGCAGCAGTGAGAAAATGGTGGCGACGGGGAAAATGGCTGGGTCTTATAGGGCAAGGACATGTGACATACACTGCCAATGACACATGCCCTTGCTTGTGTGAAAAAAAGCACTTCGCTCCGTGTGTGCGCTGCTGATAGGCTGACAGATTGCACCTCCCCACTGTAAATGCGGGAAAGAGAAAAAAAAATGGAGATCTTCATTATTCCTGCAGAGATCCATCCCATGCCCCTCCCCCCGCCCCGCTGTACACTCAAACTGCTTATTAACATTAATTTTCAGCATTACTGAGAAAAAATCCAGTTATGATTTTGGTGCATGAACAGTTATCGAACATAACCTCGAACAGCCGAATTTTTTTCAAATCGTTCGTGTTCGCCGAATGGCTCGAACGCCGCCCAAAACAGCTCGGATTTGAGATTGGCGAACAGTTCGAGTCGAACAACGCTCATCTCTAGTCCCTATCTGATGTATTTAAAAACTGATCATGTGTATGGTACCTATATGAGAAGATCTAACAAGTAATGTCCATGTGGACACGCTGCAGAGGACGGAATTTTATGTGCATGGCCCACAGGGGAGGGGTGGAGACCTCCCTGATCTTGCAAAAGCAAGAAACAAATTGAATTAAATACAAACACATGGGCCATACACACAGTGAACAAGTCTGTAGGACAGTGTTCACACCACCAAAAGACTGAAACACACAAAGACACAGTAAAACAAACATATAAAAATACTCTGTTGTAAAAAAGTAACAGTAAACAGCAAGTGCTAGTAATAAGGTGATAAAAACAGGGTATTTAGTTGACACGTTTTTTGCAAAAAATGTATACTAAGCCGCTCTACCAACGTCAAGGTAACCCAGATGAGAGCAGTCCCTACCTGATGTATTTAGAAACTGATCATGTGTATGGTACCTATATGAGAAGATCTAACAGGTAATTTCCATGTGGACACGCTGCAGAGGACAGCATTTTATGTGCCTGGCCCACAAGGGAGGGGTGGAGACCTCCCTGATCTTGCAAAAGCAAGACACAATTGAATTAAATACAAACACATGGGCCATGCACACAGTGAACACGTCTGTAGGACAGTGTTCACACCACCAAAAGACTGAAACACACAAACACAGTAAAACAAACTTTTAAAAATACTCTGTTGTAAAAAAGTAACAGTAAACAGCAAGGGCTAGTAAAAAGGTGATTTTTACTTTATCTTTGTCTTTACTTTTGTCTTTGTGCATTTCAGTCTTTTTGTGGTTTGAACACTGTCCTACAGACTTGTTCACTTTGTGTTTGTATTTAATGTATTGTATACAAATCACATATTTGCGGTCATGCACCCTATCCGTGTGACAGTGTGCACCTCCCACACTGTTAAGAGTCAACAGATTGCAGACTTTTCTCTATGACTTGATAACTTTTTTAAGGATTTGTGAAAACCGAACCATAATACAGGCACATGTATGAGGACTATGAATGTTGCTGGTATGATAGCTATTCACTGAAATATAAAAAAACTACAGTAGTTCTGTAAGAAATATTAGCTTGGTATGGTTTTAGTGAGCATGACTTTTTTTGTGTGTCTCAAAATTTATATACTAAATATTCAAAAAATCATAGTAAAAATACATTTTCAGCCAATAAAAGTTAACAGTTATTATATGTATTTATTATTTTGTTAGTTTTTAGTCTCTTTGGTTTGTATAGCACCAACATATCAACATATTCAACAGTTCGCATAAATTTGCCCAAAAGATCATTGTTCTCGGTCGTGCATTATCTTGTGTAAACAGGATCTGAGTTGCTGAGAACAATAGCAGCCATCTTACACATTTTCCAGCACCGTTCCAGTCCTATTGTACTAATGTGAATATGCATGTAAATGTTCATGTGTCTACATGGGTGAGACCCAGACACATTCTACACAAAACCCCATTTTTTGTCTGTGTCTGCTCCTAACTGGTCCTGTAGTCAAGTGTGTTACTCTGTTGCTTAGGTCTGCATCAAGCTTACTTGCAAATTTTCTTTATTGCATTTTTGATGACTTACCCACTGCACAAAATAATGCTCTTTACCCACAATCTTAAACTGATCTAGATCTGCAAAGACTAGACCATGCATCAAATAGCAATCAGATTGTTTTTGGTGTGATACCTGGGAATTGTGGAGGCAGCTGTATTACCATTGCCATAGGCAGATTATAATGAGGGCAATCTGGGCTACCGCCCGGGGCTCCAGGGGGCCCGTGGCCAGATTGCCCTCATTATAATATGTGCGGCACCGTGGCACATATCTGCAGTCAGAGGCGGGGAGGCCTCGGACCACTCCCCCAGCAGCAGCGCAGGGCCGCTGCTTCTTCTTCGGCCGGGCCAGCACTGCACCTGTTAACTTCCCTGTGTGCTGGCCCGGCCACATCACAGCTAGGAGACACGGCCCTGTGCACGGCCGTGTCTGCTAGTGTGACGTCACGCAGTGCGCGCCCTGCACTGCTACTTACGACCGGAGAGGAGCTGCACGACTGCAGCCGAGCCGGGGGATGGTGAGTGTGAGTGAGTGTTTGTGAGTGTGTGTGTGTGTGTGTGTGTGTGAGTGTGTGTGTGATTGAGTGAGCGTGTGTGTGATTGAGTGAGTGTGTGTGTGTGTGGAGATATCATTGTGTGATGTCTGTCTATATGTATTTTTGTGTTTTATATGTGTTTATGCGTGTATGTATATGTCTGTATATGTTTGTGTGTGTGCGTGTCTGCGTGCGGCCTCCCTCTGTCTCTGGGGGGGTGCCGTGCAGCCTCCTGCTGTGTATAGATGGCCACGTACTGCCACTCGCTGTGTATAGATGGCACTGTGCGGCCTCATGCTGTGTATAGATGGGTACGTGCGGCCGCCTGCTGTGTATAGATGGCTACGTGCGGCCTCCCGCTGTTTATAGATGGCACTGTGCGGCCTCCCGCTGTGCGTAGAAGACTACGTGCAGCCTCCCACTGTGTATAGATGGCGCCGTGTGGCATCCCGCTGTGTATAGATGGCACCGTGCGGCCTCCTGCTGTGTATAGATGGCTATGTGCGGCCCCCCGCTGTGTATAGATGGCTATGTGCGGCCTCCCGCTGTGTATAGATGGCTACGTGCGGCCTCCTACTGTATATAGATGGCTACGTGTGGCCTCCCGCTGTGCATAGATGGCTACGTGCGGCCTCCCACTGTGTATAGATGGCTAAGTGCGGCCTCCCGCTGTGCATAGATGGCTACGTGCGGCCTCCCGCTGTGTATAGATGGCTAAGTGCGGCCTCCCGCTGTGTATAGATGCCTAAGTGTGGCATCCTGCTGTGTATAGATGGCTACGTGTGCTCAATATTAAGTCATACAATTAATGTAAGGCTATGTGCCCACGATGCAGAAATGCTCCGGATTTTTTCCTGAGCGTTTCTGCATCTCCCTGGCAGAAAAAACGCATGCGGATTGTACATGCGTTTTTCCTACCAGGGACAAGCGGATGTGAAGCATTCTTCACATGTATTTCTGCATACAGGTTGTCAAGCGCTTTCCAAGCGATTTTAGCATCACTGGGAAAGTGCTTGACAACTTGGTCACACTATATAAATCCACGCAAACGCCATGGATTTATATAGTGTGACTGTAAAAAAATGGTAAAAAATAAAAAATAAAAATATATTTACCTTCTGATGGCCTGCCGACGTCAGCGGTCTTCTGACCCGTCACATGACTAAATGACGTCACCACAGGTCCTTTAGTCTACCGCGAGTAGCCGGCAAGCCAGGACGCATCGGATAAAGACACCGGGGGCCATCAAAAGGTAAGTATAATATTTATTTTTTATTTTATTCTTTTTTTTTACAGGTTCTATGGTACCCGGGTCCGGAGGAGAGTCTCCTCTTCTCCAGACCTGGGTACCATCCGCACATTGAAACGCATGGAATCCGCATTTACAGATGCAGTGATGCATTCCAATGCAAGTCAATGCCGTCGAAAACGCAGCGCTTCCGCAAAATAATTGGTAGTGCTGCGGATTTTTCCGCAATGATAATAAGTAGCAGAAATTTCTGCAGCATGTGCACAGTACATGCAGATTATCATTGGGGAACATGGCAGACCTTCTACCAAGCGTTTTTTAAACGTTTCTGCAGCGGAATTGCCACTGCGGAAACGCTTAACGCATAGTGGGTACACCGCCTAAAACAAATTATTATAATTAATATATTAATATTGTGCCAAATTAATTTCACGTGAACTATCACATAATCTATCACAGGAGATCATGTGACATGTGATACATCAGGTGTGTGTGTGGGGGGGGTGGCAGCACCTTCTAAACTGCCCGGGGCCCTTGCTACTCTTAATCCACCCCTGACCATTGCCCTTTTATTGTACACATAATTTACTGATTAACCTGTATAAAGAAATAGAGAAGACAGAATCTGAAAAAAAACAGTGGTTTTGTCTTCTCTCCATTGTCAGAGATAGCAATGTCCCCAACCTTTCTTGGTGCAGGTTTAGTGCCAGCACCGTGCACTGTACATTTATGATGCTTGGTCGTTAACAGATTAATGAACTTGGCTACAAGTTTTGTTTAATGTCCTACTTCACGACAAACAGATTTACAACTTTAAAGCAGACTTCTTATTCCAGATGCTTTTAAAAAATGCTTAGTAGCAAAATGGAAGCCTTTTTTCTGCCTTTATATTGTGTCTTTTTTATGCATAATTCCAGTGTCATTATAAAAACCATAAAATGCCCATCAAGTTGTAAGACCTACGGATACAGTCCTTGACATCTTTTATGAATAACAGAAGTAACGGCCGAGGGAGAGAATAGACAATAAAGGGCAGACTCAATTAGCAATATTACTTTGTGAATGGTTTTTACCTGGCACTCCAAATGAATAAACACTGACTGATGTAATTTTGTTTTAAAGAGCATTTATATTATATTACATTGCATTAAATTCAGTGTTTGGCACCTTTATCAGAAGGACATCCATTATGACAAAGCCTTTGTAACAATTTGCATAAATTAACTAATGATAGTTTGCAATTTTACTGTTTAAACATTACCCTTGGCGGTCTCGTTAAAATATATGTCACCTATGTCAAAGGAGACATCAAAATGTACTGGTGGAAAAATGTATGCTTCTTTCAAGTGCGTTGTTTTAACAAACATTTTTTTTAGCTTTGAGGGTGGTTTCAGATTTATGTTTCTTTATATATCTTGTGTAATTTATTATATTATGTTAAACTTTACAACGTGTTTTTATGCTTCATTTATTATATGGGAAATATTTATTAAAAAAATGCTAAAAGGGTTTTGTTAAGAAAAGGATAAGCAAAATGAACTTGTACGAAACTGCTGTGTCCCATCCAGAACTACTGAGATCCAGTCTCAAATCTTTCCCTTGGCACCTTGTAGCGAAAGGAACTATTGAGTCCACTCAGGAATTAAGGTCCTGATTAGTAATGAGCAAGTATGTTCTGTCAACCCTTTCGGCGAGCACGCTGAAAATACTCGGCGAGCACCCGAGCATGTTCGTAAATCTCAAGTAATGAGCATGCTCGCTCATCACTAGTAGTGTTGAGCCACCCCCGTAGTGTTCGAGTTCGGTTCGGTTCGTCGAACACCCGTGTGTTCGCCGAACTGTTCGTCGAACTGTTCGTCGAACACCTTCGAACACCGTTAAAACCAATGGCAGGCAAACAAAAACACATAGAAACACATAGAAAACACCTTCAAAGGTGTCCAAAAGCTGACAAACTGCTCAGAAGACATAACTAACACATGGAAAAGTGACAAGTACATATAGTCATGCGAAAATAAAAGAGGTGGAGGAGTAAAAGGAGGGGGAGACACAGATATAGGCATGTCATGCCCTTCTAAAATCCAAAAAGTGAGAAGCCGACACGGCCAGTCCGCTCCTGCCCGTGCCACCTCCGTGTCGCCGGGTTTGTGCCAGAGCCGCGGTGAACCCTGACGGCCAGCCCCCCTCTCCCAATACTGGTGCCTGTCCGCTGGTGGGTCGAGCGAGCCCCCCTGTGGTGGAGGCAGCTCTAAGCTTTTTAATTTAAATTGTCTCTCTAATTTGAATGAATACACTTTAAATCCATTTACAAGGATCTATTGGAGGGCAAGTCTCATGCCAGCAGCCGCGTAATTCCAGCTCCAGTAGCGTCCACTAAAGCTGCTGCAGTTAAAAAGCTTTTATAAGGATCGAGCTCGGCTGTCCACCGCAAGGCATCCTACTGCCAGTCCCAGCCCCTATGCCTTGGGGTGCCTCCTGATGCTCTTCACTGAGTATCCCATGGTCCCGAAGCATTTCCTTTGAAAAAATTAAGTGTCTAAACTACAGGTGGTGTAGCTTGCTTAACAGCCGGGATAATCCGCTGACTAGCAGACACTGCTACTAGGCACAAAGTATTTCCTGGGCTAGATGCAGTTAAAAATTTGTAATTAGATACTCTCGTTGGATGCTGAGAAAGCATTCCATAGAGTCTCCTGGCACGCCATATATGATTCTCTTAAAAAGCTTGGGGTAGGGGTCTAGGGGACCCTTTTATAGCTAAAATCACGGCCCTGTATCACAATACGTCACCTAGGCTGAAGATAAATGGAACTGTAGCACCCTGAGGGCTCGGTTGCTACAGAGGTATTGCACCTCACCCAGAGGTGTGATATCTCACTCTCAGGTAAGGATGGAGTGTGGATCAGGACCCGACACCTGCATGCATTACACCACATTGCCGTGGGGCAGGGCGACCAATATGCCTCTGAGATGGGCACGACAGTCCCTGTCCCTGGCTGGAGTGGGTGGAGGGAACACTGAGGAAGGGGAACCTTGTAGTGCAGGAGCAGGGAGGAAGCAGTTCCTGGGTGCATTGAGAAGGGAGTATAAAAGGTGGGCACCATCTTAGTTCAGTGCAGAGAAGTCTGAGCAGAAGTGGCAGAGAGCAGGGGCTCTGCATGAGCTCTGCTCCGGAGGCGGGCCTAGTAACAGAGGCCCAGGCCTGGAAGAGGGAGAAGGAAGGAAGAGGAGCGGAGAAGGCTCCAGGAACGAGGAATGAAGGGATCCCAGGGGTGCGGACGGGCGAGTCGCCACCGCACGCCCGAATCCACCTGCGTGGAGGGGTCAGGCCAAAGGGGGAGACCGGTCCCCGAAACTAGTGGAGGCAGGAAATGACCCTCAGCTAGAAAACGGAGGCTGTGACATTTTATGTGGCGCAGCCCCTCGCTACACCCGCTAGGAAGGCACCACATAGGGTCAGGGAAACTGGCGCCAAGTTTACCAAGAGGAGGCCCGAGGCAGCCGGACAGAAGGGTTGGTAAGAAAGGCCAGACAAAGGACACACAAAGGGGGTCCTGTGAAGCGCTCCAAAGTTATCTGGGAGTTGTCTGAGCCCCTCACCTGGTGAGCCCAGTACGACGTGGGCAGCCGTTACCTGCAGACGTGGTCTGGATAATAAGAACTGTGAGTAAAGGCCCTGGACTGCATCACTGACTCCGTGTCGTTACTGCTGCTGCCCTGCACCATCACCCCCATCCTCCGCATACACTGCCCTGAGGCTATACTCCTCCCGTGGGGAGTTATGCTACGCTCTGCTGCACCCACAACACCAGCCTCAGCGGTCTGCCCTGTAGCGGCGGTTCACTCTGACCGCAATCCACGGGTGGTGTAGTCGGACATTTAAACATCAAAACCACATAAATAGTTCCGCCACTGGTTTGACCACCCTGAGCCACGGAACCGGGTCGCCGCCACGGAGACTACAACCACCAGCATCCACCAAAAAGGGTCCGGCTCCGGGTGTCCCAAGGCCCAGGGGGTGCATCAGAACATTTTCATCATCTTTCACAATCACCAATGGGACAAGGCAGGGATGTCCTCTGTCCCCTCTCTTATACATCCTAGTGACGGAGCACCTGCTCTCATCAATTCGCCATAACCCCAATATTAGGTGGATTGAGGTGGGAGGCACCGAGTACAAGTGCTCTCTATTTACTGATGATGTCCTAGTATATATCACTCAATCACATATATCCATCCATGCTGTTATGGCTGAAATAGATCACTTTGTTACATGGTCAAATTTTAAAATCAATGCAGCGAAGTCTGAGGCCCTCGATGTCTCCCTCCCCAAATCCATATAGGATTCCATCCAGTCCAACTTTCCCTTTGCCTGGCCCTCACAGGGTATCAAATACTTAGGAATTCCTATTCATAGAGACCTCTCCCATCTATGTTATCTTAATTTTGGGCCCTTTATTGAACAACTCCATACAGACCACGGTTGGCAAGTTAGAACTGTAAGATTCACTACGTGAACCACTGGTGTTTTGTGGAAAAGCACATGTACACTGTGTTCCAAATTATTATGCAAAAAGTGTTTAGGAGTGATAAGGGAAGAATTTGTTTGTTTGTCAGTTAAACTCATTGATGGTGATGTGTGTCAGGGCTCTTTATATCACTGTAAGCAATTGCAGACACCTGTGCTAATTAGTTTGGCAGGTGTGTCCAATGAAAGGCAAGACTACTTAAGAAGGCTGTCTCACATTATTAAGCAGCCTACATTTTCTGCCAAAATGGGAAAGAAAAAGGATGTGTCGGCTGCTGAGAAGCAACAAATTGTGGAGTGTTTAGGTCAAGGCATGACTACAATCAACATTGTGCGATAATCAGGATGAAGTGTCTTGGCAATCAAGAAGTATGTAGCTGATTCACAGTACACACGTGTGCGTGCTGATAAGGGCAAATTGAGGACTCTTTCCTACAGGCAATTACGTCAGGTTTAAAGAGCAGCGGCAAAAAAGCCTTGTCATAGCAGCAGACAAGTTTTTGAAGCTGCTTGTGCCTCCAACGTCCCCCGAACAACAAGATGCAGGGTCCTTCAGAGGTTTGCAGCTGTGCATACGCCATCCTGTCGACCTCCTCTATCCACTTCACACAAGCAGAAACGGCTCCAGTGGGCCAAACATTACATGAAGACTGATTTCAAAACTGTTTTGTTCACGGATGAGTGCCGTGCAGCGCTCGATGGTCCAGATGGATGGAGTGGAGGATGGCTGGTTGATGGACACCCCACGCAAACACGGCTACAGCGCCAACAAGGAGGAGGTGGAGTAATGTTTTGGGCTGGAATCATGGGGAGAGAGATTGTCGGCCCCTTTAGGATCCCTGAAGGCGCTAAAGATGAACTCCATAATGTATTTGGATTTTCTCAAACAGCACTTCCTGCCATGGTTCAAGAAGAAGAACCGTGTATTTCACAGCAAGATCATTTTTCTGCATGATAATGCACCATCTCATGCTGCACATAAAACATCTGCATCTCTGGCTGATATGGGCATAAAAGGGGACAAACTTATGGTGTGACCCCCATGCTCCCCTGACCTGTACCCCATTCAGAACCTTTGGAGCATCATTAAAAGGAGTGTCTATGATGGCGGGAGGCAGTTCACATCTAAGCAACAGCTCTGGGAGGGTATTCTGTCCTCATGCAAAACAATTGAAGCAGAAACCATCCAAAACCTGACAAATTCAATGGACGAGAGAGTTCAGAAGCTCCTTTCGAACAAGGGGTCCTATGTGCAAATGTAACATCACCTAGAATAAAGTTTTGAGTTGAAAACTGTTTGATTTGAGTTTCTAACAACCTGCTAATGCTTATAATTTCAAAAATGACCATTTTTTTGGTCTTTATTAAAATGAAAAGGTTGATCGAAAAGTTTGGGGGATCTAAGAGTGTGGCAACCCAGTAGTCATGATTACTTCGAATTCTGACAATATGAGGGTCATGCTGCAGGTAGTGCAGCAAGAAGGCACTTATGTGTCTTGCGCATCTCGGAGCCCCAAAATTATTTTCCGGGCTAGATGCAGCTAAAAATTATTATTAATTTTAAATCTGGTGAAGCTTTAGTATAGATGGCCTAATAGGATCAGTGCTGCACACTGCTACAAAGCCCAAATTATTTTCCAGCCAAGATACAGATAAACATGATTAGTAATTTGAAAGCTTAAAACGGTTGGTAGGGTGATTTTAACCAATCATCAAGCTTTTACTCTCCCCAGGATGACACAGGGGTAGAAAAGTCGTTTCGGATCCATGATTTGTTCATCTTTATGAACGTGAGTCTGTCTACATTATCAGTGGAGAGCCGCGTGCGCTAATCTGTCAGCACACCACCAGCAGCGCTGAACACACGTTCAGACAGAACGCTGGCTGCGGGGCATGACAAGATCTCCAAGGCGTAAGTGGCTAGCTCCGGCCATTTATCCAGATTGGAAGCCCAAAAAGAGCAAGGGTCCAGTGACACAGTCGTGGCTTCAATGTTTACTTGGAGATACTCCTGTACCATCGTCTCTAGGCGTTGACTATGTGTCAGACTTCTTGTCTCCTGTGGCCTTGCAAAGGATGGGCTAAAAAAGTGGTGAAATGATTCCGCAAAATTGATGTTACCAGCAGATACTGTGGTTCTGTTACGGTTTGAGTGCTGAACACTTGACGGTCCCACGGTTGGCAAGTTGGAACTGTGAGATTCACTACGTGCACCACTGGTATTTTGTGGAAAAGCACATGTAAGATTCTGCAACAGTCTCTGCTGATACTCCTGCATGCGTGCATCCCTTTCTATGGCAGGAATAATTTCTGCAAATTTACTTTTGTACCGGGGATCTAACAGTGTGGCAACCCAGTAGTCAGGATTATTTCTAATTCTCACAATTCGAGGATCATGTTGCAGGTAGTGCAGCAAGAAGGCACTCATGTGTGTTGCGCATCCAGGAGCACCAAGTCCCTGTTGTGTTGGTGGCGAGGTAACAATCATGCTTCCTTCCTCTGTCCTCTCCCCCCAACCTCGCACAACAGAAATGTGATCAAGGTCTCCCTCATCTGATGAGTCTTCCATCAGTTCGTCCTCCACTTCTTCCTGGGCTCCTGCACCTTCCTCACTAGTTTGGCTGCTACCATGCGCCCTGGTAAAACCATCTCCCCCACCCTCACATGCCTGCCGCCTTGGTGCTGCCGACCGTCTGGACCTTGCAGATGTTAGCCCTTCCGCATACAACTCCTCCTCCTCTACTTCCTCCACCTACTCTTGTGCCACCACCTGACTCCGAATTCTGTTTAACATGTGCTCCAGCATGTAAATCACCGGAATAGTCATGCTGATAATGGCATCGTCAGCACTAAACATCTTCATCGCCATTTCAAAACTGTGCAGAAGGGTGCATAGGTCCCTGATCTGAGACCACTCCTCCAGCGTGATTTGCCCCACCTCTGAATCTCGTTGGCCCAGGCTATACGTCAGAACGTATTGCACCAGGGCTTGTCGGTGCTGCCACAGTCGCTGCAACATGTGCAGAGTTGAATTCCACCGGGTAGGCACATCGCATTTTAGCCGGTGAAGTGGCAGGCCCAACGACTTCTGTAGAGATGTAAGTCGCTGAGCTGCGGGATGCGAACGGCGGAAGTGAGCACACAGCGACCGTGCCCTCTGCAGAAGGCCATCTAGTTTGGGATAGTGGGCTAAAAATTGCTGGACAACCAGGTTCAACACGTGAGCCATACAAGGCACGTGTGTGACATTGCCCCGGCGAAGGGCCGCACCCAGGTTTGCAGCATTGTCGCACACGGCCTTCCCTGGTTTCAGGTCCAGTGGAGACAACCATTCATGAAATTGTTTCTCCAGAGCTGACCACAACTCCTCAGCTGTGTGACTCACATTTCCCAGACATTTCAATGTAAAAACCGCCTGATGACGTTGAGCCCTACTGCCAGCATAGTAAGGAGGTGTGCAGGATCCCTTCTGCGCAGTTAGAAAGCTTGTGGCATGACCAGACAGGCTTTGGGTGCAGGTGGAAGACCGAGAGGAGGTTGAGGAGGCAGAAGCAGTGGAGGAACTTTGACATAAAGAGGATTGACGCACAGCTCGTGGGGACGGCAAGACTTGGACAGCAGCCCCTTGTCCTGTTGTCACCATAGTTACCCAGTGCCCAGTCAGCGACATGTAACGCCCCTGTCCATGCCTACTTGTCCAAGTGTCTGTGGTGAAATGCACCCTGTCACACACAGAGTTTCTCAAAGAAGCGGTGATGTTGTGTGCGACATGCTGGTGGAGCGCAGGCACACCTTTCTTTGAGAAGTAGTGCCGACTGGGCATCTGGTACTGGGGCACTGCGACGGACATAAGGTCTCGAAAATCCTCTGTGTCCACCAGGCGGAAAGGCAGCATTTCTGTAGCCAAGAGCTTGCAGATGGTGAAATTCAACCTCTTAGCTTTCTCATGGCTAGGAGGAATTGGTCTTTTACTTGTCCACATCTGAGGGACCGAGGGCTGGCTATTGTGCTTAGACGGGGTTGATAAGGGTGTCCCCGGCAAACTGCCGGTCTGTGAGGAAGATGCAGGCGGACATGTTAGGTTGCCTTGATCCAAAGGTGGTGCTATCGATGTCGGACAGCGCTCAACACCAGCTGGTGTTACCACCTCCAAAGAAAATGATGACCTGCCAATCACGCTGGCTGTTGCGGGTAAAGAGGTGGCAGGTCTGCGCCCCAAAACAGGTGTGACTGCTGTCCCCCCAGTCACAGAGGATGAAGAGGCCGCGGATGCACAAGATATGGCAGACGGTGGTTGGCCCGGCCGGCTAGGCCGCATTGTAGCACACTGAGCTTCCCACTGCAACTTATGCTTCATGTCCATGTGCCGGTTCATGCATGAAGTACTCAAACTATGTATTTTTTGGCCTCTACTTAGCTTTTGCTGACAAATGTTACAGATAACACGAGTTGGGTCATCTTTATCGATCTGAAAAAATGCCCAGGCTATGCAAGGCTTAGCACCCATGCAACTTGAAGAGCCACCACGACTTGTGGTGAGAGGCAGAGTTGTGTTTGAGGATGCAGTTGTTGACGTGCTTCCAGTACTATGTCTCTGTCCAGGAAGGCGCAACCTGACCTCGTCATCACTAGCATCTTCCTCCACCTCCTCTGCTGACCTCATCTCTTGGCTGACTGTGGGTTGACAGTAAGTGGGATCTCCAACCACATCATCATCACCCTGTGCGTTATCACACCCGTCGTCCTCAGAGCCAACCTGTTCCTGCCCTGACAAAAAACTAAAGTTGTCGCTCCAATCAGGTATTTGAGTCTTATCATCATCTTCCTCATTGTCTCCACCAACAGGAGTTACAGTTTGGGAATGAGGGTCTACATTATGGTCAGAACCTTCTGAGTCTGGTCCTGGATCCGACTCATAAAGATTCTGGGCATCAGTGCAGATCATTTCCTCGTCTGGATTCACAGAAGCGCTGGAGTCGACCTCTGATTCCCAGGCTATAGTATGAGTAAACAGCTCTGCAGACTCAACCATCTGTTCTACCTCATACTCAGACGGGCAGCTGGAGATTTGGGAGCTGTGAGGAAGCAAGTGCGATTGGGGTGACACCTTTGAGGACTGGAGTATTTGTGATGTTGAAGTTGATGTGGAGGAGAGCCCACTTAAAGGAGCACTTGATATCCATTGAAGCACCTGCTGTTTTTGTGCCTCATCTGGAATTTGTAGCGATTGGCATGGCCGTAAGAAAGGGATCTTATCACATTGTCCGCTAAAAGAAGTAGACATTTTAGTTTGGCTGGAAGATGGTCTTTCTTCTGCAGATGTTACTGTTGCTTTAACACCTACCCCACGGACACAACCTTTTTTCCCCTTCCCAACACGCCTATTCCCCTTTCCACCAGCAGCAGGCCTTTTTCCACTCATTTTGGTGGTTAACTAATTCACAACTCTGGAGTTGTTTGCACAAAAAACAATGGATGGGAACCGAGCAGAGCTGAGTGGCCAAACTGTGGTATTAGGCCAAAACTATTGGCTGGGTTAGATGCAGAAAAAAATTATATTCAATTTGCAACTTGATGGAGGTCTGTATAGATGGATTAATAGAACAAGTCCCACAAACAGCTAGAAGCCCAATATTTTTTCAGAGGTAGATGCAGAAAAAAATATATTCAGTTTGCAACCTGATAGAGGTCAGTATAGATGGACTAATACAACAAGTCCCACACACAGCTAGAAGCCCAATATTTTTTCAGAGGTAGATGCAGAAAAAAATATATTCAGTTTGCAACCTGATGGAGGTCTGTATAGATGGATTAATAGAACAAGTCCCACACACAGCTAGAAGCCCAATATTTTTTCAGAGGTAGATGCAGAAAAAAAATATATTCAGTTTGCAACCTGATGGAGGTCTGTATAGATGGATTAATAGAACAAGTCCCACACACAGCTAGAAGCGCAATATTTTTTCAGAGGTAGATGCGGAAAAAAATATATTCAGTTTGCAACCTGATGGAGGTCTGTATAGATGGATTAATAGAACAAGTCCCACACACAGCTAGAAGCCCAATATTTTTTCAGAGGTAGATGCAGAAAAAAATATATTCAGTTTGCAACCTGATGGAGGTCTGTATAGATGGATTAATAGAACAAGTCCCACACACAGCTAGAAGCCCAATATTTTTTCAGAGGTAGATGCAGAAAAAAATATATTCAGTTTGCAACCTGATGGAGGTCTGTATAGATGGATTAAAAGAACAAGTCCCACACACAGCTAGAAGCCCAATATCTTTTCAGAGGTAGATGCAGAAAAAAATATATTCAGTTTGCAACCTGATGGAGGTCTGTATAGATGGATTAAAAGAACAAGTCCCACACACAGCTAGAAGCCCAATATTTTTTCAGAGGTAGATGCAGAAAAAAATATATTCAGTTTGCAACCTGATGGAGGCCAGTATAGATGGACTAATACAACAAGTCCCACACACAGCTAGAAGCCCAATATTTTTTCAGAGGTAGATGCAGAAAAAAATATATTCAGTTTGCAACCTGATGGAGGTCAGTATAGATGGACTAATACAACAAGTCCCACACACAGCTAGAAGCCCAATATTTTTTCAGAGGTAGATGCAGAAAAAAATATATTCAGTTTGCAACCTGATGGAGGTCTGTATAGATGGATTAATAGAACAAGTCCCACACACAGCTAGAAGCCCTATATTTTTTCAGAGGTAGATGCAGAAAAAAATATATTCAGTTTGCAACCTGATGGAGGTCTGTATAGATGGATTAATAGAACAAGTCCCACACACAGCTAGAAGCCCAATATTTTTTCAGAGGTAGATGCAGAAAAAAATATATTCAGTTTGCAACCTGATGGAGGTCTGTATAGATGGATTAATAGAACAAGTCCCACACACAGCTAGAAGCCCAATATTTTTTCAGAGCTAGATGCAGAAAAAAATTATATTCAATTTGCAACCTGATGGAGGTCAATATAGATGGACTAATAGAATGATGCTCTGCCCAAAAGATTTTACTTCACTAGGTGCAGTAAAAAAATTGGTATTCTATACACAGGTTGTATATTTTGCAACACAGATAGGCTACTCCACTGACTAACACACTCTGCAATAGGCCAAAAAGGATTAGCTTTGCTAGATTCAGCCAAATGCTGTGAAAAAAACTTGCACAGCACTGGCACAGACCTGCCTGGCAAAAACTGATAGGAACTGATGTAACCTAGTCCTGAAAAGGACTCCAATTACAATTAGTCTTTACTCCCACAATCTATCTATTTAAGAGCACAGACCTGCCTGATAAAAGTCGTAGGAAATGCTGTAACCTAGTCCTTAAAAGGACTGCAATCACAACTATTCCCTACTCCCAAGCTATCTGTAGATTTGTGCGAAAATTGGCTTGAAATTAACAAGGTATAGCGCACACAGCAACAGCGGTGCCATCTAACACGCAGCTGCAGCAGTGAGAAAATGGTGGCGACGGGGAAAATGGCTTGGTCTTATAGGGCAAGGACATGTGACATACACTGCCAATGACACATGCCCTTGCTTGTGTGAAAAAAAGCACTTCGCTCCGTGTGTGCGCTGCTGATAGGCTGACAGATTGCACCTCCCCACTGCAAATGCGGGAAAGAGAAAAAAAATGGAGATCTTCATTGTTCCTGCAGAGATCCATCCCCTGCCCCTCCCCCCACCCCGCTGTACACTCAAACTGCGTATTAACATTAATTTTCATCATTACTGAGAAAAAATCCAGTTATGATTTTGGTGCACGAACAGTTATCGAACATAACCTCGAACAGCCGAATTTTTCTCAAATTGTTCGTGTTCGCTGAACGGCTCGAACACCGCCCAAAACAGCTCGAATTTGAGATTGGCGAACAGTTCGAGTAGAACAACGCTCATCTCTAATCACTAGTCCTGATGTGACTGCCACTTCTCTACCCAATATAGGTATACGCCTGTCTAAATGATCACACCACATTGATATAAGGGTGTGGTATCAATTCTGATTATTACGATCAATGCTTGTGATTAACACAGGGGCAATTTAATTTCAAATTTCAAAATCAATACTTTAGTCTTAAGAACCAGGTGATTTTTAGCTTTTGAGCTTGCATTTTTCCCTCCACTTTTCCAAGAGCTATAACTTTTTTTTATTTTTCTATTGAGTTACCTGTATGAGGATTTGTGTTTTGCAGGACAAGTTGAAGTTTTCATTTTCATCATTCATTTTACCGTATAATATATTGAAAAACAAGAAAAAAATTCCAAGTGTGGAGAAATTGTAAAAAAAAAATCCAATTGCACCATTCTTTTTCGACTTTGCCTTTTTGGCATTTATTGTGTTGTAAAAATGACCTGACAACATGATTCTCCAGGGTAGTACAATGATGGCTATTTCAAATGTAAAGTGTTTTTTATTTTGATATGTTAGTGCTTAAAAAAATACATAACTTTGTAAAAAAAAAAATTGGCTTGTGTCGCCATTTTCTGAAACCTGTAACTTTTTAAGTTTTCTTTCCAGCTGATCTTTAGTCTTACAATTTTTGGCTACATACAATACTTTTATCGTTTAATTGCTTTTTTTTTATAGAATTGCGGTAACCAAAAAATGTAAATTCTTGTGTTTTAATTTTTTTTTTTTAATTTTGCCATTCAAAGTCTGTGATGAACATTTTAAGATTGTATTAGTTGTTAGCTTTCTGTTACTCTTTCTTATGTTAACGGGTCGGTTTTGACCCGTGTCTTAAATCACCCCTAGGATACCCTAAAAACAGTTATTTATGATCCAATTTGTTTCTTACCTCTTAGTTACCTTGTTAGGGTTTCTCATCCATGGAAGGATTGATTTTAATATTTTTGTTGTGGCCCCCTGGGCCTTTCATTTGAGAGCATACCCTTCATTTTCAATATAAAAATATTTCCAAATGAACCTCAAGAGAATAATATAAACTTAAAAAAGTTTGTTATATTACCTGACTATTACTGAAGGGTTTTAGAACACATTTCTTAAATGTAAAAAAAAGTATACATATATATATTTTATATTATTAACTCTAGTAACATCTATGGTGTTACGGGTCAATTTTGACCCATATTTAACTACTTTATGAAAAAGGCAAAAAACTGATTTTTTTTTTATAGAACTTTAATACTAATAAAAGATGAAAATTATATTAACATTAATAGCAATAATAATAAAAAGTAGCTTTTCTAGGTCAAACAAACAAACAACAATCAATCAAGCAAATCAACAGAAAACAAGTACTAGTTTTTAGATGCATTAGTATTTAGATGCATGTGTGGCAAAAAGTGACACTTTTTGTGTGTTCTTTGCAGAGGTATTTTTTGCAGCCGAAGCACGATGTGTTTGTCTTTCTGTCCTTATTGCTAGGGCAGACCTGACACCTCTTTCTTTTAGAATCAGGTGGTCTCACTGGGGTTGTGGCTGTTGTGGTTGATGTTTGAGCAGGCCTGGTTGAGGAGGATGCTGGTGATGATGCTCTTTGTGTTGCTGTGGGTGTGGACAAAGCACTTGTTGAGCTCTGGAGTTGTCGGACCAAGGCTGCAGCGGCTGGGTCTCGGGGCACTCGTTCCCTTTGGTCAATGTGCGCCTTGACAACGGATCTTCCTAGTTCCTCAAGAAACATCCTCCGCTTGTGTTTTTTCTTTGAATTCTATCCTTGGTGAATGTGGGTCCACAACACAAATGAATTGCATGCTGACACATCAAGGATGTTGTAAAATACAACCATTGGCCATCTCCTAGTCATTCGCTGGCAAGTGTAGGTGGCAGTCAGCTTGTCCAGGTTTTCCACTCCTCCTTTGTTTTTGTTATAGTCCAGGATGATTCTGGGCTTTTTGCCACTTCTTGATGACACGGCTGCATCTTTGTGAAGTGTGGACATCAGTACCACATTCCGTCGTTTTTTGGGGCAGTATGAAACAGCAGTGGTGGTGTCTGTAGAAACAAACTTTGAGGAGAGTGGAGCCCTGTCCTTCATCTGCAACAATTCAGCAGGCAGCTCAGGTTTGTTTTTTTTCACTGTGCCCACCATGGTGATTTTCCTCCTGAGAAGTTCTTGTCCAAGGTCATAGCTGGTAAAAAAATTGTCACAAGTAATGTTGTGACCCTGCAGTCCAGTAGTCATATCGAGGACTACACGTTTGCCTTGTTTTTTTTCAGGGATGTCGCTTGCAGACTTGCCTGTGTAAATCTGTAGATTCCATGCATAGCTAGTTTTTGCATCACAGGCTGCCCAAATTTTTATGCCGTATTTGCCTGGCTTACTTGGCATGTATTGCCGGAAGGGGCATTTTCCGCGGAAAGGGAGAAAACGTTCGTCTACTGTCACCTCTGGCCCTGGGTTGAACATCAGTGAAAGGAGCTGCACCCATTTCTCCCAAACATCCCTGATGGGAGCAAGTTTGTCAGATTTTGTTCTGGTGTCTCTGTTGTCAAATCTGAGGACTCTTGATATCATTTGAAAATTTTGAAGTGACATTGTTGCCCGGAAAATATTCCTGCCTGTCGATGCGTCCCAGAGACTATCAGTGGCCTCATTGCAGGATTTGTACACTCCAGCAAGGAGAAGAACACCAATGTAGGCATCCAGGACATCATCATGAAGGTCATTCCACATGTTGCCGTGGACTTTTTTTCCTTCAAGGTTTGTCATAGCAATAATGACTTTTTTTATTGACAATGGCATAAACAGATCAAAGCATGACGTGATGTCACTTACTCTTGTCACAGCAAACCTTGTGATCCCAGGGGTCATTTTTATGACATTTGCAGCATCTGCCCTGCCATGTACATCTGGAGGTACTGAGCTCCAACTGATCTTGCCACTTTTGGATTTGAATCTTTCAGCGGGAGCAGCTTCAGCACCAGTGACCTCCTCATCAGACTGATCAGAACTGTCTGTGTCTTCCGGTTGATACTCCACATCATCTTCCTCCTCAGAAACCTGTTCATCTGTATCAGTTTGCTGCTGTGTGCCCTCTGATTCATTATCACCTAAGATATAATCCAGAATTTGGCTTACATCAAATCTTCTCCTCATTGTTGCATGTGTAAACTGGAGATGTATACTCTGCAAAGTACCAACTCTAAGCTGATTTGGCCATACATGCCTGGACATGTCCCTAACTCAAGTTGTTGGAGGTAGAGCTGGCTGTGGGCTGTTGGTTTATATTGTGTTTATGAGTTCAGTTTTGGGACTTATTATTGTTTTTTTACTCTTATATTAGACCTGGGTCGAAATTGACCGCAACAACACAAATGTTATCATTTTAATAAGAGCATTTTTACAATTTAGTAAAATAGTTTTATTTATTGTATTTTGTTTAAAAATAAATTCCTGAAAAAGTCAAAAAGTCTTGATGCAATAAACAAATGTATGTAGAATTTGTATGCATTTAAAACCTAAAACGGGTCGGTCACGACCCTAACACAAGAGGAACGTTAAGTGATTATGCCAGCAACAATACAAAATATGTAAATTCTTAATATTTTGCAATTTGCATTTAGGGAAAAAAAGGAGTGATTTACATTTTTATAGTATTTTTTACATTTTCAAATAGCTCTTTTAGGAGAATTGAACCTGTGATTACTTAATAATACTTGATAAAAAATTATCTATGCCGTCTAGCCACAGGTTGAATTTGTTAGGAAACTTCACATGGAAGGCATGGAAGCCTTCAGAAAACTCCTCAATGTCACTTTTGAAGCCTATTAAATGTCACTGTCACTCTTGAAAGTAGCATTTATGGGGTTAAACCCATACAATTGAAGCTAGCTCCAATCCCATCAGCTAAGCCTCATTGAGAAGTCACTAAAAAAATGGTACGAATGTCATCAGCATTTTGGATCCGACTCACATTAGTGTTTCATCAATGGTATTCATATATGGATAAATAAATGAGAAAGCTTTTTATATCCTTTGCAATGTTAATCATGAAAAACACATGGATGCCACACGGATGCCATCCAGTGTGCTGTCTGTGATTTTCATGGACCCATAGACTTGTATCGATACCTTTCATCCATGATGCCGGTAAAAAACAGACATGTCTCTGTGAGTTTTGCACGGACACACGGTCGGCAAAAAAGCACGGAAATGTGAACAGCTCCATAGACTATAATGTATATGGATAGAACACGTCTGTCTGAATGAGGCCTTACTGCCAAAGGCAGGCTATCTAACAGATCCGGCATCCGCACTACATAGGGTGGGCTGAACTCCTGATCCCACTCTATAGAAAGTCAGTGAATGACCACTACATGTCCAGTGACTGTTGTTAAGGGGTTAATATCAGAACTGTAAAGTTATACAATATATTTCTAAGATTGGTCATCTTCATTGAGAAGTACAAAGGGTTACTGGTCAGTTGACCACACAGCAAGTTACTGGTCTTGTGGTCTTCTGTCATCATTAAAATTAAGTTTTATGATTGGAAGTTGTCTTCTGATTTCTTCAATTAAAAGGTGGCCATTTTACCTAAACATGAGGGTTTTATTCAAATGATCTGTTACAGAAGCTGGACATTCGTTCTTGAAATATATGCCTATGAGTGTTTTTTTTCTGTGGGCTATATGTGGAGCAGGGGGGTATAATGTTATGTCACTGTGACTCTTCTCAAATAGAGGATTCATGTGTGCTAGAGTACTGGGATTGACAAAATTTATTAAAGCATATCCGTTTTGTCGTTTCAGGTAACTTTTCAGAAAGAGCGTGTGTGTACATGGGAAATAACACCATATCTGGTCATTATATGACTTATATCCTGTATGTCTGGTATCCTGCATTTTTCACCAGCTTTCCTTTATGCAGGCTCTATCTCTAACTTACAGTTCTCTCTGAACTAGAGAGTGGAGACTGACTGCTATTGTAACATACCTGGTGGCGGGCTTGCATGGTGCACCATCTCTCACTATGCAAGATCGCAAACTTGATCTTCAGTCCAGTCTGCTAGCCTCGCTTCTATTCATGCTGTCTGCTTGTCTCTGTTCTGACTGCTTAGGGTGGCGGCCCGGTTACTTCCTGTTTTTTGTAGCTGCTGTGGGCACACCCCTAATGCGTCCTCAGCCTATTGCTGTCTGTCACTGGATATTTAAACCAGCTCCACCTTGAAGCTGGGGCCTGAGCAACTCTTATCCTCAGAGGGCTTCTTGCCTCTGATGTGCCAGGTCCTGTTCTGTTTTTCCTGCCTGTCCGCCTTCCTGGAGGCTGTATTCCCTGGCCTGTCTGAACACGCTCCTAGCCTGTTTGTCCCGCCTTCTGGGGGCCACATACCCAGACCTGTTATCTGTGTCTTCTAGCCTCTTTGTCCGCCATTCTGGGGGCCGCATACCCAGACTCGCTCCTGTATCTCGCTGCAGTGTCAGTTCCTGTCTGAACACTCAGTTCCTGTCTGAACACTCTCCTAGCCTGTTACCTGTTTTTCTCTATGTCCGTACCTTCCCTTTTTCTGCAGAGTCTGAACCTGCACCTAACTCCTACTCGTTGTCGCTGTACTTCCATTTGTGAGTTTAGAGTCCACTCGCTACTTCATTGCAAGTATCCTGTGTATCTGGTTCTGCCTTTCCCTTCCAGTCTGTTCCATGTGAACAGAGCCCTGTCCCCTCTGCTCTGCCTTTGCTCACCGCTCTGGCGGTTTATCTCTGCTCTGCCTTGCTCACCGCTCCGGCGGTTCCTGCCTGCTCTGCCTTGCTCACCGCTCCGGCGGTTCCTGCCTCCTCTGCCTTGCTCACCGCTCCGGAGGTTTCTCCCTGCTCTGCTTGCTCACCGCTCCGGCGGTACCTCTTTGCTCTGCTTGTCCACCGCATCTGTGGTTCTGTTCCTGAATCCCAGTCTGTACTGGACCCTATCCAGCCTGTGCTCCAACCTGCTAGTACCTCCCCGTCTGCACGCCAGCCGTACTTGTCAGTACCCTCCTGTCTGCATACCAGCCGTTCCTGCCAGTATCCTCCTGTCTGCACTCCAGCCGTGCCTGCCAGTGCCCACCTGTCTGCATGTCAGCCATGCCTGCCAATACCCACCTGTCTGTGTGCCAGCCTAACCTGCCTGTTCCTGTATTCCCCGGTGTGGGTCAACAGCCGTGTCCGGGGTCTGGCCTGGAGTAGCACCTGGTCCCTCTGATCAGTTCCTCACTGGTGCACGGCGTCGTTAGCCGTCGTGCGACCTTGGTCGGATCGGGTTGATACTTAGTTACGCCCCTCCAGGCACTCTCCGGTTCATGGCACAGTGGAATCACTAAATCACGCACACGCCAGTCAGCCCGGGCGTGTGCATAACAGTTTGCTCAGGCTATGGTTCCCGTTGAGCCCCACGGCCCTTCGCTCTCAGAGACATTTTCTGGCAAATACGTGCACCAAGAAAAAATTTTTTCGCAAGCTGATGTCCAGGCGATGTACGCACCAGCCCAAATGGAGCTTTCTGCACCCGTTCCTGCGGATCCGCCACGGTACTATGGGGATCCTAAACAAAGCCGTGCGTTTGTGGAGCAATGCATGCTGCATTTCAAGTTCTACCCTCTCTATTTTCCTACCGATTGGGCTAAAGTGGCATTTATGATATCCTACCTAGCGGGTGATGCCTTGAAATGGATCACCCCCCTATGGGAAGCATGGGATCCTATCGTCCTTGACCTGCAGGCCTTCCTGGTGGCCTTTCTAATGGTCTTCGATGACCCCAGTCCTGAAGCCTCTTCTAAAGCTTCCCTTCCAAATATCCCGGAGCAGCCCCAATGGGTAATGTGTGTGGGTAACTCACCAGTTCTCCATCCTGAAGAGACTGCTGCCCACCCAGAATCCTCACAGGATGACTATGCTCCACAGAATACTTCTCGTCCCAACCTCAAGAGGCAGTCCAGACGTGCTAGGCATAGAGGCAAGCCATCACGCCAGGTTCTGTCCTCCCAAAGACCTCCTGTTCCCCAGGCTGTAGAAGCAGCTACCTGCACGGAATCCATGAAGGTTGACCATGTTCGGCAGACAAAGCAGAGGCCGGAACTCAGTCACGAAATCGGATTGCAGTCCCGCTTCGGTTGTTTGGGACCCCCTGACGGTCTTTGTCCAGTAAAGGTTGGAGAATCCCAAAACATTAGGCCTGTAGGAGAGGCTGCCCTGGGCGTTAGTGTTTCCTCTCCACAGATGACTATGACTGTCTCCGTGGCAAGTAAAAGCCTCGGATTAATCGGAAGTTTCGGGCTTAAAGCCTTGAAGAGTCAGTGTCTGATTCCCGTCCGAAAACTCCAGAAGCCGGTTGGGGCATTGTCAGCAGAAGGACGAGCCCTACTCAGAAACAGTCAAAAGATGTCTGAACAAATTAAGCTCCAGATTGAAGCATTACACTTGAAGAAGCTTTCCTTTCAGGTGCTGACTGGTTTACCCACAAGTCGTCCAGAGCCTAGTGCCCGCTCAGGTCTGGAGACCTTGCATGGTGTATTTTGGGGGACTGTTAAGGTACAAGCGGTGTCCAGTCCCCATATCTTCAGGACAGTCAGCAATGTCTTCTTCTTCACCAGATATGCTAGTCGCTGACTCGCTGTGCGCTGAAGTCTGTGAACAGAGCCCTGTCCCCTCTGCTCTGCCTTTGCTCACCACTCTGGCGGTTTATCTCTGCTCTGCCTTGCTCACCGCTCCGGCGGTTCCTGCCTGCTCTGCCTTGCTCACCGCTCCGGCGGTTCCTGCCTGCTCTGCCTTGCTCACCGCTCCGGCGGTTCCTGCCTGCTCTGCCTTGCTCACCACTCCGGCAGTTCCTGCCTGCTCTGCTTGCTCACCGCTCCGGCGGTACCTCTCTGCTCTGCTTGTCTACCGCATCTGCGGTTCTGTTCCTGAATCCCAGTCTGTACTGGACCCTATCCAGCCTGTGCTCCAACCTGCTAGTTACCTCCCCGTCTGCACGCCAGCCGTACTTGTCAGTACCCTCCTGTCTGCATACCAGCCGTGCCTGCCAGTATCCTCCTGTCTGCACTCCAGCCGTGCCTGCCAGTGCCCACCTGTCTGCACACCAGCCATGCTTGCCAATACCCACCTGTCTGTGTGCCAGCCTAACCTGCCTGTTCCTGTATTCCACGGTGTGGGTCAACATCCGTGTCCGGGGTCTGGCCTGGAGTAGCACCTGGTCCCTCTGATCAGTTCCTCACTGGTGCACGGCATCGTTAGCCGTCGTGCGACCTTGGTCGGATCGGGTTGATACTTAGTTACGCCCCTCCAGGCACTCTCCGGTTCATGGCACAGTGGAATCACTAAATCACGCACACGCCAGTCAGCCCGGGTGTGTGCATAACAGCTATGATGTCTCATATAAACAGCAAACAGAAAGAGAGGGACTTCCACTCTACCTTCTTAGTTTAGTACATGTTCAGACGTAGCAGCAGCATGATGCAGATTTTAGCTGGGCTGAGCTGTGTGGCTGTGAATCTAGTTCGGGTATAAGCTACATCACTAACTTCAGCACAATCTGTCTGTCTTGTCTGCCTCTGCTTGTTTCCTTACTCTACTCTTCATTTCTCCTCCCCTCTCCATAAAATATCATAGTAGGTGGGAGCAATTGCCTCAGTTATCTTCCATTCCATATTGCGTTGACCAAGACAGATTTGCGCTGTTTTTGCAGAGTGGATTCAGGAGGCAGCGGGAGGGGAAGAAGTGGCTGATAAATGGAGAAAGAACAGGAATTTTTTTATATTCCCTTGTATTATTGACTTTTGCAAAGTTTCTTGAAATGACAGTGAGTAGTTACAGTGAATGCCTAGTGCTCTACTCTGAATGTAATGTCATAAAATCAAGAAACAAAGTTAGGTAAGTATAAATGAGGGACAATAAATAATGCTGGGGCTAGAGCTAGATTATGCACAAGCTCATTCCTGCTGTTTTATATTTTCTATTTAACATAGATAACGGTATTATTAGTGCTACAAATTATCAATGAACATGCCTGACAATAGACAGAGCATACTGAAGAATGAACATTAACAGTTAATATAATTGAAGTAAAAGGAGTAAAAGGTCTTGAAAATTGAGCATGTAGTAATGCGAAATGACTTCAATTTGACCTCCTCTAAAGGATCAATTTTTGTCATTTAGACATTACAAATTCAGGCATTTTATCGACTGCCAGATATTGATAAAATACGGTATATGGGATAAAATAACTACCACTTCTGCAACCCATTAAAGGGAAATTTTAATATTTTACAATATTAATTGAGTACAAAATTTCCACAAACTGATGGGTAAAATGAGAAAGCCAGTCAAATGCATTTAGAGGGAATTGATGTAGAATAATGGAATGTGTAATTTTTCCACTTGTGAAGTGTATTTTGGCAGAAATGCCTCTTCCACCATCAGTCACAGCAGGAAAAACCACTCTGCTTTGTGCTGAGCACTTATTTTGCGTGTAATATATAAATGGTAGCAATAATCTACAGAGTTGTGTTCTTCAGAATATAAGAAGCAATAATATATTTTTGTGGTACAGAATGCAACATATTCTAGCTGCAATTTTGAAAGCACTATTGCAAAATTCACATCAGGATTAGACTGGTACGATGATAAATTCCAACTCATTCTTAAAGGGAACATGTTGAAAACTTTTACCCCCCACCCAAACCATTGATATGATTGTGTAACACTATAAGAGATAGTCAGTGGATCCCTTTATGACACGAAACCGATGCTCCAGCAGTGAGGAAATGCATTTGAAGTTTGTTTCTGGAAGTGCATTGGGGTGTGACGATGCATCTCTAGCTTCTCAGTCTCACACTGTATTTCCTACCTAGCAGCACCCTACCTGGGCTGAATCAACCCGAGCTGCTAGGTAGAAAATACAGCATGGGGCTGAAAAGCCAGAAGTGCATTATCACATCCCAATGCACTTACAGACACAACTTTCAAATGCAATTTCTTGCTGCTGGAGCAGCATTTTGGGGTCATAAAGAGATCCACTGGCTTATATTTTAAAGGGCTACCCAGTCATATTAATTTTTGTGGGGGTTAAAATTTCAAACAGGTTTCTTTTAACTAGTTAACTTGTTAACCCCTTCCCTACATATGACATATAGTTATGTCATATGCCAGGTCCCAGACTTTGATGCAAGCCCGCAACTTTCCCAGCAAACGATGGCTCAACTATTCAGCCATTATCTGCCTCTATATCATCATTAAGCAAGGCAGTAATCAAGGTTGACCACCCAATGTAACTTACTTAACACAAGAAAAATAATGGCTGCATTTGAGAAACTTAAACGGGTTTTCGAGGACTTTTGTATTTTTCCTTATAGGTCTAAGATCTTACTGACAGATCGTTGCGAACTTTCTGCCTGTTCTGCTCGGCGCTGCTCTCTGACACCTCAGAGTGGTCATGGATGGCTGCTGTCAGCGACTCTGTCGCTTACAGTGATGTCACATCAACAGAGCAGTTTCTTCTCTTCTCCTCTGCTCTATTGACGAGGTATCATTGTTGATGTCATGCTGTTTGACAGCCAGCTTCCCGCTGTGTAACTGAGGGAAGCGGGCTCTCAGTCAGCAAGATGTCAGCGGTGATGCTCTGTCGACAGAGCAGACCAGAAGAGGAAGAGCTGCTCTGTTGACGTGAGATCAAATGAAGCAGCAGAAAAGCCAGCAGGACAGGTCTGCTCTCAACCATCAGAGATTGTGGCTGGGTAAGTTCTTTGCCCCTTTATCAATATTTAAAGGGGTTATCTAGGAATTTTGTTTAAGTCTCCTGACCAGACAGCATTCATCTACAGTTATTGAGAGAGTTGAGCTCAATATTTAACAGACCACTGAATCTCATCTTTTTAAATGGGTCAGTGCCAAAATTTTGGAGAATGGCCGATGAATTTCTGATATTCAAGAAGGGAAAGAAGGTGGATCCGTGCAACTACCATCCAGTAAGGTTAACATCAGTGGTTTGCAAAATTTTTGAAGAAATTCTGAGAGATGACCTCTAAAAATCAGCATAGATTCAAAAAAGAAAAGTCATGTCTAACCAACAAGCTGGGTTTCTATAAGAGCAAACCTGAATTTTGATTTAGTGGCTAATGTGATATATCAGGACTTTGCAAAGACATTTGATTCTGTACCACACAACAGATTTTTACTGAAGCTTCAAAATCAAAATTTAGGGGACATTATATGCACTTGCATAAAAAAAGGGGCATCGCTAGCATTATCCCTGGCGATTGACATTTTGAACTTTGTCAGGATCAACATGACGCTAACACAGTTCAAACCAGAACCAGAAGCTTACTTCCCCATCACTCTCTGTCTCATAGGCTGCAGGCTGCCTTATGCCTGCAGCTTACAAGTGACGCGCCCCCTGGGACCGTGGGGTACTCGGTAGCCGGGCCGGTCGGTTCTTTTGGGGTAGTCACAGTGGCGTGACCCGGTCCGTGGCCCAGGGCGGTCAATAAATAAAGAAAAGAGGGGAATAAAGTTTTGGGAATAAAGTTTAGTGATGCCACCCGTTGTATGCGGCTATAGGTGGCCGCCGCTGCTGTTCAGATCCACTGGGGCCATTGGTGAAGCAGTAGAGTTGGTTCAACTCTCTATGGGTAGAGCTAGGCCCCAGTGCAGTTAAAAAGATAATTTTAGATGTTGTTGGTGTAGTGCAAGGCAGGTAATGCAGCAATTAAGTCAAGGACACAGCGGGGTGCAGTCTTCAAGTTTTTACTCACAGTTTTTACGGTGCTCCAGGTTACAGCTCCTAGCCATGTTATAACAGCCCATTGAGTCCTGTGTCCTCCGGGGAAGTGATCAAGCCAACTCTCAGATAATTTGGGTGCACTTGATCGGGACCCCTTTCTTATGTACCTTCCTGGGTCATCTCTCTGCGTTGGCTCTCGCCCTCCTGCCCTGCGCCTAAACACACAGTGTCCCGAGCCAGTGGCCGCAGGCCTTGTTGGGCGACGTCCTCTCTGTCCCTTTGGTCCTATATGGCTACCTTTTCAGCGAATGTGTGTTTTTTTTGGCTACGGCACTTAGAGATACCGCAGCCTCCGGTTTGCTAGCTGAGTATTGCAATCCTCCACTAGTATGGGGCCGGTCCCCTACTGTGACCTGATCCCTTCACGGTCGGCGTGAACTCGGGTGCACGGGTGGACTCCGCACTTCCCGTGCCCCTAAGATCCTTTCTCTGTCTCTGAAGCCCTTCTCACTGCTCCGGTCTTCTCTCTTCACTCCCTGTGACTGACTCCTGTCACCAACTGCTCTGACTGACTAACTGACTTTCTATATCTTTCTACTTTTCCCTTTATACTACCTGTCATGTGACCCACGTCACCAGCTGTCACTCTAAATGGTCCCCTCTACCTTCAGTCCTTCCTTCAGTGCTCCCCTAAACTACTTCCTCCACCCACCTACTCTACCTAGTTCCATCCTCCAGACAGGGACAGGGACTGTGCTCTCCCTCAGGAGCAATCTCGCCCTTCCCTACTGGAGTGATGTGGTGTTGGATGTGGATGTGTGGGTCCCAGGTAGTGCTCCCTCCTTACCCGAGAGTGGGGTACCACACCTCTGGCTGAGATGCAGTACCTCTGTGGCAACTGGACCCGCATACTTTGTATGGAGGGCTGTGAGGGGTATCATACTGTATATAGGGAGCTGGGGGGCATACCATGCTATGTGGGGTCTATGACAGCCATCATACTGTGTAGGATGCTATGTGGGCACAATATTGTGAGCAGAGAGCTTTGAAGGACATAATACTATATGTAGGGAACTGTAATGGCCTCATACTATATACAGTTAGTGAGATGGGCCCTATACTGTGCATAGGAAACTGTAGGGAAATCTTACTGTGTAGAATTCTGTAAGGGCATCATACTGTAAATAGAGAACTGTGGGGCACATCATGCTATATATAGGGAGTTGTGGAGCCATCATGCTGAATATAGAGAGCTTTCGGGGCAATATACTGTGTGTGGGAAACTGTGAGAGAATCATACTGTGTATAGGGACCTGTGGAGTTCATCATTTTTTATATAGGAAGCTGAGAGTACATCTCACTGTAAAAAGAGACTTTTGGAGCCATCATACTATATATAGGGGCTGTGGGGACATCATAATGTTTAATGAAAAACGCCTTTTCATGACTACCAGGTACACATGAATTGGCCAATTTATGCGCTAAGATTTCTCATTTATTTCTATTTTATAGAGCAGTATTGTTATTCAAGTCTTATATAATTCATGTTCGCATACTTAGCGTTGCAGAGTGCTACTTTGTTTTATATTTGTATATGGAGGTAGCTGCTCCTAGTAAGCACCTGTTCACACCTATTTCTTGTTTTGAATGTGCCGGTCAGTTTTTTCTGTTCATATGTGTAGGCTTTGACTGAGCACTCCGCCTCTAGACCACAGGCGATTTTAATTGCAGCAGGAACTTGCTTTCCCACACACAAGCAGAGTTTTGTCTCTTAGAGAGGAGTTCACATTTATAGGGTCCTGGTATAATGAGAAACGCCATATTGTGGCTACCAGGTACACATGAATTGGCCAAATTATGTGCTAAGATTTCTCAATTATTTCTATTTTCTAGAGCAGTAATGCTATTCAAGTTTCATATATATTCATGTTCGCATACTTAGCGTTGAAGAGGGCTACTTTGTTTTTATTAATGTACAGTATATACGCAGTTGTTGAGACATATATATAGATAACTGTAAAAACATCCTACTGTTTATAAGGACCTGTGGAGCACATCATACTGTATATAAAAAGCTGTGGGGACATACTGTATTTAGGGAGCTGTTGGGGACATTATACCCTATTTAGGGAGCTGCGTCGGTAATGATACTGTGTGTAAAAAGCTGTGGGGGCATCATACTGTGTGGAAGCACGTGGGGGCAATGTGCGAACATTATACTTTATACAGTGCCTACAAGTAGTATTCAACCCCCTGCAGATTTAGCTGGTTGACACATGCGGAATTAACTTGGCATTGTGACATTTGTACTGTAGATCAGCCTGGAAGTGGGAAATGCACTGCAGCAAATTTTGTTTTTGTTTTTTTTTTTGTTTTTTTTTAAAAACTTTAAAAGTTAATTCAGAGTGTCATTTATTATTCAACCCCTCAAACCACAAGAATTCTGTTTGGTCCCCCAAAAGTATTAAGAAGAAGTTCAGGCACCAAGAATAATGAGCTTCACATGTGTGGATTAAAGATCTCTTTTGCCAGCCTTTTCTGACTATTTAAGACCCTCCCCAAACTTGTGAACAGCACTCAGACATGGTCAACATGGGAAAGACAAAGGAGCATTCCAAGGCCATCAGAGACAAGATCGTGGAGGGTCACAAGGCTGGCAAGGGGTACAAAACCCTTTCCAAGGAGTTGGGCCTACCTGTCTCCACTGTTGGAAGCATCATCCATAAGTGGAAGGCTTATGGAACTACTGTTAGCCTTCCACGGCCAGGACAGCCTTTGAAAGTGTCCTCCCGTGCCGAGGCTAGGCTTGTCCGAAGAGTCAAGGCTAACCCAAGGACAACAAGGAAGGAGCTCTGGGAAGATCTCATGGCAGTGGGGACATTGGTTTCAGTCAATACCTTAAGTAACGTACTCCACCGCAATGGTCTCCGTTCCAGACGAGCCCGTAAGGTACCTTTACTTTCAAAGCGTCATGTCAAGGCTCGTCTACAGTTTGCTCATGATCACTTGGAGGACTCTGAGACAGACTGGTTCAAGGTTCTATGGTCTGATGAGACCAAGATCGAGATCTTTGGTGCCAACCACACACGTGACGTTTGGAGACTGGATGGCACTGCATACGACCCCAAGAATACCATCCCTACAGTCAAGCATGGTGGTGGCAGCATCATGCTGTGGGGCTGTTTCTCTGCCAAGGGGCCTGGCCATCTGGTCCGCATCCATGGGAAGATGGATAGCACGGCCTACCTGGAGATTTTGGCCAAGAACCTCCGCTCCTCCATCAAGGATCTTAAGATGGGTCGTAATTTCATCTTCCAACAAGACAACGACCCAAAGCACACAGCCAAGAAAACCAAGGCCTGGTTCAAGAGGGAAAAAGTCAAGGTGTTGGAGTGGCCTAGTCAGTCTCCTGACCTTAACCCAATTGAAAACTTGTGGAAGGAGCTCAAGAATAAAGTCCACATGAGACACCCAAAGAACCTAGATAATTTGGAGAAGATCTGCATGGAGGAGTGGGCCAAGATAACTCCACAGACCTGTGCCGGCCTGATCAGGTCTTATAAAAGACAATTATTAGCTGTAATTGCAAACAAGGGTTATTCCACAAAATATTAAACATAGGGGTTGTATAATAATTGACCCACACTTTTATGTTTAAAATTTAATAAAATTCAACTGAGCAACATAACATTTTGGTTTGTAAGATTTATGCTTCTGTTCATAAAACCTACTCTTGTTTGCAGTTTGAAGGCTCTAACTTATTTGCATCTTATCAAACCAGCTAAATCTGCAGGGGGTTGAATACTACTTGTAGGCACTGTATAGTGAGCTACGGAGAACAACATGCTCTATACAGGAAGCTGTATATGGAGTCATGAAGCCATTATACTGTATATAGGGAGCTGTGGGGGACATCATCTATAATATAATCGGCTAAGCGTGTCTCTGTCTGAAGCCTTTATAGACTGTGCATGCGTGACGCACAATCTGGCTCCAGACAGAAGACCGCATCCAGCCGTTACAGGTAAGAGGAGTGTATCGCACCGGAGATCGCGGTATGCGTAGGCACTGAACGCATATCGCGATCTCCGGCGCCATACTTAGCTGACCGGGAGGAGCGTTGCCGCGGTGCCTCTATCTTCGCCGGAGATCAGGGCAGGAGTGAGGCGTCGGATCGGTGCATGCGCATAGCGCTATCCGGCGACATTTTACTGAGGAAACATTTGCAGTGTGTCTTCAGCAAAATGGCACCAGACAGCGCGGTGCTCCAGCGCCACACTCCTCCCCCGGCCTCCAGCAGAACAGGACACAGAAGCGCTGAAGCACAGAGAAGAAAGGTGAGTATAACTGTATTTTTTTGTATGTGTGTACAGTGTAAAAGGGATGAGGGGTGCCTTACATACCAGGATTGTGGGGTGAGGGGACCATGCATACCAGGATTGGGGGGGAGAGGTACCATACATACTAGGATAGAGATGAGGGGTGCCATGCATACCAGGATTGGGGGATGAGGGGTGCCATGCATACCAGGATTGGGGGTGAGGGGTGCCATACATACCAGGATTGTGAGGTGAGGGGGCCACACATACCAGTATTGTTGGGTGACGGAGCCACACATATCAGGATTGTGGGGTGAGGGGACCACGCATACCAGGATTGGGGGGTGAGGGCACTACACATACCAGTATTGTGGGGTGAGGGGATCATGCATACCAGGATTGGGGGTGAGGGGTGCCATGCATACTAGGATTGGGGGTGAGGGGTGCCATGCATACCAGGATTGGGGGTGAGGGGCGCCATGCATACCAGGAAGGGGATGAGGGGTGCCATGCATAACAGGATGGGGATGAGGGGTGCCATGCATACCAGGATAGGATGATGGGAACAGGAGGGGGGCAGCACATACCAGCATGGGAGACCATACACCTATAAAAATGCTCGCCACCCGGGCGTTGAATAGGTTCAATAGCTAGTACTATATATAGGGAGCTATGACGACATCAAAATGTATATAAGAAGCTGTGGGGCCATAATGCTGTATGTAGGGAGCTGTAGAGCACATCATACTGTTTACAGGGAGCTGTGAGGATATTGTACTGAGTAGCAAGTACTGTGTGGGGGACAGACCTTAAATAATTAAAGGGAACCTGTCATGTCATTTGTAGCATGTAAACTGTCCAGGAGCCAGTTACGTCCGCAATTTTTGTACGGCCATCTGAACCTGGCCTTATACAGTATAATACATAGACATTGACAACATTTGTATATAGTTTGTCAAATGATTAATATTGTCTTTTAGTGTATGTTCACGTAATGCAGCCATGCTGTCTACTTTTTTGCCTCAATTTGCAAATATGAAAATATGATCTAGTGGACAATATCTTAGCCTTCTAACTGTGAACGCTGAAAAAGTAAAAACCAAGCAGCTGCAAACATTGCTACTGTTAAAAATACACATCCATTTAGTAAGCAATGAGTTAACAGTAGTAACATGAAGCAGGAATGTGAATAGGAATATCCGTTTTCTTAATAGTCACATTAGGCCTATGACTAGGGTAAACTGAAGGGCAGGAGACCCTTTAATGTTTAACCCCAGCCCCCGGAACTGGTAATTATTATATTCCTCTACTCTATGCCAACAGAAAAATACCTGATGAGCTCTTAAGCTGCAATCTAAATGACTTAATACAAATGCGGCCTAAAGGACTCCAGATATCAAGTTCGCTCATTGATTAAATGCTTAAAAGGAGCATTCATTTTGGCTGCTCAGCAGACTAAATATGTTTAGCCAGGTCGGAAAATCTACAAGAGAGAAGAGATTCTTATAAATCAGGAGAATGAGCAAGACAAGAGCCTGGACAAAGTGGTGATAAGAGCTTGCAAAATTAATCTGGCTTTAATGCACATGGATGTCTATATTAACCAGCATAAACTATATGATTAATAGTGTTGCACGAACATGCTCGACACTGCTCGGTACTCGCCCGAGCATCACGCTACTCGGGATGTTCCGGGTTACTCGGGCGGGAGCTTGGGTCTCCGCCCTGCATGTTTGGCGCTCTTTACAGAGCCAATGAACATGCAGGGATTGCCAGCCAGTCACTGTAATGCTGCAGCCATGTTGGTTGTGGGCATTACAGTGATTGGCTGGCCGCACAGCGTCACCTCGAGTATTTAAAACGGGGCGCCGCCATCTTGGACACAGTCGCTCCGGATTAGACAGTGTAGGGACAGCGCTGCTGATTTAGGGAGAGATATAAACTGCGAAATAGTTAGTGTAGGGTCTGTAAAGGCTGCCAGAACAAACAAACAGTCCTTTTCAGGACTAATATCCATCCCAGATACCAGGCAGGCAGGCTGTATAGGAGACACAGAGGTTATACCAGCAAACGCTGCATTACAGTCCTGTGTGCTCCTGTTGCTGAAATTGCTGGACTTAGCACCAGGTGTCGGGGGCCAGGAAAAATCCTTTTTTTTTTATCTAAATCCTCCTTTTTTTTTCCTCCTTCACACTGTACAAATACCCATCTTATTAACCTTTTGGTGTGTCGTCGTCCCCCAAAAAAAAAGCGTGTCTCTGAATTTTCAGACACAAATATAACTGTTGAAAATAGTCTGGTGTAGGCTAGAGAAACAGAAGTGTTGTTTTGCACTTCCATGGTTCAAACCTCTGTATTATCCATTTTGGGCCATTTGTATCTAAAAAAAAAAACAGTTTGAGTGTGTCGCTCACTGTTCAGCCGCAAATATCTCTATTTAAAAAAGTGTGGTATACCCCAGTAAACAATAACTGTGGTTTTGACATCCCACGGTAAAAAATCTCTATTATTCAGCTTTTGGTAGTTTTTTCCATAAAGAAAAAGAGTAGTGTCTCCTGACTGTTGTGACACAAAAATATATCTGTTGAAAATAGTCTTGTGTAGGCCCGACATCCCAGTGTGGTTTCGCAGTTCCACGGGTCAAATCGCTGTACTATCCAGTTTTGGGCCTTTGGTATCTAAAAAAAAAGCAGTTTGAGTGTGTCGCTCACTGTTCAGACGCAAATATCTCTATTTAAAAAAGTGTGGTATACCCCAGTAAACAATAACTGTGGTTTTCCATCCCACGGTAAAAAATCTCTATTATTCAGCTTTTGGTAGTTTTTTCCATAAAGAAAAACAGTAGTGTCTCCTGACTGTTGTGACACAAAAATATATCTGTTGAAAATAGTCTTGTGTAGGCCCGACATCCCAGTGTGGTTTCGCAGTTCCACTGGTCAAATCGCTGTACTATCCAGTTTTGGGCCTTTGGTATCTAAAAAGAAAGCAGTTTGAGTGTGTCGCTCACTGTTCAGCCGCAAATATCTCTATTTAAAAAAGTGTGGTATACCACAGTAAACAATAACTGTGGTTTTGCCATCCCACGGTAAAAAATCTCTATTATTCAGGTTTTGGTAGTTTTTTCCGTAAAGAAAAACAGTAGTGTCTCCTGACTGTTGTGACACAAAAATATATCTGTTGAAAATAGTCTTGTGTAGGCCCGACATCCCAGTGTGGTTTCGCAGTTCCACGGGTCAAATCGCTGTACTATCCAGTTTTGGGCCTTTGGTATCTAAAAAAAAAGCAGTTTGAGTGTGTCGCTCACTGCTCAGCCGCAAATATCTCTATTTAAAAAAGTGTGGTATACCCCAGTAAACAATAACTGTGGTTTTGCCATCCCACGGTAAAAAATCTCTATTATTCAGGTTTTGGTACTTTTTCCGTAAAGAAAAACAGTAGTGTCTCCTGACTGTTGTGACACAAAAATATATCTGTTGAAAATAGTCTTGTGTAGGCCCGATATCCCAGTGTGGTTTCGCAGTTCCATGGGTCAAATCGCTGTACTATCCAGTTTTGGGCCTTTGGTATCTAAAAAAAAAGCAGTTTGAGTGTGTCGCTCACTGTTTAGCCGCAAATATCTCTATTTAAAAAAGTGTGGTATACCCCAGTAAACAATAACTGTGGTTTTCCTCTTCCACGGTTCTAATCTACTCTTTATTACCCTTTTTCCATTGATAGTGCAAGTGTAAGCTATTTTACTTCATTTACAATGGGCAAGGCGCATGGCAAGGGACGTGGAAGTGGATGTTCTGGTGATGGTTCGTGCAGAGGACGGGGCCCTGGCCAAGGTGAAAATGTGCCACATCTTCTCGCTCCCACTTCTTGACCGAATTACTAGGGAAGCACAGAACAACACCAGTATTGAGAACTGATCAGTGTGAACAGGTTATTAATTGGATAGCAGATAATACTTCCAGTTACCTGGGCACCACCACCTCCGGTCTGTCTTCCACACGGTCAACTCTTAGTAGCCGTGAGTCTCGACCACGTACTCCTCCTCACCCTGATGCTCCTTCCTCCCACCATGCCGAGTGTCGTCAGACAGCAAGTGATCCCACACTTGGACACTCTGAGGAGCTGTTCACTGGTCCATTTCCATATTTGGGCCCCTCGCCTGATACGCTTGAAGTGGTGGAAGAGGAGATCTCATGTTGCGATGCCCAAATATTTGAACAGCCACGGCCACAGGAAGTCGACATTGGCAATCTGTCACAAGAGGTGGACGATGACGAGACACAATTGCCAGGAAGTGAGGAGGGGGATCGTGGTTAGCAAGTGGAAGAGGAGGAGGTGGTGGATGATCTAGTAACTGACCCAACGTGGAAGGAGGACATGCAGAGTGAGGCCAGCAGCACACAGGGGGAGGGAGGCAGAGTACCCCAACAGGCAGGAAGAAGCAGTGTGGTGGCCGCAGACAGAAGGCAGGCAACCATTCCCCGTAACACCAACACGAGGGACGTTGCCAGTACAAGCGGTAGGTCTTCCAGAGTCTGGAATTTTTTTAAAGACTCTGCTGATAACCCCAAAAAGGCCATATGTTCCACCTGCCATGCCAGCATCAGCAGGGGTGAGAAAACTACCAGCCTGACCACCACCAGCATGATCAGGCACATGGCAGCAAAGCACCCAACTTTGTGGGGCGAAACCCAGGGTCCACGACCACTGCTTCTTCCACTGTTGTGCGTGCAATAGAACCCCCTGTTGTGTGTGCAAGGCAATCCCCTGTCCATACTGCATGTAAAGATGCCCCTTCCTCTCAGTCTTCACTTGTTATGGCAGTTTCTCAAGAAACAGCATCAACGTCCACGTACATGTCCCACCGCAGCGTTCAATTGTCCATATCCCAGACCTTTGAACGAAAGCGGAAATTCGCAGCTAACGCCTCACAGGCCACAGTCCTAAATTCGCACATTTCACGACTGCTTGCATTGGAAATGCTGCCTTTTAGGCTGGTGGAGACGGAATCCTTCCGCAATCTTATGGCGGTGGCCGTCCCTCGGTACTCGGTCCCCAGCCGACACTATTTTGCCCGGTGTGCCATCCCCGCACTACACAAGCACGTGTCCCAAAGCATCTGCCGTGCTCTCAACAACGCAGTTACTGGGAGAGTCCACCTGACAACGGACACGTGGACAAGTACTTGTGGCCAGGGACGGTACATCTCTCTGACGGCACACTGGGTAAACATAGTGGAAGCCGGGACCCAGTCGGACCTTGGGACGGAACACATCCTCCTCACACCGAGGATTGCGGGCCCTATGTCAGTCAGAGTTGCCCCCACAGTGTACAGCTCCTGCGCATCCTCCTTCTCCTCCTCATGTTCAGCCTCCATCTCAGATATCACCACATCAGTTACAAGCTGGAAGCATTACAGTACTGCCTCCGCCAAACGGCAACAGGCTGTGCTGAAACTCATAAGCTTAGGTGATAAACCTCACACTGCTTGTGAGTTGTGGACAGCTGTGAAAGAGCAGGCAGATCTGTGGCTGAGACCGCTGAACCTACATCCCGGCATGGTCGGGTGTGACAATGGCCGTAATCTGGTGGCGGCTCTGAGGCGAGGTGAGATCACACACGTACCATGCCTGGCTCATGTGCTTAACCTCGTGGTTCAGCGGTTTCTTAAATCGTACCCCGAGTTGCCAGATCTGCTCATGAAAGTACGCCGCATGTCAGCTCATTTTCGCAAGTCGGCTACAGCTTCCGCCACCCTTGCTGTGTTGCAGCAGCGTTTGCAGCTTCCGGCACACCAACTGGTGTGTGATGTCCCCACACGTTGGAACTCTACCCTCCACATGTTGCAAAGGATTTGTGAGCAGAAGAGAGCGGTTGTGGAGCACCAGCTGCAACAAGGCCATCGATATTCAGGTCAGACTCCACACATAAGACCTCAGAAGTGGACCTGGATGTCTGACATACGTACCATCTTGACAAACTTTGAGGAGGCCACCAAGATGGTGAGTGGCGATGACGCTATCATTAGTGTCAGCATCCCACTTGTCTGTCTTTTGCAACGCTCTCTGCAGAGAATTAAAGAGGAGGCATTGCAGCCAGAGTATGATGAGATGGATCAACAAGCCATAGAGGGCGATTACACACAGCCCAGCCTCATCTCATCCCAACGTGCATTGGGGGACAATGAGGGAGAGGAGGAGGAGGAGGAGGAGGAGGAGGAAGAACAGGAGCTGCTATCATGCATTGTAGACGCTAGTACCTGTACAAGTGTCATACCGTCGGTTCAGCGTGGGTGGCCTGAGGACAGGGGGGAGGAGGAAGAGGAGGAGGAGGAGGAGAGCATGGTCAGTCGTCATCTTGGTGAGGACACGGAAATCGTGCCCGTTACCAGTCTGGCACGCATGGCTGACTTTATGTTACGCTGCCTTAACCGTGACCCTCGCGTTGTCAAAATGTTGGGTGACAGTCATTACTGGTTGGTGACACTTGTAGACCCCCGCTACAAGGAGAACTTTCACTCTCTTATTCCTGAGGTGGAGAGGTCTACAAAAATGGGGCAATACCAGAAGGCCCTTGCTGCAGAACTCTTAAAAAAATTCCCATCTGAACAAGCTAGCGGCAGAGGTCACAGTTCGTTGCCCAACCAAGGCGTACAAGCGAGAGAGATGCAACTGCAATCCAGCAGAGGCAGGGGAACACTGTCAATGTTCTGGGACAGTTTTCTGACACCCGCCCAGCTTACAGGCCCTGAGGCAAAGGGTACTCTCACAAGGAGTGGAAAGTTTCAAAAGATGGTGAGGGAGCACCTTGCCGATCTTACCAGTGTCCTCCGTGATTCCTCTGTGCCTTTTAATTATTGGGTATCCAAGCTGGACACTTGGAATGAACTCGCTCTGTACGCCTTGGAGGTCCTGGCCTGCCCTGCCGCTAGCGTGTTATCGGAGCGTGTTTTTAGTGCCGCTGGGGGAATTATAACTGATAAGCGCACTCGCCTGTCAACTGACAATGCTGACAAGCTGACCCTTATCAAAATGAACAAGGGCTGGATTGGGCCAGACTTCTCATCACCACCAAATGACAGCAGAGTAACATAAAGTCAAATCCACTGTGTTATTTCGGGAGGTGTATTCACATGCACCGCTTCACACCCACACATGGGTATACGCTTCCTCGTTTCGGCTGTTTAATCTTCTTCTCCTTATCCTCAGCCTCCACCACCACTATACCACCAGGGTGCCAGCATTGCAAGTTCCTCCGTCCTTATTTTTGGCAGCTTTTGCTTGCAAGTAGTGTTGAGCGATACCTTCCGATATCAGGAAATATCGTATCGGATTGGATCGGACCGATACCCAAAAAATATCGGATATCGCCGATTCCAATACCGGAAACCAATGCAAGTCAATGGGACACAAATATCGGAATGAAAATAAACACTTTCTTTCCTTGTAGGTTAATTCTACATGAAGTAAAACAACTAAGAATAATGTAGAATGCATTACATGAAAAGCCGGCAATTCATCAGCGGCATACACCGGTACCCGACAATTTAGAACAGAAAGAATAGAGCTTCACACATAGATTAGATAGATAGAAACATGTCAGTCACATATATATGAAGTACAGTGACAGTGTTGCTTACTGTACTTGTCATTTAGTGTAAAGGATTTATTTAAAAAAATAATTGTGTTTTCATGCACTGTCTCTTTAAAAAAGCCGGCCGGCAATTCAGCAGCGGTACCCGACAATTTATAACAGACAGAATAGAGCTTCACACATAGATTAGATAGATAGAAACATGTCAGTCACATATATATGAAGTACAGTGACAGTGTTGCTTACTGTACTTGTCATTTAGTGTTAAAATAAAGGATTTATTTAAAAAAAATTGGCGTGGGGTTCCCCTTAATTTTAGGCTCTAGCGGAGGTTAAGCAGACGGCTGGGGCAGATGTTTGAAGCCTGGGAAGGGGGTAATACCCACGGAGCTTCCCAGGATACTAATATGAGCCCCCAGCTGAATACCTAGCCTTTACTAGCTATTAAAATGGGGGACCCCCTCAAAAAAATGACGTGGGGTTCCCCCTATTTTAATAGCTAGCAAAGGCTAGGCAGACAGCTGGGGGCTGATATTAATAGCCCAGGAAGGGTGCCATGAATATTGGCCCCCTCCCAGGCTAGAAACACCAGCCGTCAGCCGTCCCAGAAATGGCGCATCCATAGGATGCGCCAATTCTGGCACTTAGCCTCGCTCTTCCCACTGCCCTGTAGCGGTGGCAGTGGGGTAATAGGGCTGGGGTTGATGTCAGCTTATAATGCCAGCTGACATCAAGCCCAGGTTAGTAATGGAGAGGCGTCTATAAGACACCCCCATTACTAACCCCATAGTCAAAGTTAAAAAAAAAACACAAACACCCAGAATAAAGTACTTTAATTGAAATAAACACACAATTCTTTATTGTTTATTGTTCTAAATTAAACCATACTTACCATCACGCCCATTCCAGCTGAAGCCAACGATCTCCTGCAATAAAAGTAAAATAATAAAGCAACCTCATCCTTACCTTTCCATGGTTCCCAGGACAGCTTCAGCTCTGCTACATCGAGATGACAGGCTGGACCGCAGCAGAACGCTGCCATCCAGCCTCTCATCCCGCAGACACTGAGAAGCGCAGGCATGCTTGCGCTCCTCAGTGTCTCTCTGTGACGGCATAAAGATGAGCCGAGGTCATGTCCAATGAACTCGGCTCACCTCATGCACGTCACTGACAGCGTGGGAGAATTCTCCTGCACTCAGCGCTTCAGCGTGAGAATTTTCCCACGCTGTCAGTGACGTGCGTGAGGTGAGCTGAGTTCATTGGACATGACCTCGGCTCATCTTTATGCCGTCACAGAGAGACACTGAGGAGCGCAAGCATGCCTGCGCTTCTCAGTGTCTGCGGGATGACAGGATGGATTGCAGCTTTCTGCTGCGGTCCAGCCTGTCATCTCGATGTAGCAGAGCTGAAGCTGTCCTGGGAACCATGGAAAGGTAAGGATGAGGTTGCTTTATTATTTTACTTTTATTGCAGGAGATCGTTGGCTTCAGCTGGAATGGGCGTGATGGTCAGTATGGTTTAATTTAGAACAATAAAGAATTGTGTGTTTATTTCAATTAAAGGACTTTTTTCTGGGTGTTGTGTTTTTTTTAAATACTTTACTAGAAATTCATGGTGGTCATGTCTAATATTGGCGTGACCCCATGAATTTCGGGCTTAGGGCCAGCTGATAATGCCAAGCTGGCCTTAACCCCTTTATTACCCAGTGAGCCACCGCACCAGGGCCCTGGATGAGTTGAGTACAGCGCCAGAAGATGGCGCTTCTATGAACGCGCCATTTTCCAGGGTGGCTGCGGACTGCAATTTGCAGCGGGTGGGGCCCAGAAAGCTTGGGCCTCCCTGCGCTGCGGATTCCAGCCCCCATCTGCCTAGTTATACCTGGCTGGACACAAAAATAGGGCGAAGCCCCACGTATTTTTTTTTTAATTATTTCATGAAATTCATGAAATAATTAAGAAAAAAGGGCTTCCCAATATTGTTGTGTCCAACCAGGTACAAATAGGCAGCTGGTGGTTGGGGGCAGCCCGTTCCTGCCTGCTGTACCTGGCTGGACACAAATATAGTGCGAAGCCCCACATCAATTTTTTTTTAATTATTTCATGAATTTCCTGAAATAATTTTAAAAAAATTGACGTGGGGCTTCGCACTATATTTGTGTCCAGCCAGGTACAGCAGGCAGGAACGGGCTGTGCCCAACCACCAGCTGCCTATTTGTACCTGGCCGGACACAACAATATAGGGAAGCCCTTTTTTTCTTTATTATTTCATGAATTTCATGAAATAATTAAAAAAAAAAATACGTGGGGCTTCTCCCTATTTGTGTGTCCAGCCAGGTACAACTAGGCAGCTGGGGGCTGGAATCTGCAGCTCAGGGAGGACCAAGCTTTCTGCCCCCCTCCCCCCCCCCGGTGCAAATTGCAGTCCGCAGCCACCACGGAAAATGGCGCGTTCATAGAAGCTGGATGCTGTACCTGGCTGGCATACAAAAATATGGCAAAGCCCACGTCAAAATTTTTGGGAAAAATTAATTAAAAAATAAATAATAATTTAGGGACTGCATCTTTATTAACTCCTCAAATGTGATGTAGTGTTAAAATAAAGGATTTATTTTAAAAAAATTGGCGTGGGATCCCCCATAATTTTAGGCTCTAGCGGAGGTTAAGCAGATGGATGGGGCAGATGTTTGAAGCCTGGGAAGTGGGTAATACCCACGGAGCTTCCCAGGCTACTAATATCAGCCCCCAGCTGAATACCTAGCCTTTAATAGCTATTAAAATGGGGGACCCCCCCAAAAAAATGATGTGGGGTACCCATTTAATAGCTAGCAAAGGCTAGGCGGACAGCTGGGGGCTGATATTAATAGCCCAGGAAGGGTGCCATGAATATTGGCCCCCTCCCAGGCTAGAAACACTAGCTGTCAGCTGCCCCAGAAATGGCGCATCCATAGGATGCGCCAATTCTGGCACTTAGCCTCGCTCTTCCACGCTGCCCTGGTGCGGTGGCAGGGGGTAATAGTGGTGGGGTTCATGTCAGCGCCAGCTGCCATGAAGCCCTGGTTAGTAATGATGGGCGTCTATAAGACACCCCCATTACTAACCTACAAAGTGTTAAATAGAAAAAACACACTACACCCAGAAAAAATTAATTTATTTGAAATAAAACACACAATTTTATTTAATTCTTAGTTTACTAAAAAAAAATAGTTACCTGTCCACGTTCCTGCGCTGATCTCCCATGCACAGCTGTCACATCTGGAGATGGTGACAGCTGTGCATGGCTGCTGTAAGCTCACGCTGCCGGGAACACGTCCGCTCCCGGCAGCGTGAGCCACTGACTGAGGTCACCGGATTGCATTCAGGCAGCGCAGCTCCGGAGACCTCCTTTACGGCACTGCTGTACCGTGGGAATTTCTCACGATACAGCAGGGCCGTAAAGGAGCTAACCGGAGCAGCGCTGCCTGAACTCCGGCGAACCCGCTTATGCAATGACGGGGCTGCTTTACGGCCCCGTCATTCTAGCGGCGGCAGCGGTTCAGAGCGGTCACATTCTATGTGGCTGCTCTAAACTGGAGATCATCGTGGGACACTCGTGGACTACTACGGAGGGGTAAGGATAAGGTTGTGGTTTATTATTTTATATTTTATTACAGGAGATCGATGGCTTCGGGGAATTAGGTGTCTAGGTGAGTATAGGTGTAGTTTTTTATTTTTTACTTTATTTTAGGTGGCGATCGGCGGGGACAGGTAATGTATAAACTAATTTATTTTAGGTAAATACTGGCCACCAATGACATGTATTTAAAATTTATTGGGGACACAGTAGGGCAATTTAAATAGCAGGATCAGGCTGATGGGAACTACTGCTCCCATCGAGCTGATCCTACTGGCATTAGTGGATGGGGGACAGACATAGGCCGATGGGAGTAGTAGTGTCACATCGGCCTTTGTCTGCCTGCACGCACACACCGGCAGACATCGCACAGACACCGCACGCACAGACACCCCGCACACACTCGCAGACACACGGACAGACACCCACACACACCAATCATGACGGGCTGATCGTCTGGGAGGTGAGGCTGACCTGTGCGGCCGTGGGAAAGTTCATGTGAGTTCATGCAATGCAGTCAAGCATGAACTCACGTAAACCCTCTGAGGGCACCGCGGCGACTTCAAATGAACAGCTGATCAGCATCACCTGATACCTCAGCTGTTCATTTGAAATAACCGGCGGGAAAGCGCAGCACAGAACGGGAAAGCCGGCGGTGAAGTCTTTTCACTGCCGGCTTCCCCGCCCGGGTCCTTCACTCCCCGCTCCTTGGTGCTGCGCTCCCCGCCCGGTTCTAACTTACGATCGGGATGGGAGGTGGCGAGGGGAGTGGAGGATCGGGGTGGTAGGCTGCGGGGAAGCAGTATGGGGCTGTGTGATTGTTTAAAAGCCGGCGGCTTTTTACCGCGCGCCGGCTTTTAAACGATCAGGAGAATTCTCCCACACTGGGATGGCATTCTGATGACAGGCTGGATCTCAGCTGAGCGCTGCCATCCAGCTTGTCATCCTTCAGAGACACTGCAGAGTGCAGGCATTATGGGAACTTCCGATTCCGGTATTCGATATTGTAAAAGTATCGGAATTAAGTATCGGAATTCCGATACCGCGAATATCGGCCGATACCCGATATTTCAGTATCGGAATGCTCAACACTACTTGCAAGGCATAAGCAAATACTATGGGACACCCACTCCCCAATAATGGGACTTATGTTTGTAATATGCTGTACTGCATGTGACGCGCCCCCTGGGCCATGTGTACACGTGTGTGGGATACGCAGTGCCGGGTCTCTGGGGTCTGTAGTCTCCGTGGCGGTGACCCGGTCCCGTGGCTCAGGCTTGTCAAGCCAGTGGCAGTCTTTCTTAGGTTTTGAGGTTAATTGTCCGACTGCGCCACCCGTGGATTGCGGTCAGGGAGTACCACCGCTGCGAGGCAGACCGCTGAGGCTGGTGTTGTGTGCGCAGCATAGAATGGGATAACTCCCCTCGGGAGGAGTATAGCCTCAGGGCAGTGAGTGTGGATGATGGGGATGATGGTGCACGAGTGCAGCAGGAACGACTCACAGTCTTTGCAGTGCAGTTCAGGGTCTTTACTGATGATTATAAGGTAGACCGTCCCGGGAGTACTGGCTAGCATAAGAGGCCTGGTCAGTCTGTGAGCAAGCAGGAGTTCTCCTGGCCAGGTGGAGTTGTAGGCCTCCCCGTCTGTCTGCACTCTTCCTGGCTACCTTGCTGTAAGCGGGTAGAAGTAGCCCACGTCCCTGAGTGTACTGTGTAGTGCTCACCCGTATGGCTGGTGACTTGTGGCCTTCTGTTAGCCTCCGCTCCACGACGGCGGTGCTGGTCCCTTGATTGTGACTGAGCCTCCGGGCTTCTATGGCCAGAGGACCTGAAATCCCCTGCCGGCTGGTTTCTGCTGCTGGATATATAAGTCCTCACAGCTTCGGACTCCTGTGTCCGGTTTCTATTGTCTTCTGCCAGGGCGAGCTCTGCTCAGCTTCCAGCCCCTGGTCTTTAGCTCTTAGCTCCTACAGAGCTCCTTGCTGTTACTTTCCCTTGCTCTCACTCTGACTCTGACTGTTCTCTGACTCACTCAACCCCGCCCCAGATCCAGTTTATAAGGACAGAATTCTCCCCTCCCAGGATTGGGGCAGGAGGATGTTGCATGTTTAAGAGATCCTGACCAGGAAACCTCCCACTTGCTCTCCCACGTAATATCTCTATTACTGTGGTGACCAGACCCCTGGGGTGCCACACATGGCTCTTGTAAGGGGCATTGCAAGTTGCTCCGTCCTAATTTTTGGCAGCTTTTGCTGGGAAAGCATAAGCAAATACTATGGGACACCCACTCCCCAATAATGGGACTTATGTTTGTAATATGCTGTACTGCATGGCTCTTGTAAGGGGCATTGCAAGTTGCTTCATCCTAATTTTTGGCAGCTTTTGCTGGGAAAGCATAAGCAAATACCATGGGACACCCACTCCCCAATAATGGGACTTATGTTTGTAATATGCTGTACTGTATGGCTCTTGTAAGGGGCATTGCAAGTTGCTCCGTCCTAATTTTTGGCAGCATTTGCTGGGAAAGCATAAGCAAATACCATGGGACACCCACTCCCCAATAATGGGACTTATGTTTGTAATATGCTGTACTGCATGGCTCTTGTAAGGGGCATTGCAAGTTGCTCCGTCCTAATTTTTGGCAGCTTTTGCTGGGAAAGCATAAGCAAATACTATGGGACACCCACTCCCCAATAATGGGACTTATGTTTGTAATATGCTGTACTGCATGGCTCTTGTAAGGGGCATTGCAAGTTGCTCCGTCCTAATTTTTGGCAGCTTTTGCTGGGAAAGCATAAGCAAATACTATGGGACACCCACTCCCCAATAATGGGACTTATGTTTGTAATATGCTGTACTGCATGGCTCTTGTAAGGGGCATTGCAAGTTGCTCTGTCCTAATTTTTGGCAGCTTTTGCTGGGAAAGCATAAGCAAATACTATGGGACACCCACTCCCGAATAATAGGACTTATGTTTGTAATATGCTGTACTGCATGGCTCTTGTAAGGGGCATTGCAAGTTGCTCCATCCTAATTTTTGGCAGCTTTTGCTGGGAAAGCATAAGCAAATACTATGGGACACCCACTCCCCAATAATGGGACTTATGTTTGTAATATGCTGTACTGCATGTGATGCGCCCCCTTGGCCGTGTGTACACGTGTGTGGGATACCCGGTGCCGGGTCTCTGGGGTCTGTAGTCTCCGTGGCGGTGACCCGGTCCCGTGGCTCAGGCTGGTCAAACCAGTGGCAGTCTTTCTTAGGTTTTGAGGTTAATTGTCCGACTGCGCCACCCGTGGATTGCGGTCAGGGAGTACCACCGCTGCAAGGCAGACCGCTGAGGCTGGTGTTGTGTGCGCAGCATAGAATGGGATAACTCCCCTCGGGAGGAGTATAGCCTCAGGGCAGTGAGTGTGGATGATGGGGGTGATGGTGCACGAGCGCAGCAGGAATGACTCAGAGTCTTTGCAGTGCAGTTCAGGGTCTTTACTGATGATTATAAGGTAGACCCTCCCGGGAGTACTGGCTAGCATAAGAGGCCTGGTCAGTCTGTGAGCAAGCAGGAGTTCCCCTGGCCAGGTGGAGTTGTAGGCCTCCCCGTCTGTCTGCACTCTTCCTGGCTACCTTGCTGTAAGCGGGTAGAAGTAGCCCACGTCCCTGAGTGTACTGTGTAGTGCTCACCCGTATTGCTGGTGACTTGGGGCCTTCTGTTAGCCTCCGCTCCACGACGGCGGTGCTGGTCCCTTGATTGTGACTGAGCCTCCAGGCTTCTATGGCCAGAGGACCTGAAATCCCCTGCCGGCTGGTTTCTGCTGCTGGATATATAAGTCCTCACAGCTTCGGACTCCTGTGTCCGGTTCCTATTGTCTTCTGCCAGGGCGAGCTCTGCTCAGCTTCCAGCCCCTGGTCTTTAGCTCCTGGCTCCTACAGAGCTCCTTGCTGTTACTTTCCCTTGCTCTCACTCTGACTCTGACTGTTCTCTGACTCACTCAACCCCGCCCCAGATCCAGTTTATAAGGGCAGAATTCTCCCCTCCCAGGATTGGGGCAGGAGGATGTTGCATGTTTATGGGATCCTGACCAGGAAACCTCCCACTTGCTCTCCGACGTAATATCTCTATTACTGTGGTGACCAGACCCCTGGGGTGCCACACATGGCTCTTGTAAGGGGCATTGCAGTTCCTCATAATTTTTGGAAAGCCTTCCATTCACTGCTTAGGCCAAGAGTGCACGGTAGACGCAGTTGCTATAAATGGAAAAAAAGGTTTAGTTAACGCCCTCTGACCTCCATGTCATTTCCAAGGGGCATTGGAGTGGCTCGAAATTTTTGGTAGGCATTGCACTCACTGTATGCCCTATAACTGTGTAGCCGAACCGCTCCTTTTGTTACAGAAACATATCCTACAAGACATATCTGGTTGACTGGCCTGATATTGATTTGAATCGTCCCTGTTCCTCCAGCTCTTTCTCCTTTGCCACTACCTCATCCATCATTTATCACCTGAAGCTTTGTTTTAACGGGAGTCATAGAACTTGGATAGTAGCAGGAAAACATCCAGCAATCCTCGGAGGAGGTAGGATATGCGCCAAAACGCTGACCACCACAGGCCTAGCCGCTACTACATACATGCGCTTGCATTACAACAAAACAAAGCAGATGCTAACTTCTATCATCCTCATCATGCTCCTCACCTTGGCACTCTCAACTCCCCTGATGGAGAAGCCAGGGCCCACCGGAGGAGTCTGATAGTCCGGTGGGCTCGGCCAATGCTGCCCTAAAGCAGGCCAGGCTAAGAAAAGTGTGGGAAAGGTTACCGGGACAAATAGGGGTGGCTGGGGACCAAGTATGGACACATCCCCTGGAGGCTGGGGAGCAAGCGGCCACCAGGCGGCTGGGGACTGAGTATGGATACCAGGCCGCCGACACAGCCATGGCGTGGTGGCCAGATTCCGCCTCCACATGTCTAAAAGGCCCAATTTAAAGTGCAAGCAAGCAGTATGGTATTGCAGCCTGGGGGTGGGTGGGTGGCAGGCTGCATACTTGCGCTTGCATTGCAAGGAATGGGAGAGGTACAATTGAACACTGCCCTGGGACAAGGACTTGAATGGGGTTAGTTGAAAGTCTGCAACGACAGGTGCAAGGTGGGAGGCATCTTCGCATGTACCATGAACAGGGGTTTGGCATGCACACACTACAGCGGAATAGGCTCTCCTTCCCACTAAATGCACTGGGGAGGGCACAGGTAATGTTTTGGCATACGCGCTTAATCTTATGTATAAGGCACACCAGGACAAATATGGGCGGCTGGGGACTGAGTATGGATACCTCGCTGCCGAAGCAGCCATGAGGTAGTGGCCAGCTTCGGCCTCCTCCAAACTAAAAGGCCCCATTTCAAGTGCAAGCTAGCAGTATGGAATTGCGGTCTGGGGGTGGGTGGGCGGCAGGCTGCACACTTACACTTGCATTAAAAGAAAACATAGCAGATACTAACTTATGTCATCATCATCATGCTCCTCACCTTGGCACTCTCAACTCCACCGATGGAGAAGTCAGGGCCCACCGGAGGAGTCTGGTTCTCTGGTGGGCTCGTCCAATGCTGCCTAAAGCAGGCCGGGCTAAGAAAAGTGTGTGGGGGGATGTTCCAAGGAGAAATAGGGGCGGCTGGGGACCGTTTATGGACACCCGGCTGCCCCCAGGCGGCTGGGGACCGTGTGTGGACACCCGGCCGCTGGGCGGCTGGGGACCGAGTATCGACACCCGGCCACCGGGCGGCTGGGGACTGAGTATGGATTCCAGGCCGCCAACACAGCCATGACGTGGTGGCCAGATTCCGCCTCCACATGCCTAAAAGGCCCAATTTCAAGTTCAAGCAAGCAAGCAGTATGGTATTGCAGCCTGGGGGTGGGTGGGTGGCAGGCTGCATACTTGCGCTTGTATTGCAAGGAATGGGGGAGGTACAATTGAACACTGCCCTGGGACTAGAACTTGCATGGGGATAGTTGCAAGACTGCATCTTCTGATGCGGTAAGGATCACTTATGATGGGCACACTTTTAGACAGTGACCTGGGAGTCAGAGATGCTTCCAGGGGTCTTCCCATGCTGTTCCCTTGTCTTTTCAGCACTTTATGCATGTGTCACACAGCACATGGCCAGATAAGGTTGTAAAATGTTAAAATGACATTTCACGGTGAATGCATTTGTCATAGTTGAAAGCAATACAAAAGTGCAAAAACGCATAAAAAATGCTACTTGTGAACATAGCCGAAGGTGTGGAGGAGTATTTTTGTTTTTGGTCATTTATTTTAACTTATACACAAGTCTTTACCCTGGAAAGGATGTTCCTTAACATATTTCACAGGAAAAAAGTTTCGCTTTCGTTTTTGAACGTTTTATTGTGAGCCTGTAAAAGTGGCTTAATACCTCTGACCACGTTGTTGACAGCAGTGACCTGGGGGTCAGAAATGCTTCCTGGGGCGATCCCCATGCTGTCCCCATGTCATTTGAGCACTGTCACTATCGTTTTGGGCACTTGTTAGGCTTTTAAAAGACTGCCGGGGGTGCCACCGCAAAAATGCTCGAGTCTCCCATAGACTAACATTGGGCTCGTTGCTCCGGTCGAGCACCCGAGTATCACGGCGAGCTCGGCCCGAGCTTCGAGCACCCGAGCATTTTAGTGCTCGCTCAACACTAATGATTAACTGTTGTATCTATAGGTTAAAAAATGGCTGCAATTTTATATACTGTATACTATACTGTATTTTCATTAGAGCATTAGAGGAATAAGTAGTCAAAAATGCAACACACAAGTCCAATAATGGGCAGAAATTGTGTTATTCCTCCTGTTCATACACATAAACAGCTAATTCGGAAAAGTCACATGAAACTATAGATAGACTTTAAAAGGCGTTTTTTTACTCTTTTTTTAGAGAATAACGAGTCAATTTAAGGTGAATTAAATTCGCTTTGAATTTGACAAAAATCTGGGTTCATCAGAATTTGAATATTTTACTATTTGCTTCAGCCAAATCCAGTAAAATGACATTAAGTCATTATTTTGCTGGCTTATGGAGGGCCAGGAAGGGCTTATAAAATCTTATACTCCCCTCTTCTCAGTGCCCCCTATAACTGTCCCATGGTGAGACAGCTCGTTTATCCTCTTTCTTCTATCTTCTTTCTTCCATCGTCTATCTTCTTTCTTTCACTCAAAAGACACCACTGCGTCACATGGAGCACAATGTACATCAATAAAATTATGAATTGAATTTCCCCACAGAGTTGATCATATCTGCCCATCAGGAGACACAACCTGTAGTAACCACTGCTCCACCATACCACTGCATGGCCAGCTCTATCCTCACATACTGTATCCTAACCCTTCCCTTGTAGACTGTGAGCCATCGCATACCAGTCGCAGACTTGTATTGTTCAAATTATTGCAATTATTTGTGCTATGTATACCCCTTTCACATGTAAAGCGCCATGGAATAAATGGCGCTATAATAATAAATAATAATAATTAGCTCACCTCTACTATTTTTCACTTTACACCTAAAAATTCTGCAAAAACAAAAATTATGTTCATAAAAGAACAAAAAAGAGACATGCATTGGTCATTAAAAAACACTGCAGAAATCAAGGTGATTACCCAACAAATAAAGTTATAACTGTTGAGCTAATGGATACGGAAAAAACGCTAAGTAGTACCTAGTTCCTAAGGCCAAAATACCCTTAACCTGACCCAAATAAAGAAAAATGATCTAAGATAACACTGAATCACATTCTGTAATACCACAAGCAATAAACAGAATGCATCACTATACAGAAAAGGTTCCAGAGATTCATCATAAGTTTAGCATTTAGGGGTCAGTGCCCAATAGTATAGCAACTCTTTTAAACATAAGAAAACAGAGGACATAAAGTTAAGGCTATTTCTAAAACATGATGCTTTATTGATTTTCATTAAAAATTATATTGTATAGCACATTATATATAATCAAAGAAGAATATAAAGTGAAACAGTGCACAGAACCCAGTAGAAGGGCAAGGAAAGACAACCTCAATTGCAGCAGATCAAGGGGTAGCATTCGCCTATGTGGAAAAACATGATGTCGCAGTCTGTTTAGTGCCACCAAATAGATGGAGTATGTGTGCACAATAGTATACAGAGATTATCTGAAGAACCTGGTCAGAAACACAACCCCAAAAATATCTTAATTTATCCTGAAGGTGCACCAAAGAGGGCCACATATGAAGTAATGCAAAGAGAGGGGAATCAGAGTTCTAAGTAAACCTACACAATCTCAGAGTGCACATCAGTTACCACATACAGTTTGAGACACGTGTAAAAAAAGTAATAAAGAATTACCATGATGAGCTGCAAGGTTGGATCTCCTGCCAAGACCCCAAACACGCGTTTTCGTCATCTTGCTTCCTCAGGGGGCGTTGCCTCGAAACATTATGGGTCCCATTATATGTACAAGGACCTTCCGAACACATGGTTGTAAGGTCCAATCATATGAGTGTGTCTGGCGCGTGCAGACTCGCATTCCGGAGTTGTCACCGCCCACTCACTGTCAGTCACCCAGTTGGTGACGTGGTGCGACTGGTGCCTGGCCGCAACCACACGAGCTCCGCAGTGACAGGGAGACAGGGAAATGATGGCGGGAAGATCCGCTAGAGGGCGCACACACGCTCCACCCGATATACAAGTATAACGTTGAGGTAAAGTTGTATTAAGGTGACATTGTGCAAGTCTTGTATGTACAGAAATACAGGGGGGGAGGGGAGGAAAGGGGGAAAAGGGGGGGGCAGGTCTATCAAAGAGCAAGTATAAAGTGGGCCTAAAAGGTATCACATATACATAAAGTGCAGCTGTGCATGCGTAAACATGGTGCTGAACAATATATATGTATATCTAGACCACTTAAGAGTATAAAGAAGGGGAAAATATGCCCTTAAGGTCTTTTGTAATGCACTATACAGCACAATGTCACATGATTGTAATATATCACAAATTTCATACATCAAGTGAACGTGGAAAATATTGTCCTACATTTAAAATGGGCAAGGTGTGTGGCAAGGGACGGGGAAGTGGACGTGATGGTGATGGTGCATGTCGAGGCCGAGAACGTGACCGTGGGCAAGCTGAAATTGTGCCACAACAAACACCCACATCTAGTCGCTCGACCTTCCTGTTACTAGGGGACCGCAGAACACCACTGTTGAATAGAGATGAGCGGTGTTCGACTTGAACTGTTCGCTAATCTCAAATTCGAGCTGTTTTGGGTGGTGTTCGAGCCGTTCGGCGAACACGAACGATTTGAAAAAAATTCGGCTGTTCGAGGTTATGTTCGATAACTGTTCGTGCACCAAAATCATAACTGGATTTTTTCTCAGTAATGCTGAAAATTAATGTTAATACGCAGTTTGAGTGTACAGCGGGGAGGGGCAGGGGATGGATCTCTACAGAAATAATGAAGATCTCCATTTTTTTTTCTCTTTCCCGCATTTACAGTGGGGAGGTGCAATCAGCAGCGCACACACGGAGCAAACTGCTTTTTTTCACACAAGCAAGGGCATGTGTCATTGGCAGTGTTTGTCACATGTCCTCGCCCTATAAGACCCAGACATTTTCCACGTAGCCACCATTTTCTCACTGCTGCAGCTGCGTGTTAGACGGCACCGCTGTTGCTGTGTGCGCTATACTTTGAGTGTTAATTTCAAGCCAATTTTCGCACAAATCTACAGATAGCTTGGGAGTAGGGAATAGTTGTGATTGCAGTCCTTTTGAGGACTAGGTTACATCATTTCCTACGACTTTTATCAGGCAGGTCTGTGCTCTTAAATAGATAGGTTGGGAGTAGGGACTAATTGCAATTGCAGTCCTTTTGAGGGCTAGGTTACATCAGTTCCTATCACTTTTTGCCAGGCAGGTCTGTGCCAGTGCTGTGCAAGTTTTTTTTAACAGCATTTGGCTAAATCTAGCTAAGCAAATCCTTTTTGGCCTCTTGCAGTGTGTGTTAGTCAGTGGAGTAGCCTATCTATGTTGCAAGCTACACCACCTGTGTAAAGAATATACATTTTTTACTGCACCTAGCCAAGTAAAACCTTTGGGGCATAGCATCATTCTATTAGTCCATCTATACTAACCTCCACCAGGTTCCAAATTAAAAATAAGTTTTATCTGCATCTAGCTCTGAAAAAACATTTGGGCTTGTAGCAGTGTGTGGGACTTGTTCTATTAGTCCATCTATACTAACCTCCACCAGGTTGCAAATTAAAAATAATTTTTATCTGCATCTAGCTCTGAAAAAATATTTGGGCTTATAGCAGTATGTGGGACTTGTTCTATTAGTCCATCTATGCTAACCTCCACCAGGTTGCAAATTAAAAATAATTTTTATCTGCATCTAGCTCTGAAAAAATATTTGGCTTGTAGCAGTGTGTGGGACTTGTTCTATTAGTCCATCTATACTAACCTCCACCAGGTTGTAAATTAAAAATAATTTTTATGTGCATCTAGCTCTGAAAAAATATTTGGGCTTGTAGCAGTGTGTGGGACTTGTTCTATTAGTCCATCTATACTAACCTCCACCAGGTTGCAAATTAAAAATAATTTTTATCTACATCTAGCTCTGAAAAAATATTTGGGCTTGTGTGTGTGTGTGGTACTCATTGTATTAGGCCATCTATACCAAGCTCCACCAGCTTTGAAATTAATAATAATTTTTAGCTGCATCTAGCCCGGAAAATAATTTTTCTTCCCAATAGTGGTAGCAATAGAAATATGGGGTGCGCGCCTAGCTAACAAAAATATACGCTTCATAACAAAAAACACCAGCCTAGCGCACTGCATTAATAAGATGGCATCATCGTCTCTCCCAGTGCTAGGCCTACTACGCCGGCTCTCATTCCTGTGCCTAAAACACAATGTATGGGTCCGCGCTAGCCACGATGCTGAGGGGTCTAAAGCTGCTGCTAACGCTTTATCACAATTCAATTGGCAGATTTTCCCCAACGCCCACCCATCAGGCAACAGTTGCCCACCCTCCCTATGGGATCTAGTGGCGTATAGTTGATGCCATTAATCAGAGCGTCAGTTGCCCTGTCGACGTGGCAAGCATATGGTAAGGCATGGGAAGAGTGGACATGACTAGTAGCAGGCAGACGGGTTGACCAATGTGAACAAGCCAGATCACAAGTCACCATTGAATTTCTCCACCAGCTAATGATGAGGGGCATATCAGGGGCGTCAGCGCAGTGGTGTCTGACCGGAGTAGCATTTCACTTCCAACTACTGAATTGGGGAGATGTGACAAAGAGATTCATCATCAGACAATCCATAAAAGGGTGGAAAAGGGGTCAGCCAAGTCAGGAGTGTAGACGTCCCGTCCCGTGTCACTAAAACTGATTTCTCACATCATATCCCTAACACCATTAACATGACACTCACAATTTCAAGCAACACTACTGTCTACTGCATTTGCGATCGCCTTCTTCGAGGCGCTATGCATAAGCGAATTAGTCCCTCAATCCAAAATTACCACCAGTGGAGGCTTATTACACCAGTACGTAGTCATAGGCAATAATGCAATACGTCTACGCATACGCCAATCGAAAACGGTTCCAGTGGGCAGGGGCACTTGGGTACTTCTACAACCCACAAACGGTACACTGAGTCGGGTAACAATAGTAAAAACATATATATCCATCAGATCACAAAGTAATTTCTTCCTATCACACATTGATGGAATGCCATTATCAAGATACCAGTTCCAAGCTATATTTAATAAATGCATAACATCGGCAGGGAACCACCCCAAAGATTATGGGACACACTCATTCTGCATAGGTGCGGCCACGGAAGCAGCAAGAGCAGGACTGTCAGAAACGGAAGTTCAGAGGATGCGGAGATGGCGATCCACATGTTTGGCGAGATACATAAGACCGGACTTGTTATTCTAACGTGGTTTGTTTCTTTTACAGGTGACGCTAAGCCAACAGTGTGGGTGATAGGCCACTCGTATATATATTGGGCAGAAAAAAGGGCGAAAGTCCGCCCAGGCGGGAGGAAATTAGAGTTTCATAACACATATTTCAACTGGAGAGGTATTAGAGGCCTGCTATGGCCACAGGTACTAATGGAGGTAATCAAGGTAAGGAGAGAGGCAAGAGGTTCGGTCATCTTAGTTATACAGGCCGGGGGAAACGACATAGGTCATCACAAGAGCGCATAACTAATGGCAATAATAAAACTAGACACTGAGCGCTTCAGAGAATTTTTCACAAAGCTAACTATAGTATGGTCAGAGATTGTGCCGATAGCGGTATGGCAAGGTGCGCGAGACATCACGGCCATCGAACGGACAAGGCGGGTAATAAATATTCGGATGGCAAAATTTAGAAGAGACAGAGGCGGTGTAGTGATACAACACCGACAACTGGAAGGAGATAAAGCAGGTCTCATACGGCCCGACGGTGTTCACTTAATGGATATTGGACTGGACATATTCCTGTCAGGACTCCAGGATGGAGTGGAACAAGCGTTAAGAGTGGTGATGGATGGGGGTCAGAGTCCTGCATACGAGTACGCAGGATCCTCTGTGGCCTGGAAATAGAAATGACATGTTGGAGAGTTACACTTGTTGGCCAACTTGCCGGTGTGGAGACCCAGGGCATGCTGCAACAAGCTGAATTATTTTAGAAATAAAATGCCTTTCTAATGGAATGAGTATAAAGAGTTAATAAAGCTGTGACCGATTCTCACCCATCCAGTTGTAAGAGTTACATTATTGTATTGTCAAGGTAAGGGGGGCGGTAGGGGGGCTGAGTGTCTGGGTTTGGTTGGGGGTCCCCACAGTCTACCTAGGCTAGATGCATTTAAAATTTCTTATTAGATACACAGGCGGTGCAGCTTGCTTCGCAGCTGGGCTACTATGCCCAAAGTATTGCCTAGTCTAGATGCAGTTAAAAATTCTACGCTGACTAGCAGACACTGAAGCTTTGGAGCAGACCTCTGAGTAAACAGCTCTTCAGACTCAACCATCTGTGTTACCCCAAGCCATAGTGTAAGTAGTTTCTTACAGTTAAAATGGGGGGGGGTTACCCAACCCACCTGGAGTTGACGATGCCAACGTCACGTAAAACACAGCAAGGGGATCTAGTGTCGAATAGTTGATAAACATGATTAGTAATTTTAAATCTGGTGGAGTTTAGTATAGATGGCCTAATAGAATCAGTACTGCACACTGCTACAAGGCCCAAATTATTTTCCAGCCAAGATACAGATAAACATGATTAGTAATTTGAAAGCTTAAAACGGTTGGTGAGGTGATTTTAACAAATCATCAAGCTTTTACTCTCCCCAGGATGACACAGGGGTAGAAAAGTCCTTGCGGATCCATGATTTGTTCATCTTTATGAACGTGAGTCTGTCTACATTCTCAGTGGACAGCCGCATGCGCTTATCTGTCAGCACACCACCAGCAGCGCTGAACACACATTCAGAGAGAACGCTGGCTGCAGGGCATGACAAGATCTCCAAGGCGTGAGTGGCGAGCTCCGGACATTTTTCCAGACAGGAATTCCAAAATGAGCAAGGGTCCAGTGACACAGTCATGGCTTCGTTGTTCATCCTCTCTAGGCGTTGACTATGTGTCAGACTTCTTGTCTCCTGTGGCCTTGCAAAGGATGGTCTAAAAAAGTGGTGAAACGATTCCTCAAAATTGCTGTTATCAGCAGATACTGTGTTACTGTTACGGTTTGAGTGACGAAGACTCGACAGTCCCACGGTTTGCAAGTTAGAACTGTGAGATTCACTACATGCACCACTGGTGTTTTGTGGAAAAGCACATGTAAGATTCTGCAACAGCCTCTGCTGATACTCCTGCATGCGTGAATCCCTTTCTATGGCAGGAATTACTTCGGCAAATTTAGTTTTGTACCGGGGATCTAAGAGTGTGGCAACCCAGTAGTCGGGATTACTTCGAATTCTGACAATCCAAGGGTCATGTTGCAGGTAGTGCAGCAAGAAGGCACTCATGTGTCTTGCGCATCCAGGAGGACCAAGTCCTTGTTGTGTTGGTAGCGAGGTAAGAATCATGCTTCCTTCCTCTGCCCTCTCCCCCCAACCTCACACAACAGAAATGTGATCAAGGTCTCCCTCATCTGATGAGTCTTACATGCCCATCGCCAGTTCGTCCTCCACTTCTTCCTCGGCTCCTGCACCTTCCTCAACAGTTTGGCTGCTACCATGCGCCCTGGTAATCCCTCTCCCCCACCCTCCCATGCCTGCCGCCTTGGTTCTGCCGACTGTCTGGACCTTGGAGATGTTATACCTTCCGCATACGACTCCTCCTCTACTTCCTCCACCTCCTCTTGTCCCACCACCTGACTCTGAATTCTGTTTAACGTGTGCTCCAGCATGTAAATCACCGGAATAGTCATGCTGATAATGGCATCGTCAGCACTAAACATCTTCATCACCATTTCAAAACTGTGCAGAAGGGTGTGTGGCACCCCTGAGGGTTCAGTCACCACAGAGGTACTGCATCTCACCCAGAGGTGTGGTATCTCACCCTCAGGTATGGAAGCAGTATGGCGCGGGACCCTAACACCTGCATCCAACACATACCCGCAGTGGGGGTAGGGCGAGATTGCTCCTAAGGGAGAGCACAGCCCCAGGTCCCTAGCTGGCGGGATGGTCCTATGTAGTGGGTGTGGGTGGAGAAAGCAGCTTAGGGGAGCACATGACAGGGAGAGTATAAATAGGAAGCCATCTTAGAAAGAGCAAGCAGTCAGGGGAGGAGAAGTGACAGGAGCAGAGGCTCTGCATGAGCTCTGCTGCGGAGGCGGGCCTAGCCTGGGAGGCCCAGGACTGAAGGAGAGAAGAAAGGAGTGGGAGCAGGAAGGCTCCTGGAACCGAAGGGACCCTAGGGGTACGGGCCGTGCAGAAGGCCACCCGTACGCCCGCAGCTACCAGGAGGTAGAGGGGTCAGGCCAGATAAGGGGAACCGGTCCCTCAACTAGCGGAGAAACAGCAAGGCTCAACTAGAAACCGGAGGCTGCAGCATTTCATGTACTGCAGGCCAAAGTCCACACCAGTCTCACTAAGAAGGTAGCCATATAGGACCCAGGGGACGGAACACACGTCACCCGCCAAAGCCCGAGGATACCGGATAGAAGTGTCACTGGGTGTGAGGTGCAGGGAGAAGGCCAGAGAAAGGACACACAGAAGGGGGTCCTGCTAAGTACTCCGGAGCTATATGGGGGTGGACTGAGCCCCTCACTGAGTACACACAGCACGACGGGGGAGATTGCTCTGGTACCTGTAATCTAGACTGCAACAACTGTGAGTAAAGATCTTGGGACTACATCACACAGACTCAGTGTTCATTACTGACTCCCTGCACTACAACCACCATCATCCACCCACACTGCCCTGAAGCTACACTCTTCCTGTGGGGAGTAATAATACCATTGCTACAAAACCACCAGCTTCAGAGGACTGTTCAGCAGCGGCGGCCCCTTTGGCTGCACTCCACAAGTGGCATAGTCGGACATTATAAAACTCATATATACAAATTACCCTTGGATTGAACGCCCTTGGATTGATGTTGGACAGCAGCCCCTTGTCCTGCTGTCACCATAGTTACCCAGTTCCCAGTCAGCGACATGTAACGCCCCTGTCCATGCCTACTCGCCCAAGTGTCTGTGTTGAAATGCACCCTGTCACACACAGAGTTTCTCAAAGAAGCGGTGATGTTGTGTGCGACATGCTGGTGGAGCGCAGGCACACCTTTCTTTGAGAAGTAGTGCCGACTGGGCATCTGGTACTGGGGCACTGCGACGGACATAAGGTCTCAAAAATCCTCTGTGTCCACCAGGCGGAAAGGCAGCATTTCTGTAGCCAACAGCTTGCAGATGGTGAAATTCAACCTCTTAGCTTTGTCATGGCTAGGAGGAAATGGTCTTTTACTTGTCCACATCTGAGGGACCGAGGGCTGGCTGTTGTGCTTAGACGGGGTTGAGTAGGGTGTCCCCAGCAAACTTGCAGGTCTGTGAGGAAGATGCAGGCGGAAAAGTTAGGTTGCCTTGATCCAAAGGTGGTGCTCTCGATGTCGGAGAGCGCTCAACACCAGCTGGTGTTTCCACTTCCAAATGAAATGGTGACTTGCCAATCACACTGGCTGTTGCGGGTAAAGAGGTGGCAGGTCTACGTCCAAAAACATGTGTGACTGCTGTCCCCCCAGTCACAGAGGATGAAGAGGCCGCAGATGCACAAGATGGGGCAGACGGTGGTTGGCCCGGCTCGCTAGGCCGCATTGTAGCACAGTGAGCTTCCCACTGCAACTTATGGTTCATATCCATGTGACGGTTCATGAATGAAGTACTAAAACTATGGATTTTTTGGCCTCTACTTAGCTTTTGGTGACAAATATTACAGATAACACGAGTTGGGTCATCCTTATTGATCTGAAAAAATGCCCAGGCTATGCAAGGCTTAGAGCCAATGCGACCTGAAGAGCCACCACGACTTGTGGTCAGAGGCAGAGTTGTGGTTGAGGATGCAGTTGCTGACATGCTTCCAGTACTCTGTCTCTGTCCAGGAAGGCGCAACCTAACCTCGTCGTCAATAGCATTTGTGACGCCCAGCTGCGCTTGGTATCACAGATCCTAGAAGAGTGCATTGATGGAATCCTCTACAAGAGGCCTCCATAAACATTCACACATCTCCACCTTCCACCTCAGACCAGCAGAGGGAGCCCGTTAGGGATATAAATAGGGAAGGTGGAGCTAGGCAGTTCAGTTCCTCTGAAGAGTTCCTGCAGTAGAGAAGCCTAAGAGAGGTCAGTCTGCAGTGGAGCTCAGTCTAGTCTAGAGAACTCAGTTAATAGTTCAGCAGTGGAGCACGAGGCTCCTGTTAGCTAGATTCAGGGAGCCCAGTTAGAGCTTAAGGTGTGCCGGCGCCATAAGATTGGTGAAGCGCGGCAAGCTGCCGTTAGTGTGTATAGCCTAGTGAGGGCCCGAGTAGGCAGTGGAGAGTTAGTAAATAGGGGGCAGAGGAGCTTAACCAGCTCACCCCGAAGCATTTACCGGACACCGGATCCGAGCTTACCGGAATCTCTATGACCCAGTAAGGCATAACCGGAATCCCTGACGAACTACAAGTTCCAGGATCGCTAAGGTGCTGATACGTAACAGAGCCAGGAGACGTTTAGGCCCCGCATACTGGGAGCGTGAACTCCAAGACAAGGCCCTACCACAAGGTCAGCCAGCGCAGGACAGAGACAAAGTTAGGCCTAGCTCCAGGCAGGTCAGAAACTTACTACGCAGAGGCAAGAAACAGGAGGCCCTACACCCGCTCATTGGGGAGGATCCTGATATGCACCCTTCACCCTACAGTGCTCCAGGATGTGCCTGAATTTCCACCAATAAAAGGTACTGAAGTGACTACCGTGTCCATTCCCGTTCTTGCTCTGACCCAGCTGGGTCTCGCCTGTCCTGCATTCCCCCTGCATACACTTTTCTGAGGCCTAGCTCCACCTGTGGGGAGCTATACCATCGAGCTGCCTTATCACCGGCCTCAGTGGACTGCTGCAGCGCTGGTGCTTCTCACCAGATACCACAGGTGGCGTCACGAACTCTTACAAAATTAACAATTATCCACCCTTTTAAAGAGTGACCCCAGGGTACGGGCCCGGGAGCCGACCACCGCGACGTCCCCAAGGCCAGGCAAAGGCCCGGGTACCGAGTCATCCCCATCCCCTGGGCTAGTCACATCCTCCTCCACCTTCTCTGGCTGACTGTGGGTTGACAGTAAGTGGGATCTCCAACCTCGTCATCATCACCCTGTGTGTTCTCACACCCGTCGTCCTCAGAGCCAACCTCTTCCTGCCCTGATCGAAAAGTCAAGTTGTCGCTCCAATCAGGTATTTCAGTCTCATCATCGTCTTCATCATTGTCTCCACCAACAGGAGTTACAGTTTGGGAACGAGGGTCTACATTATGCTCAGAACCTTCTTCATCTGGTCCTGGATCCGACTCATAAAGATTCTGGGCATCAGTGCAGATCATTTCCTCGTCTGGATTAACAGAAGCTCTGGAGCAGACCTCCATTTCCCAGGCTATAGTATGAGTAAACAGCTGTGCAGACTCAACCATCTGTGTTACCCCATACTCAGACGGGCAGCTGGAGACTTGGGAGCTGTGAGGAAGCAAGTGCGATTGGGGTGACACCTCTGAGGACTGGAGTATTTGTGATGTTGAAGTTGAGGTGGAGGAGAGCCCACTTGAAGGAGCACTTGATATCCGTTGAAGCACCTGCTGTTTTTGTGCCTCATCTGGAATTTGTAGCGATGGGCGTGTCCGTAAGAAAGGGATCGTATGACATTGTCCACGAAAAGAAGGTCGCACGGGCAAGAACGGACTGGCCGTGTCGGCTTCGCACTCCAGCGTAGTCCCTCTGCCCACTTCCACCCGTAACCTCAAAGGGATGCGCAAGCGGCTTTTCTTGCCAGGGCTGTTCCCCGCCCAGCAGGAACTTGGGGGAGCTCAGGTCGGCCTTCCACTGTACTCCTTTACCTCCCTCGCCCTCTTTCCTTCTTCCGTTCGCCATCTAACCCCTCGGCTCTGTGGTGTCCGCTCTCCCTCCAGCTCTCTCCTTCTCACAGGTGGAATACCGCGTGCATTCACACTGTGGCGAATCTTTTGGGCCCAGGCATAAGAAGTTGTCGAGGTAATGGATATTATGTGCCCCCTTAGAAACGTCCATTACAACCCATTCGAGGAAGCAACTAAACGCCTCAAATAGTGAGCAGGATCTGCAGCACCCCATGGACAAACAGCGATCTATATAGTATGCTCCTTCCCAGAAGCAGCCCAATAGGTGGACAATATTTGGAGGCACAGGTAGTAAGTAACCGGAACGCCGCATCAATGTCTGTTTTGGCCATTAGGGTGACCCTTCCCAACTTCTTGATCCGCCTGATTGCCTTGTCAAAGGATGTACAGTATATACTACTGTACTTGGTTCCGCGTCGATGTTGTCGTTTACTGACCTGCCCCTTGGATATGACAAATGGTGGATTAGTCCGAATGTATTGGGTTCCGTTTTTGGCACAACTCACAACGGGGATACCACTGCGTCTTGTAAGGAAAGTGTTCTGAATGGAACCGCCATTCTACCTAAAGATATTTCTTTTTTTCATTTTCTTGTCACGATGTCTGGGTGTTGTAGGCTGATTTTAGATTTTTACTCCAGCCTTTCTTGATTTTAGAAGGGCATGAGATGCCTATATCTGTGTCTCCCCCTCCTTTTACTCCTCCACCTATTTTCTTTTCGCATGACTATATGTACTTGTCACTTTTCCATGTGTTAGTTGTGTCTTCTGAGCAGTTTGTCAGCTTTTGGACACCTTTGAAGTGTTTTCTATGTGTTTTCTATGTGTTTCTATGTGTTTTTGTTTGCCTGCAATTGGTTTTAAACGGTGTTCAAAGGTGTTCGACGAACAGTTCGACAAACAGTTCGGCGAACATACGGGTGTTCGACGAACCGAACCAAACTCGAACACTACGGGGGTGGCTCAACACTACTATTGAACACAAAAGGTTGTTGGTTGGATAGCAGATAATGCTTCCAGTCACTTTGCCACCACCACCACCACCCTGTCTTCCACAAGGTCAAGTGTCAGCAGCCATGAGTCTGGACCACATATTCCTCACCCTGATCCTCCTTCCTTCCACCATGTCGAGTGCCTGGAGACAACTGATCCCACACTTGGACACTCTGAAGAGCTGTTCACTTTTCCATTTGTAGATTCGGGCCACTTACCCAGCTAGCTTCAAGTGAGTCAAGAGGAGAACGCATGTAGCGATGCCCAAATATTGGAGTAGCCACGGTCACACAAAAGCGAAGGTGGGAAAGTGAAATGACTGTTGCAAGAGGTGGATGATGATGACAATTACCAGAAAGTCAGAAGGAGGACCAGGGTATGGAAGTGGAAGACTAGGTGGTGGATGATATAGTAACTGACCCATCCTGGCAGGGGGACAAACAGAGCGAGTACAGCAGCACACAGGGGGAGGGAGATGTAGCACCACAATAGGCAGGCAGGAAGAAGTAGTGTGGTGGCCGCAGACACAAGGCAGGAAAGCGTTCCTTGTAACGCCAACACGATGGAAGTTGCCAGTACAACTGTTAGGTCTTCCTGAGTCAAGGGCGATTTGCACCACCTGCCAAGTCAGCATCAGCTGGGGTAGAAAAACTAGCAGACTGACCACCACCAGAATAATCAGGCACATGGCAGCAAAGAACCTGACTAAATGGGCCGAACCCCAGGGTCCAGCAACAGTGTATGTGGGTGACACCACTGCTTGTTCTGCTGTTGTACATGCACACCAATCCCCTGCCAAGATGCCTCCCGCCCTGAACCTGTCATTGAACACTCTCAACTAGCATCATCAGCAAGCACGTCCACGTCCTTGTCCCAGCGCAGCATTCAGTTGTCCCGACCCCAGTGCTTGGAACGCAAGTGCAAATATACAGCCAACGCCCCACAGGCCACACTACTAAATTCACACATTTTGTGAATGCTTGTGTTCGAAATATTGCCTTTTAGGCTTGTGGAGACAGAAGCTTTCCGCAGCCTGATGGCGGCGGCCATCCCTCGGTCCCCAGCTGCCACTATTTGTCCCGGTGTGCTGTCCTCGCATTACACGAGCACGTGTCTCACAACATTAGACATGCAACGCAGTTACTGGGAAATTCCACCTAACAAGTGCTTGTGGGCATGGACGGTACATATCGCTGACGGCACACTAGGTTAATATAGTGGAAACTGAGACCCAGTCGGACCTTGGTACGGAACATGTTCTCCCGACGCCGAAGATTGTGGGCCCTGGGTCAATCAGGGTTGCCCCCACATTCACACCTCCTGCATCTCTTCCTCGTCCTCTTCAGCTTCCATCTCCGAAATGACCACATCAGTAGCAAGCTGGAAGCACTGCGGCACTGCCTCGGTGAAGCGGCAACAGGCTGTGCTGAAGCTAATATGCTTAGGTGACAAACCGCACAACGCTGAAAAATTCTGGAAAGCTCTGAAAGAGCAGGCAGATCTATGGCTGACACCGCTGACCCTACAGCCAGGCATGGTCATGTGTGACAATGGCCGGAACCTGGTGACGGCTCTGAGGCAAAATGAGCTCACACACGTACCATGCCTGGCCCATGTGCTGTCTTCTGAAACGCTCTCTGCTCACAATTAAAGAGGATGCATTGCAGGTGGAGCACGATGAGATGGAGCAAGGAACCATACAAGGTGATTCCACACAGCCCAGCCTCATCTCATACCGTCTGTTCAGCGTGGATGGCCTGAGGACAGGGAGGAGGAGGAAGAGGAGGAGGATGAGGAGGATGAGGAGGAGAGAATGGCCAGTCATCCCCTTGGAGAGGACATGGAAGTCTTGCCTCTTTGCAGTCTGGCACACATGGCTGCGTTTATGTTACGTTGCCTTTCCTGTGACCCTCGCGTTGTCCAAATTTTGGGTGACAGTCATTATTGGTTGGTGACACTTCAAGACCCATGCTACAAGGAGAACTTTCTGTCTCTTATTTCTGCGGAGGACAGGCCTAATAAAATGGGGCAGTACGAGAAGGCCCTTGTTGTGGAATTATTAAAAAAATTCCCATCTGAAAACGCTAGTGGCAGAGGTCACAGTTCGTTGGACATCCACGGAGTACAGGTGAGAGAGACACAAATGCAATCGAGCAGAGGCAGAGGACAACTGTCAAAGTTCTGGGACAGTTTTCTCAGACCCTCCCATCACAGAGGCCCTGATGCGCTGGGTACTCTCCCAAGGAGGGAAAGTTGCGGAAGATACTGAGGGAGTACCTTGCCGACCGTACCCACGTCCTCCATGATTCCTCTTGTGCCTTATAATTATTGTTTATCCAATCTGGACACGTGGCATGAACTGGCTCTCTACACCTTAGAGGTCCTGGCCTGCCCTGTCGCTAGCGTTTTGATAGAGCTGGTTTTTAGAGCCGCTGGTGGAATTATAACCGATAGGCGCATCCGCCTGTCAACTGAAAATGTTGACAAGCTTACTCTTATAAAAATGAACAAGGGCTGGATTGTTTTAAGGAGGCCTTCTGACCTCTTCATCTCTTGCAAAGGGCATTGGAGTGCCTCCAAATTTTTGACAACCATTGCAGTCACTGTATAGGCGAACAGTATGGGAGACCCTCTTCTTTCTAATGGGAATATGTCATTACTGAGGCCCACCTCTATGTGTCTTTAAATTGTTGCTGGGGTTTTTCTTACATTTTGGCAGCCGTTGGACTTGCTGCACACCCTATAACTGAATAGCAGTCCCTCTCCTTTCTAATGGGAACAAGTCGTTACTGTGGTCCAGCTCTATGTGTCTTTAAATTGTTAGTAGGGTTTTTCAGAAATGTTGGCAGCCGTTGCACTCACTGCATACCCTATAACTGAATAGCAGACCCTCTCCTTTCTAGTGGGAACATGTTGTATTCGTCAGCTTCAGTTTCCGCCTCCTTTACCGTGCTTCAGCATCGTTTGCAGCTTCCAGCTACCGACTAGTGTGCGATGTCCCCACATGTTGGAACTCTACATTGCAGCTGTTGGGAAGTATTTGTGTGCAGAAGAGGGCAGTTGTTGACTACGAGCATCAACAAGGCTGTCGGTATTCAGGTCAGATTCCACACACAAGACCTCAGGAGTGGACATGGATGTCAGACATCTGTACCATCCTCCAAAACTTTGAGGACTCCACCAAGATGGTGAGCGGCGATGACGCTATAATTAGCATCACCATCCCGCTTCTCTGTCTTCTGAAATGCTCATTGTTCACAATGCAGGTGGAGCACGATGAGATGGAGCAAGGAACCATACAGGGTGATTCCACACAGCCCAGCCTCATCTCATCCCATCGTGGATTGGGTGACAAAGAGGAAGAGGAGGAGGAGGAAGAACAGGAGCCAGTTTCCTGCGCTATAGACGGTACTACCTGCACAACTTTGATACTGTCTGTTCAGCATGGCCTGTGGAAAGGGAGGAGGAAGAGGAGAGCAGGGTCAGTCATCCTCACGGTGAGGACACGGAAGTCTTGCCTGTTAGCAGTCTGGCACACATTGCTGAGTTTATTTACGCTGCCTTTCCCGTGACCCTCGTGTTGTCCAAATTTTGGGTGACAGTCATTACTGGTTCGTGACACTTCTAGACCCACGCTACAAGGAGAACTTTCTGTCTCTTATTCCCACGCCGGAGAGGCCTAATAAAATTGAGCAGAAGGCTCTTGTTGTGGAATTATTAAATAAATTCCCATCTGAAAACGCTGGCGGCAGAGGTCACAATTCATTGGACAACCATGGAGTACAGGTGAGAGAGACACAAATCCAATCCAGCAGAGGCAGGGGAACACTGTCAAAGTTCTGGGACAGTTTCCTCAGACCCTCCCATCGCACAGGCTCTGAGGCGCCGGGTACTCTCACAAGGAGAGAAAAGTTTGGGAAGATGCTGAGGGAGTACTTTTCTAACCATACCAATGTCCTCTGTGATTCCTCTGTGGTTTATAATTATTGGGTATCCAAGCTGGATACGTGGCATGAACTGGCTCTCTATGCCTTGGAGATGCTGGCCTGTCCTGCCGCTAGCGTTTTGTCAGAGCGCTTTTTTAGTGCTGCTGGTGGAATTATAACCAATAGTCGCATCTACCTGTGAACTGAAAATGCTGACAGGCTGACTCTTATAAAAATGAACAAGGGCTGGATTGGGCTAGACTTTTCAACACTACCGAATGATAGCAGCGTAACATAAACTCAAATCCAGTGTCTTTATTATGGGAGGTCTAACTCTATTCCCATGCACCTCTGTCTTCACATCCAGACATGTGTATTCGCTTCCTGATTTTGTCTATTTGCTCTTGTCCTCCTCCTTCTTCGCATCCTCATCCTCCACCACCATATCTACCATATCACCATATCTACGTCTCTTGCAAGGGGCATTGGAGTGCCTCCAAATTTTTTGCAGCCGTTGAAGTCACTGCATATGCAAGAACAGTATGGGAGACACACTCCTTTCTAATTTGAACTTGATGTACTCATTACTGAGGCCCACCTCTATGTGTCTTTACATTTTTATTGGAGTTTTTCCCAAATTTTGGGAGCCCTTGTACTCACTGCATACCCTACAAGTGGAGAGCAGACCCGCTCCTTTCTAATGGGAACATGTCATTTCTGAGGCCCACCTCTATGTGTCTTTAATTTGTTATTGGGGTTTTTCCTAAATTTGGACAGCCGTTGCACTCACTGCATACCCTATAACTGTATAGCAGATCCTCTCTTTTCCAATGGGAACATGTTGCTACTGTGGCCCAGCTCTATGTGTCTTTAAATTGTTAGTGGGGTTTTTCCCAAATTTTGGCGGCCCTTGCAGTCAGAGCATGGGCATTACAACTATAGGAGACCCGCTCCTTTATAATGGGAACATTTTTTTTACTGAGACCCTCCTCTATGTCTCTTCAAAGGGGTATTGGGTTGCATTGAAATTTTTGGCAGCCCTTGCAGTCACTGCATATGCAATAACAGTATTGGAGACCCATTTGTTAATAATGGGAACAACAAAGCATAGCCGGCTGATGGCTCTCTAACAATAGCGAGGGCCAACTTCTGGCCCTTTAAGAATAGTAAGGGCCGCCTGATGGCGCTATAAAAATAGGCTTTGCGACTTTCAGAGCCCATCTATCATAAATGAAACAGGATGTGTCTTATGATGTGTCAAACACCAGATGGCCAAATAAGGTTGTAAAATGTTAAAATGACATTTCCTGGTGAATGCAATTGTCTTGATTGAAAGCAGTGCAAAAACGCATCAAAAACGCTACATGTGAACATAGCCTTTTTGTTTGTGTATATTTATTTTTGCATTATATAAAAGTCATTTCTCTGGAAAGGATGTTCCTTAACATATTTCCCAGGAAAATCCATTTTGGTTTCTCTTTTGTATGTTTTATTGTGAGGCCGTAAAAGTGGCAAAATACCTCTGACAACATTGTTGACAGCATTGACCTGGGAATCAGAAATGCTTCCAGGGGTCTTCCTCGTGCTGTTCCCATGTCATTTGAGCACTATTCCCATGGATTTGGGCAATTTTTAGGCCCTCTACAGACCGCTGGGGGAGCCGCCGGAAAAATGCTCGAGTTTACATTGGGCTCGTTACTCGGACCAAGCACTCGAGCATTCCAATTTGCTCGACTCGAACAACGAGTACCAGAGCATTTTAGTGCTCCCTCATCACTAGTTAGGGTTGATCTCTCCCCTCTGAATATCAATTTGTGCCCGGAGTTTAAAATTAAGAATCAACTTTTGAGTGACTCTGTTAAAATGTACTTTCATTTTTTTTTTTTTAAATCAGAACCATCTAAATTTCATGGGGATGTCTTTTTTATATCAGATGCCTATGAAAGTGACATTTTTATGACTATTTTTTGTTAAAACAAACCTGTCACCAGGTTTGACCGATATGAGATACGGCCACTGCCTTTCAGCCCTCATGTACAGCATTCTATAATGCTGTATATAAGCCCCCGATCTGACCCGCATGACAAGAAAAAGAGATTTTATTATACTCACCTGGGGAACGGTCCATTCCAAGATGTGTCGTTAGTCTTGGTCTGGCACCTCCCTTCTTCTTGTGATGCTGTCCTCCTTCTTTCTTTGTGTGGATGACGTGTCCCTACGTCATCCACACAGTGTTCCCGAGCATAGCGCTCCTGCACATGCGTACTTCTCTGCCCTGACTAGGCAAAGTAAAGTATTGCAGTGCGCATGTGCCAGGGCTCTTTGACCTTTCTTGGCACATGCACAATGCAGTACTTTGCTCTGCCCTCGACAAACCAGAGAAGTACGCCTGAGCAGGAGTGCCATGCTGGGAAACACTGTGTGGATGCGTCATCCACACAAAGCAAGAAGGAGGATGGAATCACAAGAAGTAGAGAGGAGCCGGACCAAGACACCCCTTGGAACAGACCACCCTCCAAGGTGAGTATAATAAAAGCTCTTTTTCTTCTCTTGCAGATCGGATCGGTGGCATATATACAGTATTATAGCATGCTGAATATAAGGGCTGAAAGGTAGTGGCTGTATCTCATATCGGTCAAACCTGGTGACAGGTTCCCTTTAAATATTTACTCTTAAATAAATAATCATTACAAAGAAAAAAATAACTGCATGCTGAGCGCATAGCTCCTTCACTAGTAATAATATTTTGCACTGTCATGAAGCAATTAAACTAACAGAACTGTATTGCATCTTACACCATGATAGCCTACAAGATATATAATTGCCACCATATCACATTAACATCGCAGTAAAAGCAGAAGCAGCTTCTATATTTTTAATATAGATAGCAATATAACTATGTAATTAAAACGTAATATACCAGTCTGACAGAGTCGTTAGCTTCTCTAAATGAAGATGCGCTCAGATCTACACATCGTCTAATATTTTTTTGTGAATAAATTGCTCTTCATAAAAATTCAGATATTTTTGTAAGGATAAATAGAATTATTATTTTCACAAAGAGCAAATGAATGTCATAGAATAGCAGGGATTTCAAATAAAGGGTTAGTTACAAGACTATATCATGTGAGTTACTATTAGGTGGGCAACGGCATTCTTTGTAATGTCAATATCTCCATCATCATCTAATTCTGACAGGGCTGTTTTAAGACTTTAGGGTTACAAGATCACTTCTACCAAGTAATCACAAGAGCCAGCTCCAACCAAAAAGAAGAGAAACTCGCTAAGATGGAAACATCGGATGGGCCAATTTCATCCTATTAATGAGGCGTGAACAACTATATACAAGTCAATCGGTAGTCGTTTACACAAGCCGATGATAGATGATGTGAAAAGAACGATTATAAATACAATTAATTATATGGTTAAGTTTTTACTTTAGTTTAGAAATAAATTGGGGGAAATCATAAATTCTTCCATTAGAGAGGATAGAAATAGAACAGAATACTGAGATTAAAAATATTGGAAAACGTGGAGATTTTAAGTATTTAGGGGTTAGAGTCACACATGAATTTACAGATTATATTACACTAAATATTACACCGTTAGTAAAAAATTAAAAGGATAAAGTAAAGATCTAGAGAAAGCTGTTGTTGTCAGTGACTGGAAGAATTAATCTTTTAAATATTTTTCTTTAAAATTCATCAGCATGGATCCCTAAAAGTATTTTAATATTATCAATATTATAGTGGGTAAATTAATTGGGGTAGGTAAATCTTCAAGAATGAAGATGGAAGATGAAGAAAGAGAATGAAAAAAGAAATGTTGCAATTACCAGCTGTGATAGGTGGACTTTATTTACCAGATTGGCATCTCTATTGCTATGTGCCACAATTTATGCACTTAAACACATTAGTGTAAAATGTACGTCAGCGCTTGGGTCACCATATATGGAGGAGGCTCATGAGTTGAGCTTCCTTCACACGCAGTAGATGCCAGCTATATTACATAGCAGGCATCTTCCTATAACAGCAGTTGTGAGGATTCGATGGGTTACCAAGGCAGCCGTTGCCATCTTGGACCTCCCGCGAAGCTCACAGAAAATAAAGTTCATAGTAGACCTTTATTTTCACTATGTAATTCAATACTGCATAATACTGCAGCATTATCTTGCAGCATATAGTGTAAGCGATAAGACGATCCCAGGTTCAAGCAAGATTGAAAATAAAGTGAAAACATGGAAAAAACTTTTTTTTTTAAAAAAAAAAAAGTTAAATAACCAATAAACATGTTTGGTATAGCCACATCTGTAGAAATCTGGTCTATCAAAATATAAAACTAATTAAGCAAAACGCTAAACCCAGTAAAGAATAAAAAACAAAAATCAAAATGTCAGAATTGTTGTTTTTCTGTTATTACACTTCCCTAAAAAAATTGCAGTTATAAATAGTCATAACATAATATGTACCCCAAATTAGTATCAATAAAACTGTCTGCTTGTCACACAATAAACAAGCCCTGACACAGCTTTATTAACAGAAAAGTAAAAAAGTCATGGGTTTAGAATAATTGCCAAACCAGATCCTTATCTCTTTACAGACTTCTGAATTTTTGTTTACGATTTAAATTTTAAAAAATTCTATGCAAGTTGGTATTGCCGGTAATATACATAGCTGAAAAATGTTTTTAGGTTATTTTCACCAATACAACAAATACCTTAAAAAAACTAAAATTCTACTCTTTATCCACTTGAAATTTTTTCCTGTTTTTCACTACATTGCATGATAAGATTGATTGCGTCATTCAAAACGACATCTCACCTAGCAATAAAACAAGCCCTCATACTGCTATGTTGATGGGAAAAATAAACAAAATGGCTGTTCGAAAAAGGGTAGGTAAAAATTCAAACCAAGGCAATGTGTTAAAGAGGCTATCTTCTACTCAGTTACTGTTTTTGCCATGAATAAATATTGCCCTTAAAAATCCTATTTAGCTTTTTTGCCCATTCTCATGTTGCTTTGTACTTTTCTGCCTCACTTTGTAGCCTCAATTGTCACATCCATCACATCCTTTTGAGGATTTTCATCTTCCTTTTGACAATGGTTCCCATCAGTCCTTTTACTGGGCTATAAGCACACCCTGGTAGTGCAGCCTAAACCCTCCAAATCCTCCCCAGCAAAACAAACAATTTTAGTTTAAAGCCCTGCCCAGGACATTGCTGCAGGTAAGTCACTGATACAGTGCATAGAAGTAACACAAAGCTCCAGAACACCAGCCCTGACAATAAAGATTATCACCTGCTACTCTCACTGATTATGTTCTACTGTAGCAAGATGGATGGGTAGAGAGATGTATGAATGTATGCATACACAGGGTACAGAACAGGGTGTGTCTGAACATGTATAACTAATCTGGTGTATATAGAGACAAGCGAGAACTCTGCAAGGAGATATTTGCAGGGAGATGGGAGATCTGTGTCTGCAGCTATATGCACTGGCAGACACAGACAGAAAAGGGCCCCTCTGCATGAGCAATATATTGGCACTTTGCAGTCCAATAGTTTATCATAATACACAATTCTACCTGCTTTGGAGGTGAGAGTGGGCCTAATAACCTATTGGCTCTACAGCTGTACAGGTTGCACAAATGATATGTCCGCTCCTGCTCTAAATCCGTGAGTGAGCACTACTGAATAGATCTCTGCCCACCCACACAGCATGAATCGTCAGTTGATCATGATGTCAAGCCAGATTCCAGAGCTAGGAAGCCCGGAAGAATCTGACATGACATCACAGGAAATCAGAAGATTCTCAGCCAGAGATTATGTCACCAGGAGAGCAGCTTAGAATACAAAAATATTTGGAAGAGAAAGATATTTACAAAAGAGGTTATCTATGGCAGTCAGTTCACATGAAAGAAACTTATAGAGTAGGGACCACTTTAAGAAGATTGCATTAGATATTTTCATTCAGGAAGTTTTGAAGAGGAAAGAGCTTTCATATGTACTATACAATTTAGAAGCAGAAACTAGAAATGGGTTAATGTGGGAATACAAAAGCACAAATTAGTTATAAGCTCATAGGTTTGATGAATAGGCTATATAGAGAGATTAAAGGGATTGTCCGGTCCAAATAGATAAGTCTGCAGTCACACAGAGTGACTGCAGACTTACACTACTGTTCAAAAGTTTGGGGTCACCCAGACAATTTTGTGTTTTCCATGAAAACTCATAATTTTATTTATCAAATGAGTTGCAAAATGAATGGAAAATATAGTCCAGACATTGACAATGTTAGAAATAATGATTTTTATTTGAAGGAATAATTTTCTCCTTCAAACTTCGCTTTCGTCAAAGAATGCTCCCTTTGCAGCAATTACAGCATTGCAGACCTTTGGCATTCTAGCTGTTAATTTTCTGAGGTAATCTTAAGAAATTTCACCCCATGCTTCCTGAAGCCCCTCCCACAAGTTGGATTGGTTTGATGGGCACTTTTTGCGTACCATACGGTCAAGCTGCTCCCACAACAGCTCAATGGGGTTGAGATCTGGTGACTGCGCTGGCCACTCCATTCCAGATAGAATACCAGCTGCCTGCTTCTTCCCTAAATAGTTCATACATAATTTGGAGGTGTGCTTTGCGTCATTGTCCTATTGTAGGATGAAATTGTCTCCAATCAAGCGCTATCCACAGGGTATTGCATGGCGTTGCAAAATGGAGTGATAGCCTTTCTTATTCAAAATCCCATTTGCCTTGTACAAATCTCCCACTTTACCAGCACCAAAGCAACCCCAGACCATCACATTACCTCCACCATGCTTGACAGATGGCATCAGGCACTCTTCCAGCATCTTTTCAGTTGTTCTGTGTCTCATAAATGTTCTTCTGTGTGATCCAAACACCTCAAACTTTGATTCGTCTGTCCATAAAACTTTTTTCCAATCTTCCTCTGTCCAATGTCTGTGTTCTTTTGCCCATATTAATCTTTTTCTTCTATTAGCCAGTCTCAGATATGGCTTTTTCTTTGCCACTTTGCCCTGAAGGCCAGCATCCCTGAGTCGCCTCTTCACTGTAGACATTGACACTGGCATTTTGCCTGTACTATTTAATGAAGCTGCCAGTTGAGGAGCTTTGAGGCGTCGATTTCTCAAACTAGAGACTCTAATGTACTTGTCTTGTTGCTCAGTTGTGCAGCGGGGCCTCCCCTCCCATCTTCAGTTTCTTGGCAACTTCTCGCATGGAATACCCTTCATTTCTAAGAACAAGAATAGACTGTCGAGTTTCACATGAAAGTTCTCTTTTTCTGGCCATTTTGAGAGTTTCATAGAACAAACAAATGTAATGCTCCAGATTCTCAACTAGCTCAAAGAAAGGTCAATTTTATAGCTTCTCAAATCAGCCAAACCATTTTCAGCTGGGCTAACATACTTGTGCAAGGGTTTCCTAGAGTTTTCTAAACATCCATTAGCCTTCTTACACAGTTAGCAAGCACAATGTACCATTAAAACACTGGAGTGGTGGTTGTTGGAAATGGGCCTCTGTACACCTATGTAGATATTGCAATAAAAACAAGACGTTTGCAGCTAGAATAGTCATTTACCACAAGAAAAATAATTATGGTGAGTCCCAAGAATAATTAAAATCCTCAATTTATTGAAAAATAATTAAAAGACCATACAGGTTGGGGATACATCTCAACGCGTTTCTGGTAAAAGCCCTTATTCACTGAGATCTCAGTGAATAAGGGCTTTTGCCAGAAACGCGTTGAGATGTATCCCCAACCTGTATGATCTTTTAATTATTTTTCAATAAATTGAGGATTTTTATTATTCTTGGGACTCACCATAATTATTTTTCTTATGTGAAGCCTTAAGTCACGGCTATTGGTTGGAGACCAACAGCATTGCAAAACAGACTGAGTCATACAAATAGGACACGGTGAGGATGCTTTTTTTGTTTAGTCATTTACCACATTAACAATATATAGAGTGTATTTCTGATTAATTTAATGTTAGCTTCATTGAAAAAAAAAGTGCTTTTCTTTCAAAAATAATGACATTTCTAAATGATCCCAAACTTTTGAACGGTAGTATATGAATCCCCCCAGTGCATGCACTGTGCTCTGCGGGAATTCGCCGGTTTCTGACCAAGGACCGGAGGGTATGTATGAATTATATGTACTTCCGGCCAATGGGCATGGCCTCACACCATATGGTTGTTTTGAGCGAGGCCACTCCCCATTTAACGACAGGGTCATTCAGTGGGCGTGGCCGATTAGAGGGCACAGCTTCACTCCATACAAGTGTATGGAACCGAGGCCCACTGGCTAGGATTATGTATAACTCATACATACCCTCCGGTCCTGGGTCAGAAACCGGCAAATCCTCACAGCACACAGTGCATACGCTGGGGAATTCACACAGACTGACTGCAGACTTAACAATTTCGACCAGACAATCCCTTTAATCTCTTTAGATAGCCTATTCACCACTCACCTCTCATCAGACCAGCACTCGTGCTGCCCTCATTAGAACCGGCCACTTTGAGCTGATGTCACCCAATTAATAGCAGCTGCGTCTTGCATAGTACAGCGTCAGACCCGGCAGTGGCTGCTGCACCAGTCTATGGAGTTACCTTCTTTGAACGGGACTCCATAGACTGGACGTTAGAAGATTGTGATCATCCTGTGACTTCCATTTGGATTGTGGCGGATCACTGTGGATTTTTTTTTTAATAAATGGGTAAAAGAGGGAACTTTAAGGGAAGTGAGTTTTACAAATAAAAGACTTTTCTGTGTCTGTGTTTCTTTCTTTTGACTACAAGGTTAGTAACGGGGGAGTCTGACAGATGCTTCTCCATTAGTAACCCTTGAGCTTGATGTCAATGGACATTACACAGCTGACATCAACCCCAAAACCATTACCCCGATTGCCACCGCACCAGCGCAATCTGTAAGAGCCGAGACTAGGTGCAAGAATTGGTGCATTTAATGAATGTGCCATTTCTGGGGAGACTGCAGGCTGGTCTTGTTAGGCTGGAAAGGAACCAATATCCATGGCCCTTCCCAGGCTATTAATATCTGTCCTTAGCTCTCTGCTTAGCTTTTGCTGGTTAATAAAAATAAGGGAAACCCAGTGTAATTTTTTTGGGGTCCCCCATTTTTAATAGCCAGCAAAGGCAAAGCAGACAGCTGTAGGCTGATATTAATAGGCAGGGAAGGTGCATGGATATTGAACCCCTCACAGCATAGTAAGACTAGCGCATAGCTGTCTGCTTTCGCTTGGCTGGTTATAAAAATAGAGAGAACTGCACGTCATTTTTTAAATTATTTATTTATTTCACAACGTCAGGATGGGTCACGTGCTGCGCCTGCCAATCACAGTCATGCCAATACTTGGCATGCCTGTGATAGGACCAGAAGTGCCCATAGCTTTAACCCCTTCATGACCGGGCCATTTTCCATTGTACTTTTGAATGACACCATTGGTTTTACCATACTGTGTACTGGAAAACAAGAAAAAAAATCCAGGTGCGATGAAATTGCAAAGAAAGTGCAATCCTACACTTGTTTTTTTTTTACCATGTTCACTAAATGCTACGAGTTCATAGCTACCAAACAAGTATCGGTTCTTTTTTATTTAAGTTAAAATTTTTGTTAAAAAAATGGCGCCATTTTCTGAGACCTGTAACATCTAAATTTTTTAGGATCTAGGGCCGGGAAAGGGTTTGCCAAGCTGATATTTTTATTGATACCATTTTGGGGTAGATCTGATGTTTTGATCGCCCGTTATTGCATTTTAATGCAATGTTCCGTTAACCAAAAACACGTAACTCTGGAGTTTTGAATTTTCTTCTTGTTACGCCATTTACCGATCAGAGTAATCTTTTTTATATATTGATAGATCTGGGGATTCTGAACCCTGCAATACCAAATATATGTATATTTCTTTTTTATTGTTTTATTTTGAATGGGACGAAAGGGGGGGTGATTTAAACTTTTATATTTTTTTAATTTTTTAAACGTTTTTAAAAACATTTTTTTTTTACTTTTTGCATGCTTCAATAGTCTCCATGGGTGACTAGAAGCTGCAATTGTCTGATCGCCTCTGCTACACACAGGTGATCATCAGATCGACTGTGTGTAGCAGAAATGCTAACTTGCTATGAGCGCTGACCGCTGGGCGGCACTTATAGCAATCTGGCAATGACAACCGCAGGGGTCTCCTGCAGACCCTGGGTTGTCATGCCAACCCATAGGCGACACGGGCGCCGATGGAAGGGACCAATGAGGCACATCCAGTTTGCACAAGTTAAATGCCGCTGTCAGAGATTGACAGAGGCATTTAACTAGTTAACAGCTACAGGTGGATCGTGATTCCACCCGTGGCTGTTAGGGGCAAATGACAGCTGTACAGATCAGCTGTCATGTGCCCAGAAAGGTGCGGGCTCTGGTACTAAGCATGTGCTTGACATGTGTCGTAATAGTACGGCACATGTCAGAAAGGGGCTAAAGCTGGATAATTGGCTACGCTGCAGCCTTTCAACAAGCTTGATTAGTCTGCCAAACATGAACAGCAATGGACGTGCAGTAAGAAGTCAGTGTTCGGGGTATGAACCCTGAACCTTACAGTTTAAGGTTCGCTCATCCCTATTAACAACTATTGCAGGAGTCTGGAAAATCTCTCATTATTGCTGTGGAAAATCATGATTGACTTTGTAGAATTATTAAGTTTAAAATGGACAGACAGTAAAATGTCTTCTTTATTTTATTGTTCAATTAGTATAGTGTTCAGATTTTTGGGAAGTATTGTTTTTAATACTTTTTTTTAGACTTTAAATTTATTCATTTTCAGATATTTCTGTCCATGAAAATTATGATGATTGAATTTTAATCCCTTAAAGATGCTAGCTATTTAGGATCTATGAGTCACAGCAAATTTCTACTGTATTGCTACATTTTGAGTGCAATAACTGGCTATTAGTAGAGCCTGATAACAAGCCTTTAGCAATGGCAGGTCTGGGACTAATGTCTGGCTGACATCGAAACTAACTGATTGCTTCACAAAGATGTCATTGGATTCACAAAAGGAGCCTTCCCCCTCTATTACATCACTGAACACCACTGCTACGATTGCTATTAATTATGGCATCTACTGAATATCTGGGGTTCAGTGGTATCTTTGAACTTAGCCGGTGAAATGTTAGCTTCATACAATACTTATTGATAATTCTGAAGACACAGTTGTTGTGCTTCCCCCATCACAGTTGTTTTGCTCCGTGGCTATAGGTTGGTTCACAGTAATTACCTATTTAACGCTATACACTATTATTCTACTAACCACACGGTGTTAGGCGTCAGGCGTTTGCTGGATCCGAAATGGGTTCAGAACCATCAGTGAATTCTGTGGTCTCCTATTCCGGTCCAGCCGGGGCTGATGCTGCTGCTGATGCTGCACAAGATGTACAGGTTGTCGCTTGGGTCTTTGTTCCTAGCAACATGAAGCGTAGGTTGCGGAGGGAAACAGGGCTGCTACAGCCTAAGTCCAGGATTCACTGCACTGAGCATGCCCGTGACATGGCGGACCATGATTGGAGGTTTGGGAATCAGCTGATCCGGTGACCTGGCACTGCCTGATTGATCGCGGGTGACATCACCAAAATGCGATGGTGGGCAGGGCTTAATCTTTAGATAGCCCGCCCACAAACATGGCGGCGTGCTCTGATAATTGAGCTATGATGATGTTATTGTGTGGACGCTTGGTCGTTTGGGCTCCACGTGTGCTTTAGCTTCAGTCAGGCAGGTTTAGCGGGGGATAGGCAGCCTTAGATGGAGGGAGGCAGGTAGCTTCGTCTGACAGTCTGACTCCAACAAGGGGGTCGCCATATACCCCGAGCAGTCTGCAGACGCCGTATTCCCGGCACCGCCTGTAAGCCACGTGGAAAGATACTCCTCAGTCCGGTAGCACACCAGCTGGGAGCACGTATACGCCGGCATGAATCACACATGCATCCTAGCGCCTTCTGCGTAGTCCCTGTGCAGTAAACAGGGCTACGGATACATTATTTGTCACACATCTCTCGTGCAGTTAACGGAGATAGTGCGAATCCCTATTCCCTTTCCGGTGTGCAGTAACACGGAAGGGACTGTTATTTCAGTTGGTTGTTTTACCTTCTTACCCGGAAGGTGTTTGGCCGCAGTCCTCCAGGAAGCATCGCAGACCCCGGGTTCTGTTGCTTTCCATTATTTAATAAAGTTGTTTGCAACCATCCCCTAACAGTATCAGAGCGCCAGGGTCTTGCCGAACATGGCTGACAACCAGCAACTGCAGCGCTGTATACAGCAACTTGAGGCCAGACTTAGGACTCTGGAACAAGCTGCCCCGGTGGCTGATATCACTGCAGTAGCTACCCAGGCAGCTTGTCAAGCAGCCAATCTGCTTAACTCGGCTACGGTGAATGCTGCGGCAGCTGCAATCGCCCCATTACCCCGTTTTGCTCTCCCAGAAAAAATTTCTGGTGACAGCAAATTCTGCAGAGGTTTTATTAATCTGTGCTCCATTCAGTTGGAGATGATGGAGGCATGGTTCCCCTCCGAAAGGGCCAAAGTGGGTTTTGTCATCTCGATACTTTCTCACAGGGCCTTGTGGGAGTTGAGTGACTCGGTAGTGGCTAATGCGGGTCTCTTTCTTACAGCCTTAAAAAATGTCTTCCTAGGTCCTCAGGTCACGCATGATACGGCTCTTAAGCTTTTTGCGTTGGTCCAGGGTTCGGTCACCGCCAGCCACTATGCCATCCAGTTCAGAACCTTAGCGGCTGAATTGGAGTGGTCTGAGCAGTCTTTAATCCCGGTGTTCTGGAAGGGTCTGGCTGGGCATATTAAAAATGTTCTATCTACCAGAGAGATTCCAACCTCCCTGGAGGAGTTAATCTCACTCGCTAACCGAACAGTTTTGCGTCATGCAGAACACAAGTTAGAGCTGGAGGTCCCCAGACCTCAGTGTCGGTTGGCAACATCATTCTCTAGACCCATTTCCAAATCCGCGACTCCCGACCTGGAGCCTGAGGCTATGGATATATCCCGGACTGAGTCTAGCCCCTCTCGTTCCCGACCTGCACATCTCTTGGAGTACCCCATTAATAAGGGTTCCAAGCAGTCGGGAAAACGAGTGTGTCTAACCACCGTTGGAGGAGGTGTGTTAGATTCCGGGGCTCCTTCCTCCAAATTGTTGTATAAGGTGACATTGTTCTTCGGAACAACCACGGTTACTGCCAAGGCGTGGGTGGATTCTGGCGCCGATGGCAATTTTTTGTCATCTACGTTTGTCTAGAAGCACGCTATCCCTATGGAGTTACTGCCAAGACCAATGAACATTAAAGTAGTCAACGGTACACTAATGGATATGCAAATCACCCACCAGTCGATTCCCCTCACCATGTCATTTCCTCAGGGTCACCGGGAAGTTATCTCCTTTCTTATTATTCCCGGTGGATTAGATGAGGTGCTATTGGGTCTTCCATGGTTACGTTGTCACACTCCACACATTGACTGGAATACGGGGAGAATTTCTTCCTGGAGTGAGAATTGTGTGTCTCAGTGTATGGTTACAGACACCCGTAGGGTAGTCTCTGAGCCTTCTACCGATGTGGCCCCTGTCACAGATCCTCTGTCTGTCCCTGAGACCCTGGTCTTATCAGATTATATCAAAAAGAACCCTCAGGTAGACCTTTTGTCATGGTCCATGGATACGGCTGAGGACGATGACGAGCCCAGGCTCACCATTCCTTTGGGAAGTATGCGGAGGGTGGCCCCAGCGTCCTTAAACCAGGTTCCTTTTGGGAGGACGTTCGTTCCCCCTAATCTACAAAATGAGGTGCTCTCCAGGGCACATGCCCCTAAGATCGCAGCTCATTTTGGGGTCAAACGTACCACAAAGTCCTTCAACGGTCCTATTGGTGGCCCCGGTGGCGCCAGGACATTAAGGAATATGTTCTTGCTTGTGTCTCCTGTGCGAGAGATAAATCATCCTGTCAAAGTCGGGCTGGTCGTCTCCACCCGTTACCCATGGCGGACTCCACAGATCTGACTCCGCTTCTTCTGAATAATGGCCAACATCCACACTTTCCGGTTCTTATGCCAGTTCCATCTATGGAACCTGGGGTCAGAGATTTGGCTCTGGAGGTGCGGGAGGTTTGGGACCATACCCAGGATGCTATATTGGCTTCCAAGAATCGAATGAGATAGTCGGCTGACACTCTTCGTCGTCCTGCTCCCGTATTCTATCCGGGCGACATAGTGTGGCTCACGGCTCGCAATATTAAAGTACGCGGGGAATCTGCTAAGTTTTCCTCCCGCTTTATTGGTCCTTTCAAAATTCTGGCCCAAGTAAACCCAGTAATGTACCGTTTACAGTTACCACGACACCTGAGGAGTCACGATACTTTTCATGTCTCTCTCCTTAAGCCCGTTCACCTGACAAAACTCGCTGAACCCCAACCTGCTACAGACATCAGGGGTGATAATCTCGAGGTGCAGGCTATTATGGGGTCTAAGATGGTTCGTGTGAAAAAATGTTGCCTAGTACACTGGAGGAGCCATGGATCTGAGGATCGTTCCTGGGATCCGGTGGACCACATTCATGCTCCCCTGCTCGTTGAGGAATATGAGCGTCAAGTGGAGGGGGATGTTAGAAGGGGGGATAATGTTAGGCATCGGGCATTTGCTGGATCCAAAATGGGTTTAGAACCATCAGTGGATCCTGTGGTCTCCCATTCCAATCCAGCCAGGGCTGATGCTGCCCAGCATCATCGCCGGCCCCAACGCCTAGCTGGTGCACGAGTTGTACAGGTTGTCTCTTGGGTCTTTGTTCCTAGCAACATGAAGTGTAGGTTGCGGAGGGAAACAGGGCTGCTACAGCCTTAGTCCAGGATTCACTGCACTGAGCATGCCCGTGACATGGCGGACCGTGATTGGTGGTTTGGAAGTCAGCTAATCCAGTGACCTGGCACCGCCTGATTGGTCGCGGGTGGCATCACCAATAATGCGATGGTGGGCAGGGCTTAATCTTTAAATAGCCCGCCCACAAACATGGCGGTGCGCTCTGATCATTGTGCTATGATGGTGTTATTGTGTGGACGCTTGGTCGTTTGGGCTCCACGTGTGCTTTAGCTTCTGTCAGGCAGGTTTAGCGGGGGATAGGCAACCTTAGATGGAGGGAGGCAGGTAGCTTCGTCTGACAGTCTGGCTCCGACAAGGGGTCGCCATACAACCCGAGCAGTCTGCAGACGCCGTATTCCCGGCACCACCTGTAAACCACGTGGAGAGATACTCCTCAGTCCGGTAGCACGCCGGCTGGGAGCACGTATACGCCAGCATGAATCACACACGCATCCTAGCGCCTGCTGCGTAGTCCCTGTGCAGTAAACAGGGCTACGGATACATTATTTGCCACACATCTCTCGTGCAGTTAACGGAGATAGTGCGAATCCCTATTCCCGTTCCGGTGTGCAGTAACACGGAAGGGACTGTTATTTCAGTTGGTTGTTTTACCTTCTTACCCGGAAGGTGTTCGGCCGCAGTCCTCCAGGTTGCATCGCGGACCCCGGGTTCTGTTGCTTTCCATTATTTAATAAAGTTGTTTGCAACCGTCCCCTAACACACGGGTTCTGACAGGGTTAATGAGCAAGGAACATAGTCATTATATTTATTTTTATGGGTGGTATACATTCTGTGCTTTCATAATTTTTTTCAGCCACAAATACAACTATAATAAACTGGTTTGCAAAATCCTTATATCCCCAGCTAAACTAAGTGCATAAACAAAAATATTGAAAAGTAACCATATTTTAATTATTATTGAGCTGCACATTAATGCAGTGCTAAATTTTGCTAATAAAATTCTAATTTTCTTAAATACCATTTACAGAATACAAAATGATAAGATAGTGAAATACTCACGGATTGATGAGCCTGTAAAAAGAATCAGAGGCCAATTGGGAAGTGCATTGTTAATGCTATTAAATATTACTTAGTCGGCTGCCTGCTGCATGTTCAACAATTTAAATTTTAATTGCGAGCTGATGCAGACTTAAAGCGGAATATATGTAAATCCTGTTGAAAGTTAATGTCACTTTCAATGCTGCAAGAAATAGCTGCAGACTCCACAATTATCAGCATTTGTTTTTAATCTTATAAGAGAATCTGATACGCAAGTTTTGGGTAAATCAAACAAACCCGAACTATAGGGTAAACTTACATTAATAAACTCAATCCATAAAATAAAACAGTGAATGCTGAATGATATGAAATATATGTTATATGAAACCAAGTATTAACAAATGATCTAATATAAATTCAATTGGCTAAACATTCCAAGAATAGCGATACCTCCAAATCAGAGGTGTAGCTAGTGGTTCAGCACAAGGGGGCAAAGCACAGAATAAGACCTAACCTAGATTACTCATTGTAAAATTAAGGAGGAGGTGTACCATAATTATATTGGCTACAGTGGGTACCTCACCAGATGACAATACTCTTGCTAAATAAAAACTCCTATACATAGACCAAGCCCCAGCCAGAGGCCTCAGCACAGGAACTGGCCAGGCTAAGGGCCTCAGCCAGACACAGGCCCCGCCCAGCACAGGCTCCACAGCATTTGACCTCTTCTGCTGCAGCCGCCAACTTCCTGAGGGACCATGCCTCCTGTGACCCTCTCTCCACAGCCCTCCAGGTAAGATACCGTACCTATTCAGACAATAAGATGGACCCCCATCTTATAAAAAATATTTTTTTTCTATTTTCCACCCCAAAATTTGGGTGTGTCTTATAGTCCGAAAAATGCGGTACTTAATTTAATCTATAATCACCAAAGCCTGTTTTCCCCTTCCTGACTAGCCATATTTTTCAATTTTGATCAGTGATATTCTATGAGGTAATAACTCTGGAACACTTCAACATATCCCCGTGATTCAGATTCTCTATGCAAGTACATTAGTGAAAAAAAATGAAAGAAGAAAATGAAAACAAAAATAACATTTTATTCTACAAAATCACTAAAAATATTTTTTTTTTTTTAAAAATTACTAAATAATTCAGAGGTAAAATTTAGAGAATGGGCATATTTGATGTAACCTTTTCACCCCAAAGCCTGTTTTCACCTTCTTGACCAGGCCAATTTTTTTTAATTCTGACCAGTGTCACTTTATGAGGTAGCTAGCAACCCGAGTAAAGAAACAAATAGGTTTCGGAAGCTGGAAAAGTGTGCTCTACATAATAAAAACTAATTCAAATTACCCATATATATTCACTTTCAGCCTTTTTACACTATAAACAACAAAGTTGTCATAATAAATTAGTAAATGGCATTACGGAAAACAAAAATAAAATTTAGAAGATTACAGAGAAGTTTGCCAATTCAAAAAGTGAATTGCCCAGGGCAGATCACGATTTTTGATCAATCTTCCTTGTGTGGGGGTATCCAATACCTTCACCTTTACATCTGCTCTCCTACGATCTCTTGATAATGGCACATATAATTGGCCATGTCCAAACATGGGCTCAGGCAAATAAATGCCAACTCAACGTCAGCTGATGTTTTTCTCGGACTCACCTCGACATTAAGTTCTTTATGTAGATCCCACTGATTCTGAGATCGTTTTCTAGCGACATATTGTACTTCATGTTAGTGGTAAAAGTTCTTTGATATGAATTGCGTTTACTTGTGAAAAAATCGGAAATTTGGTGAAAATTTTGAAAATTTTGCAATTTTCAAACTGTTAACTTTTATGCCCTTAAAACAGAAAGTTATGTCACAAAAAATAGTTAATAAATAACATTTCCCACATGTCTAATTTACATCAGCACAATTTTGGAAACATTTTATTTTACTAGGAAGTTAGAAAGGTTAAAACTTGACCAGCGATTTTTCATTTTTACAACAAAATCACCACATCACATTGGACCACATCACATTGGAAGTGACTTTGAGGGGTCTATATGACAAAAGTGACATCACTCTAAAAACTGAACCCCTCAAGGTGCTCAAAACTACATTCAAGAAGTTTATTAACCCTGCAGGTGCTACACAGGAATTAATGTAATCTGGAAGGAAAAAATGAACATTTAACTTTTTTTCACAAAAATTTTACTTTAAACCCATTTTTTTAATTTTCACAAGAGTAACAAAAAAAATGGACCCAACATTTTGTTGTGCAGCTTCTTCTGAGTATGTCGATACTCAATATGTGGAGTAAAACTACTGTTTGGGCTCACGGCAGGGCTCGGAAGGGAAAGAGCGCCATTTCACTATTTGAATGCGAAATTTGGAATCATTAGTCGACACCATGTTGCATTTGGAGAGCCCCTGATGTGCCTAAACAGTGGAAATCCCCAACAATTGACCCCATTTTGGAAACTACACCCCCTCAACGAACTTATTTAGATGTGTGGTGAGCACCTTGAACCCTCACATGCTTCACAGAAGTTTATAATGTTGAGCCATGAAAATCAAAAATCTAATTTTTCCTGCAAAAATGTTCTTTTAGCCCCAATTTTTTTATTTTCACAAGGGTAACAGGAAAAAATGCACTGTAAAATTTGTTTTGCAGTTTCTCCTGAGTGCACCAATATCCAATATGTAGAGGAAAACTACTGTTTGGATGCACGGCAGGGCTCGGAAAGGAAGGAGCTCCATTTGACTTTTTGAATTCAAAATTTGATGGAATCATTAGAGGACGCAATGTCGCGTTTTGATAGCCCCTGATGTGCCTAAACAGTGGAAATTCTAACAAGTGACCCATTTTGGAAACTAGACCCCTTAAGAAACGTATCTAGATGTGTGGTGAGCAACTTGAACTCCCAGATGCTTCACATAAGTTTATAACATTGACCGTGAAAATAAAAAATCAAATTTTTTCTGACATGTCGCTTTCGGAGAGCCTAAATAGTGGACCCCCCCCCACAAGTGACCTTATTTTGGAAACTAGACCCCTCAAAGAATTTATCTAGATGTGTGGTGAACACATTGAACACATAGGTGCTTCACTGAATTTTACAACTTTGATCTGTGAAAATGAGCAAAAATATTTTTTCCCACAAAAATGTTTTCTTAGCCCCATTCTTTTAAGTTCACAATGGTAACAGAAAAAAATGGAACCCAAAATTGTTGTTCAATTTCTCCTGAGTACACAGATACCCCATATGTGGTCAAAAATGACTTTTGAGACACAGTGCAAAGCTCAGAAGGGAAGACACACCTTATTGGAATTCAGATTTTGCTGGATTCATTTGAGGGTGCCATGTCACATTGGCAAGAACCCCCATAAGAGACCACATTTTACAAACTACACCTCTCAATGAATTCATCTAGGGGTGCAGTGATCATATTGGCACCACAGATGTGTCACAGAATTTTATAACATTGGGCAGTGAAGAAAGAATAATTACATTTTTACAACCAAAATTTTGTTTTAGCCCAAGATTATATATTTTCACACTGGGAAATGGGTAATGGATGCTACACAGCCCAGCCTCATCTCATCTCAACACAGATTGGGTGATAATGAGGATAAGGAGGAAAAGGAGGAGAACATGGACAACCATCCTCTTGGTGAGGACAGGGAAGTCTTGGCTGTTGGCAGTCTGGCACAAATGGCTGCCTTTATGTTCCACTGCCTTTACCGTGACCCTCGCATCGTACGCATTTTGGGCAGAAAACTGGTGTGGCACGAGAGAAGTCTTGGAGATGGAGGTGTGAGGTTCATATTAAGTAGAATGTTAGTCTTAAATCAGCTGCAGAACGGAGGGCACGGGAGGAGTGATAGAAATGAGGGATGAGATATAGGGCGGTGCAGAACTGTGGAGAGCTTGGTGGTTGAGAGAGATGAGATTTTATTGTATTCTGTAGTGAATGGGTAACCTAACCAGTGCACTGACTGGCACAGGGTAGAGGCATTAGTGAAACGGTTTACAGGGAGACTGATTAGAAGAGAGTTGCAGTAGTGAATAAGAGTGACAGTAAGAGTTTTAGCAGTATCAAAGAAGAGAAAATGTCAGATTGTGGAGATGTTTTAAGATGCAGGTGACATGAGTGAGTGAGTGATTTTCCATGGGAAATAAAGGAAAGTTGTGTGTCAAATATGACCCCAAGACAGCAGGCTTGCTGAGAGGGAGTTATGGTGGCACCACCAAAAGGAAATTGCAAAGTCAGGTATAGGTAGGTTAGTAAAAGTCAGGTATAGGTAGGTTAGTAAAAGTCAGATATAGGTAGGTTAGTAAAAGTCAGGTATAGGTAGGTTAGTAAAAGTCAGATATAGGTAGGTTAGTCAAAGTCAGGTATAGGTAGGTTAGTAGAGGGAGGAAACAGAAGAAGTTCATTTTTGGAGATATTCAGTTCAGGCCCTTTTTGAACAATTATAAAAAAAAAATTCCATCTGACAATGCTGGCGGCAGAGGTCACAGACAGTTCATTGGACAACCAAGGAGTACAGGCGAGGGAGACACAAACCAGATACGGCAGAGGCATGGGGAACTCTGTCAAAGGTCTGGGACTGTTTTCCCAGACCCTCCCAGTGCCCAGGCCCTGATACACGGGGTACTCTGACAAGGAGGAAAAAGTTTTGGAAGTTGCTGAAGGACTACCTTGGTGACCGTACCAGATTCCTCCATGATTCCTTTCTGTGCCTTACAACTGTTGGGTATCTAAGCTGGACAAGTGGCATGAACTGTCTCTGTACGCCTTAGAGGTCATGGCCGCTTGAGGCCAGAGGTGGCACTAAAATGGGATAATCAAAGATCAGACTCTCTGCAGACCATCCACTTGGTAGCATGGCTTTATCCAAAGAGACAAAAACACTGCAGGAGAGGAGCCATGGAGCAGAAGGGAGCAGCCAGTGCAGCCTGCGAGCCTCAGATATGGCTCAACTCTGAACAGGAAAAATAAAGCTGGACTCATCGAGTGGATGAGGATCTCTAATGTATCACTGGTGCAAGAGTATGGACAAAGGAAATATGGTGCCCCCCCTCCAGGTTGGGTTTGGGGAGCTCCACCACATGGTTCTAAAATTTTTGTTGCCAACATTCCTCAGGGGATCTGTGAGGATGTATTGATACCCCTCTTTCAGTCTGTGGGAATGCTGCATGAGTTTTGCTTAATGATGACCTTTAGTGGCCTAAACCGTGGCTTTGCTTATGCACGTTATTTCTCAAAACGCATTGCAGATCAGGCCACTGCCCAACTGTGTAGTCATGAAATTCAAGGCATAAAGAGATCTTTGTGTGTCGAAGATATGGAAATTGTGGATGGCTTTGGTTTCGGTACTGGGTGCCATTCACTGGATATTCCTCGCTGGTTGGAGACAGGCTCATTCCCACAGAAGAGTACCAGCCAGCTAAGGAGATGGTGGCCTCCATCATCATGAAGGAGTTTGCTCGACCGACCACCGACCACCGCTGCTGTCTAACTTGTGAACATTGTGTTGAAGCTTGCAAGGATTAAGAGGTTACATTGGCGAGTCAGATTTTTATACTAAAGATCGTGCAGTGTTTTTATATATACATTTTTTTATTTGGCCTTATATACAAGTCATGACACTGCAAAGAATGTTTCTTGACATTTCTTCCAGGAAAATACATTTTAGCTTAGTTTTTGTATGTTTTATTGTCAGTCTGTAAAAGTGGCGTAATACTCAGACAACATTGTTCGCAGATATGATATCGGTTAGCGAACAACAATGAATAGGTTTGAACACACCACTGGCATACTTTAAATGGAGTATAATATTTTACATGTTACCTAAAAATTTCAGCATTATTACCGCAGTAATATCTGATATGTTTGATGACCATGTTTTTAGGAAGTGGCCTTGTAGTATGGTATTGGTCAGCGATCAAGTATGAATAGGTTGAACAACACACAACTGGCATACTTTAAATGGAGTATAATATCTGACATGTTCCCTAAAAATTTCAGTATTAATACTGCAGAAATATCTGATAAGTCTGACGACCACGGTTTTAACCACTGGCCTTGTAGTACACTTACTACTGATCAGCGACTATGTGTGAATAGGTTCAACAACACGCAGCTGCCATACTTTAAATGGAGTATAATATCTGACACATTCCCTAAAAATTTCAGGATTAGTACCACAGAAATATCTGATACCTGATACCTGATATCTGATATCTGATACGTCTGATGACCACGGTTTTAGCCACTGGCCTTGTAGTACACTTAGTACTGATCAGCGACTATGTGTGAATAGGTTCAACAATGTGTGTTCAAATGGAGTATAATAATTGACACACTCCCAAAAATTTCAGGATTATTACCGCAGTAATATGGGATCACGTCTGATGATAAATTATGCCATCAACTAACAATGTCTTTCTCAATTTTTTCTGATTGCCAGCATTCTTATATGCACTATTAGGGTATGTTCACTCACTTTCTTAGATAAGAATAAAAGAAGAAAATATATTTATCATTTTTACAAAAAATGCATAAAGATATATACAGCAATGTGGGGAGAATGCCTCACTGCAAATTTGAAGCAATTTACAATAAGATACACATTCTGTGATACAGCACAATATTCAGTGATTTAGTGGCAAAATCCAAGGAAGAATAATTTTTATATTGTGTGTACCATAGGTGGGCACACTGTAACTCTATTGTCTACGGCACATATAAATCTAGAGCCATACCTGTGGCCACTTGTCAGTAGGTGGATCCTCTTGAGTCCTTACCACTGCTATCCTCGGCATTAAACTTTCAGTTCTCAAATTTACCCACTAATTTGTCACTCTCAAGTGATTTGTCAGTGACCATTTTGACAACCCCTGTCCTTCTAAGTCTTGAGCAGTGCTCCATTCTCCATTTATTTAAAACCAGAGGTACAATTTTAGCGATAAATGAATTATGAAGTTCATGCTTCTTAGCAAATGGCTCAGCAAGAGTTACAACAATTACACAAAAATGAAACCATTTATAATTTTTAGATACTGTAGTTTATGTGATGATTATGCATTGTATTCTTACATTGACATAATGTCCAGCATGCACAATTCCCATTTACTCAAATAATTGTCTGCTGTTTTATTCATGCAGTTGAACAATATTAAGTGAAGATGAACATTTCTACTGTAGGTCAATGTATTTTGAGTCATTTACTGCTTATTCTGCATGTTATTATATCATATGCATTAACCAAACCATAGCATTCTGGGAACGTGTGTTGATAGGAAATAGGTAATGTGTTCCAATAGAAAATAGTCAATTAAATTGAAGCGTGAAACTTATCTTTTACTCTGATTATGATATTATTAGTGATGGGCGAGCACCAAAATGCTCAGGTGCTCGATGCTCGGGTCGAGCAAATTGGAATGCTCAGGTGATCGACCCGAGCAATTAGCCTAATGTAAGTCTATGGGAAACTCGAGCATTTTTCAGGCGGCTCCGCCCGGCGGTCTGCAGAGGGCCTAAAAATTGCCCAAATCGCTGGGAACAGTGCTCAAATGACATGGGAACAGCATGGGGAAGACCCCTGGAAGCATTTCTGACTCCCATGTCACTGCTGACAACAACGTTGTCAGAGGTATTACTCTACTTTTACAGAATCACAATATAACATACAAAAACTAAACCAAAATGGATTTTACTGGGAGGGAAACATGTTAAGGAACATCCTTTCCAGGGTAATGACTTGTATATAAAGCAAAATAAATAACCAAAAGCAAAAATACTCCTCCACACCTTGGGCTATGTTCACACGTAGCGTTTTTTATGCGTTTTTGCACTTTTGCATTGCTTTCAACCGTGACAAATGCACTCACCAGGAAATGTCATTTTAACATTTTACAACCTTATCTGACCACATGGTGTGTGAGACATGATCAGACACATCCTGTTTCATTTATGAAGGAGGGACTCTGAAAGTCACAAAGCCTATTGTTATAGGGCCATCAAGCGGCCTTTACTATTCTTAAAGGGACAGTAGTCGGCCCTCGCTATTCTTAGAGAGCCATCAGCTGGCTATGCTTTGCTGTTCCCATTACTAAAGAGTTGGTCTCCTATACTGTTACTTCGTATGCAGTGAGTGGCAGCTCTGCCCAAAATTTGGATGCACCCCAATACCCCTTTGAAAATTTTTATGCACCCCAATACCCCTTTGAAGAGACTTAGAGGAGGGCCTCTTGAAAGCAATATTCCCCTTATTATAAAGTGGGTCTCACATACTGTTTGCGTATGCAGTGAATGCAAGGGCTGCCAAAAATTTGGACCTACTCCAATGCCCCTTGGAAGAGATATAGAGGAGGGCCTCCTGAAAACAATGTTCCCATTATTAGGAAGTGGGTCTCCCATTATGATTGCCTATGCAGTGAATGCAAGGCCTGAAAAAAAATTGGGAGGCAATCCAATGCCCCTTGGAGAGACGTAGAGGAGGGCCTCCTGAAAACAATGTTCCAATTATTAGGAAGTGGGTCTCCCATAGTGTTGGCCTATGCAGTGAATGCAAGGGTTGGCAAAAATTTGGAGGCACTCCAATGCCCCTTGGAAGAGACGTGGAGGTCAGAGGGCGTCCTGAAAACAATGTTCCCATTATTAGCAAGTGGGTCTCCCATTGTGTTTGCCTATGCAGTGAATGGAAGGCCTGAAAAATAATTGGGAGGCAATCCAATGCCCCTTGGAAGAGACGTAGAGGGCCTCATGAAAAAATGTTCCCATTATTAGGAAGTGGATCTCCCATAGTGTTGACCTATGCAGTGAATGCAAGGGCTGACAAAAATTTGGAGGCACTCCAATGCCCCTTGGAAGAGACGTCGAGGGCTTCATGAAAAAATGTTCCCACTATTTGGAAGTGGGTCTCCCATATTGTTGGCCTATGCAGTGAATGCAAGGGCTGCCAAAATTTGGGAGGCACTCCAATCCACCTTGGAAAAGACGTAGAGGAGGGCCTCATAAAAAAATGTTCCCATTAGAAAGGAGCGGGTCTCCTATACTTGTAATGCCCATGCACTAAGTGTATGGGTTGACAAACATTTACCCCTGGTGGGTATACATGAACATACTGTATAAACAATTTTTTTACAGGCATCATGAACACCCTTTAAAAAAATTATGTGAGTGTTGTATCACAGACCACGGTAACCTTGGTGATATGGTGGTGGAGGATGAGGATGAGGAGAAGGAGGAGGACAAGAGCAAGTAGACAAAATCAGGAAGCGTACCCATGTGTGGGTGTGAAAAGGTGCATGGGAATACACCTCCCAAAAAAAGACACTGGATTTGAGCCTATGTTACGCTGCTATCTGTTATGCTCATGCTCGGACTGACTGGCGTGAGCGTGGTTAGTACCACTGGGCCGCGAACCGAGGAGTGCCTGGAGGGGCGTTACTAGGGGCCTCGCCAGATCCGACCATGAAAACACGGAGGCTCAATCGACTCCGTGGTCTGAGGAGGGATATGGGAGGTGGCCCAGGTGCTACTCCAGGTCAGACCCCGGTCACAGCTGTTGACCCACACCGGGGAATGCAGGAACAGGCAGGCACAGCTGGTATGCAGACAGGTGGGTACTGGCAGGCACGGCTGGTATGCAGACAGGTGGGTACTGGCAGGCACGGCTGGTATGCAGACAGGCGGGTACTGGCAGGCACGGCTTGTATGCAGACAGGCAGATACTGGAGGTAGGAATGCAGGCTGGATAGGGACCAGTACAGACTGGGATAAAGGAACAGAGCCGCGGGTGCGGTGGACAAGCAGAGCAGAGCAGAGTGGAACCGCAGGTGCGGAGGACAAGCAGAGCAGAGTGAAACTTCAGTTGCAGAGGACAAGCAGAGCAGAGCAAAACCGCAGGTGCGTAGGACAAGCAGAGCAGAGCGAAACCGCAGGTGCGGAGGATAAGCAGAGCAGAGCGAAACCGCAGGTGCGGTGCACAAGCAGAGCAGAGAGAAACCACAGGTGCGGTGAATAAGCAGAGCAGAGCGAAACCGCAGGTGTGGTGGACAAGCAGAGCAGAGCGAAACCGCAAGTGGGGTGGACAAGCAGAGCAGAGCGATAACCGCAGGTGCGGTTTACAAGCTGAGCAGAGTGAAACCGCAGGTGCGATAGGCAAGCAGAGCAGAGCGAAACCGCAGGTGCGGTGGACAAGCAAGGCAGAACAGAGCAGGAGGTGCAGGCAGACAGGACAGGGCTCTGTTCACATGGAACAGACTGGGAAACACAGGAAGATACTTAGAACACAGGAGGTAGATACGGAGGCAGGGAAATGGGAGAAGCAGAACCAGATACACACAAGGTACTTACAATGAAGTAGCGAGTGGACACAAAACTCACAAAGAGAAGTACAGAGACAATGAGTTGGAGTTAAGTGCAGGTTCAGACACTGCAGGAAAAGGGCAGGTACGGACATAGAGACAAACAGGTAACGGGCTAGGACACAGTTCAGACAGGAACTGAACCCGGAACAAGATACGGGAACAAGCCTGGGAACTCAGCCCCCAGGGTGGCTGAAACAGACTAGAAGTCACAGATACAGGTAACAGGCCTGGGTACTCCACCCCCAGGGTGGCAGAAACAGACAAGATACAGGACAGGACCTGGCAACTCAGTTGCACAGAACACACTGAAAGAAAGTGTTGCTCAGGCACCTCCTACTGGGTGGAGGGGGTTTTAGTATCCAGTGACTCACAGCAATAGGCTGGGGAGGCATTAGGACTGCACACACTGTAAGTTTAAGAATCAGGCAGTAACAGCGCCGCCGCCCTAAGCAATTAGACAAGAGACATGCACACAGCACATACTCGAGCAAAGTGTGCAGCCTGGACTGATAGGAAGTTGGCGGTCTTGCATGGTGGGAGATGGTGAGCCATGCCAGCACACCGCCAGGGATGTTACACTATCATTCGATGGTGTTGAGAAGTCTCGCCCAATCCAGCCCTTGTTCATTTTTATAAGTCAACTAATCAACATTTTCAGTTGACAGGCAGATGTGCTTATTAGTTATAAATCCACCAGCGGCACTAAAAACCAGCTCTGATAAAATGCTAGCGGCAGGACAGGCCAGGACCTCCAAGATGTAGAGAGCCAGTTCATTCCACGTGTCCATCTTGGATACCCAATAATTATAAGACACAGAGGAATCACAGAGGATGTTGATATGGTCAGCAAGGTACTCCTCCAGCATCTTCCCAAACTTTGCAGTCATTGTGAGAGTACCCCGCGCCTCAGGGCCATGTGCGATGGGAGGGGTTGAGCAAACTCTCCCAGAACTTTGACAGTGTTCCTCTGCCTCTGCTGGATTGGAGTTGTGTCTCTCTCATCTGTACTCCTTGGTTGTCCAACAAACTGTGACCTCTGCCGCCACCGTTTTCAGATGGGAATTTTTTTAATAGTTCCGCAACAATTGCCTTCTAGTACTGCCCAATTTTTGCAGACCTGTCCGCCTCAGGAATAAGAGATATAAAGTTCTCCTTGTAGCGTGGGTCTAGAAGTGTCACCAACCAGTAATGACTGTCACCCAAAATTTTGAGAACACGAGGGTCAAGGGAAAGACAGCGTAACAAAAACTCAGCCATGCGTGCCAGATTGCTAACAGGCAACTGACCAACTGACCATGCTCTCCTCCTCCTCCACCTTCTCCCTGTCCTCAGGCCATCCACGCTGAACAGACGGTATGACAGTTGTGCAGGTAGTACCATCTATAGCGCATGAAACTAGCTCCAGTTCTTCCTCCTCCTCTTCCTCCTCCTCATTGTCACCCAATCCACGTTGGGATGAGATGAGGCTGGGCTTTGTGTAATCACGCTGAATGGCTCCTTGCTCCATCTCATTATGCACCGCCTGCAATGCATCCTCTTTGATTGTGAGCAGAGAGTGTTTCAGAAGACAGAGAACTGGGATGGTGATGCTAATTATGGTGTCATCGCCGCTCACCATCTTGATGGAGTCCTCAAAGTTTTGGAGGATGGTACATATATCTGACGTCCATGTCCACTCCTGAGGTCTTATGTGTGGAGTCTGAACTGAATACCGATGGCCTTGTTGATGCTCGTAGTCAACAACTGCCCTCTTCTGCTCACAAATCCTTCCCAACATCTGTAGGGTAGAGTTCCAACGCGTGGGGACATCACACACCAGTCGGTAAGCCGGAAGCTGCAAACGCTGCTGAAGCACAGCAAGGGCGGCGGAAGCTGTAGCTGACCTTCTAAAATGGACACACAGGCGGCATTGTGCGGTTTGTCACCTAAGCATATTAGCTTCAGCACAGCCTGTTGCCGCTTGGCTGATGCAGTGCTTCCAGCTTGTGACTGATGTAGTCATTTCAGAGATGGTGGCTGAAGAGGAGGAGGCTGAGGAGGATGAGGTGCAGGAGCTGTAGACTGTGGGGGCAACCCTGATTGACATAGGGCCCACAATCCTCAGCGTGTTCCGTCCCAAGGTCCCACTGGGTCCCGGCTTCCACTATGTTAACCCAGTGTGCCATCAGCGAGATGTACCGTCCTTGCCCACAAGCACTTGTCCACATGTCCGTGGTTAGGTGGACTTTCCCAGTAACTGCATTGTTGACGGCATGGCTAATGTTGTGGGACACGTGCTTGTGTAATGCGGGGACGGCACACTGTGAGAAATAGTGACGGCTGGGGACTTAGTACCGAGGGACAGCCGCCATCAGGTTGTGGAAAGCTTCCGTCTCCACGAGCCTAAAAGGAAACATGTAGACTGCAAGCAATCGCGATATGTGGGAATGTAGTAGTGTGGCCTGTGGGGCGTTGGCTTTGTATTTGCACTGGCGTTCCAAGGACTGGGGTATGGACAACTGAACGCTGCGCAGGGACAAGGACGTGCTTGCTGATGATGCTAGTTGAGAGTGTGCAACAACAGGTGCAGGGCAGGAGGCATCTTCGCATGCACTATGGACAGGGGATTGGCTTGCACGCACAACAGCGGAAGAAGCATTGGTGTCACCCGCAGACACTGTTCCTGGACCCTGGGGTTTGGCCCATAAAGTCGGGTGCTTTGCTGCCATGTGCCTGATCATGCTGGTGGTGGTCAGGCTAGTAGTTTTGCTACCCCTGCTGATGCTGGCCTGGCCAGCGGTGCAAATAGCCTTTTTGGGGCTATCGTCAGAGTCTTTAAAAAACAACCAGACTCTTGAAGACCTAACAGTTGTACTGGCAACTTCGGTCATGTTGGGTTACGGGGAACGGATGCCCACCTTCTTTCTGCGGCCACCACACTGCTTCTTCCTGCCTGTTGGGGTGCTCTGCCTCCCTTCCCCTGTGTGGTGCTGTCCTCGCTCTTCATGTCCTCCTGCCAGGTTGGGTCAGTCATTATATCATCCCCCACCTTGTCTTCCACTTCTGCACCCTGGTCCTCCTCCTTACTTTCTGGCAATTGTGTCTCATCATCATCCACCTCTTGCAGATTGACCAGACCAAGATGGTCAAGTCTCGCCAAGAGACGCGCCGAGCCGAGTGGAGCTGTTTTTACTGTGGCAGTAAGGAGCATCTGATCCGTTCCTGTCCGGTGAAGCCGGGAAACTCCAGTGTCTCGGACCGCTCGGAGAGGTCGTCCTAGGCAAGAGTAAATCCTCTCCGTCCTTGACTTTATCCGTTTCTATCTCCAGTGGTGTGACCCGCTTCTTTGAGACCACCCACCTGGATTCTCAGTCCCTTGTGGAGCAGTACCAGATTCCCACCAAACGTCTGGCCGAATCATTGGCAGTCGCTTCCGTGGAAGAATAAGTACCCCCTGCCTCTCATCTCGGAGCTGTTCGACTGCCTTAAAGGAGAGAGGGCCTTCACCAAGCTCGATCTACGAGGGGCGTACAATTTGGTCCGGATCTGCCAGGGAGACGAGTGGAAGACGGCATTCAACACCCGGGACGGACACTATGAATACCGCGTCATGCCCTTTGGTCTTTGTAATGCCCCAGCCGTCTTTCAGGATCTAGTTAACGACATTTTCCGTGACCTCTTGTATTCTTGCGTAGTGGTATACCTGAACGATATCTTGGTCTTCTCTCCGGATCTGCCCTCACACCGGAGGAATGTTCTTCAGGTTCTGCTAAGGCTCCGACAGAATCGTCTCTACGCAAAATTTGAAAAATGTCTCTTCGAGCAGACTTCCCTTCCGTTTCTGGGATATATTATCTCCGAGACTGGTCTTCGGATGGATCGTGAGAATGTTTCTGCCGTCTTAAAATGGCCCCGACCGGAGGGGTTGAAGGCGATTCAGCGATTCCTGGGCTTCGCAAATTATTACCGCCTCTTCATTCCTCATTTCTCCTCCCGGACCGCTCCCATCTCCGCGCTCACCCGTAAGGGAGCAAATCCCAAGGAATGGACTTCTGAAGCGGAGGAGGCCTTCGTCTCCCTAAAACAAGCTTTCTCTTACGCCCCTGTGCTACACCGTCCGGATTGCAACAAACAGTTCTTCCTGGAGGTTGATGCTTCCTCCTCCGGAGCCGGAGCGGTGCTCACCCAGAAATCCCCATCCGGGAGAATGGTAACCTGCGGCTTCTTCTCCAAGCTCTTCTCCTTGTCAAAGCGCAACTACTCCATAGGAGATCGTGAGCTGCTTGCCATCAAATTGGCGCTGGAGGAGTGGCACTACCTGCTGGAAGGGGCTCTGCACCCGGTGATCATCTACACAGATCACAAAAACCTGGCCCGGTGGTCTCTGTTCTTTTGCCCGATTCTGCTTTTCTCTACATTACTGCCCTGTGGACAAGAACATTAAAGCTGATGCTCTATCCCGCTCTTTCCTGTCCTCTGACCAAGAGGAGGAGCCTCTGCATATCATTGACCCCTCCAGAGTAATGACTGTGGCCCCGTTTGACCTGTCTCGCCTTCCACCCGGTAAGGCTTTTGTAGCTGTTCCGGATCGTAAGAAGGTTCTTCTCTGGGGTCATGCATCCAAACTAGCCGGCCATGCTGGCCAGAAGAAGAGCTTCCTGCTCATTGCCCGGCATTACTGGTGGCCTTCTCTATGCAAGGATGTTGCGGATTTCGTCTTAGCTTGTTCCTCCTGTGCCCGTAACAAAGTTCCCAGGCATCTTACCGCTGGCCGTCTCCTGCCTCTACCTGTACTTTCCGCTCCGTGGCAACACATTGCTATGGACTTTATTATGGATCTCCCTGTTTCTGCCGGTTGTACGGTCATTTGAGTGGTCAATGACCGCTTTTCTAAAATGGCTCACTTCATCCCTCTGCCTGGTCTCCCGTCCGCATCCGTTTTGGCTAAGGACTTCATCCTTCACATCTTTCGTCTCCACGGCCTACCCCTCCACATTGTGTCTGATCGCGGGGGCCAATTCACTTCGCGCTTCTGGAAAGCTACGTGTAAGCTGCTGGATGTCACCCTGGATTTCTCCTCTGCTTATCATCCTCAGTCCTATGGTCAAGTGTAACTTATCAACCAGTTCCTTACCAGCTTTCTCCGGCATTTCGTCAATGCTCACCATTGGGTTGAGCTCCTACCATGGGCTGAGTTCTCCTATAACAACCATGAGAGTGAGTCATCTTCCAAATCCCCGTTCTTTGTGGTCTATGGTCAACACACCCGGTTCCCGTTTCCCGTCTCCGTTTCTGTGGACAATCCTGCCGCGGAGTCTCTGGTCAGCGAATTTTCTACTATTTGGGAAGTCACTAGATCTGCGCTTCTTCAGTCCTCTGAACGGATGAAGAAACATGTCGATAAGAGACGCCTGGATCCGCCTCTATTCCGTCCAGGAGACAGGGTCTGGCTCTCCTCCAAACATGTTCGGCTCAAAATACCATCGTATAAGTTGGGTCCGCGGTTCATCGGTCCGTTTGAGGTTCTCAAGCAAATCAATCCCGTGGCTTATAAGCTAAAACTCCTGGCCACCTTACGGATTCCCAACTTCTTCCACATATCTCTCCTCAAACCAGTTGTTCTTAATTCTTTTTCTGATGATCCAGGTACCACTCCAGCTCCAGTCTCCGCTGAGGATGTCTATGAGGTAGAGAACATTTCGGCCACCGAAAGGCTAAGAGGAAAAACCTTTTTTCTGGTGGATTGGAAGGGGTTTTGCCCGGAGGAGAGGTCTTGGGAACACAGGGAGAACATCCATGCCCCTCTTCTTCTTAAAGAATTTCTTGCTGGCCTGAAAAAGAGGGGGTGTAAAGGGGGGGTACTATAGCATCGGCGTCTCTGCCCTCCGCCAGGCAGAGACGCTGTCCCCCTTACCGCCACGGTTCTGCTCTGGCGTCTTCCGGCCTCCCTGCAGCTGCTGCTGGTGCACGGAGCTTCCCTGGCTGTGTGCTTAGGGCGCGCGCGCTCTCCCTCCCTCTGAAAGGGGCCGTGCGCGCCATCCTAAAAAGTCCCCTGCCAATGGCCGGAGGACTTTCCCTATAAAAGTCACCTCCTCCAATATGGAGGTGCCCGTGCAAGGTTATTGCTTTGTGTTACTTTCTTTGCTTCAGCCCTCAGGTCCTCTGCAAGTCAGTCCTGTGCAAGTCAGCCTGTTCTACAGTCCAGTCCGCCAGTCTGACTACTATCCAGCCCGACAGTCTGTCTTCAGTCCAGTCCGTCAGTCTGTCTATGGGCTCTGCCCACTCGCTTTCCTGGAAGCACCTGCCTGTTACCTGCCGTGCCCGCCTGCCTGCTTACCTGGGAGCACCTGCCTACCCGGAGCACTCGCCTGACTATCAGTCTAATCAGCCTGCTTGTCTACCTGGACCACCCGTCAGCCTGCCCGCCGAGCTCATCCGCTGTACCGGTCAGTTCCTGCCTTCTGACCCTTGGGAGTCACCTGCTCTCATACAAGGTCGGTCCCAGAGTGGCACCTGGTCCCTCTGCTCGGTTCCTCCCTTGTTCATGGAGTCGACTGAGCCGCCATGCGACCTTAGTCGGGCCGAGTAGATACTTAGTCACGCCCCTGTGGCCCCTCCTTGCACCGCAGCACAGAGGTTCCACCACCCGGATCCGTAACATATATGTGATCCGTGTGACGGACAAACCACAGTATTAAATAGATGGCCTGTATGTAACTATTTTTAACAGCGCAGACCTCGTGTCAATAAGTTCGCTGACACACTGCAACAAAATTTCTATGGAGGCCAGAAATGGCAATATTTTCAGCCCAATTATATGTTATCCGTGTGAAGTACAAACCACAGTTTTAAATAGTTGGATTTTTAGCACTGTAATATGGAAAGGACCTGGCTGTATTCTGCAGTGCCAACAAGCAAATGGCGCAGAAAAACGGTGTTCTCTGGATTGCTTTTTAAGCAAATAATAATGATTAAGATAAAAAAAAAATATTCCTGGCCCCTGATACCTGGGGCTATTTCTACAAATATCTGTAAAAGCACCAGCAGACCGAACTGGAATGGACCCTCCTGCTATATGCTCGGCAGTCTGCTATATACCCTGCCTGATATCTCTGGAGCTGGATTAGTCCTCAGAAGGACTGTTAGTTGAGATGGATATGTAGAGAATCTTGTAGAATACCTACACTAACTAATAAACAACTGAATCTTTCCCTACCTCAGCAGCACCTCTCACTACACTGCCTGATTGCGGAGTAGACTATGACGAGCATGGCGGCACCAGGTCTGATATAGACCTGATGACGCTGTGCGGCCAGCCAATCACTGTAATACCACAACCAACATGGATGCGGTATTACAGTGTGTGGCAGACAATCCCTACATGCTCTAAAGAGCGCCAAACATGCAGAGAGGGGACCCGAGCTCCCGCTGAGTAATCCCGGAAGTACTTAGCGAGCGCCGAGCATCTCGAGCAGTGAGATGCTCGGGCGAGCACCGAGCAGTAGTGAGCATGCTCGCTCCTCACTAGATATCTATAATATAACCGGAGATCCATACCTCTGTATGAAGCCTTTATAGACTGCCCAAGCGCGACACGCCTGCGCAGTCTGGCTCTTGACAGAAGAACGCATGGAGCCGATACAGGTAAGAAGAGTGTGTATGGCGACACTGAACGCATACCGCGATCTCCGGGGCTATACTTACATACTTACCTGACCGGGAGGAGCATTGCCTCTCTTTTCGCTGGAGACCGGGGCAGGAGTGAGGTGTCGGAATCGGCGCATGTGTATAGCGCTATCCGGTGCCATTTTACTGAAGGCATATTTGCAGTGTGTCTTCAGAAAATCATCACCATCAGACAGCGCGGTATGCGCACGCGCATACTCCGGCACCGCACTCCTCCCCAGGCCTCCAGCAGAACGCGACACAGTGCTGGAGCACAGGGAAGAAAGGTGAGTACAAGTGTTTATTTTTTTGTAAGTATGCAGTGTGATAGGGGTGAGTGGTACCATGCATACCAGGTTTGGGGGATGAGAGGGCCACACATACCAGGATTGGGGGATGGCGGGCCATACATACCAGGATTGGGGGATGAGGGGTGCCATGCATACCAGGATTGGGGGATGAGAGGTGCCATGCATACCAGGATTGGGGGGTGAGAGGACCATGCATAGCAGGATTGGGGGGTGAGGGGAGCCATACATACCAGGATTGGGGGGTGAGGGGCCCATGCATACCAGGATTGGGGTGTCAGGGGTGCCATGCATACCAGGATTGGGGGATGAGGGGGTGCCATGCATACCAGGATTGGGGGGTGAGGGGACCATGTATACCAGGATAGGAATGAGGAGGTACCATGCATACCAGGATTGGGGTGTGAGGGGACCATGCATACCAGGATTGGGGGTAAGGGGACCATGCATACCAGGATTGGGGGGTGAGGGGACCATGTCTACCAGGATTTGGGGGTGAGGGGTGCCATGCAAACCAGCATTGGGGATGAGGGTGTAGCGCCGGCGTCCCTGCCCTCTGCTAGGCAGGGACGCTGTTCCCCTCACCTCTCTGCTCCGTGCCCGGCGTCCTCCTCCCGCTCTGCTGGCAGCGCGCGCTCCTTCCCGGCCACTGTGCTTAGGGCGCGCGCACTCTCCCTCCCTCTTAAAGGGGCCGCGCGCACCGTCCTAAGGAGTCCCTGGCCAATGGCCGGAGGACTTCACCATATATAAGGCACCTCCTCCAAAATGGAGGTGCCCGAGCAATGTTGTTGCACTGTTCACTACTCTGCTTCAGCCCTCAGGTCCCGTTGCCAGTTACCTGCCAGATTCCTGCCAGCTTGCTGTCTTATTCCTGCCTGATTATCTGCTACCTGCCTGCTAGTCTGAGGTCCGACGGTCTGCCTTACTACTCCTGTCAGTCTGTCTAAGGACCAGCCTGTCCGCTCACCTGGGAGCGCACTTCAGCCACCTGCCTGCTTGCCTGAGGTCCGACGGTCTGCCTTCCAACTCCTATCAGTCTGTCTATGGACCAGCTTGCCTGCTCACCTGGGAGCACACATCTGCTACCTGCCTGCTAGCCTACCTGGAGGCTCTGCCGTCACGTGCTGTGACCACCCGCCTGTCCAGAGACTTCTGCCCGCTCACCTGGGAGCGCTCATCTGCCGCCTGTCTGTTGGTCTTCCTGGAGGCTCCGCCGTCACATGCTGTGACCACCCGTTCATCCAGAGACTCTCGCCTGCTCACCTGGGAGCTCACGTCTATCATCAGCCGCCACAGGTCGTACCAACCCTTTACCCAGAGACTGCCCCGGTCACTTGCCGTGACCATTTGCCCGTTCATCCAGAGACTGCCCCGGTCACTTGCCGTGACCATCTGCCCGTTCATTCAGAGACTGCCCCGGTCACTTGCCGTGACCATCTGCCCGTTCATTCAGAGACTGCCCCGGTCACTTGCCGTGACCATCTGCCCGTTCATCCAGAGACTGCCCCGGTCACTTGCCGTGACCTCCAGCCCGTTCACTCAGAGACTGTCCCGGTCACCTGCTGTGACTTCCTGCCCGTCTTCCCTGGTCGCCACCCACTCCCTTACAAGGACCGCCCCCTTGCATTGTAGCTCAGAGTTTCCGCCTCCCAGACCCGTTACAGTTTGCTCGGGCCATGGAACCCGGTGGCACCCAAGCTCCCTCGCTTTCGGACCTACGTCATGAACTGTCCCATCAGAGGTCCCAACAGGAGTCCATCCTGAGTCATCTGCGGAATGTCAACTCTTTCCTGGACACTCTGACTGCTCCACCAGCAACCACCGCTAGTGTCATGACTCGCAGCCCGGCAGCGCCGCTGCCCACCAATACCATGGCATCCTGCCCCGGACCCCGGCTTTCTACACCTCCACGCTTCGGAGGCGACCCCGCTCAAGCTAGGGGCTTCATAAACCAGTGCACCCTGCACTTTGAACTATTGTCCCACCAGTTTAACTCCGACCGGGCCAAAATTGCCTTCATCATGTCCCATCTCACCGGGGAGGCCCTGGCCTGGCTAAATCCTCTATGGGAGAGAGGAGACCCCCTGGTGTCCGACTTGCCTGCCTTTCTCACGGCTTTCCGGAAAGTCTTCGACGAACCCGGACGGAAGACCTCATCCGCATCATCTCTGCTACGCCTCCGTCAGGGAAATCTCACCGTGGGCCAATATGCCATACGGTTCCGTACCCTTGCCTCGGAGCTGGCCTGGGATAACGACGCTCTGGTATCCGTCTTCTGGGAGGGTCTGTCCGGCCGTATTAAAGATGAACTTGCCGGTCGGGACATTCCTACCACTCTCGATGACCTAATAACTCTTGCCACCCGGATTGACCTACGGTTCCAGGAGCGTTCCAAAGAGGTCACCCGTGAGAGGAGGTTTCCACGTCTAGCTCCTACTCTTCAGAAACCCGTCACTCCCTCCGTCTCTCCCCAGGTACACTCTCCTGAGCCTACGCAGGTCGACCAGACCAAGATGGTCAAAACCCGTCAGGACTTACGCCGTGCCGAGGGGAGCTGCTTCTACTGTGGCAGTAAAGAGCACCGGATCCGTACCTGTCCGGAGAGGTCGGGAAACGCCTGTGTCTAGGTTCGCTCAGAGAGGTCGACCTAGACAAGAATAAATCCTCTCCATCTCTGCTGCTGTCAGTCTCAATTATCTGCGGGGAGAATCGTTATTTCGAACTAGCCCAACTTGACTCTGGAGCGGCCGGGAATCTTATTTCACAGGCCCTGGTAGAAAAATACCGCATTCCCACCAAACCTCTGGCTATACCATTATCTGTTGCTGCTGTGGATGGGGGCCTCTTACCACGTCCCATCCAACTCATCACCGAATCCGTAACTCTGCAGGTGGGAATGCTGCATTCTGAGAGCATCTCTTTTCATGTTCTGCCTGGACTCTCTCACGCCCTCTTACTAGGTCTACCTTGGCTCCAGAGACATGCACCCGTGCTTGACTGGCAGACCGGAGAAGTCCTTCGCTGGGGACAGGACTGTCATAAGACTTGTTTGGTTCCTGTTCATCCCGCCCGTCCTTCTCCTTCCCCAACTAATCTACCTGGACTTCCGATTCCCTATTGGTCATTTGCTGATGTCTTTAATAAAAAAGAGGCAGAGACATTACCCCCTCATAGACCATATGACTGTCCTATCGACCTGTTACCCGGTACTACGCCTCCCCGTGGGCGTATTTACCCATTGTCCGCTGCTGAGACCCGGTCGATGTCCGAATATATTGAGGAGAATTTGGCCAGAGGATTCATCCAGAAATCTACCTCCCCCGGCGGGAGCAGGCTTCTTTTTCGTAAAAAAGAAGGACGGCTCTCTCCGTCCCTGTATAGACTATAGAGGCCTTAACCAGATCACGGTGAAGAATAAGTACCCCCTTCCGCTCATTCCAGAATTATTTGATCGTCTGAGGGGGGCTAGAATCTTCACCAAACTGGACCTCCGTGGGACGTACAACCTGGTCCGTATCCGTCAGGGGGATGAATGGAAGACTGCATTCAACACCCGGGATGGCCACTATGAATATCTGGTAATGCCCTGCCGTCTTTCAAGAGTTGGTCAATGACATCTTCCGGGACCTTCTCTACTCCTGCGTAGTGGTATACCTAGACGACATCTTGGTCTTCTCTCCGGATCTCCAGACTCACAGGAGAGACGTTCGTCAGGTCCTGCTCAGGCTCAGGCAGAATCACCTCTTCGCTAAATATGAGAAGTGCCTCTTTGAGCAGACCTCGCTTCCATTTTTGGGCTACATTATTTCTCAGACCGGCCTTCGAATGGATCCAGAGAAACTGTCTGCCATCGAGAAATGGCCCCGACCGGAGGGGTTGAAGGCCATTCAGCGGTTCCTGGGCTTCGCCAACTACTACCGCCTCTTCATTCCGCACTTCTCTTCCCGGTCTGCCCCAATTTCCGCGCTCACCCGTAAGGGCACTAATCCCAGAGAGTGGCCGCCCGAAGCAGAGGAGGCCTTTCTTTCCTTAAAACAGGCCTTCTCTTCCGCCCCGGTGCTGCATCGCCCAGATGGCAACAAGCAGTTCTTCCTGGAGGTTGACGCCTCCTCCTCTGGAGCCGGAGCGGTACTTACCCAAAAATCATCTTCCGGGAGAAAGGTAACTTGTGGCTTCTTCTCCAAACTCTTCTCCTCTTCTGAGCGCAACTATTCCATAGGAGATCGGGAGTTATTGGCCATCAAGCTGGCATTGGAGGAGTGGCATTACCTGCTCGAAGGGGCTCTTCACCCGGTAATAATTTACACTGACCACAAGAACTTGGCTTACCTCCAGCATGCCCAGAGACTTAACCCGCGCCAAGCCCGGTGGTCCTTGTTTTTTGCTCGCTTTGATTTTGTTCTTCATTTTCGCCCGGCTGACAAAAACGTCAAAGCAGACGCCTTGTCCCGATCCTTTCTGGTGTCCGATCTCGAGGAAGAACCTAAACATATAATCGATCCCGCCAGAGTAATGCAGGTGGCTCCCGTGAGTCTAAATCGTCTCCCTCCCGGTAAGACGTTTGTTTCAGTACCTGATCGGAAGAAGATCCTACACTGGGGCCATTCGTCTAAACTAGCTGGCCATGCCGGTCAGAAAAAGACCCTCCAGCTTATTGCCCGGCACTACTGGTGGCCTACCCTGCACAAGGATGTAATAGACTTTGTTTCTGCCTGTGTGTCCTGCGCCCGCAACAAAGTCCCGAGACACCTGCCAGCCGGTCGCCTCCTTCCGCTTCCTGTGCCTGCTGCCCCCTGGCAGCATATTGCTATGGACTTCATAACTGATCTCCCCGTCTCCGCCGGTTGTACGGTCATTTGGGTGGTCGCTGATCGCTTTTCCAAGATGGCTCACTTTATTCCCCTGCCAGCCCTCCCGTCTGCACCCGAGCTGGCTAAAGACTTTATCAGCCACATCTTCCGTCTTCATGGCCTGCCCCTCCACATCGTGTCGGATCGTGGGGTACAGTTCACCTCACGTTTCTGGAGAGCCACTTGTAAACTGCTAGACGTCACCCTGGACTTCTCTTCCGCTTACCACCCACAGTCCAATGGTCAAGTGGAGCGGATCAATCAGAACCTGACCAGTTACCTCCGGCACTTCGTTAATGCCCATCATTCAGACTGGGTGGATCTCCTACCATGGGCCGAATTCTCTTATAACAATCACGAGATTGAATCCTCCTCCAAATCCCCGTTTTTTGTAGTCTTCGGTCAGCATCCTCGGATTCCTTTTCCTGTCTCCACCTCTGTGGACAACCCGGCTGCGGAATCTCTCGTTAGCAAATTTTCCTCCATTTGGGAGAGTACCCGATCCGCACTCCTTCAGTCGTCCGAACGGATGAAAAGACACGCTGACAAAAAACGCCTGGATCCTCCACAATTTCGTCCTGGAGATAAAGTCTGGCTCTCATCTAAATATGTCCGACTCAAGATACCTTCTTACAAGTTAGGGCCTCGGTTCATCGGTCCTCTGGAGGTCATCAGTCAGATAAACCCGGTGGCCTATAAATTGAAACTCCCGGCCAACTTACGGATCCCTAACTCCTTCCATGTATCTCTCCTCAAACCTGTGGTACTTAACTCTTTTTCCAAGTCTACAGGTACGCCTCCTGCTCCGGTTTCTGCTGAGGACGAGTTTGAGGTAGAGAACATTATTGCCACCAAAAGGGTAAGAGGAAAGACCCTTTTTCTAGTAGATTGGAAGGGGTTTGGTCCTGAGGAGAGAACGTGGGTGCCCCGGGAGAACATCCATGCCCCTCTTATCCTAGCTAAATTTCTGTCTGGCCTAAAAAAGGGGGGGCCTAAAGGGGGGGGTACTGTAGCGCCGGCATCCCTGCCCTCTGCTAGGCAGGGACGCTGTTCCCCTCACCTCTCTGCTCCGTGCCCGGCGTCCTCCTCCCGCTCTGCTGGCAGCGCGCGCTCCTTCCCGGCCACTGTGCTTAGGGCGCGCGCGCGCGCTCTCCCTCCCTCTTAAAGGGGCCGTGCGCGCCGTCCTAAGGAGTCCCCGGCCAATGGCCGGAGGACTTCACCATATATAAGGCACCTCCTCCAAAATGGAGGTGCCCGAGCTATGTTGTTGCACTGTTCACTACTCTGCTTCAGCCCTCAGGTCCCGTTGCCAGTTACCTGCCAGATACCTGCCAGATTCCTGCCAGCTTGCTGTCTTATTCCTGCCTGATTATCTGCTACCTGCCTGCTAGTCTGAGGTCCGACTGTCTGCCTTACTACTCCTGTCAGTCTGTCTAAGGACCAGCCTGTCCGCTCACCTGGGAGCGCACTTCAGCCACCTGCCTGCTTGCCTGAGGTCCGACGGTCTGCCTTCCAACTCCTGTCAGTCTGTCTATGGACCAGCTTGCCTGCTCACCTGGGAGCACACATCTGCTACCTGCCTGCTAGCCTACCTGGAGGCTCTGCCGTCACGTGCTGTGACCACCCGCCTGTCCAGAGACTTCTGCCCGCTCACCTGGGAGCGCTCATCTGCCGCCTGTCTGTTGGTCTTCCTGGAGGCTCCGCCGTCACATGCTGTGACCACCCGTTCATCCAGAGACTCTCGCCTGCTCACCTGGGAGCTCACGTCTATCATCAGCCGCCACAGGTCGTACCAACCCTTTACCCAGAGACTGCCCCGGTCACTTGCCGTGACCATCTGCCCGTTCATCCAGAGACTGCCCCGGTCACTTGCCGTGACCATCTGCCCGTTCATTCAGAGACTGCCCCGGTCACTTGCCGTGACCATCTGCCCGTTCATTCAGAGACTGCCCCGGTCACTTGCCGTGACCATCTGCCCGTTCATCCAGAGACTGCCCCGGTCACTTGCCGTGACCTCCAGCCCGTTCACTCAGAGACTGTCCCGGTCACCTGCTGTGACTTCCTGCCCGTCTTCCCTGGTCGCCACCCGCTCCCTTACAAGGACCGCCCCCTTGTATTGTAGCTCAGAGGTTCCACCTCCCAGACCCGTTACAGAGGGATACCATACATACCAGGATTGGGGAGTGAGGGGTGCCATGCAGACCAGGATTGGGGGGTGAGGGGATACTATGCATACCAGGATTGGAGGGTGAGGGGACCATGCATACCAGGATAGGGATGAGGGGGTATCATGCATGCCAGGATTGGAGGGTGAGGGGACCATGCATACCAGGATAGGAATGAAGGGGTACCATGCATACCAGGATAGGGATGAGGTGTGCCATGCATACCAGGATAGGGATAAGGGGTGCCATGCATACCAGGATAGGGATGATGGGTGCTATGCATACTAGGATAGGATGGGGGCAGCACATAACTGGATAGGGGAACAGGATTGGGGAGCACAAATACCAGGATGGGGGCAGCACAAATACCAGGATGGGGTCAGCACAAATACCAGGATTAGAGCAGCACAAATACCAGGAGGGGGGGAGCACATACCAGCATGGGAGACCATATACAAATAAAAATGCTCACCACCCGGGTGTAGAACGGGTTCAATAGCTAGTTGATATATATAGGACTTGGTAAAGTGAGTTTTTCTCAGTAACAGGATGGTTATATTCATACACTATGTGGTAGTAATTTACGGCATACCTCCCAACTTTTGAAGAACAGAAAGAGGTATAAATTATGCGGCACATAGCATGCCATGGCAAATCTTGACCACGCTCCTGGAAACCACCCCAATCCACGCCCATTTACCATTTCATTCAACCCTTGGAGGAAATGTACTTTAACAAGCAGATCCGGCAGCTCCGGGTAGGATTTGAGAAACCGCTGAACCACGAGGTTAAGCACATAGGCCAGGCAAGGTACGTGTGTGAGCTCGCCTTGCCTCAGAGCCGCCACCAGGTCCTGGCCATTGTCACACATGATCATGCCTGGCTGTAGGTTCAGCGGTGTGAGCCACAGATCTGCCTGCTCTTTCAGAGTTGTCCACAAATCTTCAGCATTGTGTGGTTTGTCACCTAAGCATATTAGCTTCAGCACAGACTGTTGCCGTTTGGCCGAGGCAGTGCTGCAGTGCTTCCAGCTTGTAACTGATGTAGTCATTTCGGAGATGGAGGCTGAAGAGGAGGAGGAGGCTGAGGAGAATGAGGTGCAGGAGCTGTAGACCGTGGGGGCAACCTTGATTGACCTAGGGCCCGCAATCCTTGGCGTCGGGAGGACGTTTTCCTTCCCAAGGTCCGACTGGGTCCTGGCTTCCATTATGTTAACCCAGTGTGCCGTCAGCAAGATGTACCGTCCCTGCCCACAAGAACTTGTCCACGTGTCCGTGGTTAGGTGGACTTTCCCGGTAACTGCGTTGTTGAGGGTATGGCTAATGTTTTGAGACACGTGCTTGTGTAATGCGGGGACAGCACACCGGGACAAATAGTGGTGGCTGGGGACCAAGTACCGAGGGACGGCCACCACCATCAGGTTGCGGAATGCTTCCATCTCCACGAGCCTAAAAGGCAACATTTCGAGCGCAAGCAGTCGTTAAATGTGAGAATTTAGCAGTGTGGCCTGTGGGACGTTGGCTTCGTATTTGCGCATGCGTTCCAAGGACTGGGGTATGGCCAACTGAACGCTGCACTGGGACAAGGATGTGGACATGCTTCCTGATGCTGCTACTTGAGAGTGTGCAACGACAGGTGCAGGGCAGGAGGCATCTTTGCATGCACCATGGACAGGGGATTGGCTTGCATGCACAACAGCGGACCCTGGGGTTTGGCCCACAAAGTCGGGTGCTTTGCTGCCATGTGCCTGATCATGCTGGTGGTGGTCAGGCTGGTCGTTTTGCCACCCCTGCTGATGCTGGCCTGGCAGGTGGTGCAAATGGCCTTTTTGGGGTAATCAGCAGAGTCTTTAAAAAACAACCAGACTCGGAAAGACCTAATAGTTGTACTGGCAACTTCCTTCGTGTTGGTGCTACGGGGAACGATTGCCTTCCTTCTGTCTGCAGCCACCACACTGCTTCTTCCTGCCTGTTGGGGTGCTCTGCCTCCCTCCCCCTGTGTGCTGCTGTCCTCGCTCTGCATGTCCTCCTGCCAGGTTGGGTCAGTCACTCTATCATCCACAACCTCATCTTCCACTTCCGCACTCTGGTCCTCCTCCTTACTTTCTGGCAACTGTGTCTCATCATCGTCCACCTCTTGTGACACTTTTCCACCGTCGCCTTCGTGTGACCGTGGCTGCTCAAATATTTGGGCATCGCTACATGCGATCTCCTCTTGCCCCGCTTCAAGTGGACCAGGCGAGAGGCCCGAATCTATAAATGGAAAAGGGAACAGCTCTTCGGAGTGTCCAAGTGTGGGATCAGTTGTCTCCGGCGACTCGGCATGGTGGGAGGAAGGAGGATCAGGGTGAGGAATATGCGGTCCAGACTCATGGCTACTGAGACTTGACCGTGTGGAAGACAGGGTGGTGGTGGTGCCTAAGTGACTGGAAGCATTATCCGCTATCCAACCAACAACCTTTTGACACTGCTCTGGGTTCATTAGTGGTGTGCTGCGGTCCCCTAGGAATTGGGACAGGAATGTCGGGCGAGAAGATGTGAATGTTTGTTGTGGCACAATTTCTGCTTGCCCACGGCCTTGTCCACGGCCTCTGCATGCACCATCACCATCACGTCCAGTTCCCCATTCCTTGCCTCGTGCCTTGCCCATTTTAAATGGAGGACAGTATCTTCCACGCTCACTACAAATGACTGAATTTGGAGCGAACTTATATGTGTGACGGAGAAAACAGAGTTTTAAATACCTGGCCTGTAGGTAGCTAGTTTGAACAGCAAACTGGTGTGAATTGCTTCACTGACACACAGAAAGAAATTTTTATTGGAGGCCAGAAATGGCAGTATTTTCTGACAACGTATATGTGATCCATGTGACGGGGAAAACAGAGTTTTAAATACCTGGCCTGTAGGTAGCTAGTTTTAACAGCAAACTGGTGTGAATTGCTTAACTGACACACTGAAATAAATTTTTAAAGGAGGCCAGAAATGGCAGTATTTTCTGACAACGTATATGTGATCCGTTTGACGGAGAAAACACAGTTTTACATAGCTGGATTTCTAGCGCTGTAATATGGAAAGGACCTGGCTGTATTCTGCAGTGCCGACAAGCAAATGGCGCAGAAAAACGGTGTTCTTTGGATTTCTTTTTAAGCAAGTAATGATTAAGATCCAAAAAAAGTATTCCTGGCCCCTGAGACCTGGGCCTTTGTATAGAAATATCTAACAGCAGCAGAAGGCAGAATTGGAATGAAGCCTCTTGTGCTATTTGCACTGCAGTTTGCTATATACATTACCTTCCTATATACCCTGCCTGCCTGATATCTCTGCAGATGGGTTAGTCCTCAGAAGGACTGTTTGTTAAGATGGATATGTGTAATGTACGGCTTTTCTCCCTACACTACCTAATACACAAGCAAATCTCTCCCTGACGCAGCAGCACCTCTCCCTACTCTGCCTGATTCCGGAGTGACTGTGACGAGCACAGCGGTGCCAGGTCTGATATAGACCTGATGACGCTGTGCAGCCAGCCAATCACTGTAATGCCACAGCCAAACATGCAGGGAGGGGACCTGAGCATCCGCCCGAGCATCTCTCAAGTGTGGCGCCCCTGAGGGTTCGACCGCCACAGAGATGCTGCACTTCTTTAATGGAGTGTAGTGTTCCTCCTCTGAGGTAAGAACAGTGTGATGGTCAGGACTCCACCTCCTCATCCAACACCACATTTCTCCACCAGAGGGGGATAGAATGCACTAGGTGCTGCCCTCCTGGTTACAGGGAGACTGGGGAACCAAGAGTTAGGGGAACCATTTAGTGGGCGAGGGTGGAGGACTCACATTTTAGTGACACTTAATAATTCATATTTAATAAAAAAAAACATTTTGGTTCTGGGTCTTTGTATTGTGATCTCCCTCCCTGAGCGTGGATCCTGGTTTGGCCTGCAGAGGACAGAGACACGGCCCTCATACCTTAGCCATGGGGTCGAGGGGCAGGTTGCAGATAAGGAATGTCTGAACCCGGTCAAAGACCATGACCAAGAAGGCCCGGAGCTTTAGAGTGTAGCTCCACCGCAAATGGGTCCCGGGGAGGATGCAGACGGAGCGGTATACGCCACCTGTCCTCGCCTATCTGATCTATTCAGAGGGATTCCGGCTGCAAGAGGGGTACCGGCCCCCGACATCCGACCTTGCTACTCTACGTCCTAGTCGGGAAAGCCCGGTAGGCCCTGAGGATCCCACCGGGTAACGGAAAGAGCAGAGCTGCCACCCGTGCCCTTTTTCTGAGAGGAGTTCAGAGGGAGACCCGGCCTATCCACACACACACACAGACAGGAAAGGACCCGGTCTGAAGTCTAGGAACACTCTGGTGCGGGGTCCTGATTGAACGCTGGACTTACTTGGAGGTTGTCGGACCCCCCGTCCCTGGTGACTGCAGAACTCCGCGAGGAACAGGGAGTTGCCTTCCTACTGCCATCTCTCATGTGAGTAAAGCCTTGGAAGTTCACCCCTATGGCCTCTGGACTCTTTATTCTGCACCACACCGCACTATGCAGACTTTCTAGACTACTACCCCTGACCTCCTGTCTCTCTGCCCTGAGGCCTTGCTCCGCCTGTGGGGAGTAGTAACAACGATGGCCGCCATACCACCATGCCTCAGCGGACTGCAGCGGCGCTGGTGACTTTCACCAGGTGCCACAGGTGGCGTAGTCGAAATCAGCCACTCAACCCGGATAAGCCCGTACCATCCTTTTTTAATTGTGATGGCCCTGGGCACGGAGCGGGTCCGGGCCACGGCTGCACCCCAACTCTCCATCACAGGACCCTACTCCGAGTCCCCCATCTCCCAGGGTAAAGAAAAGGGCTTTTGAGTAGAGGCGTCACAAACTTGTAGTTGGCAGGATAGCGTGCCCGCAGCAAAGGAAGGAATTACCCATTGCTACCGGGTACTGTGTGCCTTATACCTTGAACTGTCGTTTTCACTTAAAATGGTGCCCGCCCAAGAAGAACAGGCGCCATAAAGCTGTGGAAAGATGGCCTTCTGTCACCTCCCATCGTGGGCTGGGCTCCCGCATGGAGTCAAAAGTGCGGACCACCTCTTCCATTAGAGACTGTCCGCGGGGTAAGGCCCGTGAAACCTGATGGGCTGAACGAAGGCGGGCCTGTCAGCATGCCGCCCAGGAACCGCCCCGAAAGAGGAGGAAGAAGCAAAGTAACAAGGTGCGGCCATTGCAGCTGGAGGTTGGCAATCTTCGGGAGCAGACATGGACGCTTCTGGAGCGCAACCTACCGAGCCTTCTGAACCCGGTTCAGGTCCTTCACCTGGCAGGGAGCGAGGAGGCAAGATCTTGACAGCGGGAGAATTGGAGTTTCTCCACCAGGAAGCCCCGGGTCTTATGTGGAGACAGAAAGAGGCCCAGGAGGCGGCGACGGCTGCGTGGCGGGAAGAAATGTTGCTGCTCATCCGGGCCCGCCGCCAAGGAGCTGAAGCTCAGGGAGACACAGTGACAGAGGTCGTGAGCGGCCCAGAGGCGGGTGAGTGTGCTACCCCTGCCCCGACTGCTGAGCCTACCGTACTGATGCTGGACCTCATGATCGAATATCTCCTGCCCGGTGCGGTCACCTGGCAGCAGGTCTTTGCCCCAGAGCTGCAAGCTTCAGCTATCGGTGGAGACCTGCAGTGCCGCCCTACTCCCGAGTCCAAAGCACCTGAAGCTGCAGAGGTGTCCACCGGCCCCAACCCGGACTGGTCCACACTCGTAAAGGAACCGCAGCAACCCCTAATGACACCGCTACCCGCACCGACATTCACCTGGCCGGAGGCTGAAGAGTGGGCCTGGGACAACCAGGGGGGGGACTTGATGGGCTTCCCCCGGGAGACCCGGGCTGAAGCGCAGAGGAGGAGTGAGCGGTACCGTGAGCAGATCTTCCAGCTCACTCGGGAGCAACGCCAAAGGGAGGTCCGCTGCGAGCGCCTCGAGGAGAGGGCCAAAGCTGCCAAGTCCCGGGTCCGACAGCAGGAGGCAACCTTTCCCAGTGCCCGTGTGGAAGGGCAAGTCGTCCGCTTCCACCATGAGGCAGGGTGGGGGTTCATCAGAAGTCCCCAGCACGAGGACGACGTCTTTGTCAGCCGGCGGGACGTCGAGCCGTGCCTGAAGAAGGGACAACCTGGCCGGAACCTCTTCCCGGGCGATGTAGTGACTTACTCTCGCCACCATGGGGTGCGGGGGTGGTATGCCCTGGATGTCCACAAAGTGTCCGGGAGCGACGCCACCTCGCGCTCAGCCTCAGGGGACCGGTCAGCCTCCGTCGGGAGGAACGAGTCTTTTCCCAGGAGGGAACCCGAGATCTAAGCAGCCCTGGCTGTAATCTGTTTAAAGTTAAAATGTTGACATTTATGTTTTAATTTTTCTATCCCCGGTTTCTGGAGACATTGGTCCCTGCGGACTAGCAGCAGACAGACTCCCTTCCTGTATATAGTTTGCATCTCTTTAGGTGCTCCATATTGGTTTTATATAAAGCCGCGTATATAATTCTACCTCAGACCTCAGAAGAAAAACCTGTCAGGGTGGCTCTCTTGGAGGTCCAGCTCGGGATCTAAATGCCCTGCAGCCACCCCAGGGCCCACGTTGGGGGTTTGGGACAGGTCCCTCGCACGTCTGAACTGACTCTTCATCCTTGCACTTTAACCCGTCTTTCTGCATATTATGTCTCTGGAAAATGCTAGCACTTTTATAATTTGATAACTTTATACTTTTGTACTTTTATAATGTCATGTTTGCAACGTTTAAGAAGATGTGCCTCCCATAAAGGGAAGATGGTTTGTTGTTATATAAAAAGAAAACTTTCCTAGGTGTTACTCTTTTGCAGCCCGCGGACGTGCTGTGTTTCACCAGGGGGGAATGTGGCGCCCCTGAGGGTTCGACCGCCACAGGGATGCTGCACTTCTTTAATGGAGTGTAGTGTTCCTCCTCTGAGGTATGAACAGTGTGATGGTCAGGACTCCAACTCCACATTAAACACCACATTTCTCCACCAGAGGGGGCTAGAATGCACTAGGTGCTGCCCTCCTGGTTACAGGGAGACTGGGGAACCAAGAGTTAGGGGAACCATTTAGTGGGCGAGGGTGGAGGACTCACATTTTAGTGACACTTAATAATTCATATTTAATAAAAAAAAACATTTTGGTTCTGGGTCTTTGTATTGTGATCTCCCTCCCTGAGCGTGGATCCTGTGTTGGCCTGCAGAGGACAGAGACACGGCCCTCATAGCTTAGCCTTGGGGTCAAGGGGCAGGTTGCAGATAAGGAATGTCGGAACCCGGTCAAAGACCATGGCCAAGAAGGCCCGGAGCTTTAGAGTGTAGCTCCACCGCAAATGGGTCCCGGGGAGGATGCAGACGGAGCGGTATACGCCACCTGTCCTCACCTATCTGATCTATTCAGAGGGATTCCGGCTGCAAGAGGGGTACCGGCCCCCGACACCCGACCTTGCTACTCTACGTCCTAGTCGGGAAAGCCCGGTAGGCCCTGAGGATCCCACCGGGTAACGGAAAGAGCAGAGCTGCCACCCGTGCCCTTTTTCTGAGAGGAGTTCAGAGGGAGACCCGGCCTATCCACACACACACAGACAGGAAAGGACCCGGTCTGAAGTCTAGGAACACTCTGGTGCGTGGTCCTGATTGATCGCTGGACTTACTCGGAGGTTGTCGGACCCCCGTCCCTGGTGACCGCAGAACTCCGCGAGAAGCAGGGAGTTGCCTTCCTACTGCCATCTCTTATGTGAGTAAAGCCTTGGAAGTTCACCCCTATGGCCTCCGGACTCTTTATTCTGCACCACACCGCACTATGCAGACTTTCTAGACTACTACCCCTGACCTCCTGTCTCTCTGCCCTGAGGCCTTGCTCCGCCTGTGGGGAGTAGTAACAACGATGGCCGCCATACCACCATGCCTCAGCGGACTGCAGCGGCGCTGGTGACTTTCACCAGGTGCCACAGGTGGCGTAGTCGAAATCAGCCACTCAACCCGGATAAGCCCTTACCATCCTTTTTTAATTGTGACGCCCTGGGCACGGAGCGGGTCCGGGCCACGGCTGCACTCCAACTCTCCATCACAGGACCCGACTCTGAGTCCCCCATCTCCCAGGGTAAAGAAAAGGGCTTTTGAGTAGAGGCATCACACAAGTACTAGGCGAGATCCGAGCATCTCGAGTACTGAGATGCTTGGGTGAGTACCGAGTACTTGCAAGTATGCTCACTCATCACTAGAAGACACCAGTTGTTAGTGACAGGTTGCAGAAGTGGGTTAGACTTGGGGTGAAGACTGTGGTATGGTTTGAAATGAGGTGGGATGATATTATGTCAAGTTCACAGGTGGTGAGATGTGATTTGGAGAATAAAAATTATCTTTTGTGAGAGCGAAGAAGGTGGTTTTGGAGGAGGAGAGTTGAGTAGTTATGAGAAGGGGCTGTGGGGACTCTAACAAAAAGCTTTGCTCTACATTGTCAATCTTCTGCTTGAAAAATGAGGCAAAGTCTTAAGCTGAGATGAGAGGAGAGGGAGGGAGAGCTGGTGGACGGAGGAGAAACTTGAAAGTACTGAATAGCTGTTTAGGGTTCTGAGACAGGTATGATATGAGAGATGAGAAGTAGGTTTGTTTTGCTGCAGTGAGCCATTGAGCAGCATTTTGACAACTTCTATTACTGGACGGGCTACTCGACTCCCTTACTTTGGCAGCCACACAGCGGTACGCTTTGTAGATGAGGGCCAGAAAGAACATGTGCTCCAGTAGGTGGAAAGAGCTGCATCAAGTCGCCTCTGCTCCTCTCCCTCCACCTTAACATCACACACAGTACAGTCCTCAGAGGTGGATCGTGGGTCATCGACTTGCATCGCTACAGAGATCTTTTGGCCTACCGGTTAACCAGTTGATATGTGATGTGCCGACATAGTCTAATTCAACTCTGCACATGTTGCAGCGACTGTGGCATCAGCGACGAGCCCTGACACAGTATCTCATGTCGTATAGCCTGGGCAAACGCAGTACGGTCTGGTCCAAATCACACTTGCGGATTGGACACAGATGAAGGACATCTGCACCCTTCTGCACATTTTCTAAATGGCTACTAAGATGGTTAGCGTTGACGATACCATAATCAGCATCACTATTCCGGTCATCTACATGCTAATTCACACTTTCACACTTTGAATAGTCTGCGGGAGGAGGTGGTGGTGTTCCCAGGGGAAAAGGAGGAAGAGGAGGAAGCAGAGGAGGATGCGGAAGAGTTAACAATATCTTTAAGTTCCGGTCTGTCATGGGAGGAACAAATGGAGAAGGACGAGGAGGATGAGGTGATGGACGCGCAACAGTCAGGAGATGAAGAGGATAATGATTCCCTCTCTCTGTTGTCCGAGATTGCCATGAGGTGGCGGATGGAGTAAGCAAGCTTGAGTGTTATCCCGTCACCAACACAATATGGACTTGTACCTCATGAAACCGACCTATGAGCGCCTTCTTGCAGCATTATCTGCAACATGAGTGTTACTCGTATTGTTAGGGTTCAAAATAATGCTGACTACTGGGTTGCCAGTCTGTTTGATCCATCGTACAAAAGTAAATTTTGCCAGTTGTTTTCCCCCCTGG